>NC_079320.1:42161520-43361520 GCF_029931775.1 Euleptes europaea | reverse complement strand
TTAGAACTGGCAGCCTCAGCTTCAAATCTTCACCCAACCATGAAGCTCACCAGGTGACTCTAAGCCACTCACCTTCTCTCTGCCTATCCCACCTTATACAATTATGAGGATAAAACAGGAGACAACCATGAACGTTAGGTTAAGCTCCTTGGAAGAAGGCAGGATGAAAAAGTAATATACATGATGGGGGTGCATGGGAACCATTTGGAGGTGATGAATATCTAGAGGTACTCGAATGATGGGGATTTAATGTGAAGTCTTTTAGAATACTAATTCATTGCCTAATACAATACTTGGGTAGTTATGCTTGCCTTTCTTGATGCATGCCTGATGCTCCTGTAATCTCTTCTTCTACTGGTGATCCTGTGAAATACAAAGCCCTACTCAGTGTTGCACCTTTATTTTATGCCACAAACATTTAAAAGTAATTGTCCAATTTCCAACTCCTTTGTGTGTTTTGCAGCAGGACAGTAATCTAGATAATTCAGCTGTGCTAAAATTTGCTTAATATAATTCAGCATTCATTAGCTGAATCATTATTTTAAAGTGTTAGTGGATTGTCTTATAATTACCACATAGTAGTGCTTGTAAATGAAACAATGGAAGGAAACAACAAGTCTTTTAAATGTGCTGAAGATTTAAAAGGTATAACTAGCAGCCGAATATTACATGCTGCAGTTCTGATACAATGGTTAAATACAGACTGCCGTTTGCCAAACAGAATATATCACAGTGAACATATGATCACTTGGTAAGCTGCTCCTCTGTACTATTCTGCTAAGTAGTGAGGAGAATTTATCATTTCCCAGCTTCTTCACCATTCTGATCAGATACAAATGAGCTGTATAATTCTCATTAGTAGGATGATACAAATGACACCATGTCAGTAATACAGGTTACTACTTGGTAAATGGTCATCAGTGTGTGGGTTTCTAGCACTACCAGTGCAATTTAAATTACTAGTAGTTGTCTCACACTGTTTCCCACAGTAAGATAATTATATAGTAATTACCTTACCTTATTAGTAGTGAAGCGAGTACTTGCACGCAAGTCAATCTCTAGAATCATGAATGGTCTTATTTATTTCAAGATTTTGCTACAAGGTTGGATCTTCCACTGCCCCACAATTCAACTAACTCAATCTAAACCTTAGTGTAAGACAGGAATCAAAGATAACAGTACAAAGAGAACTCTCTTCCAAAGAGAACATTATTGGGCTACAACTCCACACCACCTCTCATTTTTTCTACAGTTATATCATCATTATCATCATCATCATAACATTTTTAGGCATTTATCCCACCATAGTTATAAAACAGAGTTACAAAAACCAAACAGTCTATAAAAGCATCTACAGTTATATCAGTCCCTAATTCCAAAGATGAAGTTGAGGAATTCACAGCTAATTTTTCAGGACTGAAATCACAATTCTTCCTTCATAAACAAATCCAGCTCTTTCAAGAACTCAGTAGGGTTCACTATTTCTACATCTGTTCGAAAAGGAGACAGTTCTAAAGTTATATGCATTATGAGTGATAAACAATCTTCTTACCAATCTAAGTTTGCCAACATTTTTGTAATCATGGATATATTTATAAGAAAGAATACAAGAACATAAGAAAAGCCCTGCTGGATCAGACCAAAGGGTCATCTATAGCAACCTATTACTAACAGTGGCTAGCGAGAAGCTTCTAAGAAGCCCCCAAAAGGGCATGAAAGTCCTAGATCAACCTCTGCAGGATCCTAAGGCAACTGGTATTGTGGCATATTGCCTCTGAAACTGGAGGTTTCATTTACCTACCAGCTCTAACAGCCACCGATAGACCTATTTCTCATAAATTTGTCTAATGCCCTTTTAAAACCATCTAAAGTAATGGTCATTATCACATCCTGTAGCAGTGAATTTAATAAACTTAATATATATTGTGAACATGTACCACCTTTCATCTGTCCTAAGTCTACTGCTAATCAATTTTGACCCTGAGTTCTAGTATTATGAAATCAGGCATAATTTTATAAACTTCTAGCATGTCCCTTTCTTGGTCTTTTTATTTTTTTTTTATTTTTTTTTGGCCAAAGCCCTCAAAGTTTTAATTTTTGCTTGTAGGGAAGATGCTCCAACCCCTTGGTATGTTTGAAACCAGCAAAAGCAACTTTCCAGCTCAATGATACTCTTTTTGAAACAGGATAACTAGAACTGTACACAGTATTCTAAATATAGAACACCACGCAGCAATTAACTTTAATCAAATATATCCCCTGATTCTCAGAAGCTCACTTAACAATTGTTTTGTCCTATACAAAAGAGAATATTCAAGAGATCAGCAGATTTTAATTGTATTAGACTAACGGAGAATGAATGCTGTGCAACCAGTTACACTAGCAAGCAGACATAACTTGCATGCCTTATTTCTTCTGGATATTTTCAAAGACTTTCAGTAAGTTCATGTAGAGTTTGCATACCACTGTATTTTATTACATGATTCTCCTCTGGACTCCCCTCTGTATCTAAAGCAAAATTTTTATCAGGTTTTAAAGATTTCTCTCGTGAGGGGAAAGCCGCATGGTATAGCCCGTTCCCAGAAGCCAAGTAGGGTTGGTTCTTTTAAGGGAGACTATCAAGGAAGACTCTGGAGAGAAAAGCAATGGCAAACCTCCTCTGATTCTCACTTGCCTTCAAAGCCCCTTTCTGGGGTAGCCATAAGTCTGCTGTGGCTTGATAGCACTTTACACACACACACACAGAGAGAGAGAGAGAGATTTCTGTTGTACATTTGAAATTAATTCCTATTCAGATCAATAGGTATGCATAAAAGATAAGAAAAATCTCATTAAAAGCCATATTAATTAACATCCTGTATTAGGTAGAATACGAGCACAGTCAAAAAGAGCAAGAGTCCAGTAGCACCTTAAAGACTAACAAAATTTCCGGCAGGGTATGAGCTTTCGTGAGTCACAGCTCACTTCTTCAGATACTTGTGAGCTGTGACTCATGAAAGTTCATACCCTGCCAGAAATTGTGTTAGTCTTTAAAGTGCTACTGGACTCTTGCTCTTTTCTACTGCTACAGACAGACTAACATGGCTACCCATCATGATCTATGAAAACAGTGTAACAGTTTGCTGTGGTTGATTGATACTTTTGTCCAAGCAAGTGGAAACACCCCTGTTAATGTGTATTCTGAGGATTGCAGATTCTCCGGTCAAACTAGATTGTACAGCATCTTACTATTTATCATTTTTTAAAAAAACTTTTTACTCCTGCAGGTTTAAGGTTGGGTGCAGGCAAGCTATTATTTCCTTATTAGAACTGGTACTGTAAAACAGATGTAAAATTATAGCTTTTTGTATCCTTTTCAGACTTACACGTTCTTTAATCGCTCATGTTTTTAAGAGCTTTCTCCAAAGGGACAAGAGTTTTTATAGCTTTGCTTTTGCTTTCAGTATTGTGGATGTTTCTAGAATGGACCAGGAGATGTTTCAGCGAAGTCCTCATTTCAGTTGTTCTCAAGATGGTAGTAGTAATGATGGTTTGCCCCCCACCCAAGCATTGTGAATATGAAAATAATATTGAAACTAATTGCTAACAGCTTAATTACACAGTCACATTTCAATCTTCTTTTTTGTGCCATACTTGCCTAATTCTGCAAGAATGATATGCTGCACATATATGCTGCTATTATGAATTTCTCAGGGACAACGACCCTGTGAAGCAAGAGGCAAACAACATGATACATTTCATCACTTGTTTACACTAGTTTTCCCATGTTCATCACATGCAGCAGATGCAGGAAACTGCTAGATTTTAAAAAGGAGAGCCCAAAAGGTCTCTGAATGGCACTGCAGGGGGCAGAAAGGCTCCTGCCTCCCTCCCAAGTTTTCTCACACAAAAAACTGTGTTGGGGGGGACAGTTATTTCTTCAATTTTGCTGTTCCACATGAAGTATATGTGCAGCATATACACACAAAGCAGCAATATCAACGACCCCCCCCACACACACACACATTTTTCATGCAAGAAAACTGCTGAGGGAGTCAGAACCTCCCCAATGCCATTCCCAGCTTGTTTGGGCATTCCTTAAAAAAAAAAAAAAAAAAAAGCCATTCCCCACATCTGCTGTGTGGCTGTGGGTAATGTGGGCAAACTAGTATAAACAAGCGGCAAAATGTACCATGTAGTTTGCCTCTTAGTTATGTTGAGAAACAGACCGGAGCATGTCACCCAAGAATCTTCCTGGCCTAACCTGTGATAAAGCAACCAGACAACTGTGCTGCATAACCCAAAGCCTGTTTACTCAGAAGTAAACCCTGATGGTTTCAATGGAAAGTGTGCATAAATCAGTTCAGCTTCACATTTCATGGAGGCAGTCGGGATATATAAAGCATAAAGGGTGGGGGGAAGACACATCCTTAAATCCAGAGGGACATGCACTGGGAGGTACGGCTGGCTGCAGCTCAGTGGCATGCCTATGTCACATTTGGAGATACACATCTCCCCATCATGCTTGACATTTTATGAAGCAAAGGTAATAGCTTTCCAGTTTTCCTGAGCCTCCCTGTGTGAAACTGCTCTTATCCGCTGTGTCACACTGGGCCACTAATACAAGTTACATTCTCTTTTGACTCCTGGGATTTCTCCCAAATTCCTGTTTCATAGCTTGTTGTTTCCCCGAGTTTAACTTTCTCTTAGTTGTATGATGTTTCACCAGCTAATCTCCTCTTGGGCATAATCCCAAACCCTCTGAAATCAATGGAAAGACTGCCATTAACTCCAAAGAGATTTGCCATAAAGCTCTCATTGTTTTCTGTGCCATTGTCCTAATCTGTCTGGCTCCTTTTGTTTTCTTCCTTTGTCCCCACTGACATGCAGTGGGCTTTTCTGCATTGATTTCCTATGAGTTTAGATGCTTGTGTGTGAAGTGTTATGTTGCTGACAAGACAACGGAGAGTACTAGCTCAGTGATATGTATGTGTATGTTGTACATGTACCCACACAAATACAGATAGATGTGTATGTAATATAAGACTTGAAGTGCCAGTCTAAGCAAAGTACATTGAAGTCAATGGGCTTGGAAAAATGTAGCTCTGGCATTGTAAAGGACCAGTCCTAAACAGACTTACAAGAGTGTCAACAAATAAAGTTCACTTCTGATTAAACCTTCACAGGATTTCACTGTCCAAGCTATTTGTGCTCACTGTACAGTTCCAAGATAGACAGGCAGACTATACTGATTTTTCAGCAGGAGAAATCGTTTGGTCACCTTTTGTCTTCTATATCTACAACTATATTTTATAAGTTCTTCTAGGTTATCCGGGCTGTGTGACCATGGTCTTGGTATTTTCTTTCCTGACATTTTGCCAGCTGCTGTGGCAGGCATCTTCAGAGGAGTAACACTGAAGGACAGTGTCTCTCAGAGGAGTAACACTGAAGAGACACTGTCCTTCAGTGTTACTCCTCTGAAGATGCCTGCCACAGCAGCTGGCGAAACGTCAGGAAAGAAAATACCAAGACCACGGTCACACAGCCCGGATAACCTACAAGAACTAATGAACTCTGACCGTGAAAGCCTTCGACAATATTATATTTTATAAGGTTTCTTATTCCACTTTCCTGTTTGCCATATATTCTGTGCTTTTTATATAATAAGTTTTTCTCGTTAATACTACTGCCATGTATTATTTTTAATCCAAGGAAAATGTTCGTTCCTGAGTGATTTGCTAGTTTGCTAGATGCACTAGGAAGTTTCTCTCTTTGTTTCTATTTATGTATATTATTCATTAAAACCCTCCCAAAATATCCCAGAGTAGCTTTTTATTTTATATACTATACAGAATAAAATCACATTTGCAATCTTAGCAGGATAAAAGTAGCCTTCAAAACAGCACCTCGGATCAGAGATTATATAAACCTCACTAAACAGGTTCTCTTTAGATCAAAAATCCACACCCTCAGCCAAAGGTTTTCTCAAGTAATACACTCTTACATGTCTTTCAGATGGAACCTTCTGAACCCCTTCTGTAAATCCATTCCATTGAACACAATCATGGTTTCAATGCTTAAAAGTTATGATGGTTTTGCCATGGTTTTATTTAATGTATCTTTCCAGTTTATATGCTCTTATGTATTAAATATCCTCAAGCCAGATTCCCATTTTATTATTTAAACAAAGTATTGTTGGAGGATGTTAATTTCATTAAATATGGCATCTCCCAAATCATTCCTTTCCCCAAGGTTCTAAGTAAAATTATAATTAATATTGCTATTGCCAACAGCTAACCATCCAGTTCATAACCATAGTTTATTGTACATAAACTAGATAAGAATTGCCCTTGTTTAGGGAGATTGGAAAAGAGGGAAAGCAATACAGGTGTGAATTAAAAAGACAAAAAGATACAGGAGAAAGGAGGAGATGGGGAAGGGAGGGGAGGGAAAGAGTTGTTGTTGAGGTTTTTTTATATGCCGACTTTCTCTACCATTCAAGGGAGACTCAAACCCGCTTACAATCACCTTCCCTCCCCACAACAGATGCCCTGTGAGGTAGGTGAAGCTGAGAGAATGTGACTTGCCCAAGGTGACCCAGCTGGCTTCATGTGGAGGAGGTGGGAAACAAATCCAGTTCACCAGATTAGCCTCCGCCACTCATGTGTAGGAGTGGGGAATCAAACCCGGTTCTCCAGATCAGTCTCCACCGCTCCAAACCACCGCTCTTAACCACTACACCACATTGTGAGGGAAGGGGAGAAAGATGGGAAACATGAAGAAGGGAAGGGGAGAGAAAAGAGGGAGAGGAGAAAGAGAAGAAAGGAGAGAGGATGAGCTGAAGGGAAGGGCCATAGAGCGGCGAAGGGTTGATGAGAATAGTGGATGTCCAGTTCCACCTGATTTGCCGCACCTGGAAATGTGGCAGCCCTATTAGTGAGCAAGACTGGCTATGCCCTGAGGAGGGTGGGAAGGAGGGGGAGGGAAGAAGGGAAAGGTGAAACAAGTCTTCTGTTCTTTTAACCTCCTTGATTTGTTGTGCTCCTTTGTCCAGCACCACAAATCCTCCATGTTGTTTGCATAGGCTGCTGCTGCTGCTAATATTTAACATTTATATAATAATTTGTGTTTGAAGCAATTACACACCTTTAAGGCTAACAATGAAAAAATGAAATGGTTACAGATTTTCTATTTCTTAGCTCAAATCATTAACCAAAAGGAAGACTACAACCAAGAAATCAGAAGGAGATTGAGACTTTGAAGGGCAGCCATGAAGGAACTAGAAATGATCCAGAAGTGTAGCAGAGTGTCACTGAAGACCAAGATCAAGATAATTCATACTATGTTATACTCTACTACTATGTATGGATGAAAAGGTTGGACAGTGAAGAAAGCTGACAGGAAGAAAGTAGATTCCTTTGAAATGTGGTGTTGGAGGAGTGTTTTATGGATATCATGGACCATTGAAAAGACAAATGGGGGTTCTAGATCAAATCAAGACCGGATTCTCCGTAGATGCTAAAATGACTGAACTGAGGCTATTGTTCTTTGGCCACATCAAGAGAAGACAAGAGTCACTGGAAAAGATAGTAATGCTAGGAAAAGAGGAAGACCCAACCACTCAACAAAAGAAGCCATGGCCTTCAGTTTACAAGACCTGAGCAAGGCTGTTAATGATAGGATGTTTTTGGAGGTCATTAATTTATAGGATTGCCACGAGTTGTAAGCCACTTGACGGTACATAACACAGTTTCCACCTGGGTTAAGGGTATTTCTATGCCTGCACATTTTTTTTGTAAACAGGTTTAGGAATTACCCTTTCTTATCCAGTGGGTATAATTGGGGCACAGGATCATACCTCTGGAAAAGGTGCAGGAAAGGACATGAAGTGTTTGGAGCACCAAAAGCTAAATATTTTGGATTTTCAGTTTAGGGAAACAACAACTAAAGGGAGAGGACATGATAGAGGTTCATAAAATTATGCATGTTGTGAACAAAGCAGATAGAACTTTTTTTTCTCCTCAAATACTAGAATTTTACAGTAAATTAGATTCAGGACAGAAATACATCTGCATACAACACATTAACTTGTGGAACATACTGCCACTCTAGTGATGGGCACTAGCATAGATGGATTTTAAATTTATTTGGGAAATGTATATACCACATTTCCAGAGTTGAGGCAGCTTAGGCAAATTCATGGATAGGTCCATCAATAGCTGTAAGGATATTGGCTAAATGGGCAACAATAAGGGAGGCTTTGGCACCTTGGCTTTGACTTGTGGGCCATCCATGGCATCCGGGTAGCCATTGTGGGAACTAGGATGTTGGACCAGATGAACAAGTTGGGTGGTCCAGCAGGGTTCTTATGTACTTGCCATATGTCAACATCTGTCCAAAGCTGCTGCTTGCTTTGAACGCAATAACACAATAACCTAAAAATCAAGCCATGTGTTTTCATTCACAGAATGTTATTCAGCAATCAGGAACACAGAAGATCCCAATTTACATAATTTTACTGCACTTTTTAAAAAAGTTTTATTTACCAGCTTGAAAAAATACGTGTTGACCTTTTCTTCCATCCTATTTCCAAATTTCCAAATCATTCTGATGCTTAATATATGCAATCATGCAATTAAAGGTTATTGCAACCATCCTAAGCTGCTTCTTTAATGATATCACAACCATTTGTTCTCTAATAGTAAAATCATCAGAGGGCTGGAAAAGAAGTACTGCATTTAAACTATGGAAATGTATAAGGCTAAATTTTAGGAAAGGCTGCAGCTCAAGAACCCAAGAACACACTGCTATAAGCAGGGGAGGATTGTACGAGCAGCCTTAGGTGTTTGAAGCTATCTGTTGCAATCGCTTGAATGAATGAGTTTTATATTGAAAAGTGTCTTGTTCAGCCATACAAGTAGCTGTGGCAGAATCCGTACAGATCATTCACCATTTCACAGATGGGAACAGGGACAGCAGTCTTGCATTATTGAAATGTCTTTTCATACCTCTTGAAATTATTACACACAACAACACAGTAGTCTGTCCTGTGTAATCATACTGAACATTTCAGAACAAGACTCACCAGCAGCACCATACTAAACGGTAGGCCGTATACTGTATGACACATTAATAATGCGCTTGTATTGATCTGCATTAGTGTGAGGTTTCCAGTTCCTCTTAGAGATTTAACTTCTTGAGAGGGGTGGGTGGGCGTGAGAATGTTTATTTATTGATTGATTTTTTTTTTCATTTTTCTCTCAAATAGGAACCCAAAGCAGCTTACAACATCGTTCTTCTCCATTTTATCATCACAACCACAGTTCTGTGAGGTCGGGTAGGCTGACAATGACTGGTCCGAGGTCACTGGGTGCTGGAGCTCCGGTGGGAGAGTGGTGAGGATTTGAGCCTGGGTCTCCGAGATCGTCGTCCATTATTCTAAGCAACACGCCATGCTGGCACACTAAAGTAAGCGCACTGACATTTTAAAAGCTATCCATAAAATCACCACCAAAAGAAACATAAGGGCAAATCAGGGACCAGAGAGGGAGACCATAATGTCTTCCATCCATGCATAAACAGTTTTGCAAGATTATAGCGTAATCGAGCAGTTCTGTACTAGTAACTCGGAAAAGGCTGAATAAGCATCTTTTATGATTGAGCCAAACATTGTATTCCTCTCGTGGTAGTTAAGTCTCTCAAAGGATAGTGCATGATGTCAAGTAGTTAAGAACTATGTCACATGCTAGACAGGAAGGTGCAGGAATATTTGAACTTTGCACTCTTTTCCTCCTGGCATTAATTGCTTACCCTGTCTCTCCAGATAGATGGACCCAAGGGAGTCCAAGACACATGCTCCAGAGTGTGAGCAGGTCAAGCATGAGAGTTGAGAGACTTTGGAGAAGCAGGCAGCGCTGTCCTTCATTCCAAATTTACAGCGAGGGAGCAAAGACAGCATTGCTCTGAGACTATCATTGCTTGATACAAGGGACTGTGAAGAGACAGAGCTGAGCCAAGCAATCGCCCAGCAAACACACACTGGCTGCTTCAGTCCCTTCTGCTTCTTTCAAATGAGGGTAGTGAAGCTGCTGTTGCCATGGAGGGAGGAGAGGAAGATGAGATGAGAGTGCATATTGATTGTGTGCCCCCAGCAACAGCTCCCGCCTTGCTTCCCTTTGCTTAGCTGTGAGGAACAGCCAGACATGCTCCCTCAATACAGAAAAAACAGCCAGTTGCAGAGAGAAAGCTCACTGCATCGTCTCTTTCCTACTCTGGTGCAGCCAAAAGATTAGGACCGGGGAGACTTCCATTCAAATCTCTACTCAGTCATGAGGCTTATTTGAAGCAGCGACAATCTCTCAGCTTAGCCTACCTTACAGGATTGTTGTGGGGGTATGTAAACCATCCTGAGTTCTTCAGGAGAGCAGAATAAAAATGGGGGGGGGGACCTTAAACAGGCAACCCTTGCTGATATCAGTATTCCCTTATTAAAAAAACAAAAAACAGTGACTCTTAAAGCCAATCTATCAATGCAATGGCAGAGCTTGCCCTCGCACAGCTTCCCTTTAGTACTGATCCACATGCCTGGCCACAGATGTATAGGGAAGTTCATGCATTGGCTCATCTCTATTAGTGTATGTGTCACAGTAAATTTTAAGGAGATAATTGTAGTAATATTGCTGGGAATAAAGTTTATTGTTATGGCTTTAAAACACAAAACCAAAAAAAAAAGTTCAATTAATAGTTATAAATTTTAAAAATACTGTTGAGTTTAATTTTTATCACTATAACTGTAAAATAGATGAGCGGTGAAAGCACAATGGATGATTCCTGGCAGGCAGGGCTGGCAGGAAGTGGCACATCAAAGACGCTTGGTGGGCAAGGAGGTAGGTGCAAAAGGTCACAGATGGATATTCCCTGAAAGGTAGGGCCAACAGAAGAGGACAAGCATGGCATACTTGCAGGTGGACATAGGGACTGAGGGAGAGCAAATTATTAGTAATTGCTATGAAAACCCTGTTTCCTACTTAGAGTATTCTGCGTCCTACTGGTGGTACATGTAGCACCACTCAAAAAACAACTGACCTAGGAAAGCCTCTTGGATGCTGTTTGTTGACAGACAGACTCCTCCCCTTACCTGTTGGTCTTGTCTGCCACCTTCCGTGCTGTCCTGGCCCTGTCTTGCTGAGACCATGGCACTTGAGCGCCTGGAATCATTGTCAGCAAGGCATCCCATATCTCTTACACACACTGATTCTGTAAAGCCTCCAGTTTTGAGCTCATTGAATAAAACACAACAGCAAAATACATTTGAAATATGTTTTTCAGTCGCCATGTTCTGGCCCTCTAGCAGAAGCCAGTGGTTGCTTATGTCAATATCCATTAGCAATGTAACTGTACTATACTTGGAAGTAGTTCAACCACATTTATTGCTTAGGCCATTAAAGAGCATTTATGAAAAAGAAGAGAAACTAGGTTAAAAGGGAGCATGTCTGTAATTCAGCTAAATCTTTCAAGTATATAGCTAGCGTTAGGACACAAGTGGTTAAAAATAGATTGCGCAGATTAAATATTGATGTACAGCCAAACATAAACATACAGTATAAAACGTGTTTACATATTTATTTTTAATTATTTATAAAAATAGTTGAAAGCATGTATTTGAAACCCAGATGACTTTAATAAAATAATCTAGAAAATTACAGAAGATTGCATTTGCTTGTTCTCAGATAACTTCATCTATTTAGGGATCTATCAGGAAAATGTTTGTTTCTTTTGCTAACTGGAAAAAAAATTGGCCTACAGTCAGGGCTTAATCTGAGACAGACCTCGGACGGAAAAGTTGTGGGGATGCTTACAGTGCAATCATAACCACACTTATGAGTAAGCCCCTTGAGCTCAAGGGGACTACTTGTGAGTAAACATTCTTAGGACTGAACTGTAATGCTTGATGTTGGAACACATTAAATAATAATGATGAGTGTCTTTATAGACAGACTTTTCCCATAATGACTGTAACCAGCCCATACATATTTGAGGGTAGGAGCAAGGGCTTCCAGGTAAGATTATGACTTCTAGATGGATTTTGAATCACAGCACCTCTTCTCTTAGAAATTAATCAGTAACAATAGTTGGAAAAAAGATGAAGACGGTAATGTTCTGTGTGAAAGATTATGATCAATCAAGAATGGAATAGGAAATGCCCAGATGCCTGAACTGGAACCAAAACATCATCTTCTTGTATTAGTTTCTCAAAATAAGACACATAACCATTATAAGCCAATGTACACATGAACACATGAAGCTGCCTTATACTGAATCAGACCCTCAGAGGCTCTCCAGGGTCTCAGGCAGAGGTCTTTCACATCACCTTCTTGCCTAGTTCCTTGAACTGGAGATGCCGGGGATTAAACCTGGGACCTTCTGCATGCCAAGCAGATGCTCTACCACTGAGCCACAGTAAATTGATTTGGCACTGCACCCCTATGCCTGCTGCCCCATCACTCTCCTAGGGAAGTGGAGGCAAACTGAACTTCAGTTGCAATCTTGTTTTGCAATGCAATATCCATAGCACATTTATCTCTATCTGTCCTTGGGAACAAAGATGACATCTGCCACAGAGTGGCTTAAATTTGTCTGACTTAAGCTTTCGATGTTATGAATCTTGACTCAAGCTAACTTTTCTTATAAAATGTAATGCAATGGGAAGAGAATTTCTCTTTTGAAATGCCCTTACTTCTACCCTTGACCTACTTAAAAAGTATGGCACGATGCCCTGAGCATTCACTTATTACTGTAAAGCAGCAGTTAAGTAATCACAAAACGCAACTGGTTAGTTTTTTAAATATGTCTGCTTATTCACATATATGTCTTAAAACTCACACCAGTTGACCCATCCTCACTTGCTTTTCAATTGAATTGTAAATGTGGCGTTAAAAAAAACAAAAACAAAATAAGCCCACAATTATGTTATGTCAATCTAAGTCAAATTGATTTAATATTGCTTGCGTATATGTTCATGTTTAAAGTAGCTTTTCCCATGAAAGATAGTCTTTTATATTGAACAGCATCTCCAATAACATTAGACCTTTACATTCATAACTCACTGAATCTGTGCCAAGCTTTACACCTGACCCTTTGTTCTTTTATTAGCTATCATCACTGCAGCTCAAGACAATTTACTTTTATTTATCTACAAAAATGATACCCCACCTTTTTGCTCTCATAAGGACCACCAAGGTGACTAACAGATTTTAAAAAATAAACAGGTTAAACATAAAATCACATTTAAAAACTTTTAAAATCAATTCCTAGCGCTAGCTTATGGTAATATGGTCACAATCTACAGGGTGTGGTCCTGATCCACACAATATGCTTATCCTCACAGAATGACCTACTAAGTAGGCCAGCTGCCACACAGAAACCCATAAACACCTTACAGCCCAATCCTGGTAAGGGGGTAGGTCTGCAGCAACTGGGAGAGGCCCAGCCGCAGTGCCTGGGAGCGGCACAGTCGCACCACCTCCTCAGAGGCTTCCCACTTTAATAAAAAACAGGAAAATGCCCCCTTGCACTACAGTGAGGCTGCACCACCCAAAAAAGTGGCATAGCAATGCCGCAGCATGAGCGGCATTCCCAGGACAAAAGGGGTTAAGAAGCTGCCTAAAGGCAGCTCCCCCACCCCCAGGAATGCTTCCCAGGACACGGGTGCAGGGACTTGCGCTAATGGAACACTGCCAGGAGGCAGTGCTGCCACCCGAACCCCTCACTGCTGCGTTGCATTCTGGCACCAGCATGGATGCCACTCGTTGACGGCATAAATACCTCTTATGCTGGGTTAAATGGGCACTTACGCCAGCATTGGGTTGCGCCAACTCCTAAGGAGCTTCGTGCCCTCCCCCCGATTGCAGCCTTAGTGTAATACCTTATAAAAACTGCTCTAATCTGATTATATAGCTTCAGATAATATTTGTAGCTTTGGCCATAATTTCTGTACTCTATATTAGAATAAGTTTCTTGCAGTGCCTCAGATAAGTCAGTGGGTTTAGAAGGGTGTCATGGTGCCTAGGATGGCCATGCAAATCTCAAACGGATATCGGTTCTGGTGGGCTATCCGGGCTGTGTGACCGTGGTCTTGCTATTTTCTTTCCTGACGTTTCGCCAGCAGCTGCGGCCGGCATCTTCCGAGGAGTAACTGAAGTAACAGAGGAGTAACAGTCACTGTCCTGTGGATCGCCAGTCCCAGATCCTTGTGAGCTAGAGATCTGCCAGGACCCATAAAGGGCCCGACCAAATGATTCCGCGGGCCTTATACGGCCCCCGGGCCTGACGTTCCCCACCCCTGACCTAGAGAGCTGCAAATCCAAGGCAAAGCCTCCCATGCATAAAGGGCCATATATTTTCTGGGTACATTGAGAAACGCCCTGACCTGGATGGCCCAGGCTAGCCTGATCTCGTCAGACCTCAGAAGCTAAGCAGGGTCAGCCCTGGTTAGTATTGGGATGGGAGACCACCAAGGAATATTAGGGTTGCTGTGCAGAGGAAGGCACTGGCAAACCACCTCTGTTAAGTCTCTTGCCATGAAAACCCCAAAAAAGGGGTCGCCATGAGTCGGCTGCGACTTGACGGCACTTTACCCACACACACATTGGCCATTTATTCATGGAAGGTTTTGCCTTGGATTTGCCACTCTTTAGATGCACTTTCCCCCCATCCATATTCTCAAAACTCAACAATAAGCCGCCATGCAGAGTTCTGAGAATTCAGATGGGGAAAATGGGCATCTATAGAGTGACAAATCCAATGCAAAACCTGAGAAACAAGAGGCGGGAAAGAGCCGGGGGGGAGGGAGTGAGGGAGGGGGGGGGAGAACCTGTTGTGCCTTTGCTGGACCAGGGCAGAGCCTGAAGCGCGAGGGTCGCCGTGGTGACGCCGGGAGGGAAAGCGCGCGCGCCGAGCGTCAGGTACGGTACAGAGGAGACGCCGCCGAGGACGGAAACAGCCCTCCTCCCCGCCCCCTTCCGCTGTGAGCGTTTCCCTCCGCGTGAGGCGAGCGGCTCTCGGCCTTGCCCGCTAGCTTGGGCCTGTGGCCTGCTTTTACCCGCCGCCGCCGCCTCCTCCTCCTCTTCTGGGCGTGTGTGCGCGAAAGTCCCAGACACAGAGCGGGGGGGGGTGAGGGAGGGAGGGAGGGAGGGAGGGAGGGAGCCGGGCCTGAGGCAGCGAGACGATCCTCACTTTTTCGCGCCGGGCGGGGGCGGGGGCGGTGGGCGGACTGCCGCTCTTCAGACCCCGCCGCTGTGAGGCACGCCTGGGAGAGGAGGAGGGAGGGCGCTGTTGCTCCTCCCCCCTCCCAACCAGGAACCATCCCTAGCAGAAGCCCGCTGAATGTGTGTGTGTGAAAGCAGCGGCGGCGGCGGCGGGAGGAGGAAGGTGAAGAGGGAAGGACACACGCGCAGGGGAGGCTGCCCAGAAGAGACGGCGAGCGGGTGGGGTGCAGGGGGGGGGTTTAGACAGAGAGGGAGGGGAAAAGTTTACACCCTCCGAAGCGGCTCTCTCTTCCACCCACCTCTTCCCGCGTCGGCGCGGCTGGGAGTTTTACCTGGAATGACATAAGTTTTTTTTTTGCTTTTTTTCCCCTTCCTTAAAAAAAAAAAAAATCCGAGCAAGGGTGTCTCCCCCTTTGCAAAAAAAGAAAAAGAAATTATATATCTAATATATATTTATATTTATATATAAGAAATTTTATATATAATATAATATAATAAAAACCTGCTGGATCCGACGCCCCCTTTGCCCTCTCCCTCCTGCCCTCCAGCAACGCTCGGCAATGTGACGGAACGGGGCAAGACCTTCCTCCGGACCGCCTCGCCGAGAGAAAGAGCGAGCTGCCGCCCGGGGACAAGACCGTTTCCAGCGGCGCGGACCCCTAGAGAGAGGCTGGAAATACCCGCCTGCTGCTGCTGCTGTCCGGGGGGGTTGCGTGTGAGGCTGTGGCGACCCCCCCCCTCGCTCTCTGCTGCTGCCGCTGCCAGGATTTAACCCCAGATCCGGAGATTGGATCCTCCGCCTTCGCTGCCATTCGGTCCTAGTCAGCCGTGGACTGACCCGACGCTTTTGGGGGGGGGGGGGGCGGGGGTCGCTCGGAACCGGAGGGTCTCGCCTCCTCCGGCCATTGCACGTCGTAGGGAGGGGAGAATGAAGGTGAGTACAGGAAAATCCCTTGGCTGGGAGTCTTTTTTTTGGGGGGGGGGAGTTTTTATGGAGGGGCTTGCAAGCAAGGTAATATGCATTAGTTCAGCGGGTCGTGTAAATTAAAGGGGGGCAGGATTAATGGGTGACACCAGTAATTACCTCTCTAGGGAGGAATGTGCAAAAAAAAAAAAAAGTACTTCCAGGTCGTTGCTGGTTATGTCCATATGCAATTTTAAAACTTAGTGAGATATGAGCGGCCACTTCGGCCTTTGGGTGGCTATCGGGCATAGGAGCTGGGCTAGTCATTGGCTTCATAATGAGTCTGGAGACGCAGGTCGATATCTGTCAGAAGGTAAAAAATGCGAAGGGCACGTGACTTCTAAAATAGTTGACCGTTTTTTATTCATTTATTGATTTATTGTAGTTTTTGCCCTCCTTAGTAAGAAAACAGCCCCTGGATGTGCACAAAGCACATCTCCCCCCCCCCCCTTTAAGTCTTCTTTTTAGAGCGTGTCTCTCTCGTTCATGCACTTTTGCAAGCTTCCTTGTCCGAGGTGCCTGATATTTCATTAAACTTTATTTCTCAGGGAGTTATTTTCGTCTGGCTATTATATGGAGAGAAACGGGATCGAGAAGCGTGCGCGCGCCAGGGAGGGGAGGAGGGGTTGATATGTCTGCTGGCGGGAGGAAGGGGATCGTTACACCAATGCTGTTTGCTGGTGCCAAAATTTGGGGACGGAGGGGAGATATTTTCATTGACCCGTGGAAACCTGCGTCATTACAGTCACTCTTCGAAAATGCCCTTGTCTTCCTCCAGTATATTTAGAAACTCTGGCCGCAAAGATGGAGTGTGACGTGAAATGCTTCCTAATCCTGCTAGGGTCTCCAGTTTGGAGCCTGTTTTATGGTTCCCGCTTATGAGTTCGTGCAACTTAAAAAATCCCGAGTAGCGGTTGGCAAAGTGTATACCAGACGCCATAAAATGCAAGCGGGGAAACAGAGGGCAAGTCCTTGAATGTATTAGTAGGTCTTTGTTTATTTTTAAGGGGGGGGAGAGGAAAGCCACGCTGATTGCATTGACAAAATTCATGTTTTCCTGTTGTTTAAACACGGAAATTTAAAAAATGAAATGCAAACATGTTCGGTCTTGCTTTTGCGGTTGTTCCGTGGCAATGAGTTAAGGCACAGAAAGGAAACGGCTTCTAGAGCACTCACCTTGGTACAGGTGGAGTTAATATCTACAAGAGACTGCGGTAGGCGGGGAAAAGCGTCTCGGAAACCAACCCCCAATCTAGATATTGTCTCCACTGTAAAGAGAAGAAGGTAGGGATGGGTGGGATGTGACTAGGGAAGCGGCCGCAGTTTGAGGGCTTCAACACTAATTCTTACCAGGGAGCGATGGTCGGAACTGATTTCTCTTTCGGGAGCGTTTGCTTAAAAAGCAATTTGCAATTTTTTTCCCGCTCCTTTTAAAAAAGTCTTTAGGCGTACGTTTTTCCCAGAAACGTATAAAATAGCAGATTAGTCTGGGAATCTCGAATTTCGCCTCCGCTTTAGCCGCGTGGATTTTGGGGGCTGGGGGGAGAGAGGACTACAGGTTCACCCCGTGCAAAAGTGGCAGAGTGGTCTCTTAGGTGGGTCCTACCGCTTTAAGGAGAGATACATTTTCTAGCTTGTGTCGCAGCAACTTTGTATCAGTCATGTCCCCCGCCTGGTGACTGACGAAAGGTTCTGTCCAATGGAAAGCGCGATGGGCCTAGATAGCGCGGGTCCGCTCTTCCTATTAGCCAATGGGAAACGTCGGGAGGAGGAACGTTGTCCTCAACTTTATCTGAGCACGTGACATGTTTTTAAAAGGACTTGGCACCTTCCCTCTCCTCCCCCCCCCCCGCGCAGTGCCGTTGGGCGACATAATGAATCTGAAGTTAGGAACACTTTAAAAAGAGGAGTTAACTCTTGAGTGCCTGTTCCATCGGAAGGAGTTAAGTGGAGGGAAGATGTGTGTTATACCAACAGGTGGAGGAGATGGACGTTATAGGTGGGCTGCTGGAAATACGGCAGCTGTCATTTTAGCTGAGAGAATGATTCTCGCAAAAGAAAAGAAAAAGACCCATAGGGGACACAAATTATAGATTTCATGCCCTTTTGTCAGGGGAAAAAAATAACCTTTTGTGCATTACTTAGAGCCATGCTATAGATTCATCAGGAGGAACACTTTTTCATGTTCTCCTGTACACAGCAGGGGTATAGGTGTGTAATTTTAAATCTCTGTAGTTATTCCTGGCAGGTTCCCTGCAGGGAGATCCTCGGGAGGAGGAGGAGACCCAGTCATCTAATCCAATAAATAAAAGATTTCAGTCTGGATTTGCAAAGATAGAGAGGGTTTGGACCTGGGTTTTTAGTGAACTGGCTGTTTAAAAATTGTTCTTTGTTGCCTTGGACATCTTTTTGGAAAGGCGGTATCGAGGTGGGATGGCAGCCAAGCCAAGATCGGGTTGATCGTTGTCTGCAAACCAGCACAGTTTGAAGGATGGGGCTTGTGTTGCTATGGCTGGGTTGCCTGGGTGGGGAACTAGACTGGTGGAAGCTGGTTGGATTTAGGAGCCAGAGCTGAGCTTGGAGGCTGTAGGTAAGGTTTTCTGAGGTTAAAAAGGTGTGAGCCAGAGCATCCACCAGCCTGAGAAATAAAGACTGTGTGAGTGAGTGAGAGAGGGGAAAGGGTGTTGTTGTTGTTTTTTCAGTTGTTTGGGTGTTTTAAAAGTTTTGAAATAGAATTTAGAATTATTATGACTCTATCTAGTTCAATTGTTGCTCAGGTTGCTGAGCAGAACATGTAAGGTCTTAACCACAGTTGAATTATTTGAATTGCCTCCTTTTAAATGAATGGGGAGAATTTATTACAAGTAAATTCAAGAGCATGCAGGCCCTGGTTATACTTCCACATATGAGAGTGTCTGAATTCATTTTAGAAATTAAGCTTATGTTACTAATTCATCATAATTGTGCAAGTTCTGTTAGAAGTGGATGCCGGGATTGACCAGACATGATTGTCCAGGTAATGCTAAACATTGCTGCATTGCTTACTCCTTTAGTCAACAAGTTTGGAAGGCATGGAAAGAAGAAAAAAGAAAAGATCAAGTGTAAGCTTTATATCTTGTCAGTTAATAGTGCTTGGTGCAGACTGCATGTTGAGGGAGAGCCTATTTCACTGTTGCCATTTCACGTATAAATCAAATATGTATATTATGCAGTGGAAACAGTGTTGGCTGTGGAAAATCCAGGCTCCTTTAATTGCTTAGCAGTAAAACCAACCGGATGGCTTTAGGAAAAATCATCCTCACCCTACTTCTCTGGGATGTTCTGAATGAGGTTGTAATGAAATAACGATGCTCCTTAGGGAAAGGATAGGATGGAAATGGTATAATACACTGTTCACAGAGCTTCTTCCAAATAATTGTCATGGAGCATATTATAAATGCCTTGTAATATGATTATGAATGCATGAATGACAGCTGCCTAGTCACTGCGCAGATCTGGTGAAAATTTTCCATGCTGTTACAGGTACAGATAGTGTTCCGGGTTTTAGGTATTTCTATCTTCCTGAATCCTGAGGTGATACTAGACTCATATATGGGTCATGAAAAGTACAGGAGCACTTGAACTGCTCTGCTTGTGAACATCTTGCTCGTGTTTTATTGCCAGAACTATAGTAAGCAATAATATCAAGGGCACAGTTATATCAGTAGTGTAAAGTTCCCTGTCAGTTTCCAGGCAGATCTAATTGATTGTAAGGAGATTCTTGTTTTCATGCCCACGTTTTTGGAGAAGACCATAGAAACCTTGGTTTTGAGTGTTAGAAAAAGTCTGCCCTATTTATAAAAGATATCTTTATTGCTTTCGTTTTTAAAAAACTAAATCTGAAAGTCAAGTTTCTAACCATTTTAAGAGTAGCCAGTTAAGTGTTCTAATATGCAATATACCATTTATCTTTAACTCCAGGAAGAAGTTGAATGAAGTGGTGCAAAATTGATAAATACATGCCATGATTTGCCACAAGTGGCTTCATGTGAGTTAAATTAATTTATCAGTATTTATGGATATTCCGAAATGCATGCTTTTGCTTTGTAAAATGCATATACTTCCTGCATGTCGGTATTTGTTACACTGTATATTTGGGGAAGCACAATTTTTTGTTATAAATTACAGTACTATGCTTCTTTGTTTTAGGTAACCATAGGTTTATTCTATATTTAATTTTCTTAAAATGCAGGCATACTTTTTCCAAGAAGTTAGAGAACAAGATGGAAAGAAACTCAAAATTCAGGAGGCGTAGTGGTCAATAATCAACAGTATGGCAAAGGAAGTAAATGCATGGCAAGGAAATGCATAAATTATAGTTTTTAGCCAAATGGAATATGGAGGGAAGGAGAAGGCTGTCACTTGTACAGAGGGTCCCAGGTTCAGTCCCTGGTTTTTCCAGTTAAAAGGATTAGGTGATATCAAAGACTTCTGCCTGAGACCCCGGAAAGTCAGTTAACAATACTGTGCTGCATAGTCCAGTTATCTGATTCGGTGTCCAGCAGCTTCATGCATTCAAAAATGTTCTTACAACTATAAAATGCCATGTGTTGAGTAAGATATGAACTAAACAAAATAGAGCTTATTACAATATTTACCCATGAGCCATATATCTTCTGGATAACAGTATCTCAGATTTACATCCCGTTCCCTTAATGAAGCGTTCAAGTTACCTTTTGTTTTATTTGCTCATTTTCACTGTAATGTGATCCAGGATGTTTAAAATGAGTTATTGTATATATTTTGCACAGTAGTGATATAACTTTGCATATAATCTTTTAGCTACTTGACAAAAAACTTTACAATTGCTGTGTAATTAGATTGAAAGCAGCAATCCTCAGCACAGTTCCTTAAAAGTAAACTCATCTGAAATCACAGCAAGTATTTGGGGGATTTGTTTTGGGATTTCAATCTATACATGGTTCTGCAGATAAGTGAGGATAGAAAAATAAGGGATAAAGACTAGGGCTGCAATCTAAATTTGAAAGAAAATCATTTAATACTATGGGACTTCTGAACAAACAAGCGTTGAATTCAGCTGCGTGATAAAATCCTTTTATGCTGATTTCAATCCCCCAAAATGGTAAATATCAGAAGGGTTTGCAAAGAACAAGGTTAGACTTCCAGATTAATGGACAAGTAAATTAGATGTTCAGAAACTAGATTTAATTTTGATTTAATTGAACACACAAACATTCAGCAAATTTATTTGGTGGGGCAATAAAGCTCTACCTGCTTAGCCTGTCTCATTAACTCATACGTGTCTGGCATAATGTCTCTGTGGTCTAGAGTTCTGCACATGTATGCCTGCCATGTACAATCACTGCCTTCTGAATATAAGGCATCCTGCATTATCAGAAATCCGTGTATAGTAATCCATATATGCACCATTTCATAAGAGACATTAAATTAATATGAATCCAGCAACCTTACTGTGTATTAAGCAGATATCCAAGGGCTACCCCGAAATCTTTTCACTGACAAACAGCCACTCTTTATAGGAATTGTCCTTGTCATAGTCCCTGGACCCTTTTCTCAGCATCACTGCTGTGTCCCAAATCATTCCTTACCTCTTTGATTGCTGGGTTGCTAACTGACAGATTAAGATGGGGAGTTAGTCTGATGCTGTGGAATACAGTATGAGCCCTTGCTTAGCGTAGTGAGGAGGAGGACTATGAAGATGATTCATAATTTTTGTGGAGTCTGGCAAGCTTTTCAGTGGGCTGTATTGGGAAGTCTAAAGGGCATGATAAGAAGCCCAGAACTCATGTCGGGCAGCTATGATTTAGACATTAAGCTTAATGTGTTGGAGCGAAGGAGAGAGCTGCTGTGACACCGGCTTTACATAATTCACAGAAAGTGTGCATCAGCCTTAAGTGACCTTTTAATGAGCACTCAGGTAGCGTGCCACAAAATTTTATGTGGTGTGTCTGAAAGACAGATTGATAGAGGTGTTACATTGGATGGTGAAATGCACAATACAAGCATGTATTTGCCAAGGGTGCACATTTTCTCATGCTTTAAAAAGGAGATCACTGTGGAGTGTAATTCAAGTGGCTTCCCTATCTTTCATTTAAGGTTTTCTTATTAACATGTAAGCTTGTTTTAGCATGGGTATTTATTGTCTTATCAGTGGATTTTATTTCAGTTCAATAGGTTCATGGTGGAGTACACATTTTCATGTATAAGGTTCATACTTCAGTCCTGGGACTTCCAGTGAATAGTGAAGGCGGTCTCTCAGCAGTTTTACAGAGCTGCTGTCTACAGTGTATAGAGTTTTGACTAGATGGAGTTACTGTATAGCTCAATATGTCCTAATAAAAGAGCAAACATTCAATAGTTTAGCCAAAATAATGAAGTTTAAAATATGTTTGGTAGTAAAAAAAATTCTTTTGTTTCACTTTATTGAAAAATATAGGCCCTTGTTTAATAGGCCCTTGTTTCCCCTCCCCCTTTTCTGTTCCAAAATAATTCAGGGCTGGATTATATTTTTAGTATATATTGCATTTCTTGTTACATAACTGAATTATACCACTTTGAGAGCACCTTCATTTTCAATGGGAGTCACATAGCTTCCCCCCCCCCCGTATTCATATACCTAGCTGTCAGTTTCTGATTTATACTGAAGTGACAAACCCATGAGCATTTATTTATCTGTGGGGGGGTTATATCTGATTATTGGTTGGAGGAGGTTTATCTACTTTGCAAACAAAACCTAGTTTAGTAATCATAGCTTTCTTCAGAAGACTTGGGAAATTGTAGGGAGTCATTTTAGACAGTTGCAGCCCCATGAGATAGCTGCAGTTCTTAGGGTACGAAGCGCAGAGTCATAAAAGTTAACCAGGTTTAATGAGTCATGTATTACTGGTGAAAGAGAAGTATAAAGAGGAACCATACTTCCTTCTTGCCTACTGAATATGCTAGCCCAGCCAAAAATATAAATTATTGTTTTTAGACTAGCTCTAAAAACAAATAAACTCAAATTTATCACTAAAAGTGAGGATTAAATGTGTTCTAATCTAATGTCAGTAGCAAAACAAATGAAATAATTTTACAAAGTTATATTGGTAGTTATGTCTGGCTTAAGCTGAAAAGACATTTCTCAAAGATGGACAGAATATAAAATAAAATGTTCAAATGTCATGCTGAAAGAAGTTAGATTGTCTGTACAAAGTTTAGTACTTTAATATGAGACAGGATTTAATGAATGCATGTATAACTGAATTTTACTTTGCTATTTTATTTTTTTTAGTTATGGAGACCAAAGGCTATCACAGTTACCCAGAAAGCCTAGACATGGAGAGACGCTGGAGTCAAGGTTCCCAGTCTATGGAGTATACTTCTTCAGGTGAACGGGCTGAAGAAAGTAACTATATGGAGATTGTAAATGCGAGCTGTGTTTCTGGTGCTTTTTCAAATAGCAGTGCTCAAGGAAGCAACAAAGAAAAACCTGAACTACTTTCTTGCCTTCAGCAAGACCATAATCAGCCTGGTATTTCACCCGCTAACATAAAAACTGAGCCGGACTCAAAGGAACTTTCTGCAACTGTAGCTGAATCAATGGGTTTGTACATGGATTCCGTAAGAGATGCTGATTTTTCCTATGATCAGCAAAGTCAACAAGGAAACATAAGTCCTAGAAAGATGTATCAGAATGTTGAGCAACTTGTAAAATTATACAAGGAAAATGGCCATCGCACCTCACCTCTGAACACCTCAAGCAGGCCCCTGAGACCTGTAATATCAGACTCTGCAAGCTCTGTGAATGGTGGCATCATTCCAGCAATTGTCAAAGGCCCCAGAGTGTGTCAAGAGAAGAGTCCTTCAGACTGTAGTCCTCAAAACATGACTTCTCCAGTGTGCAGCCCTCCTGGAATTAATTCTGTATCTTCAACTACTCCTACTAACTTTGGAAATTTCAAAGTAAATAGCCCAGTAAACCAGGGAACACCTTTGTCATGCTCTCCAAACACTGAGAACAGAGGCTCAATGTTGCACAGTCCTGCACATGCTAGCAATGTGGGTTCTCCTCTTTCTAGTCCTATCAGTAGTATGAAATCTCCAATTTCAAGTCCTCCTAGTCACTGTAGTGTAAAATCACCAGTTTCAAGTCCTAATAATGTCACTATGAAATCTTCAGTGTCCAGCCCTGCAAATATGAACTCCAGGTGCTCTATTGCCAGCCCTTCTAATGCCAATAATAGATCCTCTCTTTCTAGTCCGGCTGTTAGTACTGTAGGGTCCTCTATGTGTAGTCCAGTAAATGGTGCACTAGCCTTTCCCGCAACTAGTACACCTGTTGGACCCAGCACAGGCCAAGATATTGTTCCTGGTCCAGATACAAAAGATAAAGGTGCTTCAGAAAACATATTTCCTAAAATAGAGGAAATAGAAAATGCCATCTCTAACAATGAAGTAACTAATCAAATGAATCTCATTCAGTTTATAAAACCCGAACCAGAAGGGGTATTCAGTAGCTCATGTCTTGGAGACAACAGCAAAATCAGTTCTGATTCCCCATTTTCAGTATCAATAAAGCATGAAATAACTAAACATTCTTGTTCTGGTGCTTCTTTCAAAGGGAATCAAACTGTAAATCCATTTCCATTTATGGATGGATCATATTTTACTTTTATGGATGATAAAGACTACTATTCGCTTTCTGGGATTTTAGGACCACCTGTTTCATCATTTGATGGCACTTGTGAAAGTAGTGGGTTTCCAAATCCAGGCCTCCCTGGAAGAATTAAACAGGAGCATGAAGAGAGCAGCTATTATCAAGAGAACACTCTGCCATCTTCAGCTATTGTTGGCGTGAATTCAGGTGGACAGTCATTTCACTATAGGATTGGAGCTCAAGGCAGAATCTCTTTATCACGACCTGTTGGTAGAGAGCAAACTTATCAGCATATTAGCTCATTTGCTCCAGTAAGTACTCTAGTGGAGTCGTGGAAACAGCATGCTGACATGTCCGCCAGAAGAAATGATGGGTATCCAGTTATAGAATACATTCCAGAAAATGTATCAAGGTAGGTGTATTTTTCTCATATGGCTCAAAACAATTATCATCTAATGCTGGAAACGTATTTGCAGTTCTGTTATTGCTGTCCAAAACTACACAGTTACAGTGTTTACTACAATTAGTTTTTCCTGAAAACATGCTAGATTTTATTCCAAATATATATTTGACCCACATGTTTAAAATGCAATCTGGTAAAATGCATAATAACTACCATATGTTTCCACTAACTTTAATGATAGTACTTCAATAAATTTCTGGGTTTCAACATCAAACATTCTGTGTGTATAAGAAAATCTTATTATAGAAACTTGCTAGGTGTTTTAAGACCACTGTTTCCACTGCATTGCGACCACTGACTGCAATTGTCTATTAGGGAATAGTTTTCATAATTTTTTGTGCTAGTGATTATGCACTAGTTTCCAGGGGGCTGAAATTAGCGATGAAGATGCTCAGCAGCATAATTCTCTTAGATGTAATAACTAATGAGAGCATTGTAGCTTTAATGCACATGGACTTAAAATGCCTCCCTAATATAGTAGGTCACTGGAGTCTAATACCTGTTGAATTACTAAGAGTTTGTTCCATTCATTTGAATACAGCGTGGACTGTGAAAAAGTTTGTGCATAGCTGAAGGACTGCTCAGTGCAAGCTTAGCTATAAATCTATTAAATTTGGTAGGCATACTCCATTTTATTAATTCTATATCTAATACTGAACCTGGCCGCTGTACGGAGAACTACACCCAGAGAAGGGGTCCACGAACAAGAGGGGAGACATTTTTCTACAAACCCAGGGAAATGCCTAGGTTGACTGAAAAATCACAAACATTTTTTAAAAGAATGTGAGGGGGTACAATGCCCCCTCCCCTGGGACTGGAGAAGCCCTGTCTGCACAAGCACAGAAGATGTTGGTTTGCATGCTGGGAAAATGTGTGCTGAGCTCTGGTTACATTGCTGCCCTCCCCCCCCCCCACTAGGAGGGGGAAAAGAGTGAAGCTGGGGTGCTGAGTTCTGTGGTGTTAGGGCTGCTGCCGCTGCCTTCACCCCTTCCTTCCATCTCTTCCTCCCAACTTCCAGAAGGGAAAGAAGAGGTTGGCCGAAGATTGGGGGGGGGGTAAGTGTTCACATTCAGCTGATATGTCCAGGCAGTCCCCTCTTTCCCCAGCACTGCCCCCTGCCACCACTTGAGCTGGGTGGGGAGAAGTGGGAGCACCCCTCCCCCGCACCCCATGAACTGTAGGTAGAAGTGGCAGAGCTGTAAGAGGGTGAGTTAGCCAATGAGTGGCCAGCTGGGCGAGGATGGCATTCCCTCCCCACAAGTATTGCAGGTCCCTCACTTGTCATTATGATTGTGTACAGGTTTAGCCTATATGCTACAAGAATACGTGTTATGAAACTGAAAATGATGTTCTCCCAGCTGTATCTTATGGTCTTTTACTTTATTGAGTGCTGTTCTGACATGGTTTCAATCGCATCCTTTCCAGGTTTCTATTCCTTCATCTTATTTCTATAGAAGTTCCTCTAACGTCAACCCCACATTGCATGTAAATGCATGTAATTGAATCTTGATTAAGGTTTTTCTAATGAAAAGGCACTTAAAGGAGGGATTTGGAAGAGAAAGATGAAGGGAGGGAGCATGTGCATAACTTTGTCTTTCATTTCTCCATGCCAAATAGCCCCTAGTGGCTTTCCACCTTGTATGGTTCCAAAACACGTTTGCAATCCTGTGGAGAGATAAGCTGCTGGAGGCAATTTGAGGTGGAGAAATGTCAAGCAGGGAAAAAAGAGTTAAGTCCTGCCTCTGTCTCTTGCTTACTTCCCTGCTTTAAATGCTGCTTTCTCAAAACGTTCTCATAAAAAAGAGAGAGACCAAATGAACAGTTAATAAAAGCAAAAGTAATCTTTTATGCCTTGATATGCACCCATACCATATGCCCATGTTCCTGATATTTCTTTTTGCTTCCCTGCCCTGATTTCTGCTGCTTTCTTGGTTACTCTCAGTGGATGAATGACCATTTCTTCAAACTTCTTTGGTGACACTGAAGTTTTACTTTTTACTCGTCCTTCCATAACAGCTTCTTGTTGTTCCAGATAATGTTGTCTGTTCTCCTTGAGCTTAGAATCATTTTTGGTTCTTTTCTCCACATGTCAGTTCTCTTGCCAAGTGCTATTACTTTCAGTTGATTCATATTTATAAAATTCACCGTTGTCTCTTTGACTTGTTTATGTTTTAATGCATCTTTATTTTTTAAAAGTTTGGGGAAAAGTGATTTTCAAGAGGTTATTCCTTGTAAATAACTCTGGTATAACAGAAGTATGCATTGATTATACAGAATGGAGCCTATAGGCAAAGAGGCAAACTCACCAGTTACTACCATTTTGGAATCATTTCCCCATGTCTTTTTGTGCTTCAGTTCTGAATGTGCATGGAAACTTTTCTTAATATATCCATATTATGTTTATGTAACAGATCAGTCATATCTTAGTCTGAGTACTAAACACTAGAATACTTCAAAGTAACAAGATCAATTTTATTTACAAACGAACCTCTTGTTGGAGTAGTCAGAGTCTCTTTTCTTGTTCAAGGATGTTCTGTCAAGTGGTTATATTAATGAGAGCTCACCTGTTTTCTGTGGCTCACTTAAAAAAAAAAAGCACATGGTTTGCTAACCATTCTCTCATATTTTATTCCACTGATTCTTACCTGACTATCTCAGTGGCACTTACATAGTGTGGTGTTGCATGTACAGGAAGATTCTTTGAACAAACAAGGCATTCAAAATATGCCTATTCACTTGTGATCATGGTATTATCTTGTGACGTCTGCATGAAATCATGCTTCTCCCTGTCATGAGATTCTTGTGTTACTTTTTTATTTTTGTTTTATTACATGATTATATTTTAGTATCAGTGTCCAAATAGACTGCAGTGTGCTTGCCTGATGTCATACTTACGTTTAAGCTGCTGTGCCTGGGTATGAACTAGTCTGAAAGAACAAATTTTACCATAGTTCATAGACTAAGGATCAGTGAAATGATATATAAAGACTCTTGGGCCTCACTAACCGACAAGAGTTAGTTAGGAGGCAAGAATTAGTTGGGAGGCATCGGGAGGCAAAGCCTTTCTTGCCCACAGATAGCTTCCTAACCTTAAACAACTTCTCACCCACAGCAGTGCTCTGCCTAACATGGATTCAGGGATGAGGGCCTGCAGCAAACCAAAATGCAAACCCTGTCCCCATATTCACTCTGACAACACCATCACTGGACCTAAGAACACCACCCATACCATCTCAGGTTCATTCACTTGTACATCTTCGAGCATTATATACATCCCATCAAATGTTAGCTATGCCATTCCACTCTCTACATCGGATAAACAAGTCAGTCCCTACACAAAAGAATAAATGGACACAAATCCAACATAAAAAATCACAACGCTCAGAACTAGTGGGGAGAACATTTTAATCCTGCAGGTGATTCCATTGCTGATCTAACAGTGGCAGTCCTCAAACAGAGAAACTTCCAGGGAAGATTATGAGAGACTGCTAAACTTGAGTTCATTCACATGTTCTAATGATGGACACAGCCGGGCTGAGTAGGGACACAGGATTCTTATCTCACTACAGATGGTAATTTTGTGCCCCCAAATATTTCCTTCTCTGCTCTAATCAAGCTGTTTACAATACTCATCTTACCTCTGCATCTTGAATTCCTTATTTGCAACACCCCTCCTACCTTCTGAGTGGGATATAAGGATTCAGACTCATATCTGACAAAGGGAGCTTTGACTCTCAAAAGCGTATAATCTGAAAATCTTGTTGGTTTGTATGGTGCTACTGGACTGGAATATAGCTGCACTAATTATCAAGAAGTACTGAAATAGTTAGGGCGCTCAGTGCATTAAGAGCCCTGAAATTTGGCATATGTGCAGTGCAGGCAACTGAGTAACGGGAAATACCTGGAAGGGGTATATGTGTACATCTTTCTCAAAATGGTAAAACTTATTCAAGATATGTTTCAATAGCTAGTAAGCTGAGAATTCATAGTCCAAGATATCCTGATCAGATCCCTTAAAATCAGGGATTCATTATCTTACTTCAGATGTAGCAGCACTCATGGTTTTCTGCTTCATGAATGAGTCTGATGGATGCTTAGATTCATAACTTGTCCTTCCTCCTGTGTGTGGCTTGCTAAAAATGATTTCTACTTGTTTTGCAGAGAGCATGTTAAGCTTCATATCATTTAGAATATTGTCGTTTGGGGGTACTATTTGTAAGAATGGATTTGAAAGACGGAACATGTTAATAGTAGGTAGGAACATTCAACTTTGCAATAAATATTTACCATATCTATCATGAATAATAAATGGTATTATTAAAAGGATTGCTAATACTGCCTTTGAAGGGCTTTTGCATACAGCCACGCCAGTCATGGGGAACGCAGGTAGCATCTCATATTGTGTGAATTTCTCTTTCATTAGAACAAAAGAGATATAGGCTTAACCAAATATCCACAAATGGTGGTGGTTTGTGTGTTGAAGTCATAGTAATTACAGGGATCTCTGGAAGAATGCATTCTGTATTTTGGATGCACAAGATGTGTCCTGATAATGGTAATTCAGCCTTTCGAGTATGTTTAAAAATTCTTTTCTCTCTCATCC
Source organism: Euleptes europaea (assembly GCF_029931775.1). Taxonomy (NCBI): domain Eukaryota; kingdom Metazoa; phylum Chordata; class Lepidosauria; order Squamata; family Sphaerodactylidae; genus Euleptes; species Euleptes europaea. The sequence goes on along the minus strand of NC_079320.1, from coordinate 43,331,589 downwards.
ATTTGTCTCAGGCAACCCAATCCTGAAGGGGGGGCATATCCGCGGCAGCCAGGAGCGGCATATCCACACCACCTCCTCATAAGCTTCTCGGCCACCACAGAGGGGGGAAAAGTTTTTTTAAAAAAATATTAAAATAGAGGAAATGGGGGGAAAACCCCATTGCCTCCAATGGGGCTGTGCCACCAAAAAAGGTGGTGTAGCACCGCTGCAGTGCAAGGGGGCGTTCCCAGGGTGAAAAGGGTGAGGAAGCCACCTAACAGCAGCTCCTTCCCGAAGAATGCCCTGAGAATGCCCATCTCACACCGGTACAGACTTTCCCTTCTGGGAAAGCCCTGCCGGCATGGCTGCGCTGGTGGTGGGGGCTGGTGGCGCCCAAACGCCTGCGTGTTTGCCCCCAAACCAGCATAGGTGCCACTTTATTCTGTGATAAGGTGGCATCTACGCCAGTGTGGGGTCAAGCCAGCTCCTAAGGAGCTTCGCCCCTCCCTTCAGGAATGGGTTCTTAATCGCCTTGGTTCAGGAAAAATGCAAAGGTCTGGTCACGGCTTCTTTACAGCACATCTTTTTTCTACTTGAAAGGAATAGTAGGAAGTAAAAGCTGCAATGCAGATACAGAAGGTACAGCTGGAGTTGTGTGTACTTATACTCCCTTTGGCCAAATTTTAATATTTTGATGGTTATCTAACTTATGGGTTTTTAACTTTTTAAAAAAGTGTTGTCACCTGCCTGGGACATTGTGGTATAGACATTTAAAACACCGGGAGGCATCACTTAGCTGTCTGATCTCATCATCATTTACGCATAGCTCCTGAAAAATCACAGAGAAAATTCTATGTAACCATATAGCTATGTGTGTGTGTGTACACACACACACACAATACGCAATTTCCCTTTTATGCCATGCAACCTTTTACACCAGTTTAGTTAATTTGTAATAAACCCCCCAGTTTGTATACTTCCATTCACTAATAAATCTGAGACACCATTATATCCACAAGTATCAGTGATGCAGCTTTTTATCTTTCTAACCAACTTGACTTGAGGACCAGCATGGTGTAGTGGTTAAGGTGTCAGACTAGGATCTGGGAAACGCAAGTTCAAATTCCCACTCTGCCATGGAAACTTGTTGAGTGACCTTGGGCCAGTCACACATTCTCATCCTTGACTTTGGGGTGTAGTTTGATGGAAGACCTCCAAGGAATACCGTGGGCGTGACGTGGAGGCAGGCAATGCCAAACCACCTCTGAAAACCCTATGTCTCTTGCCTTGAAAACCCTATGGGGTCGCCATTAATTAATTGTGGAATCCTTTTTATTCCACATGCTTTTGATATAGAGGAGTCATTACTCTTCTGGCTTCTCCTAGGCTTCCTTGAACAGCCTCATTTGATCTGTAGCATAACTGAGGTAAAAGTAAAACTATCTTCTGGGCTACTGCTCGACCAAGGGGATAGCAAGTGGAGGGGAAGCTGACAATGGCAAGATTCTTGGTGTGGGAAATGGCCATGTTGCTGCTCCAGCTTGACCTCAGAATTCCTTTGTTACCATAGTGAGCTGAGAAGAAGTAATGCTGCAGCCTTTCCCATGTGATAACACTGGAACTGGTCCTTAAATCTCTCAAGTAGATTCTAATTTTTCCAAATAGTGAAACCACCTTACACATGAAAAGGCTTTATTTAATGCTTAATGCCAGTCAGATAATTTTGTGTGTCACCTCAGAAATGGTGCAATATATTATGAGTCAAAATATGAATTTTTATTAAAGCGATAATCTGAGTGAGAGTGCAGTTCTGAACTTGTGATCATGCCAGCTACATAATTTTCAAAAGTGGTTTAGGAAAATGTCACGGTTACTTGAAACAACAATAAAACTGAAGAGGCTGACCTTTTGTACAGATTCAGCAAAGGTTTTCTTTAAAAAAAAATTGCCTGTAACTTTCCAGATACCCCTAAAGAATTTATTTTTCCTTATTTGGACTCTTTTTAAAGGTACAAACATGTTGCATTAAGGCACAAAGGGCCAACATGTTGTATTTTATAAGAAACAAGCTGGGGGCCCATGAGGCCCCCATTATGCAGGCTGGACAAACTAGAAATTCCCCCTAATCTTCCTTTTCATGAGCTTTTTTGCTTGTGCAGGCTGATTTCTCTTTCCCTTTCCTCCTCTAACTGATGCTCAGCTGATTTCAACATTCTGTCCTTTCTGAAACTTGTTCATTCTGAATGGGTGCCACCCGCATCCCTTTATCAGGCTGGATTTTGATTTATTTTTCTTTTGATTAATTTACCTTTTTCTTCTTGCATATCTGGGCAGTCCCTCAAATAGCTGAGTATCCCTGCCTTGTCTGTGGGTAGCCCCACTGCGCTTCTTTCATCATCCGCATGGGGGTTAGTCAATTTATTATTAGCTGTAGTGATTTAGAAGCAAATGTTTGCTGACCAGTTCTCTGCAAGATATCAAAATTCATGCTTTAAATAATATCAGTGTCTCCTGCTAGACTCCTTTTTTTTTTTTTTTGCTGTCGGTCCTGCACATTTTTAATTGTCCCATCCTAGGATTTGCTGTCTGACTGAACAATTGGCATTATATGCACATTCCTTTGGGACTGCTGGCAGATATCTGCTTTGCTGCAAATAATATAAATATTTGACTTGGGTATTCACAAGTGAATATAGGCCAACACAGATATGGTTGCATTTTACTTGAATACTCTAGGTTGTTTTTTAATTCATGTTTTGATTTTCCTTTTAAAAATGGAGAAGTAGACAATCTTACTATTTTTGTGGGAGTGTAAACTATATTTTTTATGAAATCATTGTTATCAGATCTTCCTCATATTTTTCTTTGGTTGTCCAGAGTTTGTGCTTCCTCTTTTCCTAGTGCTTGTCATTTTCATAGAACTCTGCAAACTAAAATATGCCTTTTCTTTGTAAGACTGGGAAAATTCCGTGTAGAGATTTTCTCTGCATGTAGACGTGAATGAGAATGATGGACTTTGGAGTTAATGACGGACTTTGGAGCGATTGGAAAGTGTTGCTTGTTCTGGTGGGAAAGTGGAGCTGTGCTGGCTGAACCCCTACGAGCCTTACTGAGGCAATTGTATTTAGGACAGCTGCCAAAATGAGGATGTTCATATTGATTTGTGGATTCTAGTGATAGTTGGACAAACTTGGTCAGTGACGCTCTAACACCTGGATCCTAAACAAATTACTTGGAAATAAGTTCCACTGAAATGCATGGAACATACTTTCCGTATAATGTGCTTTGGACTTCTGCAAGTTAACTTAATATTTCTGCAATTATCTCCCATCCCCAGTTGCTTTTATTCTAGTAACTTTGTTAATCTGCTAAAATTTTAATGGCTTTAAGTTACACTTAGTCTTTCTCCGGAAATCCAGAGTTATAAGCGGTCATGAAGTTTGTTCACAGGAGAAAAAAATCTGGCATAGAGAGAATTTAGGCATGCAAGAAGGTTCAGAGAAAAGATCTTGTTGTGTTAATTAGTGTCAACTCAGGAAGTATTTTTATGTTGGCATGCTTGCCTTAGAGCATCTGCTTAAAATAATTATTTTTTTAATGTGTGTGAAATCTAAATACCCTTCCAGCTGGAACCTATCAGGAAGTAGGAAATTTGTACCCCCCTTTCCTTTATCAATGTAAAATGAAACATTTAAAGCAAAACCTTTTTGTGTGGCATAATATTGTTTGGTATAGATTTTTGCTTTGATTCAATCAAGTGTGTACGTGCAACTGGCTTCTCTTGTTAGTTACAGGAGGCATAGATCTGTGTTGTGCGAGCTGATCCCAGCAGAAAGTGAGAAAACTCTGGCTATCCTTATGGAATTTACTTGCCGAGCCAGGGTACGAACCAGGGATGTGGGTGGCACCCATTCAGACTAAGCCAATTGTTCATCCATATGTGAGAAGCCTGTTGTTCACAAAATAGGGCTTTCCCATTAACTTCAATGATGTGCCTAAGGGTGTTCCATTCACTTTATTAGAGGCAGCACCTCCCTGCATTTGTATTATTGCTCAGCAGAGTGCAGAGCTTTGGTTTGTGGAGCCATTATTTTTCATCTCTTTGTACCGTAGTTTTGAAGGCCACAATCAAAGTTCACTGAAGACAGACCCAAAAAAGGGTTCCATCCTTGCTAACTCTGAGTCAAGGCACTGGCAATTGGGTGGCAGGGGAAAGGAAAGGAGGAAACAGATTGCCTATAAGAGCTTTTAAAAGGTCACTGGTTAATTAGTTACCAGGAGAATAGAATTTATTTCATTTGTTGTGGGTTAGCACAGCTGTAATTTTGTTATAGTCTCCTTTATGCTGGAAACCATATTGTCTGTTTAGTACAGTACATACATACTGGAAAAGAAAAATCTTAGTGAGTATGTGAACCAAAACTGTTCCCCAGAATATTGGTAGTAATGTCATCCTCCTTTTGCTGATTGGGAGTGGAAATTTATATATATATGATGTTATTACCAAGCAATGGCTTTCCTTTCTCAGTTATGTGTTGTTTTTCCTTTCTCGGTTATGTGTTGCTTCCACATAACTGAGAAGCAAAAAAAATGTGATTAGGGCTGAACTTTTGCAGAGGAAGCTTACATTAGCATTTTCATCAGTACAGACCTCCGCCACCCCCTTTCAGTATTTTTGGGGATTTCTGTGAAAGGGGACAAAAGAGTTCACTTACTCAGGGAGCATTAACCTGAATGGTCCCCTGGCCCTCTGTGAGATCCTTTATTTACTTCATTTATACACCACCTTTTTCCACATTGGGGACCCAAAGTGGGGACCCAAAGCTTACGTTGTTCTCTTCTCCTCCATTTTACCCTCACAAAAACATTGTGAGGTGGTTTAGGCTGAGAGGTTGTGACTCCCCAAGGTCACCCAGCAAGCTTCCATGGCAGAGTGGGGATTCAAATCTATGTCTCCTAGATCCTAGTCTGACATTCTAACTTCTGTACCAAACTGGCTGTTATCATTGTGTTCACTACACAGCTCCTGAGTGGTTGGATTATTCTCAACTACGTAAACTTCAGTTGAGTGACATACGTGCATAGCCTAATCTGTTGAGATGTCTTCATGTTCACTAGATGATACCTGACTGACTGAGAGAGTTCTAGAAAGAAGTCTTAACTAGGGGGGAAAATAGCACCAAAGCAGCAACAGATATGAGAAATAATGGCAGTAAATGTTTTCTAAAGTACTTCTAAAAAGGATGAAAAAGAGTAATACTTTTGTATTATATTAAACTGTATTATATTAAACTGGTGAGATCTTGGTTGTGGACTCTGTAGCGAAATGTATTGTACAAAACAATCTCCTGGGCTCCACGCAGTGTTCGACTGAATGTGGATTTTGATAACCTTATATGAAAAATGAGTATTTGACCCTCCCCGCAACTAGGCGTGTTGCTTCCATGGCCACATTACTGTTGGGTTAGCTTGATTATAGTAATGGATACCACCTGCTGTTCATTGAATTGCATTGCCATATAAGGAACCTGCATCAAAGTTTTTCAAAACATTATTTAAAAAAAAAACTTTTGAGTTTTAAAAAAAGAAACTGTTCAGGCTTTCCTTGGTAAAACCAATATGTACAATTTGTAATGGCTTAAAATCGAGTGATAACATGAAGAAGTAGCACAGCAGAGTGGCTGTGATAGTGGACTGCTTCTCAGTAGTTAATGAAACAAATGGAACTGAAGTTCTTAACCTGGAAGGATCATGGCCTGTGTGCCTAAATCAATGCTTATTTACATTGTGGTATTTTAAAATTAAGTGTCTACTCTTTTCTTCTATACAGGACATACTTTTTTTTTGATTAACTCAAATACTAAAGGAATTGCCCGCCAGGTATGCCTCACTGGAAACAAAGCTGTTAGTTCAATTTAAAGCAGTTTTTTCCCGTTTAGTAGCTCCAAAGTATAGTCTAACAACAACTTTCTCTTATTCATAGGAAGCCAGGCAAACAGTATGATCCTCTCTTGCACCCACATTTCTTATTTGATTTGATGTGTCACTCACTTATTTATTTGTGTCCTGGTTTCAGAAGGCAAAAACCTTAAATGTCACAGACACATGCATATTCAGATGTCTGACAAAGCAGTGTAGCTTTGGGACAGGTCAGAAAGGTTAACATGGAATTCGGTCTTTTGAGGTTTCTTCAGTAATCTCTGAAAGTAGCAGTACTCATTACTACCAAGATAGTTTCTTCACAAGCTAAATGTTGAGTAGTATATCATACTTTGGTCACATTATGAGAAGACAAAACTCACTGGAGAAGACAACAATGCTAAGAAAAGTTGAAGGCAGCAGGAAAAGAGGAAGCTCCAACATGAGATGGATTGACTCTATAAAGGAAGCCATGGCCCTCAGTTTGCAAGACCTGAGCAAGGCTGTTAACAATAGGACATTTTGGAGGACATTGTTTCATAAGGTTGCCATGAGTGGCAAGCGACTTGATGGCACTTACACACACAAACATCCTAGCGATTGTAGTAAAGTTAATCTTAGTGAGAGCGTGATTCTATAGCACATGGTTCCTTTTTTCTTCTAAAGTTTATGTCTTGGTATAAAACTTTAAAATATACCCCCACCAAGGATAACATGTTGACGTGCCCCAATACTGATGACAGTCAGTAAAATCGTTTAGCATTATTTACTCATTTTCCTAGATACATTATCTTTATGCTTAATTCAGGCAGGTTCTATGCTGAATTTTTTTTTATTTGGCTGGTTGGCTGGACCTTTGTTGAATAGCAGTGAGGGACAAGGATTGGCATAGTTCGTTGTGTCTAATTTCTAGAATACTTTGTTTTGGCTACATGTTAGCTAAGGGTTGTTAATGAAATTCTCCTGTGCCGAAATTATCCCCTGAAGTATTTGTTACTGGAACTCATAATGTCAGAGTCCATGGTTATTCTGGAGCCGTGGTTCTGGAATGCAGGCAGAAAATGCACTGAAAATAAAACCAGCCCTTTAAAAACTAACCCTGTTGTGCTGAAAAACACACTTGTAAGTATTTGTGGGGAGAAGGGGGTTATATTTCAGAAGAGCAAAACAGAAACCACTTCAAAGCTAGTCCTTTGTTTTGTTTTTATGTTGTGTAGGAGTGTTGTTTGTTTCATTTCACCGCTTGTTGTTAACTTCCTGTAATTTTCCTTCCTTTTGGGAAGACAATTGTGCAGAGCTGAACCAAAGGCATCTTAATGCAAGTATGCATTAATAATAGCAGAACAGAAGGAATCTGATTAACCTTAATATTAATGCACACACTTTCAATTGGTAGAGGCTTGAATATTTCCTAAATTCATAGTGAGATCTAGACTGTTTTCCTGTCACTAATGTGTCACAAACAAGTGTAGATTAAACTGGATTGCTATTTAAATCCATAGTAAGCATAGTTGGATGTAGTCTGATGTATGTAAGAAGCAGTCCTAAGTATATGAAAGGGAGTGAAGAAGCAATGGGAAAATCTCATTGGCTTGTTGGCCTGAATTTTTTAAGTCTAAAAATAGTTCTGGATAGTTCTAGGGAGAGTCAACTTCAGTGCAGAGAATTAGCGCTCTTCCCAGTGAAAGAAGAAAAAAGTGTGATAAATCTTTTGGAAAAACTAGCAAGTGATATCAACAGAACACATTTTTAAGGAATGGGGGACTTTTGTGTTTCAGCATAGTTTTAGAAAGCCAGGATTTGGAACAGTCCAGTGGTGTTTCAGGTGGAGCAACCTCCAATTGTAATGAATTATATTAAAATGTGAAATCAGAACAGATTCATTTTGAATGTAACTGTATGGTTGATACTTAGACTTCACCTGGGTCTGGATATTGGTAGTATACTTGAGTGTATCAGTTTTCATGGTGGTATTGCTTCTGTACATTATTACATGTGTGTGTGGTGAGGAAGTAGATGTAGGCTGGGATCCAAATCATTGTTTGGTTCATGCAGACCCTTAAGCATGTCTGTGCAACATTTAAAAAAGGAGGGAGAATACTACATCAGCTGCATTTGAAATTTTCCTTGTTGAAAAGATTATTTTCCATTTGCATTTAAGAGACATACAAGTCATGACTGCATATAAGAGACATAAAAGTCATACCTGCAAACATTTAAAAATGTCATTTGTTTTCTGTTCAGGTAGATGCCCTGGGATGTTAACTTTGTAGTTGATGGTTGTCATATTTATTATAAAGCTTTATCTGTTGATTTATGAAATTGAGAATGTTCTGATTGTGGTATTATTTTTGTAAGCAAGGCATACAAATATTAAGTGTATACCCTCCTGTTACAATGGAGTGCTTTAACTATTTAAATGGAATGATACATTGTTATTTAGTTCAGACATCAATGATTTCAAGACTGCATAAACCAAGATGAACAATATGAATAGTCAGATATTTAATGAGGGATCTAATAAACCATAAGGGAAATAATTCTCAATCCTTTACATTTAAATAATCTAGTCAAGCTCTTGATCTGTTGACTTCATGTTTTGTAGAGGACCCTCCTTCTAGCACACATTGTTATGTTGAAGTAGCTCCTGATTTTTTTCTTCATGTTTCAGAGTAGGATGAGGATATGCATAGGGAACAGATGAAGCAAAGAATAAACGTGCTTTAAAGGGATGCAAAAGCCATATTCTACTGCAGACCAACATGGCTACCATCTGAAAACAATTTTTGAAGTTTTCTTTCTTATGGTAAATTTTACAGTCCAGCGATTACATGTTTCAGAATGACTTAACAAAAAAATTCCACTTTGTAAAAAAAATAATTATAAATGCTTTGTCTCTAGAATTGTGTGTGTCCCTATGGATTGGACATTAACCCATCCTTTATTTTGACTATTCTTAATTTCTGGAATTACGAATTTGCCCCCATACTACCTTCAATTCATGGTTTGTTTCACCAATTCCTGGTTTTAGAACCAACACACTTCCTCTTGCCTCTCTGCCAGCTGGTACCACAGCCTGTTTCATGGTACCTGTCTCGGGGCAAGGTCTCACAGTATCAATCATTTGCAACTGGCTGGCAGCAATGCAAAGGCAGGATAGTGGCCCTCGGTAATCTTAAGGTACTCCCAATGCAGCAAGTGGCCACTGAGCTGTGCCCCCATAGGCCTGTTCAGTTGATCTTTTCCCTGCTAAAATCCATGGAAGCAGCTTGTCACAGCCAGTTCCAGTTATTCCCGCTACTGTGTAAAGCAAGCACCCTCCTAAAACACCCTAGGCATGCTGTCTCTGCCTTAACCCATGCAATAACCTTTCAGTAAAAGGCATATACCTCTGCCCAGTCAGGATTCTGTTGTCTTTCAAACCCCATTCCTATAGAGTTCACACACATTCCCAACCTCCAACAAAGTAACTGCTCTCCCCCAGTTGTTTGAATTCAACAGTCACCCAGCTGGACTGTATTAAATGATCTTTACTCAATAGATACAGCAAGTGGTGAGCAGAAACAGCTGTGGATTATGGGTGTGTTAGATATAAAAAGGGGAAACACTGGGGCTGGCATTCTCAAGGCAGGACGAGAACAAGATTCATGTGAAAACCACTTTGTTGCTGGAGCTCAGGCTGTTACGGTAACCCTGCTCCATTGACATTACCCCCCTTAGGAATGCATGGTAGAAGCATCCTATGTTGCTGGTCCTTTAAGAAGAAGGAGGTAGAGCTGGAGAGAGGAGTCTGTTTCTAGGCAATCCTGGAATCAATCTTAAGAACACTTTTTCTGAGAGTCCTTGAGACCAGTTAAGAAGAAAATGGGACTTACTTCCAAGTAAACCACTTAGGGTTACTCTCAAGCACATTGCTAGGCTGTCAACTAGTGAGAGCCAACTGAAGGCAAGGGGATTCTGCTTTTATGCTGCTTTTGCCAGGTAACTGTAGGTGGGGTAGGTGTGTCATGTCAGCAGAAAACAAGCTAAGATTAATGCATTATACATCACATGAAAATGTAGTTACAGCCAATTGTGGTTAATAAACCAGCTTTGGATCCTGACTTTAGATGATAGTTTGAGGGACCCAAACTAATCATAGTTGATGTAGTCATGTGGGTTCAGGCAATCAATTAACTGTGGTTCATTTAATCCATGGGTATGCATTACCTCAGGACCCATTTTACGACATGCTGTTTATGGGGTAAGATTCAGGGTCCTTTTGCACTGGGAATCAACTATCTTCCCTTGTACCAATGACAACTATTGGATCAGTTGCTCCTGTTTGATTCAGGATTGTGATGCATCTGAGGGGGAAGATGGCAAGAATTGGGTGGGTATGCTGCTGCAGCCTGTGGTACTCTGCCATTTGTCCTGGCAGAGCAACTCCTGAATTCTTATTGCTGGAAACCTTCTCTACTAAACAAGCTGTCCAGGTAATTTAGTAAAGCAATAAAGTATTATATGGAAAAGAGGACAAAGCTGAAAAAAACCATGATAGTATTTGAATATACATTAAGTATAGCTAAATAGGTCTGGTGTCATGGAACCAGTTTTAATTAAATATTACAGTATTTGTTCTGATTCGCTAGTTAGGTTATACATATCTTGTGTCAAGGCAAATTAAATTCTCCACACAGAATCTAATTGAACCATGACATGTCCTCACGGCTCCTTATTTCTCATTTAAAGTTTTAAAGTTTATTTATTTACTTGTTTGAGATGCTGGAAATATAACGAAATAGCAGCTGTGCATAAATGTTAATTTATGAAGCTATCTCCTGGTTTGAACTCTCTAAAGTTCCTTTTTTTTAAAAAAAAAAGTGCTAGTGTGAGCTGCTGCTGCTGCCGCCGCAAATGAGACAAGAATAAAAATGACCCTGGTTGGCAAAGAGAGAGAAGTAGCTAGTTGAAAACGGATGTGTTTTCTTGGGGATACTGCAATAGATAAATGTGGAGTCGCAACATCTCTTTATTGGTTCTATTGAATAGGTCTGAGATGGATTATACACAATTGAAAGCAACAGTGACTAATGAATCTACTTTTGAAAAGAAAAAGCCCTATATTATATTTAGCAAATGGAAGTATAGCTGTACGCCCTTGAACTGAAAAGAGCATTTCAAATGGAAATCTGAAGAACCTGAGGTTGCTGTATGGAATATAACAGAGGCTTCAATGAATAATTAAAAAAGTGAAAGCTAATAAAATATACAGCACACAAGATATTGTAACTCTGCCTTGGGGATGAATACTTTCCATTACTTTTAATTGTTGCCAAAATTGACCTTCAAGGTCTTATTCTAGTAGATAATTTGTTCTGGTAAGAAAAACGTCAGTAAATATTTCAGCACAAGTACTAAGATACAGATAGGCTCCTAGTATTATAGAAAGGTAATCTTCCAAGGGGTCCCCGCCCAGGAATTTGTTTTCTATGCTTATTATATTTTTAGGCTAAGTCTTAAAAGAATATGTGCACTATATATATTTACTAGTCAAGAATGGCAGAATATTCTTAGCTATATCTGTGAGCAGATTTGAAATGGGTGGGGGAGAGAACATGTGTAGACTATAGACACCCAGGTTCAAATTCCCGCTCCCCTGAAACCATGGGCTAATCTCTGTTTCTCTGCCTTACCATACTGGCAGGAGTGTTGTAGGGATAAAGGAGACAGGGGAAGGACCAAGTACTCTGCACTGATTTCCCTTTGAGGAAGATGGGATAAATGCTATAAATATTTATGTAATAAATAAATACTTGTTTCTACATGTAATTATTTCATACCTAGGACAAATAGCAGTAATTTGTTCATGAAACTAATGGAACATTTTGGACACAAATGCAGCATTCACAATGCAAAAATGAAGTCATAGTCTCTGATGTTCTATAGCTTATATTTAAGAAATTGCTAAATTGATCTGTAGATATCCTTCAAAATCCATTTTCATCTTTACTTTCTCAGAAGTTATTTTTTGAGAGATTTCTGTTTGGGAATTATTCTATAATTGTTGGCTTTTGTCATGTTTGTATCTTATGTCTAATATCTTTAGGAAACTCTCCAGTTATCAATATGCTGATAACACCCAGCTGGGTGTGGGTGTCTCTCTCTCTCTTTTGTTTTTGGGCTATAGGAGAATTGTTGATGTCACTGAATGGACACCTGAGGATACTTTTACTGGGAGCACCTTAGAATATTTTTACTTGTAAACTCCCTCTCACAGAAATCTGATTAAATATTAAATATGTTTTTTTAAAATTGGGGAAGAAAGAAAGAGTAGTATTCTGGGGTGAGAAGAAAAGCTTTAAAACAAGCAATTTGTGACCATCTTAAAATGGAGTACAGGAAGTGTCGCAGACTTAATTAGATTTGATGGTGCTGTTGGAAAACATATTTCAGTTTCTCCAAGGGCTGCTGGAACAGAGAAGAAAGAAACGGCTGCTCTCCCTCTGAAAATATAAAAACCAGTGGTAATGTAGATAATTTTCCAGTCTTAATTGGAACACAGAGGTCATTTGTAGAGCAAAGAACAAAGAAAAATGTGGTAGTTCTTAAGGGAACTGACAATTTTAGGCAGTTACTAGGTAAAATCAATAGAAGCTAAAATGGTTGGAAGGCATGTACGCCCACCACTACCCCACCCTCAAATAAGGATGATTCCTTTTCTTTCTTCTCCTTCATCCATAATTATTTTGTACTGAAATTCCAGCCTGAGTTCTAGAGAGCCTCAAAGCTTGCTCACTCTTTTGTGATGCTTTAGTTGGTCCTAATATGTCACTTCTACTTTTGGAGTTTTCTAATGGACCCATATGGTAACCTGTGTTTTTAATACCTGAAAAGATATCTGAAGGCAACTATGGCTTACAGGTGAACAAACTGAATTTGGATAAGATGGATCTTGAATGTTGGGTGTCTGGGAGAACCAGGACTGAGCATTTGTGTTCTCTGAAGTTGTTTTCCTTCTGAAGAATCAGGATAGCAGTCTGGAAGGGCTGCTGACTTTGCCCTTGCTTCTGGATGTATGGGTTGTGTTTGTGGTACAGGTGGGTCAGCTTTTGAAGATGCAGGCTGCTACTGTCGTCATGCATAACTTGTTGGCTTCTGAACTTGATTTCTGCAAGTGATCTTTGTTGGGCTGTTCTCCATGAAGTTGGAAGTTGTGTGCAGTTGCCTGGATCAAGTAAGCCACATCAGTACTGCAAAGGCTACTTTGGTCACTAATTAGCTTCCAGGTTGAATTCAGGATGTGCATTTTAGTCTTTAAAGTCATACATGCTTCTGTTCAAGTCTATCTTCAGTAATGCTTTCCCTTATATGATGCCCTTGCCTCTCTTTACAACTGTTAGGAGAGGCATTACATCCTAGCCTTCCTCCATCATCATTCATATGGCAGCTACATGGGGCAAGGTCTTTGCTGTATTATGCTTATGGGATTTCCAAAGCCGTTCCCTGGCTGCTTGAAGGCTTAAAAAGCCTTTTTAAAAAATTTCCCTGGAAAATGGGGCATTTTGCCCCATTGAAAACAGCGAGGATGCAGCACCAAAACCCTGGTGAGGCAATGCTGTTTCCAAGGGGGGCGTTCCCCGGACCGAAAGGGGTCAGGAAATCTGCCGACCGGAACACTATTGAGGGGCTTTGTGCTGGTGGGGCGCTGGCAGGAGGCCAAGCCGTATCCCCGGGCTGCGCTGCCACAGGGAGGCTAGTGTGAGCATCCCAATGCCGGCATCCCTGCCTCTTGCAGTGGCACAAGTGGCCCGGGCGCCGGTGCAAGTAGCCCGGATGTCGGCATGGGCACTTGCGCTCTTATTTTCAGCCAAGAGCTCAGGAATAGGCTGCAAGTCTGTTGGAATTTTTAGAAGGCTTCTTATTACATTTTGATTCTACTGACATTGTGTGGAGCTGATTGCTTGATTTTACTCTTACTACTACTGTTTTTATCTGTTTCTGTCCCTGTTGGTTTTATGAGCTCCTGGTTATTATATATTTTAAACAATATTGAAATAATAGCTGACAATACAGACAAAATATACTTTCTTGGAAAGTAGGAATCATGAGATTGGTCCTTGAAAGTAAAGAATCTAACACTGCAGAAAAAGAAAAAGAATCTTGGTTTCTTCACTTGGTGAGTACATGTTGCTAGAGAAATGCATACTTAATAATGGTATTAATTTATAGGGGTACTCTGTGCTGCAAAATTTACATTTCAAAGATGATTTGGGGTGTTTCCAGATCTGTGTGAAAACTATCTATTTGGAGAGGGTATTTTTTCAGCCTTTACTTTAGAAAGGTGGAGTAAAATACTCCGCTCATATAAAATTTCTAGCTTTACAGTACTTTGTTGTATTGCAAGTTGAGTTCCTATGCCCTGAAATTCTCACACCATTCATAATACATATCGAGCTGTTATAAGCATATGCACATCTCAAGCATCTGCTGGTCGGCATTCATCAGCTGAGGGGCCAAAGCCAGTAATTACTGTTAGCCTGTCCAACCCCTGAATAAAACTTTTAAAAATGGCAATATATTTTATAAAGCCATGTCTGGGCTCCTGTCTGGTGGTTGTGGGTGGGTAAACTACACTGATATTCATGTCTTATAAGCAGATAGATGTTACCTGATACATAGGATTATCTGGGAGGAGAAGTGTAAAAGAGGTTTCGTTTATTATTCAGAAAATGTTTAGAGCCAAATCTTTCCAAAATCAAAATTTCCAAACAAAGCATTATCCACATGATAGCTTTTATTAGGACCAACCAAAGTAACATAAAAATGTGCAAGCTTTCAAGTTCTCCACAACTCTTCATCAGGTGGGATGTTACAAAATAAAAAGTGGGAGGGGAGAAAAAAAGAAAGAAAATAAGCCTCTTTTTGACCATGATTTGAAGGTGTGTTCTTGCCAGCATTTCTTAGAAAATTGCTGACCTTCATAATTTCAGTGGAGAGACACCAGTTGTTTTATTCTTGCTCACAGAAACCATTGTGCAACTGACACCAACGGCACCACTTTATATCTCCTTGCCCAACAGCATTTAGTACAGGAATGATGGCAAGAATAGGCTTTAAACACATTTTAGGCCTGGAACACGTGTTTTTTTTTCTCTTTCTCTCCTCACTTTTTATTTTGTAACATGCAGCCTGATTAAGAGTTCTGGTGAAGTGAAAGCTTACACACTATGTTGTGTGCTTTTTTGGATGGTCCTAATAAAAGGCATGAGATGGATTGTGCTTTGTATATTATTGTGTTCCTCTCCATGCTCTTGTTCAGAAATCTGTTTTTGCCATAGGCATTGGCTGTAGAACAATTGTTCTTCTTTTTTCTTTTCTGTTTTACTTGTAGCAGCTGCAAATCTTTTTTTTTTTTTTTTTTTTGCTGGTCATCCTTAAAGCAGCAACATAGTTGGGATATAAGGTATCGTATTAATCAAACTTCAAGCAAAACCAAACTGGTTTTAGTCAACTCTGTTCAAGTTTATAGGCAATAGGTGCCATGTTGCCTTGTAACTCTTTACCAGTGGCCATTGAGTATGCATGCTAAGTCAGCTGTTTACATTTTAAAATATGATGCTACCCATCTATAGTCTGAACTGATACATTTCATAATTCTGTTCCTTTACTCTTTGCAATATATGCATCTTGAGACTTGGCACATTGGCTGAACCAGATTCCTGCAGGCTATTTATGAGATATTTTCTAGTGTTAAAATGCCAGATTTTTAAAAAATGCTTTTGAGTGTTTTGGTCTGATATGTGCACAAAGAGCCACTACTGTGGGGCGAGAGTTGCAAGATCTGGCAACTAGTTCTAGGGGGCCTTGGGAGTATCCAGAAGGCACTCATGGTATGCACTTGATGTTGCTGAGTCTTGCAATGAACACATTCCTGATTATCTTAACACTTATAGTAAATACACCATACCAATGCTTACATTGAAGCCAGTGGTCCTACTATGAAATGTGAAGATGATGTAAAATAACCCTAGTAGTTGTGCTTGTTCATATGTGCAGCTGTTTTGTCCATGTCAGATGCGTCTTGCACTTACAACAAAGCCAGAGCTTTAGATATTCAACTGAATCATGTGACCTTGATCTGAATCTTGTAGTTGTTACCTTTGTCCTAGTTACTGCTTGATTCCTGGTGCTTGCCTCTGATTCAGCCCCATGATATGTCACTCCCTTTAGTATTGACTACTTTCCCAACTGATGGCTTTTATCTCCTCATCTCATCTTGACTGCATTGCTCAACTGAGCGTTTTGGAGCTGATGTTATTAACTCCTCCAGCTCTTTATAGGTCACTCATTTTGCTTTCTGCCTTTCTTAATATGGCTTTTCCCACACCACTAGTATGCATCTTGTTCATTTTGGAACCTTCTTCGTGGTGTTCCCTGTGTTGATAGAGTTGAAGCAGTTTCCAGGGTCGGGGAATTGTGCTAAGATGTAAGGCAGCTAGTCTCTTTAGCAGTGGAACCAAGTATATAGTGTCCAACATTCTTTTTAGCTCTTAAGATCAAAGAAGTACAAAAATTAGTGCTTAGTTATGAAATTGACACAGTGAGATGATGCAAGATGAAATGCAAATGTCAGTGCAATATAACTTGAACAGTGGTGAAACAAGGGGTCTCTGGTTATTGGGTCTCCGGTTATTGCGTACCAGAGATACATTTATACATGTTTCTCACTGAATCTCAAGGCTGATAACAAAACATGCAACAAAAGAAGTATAATCTATACCAGTGGTTCCCAAAGTACCACCCCCTGGGGGGTGGTGGAATTACCTAGGGGAGTGCTAGAGGTGGGCCCCTTCAACTGTGTTGCTCACTAATTTACAATAGATCAAGGTATGGCACCATGTTGGCAAATTTGGTGGAAACTACCAGAATTTTTTTTCCAGACTTTGAAGAGCTGGTACCACTGGATCAAGTTCATCAGTTTTGTTGAATAAATTTCAACTAAAAAGTTTTAATTTGATTTTGAATAAATGTGCAATTAATTGTTACTGTTTTAAATTTCATTGTTATTATCTTCTTTAGTGCATCATGCAAACCCCTATTTTGAATAATGCTTTTTATAGAATAGGGGGCGCTGGGGTTGTTTGTGGAACCGGGGGGGGGTGGCCCGAAAAGTTTGGGAACCACTGATCTATACAATAATAATGCAGTGAAATGGCTTTATAAAATATGGTCTTTATGGTGCTGTGAGATGGGTGGTTGACATATGACTAGCTGGGGCTAGAAGTAACTGCTGTGGACAGATCTTGGCTGAGTCTAGGCTCTCAAGTTCAAGTCTCACTGCAGCCCCAGTTTTTCACAGTGCCTCTCGTGTGCTCCAAGTAGTTTGTCAGTAATAGAATCTACTTCCCCAAACAAGGCAGCGGGGCGTAAAAAACCGATTTTGCTTTCTTTCCTCCTATTCATCTCTTTAAAAGGGAGTTTGGTTGTGGGGTCAGTTTGGTTATTGCATAGCAGCATCACCCACCAGAGTCTATACATAACATGTAAGTGTTGCTTTTTCTTCTCACTTTCCTTTGCTGTGAGTCTTCAGCTCTACCACTGGCTGGCATCTCTGCAAAGTCCTACTGTTAGAATTGTATACTGGACAAGCTAGTGCAGTACTGAAGGCCACATTACAAAGTAAAAAAAAATGAGCATTTGATACTTAGTATTCAGATTACCTTTTATTTGCTTGATCTTCTCCCTGGTATCTTGGCAGTTTTAAGAGACGCCCCTAGAGTATTTTAAGCTTTAAATATGGGAATTTATTGTGCTAGCTAGAATAATAAAAGAAATAATTTTTACCTGTTCTTCTTTCCTGGAGTGATATATATCAGTGAGTGATTTTTCATAATGTTTTGATTCGTTTAGGTGAGGATGTTGAAATCTACTGTTGCGGTTATATTTTCCTTGGAATCAAGGGACTCTAAGAGAGAGTACAGAAGACAAGGATAGTGAAGAATAGGCCTAGGGGTGAAGTTGGAGTCTTGGGGTTAAACTGAGCTGAACTTAAAATGTCAAAAGAAAAGAAAAAGGGAAATAACATAAAATGAATTGAATTAAGAACCAAAAAGGTTAAGACAATGTAAATATTGGCTCTATAGGTTCAAAGCATAAATATAAACATATATTTTTTAATATATATTACAATATTTCTTAAATGCATGTCTTGGCCCAAATAATAGCCTCATAAATGTACATAAATACAAAGGAACATTATTGACTCTGATGTCTGGAGCCAATACTAATGTATTAGTGATTAGTTACAGAGAATTATTATTATTACATTTCTGTAATAAAAACTCCTGAGCCTGGCCAATCCAAGCCAGGTTTGGGGGAAAGCAGCATCAAGCTGTGAGAGAACAGTGGAGAAAGAAAGGGAGATAGGTAGATTTTCCATTGCTAAAATTGGAACTATTCTCGAAGGTGACCCCCCTGAAAAACATTTTTTCCTCTTAAAGTTTTCAATCCCCCCCCTTCGACCTTCACATTTCTATTATTAGTCTGCTGCAGCTGCCTAGTGGATGCAATGTGATGGTTTCCCCACCCCTAACCTGGATGGCCCAGGCCAGCCCAATCTCATCAGATCTTGGAAGAGAAGCAGGGTCAGCCCTGGTTAGTGTCTGTATGCGAAACCACCAAGGAATTGCAGGGTTGCTATGCAGAGGAAGGCAATGGCAGATCACCTCTGTTAGTCTCTTGTCTTGAAAACCCTCCGGGTCACCATAAGTCAGCTGCAACTTGATGGCACTTTATGCACACACACACAGCTTGATCAAGGACCACCTTCAACTGGGTAGGGTCAGTACTGCTTTGCATCTCAGGCATACTTTCAACTTCTTATTGTGTTGATCAGTTTTAACTTGGAGTAGTCATCTCTGTTATTAAAAGGAGAGGGGGATCAGTCAGACAGCAGATATTTTCTTAAAATGTGGCAGAACGTTTTAGAGGTAAAGAGGTCTGTCAGTGCAATATTTTTTGCAAAGGGTTATCAGTTATTTCTCTTTTTTCCCATTAGAAATGTTTGTCCTTGGTGTTAGTGTCCGAGAATTGTGTGTACTATTTATTTCTGCAGTAACTATCCACCATTATTATTTTGGAATGAATTAACTGCTGAAATAATTGGAGCAGACCAGCTGGCAACAAGAGAATCCTGAACACTTGACATTGAACCAATTTGCTTTAGAACTTGCAAGCTTCAAAACCATTACATGCCTTTTGCCATGGCTGTATGTCCTAAAAATAATTTCTGAATGCCTCGCTTCCTTGCTCTACAGCTCTGCGTGCATGGCATCTATTTCAAGGAGTTTGTCCATTCTCACCCTTTATATGAACATTGTTGTCCATGAGTGTATTGTTTTCTGGCTCTAGCTGTAACAGAACATGTTTGTGAGGCATGTACTCATGGCTACAGTGGTACTGAAATATTTCACTGACTTTCTGAGCAATATTAGATTTTTCCCCTTCAATATTTACTTTGCTACAGGGATGGAAATGTACTTCCACCTTCAGGATTCTGTAAATTGTCTTGTGTTTCTGAGTTACAATTAGTCTCCCAGGTGATACAGTGCCAGAACATTTTCTTGCCTCAATTGAAGATATAAAATCATTCATATGAGCCAGCTTCAGACCTGTTCTCTGTTCTAAGACTCAACCCATAAACTATAGAATTTTGCCTCGCTGTAGTTTAACCAGAAAGCAGCCTCCATCTGCCTGGCCTTAGAAGAAGGGTTCTAGATTAGATCATATAGAATGATATGTCTCCCATCTAGAGAATGAGCACTACATAAATTTAACTCATATAAAGCATTGACATTTAGATGTTGTTAAACTTTGCAATTGTTGCCAATAAATGGGAATGCAGATTATCCATCTAAATGCCAATTCTGGAAAACATATTTTAGCATGACCTTTGTTTTATGTGCTATAGGTAGGTATCTGTATTCTGGACTCATATATTCAAAGTTTAAATCTTGTTACTATGCCAAGCATTCCCCCCTCCCCACCTTTTGTGAACTCTATAGGATGGGCATAAGAAGATTTTTTAAAATAGTCTTAATTGTGTAAAAGGTTTTTTAGAAATCCCTATAAACCACTTTGAAGGTTATGAGTGCAGTATTCTAGGTTTTGTGCAGCAACACCCCTCCCGGAATCTTTTGTCCTTTGTCTGGGAGAAACACTAGATGGCTTACTGTAAATATGGAAGGCTGCCAATCTGTGGCGCAGATTCTTTTTTTAATACTGTAAGCTGGCAAGTGTTCAAGAATTGCAGTCCTGCCTCTCTTATTTGCTTTCTTATTGTGTTGAAATGAGTTCAGTGAATAGAAATCCAGAATATTGTGTAATTTAGTCAGTATAAAATTTATCTATGTGGTGAGCCAGTTCTTGTAGTCATTTTTCATATCATTGGTGGTGGTGTCATGTGTGTGTGGGGTGTGTGTGTGGAATCCACAATAGTTTTCCCTTCATCTGGAACAAGTTAAAACATGGGAAAGGATCTGCAGCATTTTAAGTGTGGACAGAATAGAATGTATTATTTTGAATACAGTTGTTTGCCTAACTCTGGTTTAGTGTCTACTTGCAGTACCACTTTCTTGAATAAACTTGATAAGGCACCCTTACTGTCAAGAAAATGGCATGGGATAGTTTTATACATTTATTTAAAGGGTGCTGCTTCTACTGTTGGTTTTATTTATGTATGTATATGTGAAGATGAAGATAGATTCCCCCCAAAAAAGATTTAGTGTGATATTTTTGTTGTTATGTTATGTTATAGTCTTGTTTGCAATCTGTATATAGAAATATAAAGGGGATGGAGTTCCTACAATTAAAATATATGCATGGAGTGAAGAACGTGGATAGATAGAACTTTTTCTCACTTTCCCATACTAGAACTTGGGAACATCTAATAAAGTTGATGGGCGATAGAAACAGGTCAGACAAAAGGGAATGCTACTTTACTTAAATGAATAATTAAATCATAGAGTTCACTGCCAGTGCCTGTAATGATGGCCATGAGCATAAATGGCTTTAAAAGGGGATTAGACAGGTTTGTGGAGAACAGGAAATAAAAATGCCAAGGTCACGGGTGCAAAATAGGTAAAAAGATTTTTTATTACTGCACCTTTGGCCTGCAATAACTACAGATTCCCCCGAAGAAGCCCATTGGGCGAAATGCGTAGGGAAATTATATTCTGAGTAAGAAAATATTTTTACCTATTTTGCACTCTTGGCCTTGGCATTTTTATTTCCTGTTACTGTTGCGGCCCTATTATTCCTTTTTGTGGAAGATGCACCCATCAGTGACTGCTAGCCAGAGAGAACTACCACATCCATGGACAATAAACTTCTGAATACCAGTGCTCGGAAGCAACATCAAGGGAAAACCTTGGCCTCTATGTGTTGTCTGTTGGCCCTCCAGGGAAACTAGTTGGACATTGTGTGAAGCCAGGTCTGACCTAGATAGACCACTGGTCTGATCCAGCAATCCATGCAAGAATCAATATAGGTACATTTCTGGTGCATCATACAGAGGAGTCCTTGTACCATAGAATGCCTGTTTGTATGTCAGGATTGCCCTTACTGAGGTGGGGTAATTCAGTTAGCCTAATGGTGTTGTTACTGCCATAATTATTTGCTACAGAAGGCTGATGCATGCAGAGATATGCAACTGCAAGAAACTTTAAAGCTATGGGATGGGGAAACACTTTTCCTCCAGGTTTTTTTGAGGTAAATGGAAATTTGGGGAAGGTTACTATATAATACACTGTTTTCTATAGATCTTAAATTACTACTGAATGAGCAACATAATTTATAATCACCATATAAAATTGTACTATTTGGCATATTTATGGAGTTTTAAAGTATAAGAAAAAAGTAAAAATGCCCAGTACTTGAGAAAGAGCTGCTACCATATGTGTGTGTGTGTGTGTGTGAGTGTGTATAGTGTTCAAATATATGACTCATCAGACATTAGTAAATGACTAACTGAACAGCTATTTCACTAATGAATCTTCCAACTACTATTCTTTCAACCACTATTCTTTCTCAGAGCAACATTCTGAACTTTAATTTGAGGCCTTGAAATCTGGATTACATGGATGCTTCATGCCAGGCAAAGTTCTGTTACGTATAATATCAGTTTTGCCAGGTGCTCCTTGATAATGTTTACAAATGTCAAATATGGCTAAACATGGTTTATTTAGTAGTGCCTGTATACATTATGTATATAAAAAAGCAAGGATATTGTTTCATCCCAAGAAAATACTTTTGAGCCAGAGAATTCAAAGAGAAGCCATAACTGAATTATGTGACCTTCTGTCAGAAAGCTCACATCTTTTTTTGTATAATAATACAGTAGTTGATAGAATCCATTGCTGGCAGTCTGAAAATCGGGATTTGTTTTGTTCATTCATTTTTATGTTGTGTCAATAAATGCTACAGTCTCATAGATACAAGTGTGACATCTTTCATAAACCTTGTGCAGTGCTTTAGAAATTGTTACAACTCATGTTTGTTTGTAATGGAACTTTTGGCATGTGTATGAAAGTATCCAGAGCAGCAGAAGTTCAGCTATCCCAGGATGCAGCTTGATGCTGACCTCCTCAGGGAAGAAGAAATCTTCATGTACCCTTCTCCCAATAGATGAGCTAGCTAAAGTGTATAGGTTGACTGAACCACACTTTTTAACTAGCTGTCAAGCTGCCAGAATGACAAACATACATGGTGGTGTTACAGCATTTCCAGGCCCACTCAGGAAATAGACAAAAACAACAACAACACATTGGTGTTGTGTGCACCACAACGTCACTTCTGGGGAAACACTGTAAGTAACATAAGGTAGTTTCTGGTGATTACTAGAGCAACCTGTGCCACTTCTGGGTAGAATGCCTTGAATTAAAGCAATAGTCCTCTTACACAGTCATAATTTGAAGGCAGGGTACTTCTGCCTAGTTTTGCAAAGTCATATTTGGTTTGGGAATAGCCCCGTGGAAACAACAATTCTATTGAAGGTAATCACTTTCCCAATTAAACTGCAACTGGTAATATGCTTTATTTACTAAGATGTGTTCTATCACATTCTTCAGTACCTAGTTTCTGAAATAACCTGCAATGCTGATTGCCAGATAATTGGAAATAGCAAACAAAAAACAAAAAAAAACCCCACCGTATCTCCGGACTAGACTTCTGTCCTTTATAGATTTGCATGCATTGTTAGCAGCCTTCAATGCTTTTTAAAATAAGGGCTGTATTTAAGAAAAATGCTGTTCCTAATTTATTGGATTTTTAAAAAATTATCCAGCTAATGTCTGACTTCTGAACTTATTGATGTGAATTTAATATGATCTTCAGCTTGTGGGTTGGCATCTACAGCTGGGTTGCAAACTGATCTAAATGGGTCACTCCTGTGGCACTACCAACAAACACACATGGGAAAAACTGCATTCCCTACTGTATGCCTGAGGTAAGGTGGGACCTAGGTCTGAAAAGACTGGAATTGGACTTGACTGTAGAAGTTTAGGCAATGGCTGAGAGTCTATGTTTCTCAAACATTTTAATGGCACTCACTGGAGTTGTTGTTTGCTTAACCAGTATGTAGATCTATGAAGGCCCTGGACATTTTTGAGGGGAAATGTTTTTTTTCTCTTTTTTGAAGGTGTTTTAGGTTTTTCCCATGGAACAATTAGAAATGTTGTCGAAAACTATCCTATGAAATATTTTCTTTTTAAATAAATGAAATGTTTGTTTTAAGCTAATGGTTTCTCAAAATGTGTACTTTTTTATTTAAAGCTGTCTATACATTAGATTATGATTGCTGTGTGTACTTCAGACATATAAGCATATTGTCAAAACATGTTAATTGTTTAAATGTGAATATTTTTGTGCAAATTAATATATTATGAAAAGCATGGGTGCCACAATGACTTGCATCTCATTTTTCTCTGTATCCCCTCCCCCACAATTTCCTGTTTGTCTTTATAGCCTTTCCTCTTTTCCTTCTTCCTTCTCTTCTCCCCACCCATCAGCCAACCTACCTTTATCTACTTCAGCTTCCTCTCCTTCCATCCCCCTCACAGCCTGTTTCTGGAAGAAATCTGGCCTAGTTGCATGGTGGCTGCCAACAAGCTGGCAAATGTGTCTTTGGTGGTTGCTTCTGGGTCTGTCCCCTGTGAGTCCTCCTCCATAAGAGGACATGAAAGGGGAAGGGGACAGGACTTTTCCCAGGTTTTGGCCTCTGTGTCCAACTTTATTCCTCACCCTGGTTTTGCTTGACAGAAACCAAGGCTTGGAAGACTCAACAATATTGTTGCAGTTGCCTAGCAACCTTCCAAATAGCGACTGAGAACTCAGTGGGTGTTCTTTTCTCAAACTTACAGGCATTGTTTCTATTTTGGAGATTTTTAATCCTTTGGTAAGTGTGTGTGTGTGTGTGTGTGTATGTGTGTGTGTTTTTCTCCCCAAGTTTTTCTGCAAACTTGAGAATTCCTTCGGGTTTGTAGAGACATACCCCTTATTTGTTCCTAGCTTCATTTTGCTGATATATTAATCCACACTTTTTATTTATTTATTTATGTTATTTATAGCCCACCTTTCTTACTTGAACTCAAGGCAGATTACAACATGATGAGGCAATACAATCCACAGGATGGGACATTCATTGAACAATGCAATAAGAATTAGGGTTGTAGAACTAACCAGAAGTCTAAAAACAGAACTGAAGCAAAGCATAAGTGTTAACATGACACATTAAATGATGAAAAAATTACATGGTAGGATCCTAGTTTCAGCAAGCTATGCACAGTAGTATAGACCACAGGTCCTAATAATTTATCCAAGTAACTTTCTGAAACATTTAGTACAGTGTGACTCTGTTGCCTGTGTACAAAAGCCCTCTTCAATAATTCAGCTTTGCATAGTTTGCCGAAAGCCAGGAGAGTGAGAGCCTTCCTAACTCCTCAGGCAGGCCATTCCACATGGTGGGGGACACAATGGACAAGGCACATATACAAGCAGTCTTGTTGACTTTGCGCATTTGCAGGTTGGCACTTGCAGAAGACCCTGCTCCAATGAGCAAAGCTGTTGTGGCAAAGCATGGGGGAGAGGCAGTCTCACAGATATGAGGGTCCGAGCCGTGAAGGGCTTTGTATGTGAGAGCTGATACCTTAAATTGAGCCTGGTAACTGATGGACAGCCAGTGAAATGTTTTTAGGATGGGAGTAACATGCATCTAGCTCCCGATAATAGCCAAGCTGCAGCTTTCTATACAGTGCATTACAGTACTCTAGTCGATATTACTGTAATGTGGATCCATATGGCCAGAACAGCTGTATCAAGGCCATCCTTTGGGCTAGGCTGAGATTGTAAGGAAGACTTCTTTTGCCACTGCATTAACTTGCTTCTCCAGTAATAGCATTTATTGGGTCCAGTATAACCCCAAGGGTCTTAACTGAGTCAGCAAGAGTCAGCTGAACTCCATCAAAAGTGGGAAGCACGATGTCCTTCAAGATCTCTGCCTTTCCAGCCAGCATTATCTCTGTCTTTACAGGATTTAGTTTCGATTTGTTCGCTCTTAGCCAATTTACCATAGCAGCCAGGCAGCGATTCAGAACCTCTGCTGCGTCACCATGATATTTGGATAAGGATCTATAGAGCTGGGTATCATCCGCATATTGATGACATCCAACTCCAAAGTTACAAATGATTTGTCCTAAGGGCTTTACATAGGTATTGAAAAGCATGGGGGGATAGAATTGTGCCCTGGGGGACTCCACAGAATAGGTTCCATACTGATGACAACTGATCTCCAACATCAAACTTTTGAGTCCAGTCCATGAGGAGTGATTTGAACCAGTTCAGCACACATCCCCTGATACCTACTTCTGCCTCCAAGCGCCTTAACAAGGTGGTATGATCTATCGTATCAAAGGCTGCAAATAAGTCCAATAAGAGCAACAGAGGGGCATGGCCTTTGCCTACACAGATGGAGGTAATCAACTAAAGCTGTCTCTGTCCCATAGCCTGCCCGAATCCAGACTTAAAAGGTTGTGCAAGAAGACCAAGTTGGTCCACTAGTGCTTTTCAATCACTTTGCCAAGAAAGTGCAGGTTAGAGACAGGGCGATAATTGGCCACATCATTTTTCTGTAGGGATGGTTTTTTAAGTTGCGGGTGGAAAACTGCTTCTTTGAGTGGCTCAAGGAAGGTGCCCTGAGTTAGTGACTGATTTATAATAGATACTGACAGTTGGTAGATGTAGTCCTTAAATCAGGGGTGGGGAACCTTTTTCCTGCCAAGGGCCATTTACACATTTATAACATCATTCAGGGGCCATACCAGGTGTAGATCTCCGGGGGGGGGGGAGAGGCTAGGGTTGCCAGTTCGCCAGCCACCACCTGGAGGTTGGCAACCCCAGGGGAGACCACACAGAGAAGGCCTGCAGGGCACCCCCGCTCCCCCCTCCCAGGTGGGAGGGCAGCCAGTTGTGGGCCTGAGCAAAGAAGCGCCAGGGGGGCACAGCCCACAGTCTATCGGCAAGGGAGGAAGGAAAACAGAGAAAGAGGAAAAGGGAGGGAGGGAGAAAGAGAGAGAAAGGGAAAAGGAATGGAGAGAGGGGGAGAGAGAAAGAAAAGGACGGAGGGAAAGAAAAGGACAGAGGGAGACAAAGAAAGAGACAGAAAAAGAGGGAGAAAGAGGGAGAGAAAGGAGAAAGTGACAGAAAAAGAGGGAGAAAAGTCTCCCCCCCCACACACACACACACACCTGTGCATGCCGGCCCCGCACGCCCGGGCCCCAGCCTCCCTGCCCACACACACACACGCCGGCGCATGGAGCCCCGCGACCAGGCCCCAGTCTCCATCTCCTCCCCCCCAGAGTCCACAAAAGCCCCCCCCCCGAAGCCCGATTGGTTCCCGCATGCATGCTCGGCCGCCAGGAGCCGCCAGCCTCTTCCCCCCGCCTCCCTCTCACTGCTCAACAGCTGACAGGCAGTGAGAGGGGCTTACAATGTGCCGCGGTGTTCCTGCACGCCGCAGCTGTAGGGGGCAGCCTTGGGGGACGCATCCCTCCCCTCTCCTCTTGCTAACCAACAGCCGACAGGTGGCGAGAGGAGGTCAAAGGGCGCCACAGTGCCCCTGTAAGGTGTGGCCCCAGGAACACCCTGGGGAGGGCCGCCCTGCACCCCGCTTCCACGGTAGGGCCCCAGAGCTTCTGAGCGCCACAAAAAATGTCCTCGGGGGCCGCATACAGCCCCCGGGCCTGAGGTTCCCCATCCCTGCCTTAAATGATTTTAGCAGCCAGGATAGGCAAGGATCTAGACTACAAGTAGTGACTTTCACCAATCCCAGGATCTTGTCACCATCCATCACAGAAATTGGGACAGAGTGATCCATGAATAGATGACGGTTCCTCCTTTGATCTAGGAATAAGGGACAGCAGGTATTCTATATGTATATTATGTTTCTATACTATTGGGAGAGTTTAGTGTCCCCCCTCTCCCAAATTCTAAAGTTTAAATCAATATTCAAATATGCTGTTATTTCAAGTCTATTAAGACACTTTCTGTCCATGCCCCAAACCACCTTTTACTGCTTTGTCTCAATATTTTTGGGGAAAGCTCTGTTTAAGTGTCATATCAAGCCATCTAGTCAGGATGGTGTACGTTCTCAACTGTCACACCCCACTGGCACCGTTTTCCTTGCTCAGGCAGCGGAACAGTGTTCTTTATGTTTACACTTCTATGCCTTGCATATTGATGGAATTTTTTCAGTACTATACATACTGATTTAAACTTTGGCATTATGACCTTATACAAGTTTTGCAGAATGGAGACTGAATCAGTTAAAACATCTTCCTTCTTCTAAACACAGTACCAGAAATTAATTTAAATGAGAGGACTACATGATATGAGAGTGCCTTTCTCATTATTAATAACAATCTGAATTTTAAGATGATTTTGCTGAAGAAAGTGGTGACTTCCTCAGATAACTGAAGGAACTCCACCCAGCACTGTTGAATTGAGAATAATTTGTCAAAGGACACCAATGGAAAGCAACATTTTAAACGATTTTTCTATGTTATTGAAATTATCCATAACAATATATATCTCAACTGTTTGGAGGTAAATGCATGCACTTGAGTTTGCCATGTTGTGCAAAGATTCTTTTTCCTGCCAAATTGTAACAATCAAGAGTTTTTACTGGTGTGGGACGGAAGATTCACAAAATGAAATGCTTTCTTGAGGCATTTTTTGTTGTGCATAAAGAATGCTGTCATTGTTTACAATTAGATCATAATCCTCCCCAAACATTAGGTAGTCTGGAAAAAATGTGACTGTTCTTCTGTAACTACAGTGTAGACAAACTGAGGTTTTTTTTTATTTTATTTATTTTTAATTACCCAATAACTGTATATAATTTACTAGAAGTAGAATTAATAATTCAGAATCTTGACGATGTTCACATATTCTGGCATTTTCATGTAAACTTAATGTGTTCAGCTTCCCATAATACCATGTCTAAATACACCCAACTTTGAATTTGACTATTTTAAATGGAACTGACTTTGGTGAAATAGTGTCAGTTCAATTTAAACTGGTTTGCATTAGGGGTATTGCCATATCTGATGTAACAGCTTTCTGCTGAAGAGCAAATCTGATATGTATTTAGAGTTCCAAAGTGGGGCTGCTTATGTACTATGTGCTTTGTGCACTTATATTTGCTCTTCTGTTTTCTTTTTAAATTGTTAATTAGAAAATAAGGCAGACCTATTCTCTTTCCAGATAGTTAAGTTTTATAATGGTGAAAGAAGTTTGAAAAAGCTCTTACTGGCCTGCAGGCAATAAAACTGCTGGAGGTATGAAGAGCTGCCGTACCCTTTCATCTTGGCTGCATGGTTAAGTGAAATGTGACTTCAAGGGTAAAGCAAGTACAAGTAGAGAGACCCAAATATGCACCGATTATCAAACATAATTTGTACTTGGATACAATTACCAGAGTACTGTATCACTTGTGAAGGACACAAGCATATATAATTGGAGGAACTGGTTGACCACTGTGTGAGATAGAATGATAGAGTAGATGGACCACTGGAATGATCTAGCAGGGTTCTCCTATCAAGAGTGGAGTAATTGCATGTGTGACATCTGTATAGGGTTCCCAGGCCACAGTCTGGAACCCCTGGAAACATTTTGAGGTGGGAAGAGCTGTGCCAGTATTATACTGGCATGCGATGTCAGTTCTGCCAAAAACCACATGTGATGTTATTGATGTCAGGTTAAACCATAGAACTTTTGCCAAATCCTGTGGTGTTCATCTGATGCCATTTTTCTCCCTCTGGCCTTTGAGGTGCTGGTGGGCAACAACAGGTTCCCAGGAGGTCTTCCATCATAGCAGGAGACCTGGCAAGCCTACATCCACAGTTAATGCTTACATATATCATAGCTATATGTCCATATGTGAGAGTTTACCTGATGGTGGAAGATTTTTGGAAAGTAAACAAATATGTACATTCAACCACACAGTAGCTCAATAATTCACTTATTTTGAGTATCAGCTCCTACAATGAGACTTACAGATTCTTGGTAACTTTCTTGCCCTGAACTTCCAGAGTTTGTTCGAGACCTGCAGCACTTACTCTGTTGTCTTCCTGTATGACAACCAACATAGTGTAGGTTTGCTAAGGGACATCTAATGATAATAGTGAATGCAGGAAGTGGAAGCTACTTAAACTTCCTGAGTTTGAGGAATCTTTATCAGCCAAAGTGGGGAAATGAATTGTGCTCCTTATATGGATACAACACTCACATTCTCCACCTATCCCCCATTCACAAAGGAGATGACTGTTAATGGTAACCTTAGTTTGTTTACACATTACAGTCCACATCTACTTATAGTAAAATAAGGAGGCTTAAAAAGTCTAAGTAATGTACAGAAATTATATGTTTAAATCTAATTTCTGCTCACTTGAATGAATAGGTATTATACTTGAGATTTATTCTATTCTGGCAATAAGGTGTTAGGTAGTTTTGTCATGGATTCTAGCTATTAAAAAGGCTGATGTGAAATCTGAGTCTGTGTGGTAGAGAGAACTATGTTATGGCACTTCCTTTCCCCCCTCCTTTGTGGTGTTCCATTTCTCTTCTGCAAACAGCTAGAATGAACTAAAGCATTCCCTGTTTTCCATTAGGTCTCATTTGCTACAGCTTTCTGCTTTTAAATTACTTCTGAACTACAGAATCTGGCAGAGTTCATTGGAAGGCATTTGAGGACAACTACTCAGTCTGGAGCATAGCCATATACAGTACTTGGAGGAATAGGACCAGAGTTCGGATTATTTTACTAAATGGTTATGGCTTTTTCAGGAATAACATGAAAATCAAAGGAAGCTTTATAATTAGAATAGTATATGAATATTCATGTTTTTATTTGTCAAGGAATGCTTTTTGTTTTCGGGGGTGGGGGGAAGCCCATTCAATTTTTTACCTCTGTTTAGTGTCTGTTCTAACATTACTTATCTAGTCATGGAAGATTAAGCCTATGTAAAGAAATGGTAACATCAGACTACCTAATAAGTGTTTTAAGAAGATTGAGCTGGTTCAGCATATTAAACCCGACCATTGCAAGACTGAACATAGGGTTGATTTCCACTTGGGAGGTTTACTATAAAACTTGATTGAATTTTAAAAAAATATTCATTGAGTTTGTGCTGTTCACAGCTTCTTGTGGCAGGATCTTGTGAGAACAAAATATATTAAATATGTATTCTAAAGGTTTATAATAGGGTTGCCAGCTCTGGGTTGGGAAATTCCTGAAGATTTTGGGAGTGGAGCCTGGGGAGGGTGGTTTTTGAGCAGGGGAGAATGCTCAGCTGGGTATGCCATAGAATTCATCCTCCAAAGCAGCTATTTTATCCAAACTGGAAATCAATTGTAATTCTGGGGGAACTCCAGGCCCCACCTGGAGGTTGGTAATCTTACTTTATAGTAAATTTTTTAAAATATATGTATTTGAAGAAGCCACATACATAAAATCACATGATTTGGGTGAAACAGTATACAGTTTTGGAAGTGTGCAGTTTGGACTTTGTGTGAGTTGAATATTTTAATGAAGGGTGAAATAGATGAGGGAATTTGAATGCCAGGCTTCATTACAACCATACCAAGACAACATGATTAGGTTCCAACACAGAATTCACTTCCATGTAGGAAACATGAACATGAGTGACTCATGCACGCAACTGTTTAGCATAACTTGATTCGGGTTTGGGAAAATCAAGCGGCTTAGAATCTATGAACTGTGAGTGAAGTGAATT
The DNA here is from genome assembly GCF_029931775.1 of Euleptes europaea. Lineage (NCBI taxonomy): Eukaryota > Metazoa > Chordata > Lepidosauria > Squamata > Sphaerodactylidae > Euleptes > Euleptes europaea. The sequence continues at coordinate 43,300,363 of NC_079320.1, read as the reverse complement.
CACCCCACAGAAGCTCCCACCACCTCCTGAAAATCACTTCTTAAGGTCAGAGGGCCTTCAGAGATGGCATGTGCTTGGGCTTGGAAGGGGTGTGCTGGGAAAGGAAAATATGTAATAATAATAATAATAATTGTGCTCCCTTGTATAAGCTCTTGTTCCATTCCCACAAGAGCTCATACAAGAATGTGGGAAGCATTCCCACCAACGCCATTCATTCTAGGGATGAAGAGGAGAGGCAGTAAATACCTCTGCCAAAAACTCCACAGTATTCTCTGTTCTCAGGATCCGGTTGTGAGATATATAGAACATCTTATACATTTAAAGTAAATCTGTTTTCAAGGTATGTAAAACACACTGAAAAGATGTTTTAAATTTATTTTATTTACTTCACTTTCTGTTTCCCCCAGTGGGGAATCAAAGTGGCTTACATTGTTCTCCTATGCTCCATTTTATCCTCACAACAACTGTGTAAGGCGGATTAGGCTGAGGGTGTTTGATTGGCCTATGGTCAAGTCAAGTTTCCATGGCATAGCAGGAATTCAAATCTGGGTCTTCTAAATCCTAGTATGACACTCTAACCACTACACAGCACTGGCTGTAATCAATATTCTTTGAGAAATACAGTTGTGAAAAAAAGAATCTCTACATGCAGCTCCAATAATAAACGCAATACATATTCCTTCCTTCCTTTTTCCAGGAACCTGTCCTTATTTTACTGAGCCAAATTTTCAAATATCTTAGACATGAATAATTTACAATAGTAGCAGATTTATTTTCAACCAGCATGAAATTTCCCAGACTCTTTAAGTGATGCCAATTAGACCTGCAGCAATGAGTCATTCTTGCTTCCCCGCCCCCACGCCCCCTCTCCCAGAAAGAGGGAATGGACCAAAAGGCCACCATTTTCTGTATCAGTTATGAATTGTTTCAGTCTAAATTGCAGTTTAGAAATAACTTAGACATTGTTTAGTATAGAAAACCTGGCATGCAATTTTAGTGGCAGCTGATTTCCTAACAAGCATGAAAAGCAAAAAAAGCAAGGATGGAGCATGTTGACCTCTTAATTCGCTTTTTATTCTGCATGGTAAGTTTAATGTTGCACTTCAAGTAAGTAGAGGAGCCGGACAGAACAGAAGCTCAGTTCTTTCCCATCTGATTTCTTCTGCCTCTGAAACTGCTTGACTTCTAGACCTCTTCTGCTTCTTGTGTACCTTTTCCTTCCTGCTTAGAACAGTGCCCCGCTCCATAAAAGCAATTCTGCTGCTTAAAGGTGCTGCAAGAACTTTTTTTCTCTCTCCCACAAGCTGGAAGCTATTTTGAGCACCATGAAGAAACTTGGCAGTGTTCAATGCATTCCTTATTCAAGCTGAGCTGCAGAAGAATGAGGCAAAAATTGGAACAATTCACTGGTATTAAAAACAGTTACACCATAACAGACTAATACAGTGTTTGACTTCATTGTAAGGGAACATTCCTTAAACTACTGTACTCAATACAGCCAAAGTTGGTTTGCATGAAGCTCAAAAACAAAATTGGTCAGAACTACAGAGATGTGCACAACTGCTAAATAAGCAAAAGGAAAAGGAACATAAAATGGGACCTCCCCCCTCCAAAGAAGAATTAAAATGGAGTGGAAGTAAATTTCTTTAGTTCATGATAATCTGACTAATCCTCAAAAGTTCAAAAAATTTAAGTATCTGGTATGTAATGGCTAGCTGTACAATAGCAACGCACCAGGACGAGTTTTATAGTGAATAACAATCTGAAAATGAGTCAACGCTGTAGCATAAAAGGTCATTGCCGTTAAGGCTTTGTAAAATCAAGACTTTAAAAGCTCTATATTATGTCTAATAGTAACGGAACTATTCAGCTACCTGTTAGTAAATTCAGATTCGTGTTCAGTTTAGGGTGTAGCATTTCAAGAGTGATGTTGCCAGCTGGAATAGATTCAAGGGAGAGCTATAAAGGTTTTTTTTTTTTAAGATATAGAAGAGAGGTCATTTGAGGAAAGGCTGCATGAATGTATGGCTGGGAAAACTCATGTTAATAGTTACCTCATATTTAAAAAGGCATCAGATGGAAGTGGGAGAAAAATTACTATTTCAGCTGGGGTCAGGGTAGGAGGCAGTACCTACAATTATAAGGTTCACATGTGCATGAGTTTTATAAGATTGCTCATGGTGAGTGAAAAATTTGGGGTATGTCATAAAGCACAGAGAAGGAGACTCGTACAGTCCCTTGGGTTGTTTTTATGAGTTCTGAACATTGTACAATCAGTTCATTTCGTCCACAAGGGTCTTGGTTGTATGTTTTTCAAAGAGCAACTGCACAGCAAATCTCTGTTGAAACTGAAAAAAAAACCACCTTTCAAAAGCAGATTGTGTTATGATGTGAAGGTTACAGTTAGGGAGCCCACTGGTTCAACTCATGTTCTGCTTGCTGGTTGTGAGCAGGGACCCAATTTTTTACCAGGCAGTTTGTTTGTGAGCAGCTGGAGCTATTCAAACAGTACAGCACAATGTTCTTGGCAGCATTTCCTTCATAAGAACATAAGAAAAGCCATGTTGGATCAGACCAAGGCCCATCAAGTCCAGCAGTGTGTTCACACAGTGGCCAACCAGGTGCCTCTAGGAAGCCCACAAACAAGATGACTGCAGCAGCATCCAGCCTGTATTTCAGAGCACCTAATATAATAGGCATGCTCCTCTGATACTGGAGAGAATCGGTATACATCATGACTAGTGTTTATTTTTACTAGTAGCAATGGTTAGCCTATCCTCCATGAGCATGTCCACTCCCCTCTTAAAGCCTTCCAAGTTGGCAGCCATCACCACATCCTGGGGCAGGGAGTTCCACAATTTAACTATGTGTTGTGTGAAGAAATACTTCCTTTTATCGGTTTTAAATCTCTCACCCTCCAGCTTCAGCAGATGACCGCGCGTTCTAGTATTGTGAGAGAGGGAGAACAGCTTCTCCCTGTCCACTCTCTCCACACCATGCATAATTTTATAGACCTCTATCATATCTCCCCTTAATCACCTTCTTTCTCAGCTAAAAACAGCCCTAAGCGTTTTAACCGCTCCTTATAAGGCAGTTGCTCTAGTCCCCTAATCCTTTTGGTTGCTCTTTTCTGCATCTTCTCAAGCTCTGTAATATCCTTTTTTAGGTGAGGTGACCAGAACAGTACACAGTATTCCAAGTGTGGTCTCACTATAGATTTGTACAAGGGCAGTATGATAGCAACAGTTTTGTTCTCTATGCCTTGTCTAATTATGGCCAGCATGGAATTTGCCTTTTTCACAGCAGCCGCATACTGGGTTGACATCTTCATCGAGCAATCCACTACCACCCCAAGATTCCTTTCTTGGTCGATCACAGCTAGCACAGATCCCATCAGTGTATATGTGAAGTTGGGATTTTTTGCCCCAATATGAATCACTTTACCCTTCTTCACATTGAATCTTCATTCACATTTTCACACAACCTGATGGGAGCCCTAGTTTCTCCCCCAACCTGTCATTTTTCTGCACTGCTCTGCAACAAATTGTTTAATAAAGAGTAAACAAACCAGTCTTTTATAAATGCTGTGCTTTAAAAAAAAGTCACACTATTTTGTGTTTCTATTAAGTCCATGTAATCAACATTATTTTACGCTTACCCTTATGAGAATTGTATTCCCCTCCCCACATATAGGGCTGCCAAGAGCCAACATGGGCTCCCACATAAAGATTCCACCTGCCCAACCCATATGACCCTGCTCCAAACCAAATATCAAAACAAATAATTTGCTGTTACCATGAATCTATATTAATAAAAGAATTGGCCTCTCTGTCCATCTGTCCATTTGTGGCAGGCATAACTCATCAGAGAATAAAACTATGAGACTCAAAATTGGCCACCAGCTTCAGGATGGTTGTGGGAGTTCCAGGGCCCAAAATGAAAGGCATGGGAATATCCTGGCCCAGGCTATCTCGAAACACAAACCTCATGCTATTTGCAATGGAAGCTAAGGGTCTCTGTTTGTGGCAGGCAGAACTCATCCGAAAATAATGCTTCATGTTTGAAAACTGGCCACCAACCCCAGAATGTTGATGGAAGTTGCAGTGCCAAAAGTTCACAAAAAACTTCACAGTGATTCTTTACTGAGTAAATCAGTAAGAAATCTATTTCAATTTGCCCTTGTAACTTTACCTAGTACAAAAGCAGGGGCAAACTGGGTTATGTAGTGGTGCTGAATGAGAAGTACTGGGACCACTGGGATTGATTTTGATGAAAAAGATTATTTCATTTGTCATACTGCAAAGTAGCCTTTTCAAAGGGCTATTAGATTTCCCACCAACACAATAATAATGATAATAACCCATGGCCTGAATTGGAAGTTCTAACTTCTGTTCTGCTTGTATAACCACTAAAACAAATTAATGTTCCATTATCATGCATATAGAAGGTAGGGCGGGGGGAAGCATCCTTTTACTACTTTGTTAAATCATAGGGAAACATTAACTCCCCTTTTCTGTTCATAATATTAACAAAGTTTTGCTACTGTACTACTACTAAATGCATTCTAAGTTTCCAAGCAGGGCAGGAATGAGAAAGAATTGAGACCAAGACCTGCAAATAAAGGAAGGGGATATGGGAAAATTAAGTGGAAGAAGAGAGAAACAAATTAGAAAAGTGTGGAAAAGTGTGGAAAAGAGGGAGAGAAATTAAGGAAAAGAGAGGGAAGATTATTTTATCTTGCTGCAACACACTAACAGCCACTTTGCAAGATATGGCAGGGCAGGCAAAACTATGGAGCTGGGTGCAAGGAAAGGAAGACGGCAAGGACAGATTGCTGGCGACAACAACCTTGTTAGCAGGCTGGCAATTAGTGTAGCAGCCATCAGCTGTGTTGGCTTTTCTTGCCCCAGTGCTAACTTGATTGATGGGCTTAGCATGAACTTCAGACTTATAGAAAGGTGAGTGTAGCTGATAGAGTGCTGCCTATTACCGTTCTCAGATTTCCTTGCGCCCCTAGTGGCTATAGCCAGAACAGCATTAAGAGTAAAAAATGCAGAGGCATTTGGCTGGATGCAGCTTCAGTGGCCCTCCAGCTGACTTGGGTCCTGGGAATTTTATCCCCCCAGCCTCCCCCCTCTCAGAAGCCCTGCCCTTGTGATGTAATTTAATGACCTGACTCGATTGTCCATAACCCTGGGGAGAATCAGTTTCACGTACAGTACAGTTGCAAATTCAGTGACCAGACAGAAGGAAATCACCTCTCCCACCACAACCACTATGCAGCTGCAAAGGTGTTCAGCTTGCTGCTTGAGTCAGATGGCAGTGAGGTGAGGACATCCAAGCCTCACCTGGTGAACATGTTTGGTGCACAATTCTCAGCATTCCTAATGTGGGTACGCTGATCAAAAGAAAAACCTTGACATTCTCTCATGGTGTCATAAAGATAAAAAGAACCAACGTGTTCCATGGACTGCTTCATGGATGGAAGCAGTTCTGAAGAAAATCAGCAGTGCCTTGATCATCAGGTCAACAGCTGTTTTTGAGATCAGTTTATTTTTTTGCATTTATAGTCTGTCTTTGTCACTGAGATTGAAGGCATACAAAATTTTAAAAACAATTAAAAAACAAACAGCTTTAGTAAGAACTGCACATTGTTAACTAATGATTGGTTGTTCTACACTTCATTACCCTGTAGCATCATTTTATGAAACTTGAACAAGAAAATACACAAAATAGCTTTTGGATCAGTATCTCAAATGTTTAATTTAAAATGTTTCAGCAATTATGTATAGAGCTGTTCAGCAATGCAAAACACTTCGGAAGACCTACAAATTCCTTCCGTAAATAATTTGTTAAAAAGTCTAGATGGTTTCTTGAGGTGACTGTTATTCTGTCTCAGAGTTGTGTATTAATCTTGGTGACTTTCAGTGCAATCCTAAAAACATTTTCCTGAGAGTAAGCTCCATCAAATAGACCTTAGTAGGATTCTGAGTGCCATGTGGCCCTTTTAGAGATTAAAGGGAAATGAAATATTAATAATTTTAGTGGGATTTTAAAGTCTCTTTAGATCAAGGCTCCAGGTAGAAAAGGCAGATAAAGGTGAGTGTGAAAGAACGTATGAGGAACATCTCACATCTGGATTAATATCTTAAACTATCCTTTACTGACTTGTAAAGGCCTGATTATTACTGTTTAGTTTCTTTTTGCTGCAAATCAAATGGGACTTTTCTAAATCAGGAATTATCTTTATAATAACACACACACACACACACACACACACACACACACACACACACAGAAGCAAGGACAGGAAAGAAAGGAGAAACCGTGATACCAGAGCCTGAGACAAAAAATATAGAGATGTGACCTACCGTATATACTCGGGTATAAGCCGACCTGAGTATAAGCCGAGGTGCCTAATTTCACCCCAAAAATGGGGAAAAATTAGGCACCCACGTATAAGCCGAGGGGGAAATGCACCCCCCCCCCCGCAGGCTTACCTGACCGGGCTACAGGCGCGCAGGAAGGTGGCGGCGGCCCCCTCCCTGCGCGCAGGAGGCCACGCAGGGTCAGCTGGCAAGCGGGAGGACTGGCCCGGGTGAGGTGGGGGGGTGGGGGTGGGGGGGAATAAACTGCCGCCACGCAGAAGGCGCGATAGCGCAAAAAGCACGGCGGGTGGGGTGGGGGGTGGAGAAACCGCCGCCGCCGAACAGAAGGCGCGATCGGGTGCGGTGGGGGGTAGAAGGTGGGACAGCCCGCCCATCAGCTGGCCGGCGGGAGCTCGCTGGGAGAGGGCCCGGCAGGCGAATTACCGTATTGACCCAAGTATAAGCCGAGGTGAGTTTTTTAAGCCAAAAATCATGGCTAAAAAACTCGGCTTATGCTCGAGTATATACGGTAATAAAAATCCGTATGTGTTTGTAGGTAGGTGTGCATGCGTGTGCACACACACAGACACGTATGTATGTATGTAGGTATATATGTATTTGTAGATAGGTAGGTATAGAAACATAGTTTTAGGTAGCTCTCTTAATTTGAAAAACGGGGAAAAGTATTTCTGTATTAACTGATGAGAGGAAAGGCAGCATGTTATAGCCTGGGCTCATCAGATCTTGGAAGCTAAGCATTTCAGCCCTGGTTGGTACTTGGATAGGAGATCACCATGGAATACCAGGGTTACTATGCAGAGGAAGGCACTGGCAAACCCCCTCTCTGTTAGTCTCTTGCCTTGAAAGCCCCAAAAGGAGTCGCCATAAGTCAGCTGCCACTCGACGGCACTTTTCACACACATATATATGTAGTGGCATTCACACAACCTGGGATTGTGTTTTGCAGCAGGTATTTAATATTCATATGTGAGTAGCTGTCCTCTAGTTGAGTATTTGCTTTATAAGAGATTGGTAGAGAACCAGGTGATGGCAGCACAGTTCTGAAACACCACACTCTGGGGCATCATCTAAAAAATGTACAAGTGCATGCCTAGCTTTATTATCATTGTTACCATTGTGTTATAATCATTACCCTGTTCTGTCATACTCGAGGAATAACTGCAGTCACAGAATGTGAAGTGGCCATTGCAGTCATAGACCAGAAAATATCATAATACATTTCTGTGCTACATTTCCAAAACCTAAAATCTTGCATAACAAGAATTGCTAACAAGACAGATAAAATACTCATTAAACCAAATATAACAGCGTAAAACTTGGAGCAGTATTTCTATACTTATTACAATTCAAGTGACCATTGTAATACCCTTCATAGTTAGGCATTTCTATATAATTTCCTTAACTGGTTGGACTGATCTGTTTGCGATAGCAGAATGGGGTGAGGGATGATGCGGGTTGAAGGAGCTGGGTATGTTTAGCCTGAAGAGAAGACTGAGGGGATATGATAAGTACTTGAAGGGCAGTCATATGGAGGATGGTGCTTTCTGTTGCCCCAGAAAGTCGGACCAGAACCAACGGGTTGAAATTAAATCAAAAGAGTTTCCATGTTGACATTAGGAAGAAATTTCTAACAGTTAGAATGGTTTCTCAGTGGAACACAGGCTTCATCGGGAGGTGGTAAGTGCTCCTTCCCTGGAGGTTTTTAAGCAGAGGCTAGATGGCCATCTGTCAGCAATGCTGATTCTATGACCTTGGGCAGTTCATGGGAGGGAGGGCATCTTGGCCATCTTCTGGGCATGAAGTGGGGTGTGTGGAGGAGGTAGTTGTGAGTTTCCTGCATTGTTCAGGGGGTTGGACTAGATGACCCTAATGGTCCCTTCAAACTCTATGATTCTGTGATGCCATGATAAATAGTGTGTAGAATAGTGGGAGATACAGTGGTGTGAGAAAAGCAGGCCAGGTAAGGAGAAGGGACAACAGACTGTTTCACCTTGTGGCTTGTCTTCCAGCTGTGGTAATTCTGGTGATCATATCAAAAACCTGCCAGGCTATGAAATCTTGCAGTTAAATATAAGGTTGGTCACAGGCTATGAAATCTTGCAGTTAAATACCAGGTTGGTCACACCTGGCATGTGTCACCAAGGCATGGGGGAGGGGGAAGGGTAACCTTTGTCACCAGTGTCCTCCTGGATATTTGGTATAGGGCGAACAGGGAGGTGGTGTTTCTCTGGTCTATAGAAACTCTATATCTCTTGCATGGTACTCTGTCTAGGACATTTCCGGTTTTTAGGCTGTGTACCCAGTATTGTGAATGTAAGACAGGATTGGGATTCTGTTGACTCTCCCCACGGTCTAACAGTCTCCATACCTGAGTTGGGGAAGGTGTTGAGGATCCTACGCTGGTTGTCCTGAGGGATTTTAACTTTTAGGCCAAGTCTGTCTGGTTGAGAGAGGATCAGGATTTCGTGGCCCCCAAGACCCCCATGGTCCTTTCTCAAGTAATAAGCAGTCCTACACATTGTATGGGTCACATTCATGATGTGATATTTTGTTCTGGGCAAGAAGAAGGAGATCTGAAGGTGGAGGAATTGATGATGGTTCCTTTGTCATGGACAGATCACTATCTGCTTGGGTTTAGACTTATGGGGGATACCAAGACTTTCCAGTTGCAGGAGATACACGCCGGGAGGCCGGCGGGAGGGCGACCTGGGGCAGGGGCCCTGCGCTCTAAAATGGCGGCCGCCATTTTAGAGCGCAGCATTGCCGGTAAAGGGAATTTCTTATTGACCCTCGGCTTATACGCTGGTCAATAAGAAATTCCCTTTTCTGGCCTCAAATTTGGGGGGTCGGCTTATACTCGGGTCGGCTTATACCCGAGTATATATGGTACCTGTTCTAGCTATAAGGATAATCTTGTGCAAGTGTTTGCAGAACACAAGTAATAGAACAGTACTAGTTCTTACTTTCTTACCACATAGGATTCCATGGATCTAACTTGTTGTATTTGTGGAATCACAAAATTATCTGCAGTTAGATCAATTAATAATGGTTATTGAATGTTGTAAATGTCAGAGATTTATGTTGAGCTGGTAAGAGAAAAGCCACTATGGGCAGAGCTAGTACATACTAAATGCTTAGGACTGCAACAGTCACTAGGAGATAAAAAATAACGCTAAGGCCGATGGTGCAAAATAAAGTAAAAATATAGATTATTACTCAGTTAAAATTCCCAAAATTCCCTACAAGTTTCACCAAGAGCCTTCGTTGGGGAATCTGTTAGTATTGCAGAAGAATCACTGTAAGACTAACAGATTCCCCTGAAGAAACCTATTGGAGAAAGGCATAGGGAAATTGGAGAATTTTAACTGAGCAATAAAATATATTTTTCCTTTTCTTTGCACCATCCGCCTTGGCCTTATTTTTTATCTCCTCCCTAAAACCCAGTCAAGCAGAACTGTTTCAGAATCATATCTTGGCCAGGTTAGAGGTGTACTTCCTTGGAAATACCTTTGAGCAAGCTAGTCACTGTTCATTTGCTCATATTAATGTCATGTGGTTACTTTTGTGATAACGTCGTCACAAAAGTTGTTGTTGACTGCAGTCAGTCAGTTCACGTACTGCAATTATAAATATGAGGATATACATCAACAACAATAACAGCAGTACCTTTATTGGCATATAGAATCATAGAGTTGGAAGGGACCACCAGGGTCATCTGGTCCAGCCCCCTGCACAATGCAGGAATTTCACAACTACCTCCCCCACACACACCCAGTGACCCCTACTCCATGCCCAGAAAATGACCAAGATACCCTCCCTCTCATGAACTGCCTATATATATGGATACATAATGTAATGTCTTAACTAACTCTTAGATGTATAGACAAAGAAAAGCCATATAGGTCAACATGGAAGCAAAAATACATACATAAAAGAAACTGTCCATCAGCAGACCTAGAATCAAGAGCTTATTTTCACATCAGTGAAAATGGCAATTGCATGCTTTCGAAAGGAGTATTTTAAACTCTTGCTGTCTAGAACAGAGGTCCCAAATCTATTTGAGCTTGCATACACCTTTGGAATTCTGACAGAGCATGGTGGGCGCAGCCACAAAATGGTTGCCACAGTTTACCTTCAGTCACACGGTGAAGATCCTTACGTTGTGGTGGCAGCTGCTGCCAAGGCAATGTTTATGAAATCTGCACATCCAATTAAATTTCCAGTGGCCAATCAGAAGCCTTGCTGGGCAAAATACCTACCTGGCCCTGCCCACTTTCTGAAAAAAATTGGAAAGGTGTCAGTGGTCGCAATGGCACCTATGGGCACTATGTTGGAGACCCTTGTACTAGAAGTATCTCTCTGAGTCTACTTGTTGACTTTAAGTGGGGGGGGGGACATAGTATGCTATATGTTAATATACTTACTGATGTAGCGATCCATTGATTTTACATCTCTCTCCTGCACTTCTTTAAGGACCGTCTGGTGGTACACATAGATCTCTTTTCTTCCCTTTTCTCCTCATAACAGTCAAGACCACTAAATGAACTCAATAGTTAAGTGATTATTGGTCTCTAGTTCTAGTCCAGCTACTGTACAACTCTGGCTCTTCGCTTAATCTAATCATGTAATTTCAGTTATCTATCTGTGTTATGAAAACAAAAAATACTTCTAACATTACTTGAAATATTGATGTAACAGTGCAAAAGAAATGTAATTAGTTTGTCAAGAAAGCACTATATTTTTCAAGTGTGTGTGTGTGTGTGTGTGTGTGTGAGTGTGTGTGTAAAGTGCCATCAAATCGCAGCCAATTTATGGTGACCCCTTATGGGGTTTTCAAGGCAAGAGACTAACAGAGGTAGTTTGCCAGTGCCTCCCTCTGCATAGCAACCCTAGTATTCCATGGTGATCTCCCATCCAAATACTAACCAGGGCTAACCCTGCTTCGCTTCTGAGATCTGATGAGATCTAACTATACCGTGCTGCCTTCCCTCTCCCATAAAATAAGGTAAAATACCTTATTTACTTATTTATTGAGAAAATTTCTATGCTGCCTCTCCAGAGAATTTGCTTGAGACAGTTTAAAAACTATGTGCTGGTGCTGGTGTGTTCTTTCTAAGAAAATACTGATGGCATAGTGGTTTATGAGGTTATTTGCAACATACTTGACGCAGGATGTATCCAAATGCACTCCATGGAACCCACACAAAATCTACTGGCATTTGCTTACTGAGTGCTCCATGTGATATGTACCTGGGAAAGGAGTCAACAGTTTTTGACAGTTTGCCAATTTGACGTGACCAGGCCTTTACATATTTTAGATATGACATAGAAATGGAGCTAGATGTAAATATCAGAGTGGCTAGGAAAGCATGGGGTTATCAGGCTGAAGTACCCCCTTTAACTAATGGGAGTACTTCTTTGTTTTGAGCCAACAGCAGGAAGGCACCAGCAGCAGTTTCACAGTAGAAAAGAAGCTATGGTTGATGGACGTTTTTCAGAGTGTTAGGCTGAACTATTGGATCCCAACTAACATTTCCATGGGTGCAAGGACTTCAACTCATGGAACACAATTTTCCCACCTGCCCCCAAATGCCCCCCAAAATCCCATGGGGAATGGGCCTCCCAGGATTTTGGAAAGGGGAGGTGGGAAAATTACACTTCACAAGTGGAAGTCTTTGCATCCATGGAAACGCTGGTCAGGATCCTGGTCTTTGGTATCTCAAGCACCTCCAAGTAAAACCAACTGAAATAATTAACAACCTTGGACCTTGTATCTTCAACCTAAGGAGGCTTTCTTCAATATAAGTGACTGTTCCTCCAGAGGAAAAGCCACTTAAGTTGGAGGAGGGCTGCAAACGTAACTGAGTGGAGTGCTAGGATACAGGCCATTATTAGTACATATGGTGATTTCCATACCTGTAGTGGTAATTCTGATTCATATTAGCCATTTCCATTCAGTCAGCTTCAGGTTTTTTTTTTTTTAATCCAGCCATAATAAAGTTGGTGCACGAAAGGCTGCAATCCTGTATACACTTACATGGGAGTAAGTTGAACACAGTACTTCTGAGTAAAATGCTCGCTAAGCTACTTTGTTTCTAGCTCTTTTGAAGTTAAGTTCAGAAACTATCCAAATAGAAGACTTGGATTCAAGCCATTTACATCTTGATTTATATCTTGATATTTACATCAGTATATCACCCTGCAATTCTGACGTGAAATCCTGTCCTAGCTGATTAAATATCATTTATGACAGTGTTCTGGTATAGTGATCAGTATGAATTTATTTTCTTGTGCAGGAAGTCTCAGGATCAAGCTTGTTGAACTCATGGTTCCTGAAATGGGCAAACTCAGAGTAGCTAAACATTACCAGGTGCTTAGTAAGAAACCCTCTTGCCCCTGATAAGACATACTCTTCCCCATATTCCTAGGATGTTGTGCAGGAGCTGCCTTGCTCCTTCCATGTTTGAAGTCTTCTCTCTTCAACAGCATTCTTGTTTTGCTGGTACAATGAAATGAATATATATGCCTTTGTGGTACTCGCCTATGACCATTACTTATGCTTTGCATTTTATTTTCTACCCCAAACTACATTACATGCAGGAAAAATATAATGGTCTAAGATGTTTTAGAATACTTGTTAACTGCAGTGATCACATCTTCAATAAAAACTAATTTTGTATGTATTAATAATCATCTGGTTTTTAAAATAATGTTTATAGTTTTAATGTAAGAGTTTGATTCCTATGATTTAATTTTCAATTTTAAATTGAAATTTTAGCACAGGGAAGTTAATGCCTCGACTCTTTGAAATTTAATTTGATGTTCATTTCCAGCTGGCATTTCACATATGAAGCAAATATAAGAAGATTTGCACATATTTGGGGAAGTTAGGAAAGCTAGGTAAAGTCAAGAAAGCTAGGTTTCTTGTAAGAGTTTATTAAAACAACTGTAAAGTGAAAAGATGCTTAGTAAAGCCAGTATTTCTTTCTGAGTATCAACGTACGAAGAAAGCTGATGAACATTTATGAGACAAATTTTCAGAACACAAGCATTAAACATTTTCCTTGTTGTTTAATCTTTTGGTTTTTTTCTACGCCAATAAAACTGTGGGAGGCAATTTTAATTGATTCTGTAGGTAGCAAAATACTATAAAACCCAATAGAAATACCAATGATGATAATTTGTATTTTTCTGTTTTATAAATTTTATTGCAAATCAGCTGAGGAAAACAACCAGGACTTTTTTCTTCTTCTGGAGAATCATGTGGCATCTTAAGGGAAATCTATATAATAAATGACCAGCATTCAAAGATCTCTCGAAATAATGCTAATTTAGCATGGAGTGAGTCTGTGCCAGGACAATGAATTTTACTTGAAATATAGGAAGTGTATGCCCTCTTTTAATGATCAGTGTTAATAAGCTCTGACAGCCATGCTTGCACTGGGACCCAGCCTGCAGATGGAAAAAATATTTATATAGATATTGGGTAAAGTATTAACACATAGTAATGGTAGTAGAGCACTGAAATCTGATTTCATGAGCCTGGAGAGCCAGGTTCTCCCATCCTACCTATTAAGGGGCCACTGTGCCTCTGCTGCCCAAATCATCATTGAGCTCAACCTTAGCTCACTCTTGAAGTTAGCTTCCAGTTTACAGGTTTTCTCAAGGAATGCCCAAAATCCAGGGCACAAAAGGCATAAGTGATGACCTGGCTGGTCCATGCAACCCAGGGAGTTTGAGGCTACAAATAATCCTATGATAGTCCAAATACAATCCATTGCTTGCCTAGAGGGAACCTTTCTCTTAAATTTAATGTGCGCCCATTGATTCTAGTAGGGGTAACTCGAGCTGTGAATTCATTCAGGTCAACTAGAATGTCTCCCACCAGATGGATACATCCACTGTCAGCTTTGCTATGGGTGCAGAAAAGACTGAAGGGCTACTTGTAAAACCATGTGATGATCCTCTTCTTGAGCTTTCCTGTGGCAATTAAAGAACATTTTAAAGTGTCAGTTATGTGTATTCCCTGCATGTTTAGAGTCATGGAATTAAAAACGAATGGCTACAGCAATGACTATAAGCTGCTAACTATAGCCTCTGGCTATGATTAATGAAAATGACCATTGTAGGCAGACAATTCATCTTGAAAATATTCTCCAAAACAAAAAGAATTCATAGAATTTCCATCCTTTTTTTAAAAAAAATATTTATTTTCTTCTCTTGTCTCTATTGTTATGTAAGGTGACTTTTGAACACCATGACCCAGAAATCTCCTAGGATGTAACGTGTGCGGATTATCAAACAAAAATGTTATTCAGTGTGAAAGACAAGGATTTTTTTAAAAATAGTTTAAAAGTTGGTCTGAATATTTGTGTGTGTGTCTCCAGGAAGTTTGGCAAGTCTTTTATTACATCATGTTGTGTTAGTTTTTTTGCAGTTCTATCACCATTGTATCCAAATTCCAGGAAGTGCAGATAGAATGCAGGGTGCCAAGAGTCATCCAGTTTTTGTTGGTAAAGTTTGAATTAGACTTCTAATGTAAACATCAGTTTATATTGTTTGTATGCAGTCCAGAGAACCACATGATTATCTCCTCACAGCTAGCAGAGCTTTGGACTTGAGTCCCCCCCCCCTCCCAATAATAGCCCTTAAGAGTTGCTTTTGAAACTAAAGTGACCTTCAAAACAAATAGATTGTATGGCATATAGGTAATTGACGTTGAAAAGAAAACATTTTTGCCACATCCAATACTCCATTTTTGGACTGTTAATTGGTGATGATAGAAGAAGAAGAAGAAGAAGAAGAAGAAGAAGAAGAAGAAGAAGAGTTGGTTTTTATATGCCGACTTTCTCTACCACTTAAGGGAGACTCAAACCGGCTTTCAATCACCTTCCCTCCCCCTCCCCGCAACAGACACCCTGTGAGGTAGGTGAGGCTGAGAGAGCTCTTAATAGAACTGTGACTGGCCCAAGGTCACCCAGCTGGTTTCATATGTAGGAGTGGGGAAACAAATCCAGTTCACCAGATTAGCCTCCGCCACTCATGTGGAGGAGTGGGGAATCAAACCCAGTTCTCCAGATCAGAGTCCACCGTTCCAAACCACCTCTCTTAACCACTACACCATGCTGGTTCAAGAAGCATGCACATAAGTTGCTTTGTTACCATTAAGATGAAACTTTCTAGTCCAAGAGCTACCACATTAATTCCTCTAAGTGTCTGACCCTAAAAGGTATGATTACTGCTCTTGTAAACAAAGGTGTAAAATTCAGTTTTACAACTCATTAATAAAAGCCTTTATATTGAAAAAAATTGTTGAAATACAAATTTTTACAGTGAACATAAAAGAGATTCAAGTTTTGATGATTCCCCCTCCCACTACAGCCCACTGAGCTCCTTGAAACCATTCTTCTGAAGGACAATGATTCTTCAAGAATATAGTTGCAAAGTGGAGCTTTGCAGAGGGTATGGGGAATTGTAAATATTTTCCCTGTCTTTCACTGGTGAAAAAAAGGCCTTTGGATTTCTGCCAGTGTACTAAGTATGAAAGGAAAACATGCAGGTTTGCATGAATAAGAGTTGTAAATTAAAATCTGACATACTTCTTTACCATGAGCAACAGTTCTGAAACCTTTTCAGCTCAGACACATAGATAAATGGTCTTGGCTCCTGGTCTATTCTTGTAGTGTAAGCCCTGCAGGCAAGGATTGCTTACTTGTGATTGCTCCCCAGGCTCAGTTTAGGAGAAAGTGGGATTGTCTGGTCTTTTCTTCCCATCTTTAGTATCTTAATGAGTTTCATGGGACATGAAGAACAGGAGTCCCCAATGTGGTGCCTGTGTGTGCCATGGCACCTGCTGACACTTTTCCTGGTGCCCACTAAGGGGGCACTTTTGCCTGGCAGGACTTCAGTTGGACATGGAAGACCTGTATGGCTTTGCAGATTAAAAACAACAACAACACATTGCAAAGGCAGCAGCTGCCACCACAGCACAAGGATCTTTAATTTAAGAAGAACTTTCTGCCTGCAATGTTGAAGAGTCACTGTTGAATGAGAACTTCTTGGAGAGAAAGTATTCCCCTGCACTGGGTCCTCACTGGGTCCTTTGACCCAGTGGGTTTGATTTAGGCTGTCCTGAGCAGAATGGAGCTTTACAGTAGAGATCACTGCTGTTTCTCCTTTCTTTCTTCTGTTCTACATGCACTTTTGAAGTTGGTATGAAAGGCAGGCTGGGGGCTGAATTCAAAAGAGATATCAATTGAAAGCACACACACACCAGCCTTGCACATGCTCCAGATAGGCCAGGTGATTTCTGCCAATTTCCTTCCTTCCTACTGCAGCATCCTGTACCTCATCCCTTGCTATTCTTGAGGGTCCCCCGACTCTCGAGAGCAGATTTTGGTAGGCTGCAAGGGACTGCAGAGAGGAGATGGAAGGTGGCAAAGATCTGTTCTGCGAAGAGAACTTCGCTTGAGAGAAATCTGTAGGGCCTGTAAAATGGAGTTATTCCACCAGGCCTACAGTTTTCAACTATGAAATACAACAAAAAAGCTGTGAGGGGTGAACAGTTCTTTTTATGATTCACAAATTGTGAGGGAATGCCCTTGAACAAAAATGTTGATTTTGTATCATTGAAATTGTCCCAATTGTATTGCAAATGTTTTGTGCATTTTTATTCTTGTACTGTGTTCCTGGTGGCTGACCTATTTCCCTCTCTTGAGAGGAATAGGTCAGCCACAGGATAAAAAATAAAATGAACATACAAAAGAGGCACTTCCTTTGGTAGTGTTGATCCTGCTGGTGTATGTACGTGTGCGTGTGTGTGTGTAGAAAAACTGTATGGCTTTTGTCTCTAGTATTCCAACTTTGCATATTTTGCTTGTCTAACTCCCCAACCTGAGTGTGTGCATGTTAATTCTAAAGTGCATCACAAATAGTTTGTGCATTCTCACAATGCCACCTAGGAATGGAAGTGTAATGCAAAAATTCTGAGCATGCAGAAACATTACTGCTGACCACATAGGTCCAAAACCAACATATAAAATCAAAATATAATTGTATTAAACAATGCATGATCTGTTTCAGCTGTTTACTCTTTTTCTTATGAGGGGAAGGCATTTAGCCTTTTAAATGTCTGTTCTTCTTCCCAAGAAATGCAAGGCAAAGCATGTTTTGGAAAAAAATATTATTGCAAGTCTATCAAAATATAACAATAAAAAAGTTTGCAAATGAAAGCTGTTTCCACAACTATTCCAAAGAGTCATTAGTAAGGGTGTTTGGACACCCACTGAAGTTTCAATTATGACAATAATTCCTATTCTGTCCTATGCATGATAGGATTCCTAGTCACTGTTCCAAATCACTCATACATTCCATAACTGATTATCATAAGGAACTACACCAATCCATTTTGGGAATTGGATTGTCAGATCAATATACCATTCAAAGAGACAGCATGTGCAATTATTGTGTACTTTACAGCATGATTAATAACTATGTGTGCTTGCCTATGATGGCACTCCACTTCCCCTATTGAATTCAGTACTCTGGCCAGGAAATCTGTACAGATCCCTGCAGAATTGTGGTTTTCTTGGTGATGTCACCATCACTTCCCACCAGACTGGGAATATCTGTAGTTTTGCCCTCCTTCCTTTATTGGCTAGACCATTGTTATGGTCTACAGTATCTTTTATGTAAAAGGTAATAGAATCATAGGTGTATTTTCAGTAATTTGTAATGATGTACAATGTTTTTCAAGATGGCATAGAAAGCCTTTATTTTGCTTCCACCAAAAGTATAGCAGTAGATCTTATAACTAGATTAGATTTCAGTAATATTACTCTTCAGTATAAATTGAACCATTAGACAAATATTTAGTAGAGTTTGTTTCTTGTCTTTTTGATTGGATCAATTGAGTTTCGGAGAATTCTGGCAAATTGAAATAGAGGGAAGCAAATAAACTGCTGATTCATTAAGGTTAACTCCATGAGGTCATCACTGTATGTTATGTGGTATATATTATGTAATACTTGCAGGTCAGCAGTTCATTTCTTGTGGATGGGTGAGTTGTGATAAGAATCTGAGTGCTGATAGCATTTTGCTTCTGGCCCTCAAGCAGTATACAATAAACAGTATGAATATATAATAGTTATTGGCTGATGTCTGTTCAAAAAGACAACTTGATGTAATTCATGTTCATGCTTGCTCATGCTGCAAATGCTTTCTTTGCTGCTGTCCTCTAATATAGCTGTCATGTCCTTGCAGAATGAAATGCTTTCTTTTGTATTTAATTTGTGAGGTAATATTGTTACTTGAGCCTCCTGCCCAGCTGCAATATTCCATTTTGTGTCTTTTTCTATTACAAATGTTAATTTATAGCTCATTTGCTTATATTGATAAATTAAATCCTTTTTTGCCAAGGCTTAGAAATGTAGCAGATGTAGCACCATCCATAACTCCATTAAATCAGAATAGTTTGAATGAACCAAATTTTACAACACTGCTGTGTAAACATGATGTCCATTTTGTAGTTAGCAATTTGCTCTGGGATCTCCATCCTGTTCCAGCATGAGTTGACATCAGTTAAGGGCATTTATTGTGGTGGAGGATGAAAAACAAGTACCTCAGAGGACTCACGAGAAAGCAGGGAACTGGAGGGATGCATCAGAGCCTATGATTTTGCAGCAGATAAGTGTGTCCAACATCTCAAGAGATTTGGTCAAGAGATAACAGCATGGCCTGTAAGGCATTTTCCTGCTTGAACAGGTGACCTATGCATTCGGACTGGCGATGTAACTTTCCTGGCACTTCTGTTGTTTTCTGGGAGGCCCAATGGGCTTTCGTAGTTATCTTCTGTTAAAATCAACAGGACTTAGAAGTGCTTGTTTATATTTTCATTTATTATATTTGTCCTTCAATATTTGATTCATTAACTAAGATCTTCATTAGAGCCCCTTCTGTGATAGCTTCTGTCTTTGGAAGTTAGGTGGTGCCCTAATTATGGAATTCCCTTTGAAGATAGGGTCACTTGGTGTCATTTTGGTCTTTTTTAGACACCAGGTAAAGTCTTTTGTGTCACCTATTCAATTATTTCTGAGTGTGTGATTGGCTTGTTCACACTGGGGTTATATGTTTTGCTCTCAGTTCCCCCTTGATAATTCAGCATTAACTTATGTTTTAGTTTGATTTGCATAGTTTTATGAATATTGTAAGCTGCCTTATATATGAAAGTGTGGGATGGTTTTTACAAATAAAATAGTAAATAAGAGCCCCTGCTTAATTTTTGGCTGGAATCAGCAATGTTAGATGTGGTTTAAGTGGATCTAAAGAGATTATGATTGCATTCAGTGGTTGTATTCCTGGCAGATATCCATTGCCCTATAACAGCCAAAGCTCTCCAAGGGCACAAGGTTCTCCATGGCTGTTGTCCACTTGCAGCCTTTAGGGTTTGAGCCAGGTTTAGAAATGAGATGTTAATCATGAATGACTGGGGAAGGCACTGGCAAACCACCCCGTAAACAAAGTCTGCCTAGTAAACGTCGGGATGTGTTGTCACCCCATGGGTCAGGAATGACCCGGTGCTAGCACAGAGGACCTTTACCTTTTACATTTGGAGGTTCTTATAGTCCCTCATATCATCAGTTTTTGAAGTTAGTGCAAATAGGTTGAGACTAACAGTTAATATTATTCTAAACAAATAGCTGGATAAATATCTCTAGTGAAGATTAACTGTTTCTTCTTGCTACACATCCTTTCTCCTGTTTGCAACTGTGTGTAATATCAGGAACTGGTGTAAAGCTTTGCTGTCTCTACTGTGTTTAGCAACATTATTAAGGCCACTCACCCTTACTCCCTCAGAGGTACAAAACATTTGAAAGATCTTGTGGATTAGAACTTCAGGTTGCAGCAGTATTTGGTATACTCAAATTTGGAGAGAAATGGCCACTAAGTAAAAAAATAAATAAAGACTTTTTAAAAATGTATGGCATTATGGAAGTTAAAATGATGCTTCTCTTTAAAATAGCTATTCATTACTTGATTTAAAATATCTAGTAAATGATAATTGATTTTCAGCTTTAATTGAAGTAAGTTCTTCCAAGAGTGACTTTTACTTTCAGGTAAATGTGTCTATAGGTTAGTAAAATATTATCTCAATTCCTCCTGGATATCATGTGGCATAATTCCAATCGCTTGAGTTTTGAATCAAAGTAATTTCGCTGTCACCAGAGTAAATCCTGTTTTAACTGGTCTGAGATGGAATTTGCTGTTAGGATTATGCTATGACACTTATAATACGCCGCTGAAACACTCATGCCACTGTTACGGGATTATGTGAGGGAGAGTGTCCTCAAGACAGAATCCACCAGAAGTGTAGCTTGATGTAACATTCAAGTGCTGCATATGCACACAAAGATGGAAATGATTCATTACTTCTGGCACAAGCTGTGTGTTTTAGAAAGAAGGCACGAGTGGAACTGTATTTGTATGGCATGAACACTGAAGAGAATAGGTGAGCATACTCCAGTAGATGGAGGCTGATAGGTTTTCTGTTGCAAAATGTGGTATCTTCTACAGAGAGTTTTGAAATTTGCCCCCTTTAAAGAGGTTAATATGTTGCAATACCTTTAATGCCTAAACAGCAAATTGTTGGCTTATCTACCACATTCCTGGCCAGTAGGATTTTTAAATAACCCAGACACTGTGAACTCCCATTTCCATTTTTATGTATCCCTGTTCGTTGATATTTTAAATAAACTCTTCCAATTTTACTTTTTGAGCTTATCTTTATTATTTTCTGTGCCACCACAGAGGCAGCTGGCATAGTGTAAAGTTGGGTAGAGCAGCACAGCTAAAGTTGAGGATTGAAGGGGGCAACAGGCAAGTATGATCCTGTTCTCGCTTTTGAGCACTGGTGCAGCCATGTTATTTTAAATAGGCTCACTAATCACTTGGAGGAGAATTCTTTTCCAAGAACAAATGCTATTCTATATAATTATACTATAGTTTAATTAAGGCTGTGTTCTCAAATTTTGTAAATTTCAGATATTGCATTTAAGACACCTGTTCTGAACTCTTAGTTAATATCCAGTAGTATCCGGGCAGAACAATTTTATTATTTAACTAAGATGGCTACCACTATGCCAGAGATTGAAACTGAGTTAACTATCTGGGATCTTGTCCTCTCCAAAGTAAAAAATGTATCAGTACAAAATGGTATCAGTACAAAACAAAGGCAAGATAAACAAAAAAAATCATGGCCACTTTCACAGTGACTCCGTTACCACTCACCAACCATACAGTGGATTCTGATTATGTCTCCAAATTTAACCATGCATGGAAGAGACCAAAATATGCAGTAATCCAAGGATACTGCTTAATCCATTCCACACCTCCTTCTTCACACAAGCACACCATTCAAATAACCTTGAACTAGATATAAAAGCATTATAGAAGCTGTCAAAGACTGATCGAAAACAGTTGGATAGGGATTTATAGAGACAAAAATATTGTGTACACACTTAAGAAAAGAAGAGGTTTTTTAATATTGTGATTTTTTAATGTTAGATTTATGTCAATTTATTCTTTTGTGTAGGGACAGACATGTTTTTCCGATGTAGAGAGTAGAAGAGCATTGTTGACACTTGATGGCATAACTAACATTGGAAGATGAACTAGTGAATGAACCTGAGATGGTATGACTGGTGTTGTTAGGTCCAGTGACTGGGTTGTCAGAGTGCATGTCCCCATTCCTGCGTGCATCTGCCGAAGAGAGCTTTGATTCTGAAAAGGTCATACTCCGCAAATCTTGTTGGTCTCTTAAGGTGCTACTGGATAGAATCTAGCTAGAAAATAATATTTTCCTAATTATTTGTTATTTACACTTTGCAGATCTAATGAGCTCTTGTATGTCTTGTGTTGTTAAGGAGAACAGATTTGTACTTCCCAACTTGGGTTAATTTAAGCAGAGGAAATGCCTGACTGTGTGGCTCCCTACGTTATATGTAAATGGATTTTTAATTAGCTGCTGGGAGAAGGCAATGGGCATGTCTTATGCCCCTTATCTGCAGCTGCCGGTCAGGTCTGAGGCTCTGGCAGTGCCACTGGGGCTCAACTTGCTCCTAGTGTGTCTGACAAAGCACAACTCTAATCTCTCCTCCATTTTGCTTGCTAACACACCCACAATAAATTATTTGTGGGCTAATGTTGCCTTTTCCCCCAGCTGTTGGACCAAAAAAGTTGCCTAGGCCTGATTTAGATTTTTTTTTAAGTCCTCTCATTTAGTATGATCTTCCTTGTTTGTGGCAAAACCAGTGCCTGCAAATGTAGTTCTAATGAGGCAAACAATGATGACATAAATATCTTTTTCTAACTCACATCCACTCTGTGTAGGCCATCAATCTCTACTCTCCCACATATGTTTACTAAAAGTTAGTTATTTTACCTAGCTGGTGAATATGTGTGCCGGCATATGATATGGAGGCAGCTGTGTGTGTCAGGAGGGAGTGGGAAGTGTTTACACACACACACAGCATAGGGGACAACATGGAAATATTATCACAAAGAGAAAAATGGTAGTCAGTGTCAACTTCCTGACATAAATTAATTCAAAGCTGAAGAAGCAAGAACTACATTTTGGTTCATTGTATTTCTTCATGGTAGCAAATTAGATTATTTTTTTCAAAGGCTTCCTCATTTTGTGTTTAATTTATTATTTTCCTTTGGCTTTTCAGTGCATGAAGTTCAGCTCTAGCACTGTGTGATATCAGAGTTAAGAAAGCCAATGAATTTCAACTATGTATTAGCAAATTGATGGATTCAAGTTGTGAACATTTCTAGTTTAGTCTTGACAATCCTGTCAAGGCAGATTTGAACTTTGTCAGTGCTTGTCATCACTTTCAAAGAAATGCCCAAACCCTTCACTGTACTGGTGATTTCAGCTCCAGTCAAATACATGACCAAAATATTCTATGGTAATTTACAATTGTACACATTGTGAGATGGGTTTTATTATATATTATATAACAGATTAAATAGGTGTGTGGTTGTTGACTACAGTTATAGTTTGGCGGAGTTTACAATCCTAAACAGGTTTACCGGTAAATTGTACTTAATTCAGTAGAAACTTCTGCCATATAGCCACATTTCAGAAAGGCTGCACAATTGTGGGTCTAACAAAATTTGTTAAAATTAGCAGCAGCACTCACACACCTAGGGTTTCATCATCATCATTCCTTTATTGGCATAAAATAGGGTTGCCAGGTCCCTCCAATTGCCAAAGAGGCCATTTTCTCCTGGTGAACTGATCTCTGTCAGCTGGAGATCAGTTGTAATAGCGGGAGATCTCCAGCTAGTACCTGGCAGTTGGCAAGCCTATGCACACCTAGTAATGCATTTAAATGCATTACTAGGTGTGCATAGGCTTGCCAACTGCCAGGTACTAGCTGGAGATCTCCCGCTATTAAATTGCTATTGCTACCTTCATTAAATCATTCTTTATGACCATGAGTAATCTTTGTGCAAATTTTATTTTGTAGTCTTTGGTTTTACTTTGTTTGAAAGTGACAAAAATAACTGTTTCTCAAAGCTCTGAGTTTTCAGTATATGCAAAATGTATATATAGAGAGGTGTTGGCTAACACATTAAGAAGGATAATTTTTCCTCCTACCAATTGAAGTGTGTGTGGGGGGGGGTCACAAAGGAAGATGGTGAAAAGAAGATAAATGAGCGCCCTTATTTCAGTCACCAAACAACATAAAAAGTATTAGTAACATCCGAGAATCTACATTTCAGACCAGATAGAAGAATTAATGGACCGAGTGGTTACTGTGATGAGAATGGATTTTGAAAGTTTGGGGTGGGGAACCTTTTCTCCGCCAAGGGCCACTTGGATATTTATAACATCATTCGCGAGCCATACAAAATTATCAACTTAAAAATTAGCTGACCAAGCCCCAAGCAGACAGCTGCCCCAGATGACCCCCTGGCGCTGGCAAGCAGGCAGGCATCCAACCAGTGATGCCCTCACCCACCTGGTGGCACAGGATGGTCTGTTGCACCAGCTGAGCGTAGCTGTTCAGCCACATGCCGGAGTTGCTCCTGCTCTGCATGGTTGGGGCCAGATTCTACAGCCGGCTCCTGCTACCTCCGCCTGCAGGGGTGAAACGAGGACACACTGGCTAAGAACTCCACCCCCACACGCATTCTGGCCCTGCCTCCTTTAACCCCTCCATTGTTGACACTTCTGCCCTCAGCCCTCTTATAGTACAGAGGGAATACGTTTCTCCATGGCCCAGGTGGGAAAGGCTTAACACAGTTTCTTGGGCGGTCCTAGCAGCTCCATAGCTAATGGCTCTTCTGCAAGGGGGAAAAAGGGTTCCTTTTCTCAGCAAAACAAACTCACATCTGCCTTGAATAGAGGCTATTACTTTCCGTGGGAGGGGGCGGATCACCAGTCTTAGATCCTTCTGAGCTAGAGATCTGCCAGGACCCACGAAGGGCCAGACCAAATGATTTTGTGGGCCTTAAACGGCCCCCGGGCCTGGTGTTCCCCACCTCTGTTGTAATGGGAAAGAAAAAACATATAAAAATGCAGAAATTCAAAGATGTAGACAAGAAGAAATTGAATGTTGGGAGAAGCCAGGAACTAGGATTGTGGGAAATGAATTTAATATACAAACATGGCAGTTGGAGTAGTTATGAGACAGCGAAGAGACTTCATTTACAATGATGTTGATAAAATGGTGAGTCAATAAATAAGGAATACACCCCCACACATACATACCTGTAATGCACAGAAGGTACAATATACATGTTGGAAGTGAGGTTTAAACCCCTCCTCAGCTACGAAGCTTACTTGATGATCTTGGAAAAGTCATAATCCCTTAGCCGGGATTCTCGGGAGGAATTCACAGTAGCTGGTAGGAAAATCAAGAGCTCTTATCTGACTGATGACTCAAAATGTCACTCGAAGCAGACAATAAAATACATGCAAATGATTCCCCTTACATCAATAGCATGTTAACTTCTGTGGCTATGCTAGAGGTAGTTGATGTTTGTTTGCACTTACAGTGCAAGCATGTCTTACAGTGTGCTTTCATCTAGCTTCTCTGTCTCTATTACACTGACCTAATTCTACCATGTCTCTTACATATTACTTTTGCGTTGGTATCAGTGAACAGAGCATTTACTGTATGCCACAAGGCCAATAAGGAGTTTTTGTCTTTCTTCTTCTTTGAATGCCTCACTACATGGGCTATCCTCTGTTTAAGTTTACAGGTACCTATGAAAGCACAAAATCTCCGTGCCAAGCACACTCAGTACTTGTTTGTGTATTCAACAGTTTTCCAGTTTCCTACCTGAAGTTTTGAAAAGACAAGTAGATCTGGCCATATTTCCTTTATCATACTGTGAAAGGCAGCTTTAAATATATTAAAAACTTGTCTTTAAGAATAAATTAATAGGAATGTAACCATAAATGTGAATAAAATGTGCAAGTTATGCATTGTTTTAAATACTCTGATAAACTTTGCAGTGTTGTGTGTGAGAGAGCCAGAGTGGTGTAGTGGTTAAGGTGTTCTACTAGGACCTGGAATACCCAGGTTCAAATCCCCACTTGTGCCAAGGAGGCTTGCTGGGTGACCTTGGGCCAGTCACACAGTCTCAGCCCTGACCTTGGCTAGTATTTGGATGGGAGACCTCCAGGGAATACCATGCTTGTGATGCGGAGACAGGCAATGGCAAACCACTTTCGAACATCTCTTGCCTTGAAAACCCTAAGGGGTCGCCATGAATCAGCTGTGACTTGACGGTAAACATTTTTTAAAAGTGTGTTGAAACTTTTGTTATTGGGCTGTAGCTTAATGAACCAAATATTCTGAACCAGCCACAATATAACCTTGCTGAAATCTATTGGACTGTTGGCTTAATACGCACCTTTAGCAATTCACATGAATGCTTCCTTTTTATATTTTAATGCTCATCAAATTAATTATAAAATAATATTCCTTCAGCCATTATTTAAAATTTAACATGCTGTAAAGGAAAAAAAAATCCAGCAGACATTATATAGTATGGTAATTAATATTATCAACTGTTGTGCTGCTTGCTTTTGGTGATTTTATTATCTTTGTAATTTTTTGAGTACTGTGCAGAGTTTCGAGTACTGTGCAGAGTTTCATTTCAGATGAACAGGGGAATTTGTGCTTGCTAGAATGAAAATATATAGCTGTATAGCAGCTCTGTGGCAAGTTATACGTGCTTTTTATTACTTATCTACAGCCTCCACAAGTAGCTGCACCAATGGAATGACCTGCATGATCAGATATGATTGACATAAAGAAGATTTCTGGCTGACTGGAAAATAGTCTTTGTTCCCATGGCAACATATTTGATGCTCTGGTGCCTGGGTTGCTAGCAATATTAGGGTTTCTTCCTGAAGTTGACAATGATAGCATAATTTCCACTAACCTAGAACAGTGGTTTACATTGCTGTCACTGCCCCCCCTGACCCTGCCTGTACTTAGTGTTAGGCACTGCTGGTGATTGTTTTGTTTTTAAATGTTTAAAGGTTTCAGATGTGTATCATAAAACATCACCATAAGTATTTTCCCCTTCATGTGCTTCTATTATAATTTGGCGACATTTGGAGGAAATATGTTTTAGCATCTCTCATAGGTAGGATTTCCAGTGGAGCAAATGAATACTTGCATAGGGTTATTGTCATGAGCAGGATCACCTATGGTTCTAGGCTCAGGTTTGTCATCTTGATTCAAGTATTGTATTTACTTGAACGCTGTAATGTAAGACAGCCCCCTTAAAAATTTTGTACACACAAAAATTATTATTGGACATAACTGTAACTTGAATGCAAATGTAACACATATACACACGCTTTTATGGCATGGAGTAGGGGGTCACTGGAGGTGTGGGGGCAGGTAGTTGTGAATTTCCTGCATTTTGCAGGGAGTTGGACTAGATTATCCTGGTGGTCCCTTCCAACTCTATGATTCTATGGCATACCTAGGAAAAAAACCTAGTCTTGCATTTCAGTAGATACTGTATCTGAACTTACATTCACAGAAAACCCTCAGCCATACTTCCTAGTCTCTACTAGTTTACTTTCTCAATACTTTGTGGTTGCAGTAAATTGTGAAATCCATCAACACATCAAAATGGTTCAGGGATTAAATAGCAGCAGCTCAAGAGCTTTTAATTAAACAAGGTTCTGCTTTCTGATAGATGTAATACGATCATATTCATGTCATCATCATTGATGGATACTTCTATAGGTGCTGTTCATGGCTGTGTACCTTTCTGTGTGTGTATAAAGTGCTGTCAAGTCGCAGCCAACTTATGGCGACCCTTTTTGGGGTTTTCATGGCAAGAGACTAACAGAGGAGGTTTGCCAGTGCCTTCCTCTGAACAGCAACCTTGGACTTCCTTGGTGGTCTCCCATCCAAATACTAACCAGGGCTGACCCTGCTTAGCTTCTGAGATCTGATGAGATCAGGCTAGCCTGGCCATCCAGGTCAGGGTGTGTACCTTTCTACTTTACTGTTTATACATGATTTAAGCATGGCAATGCATAATGTTGTTTCTTGTATAATCGATGCTCTGGTCAGATATTGTCAGTTAACCAGTCAACTGGTGGTCTGGTAACTGACCATGGTGAAGTATTGTATATATGTGTTTATAGCCTGTTTTTCTCCCCAATGAGGATCCAAAGCAGCTTACAAAACAACAAAATATAGTTTAAAAAACCATAGAAACCCACAGGAAGAGGGGGGTTTCTTAATACAGAGCACCTCCCTCCCTGCCTTAGTGGCACTTCCTCGGGCCACATGGGGGGGCAACTTTGCTGTGGGAAATTCCTGGAGATATAGGGGTGATGCCTGGGGGGCAGAGTTTGGGGAGGGGTGGGAGCTCAATAGAGATATGATACCTTAGTTCCCACCCTCATAAGCTGGCATTTCCTCCAGGGGAACATCAGTTGTAATTGCTGTTAGGGAATCAAAATTATCCAACAGTAGTAAAAAGTATGCCCTGGCCTGAATAAACCCAAGCTAGCCCTATCTCATCAGATCTCAAAATCCGGTCAGTATTTGGATGGGAGACTACCAGGGAATAACAGGGTTGCTACGCAGAGGCAGGCAATGGCAAACCACCTCTGAACTTCTCTTGCCTTAAAAACCTTACAGGGTCTCCATAAGTCAGGTGCAACTTGATGGCAAAAAAAGGGATTTTTTTGGTCAAAATAGATTCAAACAGCAGTGCAAAATACTCCAAAAATTGAGGACACCAAGCAGAAGTCAGACATCTAAATATCATCTAAATATCAATAATCAACAGATGCAAAGACCTAAAATGTGTGTAGCTTAATGTCTGAGGCGTGTGGTGTAAAATAGTTATACATACAAAATGCCATGCACTATCACTATCACATGTTTCTTTTTAAAAGACAACAATAATTTATTATTTTGGAATGCATTAATTATGGAAGTTATACAACTTCCATAAATATTTTGGGAGTTGCTATGTTTGAAACAACTGTTGATTTTCAGCAAGGCTGTATTTAGCTAGCATAAAAAGATTTAAACCATTTAACCATTTATCTAAATTAACAGTAATTAACTTGGTCCTTCCTAACGTTTGTGTCTTATCCTGCCATATAACAGTGAGTAATTAGTAGTAGAATTTATTTGTATGTGGCCATAGGCCTTCACAAAACATCATCCGCAGAGTAGCAAACAGTGAGTAATTTGTAATCTGAATTACTGATATCATGGCTGTCTGTTATTATGCTACATTAATTCTGTAACCGAAATGAATATAGAATAATCATAGAAAGTGTATCTTGCTACTGCTCCCTGTTGGGTTATAATGGTTCTCTCTTTGATCTAAAACTAACCATCTCATTTATATACCTATAACTGTTTAAATGAGGAAAAACGTAAAGCTAGAACTGTGCTCTGCCTCCACCCCTTTTCCTGCCATGTGACTCTGAGAAGAAAACTGTGCTGCTCAGAATTCTCTGAAAAAAATTTTAACTGTAGAATTGCTTTGAATACTGCTCATGTAACCATATTTATTTTCTCAGATGGCACAAGTTCTAGATTTATGTACAACACAATTCGAAGTTACTTATGATAAATGAATTTACATTCATGTATTCAACAGCTTAGTGAGAGCCAGCGTGGTATAGTGTTTAAGAGTGGCAGACTCTAATCTGGTGAACTGGGTTTATTTCCCCACTCCTCCACATGAAGCCTTCTGGGTGACCTTGGGCTAGTCACAGTTCTCTTAGAACTCACTCAGCCCCAACTACCTCACAGGGTGTCTGTTGTGGGGAGGGGAGGGCGATTGTAAGCCACTTTAAGACTCCCTAAAGGTAGAGAAAAGCAGGGTATAAAAACACAACTCTTCTTCTTCAGTAGCACCTTAGAGACCAACAAGATTTTGAGGGTATAAATGTTCAAGAATAAAAGCTCCCTTCATTAGATATGGTGCCTGATGAAGAGATCTTTGACTTTCGATCTCAAAAGCTTCTACCCCTGTAAATCTTGTTGGTTTCTAAAATGCTACTGGACTCAAATTATTCTTCAGTAATTTAAAATAACTATTTGGGAGACATCATACTATATACTAAAAGCAGTGAAATTAATTCCCTCCAACCTGAATAGAAATTAAAGCTTGGTAATTTGCTGAATTGAGGGCCTAGCTACATTTTCAGAGGAACAGTTATATCTGTGGTGTTTCTGTAGGCTGAGTGTTCTACAGATGCTTCCGATTGATGACTCATAAATAAGAAATCTGATTTGGAGCCTGTAGAGGTAAATCCTTGCAGCTGAAATGCTTTATGGTGCTTGCTCTAAGATGTCCTTTGGAAATGGCATCCTGTCACCTGTGATGTACGCAACTCACATTGTTTGGATAGGAGAACTGCCTCATGGTTCCCATTATGCTTGAGACAGATGGGTCTTGTTAATTCATTAGCCTAGTTTGTGACCTTGAGTTATGTGATGCCTAGAACCAGAAATATGGTGAAGGAATATAATAATCTCAGGGAAGGGTAAGAATAGACAGCCAGGAAGAACAAACAAAACATTGTAACAGAAGTAGGTTATGTACCAAGCCCTTAAATTGTCCTCAGAAAGTTGCATGTGGGGTTACAGGTTCTGCCTGCAATACTGAATGTACAATATTTATATTTTAACTATAAGAGGTGCAAGCAATTGTAGGTTTCCAGAGCTGGATGTTTATTGACTACTATACATTGTCGGGAGACTTAAGAGTAGGCTTACAAGGTGGAGTCTGGAGTGCTTCTGCAGTTACAACTGATTTCCAGAGATCAGTTCCCCTAGAGGAAATGTAAGCTTCAGAGGGTGCACTTTATGGCATCCCCATCCCTGTTGAGCTCCCTCTCCAAATTCTGCCCTCCCCACCCTCCAAGTTTCCAAGCATTTCCCAACTCTACTCAAGGGACCCTGTATCCTAAAAATTTCAGGGAGCAGTTAAAAGTGCTGAATATTTAATTATTTGGAAAGTTCTGTAGCAGGATATGTGATGTGTGAATGCTAGACAGGAAAAGTAGTTGGAATCTGGCAGTATTTTCTTTTAATTAAAAGCAGTAAGGCTCATGAACTGGCTTCTTTTGTCATGGGAAGTTATATAAAGCATTACCTTGAAACGTTTAAGGTCCAAACTTTACTGCTTTCCCACCCCCTAACTGCCATTTGCAGCCCACTTGAATGACCTCATAAATGCATTCAGGAACAGAAGCTGTTCCATATGAACACTACCAGGGAAGTTCTGGGACCGTTTTGCCTGACGTGTCTGTCAGTCTTGGGAAAAGTAGAACAATTTTTGGCCCTTGAAACTCCTTATTAGTGTCTTTGTGGGCTTTGCTCATGTAGGGAATAAAATTAGGGAATAAAAATTAGGGAATAAAAAACAAGAGATTTTGGTAAAAATGGCTGATTTAACTAGTATTTGCAAGAGTCAATCATTGGGGTTAATGTGAGAAAGAGTTTGTTGGAAATATGGTGTCAGTTGTAGGATCATGCACAGTGACATTACAGTAGCAACAATAGCAAATATTCTTCTGAAAAACAGACCTTTTATTTTAAAACTGACTTACTAGTATACCGTTACGCTGTTGGAGCAGCATTGCCATCCAGTGATATCATAATAAAAGAAGGAAAAAATGAAATATTTGAAAGAAAAGTCTTCCTTTTGCTAGACAGAAGTATTACTGTAATGCTTGTAAGCAACCAGCAGTTGTCTTGCCCTTTAAGACTTCAAGATGGGAGGGGGGAGTGGAGTGAAGCTGCTTTAAGAGATTGACGTTTCTGCAGAGAAACTGGGAAAGCTTCTGAGACAGTTGGCAGGCAGCTCTCCGTATTTTTTTAAAAATTATTGTTTAGCAAATGAGAGTGGCAATAACATTTTTGGTGCCTTATTTAATTATTTCCTGCACAGAATTGTGCCCTACCAACACCCCTCCATGCCATACAGCAGCTATGGCTCAGTTGAATGCTGCCCATAAGGTTGCCAACTCTGGGTTGGGAAATTCCTAGAGATTTAGGAATGGAGCTTGGGGTGGAGGGGATTTAGGGAGGGGAGGGACCTCAGTGAGAGTGTAATGTCATAAAGTCCATCCTCCAAAGCAGCTGTTTTCTCCAGGGGAACTGATTACTGTAGCCTGGAGATTAATTGTAATTCTGGGAGATCTCCAGGCCCCATCTAGAGGTTGGCAAACGTAGCTGTTTAGTTCCAAGGGTGCATCCTAACCATGCTGCCCTGGCCATATAACGGATAAGTGGCTGTCTTAGGTGGATTCCCTTCATCAATAGATGCCTCAAAGTGCTCACTAGGTTTTTCTGCCCATCTCTTTCTGTAAAAAAAACCACACCCCTATCTATTTAAAAGCTTAAAATCATTTTATTTATTTATTACCAGATAAACAGCCCTAACTCTGGTGTGAGTTGCCGCCAGCAGAAATTTTGGAACAAGTTTATTCAGGTTATAACTTGAAGACTGACATTCCAAGCATGCTTATTATCATACATTGAAATGCTGCTTGTATACACAACATCTGGTTTTGTAAGGATAATGCCCCACTGATGTCACCCATATAATCAGCTTTTGAAAATGCTGATTATCTGATTTTATT
This sequence comes from Euleptes europaea, assembly GCF_029931775.1. NCBI lineage: Eukaryota > Metazoa > Chordata > Lepidosauria > Squamata > Sphaerodactylidae > Euleptes > Euleptes europaea. The sequence goes on along the minus strand of NC_079320.1, from coordinate 43,267,807 downwards.
GACTTCTTATTTGACAAAATCTGTTATTTTTAATTAATAGCTATACAAATGTTACTTAAGCCAATTTAAGTAAAAGAGGGCTGACAGCTGTATTTGTCAAGGTCAGTGATTTGCAAACACAGTTGGCATTGTGAACATAGGAAGCTGTCTTATATGGATGGAGTCAGACTATTGCTGTATCTAGTTCAGTATTTTCTAAACTGCCACTGGCTCTGTATTGTCTCTGGCGAAGAAAGGTCCTCCCCCAGTGCTTGCTCCTGCATTTCCTTTTCTGGAGTTGTATGGGGTAGAGCCTGGAACCCTCTGCATGAGGAGCATCTATTCTTCTATCAAACCATAATCTTCCTCCCCCTAAATTCATCTTATTTCCACTTGTCTTCTATAAGCACAAGCAATGCTACTAATGAAATTACTAGGAGAGTAAACAAACCATATTTATATACCAAATAACAAAGTTTCCGTGTGTGTAATGTCACACAGGTGAAAACAAGTTATAAGGAATGTATTCTTTCACCATCAAGGTATTTCTTTTCTTAGACGAATCGATACGATGTATAGGTAATCAATTTTGCAGTGCTGGGCACATTTATTTGTGGCCTTACACAACTGCCTCCAAATTTTTCCTATGGCCACCATAGGAAGGTGGCTTCTAAATAATTCACATGGCATTTGTTATTCCGTAATGTGCTACTGTTTAGTGTGTGGACTGTGCTGTTTTCACGAGAACAACATAAGTAGCCATGAAGAGAAAGTTGGTAGTATGAGGAAACAGTTGCCATGTGGAATCACTGATAATTGTTTCCATGTATTACTAGTAATAGGTGGGTGTCCTCAAGTCCCACTAATGTCACAATTTATTACTGACTCTACCTTGTTTTTAAAAGGAAAGCAATTCTGAGGGAAGAACAAGAGCTGAGGAGGGGGAGATTAAAAATACAAATAAATTTAAAATAGTCTGAGTTGACCTACTTCAGTGTTCATGGGAAATTCTTTGTTGACTCTCTAGTAAGGATTGGTAATGTAAAAACCCTAAACATGCATGGCCTTTTCTACTAATAAGATCTATTACACATCTCTCAGTTAATAGCTGTTTGGATCAGTGTGACTATGAAGTTTCACAGTTTCTTTTTTTAAACAATTCTTGCATCTTAATATTGTTAAATGTTCAGAGTTGTTGCATAACTAAGTTAACAGAAGTTGGTTCTCGGTTCTTCCATAGTTGAGTATTGAAAGAGTGAAAGTTGTCCATGTGTTGTGATACCTTTTGTTATCATTTTAGTACTATAATTGATCATACTGAGATGGTAGTATTACAAAAAAACAATTTCCCATGTCACCCCAGACATTCCTAAAAAGGTATAGATAGTCACCCTGGGTGGGTTTAAGATGCTTCTTTGTTATCCTTCCATTGCATGCATCTAGATTGGACTAGGACTCAGAATGCTGATCTGTTCCCTCCAAAGACACACACCAGTAAGAAATTGTCCTTGTTCTTGCACCCACACCCCTTTCTTTCCTGCATTGTACCAATGCCCAGTTTATTTCTAGGACAATTGTGCAGGAGAATTTCCTGGTGGATTATATCCCGAATTAGTAAAATTTAGAAACCTGTGCTCCCAGTGACTTTGTACAGGTAGTTGCGGAGAAGGAGCAGCTCTTGTATTTGCTTAAGTATGCAACAACAAAAAAGATTAAAGATGTAGTCTCCCCCTTCAACTGCCTTTGTATGCAGTTTCATTTGACCTAGTAAATCCACTATGTGAATAGAACTGCAGATTCTTTGCTCAAATCAAATGTGAATCCACAATAATGTCACCCAGTATCAGATTTACAAATATAGGTAAACATGAATTATGGCAACAATCTTACCTGTTGCTGTTAGGTGGGGATGTATATCACTTTCATCTACAAATATAATGTAAAGTAACATTCCTTATTCATTCATGTACATTTGCCAGGGCTTCCCTCAACGATATAATAAACAACCCGCTGTCATCATCCAACAATTGTCAGACAGTGTTGTGGTGTTATGTAATAGATGTATAAATATCACAATGAGTCGGTCTACTGAGCCTTACAGATTAGCAGAGGCAAAACAGGAGGAGCAGCATTATTTCCAGTGTGGGATTAATACAGTGGGCGCAGATTCGTTTAAAAGGCAGCATACTCAGATGCATGAAAGAGATTCAGAGCCAATACAATCCTAGTCCCTAATCTGGTCTGAGCCATTTATATTTGTGATATGACCTAGGATAAACCACTTGACCTCCTGGCTCAGCTGAAGCAGCCACAAAATAGCACCAAAGCAGCTTCTTTTATTTGACAAATAAAAATTAAATCAGAGACCAGGATCCCAATAACCACAGAGGTTGTTATGTGTCATGGAAGATTTGGGTTTGTTTCTTGAACAGAAGTCCCCAGTAAGCTGAATAAAACCAAAAGTCCCACTGGGTATGCCCAAGCATCTCATTGGATTTCAGCCTGTATGGCCAAAAAAGTGCATTTGTATAATTTCCACTTTTGTAATAAAACAGAAGTTACATAATTTTGCAGCCTGAGAATTTTTAGATGGCAGACTTCTACTTTCTAATGTCAAATTATCCTGACACCATAATATACCATTTATCTAGCTATGCACAATTATGAAATAGTCTTTGTATCGCTGAATAAATTTGGAACTCAATCTAAAACTCCTCTGGGGATATTTTTACCTTGAATCATAAAAAGCTGACAGAGTTAAAATTAGTGAGCTTCTCATACAGTGGAATTTATGTTGTGTGCCGAAGGAAAATAAGAGATATAAAGGTCACTGTTGACCTCATGCTGATTAGGGGTATGGCAGCAAGACAGGGACCCAGAATCCCTATCTCTTATTAAATTGTTGTGCAGCACACAACAGATGCAGCACATTTCAGGTCTTTTAATGATCACTGGGAATTCACCCCCGCTTCAGCTAATGTGCATTACTATCATTTACAAGTTATGCTTTCCCCATATTAAATGGTGAGCTTTTTGGAAGTCCAAGTATATAATGTCCATTGGATTTTCTTATCCACATATTTATTAAAGAACTCCCATAGGTTGGTGAGACAGAGCTACACTTTGAAGAAGCCACACTGATATCTTTCTCAGTAAGGCCTGCTGTTGTGCATGCTTGATAGTTCTGTCTTTAATAATGCTTTCCGTCAATTTACCTCTGGATCTCGCCCCCAATCCCTTTTCAGAAATTATGTTTGGCGCTTTGTAATCCTAGAGGATGAAGGCTAGTTTTGGATCCAAATTACATGTTTTTTTGTTAAGAGATCAGTAATTTCATTTTTCTGGTTTTGGTATCTATGGAACATCTTTTACAATCAAGACCAATGCAAAGCATTCAGTCTGCTTTCCGCATTCTTTATAACTTCCTGTAGCACTCCTTACATACCTTTGTTGTCTAATAGTTCAACAGCTCCCCCCTCCCCAGCTGATTTTTAGCCTCTTATGTTTTTAAAGGAACTCTCACCGCTCATCTGTTTTTAAAGCAATATACTCTTCAGGTTTGTTTTTGTTTGTTTGCTTGTTTGCTTTCCATCATCAGCTTGCATTTGTTTTGCCAGAATTTGTGCTCCTCATTTTCTTCATTTGGACAAGTCTTCTACTTTTTGAAATATGTTTTGTCTTTCTTGACTCTGCTCATTAGTCATGCTTGCATCTTCATGGACTTGATGGTACCTCTCCTAATCTGTAGCAGACATTCTATCCAAGTTTCAGTTGTTCGGCATTTGAATTTCCAAGCGAAAAAGTGGAGGAGGGGGAGAAGGGGTAAGGGTGGGGATCAGAGGGAAATATTTGCAACCCGTTTTGGAAGTCTTGGTGCTGATGTACTCTGTTCACTGCTGCTATTACTGACAAAGTTCTCAAAGCAACTTACAAGAAAGAAATATTAATGGTAATGAGATATTGTACTTAACCTCTGGTAGAATGGCTGTCTTGTTCAATGGCTCTACCTTCCTGACTCCTTTTGGAGGTGGTTGAACCCAAAGGAAGTACCTATAGTCTTCTCAATATCCTGAGATGGAATGGCTTTTAAACACTGACATGTGATTGCCAACCAAACTGTACAGTTGAGAGCTCTTACCATGTAATCCACTCCATTATGGGTTATAGAGGGTACATGATGTTGTTGACATGATCCACACGGTAAATATTATGGCCCCCATGGACAAGCTGATTTTGGTATCCTATCCTATACTTAGTCTATTATGTGCACCACCAACCCTTAAATTAAGCAGACCTGATATTCTGACCGGATTATCAATAACAGAGTGGCGCAGAGTGGTAAGCTGCAGTACTGCAGTCCAAGCTCTGCTCATGACCTGAGTTCGATCCCAATGGAAAGTTGGTTTCAGGTAGCTGGCTCAAGGTTGACTCAGCCTTCCATCCTTCTGAGGTCGGTAAAATGAGTATCCAGCTTGCTGGGGGTAAAGGGAAGATGACTGGGGAAGGCACTGGCAAACCACCCCATAAACAAAGTCTGCCTAGGAAACGTCGGGATGTGGCGTCACCCCGTGGGTCAGGAATGACCCGGTTGCTTGCACAGGGGACTTTTACCTTTAATATGTGAGTAAAAGTCTGCAGAACTGCTCGTGGAAGTCAGCCAGTAGAAGCAGATCAGACTAATATGCCAACACCTTGTCTACCTGAAACTCTCCAGGTGCAATTTAAAGTTTGTTTTAGCTCCATGAACCATGTAGGTAGCGATGAGCTTTAAAAAAAAATTTTTTTAGATCTGCCTTTGCATTGTGAAACTGAAATCCCTTATATTTGCCAATGCCAAACATGGGGAACATTGTATTTAATTGTTCCTAACTGCGCTTGGGAGGGAAGGCAGCATGGTATAGCCTCATCAGATCTTAGAAGCTAAGCAGAGTCAGAACCTACTATTAGTACTATGCCAACAGCCCTTGGTTTTAGAAGCTGTGAACTCTGGGAATGGCTGCTGAAGCCATGGTAGCCAAAGAACATTGGAGCTGCCAGGCCTTCTGGGCCTTCATGAGGTAATTACAAGAAAAGAACAGGGGTAATTAACTGTAAGCAAGTGAAAAGCCTAGTAAGTGTGTGAATTGAGTGGTGTTGACAGGTTTTAAGCAGGTCTTAGCTGTTGTTAGTTATTAGATGGGTGGAGGGATACCTGGGGTTCACAGATAGTGAGCAGGGGGCTGATGCTATCAGTATTGTTGGAGGGAGAAAGCCATTCTCAGCACTCTTGATAGAAATATAGCAATCTGCCTTGGCTCTGCATAAATGTGGGTCAATCTGGGATGGCTGAGAACAGAATCTGATTACTATATGTGTGAAGACAAAAAAAAATCCTTTAAGTGAAATTTAATGAAACCTCTATTTACTATGTTTAGATCAGGACTAATAGTAAAGGGAGGGTTTAGAATTCTAAACAAATAAATTTTAATAAGCTTTTGTTTGGCATTTATCAGAATGCTACATGTCTGTATTCAGTTGTCATTAAATTGTTCTTGAGCATGTGCAGAAGTGTCCCGTTCCTCTTAATGGAAGGTTTGCTGTAATAGAGTGAATACATTATTAAATATTTTGCCCTAGTGATTTTGAGGAAAGTGAAATAGGTAAATTAGTAAGTAAAATGCCACATATCCTGTCAAGAACTGCCACTTAGAGATATCCCCTCAAAATGGATGTGCCAGCTTAAATTTTATACCTCAGATATTTTAATACATAAAGTTAATAAATTTCTGTTTATGTTGAAGCCAGTATGATTTGAAATAAATGGATCTTTTAATTTTTCCTCATAGCTCCTCATTAAGAAGTGTATCATCGGGATCCTCCAGACCCTCCAAAGTGTGTTTGGTGTGTGGGGATGAAGCATCTGGATGCCATTACGGAGTAGTCACTTGCGGCAGCTGTAAAGTATTCTTCAAGAGAGCAGTGGAAGGTAAATCTTCATGTGGGTCCTCCTTTTATATACTTTTTTATATAGTTTTACAGTGCTTTCGTTGCATGCTTCATAGTGCCTTCAGCCTGAAAAAACTATTGCATGATTCAAAAGGGTATGCATACCTGCTTTATCTGGAGAACACCTGGCCATGGTATGTTGTATGCCTTTAAGCTTTAATATTAAGTCACATCCACCCGTTATTTTAAATCCTGATTTGTTTTTTCTGTTAGACATAAAAGTAAAGAATTCTGTGTAGCCACAAAGAAACATGCCCGAACCTTTCATGAGCTGGAGGAGAATTATGGATAGAGACAAGCAGACGAAGCATCCAACTGTGCTCCAGAAATCCATAAATATTTTAAAAATGTAGCTCAAATAGGGTTGCCAACTCTGGGTTGGGAGATGCCTGGAGATTTTAGGGGATGCGCCTGGGGAGGGTGAGGTTTGGGGAGGAGAAGGGCCTCAGCAGGGTATAATGCCATAGAGTTCACCCTCTAAAGCAGCCATTTTCTCCATGGAAATAGATCTTGGTCGTCTGGAGATCCATTGTAATAGCGGGAAATCTCCAGGTGCCACCTGGAGGTTGGCAAACCTAAGCTGAAGGCATGATAGTTATACAGCCATGAACCCACCCTTTGAAGCTTTATAAGCATTTGTGCTGTCCTTTAAAAAACGTGATAACCTGAAGAGGAGTGCAGTTGAATTTCAAGTGCCTGAGAATAAGTGATTACAAGCTACTCAAACAGTGAGAGAGATGGCCATTTGAAACCCAACCACTTTAAGCCTCTAGCTTAATCTCCACACCTGAAAAACAATCTGTATTCTCTGCTTTTTTCCAAACTAGTCCATGTCCTGGCCCTTTATCCTGCCCAGGCTCTTTATCCTGCCCAGGCTCTTTATCCTGCCCATTTCCATGACTATTCGGTCATCCCATGTGTCCTTCCTTCATCTTGATCTCAGTCACACACCTTTGCAATCTTGTATCCCCAACTACAGTGGAGCAGTTTAGGCCCCTTCTCTGTACTCAAGCAAAATTCCTCTCGTCAGTGGGCCTGGAATGCTTATAAAAAGTGAGAAGGGTCAACTGAATGGGCAGCTCTGCACCCTTTATGTAGTGATGGCACTCCCAGTGAGCTTAATAGGCTTCCATGAGAGTGAATCTTCAGCTGGCTATCAGGAATGGTAATGTAGAGATGGCTACTCCTAAAATGTGATGTATGGTTTTTCTGGAGAGGTAGACATAAAAGTGGTATGGTGGGGAGGAGGGGATGAAGGTTATATAGGAACTACAGAAGCTGCTACAGTGGCCAACAGTGAAGTTATGCCTTTCAGTGAAAAATATGATACGAACCACACACACACACACAACTGCAGTCCAGGGGGCAGGGGATAAAATGAATTTTAGTTCTGTTTTGTTTCATATTTGTGTGCAGTTAAGCTTGCACTAAGCAATGTTATTTATTTATTTAAAATATTTATATTGTGCTCTCTGTTAAAAATTCTTGACCCATTCTTACAAAAAGTGAAGAATGAATCAAAGTTTTATAAGCATGCTTGCAGTAAAACGTTAGAGGACTACCAAGTGACTACCATGGAAAACAGCAACCTTGTACTGTAAAAGTGCCATCCTAAGCAGAGATACATCCTTCTAAGTCCATCAGAGTCATGTGCTCTTTTCATTGACTGTTGATTGGGGGGCAGGGTGCTTGTAACAGTGATACTAAACAACATGTTTTATTTTACTAGAGATAACCAGGTGATAAATAAGGAGGTGACACATGGCTGCTGCTTTTGATGGCTTCTGCCCTTTTTATGGCTTGGTTCAGACATCATTCCATGGTTAAGCAACCTTAATTATTGTTTGGTGTGAGGCCTGAATTGACAAATTGAACTGAATTGTTCGTAGTCAACCAGCAACATTAAATAAAATATCATGGTTAGAAGTATTCTAGCTGTGGTTTGGAGTGACATTTGAATTGAGAAACCACAATTACAGCCATCATTCCCATCTCTATAATGTAGATACTGATCTAGGGATGGGATGAATTTGTAAAGTTGAGTGCTGAGAAAATGAAAGATGGGCAGCTTTAATCCAAGTTTTTAACAGGTGTATATTTGAAGCTGAACCGTGGCTTGTTTTGATGTGATGCCTGAACTGAAACTGTGTACTTCTGCGTGCAGATATCTTTTTGCAGGCCAAAGGAGCAGTAAGAGCTCTCTTTTCATTTTGACTTCAGGACTCTGAATGAACCATAACCAGAAAGCTGTTTTATTTCATCGTTGCTTTCTGTAGACTCAACCTACACTACACTTGCTGAATTGCTCCCAAAAGACCCATAATGATATTTAGCATATATTTGATCTAGCTCTTAAGGAGATGGTGCTTAGGTATCAAGGTTAAAATTATTTATAGCATGAAATCATGTTACAGTAGAGTCTATGAAGTCCTTATGTGTGAAGTAAGCAATGCATCCTATACCAAAGTTCAGATTGTGAAGTACCTGGGAAGTAAATGTGAAATGAATAAAAATTTGCATACATTTTTTTTTACCAAGCAAGTTGTTCTCCTTAGTTCTCAAAAGATGGATTTCAAATGGCTTATTGGATCTGCCTTTGTTTTATTGCATTCTGGCATGTAGTATTTTTGCCTGCATCATTTGTTAGCACAACCTTTACATTATGCTTCCCTCTGTTCTCCTATTATTCAACACTAATGGAACCAGTAACTTTCCATTAGAGACTGCAGTTCCTTTAATTCATTTTCTCAAGACCAGTGTCACCTTGGAATTCAATATTGTTTAATCAGAATCTGTATGTTTTCAGATATTTTCCTTCACTCCAATATTTCACAATTGTGGCAAAATGACATCATAATATATAGTAATAAAGGGACACAAGTATAAATGAGATCACAAATGGGTTAATGTATTATCAATATAACGTTACACTGCTATTGATGCTACTAGTCGCCAGACTTTAAGCTTTTCTCTTGGGCAGTATTGCAAAGCAGTATTCTGCTAGTTCCTGCTCTCATAAAATGCGGATGTTGCCATGGTCAATGATTGTCCTAAGGATACAGTGGGGGTAGATAGTCAAGACCGCTCACATTCATCCAATGTCTCTTCCTATTTCTCTCTTGTTTGTTCGACTGTTGAAAATTAGACTTTAAGCTCATAAGGACAGATATCTTTTATTTTTTGCTTATGTCACTGTATAGGTTGCTAGTGCTATGTAAATAATAATTATAATAAAATTCCACAGGAAGCAGTTCGAAAGGCTGCATTTTAATAAAGCTGAGAGATATTAATTAAAGGCAGGACATTTTACAACAGATCATTTACAGGTTGTTGGTAATGAAGTGCTTGGTTGTTGCTATGGACTTGTGTGAACTGCATAGCAAACAGCACAGTGGAATTGAAAGCCTAGGAGAAGGTGTTAGATGGAAAAGGCTTAGTCTGTTGTTGTGTTTCAGGGGGGAAAAGTCCCTAGCAGACACTCAATCCCTTAGTTTTAAAATGCATAAGAAGTGAATTATAGTTTTAGCAGATTCAGGAGCCATGGGTAATTACAAATGAAAACTGCTGATGACAGGAACAGGGGTTAAAACTGATGCTTTTGCAGCAAGGAAAATTTCAAAACTTCAGATTTTCTAATGATATGCAGAAATGAGCTCAGATTTTTTTTCTCTAAGGCCGTTTATGCTTGGTAATTAGTAGCGCGTTCCAGGCTGAAGTGCCCTGCATTTTTTTTTATTTCTTCATGCTGAACCATCATTTTAGACGTCACTGCGAAGCTGGCGCATACCTGCTTCGCATTTCATAAGAGCCCTTTTAATGCGACCTTTTGTATTTGCTCCATCCCCACATCAAAGCATTCACTGAAGGAAGCATGCAGAATCCCAGCCACTGCTTAGCTACGCACATGACTATTGCTAATTGCTATGCAAACGAAGGAATGAAGGAGCAGGCGAGTGGGGGTGAAATTTGTTTGATTTTTTCCTCTTACATCGGGACCGTGAACAGTCATTTTAAAGGTCGGATTTAAAAAATCAGCATTGAGCGAGGAGCAGAGTCGACCCTGAATAAATGGCCTAAGGTTTTCTGGTGTTCCTTAAGTCAGTATTTATATAAGGCATTTTTTTTTTACAGAATGCAAAACAGAAGCAAACCACTATAGATGTAAAACTGGATCTTAAATCTTTTTTTTTTTTTTACAGATGAACCATGATGTGTTGGCTACTATCTTAGCTATTCATGGGGATGATTAGGGAAACTATTTGTTCAACTGCCCAGGGAAGCCGTAATCTACTTTTAAACTTACTGTAAATAATATGGTGTAGGTGGTGACACCCCTCCCCCAGTTGTTTTATTAGTCCATATGTTTTAGTTTTAGGATGTTGTGAGTAGTCTGTGGTAGACATGCTTACAAATATACTGACTGTGGAGTCATTTGTAGAGGAACCATATTTGTTTACAGTTTAATCATATGCAGTATTACTCCAGTCTGAGCCCATAGAAAGCAGTGGGCTTAGACTGTAGTAAGTCTGGAAAAGATTGCAGCATTAGGATGAAAGGGAAAGAAGCCTCTGGTACTACCTTTGTCTACACATTTGAAAACTCAACAAACAAACAAAAAACTTTTAACAAAGAAAACCAGTTTTAGATAAGTCTCGTCTATTTTTATTATGTTTCTCCTACGTGTAATTTGATACATGCAGTCAAGTACTCAATCATTTATTCTCTGCCACATAGATCCAGAAATAAAAGACACTTCTGTTAGTCTGTGCACCATGTGATTCATGTGTGTAACAATGCTAGCTGAAATTGTGAAAGTGATAGGTGCTTATTTGCTCTGATATTGTGTCATTATAATGATATACTTTTGAGAGAAATTAATAACAGCACTCATTGTTTAGCACTAGCATGTAAAATCAAAAAACTAATGAAGGCCAACACTCTGTAAGAAAGTAATAATCTTACTCTTGCTATTATAAAACAGAATAGACCGGCAGTGAACAGTTTTCTGTCGAATCCATTGCTGAAATTTTGCAGGCTTTGGATATTGCAGAGGATATTTGTCATTTTTCCACAGGGTCACCTTGTAAGTGACTATGTGCTCTGCAGTTTGTAGTGCAAACAGAAAAATTTAAAAGAGTTTTAAGTCCTTACACTGATTACAAGTACACAGATCTGCAGATAGGGGGCGCACTAGGAAAATAGTATACAGGTGACAAGCAGGGACCCACAAGTAACTTGCATGAGCAGCCATTCCATCCCCCCCATCTTTGCTTCCTCCCCTCTACTCCCACCCTTTATCTGTTTCTCTCTCCCCTTCTTCTACCCCTTTTCTCACTTTCTCCCTTCTCCATGACTACTCTCACTCTCTCTGTTTTTCTCTTTTCTCCCTTACACTAGCAGTCCTGGGGAAGAAACAAGGTAAATCAGAAAGGTGTTTAGTAATATGACAGTAGGTGGGGGGAGCTGGAAATATTTCTAGCCTTTGAAAGAGGGGGATAGTTGCTCCAACTTTGAATACTGGCTAAATCTCCTGTTATCACACAGTATTTCAACACGCAGCCACAAAAATTCCTTTTGTTATTTTTATAAATATTTTTCTTATGCTCACATAGACAAGTACTTCCAGTTCACAGAATCATCATTATAAACAAAGTAACCTTGTAATATTACAACTAACACAAGCTTATCAAATAACTATAAAGAGACAGGATCGAATTATTGTTCATCAGAGTCACACAAGTCTCTACAGCAACACATTCACTTGCTGCGATCCTCTGTGTTGTATAAGCACTGGGCTCCTCCGTAGTCAGCTGATGGCGGTTGACCAATAATGTCTCTTTCTCTCTTTCTCAAGGCTGTATCGTTGTCTGTGTGCAGCAAGCACCGTGGTAAAAATCACAGCCAGAAGTTATGTCAATAATATGACAAGTCACCGGTTTAAGCTTTGTTTCGCTGGTGATTGCTTCATCAGATTAATAATTTCTACATCTAAAACCCAACATTACAATTATACAACATCACAGTTATGAAAATATTTCTAAACATTAAAATTTAATTTCATATTATAATTCCTTATTAATCTTACCCGACCACCATTTTGTGGTTCACACATCCAAATCTGTCAGCCTTGTAGGCACCTATAACTGCTAACAAGCATATACCTTATTATAAGGATCACAGAGTAAGTACCAGGTGCTTACATTCAGTTTTTTCAATATCAGGTAAGTCTTCAAGCAGCAGCTGGACAGACACTTGTGAGGGATGCTTTAGGCCAGGAATCCTCAAACTACGGCCCACGGGCCGGATCCGACCCGTTAGGGTCCTAAACCCGGCCCCTTTAAAAAATTGCAGCTGCAAGGCACCTGGGGTTTGGCAGCCCTAGTTACTACACGGTATTAGTCATGAACGTTTCCCTTTATTTGCACTCCATCTATAACGTTGATTGTCCAAAAACAAACGAACAAGTCCCTGCCCAAATCAGCGCACAACATTTAAAAAAAACGTCCCTTTCTGTCATCGATATTCTGCCCCCTGGGGCGAGCGAGAGTGTCTCGGCGCGAGGGCGGAGCCCCAGTGGGAAAGGCCCAGCCAAAAGGGGACTGTGGGCGTGGTTTAGGGAAAGCGCAGGAGGAGGAAGAGGGAGTCGTGGGTTGATCGACGGGAAGCGGAGCCCAGAGGGAATAGGCAGGGCCGAGAGCCGCCGGGAGCCCTTGATTGGTGCAGAGGCGCGGCCGGGTCTGAGCTTGGGCGGGCCCCGCAGCCGGGAGCCTCTGCTCTGATGGCCGGGCAGCCGGGGAATTTCGAATGAGAGCCAAGGAGGCTGCGGCGCGGAGGGAAGCCGAGACGGGGCGGGGAAAGGAAGGGTGAAGAGGTGAAGGAGAGTGTGGCGGTGGCCGCGAGTCTCCAGCGAGGTAATCAGCCCTGCGGGCGCTAAGTTAGTGGCCTTTCTGTTTTGGCAGGCTTCTCTGTCACGAGAGGGGCTGGGGGGAAGCTTTTAAGTTGGAGCTTGGAGCCGAGACCTCCCCCCCTCCCCCCCGTGAGGAGCGGTGACAGCGACACGTAACCAGTGGGCGCTTGTGAGGAAGTTCGAAGTGAGGGGGGGAAGTGGTGGTGGGGAGTCGAACTGCAAGTCGGGCTCTGTCAGTGGAGGCCCCTCAGTCGCCTCTGGATGCCCCCCTCCCTGAGTGCTTGGGTGCAGGGGGGGCCCTTGGGGTCGCCTCCGCCCTTGGACCACAACGCCGGCCCTTGTTTGTCTCTCATTCCTGGGAGCCGGAGGGAGTGGGGGAGAAAAGAGGTTCCTCCCCGACCTCCTCTCTCCCCCGCCTTCCCTCTCGGTCGCCTCCTGGCCTGACTGGCGACGGTGTGGTTGGAGCTGCTGTCCGCCTCTCTCTCTCTCTCTCTCTCTCTCTCTCTCTCTCTCTCTCTCTCTCTGTGTGTGTGTGTGTGTGTGTGTGTGTGCGTGCGTGTGCAGGGGGGTGCTGATTCTCTCCCCCCCACGTGCGTTATTCAGTAAGTGTGAAATTGCCCTCTGTGTGCATGTGACTGTGTGCCTGGAGTAGGGGTCCCTGTGGGTGTGTGGGGGGGAGGTAGCTGTGGATTTCCTGCATTGTGCCGGGAGTTGGGCTCGATGACCCTGGTGGTCCCTTCCAACTCCAAGATTCTATGTTGTTGGCAGGATTTGAACCCAAGTCCTTGCCCATTCTAGTCTGATACTGTCACCTTCTCCACACTGCTCATACAACCTATAACCTTTTTCTAAAAACACTTGGTGGGTGCCATGGCACCCAGGGGCAGTGCATTGGGGACCCCTGGTTTATTGGATATCCAATTTGGTTGATTGTGTTGACACACTTTACGTAATCCTCCTTGAGTCCCTGTGAGAAAGACGGAAAGTTGCGTTCCCAAACAAAACATGTGTGGATTTACTAGAAATGTTACAAAAGGAGTTTCAAATTAGATTTAAAAAGCTTCATCTCCATGAACAGGACATACAGCTTTTCCGGAACCCATCTTCTGTTGACATTGAAAATGTTGATCGGATTTACCAAATGGAATTGGCCGAACTACAGAATTGTGACTCTCTGAAAGAAGCATTCAAATCAAGCAGCCTTACTAATTCCTATGCATCTCTCCCCTCTGAAACATATCTTAATCTCAGGAACCATGCACTCAAAATTGCAACCATCTTTGGCAGCACCTATATCTGTGAATAGACTTTTTCCCGAATGAAACATCTGAAATCTCCAACCAGTTCCAGACTAACTGATGAACACTTGCATCACTTGCTACGACTAGCAGTGACAAATATGGAACCGGATATTGACCATCTCATTAGCCAAAAGCAGGCCCATACCTCCCATTGAAATATTATAAGTTTATGTTGATTAAAATCGTTCTTCATTTTAAATATTGTATTGTTTCTCTTATTTTTTGTTCACTACAAATAAAATATGTGCAGTGTGAATAGGAATTTGTTCATATTTTTTTCAAACTATAGTCTGCCCCCCAACAGTGTTTGAGGGACAGTGAACTGGCCCCCTGTTTAAAAAGTTTGAGGACCCCTGCTTTAGGCTGATCCTGCATTGAGCCGGGGGTTGGACTAGATGGCCTGTGTCACCCCTTCAAACTATGATTCTAATAATCTCCCTTCATAATATCACCGCCATTCAGTAGTGAGATGGAAGATGAGGCCCTCAGGCAAGAAGAGCTTTACAGTGAGTACGATGGAGTGGGAATAGTCAGTTCTTATGGGAACTCTCTTCCCTTGGGCACTTCCCTGTGTGTGAAGGGTGGCTGTTTTCATCCAACAGCCCATTGGAGGGGTAGAGGGAAGCCCCTGCCTCTTTCTCCTGCCTGCTGATGCTTGCCAACCTTGTCTCTCTGATTCAGACTGGGGCAATGGCGCCTCTTTCTCCTTGCTACCCCCACTTTCTCTTGCCTACATTATCTTCTGATTGGGGGGGAAGATAGAGGAAGCAGAAAGAAGCAAAAGCAAACAGTAGCAGAATGACAACCGTGGCCACCTCCTGTTCCCTGCCTCCTGTCTCTCTCTGGTGGAGGTGGGGAACAGCAGCCTAACTGGAGAAGGGTGGAGAGAGTGGTGTTGCTCCTGGCTCCCTGGTTGCACACTTGGCTTCATATCAAGCTAGCAGTGGCTTCTGCTGCCATCCATCTTCACTGGGCCACTTGCTCTGCTCTAGGCAGAGCCTCCGGGAGCTGCACTGGCTTCCTGGAACCCAGCAGCTCTGAATCTGGGGAAGGGCAGCCCTGACTCTCCCTCAGTGGCAGGCACGAAAGAGGTTCCCAGGATTCTGGGAGTGGCTTGCCCCCCTGCTTCCCTTGCTTTCCTGTTTGCCTTGCTGACTCGGAAATTCCCAAAGCAGTGGCAATTCCTGTTGTGTCTCCTACACACATATCCAGCTTCTAGTGAACAGTGGTGCATTGTGTGCAGATGTGCAGACAATGCTCTTCCATTTGGGGGAGATTTAAACTCCCTGATCCCTTTTTTAAAAGGTTCAGATTTTCCCGCAATCCCGGGGATCCCCCATGTTTGTAGAAAAGTCTCATTTGTGTCAAAGTAGTCCCGATCCACCGACTTGGATATCCTCAGATGGGGGCCACACTTCACTACTGGATGTATACATTATAGTTCCTTTCTCTTACTGTGGTGTTTTTTCCTATATGGGCTCCATAGCCTTAATAAAAGCATAAGAAAGAGAAATTTAGAAAATTAACCTCTCCCGCTCACTGCATTTTTGTTTTAGGAAAATATTCATTTGTTGAAATTGTGTCTGTCAAACAGTTATTAAAGGCACTGGAGCACAATTCCAGCGCTACTGTCCCTTGATGCTGCATGCACTCAGACAAAAATATGACTGGTAGATGACATCAGGGTTAATCATCTGGTTAAATTTATTGTTATAAGTCAACTAATGCACGTTTAGAAGTGTCAGAAGCATGAGTTTGGCCTTGTGCCCTACTGTGTTTACATAGTAGGTATTAATCATTATACTCATTATGAAGGTTAACTACCCACTTCCCAGCAATACTGAAAATAGAGGTCATCAAGTCTCTTGTCAAGCCAAAGAAAGGATCTTTTGCACATTGTCTTAATCATTAGCTTGGAATTGTGCAACTTCTATGCTTGATTTTTCTCTCTCTGCTAGGAACAAACTTTATCTTTTAACCATCTATTCTGTGCATAGTTAATTTTAAATGTCATCTTTATTGCTATCTAACCCCTGTTGCAGCCATAAACATAAAAACAAAACAAAGTAAAAACAAGTCAATAGATTTAAGGGTGTAACTCTGTTTAGAAGCACACTGTTAACTGAATTTGGAGGAAGCACTTGTGCTGGGAAGAATATTCAGCAAAGAACTTCGGAAGATTAAGTAGCTTAATTTGTCAAGGTGATTTTCTGACACAATGCAAATTTTAATGTGATCCAGTAATTTTGATACTTTTAAGCATTTTCAGTTTTAATACATGGTGTATGAGCAAAGTATAATAGTGTATTACAAAATCTCAGTTTGGGCTATCTCGGTTTCACTAAAAATTTGCAGTACACATTAAACAGAAAAAGAACATTGTCAATCAAACATCAAGACCTACAAATTAGTCTAGAACATGAGCCATACACTGTTTGTATTAAAGGCTTTGATTTAAGATAATTGTCAATCTTCTGTTTAACTACCATGAAAACATTATAAAGGAATCAAAAAACATTGTGGGAGTTGTTTTAAAAAAATAGATTTGGCAGCACTGTTATTATACAGGAGATCAACAGGAACAATATGTATTTTTCAGTTCCTGAAAACTTTCTAAGTTTTCAGTCTGAAACTTCAAGCTGCACTGTTTGAAGTGGAATCAGGTCTTGAATGTTTTGTGAAGGAATTCTTTTTAATAAAGGATTTTTATAATGTAGTAGGGAATTAGTATGTTTTGAATTAGCATTTTATTGCTTCCTTCTGCTTAGCATGTTTTCAGTTCTTCTGCATAGTAATTTGGTTGTAAAAATGTCCATAGGGTCTGTTCTACTGTCTGTCCTTTTCGTATCAACATAAGGTATGGAGCCAGACAGTCAACATGTGATTTTGTGAGTAAAGCGTGCACCTCCTGCCTCTTAGGTAGAAAGCTTTTGCATGAGCAACAGCCCAGACTCAACTGAGGCCAAGTTTGCGACTCAGGCTGGGCGTGCTGAGGGGAGGAAGCTGGTACCACCAGCTTGGCGCCAGCGGCATGCACCCTGTGGGGGTGAGGGCCACTTATCCCGCCTGGCAGGAGGCAGCTTGGGAGGGGTGTGGGAACCCAGGTGGGCCTGTGCACACTCTTTGTGAGTAGACATCCCCTCCCCTCCCCTACTTAGCTGGGCATTTGTCTTTGTAAGAGGCGCAGCAGTTTCCACTGACTCTTTCCTCCCCGGGCTGATCTTGAGAGTCTGCCAGTCCCTATGAACGAAATTTCAGGGGGAATTTAAAGTCCCACTCTGCAAAGTCCACAAATAGCTGGATACATCCCTGTAATTTATTTTAGGAAAGGTGTTTTAAATTTCATTTCACTATTTGAGGCATTATAATCAAGTATATCCTGGAAAGCTTATAATTGTTTGGAATGTCATAATAAAGCGAGGGAGATGGAACCTCTGCAATACTGATGATTGCATGTTTCGTATAAGACTTGAACAGTTTGTATTATTTTATGCAAAGAATGAAAACAATAATGGAGGTCTGTGACCATAGCTATATGACCTATAAATGCCAGAGTTTTGATCCCCTGATACTGATGATGCTAACTTTCTTTTGTCACACAGTAGGAAGCCAATCATTGTACTGGCGATATATTAGCAGCACAGTGATTTTTAAACTGAAACAGCACACTGTCTAAAAATTGTGTTTACTTTTTAATGCACAATAAGTGGTGGTGAGGAAAAGGAAAAATACTTCAGGGGTGGGATTTTGGGAGTAAATGAAGATCATATCTTTGACAAAGGAATGCAATAATATGCTAACTGTGCACCTTGGAACCCTCTTCTTAAATTTTGATTCGTTGCCACTGTGACAAGTTTATATGGTTCTCTTGTATTTAAACTCTGTTTTGTGCTGTAATGATAAATCTTGCTGCTTTAAAAATAATGGGAGTCAGAAGCCTACAGTGCAAAAAGAGGATCCTAAACAAACACACTGCTGAGCTTTGATTTTGAAGGGTGAAACTCTGCTTAGAATTGCACTATTAAAAAAAAAAAACGTGTCCCTCCCATGTTCACTTGCTCATTCCTACCTTTATTGCTTTAGTGCACGTGAACAGTAGCATTTTATATAACCATGCCTTTGGAGAATTGTAGAAAAATAATTTGCTGCTTGTTTTATGTGCAATCTACTGCAGTTGAACTTTGCTGATTTTTGGACCATCATTTTGTAGCTATTAGGTGTTGTTTGAAGTTAAAAAAAAACCTGCACAAAAATACACTAGAAATTATCTCTTCACAAGTTTTTGTTTTTGAATGCTGGTTTTGGCTACACTCCAGTTTTGAAAGCCTCACACTGCCTTAGAGTGTAAATAAGTGGGAACATACTAATGTGTTATATGAAATACCTTGCTTCGTTTCATTATAATCTACTTTAAAAAGTAGAAGGATCTTTTAGTACATGAAACACATTTGCTTTTAATTTTCAGTTTGATTTAGCATGTGGCTTTTTCAGACAAACCTTTTAGATTGGTTTTATTATTGTTTTTACAATTCTAGTAAAGAATGCTTCCCCCCCTTTTTTGCCATCAAGTCATAGCTGACTTATGGTGACCTGTAGGGTTTTCAAGGCAAGAGACATTCAGAGGTGGTTTGCCATTGCCTGACTCTGCATCACGCCCCGATATTCCTTGGAGGTCTCCCATCTAAATACTTGAATACATGAACCCACGAAGCTGCCTTATACTGAATCAGACCTTTTGTCCATCAACAACGAGTAAAAACAACCAAAAAAACCCCAAACACATCATTAAAACATTTAAAACCGGAACTAAAACCATACAGATACATTAAAAAATTAAAACAATTTATATATTCGGTTTGTTGAATTCAACTTTTCTCATTCACTAGTTCATTGTATTTGCAGATGCTCTGATCCACACACAGAACTCCTTCATATCTTATTCTCTACTACATATATTGTTGCATCTTGCTCCCACAAACCCCAGCTGAAGATGCCAGAAAACAATGTGGATTAAGGACTATTAATTTTTACACGACTGAACTGTGATTTATTAAAACATTAGTACATAGTGCTAGTGGCATAAGAGACTACCCAAAGAGTCCACCAATGTTTGAGCAGAACCACCTGGTTCTGAGAATGAAGTGGTAATATAACCATACTTCACATTTCCTTGCCTGAATGCAAAAAATGTGCAGGAAGGGGCTGTTTGTCACCATTCCCTCATAGCTAGTCAGTATACAATCTGATTAGTGCTGAGATTATTCCCTCCCAAAGTACTTCCACTGGTCAGCCTGCCTGCAGTGCCTCGTTTAGATAGGTGCCCCCATTCACAGATGCCTGTGGGTGCTTGCTGATCTAAGTAGGTTAGAGCATCTGACCTGCACTAATCCTGACTGCCCTTGGCTGGGGCTTAATCTGTCTCAAAGACCAGTCCTATTTATCTGAACAAACCATATTTTTTAAAAAATTGTTGTGAACCAGGCCACAAAAGGACGCTTCTCCCCACCAAAAAGGCATGCCCAGTCCCGAAGCAACTAGCTAATGCTACACTGCTTTATAAACTAAGGGAAAGTGGACCAGGTTAAGCAGCAAAATGGCTGGCTCCAGGAGCATTTGGGAAGGTTTGGCCTTGTCAAGTCCTGCTCTAATTGGCTCCTCAAAAGTCCATAAAGCTGTCAATACAGCTGCGAATCCTTCACCGTGGTGCTCACTGCCACTGGAACACTGCAGCCACCCTCCAATCCCCCAATGAAAAATGTGATACCAACAAGTCATAGATCCTGGCTGACAGCGGGAACTGTCTTTGCATTGGGCTGAATGCAGAAGTTCATCCACAGGTTAGACCTGATGTTCACTGAGCCACTTGTGGAGGCAACATCTGCAATCCACTGAAACCCATTGGAATTAGTGGATATTCTACAATAATAATACTGGTGGATTGTGCCTAGGACTTTTTCCATATTGTAATTTGTTTTATGCTTCTAAATGTTTTACTTCTAATTGATACTGAAAACCCTGCAAATGTTGTCTTACACGTCTTAATTGCTACTAGCACAGCCTCAGTGAACCATCCATGAGAACAAGATAAGACCAACATTTATCTTCCTGATAAAGCTAATCTAAATAAACAGAGTCCTTTATTAGGCCTCATTAGGACATGAAACAAAGTTTAAAAATGCTTTGAAAGTCACCTTCAGAATACTAAGGCTTCCCCTATTTCTGTAGGCATTTTTAATCTCAAAAATTCTTATAGTTTTTAATTATTACATTTTTTGTAACTGTAAATAAATATATTTTGACAGCTATCAGATGTAGAAAATATTTTGCCGACAATATTTAAATACTATTATTGCTTATGTGTAACAAACAGAGGGGAAAATAAACCTTTGGAAAAAATGAGGCTTGCTGAGAACATTTAAATAATGTAATTGTAAAGAGAGGGGCGGAAGGAAGATAGAGAAAAGCATATCTAGACAAGCATGCTTAACAATCATGGTCATGGAAATAATCAGATAATGGGCAGAATCGTCTGTAAAAGATAAGGTCAGCAATGTAATGTGTTTTAATTCCCTTTCTTAAACTTGAATACATCCTGTTTATCAAATGTTCTCTGCTAATATAAATGGGCACCCATTCTGTCCCTTTTCCTTCTTTATAAAGAGAATTATGGGAATTCCTTTTGTATCTGAAAAGTGCTCATAAGTTTTGAACTTCATTTGAGTATTCAAGGCAGTCTATAAGAGGTGATAAGCAGGAAAGAGGAAGATGAAAAGACAGAATAAGTTAAAAGATAATGTGAATCTGTCAAGTCCAACATATTAGTCCTGTATCACATATTTTACCTGGTTTCTTTTGAGGAATGAAATGGAGGAAAACATTTAATTTATATAATTAGGTTTTTCTGTGTGTGGGCTATGCATTGATTTTCACATTTGACTAGTGGGAATAATTCCCCTTTGCATCTTTGCACTCAGGAGAGTTAATTAGTATACAGTGAAGTATCAGTATAGTATTGGAAGATACAATATATTAAGTACATCAGAGATGCAGAGTCCTGAAGGTTCTTGCTCATGTGCGTAATTACTTAGGTTTAATTTTAAGAG
This sequence comes from Euleptes europaea, assembly GCF_029931775.1. Lineage (NCBI taxonomy): Eukaryota > Metazoa > Chordata > Lepidosauria > Squamata > Sphaerodactylidae > Euleptes > Euleptes europaea. Next base: position 43,246,532 of record NC_079320.1, on the reverse strand, counting down.
AACATTCTTACATGGGCTTGCAGTTAGAACACGGAAAATATTTTGAACACTGACAGCCCATTCCTGAGCTTTCAGCGGCCAGGGACAGTGTGGCTGAGGTGCCGCCACAGCGCCTCCTAAGCCATTTCCCGGCTGTCAAAAATCTTTTGAAAGCCTTTAAAAGGCTTTTTATTTTTAAAATGGGGCTTTTTGCCCCATTGAGAACACCGATGCTGCGCCTGAAAAAAAACAGTTGCAGCAACGCCGTTCTCCCCGCCAGCGTGCTGGGCTGAAAGGGGTCAGGAGGCTACCTATTGGCAGTTCTGCCCCCCCGGCCTACCCCGGGAACGCCCCCTGGGATGCTAGCGCGGGGCTTTGCACTGGTGGGATGCCAGCAGAGGGCCCAGCTGGCATCCTTGGGCGGTGGTGCCATGGCAGCACCAGGAGACCGGTGCCCAGACCTCCCCACCGGTGTTGGGGCCACTCACCACGGCATAAGTTGCCCAGGCGCTAGCTCGGGGTGCCCCTCCTGAGGACTTTAATCCTCGGAGGTCAGGAATGGGCTGTATGTCAATGCTTTATAAGAAATATAGGATGTACCCAAGTTTGTCAAATGGGATGGCTTATGTAGAGAAGAAGTCGTCTGTGTAATGGGCAAGTATGAACAAGGAACAATATAACAACTTTCCAAGATTTGTGTGTGTGTGTGTGTGGGGGGGGGGAAATAGTTGTTGCCAAAGTCCAGCTTTCTAATCTTCCAGATTTTCAACTAGTCATGCAACATCACGGCATTAAGTCCCAAATCAGATCATTAGAATGAGAATTCTCCCTTGATTATTTAGTCGAAAGCAGCATTCCATCACCTGTCGCTTCAGGTTGTTGGTTGAAACCTAAGATTTCCATGAATAGGTGCATGTTAGTGGAAGCAGTTCTGGGCAATACCAATGAAGAACTGAAAACTAGTGTAGCATCTATTTTGAGATCAGTTGATGTAAAGGTTATACTGTTAACTGAATACGTTTGCCCATACTTTAGTTTCCTGTAGCGTTATTTTACAAACTGTACAGCGGCAAAATAATATTTTTGCAGTAGCAAAAACAGGACCTCTAAAACCTCTAGGAACATTGATGGTTGAAGGAAATGCCTCAGAGAATTTTTAAAAAGTTGGAAACAAAAGTTTGATTTGTATGCAGTTGCAAGTGGAACAGAGTTGAAGGACTTGTCATTATAGACAAATGAAGCAAGAGAAGTATTTAATACTTTTCAGTTTTGTGATAATGCCGATAAGAAAAAAAATAAATTTGTATTAATACACTTGAAGCATGCTGGACACCCAGAAGAAATGGTTTACTTGAGGACAAGTGAAGGAGAAAGCATAGATGTATAAATTTGAGCAACTACGTAATTTTTAAATTAAAGATTATGTAGTGTGTAGCATAAGATGTGCTAACACCTCTTGATTGGAAGCTCCAGGTCAGGTGGGCTTGAGCCCCAAGAACTGGCGCACAGATGGGCTGAAGACCCTGGAGCACACATGGGGTGGGGTCTGACAAGAGGGCTTGCCCCTTTGGGAGTCGGTTGGAGTTGGGTTTTGATATCTCTCATTGGAATGTGCTTTGGTGTGTGTTTGCCATGAAGGATGACAGAGGAGAATGATGCTAAGCAGGGTTGCAGATGCACCAGAAATGGGGGGATCCTGCAATTAACAAAGATCAAATATACCATGGATTGCAAGTACCTCGTTAGTAACTGTTTGTTTATTTTGCTTAGTGTATCGTTTTCCAACCTATGGGCCATGACACGCAACTCAGTCACAAAGCCTGCTGAAGTGGGCTGCTGGCTCCTATCGGCTTATGGTGGCCATTCCCTTCCCTTCCCTGCCTGGTGCCCAGCTGAACTCACGCTGAATCTCTGAGGTGGAGGAAGTTTTTTCCCCCTTGGCTTGCTGCGCTGCATTTTTTTCTTTAGCCCTGTTTCCTTTGATGTTAATACTACCTAGCTGTGTCTCAGAGGTTGAGCAATTCACAAAGCCATTGATGAATTACCCACCTTTTGTGGCAGTTCCAACACATGGCCGAAGGAATGGCCAGGAAAGTTGCTAATGGGCTGCATCTCCCCACCACAGCAGCAAAGAAGAGGCACATCTGAACGATTTTCTTGTACCTTCCTCTCATATAAGTCCACATTATTTTTAAATCCAGGAAGGATCTCTTGGGTGTGTTCCCCAAGCTTAAAATGCCAGCTTTATTCCCTCCTTCACACCAGCCACTGACAAAGACAGGATGTGTTTGGGGACTCTGGATAGGATGTATTGCTCTAAGCTGATGATCAGAAGAAAACAGAAGGTGCTTAATTTTAAAAAAGCATTTCCCAAAAGGAGAAATGTGGCACTGAAAAATAGAATGGGGGGGGAGACCCTTCATTTCTAAAACAGTATTGTATGAGAGAGGAGCTTTGGGTTTAGAATCTGAAGCTTTCAACGAATTAGGGAACAACCCAAGTAAGCCCCAACCTCTTTTCCATGTTTTGCTTTCTCAATGTCTAATGTAGAGAATAAGTAAAGGGGTAGGACCCTGGTTCTGTATGCCCAGATAAAGTTAAATTCCCCCCTCTTATGTGTGTTTTCTCTAAAGTAAACCCCATTTAATTCAATGGGGCTTTCTTACAAAGAAATCCTATGCCAATTTACCTGGGAGTAAGCACTCTTCAATATAGACACAAACTTCTGAGTAGACTTGCAAAAGATTGTGCATTCTGGCAGAGATGCATTAATTCTAGGTGCTATTTTTTAGAAATTAAATTTTAAACAGCCAAAGAATAAACACATCAGGTAGCCTTCAAGGTTCAACAAGATCCATTTACTGTGTCTATCATTTTTATAGCTCATGAAGTTATAACCTGCAATCAGCTAGTTATGTTTTTACATTTGCACAAAAAAAACTATGAATAACTTAAGTGAGTGTAATAAATATTTCAACAAATTCAACATTAATAGGAGCATTAAGTAAATTTTTGCTTGGGTAACTTAAATTTAAGTAACAGTTATAAAGTAGGCAAATGTACGATTAAAATACATGGAAAAAATGGCTGTCAAAAACCAATGGTCCAAAATTCATGTGACAATAAATCAGTGGGTCACCATACTAAGTAACTTTGAACTTATGGGTCACCGTACCAATAAGGTTGGAAACCAACGGCTTAGTGTACGTAGATTTGTTGTAGTAACCTATGTAGAAGTAAAGTTAATTTGAGAGAGAGTCTTCACAAGTCCTTAACCACCTGTCTTGACTCCTTGGCATGCTTCAAAGGTACACCTCTTGAAAACTAAGCAGGGTTGGCCCTGGTTAGTATTTGGATGGCAGACCACCAAGGGATTGCCAGTTCCCTCCTCCCCCCCCCAAAAAAAGTTTTTTTTCCCCATGGCTTCATAATTTCCAGAAATTTTACATCTGTTTCACATAGTGGTCAGCCAGTTGCCCTCAAAGATCAAACAAATAATGCACCTTTTGAGAAATACAGATATAAAAGATTTGTTTCAGTATCTTTTCAGTTCCATAGGTGCACTAAAAGATTATTCAGCAGACATCTATACCCTTGATCATGCTTCATATTTTGATGATTAATTGGGATGAGGAATGAACAGACAAGAACATGAGAACAAAATGAAACATTGAGGTGAATTCTAGAGAGAGATACAGAGAAGAATCCAAAAGAAAGGAAAATAAATTTGCAATGTCAGATATAAAATGCATATAACATAATTAGTTCAAAGAAGGGTTAAAACAATGTAACTAAATTGAAGTAGCAACCACAACTGAATTGCCTTGTCAAAGAAAAGCCTTTCTAGGAAAAGGATTTCCAGCAAGGTTTATTGAACATGACAGTGGTGATAATAGCATTAATACATTTGTTGGCCCAAGGTATTGCATTTCACTGGATGCTGATCCATAAAACAGTATTCAGTCAGTTTCAAGGAATTACTAACTCAAGTACCTGTGCTGAAATATATAGGTTCAAAGAATCAGCAACTATGTTAGCAGGTGCCAATTTTACAGGATTAGATACTACAATGTTGCAAAAAGTCTCACCCGTTGCACACACTTAAAAACCACGGAGAGCATTTATGCTAGCTCGACTCAATTCATTTCCATCTAAAGTTTTATATGGGAGATTTACTAAGACTCCCTTTAACAAGAGGGTATGTCCATGTGGAACGGGCCAGCCAGATGCCCTACATCACATTATCTTAGATTGTCATTTACATGAAGAACCTCATAAATTTTTCATATTACCCTTAATTAGCAAACGGATGGCCCCTTATAAAACATCCACTTGCCAATTCTTGCTGAACGACATTACAACTGATGTTATGGTGAAGGAGTTTTTGGCAGAAGTTGTTAAGGTTAAGATTCAAACTTAATTTCAATCTAGATATGTATTATCTGTTTATCTCTGACCTTGTGATAAAGGTTATCTGATTCTCACTTAAAAACCATTGCCAGTCACCCAACATAACTATCCTCAAATAGAATAGAAGTGTTGAGAATTATGTTTGAATTGCATACCCTTCAACAGAAAAAAATACCCCTGTGACGTGCAAACAGATAATAAAGCACTGGTGGCAATTTTCAGAAAACCTTTGTAAAATCTACCTCAAGAAATCCCACCATGGCTACTACTACAGAAATGTCAGCACAAATTACTTCATAAAGTAGACAAATAATTGCTTATGATCTGCCCAGAGCATATATACTGATACAATCCTAAAGAGAAGATCTAAATAAACTAGTGTTGTGATACATCTCATGATGACGTATTTCTCAGGTATAACTAAAGAAACAAAACAAAGATTTTCAAACTGCAAATGGTATGATTTTTGCAAATTTTAAAAATGGGGGATGGCTGAATATGAGTGAAAATTCCAAAATCCATATTGTAATGAAATGGTGAGCACACACACGAGAACCACCTGGGCCATTTAGCTGAGCAAAAGAAGAGCTTGTGAAATTGTTGTCCCACCATATGCTCAGGTTGAAAACTTGATAAAGTCCTGTATCGGGTATCAAATAAGGAATTAACAGTTACTCTGAAGGAACCACTTACCATGTTGTCAAGTTACTCAAGGTTGGTTAGCATACTTAGGCCTTAGGCGCTTGCTTCCCAAGTAAAAGAACAAGCCGTTTCTCCTCAGATCCAAACAAACTGTATTCTTTAATATTTAACACAACTGTGTTCTTATTCTACATTAATTCCAACTTATAGCCGATTCCTGAGCCAAAAGGACAAAAGTCCTTAGGAGGCCAGGAAGGAGCTGTTCCAGCATCCGGGCCCCCTGCGCTGGCACCCATGCCACTTATACTGCCCAGGGTGGCCGCACACCATCCTCCTGGCACTACCGCAGGAACACTGGCACAGCCTTGCGCTGGCATCTGGACGGCGCACCTCTGTGCGCAATCCTTCTGGAGGCGTTCCAGGGGTGTTCCCGAGCCAGTCCAGGGGAGGAGCCGCGTTTAGGCAGCCTCCTAAGCCCTTTTGCCCTGGTAACGCCCCCTTTGCCCTTACTTGCACTTATGCTGCCTTTTGAGGTGGCATAGCCCCGTGGAACCTATGGAGCAGTTCCATGGGGCTTGCAAGTAAGGACAAGGTTTTGGCTTCACCGGGGCCACCAGCGCAGCCCTCCCCCTCAGGAATGGACTGTTACAGTCTTCTGAGGCCTTTTCTGTCAGTGTTTTGATGGGGGGGATCGTCTGTCCCCATGACTTCAGTGTAGCACTTCCCTTCATGGACTTTGCCTTAAGATTGGCTGTAGCCAAGCTGCTGGGGCCTAGCTCTCTCCACAGTTATTCTGCCCTCCCCAGTTTACAGCTCTCTCAGCTGTCAGGCACCTTCCACCTCCTGAAGGAATTCTCTGCTGCAAGTATTTTGATTTTAGCTCTGTCCCTGTTTCCTGAAGTACTTCAGAGCTCTTCCTCTGTGTCCTCTTGCTGACTAAGCTAGTTCTACTTAGACTTTGAAGAGGGATTGAAAAACCTAACTTGTGATTGGCTCCTATCAAAGTTTGCTAAAGGGGCCATTAGGATTGCTACATTCTTCCTGCTATCTGATTGGTTCTTCTCTAATTAGGCTAAGGGACCCACATGACAGCTCTATTTTTCCTCCTCCTTCTCTAATGGGTGAGCTTTACAAACTGTGAATTTGCATGATGGTTCAGCTTTCTAATAAACATAAAGACCTTAAATTCATTCTAATATATATACTTTTCAGTTTAAAATTGTATATATACATGTTTTTTTTTATTTCTTCACGTATTGAAATCAACAGTAGATAACTGCAGAATATAAGATAATACTAGGCTCAGACTGGTGGTGCTACTGTTTATGGTGTGAGCAGAACTGTTCAGTAGAGCATTAAAGTCAATGTGAATGGATATTTGAAAATATAGGTTAATTTCTATAAGATATGGACAACCTGGAGCAGTGGTCCCCAAGCTTGTTGAACTTATGCCTACTTTTAGCATTTTGAGGATAGTGCGTGACATCACGGAAAAAGCTGACATAGGAGATAAAGACCAATGACATAATGACTGCCAAATCAAAATGTTGGTAGGTTCCAAGACAAGATCAACTAGTTAAGGAGATAGCTGGTTCTAAATGTTAGTTCCTTGCAGACATAAAGAAGCGTTGCTTAGCTCTTTTTAAGCACCTCCTGCGCAAAGGTGATGGGGGTAAAGCTGGGATTGGCTGTTTGGGGAAGAAGCAAGTGGGTGCCAGGAAACATTGATGGGTAGAGTGGTGCCCTTAGGTGCTGTGTTGAGGGTCACTGAGCAAGAGTTTCAACACAGAATAGACGATTGTACTCCAGAGAAGGTTTTGGACTCAGATGTCTGTAACTATTTCAGTAGACAAAATGATAAGTAAACCTATTAGATATGGAGACATTTCCTCTATCAAAAATAGAAGAAATGTAATAATAGTTGGAACCAAAGTATTCCAGAAACAAGTGCATGGAGAGAACAATTATGGTGAAAGTCAGCACAGAAACCCGAGGAAGTAGCTAGTTTCAAGATAATTTGTAGTAAGTACTGCACAGTAGCAAGTAATGTATATCTGCTGCAAACCTCAAGTTGACATCACTTTAAAAAGTATGCCGCAAAGGGGGAGCTGGGTAAATTTTTGTTTAAGATCCATCCACTTCTGAGGTTTTTACAGCTTTGAATTACTACAGCTTTGAATCTGAGCTGTAGTAGATGGTATGTCGAAAGCCAGAATGACCCACGCAGTGGGAGGCATTTTCAGTGAAGCTACTTTTGAAGGGTGATATATGTCACTTGTTCCTACTTTATTGCACACATCATTCTCCAGTTATGCTTGTTATTGTTGTTCTCTAAACAGAAGTAATTTATAAAATACTGCTTTTGCCTATTCTAAGTAACCCTCAATTAAAATTATGACATTAGTTCTGAAGATAATTATCATGATCCACTCATGCCATGGATACAGCACCGGCACCTGAAGCAGGGCTCAGTCCTGTTTTTCTCCTTCTCCCAAGAGCATGTAAGTAGGTAGCACAAGTTAATGTGAGAGGGGATAGAAGCCCCCCCCCACATGCAGTCCTTCCTCTCTTCTCCAGTTCCTTTTGCTTAGAGCATGAAGGAGGAGAGCTAGATAAGGAAACTGGATGTGTGCACAGCCTTCCCTTTCCCCATAACATTCTTTTAGGTTAACCTCATGCATGCTGATGGGTGTGGACAGGGAAAACTCTATCCTGATACTCTGTGTAACGGTAGTGCACATATGATGAATGTGTCTTGTGTCCTCTGAATACCATTGCAAAGGGTTCCAGATAATTTGCTGTTAAACACCTATGGTGTAGTATTGGATGATGTACCTTTTATTTTTTTTAAGGATTTGTAATAGGAAGGTTATATTGGAAAGTTTACAGAAATTGTTTTTGAAGAAATAGAAATGATAGAGAGTAGGAAAACTAAAGATTTGGAATCAATGTGTATACTACTTACCAAGAAATAAACTTTTGTTGGGGAAATGATAATTTGAGTATGTTCTTTTGTAAGTTGCGTAAACTTTGTTATCAATTTAATTAGAGCAGTATGTTACTTTAACATAATAGGCTTAAAAGGAAATGTGAGAGTACAAAAATTACAAAATGCAGGGAACTGAAATACTGTATCTTTTAAAAGCAGTGAACAAATGATCTCCCTGTAGTTGATAAAAATACTTTGGCTGTAGTCCGCAGCCCACTTACTTGAGAATAGTTCCATTTAGTCAGCAAAATAATAGAAGCCATGATATGGATAGAGGAAACAGCAGAGATATTCAGACTAGAGGTAGAGGTAGAACAAGAGAGTAGAAGAGATAATGGATAAAGAATAGAAAGTACAGCGAAGATAAATAAGTGGTAGAAGTAATCTAGGTCAGTAAAGAATTTTTTTAATGGTATAATCAAACAGAAATCTGTTCTGCTCAAGCCATAAGTAACCTGTGTCCAGCATTTTCAGAGAAAAATAACATTCTCATTTTAACATAGTGGGTTAAAATAGTCTAAGGAACTACATATTCAGTGAAACAAAGAGTGTTATGATAAAAGAAAACAGCTAATAAAACATAGGTTGGGAAAAGTCACAATTAGAACATACATATTTGATTTAGGGCTGCTGGGGAAAGAAGCATTGTGGAAAGGCCTAAAGTTATTTGAATACCTCTGAACCATGAATATTATGTCCTGCTAATTCAAAGGTATTTGCCACGTGGTCCCTCTTGATTTAAGTCTTTTGTTTAGGGAAATGAAAAGTAATTTCTCCAGGCTTTAGCCATGCAGTTGATCATGCCAGGTACATGTACAGATGTGAAGGCGTGGGAACTTTGAGAAGGATTTTTTTTGGGTTTTTTTCCTGAGGCCTTTGGGAAAAAGTTAAGCAGAAAGAAATGGAAGTTTTGGAGAACACTGAATTTTTTTTCCAATCAGATAGTTTCTCTTTTGGAATGAGTGAAATGTTTTTAACGATAAGGGTGGTTTTATCATGGGGACAGGCTTGTCTAGGTTCCCCATTGCTGCAGTGGCTGCTGATACAGCACAGTGGCAACGGGGCTTCCACATGAGAAACTTCCCTGCCCCAGTCCCCTGGTAACAGCCTTCCCCACTCCCCAGGCCACTTGGCCTTTTTCTTTCTTTAAAAAATGGCGATTAAGTATTATTATAACCATATAACATTACAACCATCTGTGTATTAGGTTCTCTGAATTCCCAGCTTTCACTTTTTAAAAAAAGTAAGCCTTTAACCCCGAACGTTGGTGAAATATGGCTTTGTATATCTACAGCGAAAGTGGCTAGATTTACTTCTTCTTTTTTTAAAGGAAAGCTGGGAATTCAAGGAACATATTGTTAAAATGGTATATCACTATAACAATATTCAGTGGCCAATTTTTTAAAAAAGAAAAAAACCCTGGGGGGGATGGCCACCACAGGGACGGGGGAAATGGCCGCCATCTGAAAAATCTGCACTTCCCCACTCATCCCTGTCCATCCTTTGCTGCAGTCTTTCCCAAAACTTCACAACAAAGCAGGTTTGGAAGAGATTGGAGAAAAGCTGGGGGGACCCTTGGAGATGTGCCAATAATCCATGTGCAGATGACCAAGGTTTTACCATCTCAACATGTGTAGTATGAGAATTTGTATGTAAAACCATCTAGAACAGTGAAAACCCATGCAAGATCAGAGATTCCTAAAGTAACAGCCAATCACGCAGACATATTTGAGAAGCAGAAGTAGCAGTATTGTTTGGCCCCCAACCATTGCTGCTACAGCTGCAGTACCTCCATGCATAAAATGGGAAGCGGTACAAAATTTACAAGTCTCAGGTTAAAGACCAGTCATTACTGGGTGGATTTGGCAGGTACAAAATAGAACCACAAGGTTACTCCAAAATTGTTCTTACTGTAATCTTACCCAATTTCAGAACCTAGACTGGGGTATAATGACAGCTACCTTGCACAGTCATAATTCCTGTGTGTGTGAGAGAGATTGTGGGGGGGGGGAGACATGTACAGGTATGCACTGGCATTGTTGCAGCAACTGTACAGTGATTAGGGTTGCCAGGTCCCTCTTCGCAACTGGCGGGAGGTTTTTGGGGTGGAGCCTGAGGAGGGTGGGGTTTGGGGAGGGACTTCAATGCCATAGAGTCCAATTACCAAAGCGGCCATTTTCTCCAAGTGAACTGATTTCTATCAGCTGGAGATAAGTTATAATAGCAGGAGATCTCCAGCGAGTACCTGGAGGTTGGCAACCCTAACAGTGCTACAAATTCAGGAATGAATATTTTGAAAATATAAAAATCCTTCATCTCAATTTTTTTTTTTTTGTATTTTAAATCACCGTTGGTTTCTCTTCACTTTATTGACATGGAATTTCCTTTCGTGATGTAGTCTTTGGGCTCTAATTTATTTAGATATATATTTTATTTTTGCCATCATCATATGCTAGCCCAAATGCATTCCAAACTATAGCTGCACCCTTGATCTACCTTTTGTAAATCGCAATGGATTAAATCAGCATACAGTAACCTGAGCAACATGGATAATTGTTTATCATTTTACTATTACAACTACTGCATAGTCAGACTGCGCTGGTTTGAACAGACTTGGAGAAGTTAATGTCACAAGTTTTAGTCTGTTCTAATAATAAGTAACTAATTATGGAGAAAGAATGAACATAGATGCGATATTTTATAAAGAGGTAGGAATTTGGACATGTAGTTTAATTTGCATTTCAGAATTTCAAGGGACTGCCCTAAACTGTTTCCCAGGTTGTTCTAACCAGTTCAAGAGCAGTAAAACAAGGTTATATAATTGACATGTGATGTAGCCTAAAATAGTGAGTGCAAACATAGGCTGCTGTTGCTGGGCAGTTGGCAACTGCTAAAAAAAATTCCTTTCACTGTAAAAGAAAGAGCCTTTTAAAATTTAAATGCAGAGTGCACTGAAAAACTAAAAATAAACTTTTTGGACTTGTTTTTTAAGTTAAATTAAATATAATGAGATTTTAAAAACCAGATGTATCTTCAGTGGGGTTAGTTGTAAAAAAAAAATCTAAGCACATCACTGTTGAAAACGGGAACTGGTATCATATCATATATATGACATATAGATGTGTGTTTTGTTCACTTCAAAGCATATTGCTCCCGTAAATGATGTACTTAGAATTGCTGTAAGTGATATCATGATAATGATATACACTTCAGCAGTCATGTTTTACTAGTACAGAGACTGCAGATATGTGGCAATGTAACAGCGCTGATTTGACTGAGAGATGGTAACTTGAAAGCAGATGGGAAAACTTGTATATCACGTGCAGTTAGGTGAGCAGAGAAGAAAAGCTGAACAGAAATGATTTAATTCTGTGTTGCAGCAGTAAAACTACTTTATTGGATTATGGCAAGGAGGGCAAGATTCTTCCATTATAGAGGAAGTTTTGTTTCAGAACTAGATTTCTAAGAGATGCATCCCCTCCACCCCTGCTTTTCCTCATTGATTTTCCACAGCATATTTTCATTCCATTCCACTGGGCAAATAATTAAAACAGCCAGTTTCAAAACTGAAACGAGACCCAAAATAAGTATGAGAAGTTAATGTAGCCATGAGGGTGTAAATAATGTTTATTTATGAGCATGAAGCAAGCTTAATGAATGTAAAGGAGAGAATCCACTTTGCTCTTTTTTTGCTGGCTGATAGAATGGAATCAATCTAGAAAGTTAGTTTTTCTTGTGAACGCCGCGGTAAAAATGAAAGGTCATGTGTTTAAATGTGTCAGGCACATATTGTTATTTTTAACATGCACTAGTATTATCAGGAAATCATTTTTTACAGTTGAGTTTCCATTATATGGTTGCCAACAGCTAATATACCCCTAAAGTCCAAGTGATGACATCTGCATATCCAAAAATGAGATACCAGCTCTGACTGTATGCTATAATTGTATAATGTGACATGGGCTATGCCTTGGCTGCTACCAAATCATCAAGTCAATGAAGCAAGAGAAGAAGCGGGTGTTGTTTTCCAATAATAGGTTATAGAACTGCCAATGTCATGCTTTCTGTGCCCACACATCCATGGGTTCAATAGACTTTTGCAGTATGTTGGGTAAGCTTCTAGACTCCTGCCATATTATTGATCACAATATGGAAGGAGTACAGCTTTTTGCTTGCTCACGATGAGGGGTAAATATCTTTTTCAGGTACTTTCAGATACAGTGATAGGAAGGGAGAGATTTGATTAAGCAAGCATGGCTTGCTTTGCTTAGCAATATTTTGACTAAACAAAACACTTAGAAGGAAAAGGATATGGTTAGTAAGGATGTTTTATAGTATACTAGGTTCAGTCTGTTGCCTAGCAAGGGCAGGTCTCATAACCTGTTGCTCAGACTAATGAGCAAGTCTGAATGATAATTTTTTTATTGTGGATCAGAGAGTATTGATTCTAGACAGGAGTGCAAAGAGGCGTCCTTCCTACTGGGGCTCTGTTCACGAGAGCTGGGTGGCAGGACACACTACTCGTTCCAGTACCCCCACTTAGGTCACTGCAACCTTCGTCAGGTTTGAGTATTGACTGGGACAGAGGAAGAAGGTGATGTGTGAGATAGTAGAGCAAGAAAGCTGAGGGGGGAGGGGGAGGAGAAAGAGACTGAAGAAAATCTTCCTTCTCTTTTCCCTCCTCTTGTTTTTCTCTCCAGCTCATCTCTCAAGCCATTTCAGTAAGCATGGAGGAAGAGGACTGGTAAATGACATGCCAGGAGGTTTCTTTGAGGGCTGCCAATTATTGACCCTCATTCTGATTGTTCTGCAATTGGAAGCCTAAATAATTGAAATGAGCTTTCTTTGCCACCACACTTTGGGGGTTCACCTGCTGCCTTCCTGTGTCCTTGTATGTAATCAAAATTTGGATTGGACAGTAGATCATTATTTTTAATGTGGATTTCTTTATATATATAATTTTGCTCAAAGCAAAGAGTTGCTACAACGGAGTTTTCTGTGTATCGCCCATGAGGAGATGATGGGATATCCACTACCAAAAAAATTAAAAAGTAAAAAATTATCCAGTCAAATAAGTGTAAGTTTGCCTGATAGAATTTAACATGTCACAATCAGAACATGCCTTGTTCCATTTTGAATTAATTAAACCTGTGTGGGGATTTGAAGATAACAATGTATAATAGGTATAATAGTTGAATTGTATCCAGTATATCACGAGCAGGGACTGTGAAATATTTTTGTATGAATGATAGTTCCTGGGGAAGCACAGAGAACTGATAACAATCTAATCATATTGCAGTTTCTGCTACAAGCACAGATTATGCTCTTGTGCTAACTATGCTCATGCCCATAAATTTTAACAAGCAGTTTCAACATTTATCCATTTTTCTTAATGTCATCAGACGTAGCGCTTTAGAGAATAAAATGGTTTTTTTTTTTTTTTTGCTGTGGTTGAGATCCTTTGTGCAGTGCTAGCCTGTATCAGTCAAAAGAAGCCTCATGTGGATGCTTTGTATTTATAGAATTCAGTACAGAGCAGAAATTTTTATTAAAACCATGCAAATGTATAAGGACTAACATTTCATCTCTTGGGAACTTAAAGAGGGACCTGTTGGATCAGACTGTGCACCAATTACACCAGAGTAAGCGTGGTGTAGTGGTTAAGAGCAGTGGTTTGGAGCAGTGGGCTCTGATCTGGTGAACTGGATTTGTTTCCCCACTCCTACACATGAAGCCAGCTGCGTGACCTTGGGCTAGTCACACTCTCTCAGACCCACGTACCTTACAGGGTGTCTGTTGTGGGGAGGGGAAGGGAAGGTAAGCAGGTTTGATTCTTCCTTAAGTAGTAAAGTCGGCATATAAAAACCAACTCTTCTTCTTCTTCTTCACCTTCGCCTTCAGCATACCCTTTCCAATCAAGGCCATGAGGTCTCTGGGAAGGCCTTAGTCAGACCATGAAGGCAACACCCCATAGTCCTAAGAACACTATCCTGGGAGGAAGCCCTTCTGTATAACATACTTCTGAGTAGACTTATGATTGCTCTGTCTTGCACAAGAGCCAAATAAGGACTGTGCATGGATCACCCATCTTCCTGGTTCCTCTCCCCCAATACCCTGGCAACAGGAAAGTTTTTTCCTGGGATCACAGGAAAGTAGGGAGGAGAAAGGAGAGAAACCAATTCTTTCTTCCTCTTCTGTCAAGGAACTCAGCTCATGGAAAAGGCAGGAGGGTTCTGTTTTTTCCCTTCTCGCTGCAGCTTCCTGACCCACATGGCTGGGGTTCCCATGATCTTGAGAACAAACTTTTCTGGGGTTGGAAATGGATGATGGGGAGGGGGGGGCAGGGAAAACAGGGAAGACCCATAGCCATCAGCGCTTTCCACTTACAGATTGTTTGTACTGTGGTATTCCCCTTCCAGTATTCAAGCCATACTGCCTCTGAAAGTGTGGTTTCATTTAACTTTCATGGCTAATGGCAGTTGATAAGCTTATCTTTCAATGATTTGTCTAGCCTTCTTTTAAAACTAAGTTATTGGCTATCGTGGCATTTTTCTATAGCTGTAGTGTTCAGAGAAAGTATACCTCTGAATATAAGTTGCTCAGGCAACAACGCATGAAGGCTTTAGCCTACAAGCTGTGCTTGTTGGTCTTCCCGTGTGTTGTAGTGGTTAAGAGTGGCGGACTCTAATCTGGAGAACCAGGTTTGATTCCCCGCTCCTTTACAAGAGTGACGGGCTCTAATATGGAGAACCAGGTTTGATTCTCCGCTCTGTAACCAGCCCAAGGTCATCCAGAAAGCTGCGAGAGTTCTCTCAGAACTCTCCCTGATGGCTATGGGTCTTCCCTGTTCTCCCTGCCCCCCCCCCCATCATTCATTTCCATCCCCAGAAAAGATCATGGGAACCCCAGCCATGTGGGTCAGAAAGTTGCAGCGAGAAGGAAAAAAACAGAACCCTCCTGCCTTTTCCATGAGCTAAGTTACTTGACAGAAGAGGAAGAAAGGAGTTCTCTCAGAACTCTCTCAGCCTCATCTTCCTCACAAGGTGCCTGTTGTGAGGGTGGAAGGGAAGATGATTGTAAGCTGCTTTGAGACTCCTTATGGCAGAGAAAAGCGGGGTATGAAAACCCAACTCTTCTTTTTCTTGTCCATGGTAGAAATTCCAATGTTGGAATAGATGGACCTTTGACTGAATTTTAGCAGGCTATGAATCTCTTTAAGCTTGTTATTAGGATACTGGTGGCTTCACATTTTAAATTAAATAAGAGTAGGTTTCAAAAGAAAGAGTGTGCTTCTTTACATTTGTAGGCCAATGATACTGATGCTGTACCCATTAAGTAACAGTATGCAGTATGTTATAATTTATGCTTTTTGTTTGTTTTTGTTCATGCAGGGCAGCACAATTATTTATGTGCAGGACGGAATGACTGTATAATTGATAAGATTCGGAGGAAAAACTGCCCAGCTTGCCGATTACAGAAATGTCTTCAAGCTGGAATGAATTTGGGAGGTAAGCATATCATTAATAGATATTCAGTTTAATTTATTGGGCAAAAATGTTTAAAACATGAGTATTCTTAAACAGATACAAGCTGAGAGATCTGAGAAGCTTTATCCTAAATTACTCAACTATGAAAACGTATTGTACAAAAGCTACTAAAACCTTGTTGTCATTCTAAGTTTTTTGAAATATGTATTTTATAGCTCAGAATAAGTAAGGTGGGTGTTAGATGATGACAGTAATTTTAGTGGAGTTTCACACAGCTAAGAGGATTAAAGCATCAGGAGTTGTACAGGTTTTGGGGGATGCTGTGAGAACATTCTAAAAGGATATCAAAATAGATTTAACCACAGGAAAGTTCAAACTATGTCTTATCTGCCAGATTTTCTGTTACTTTAAAGGCTAGGAAAGATTTAATTACAGTAAAAAGGTAGACATTTGAACTATTAAACCTGAATTGAATTTTTAAAATGCTGTTGATGAGTATGATAAATAGTAATCATCTATATATCTATTTCTCAAGTGTGGCTCCGTCTGCACATACTTAAATCCACAGATTGGGGCCACACTGACTCTAAATAGATTTTTCTGCCAACTTGTGGTACTCGCTCCCCAGGTTTGCAGAAAAATCTAACATTTTAAAAAAAATACATGGGGGGGGGGTTTAAATTCCCTCCAAAATAAAAAAGCTTTGTGTGTGCACAAGCAGACAATGCACATACCTTTTTCTTCCTAGCTGGTGGTGGCATTTGGGAGCTTCTCTGGGCCTAGCAGTGGTAGTATCCAGGAGCCTCTCTAGCCCAGAGCAGTTCCCAGATGCTGCCGCCATGGCCGGGCCTGGAGCTGCACCTGGCTTGGTGACAGGAGAGCCACTCTGGGCTTGGAGGAGCTTTCCCAGGCCACAGCTGCTGTGGCTGGTAAGGTAAGGGGGGGGAGAGAAAGAGAGATGGGGGAAATTGACAAGAAGGGGGTGGGATAATTAGGGAGGGGTTAGGTTGACAGAAGAGGAGAAGGGGTGGGGGTAAAAGAAATGGGGGTAGGTTGACAGATAAGGGGAGGGGGGAGAAAGGGGGAATATTGACAGAGAAGAGGAGGGGAGAAAAAGAGGTGGGGAAGATTGACAGAAAGGGAGGGGATGAGAAAGGAGGAGATTGTCAGAGAATGGGAGAGGGGGAGGGGAAGCAAAGGGGGAAGGGATGCACTATTCTCACAGTTTTCTTGTGGGTCCCCACTGGTATATTCTAATAGCCCATTCAGCCAAATTTGAGGATACTTAAATCCAGTGATTGGAGCTGTGAACAGACAAGACAGATCTTTCTTCAAACCTGAAAAATGCCCCAGGTTTGCAGAAAAAAAATGTGTAATCTAAAAAAATACATTGAGAGGTTTAAAAAGCCCCAACATGATAAAAGGAGTACCTCTAGTTTTAAGAAATTCAGTGGCTGTTGCTAGGCAACCGTGGCATTCTAGGCTTGGTTTGTTAGTAAAAGGCAGGGGAGGAGCCCTTTCCATGGCAGTTTTTGCCTTTGAGGGAGGACTTTTTGGGGCCAAGATTGGCAACAACCACTGGGTGACTGGATACCATCCAACTTACATGACTCACCTAGGCCTGGCTGCTTGCTATTGTTCAACAACAGCCACCCTATGAAAAACCAGTGCGGTGGAGCAGTTAGAGCTTCAGGGAAGGATCTGGGAAACCCAGGTTCAGATCACCAGTCTTCCATGGTAGCTCACCATGTGATGTTGGGCCAGTCACATACTTTCAGCCTAACCTAACTCACAGGGTTAAAAAGGAGGATAAAAAGGAGGAGAGGAGAATGATGTAAGCTGTGGTTCCTACTGTGGAGAAAGGTGGTATATAAATAAAGTAAATCATATATATAGCTGGAGATGGGAGGCAGATAAAAAGTTAATTGATGAATAGCTGAGAAGGAGAAAATGAGGCAGGGAAAGGTGAAAGTATATGGGGATTGCCAGGAGGAAGGAGAAGGGAAATAGTGTGGGGAGGGGCATAGGGAGAAAGTGATGTGCCCTCCCCCACAAGTTCTTGAGGGTTCCCTACCATGCAAGTGGGCCTGTCCCAGCAGGTGGCATCACACAACTGAGCCATAGTTTTTCTAGGTAGAGGCTGCTGGGGAGGGGAGCTGAAGACTGAGGGACAGATAAATGCATGTTGCCTGTTGTGGGGGAAGGCGAGAAGGAAGCAGGAAAAAGGGTGAGGCTATGGACACTTTCAAGGAAGGGAAAGAGGAAATAGTGTGGGAGGGGGTAATGATATACCTCCCGCAAGTCCTTGCAGGTTCCTGCTTGTAACTATGTAATTCCCTGACCTGTGTTATGAGGTAAAGAGGAACTACTTCAACATCTGTACCAACTTTTAGTAAATATAAGTTTAAGATCGTTGAATATTGTGGAAAATTTCTTTTTCAGAATTCTCTCCATCCTTAAATACCGAGCAAATGACAGGTAGAACAAAGGTCAAAATTCCTTTTGCCTGCATGTTCAGCAATTTTCTTTATTGGGGGATTGTTCAAGAAAACTTAATGAGAAACAGTAGTTAACATGGATGGATAACAGTGATCATAATGGAAGGAAGCAAAAAAAAAAACTGAAGAAGCTGCTTTTCAACAGAAGAAGCAAATAAAGATAAAAGCCATAGGGCAAGAGTGGGAGTGAGGAGGGAGGCTGGTTAGGAAGAGGAGTAAGGAATTGGCTCTTTGGAATAAGCAAGGTCAGCCAAAGGGAACGGTTGGGTGTGGAAGCAACAGAAAGGAAAGGCTGGAAATAGGGCTGGATCAGTTTTGACTCTGGAGAAGACAACATTGTTTGGACAATTAGCAGGAGAATTGGTTATTCAAATTTTAAACAGGATAGTGCCAGGGAAATGAAGGGCAGAATGAAACAGAAATCTGATTAACTATTAAATCTCTCTCTTGTTGGCTCGGACTATGATTTTAAAATGCCATGCCTTTACAATTTTTATATTGATGAATAATTTAGATTAGTTATAAAGTTGTTGGTGAGGTGTATCTTGTTCCTGTTTAAGTTGTTCCGGAAAATAGCATCTTATTTTTAGTAGTTAATTAATTAATGCAAATATATTGTAGAACTGATGGATCAGACCTGCTGATGACACCGCGAAGGTCAGTAATGCTAGGATATAGTACAGTGCTTGAATATACCGAGTAATTTTTGTGCAGAGAGCTACGTTTTAACAGAATGTTTACTTTTCACGGAATTATAAATGGTTTCTGTGAGGACCCAAAAGAAAGCATTCAGTTGTTAGCTTTGATTGATATGCAGTTTTTATTCCTCACTTCCTCCACGGAGCTCAAGGGGATATACCTGTTTGATTTAGCTGCTATAATGAATTTATTAAGGTTTCCTGGTTAGGAAGATTATTATAGAAGTGCATGTTGAACTCTGTGAGAGTTCTTCTCAAAAACTATGGCCACTAATTTACTTATTTGTCTTCCACGTTTTCATTTAGGGCATGTTCACCCCGGCCTGTAATAAGAGTCCCTGTAGCCTGAAACCAGACCTCCTAAGGCCTTGATCTTGTCAGTTTTCATAAATGAGGCAGCACCTGGCTGTGCTTTGAAAATAGATCTTCAAGTAAAATCCAAGTTGCTAACAGCAGTTGCATTGGTGATTATTCAATTGATGTTAGATACATACTTTCTTCCAGGTTACCACTTTTTCAGTACAGCAGTAATTCCCAAGCAAGGCTTGTTTTTGCCGAAGAACTTAAATAAACTTACTGGGGGAAGGGGAACAAAGTGATTAAACAAGTGATTGCTGCTCAGCTTTAGGCATTTCAGAGAAATCTCCCAGATTTTATCCTTTTAAAGTTTGGAGAATTTTGAGCAAAGGGGTTTCTCTCTTACTATTCTAGACATGCTATCATTATTGCCATTAGAGCCTTTCAAGAACAGTGGAGTTGTGTTAGCGACAAGATTGTCTTCACTGCCATGTGTTGGCAATATAAGAGAAAGACACCACTGCACGCCCAGTTGTGAGAAACCTGCAGAGTTAGAGACTGACATTTCCTCCCTGCCTTCCGATGATCCTATAGTCCATGACATTCTACCACTTATCAAAATGACAAGCATTATTCTTGTTAATAAAAATCAGTATGACATTTGTCCACATTCTAACAATGTCTTACAATCCCTCTTCCCACATTGCCTTGGTACATCCTGCGTTCTGTTTTTCTACAATACCTCCAAAAATAATTCTTCATCATGCACAGCTCCAAAATTCATGTCACTGTTTCTCAGCTTTACTAATACAATATTCACCCTACCTTCCAGGTCCACACATCATCACTTTCACTGTGTCCAAAATGAAGCTGCAGCAATGATTTTTCTGTCCCTCCTTCATTGACAACTGCCCATCCCATCTTAGCAGAGGCATAAAGTCCTTCTGGTCATAATCAGTTTTTGGCTGCTTTTGTTCCAGCAAAACTTCAAAAAGATAGATACAAATCTAGCTTTGGCAATGTCGGCATCATAGTAGCCCTGCAGACACAATTTCTTTTGAATACTGACAGGCCTTAATGTATCTCTTGTGGAAATATTATGCCTTGTGTGCAGAGGAGGCAACGTGAACTCTCCTTTGGCTTGTGTTCTAGGAGCATTATTAGATATCTACTTTTATGTTAATTTGGTTCAGAACTGGAGTTTCCTGTATGCATGTAACAGAGTTCCAAAGTTTATCTTATTAAAAGCAGGAACTATTGCATATTTGAAAAACAGATATGCTGCAAGAAGATACTATGCACAGGGACACAAAGAGACGCACCATGGGAAATAACTATTTTTACCAGTTTTAGGGTTAAAATTGGACATTTCTGTTTTTGCGTAACCATGCCTCTATAGAATGCGTCGGGGTTTTTTTTCCAGAGCATTGAATATACCTAAACAGTGATGCGTTTTTGGATTTCCCTTGGACTCAGTCAGATTCGTCCGAACTTTGAGATATATTTCTATAATAAATTCCATAAACAAAAAGACCATCCCTAGAGAATGGAAATCGATCCTGTGATTATAAGGCAGGGCAAGCTGACTCTCATTTAATTCATAAGAAGAAGTAAGATTCTTCAGAGTTGCCTATGCTGTTAGCGTACAACTAAAGATGTTTTCAGAGAGCATCTATATTATGTTGATCAGTCACTAAAATTCATACTATGCATAGTGAACAAACTAATGCAGAGTACATTTTTTTCTTTTTTAAGAAGCTGGTATTAAGATTGAGAAACGTTGATAATGGCAGCCAGCCTGTCTGTTATAGATTTCTTTTCTTTAAATTTAATATTATTGTAATCCTTGAAGTTCAGTAAAGACGTCCAAAGCCTGTTTTGTTCTGGCAGTGAGATTGCTATGATGAACTTTCTTTCTGCCAATTCCCTGCTCCCACTGTAGCCCACTGAGCACCCTGAAATTTTGTTAAGGGGTGGGGAGGTCTGCATACCCTCGGGAAATGCATAGGGAGTTCTGCAGTGGAACGGGGAATCAGAAGAAATCTTTACTCCCTCTTTAAAAAATTAAGTGTCCTTAAGTCTTTAGAACTGCATGTTTGGATATAGACCACTTAAAATAATAGAAAACAGACATGTGGGGTATGGATATGTAGGGATATAAGTGTTTAATTAACCATACCTTAATTTGTGAGATATCTTTACTATGAACCTATTTACTATGAACCTATAATAAATCCCACAAACAAAAAGACCATCCCTTGAGAATGGAAATCGATCCTGTGATTATAAGGCAGGGCAAGCTGACTCTTATTTAATTCATAAGAAGAAAAGAAGTAAGATTCTTCAGAGTTCATATTACAGCCTTATTTCACCATTGTTTGACAACAAGTTATTTTCTATGGGATAAAGAATTTTATGAACAGATTGATGGAGTAGCTATGGGAAGTCCTCTCAGTCCAGTAATAGCAAACTTTTACATGGAATATTTTGAAAAGACAGCATTAGAATCGGCACCTTACAAACCTACAGTCTGGTTCAGGTTCGTGGATGATACATTTACTATTTGGAGCCATGGTGAAGAAAAATTAATGGACTTTCTAAACCATCTCAATAATACCCATCCAAACATTCAGTTTACCATGGAAAAAGAAATTGAGGGTAAACTCCCATTTCTTGATACCCTTGTCATCCGTAAAACAAACTTTCAGTTAGGTCACAAGTTCTACCGGAAACCAACACACCGATCGCTACTTACACAAAAACTCCAACCACCACCCCCAACAGAAAAGAGGAATAATCAAAACATTAATGGACTGTGCAAGACGGATCTGTGAACCACAGTTTCTCAAGGAAGAAATTAATCATCTAAATCACACACTGCTAGCAAACGGCTATTCCAGAAATGAAATCAAAAGGGCCATTAAACCAAACAAAAATCAGAAAACTCAGGAAAAACGGTCTCCCATAGGAAAGGTATTCTTGCCATTTATTAAAGGAGTCACTGATAGGATGGAAAAACTTTTGAAAAAACATAACCTACAAACAGTGTTTAAACCCACCAAGAAAATACAACAGATGCTACGATCAGCAAAAGACAAGAGACCCCCTCACCTCTGCAGGAGTATATTGTATACCTTGTAGTTGTGGACAGGTTTACATCGGGACCACCCAACGCAGCATACAAACAAGGATAAAAGAACATGAAAGATACTGCAGACTTGGCCAACCTGAGAAATCAGCAGTGGCTGAACATGGACTGACCCAAACAAGACACAGGGTCTTATTCCAAGACATTGAAATACTGGACAATTCTACCAACTATTTTGTCAGATTGCACAGAGAAGCCAGTGAAATTCATAAACATCAGCACAACTTTAACAGAAAAGAAGAGAGTTTAAGAATGAATAAGGCTTGGCTTCCTGCCCTGAAAACCTCCAGACTAACAAAGACTACCGTCCACAATAGCCATGCAGATTAGCCTTGGATTCCACATGTTAACAGATCACTTCAGGATACAATGGTTCCACGTTAACATACCACACCCTCATTAGCACAGGACAATGATTTGCACATTACCTTTAATACTTTGCAGGACAATGACTCAGCTCAAACCCAATCCCCCTTCTGACTATATATTACTCTTCCTACCCACTTGACACTGAGAGACACTGTCCTTCAGTGTTACTCCTCTGAAGATGCCTGCTACAGCTGCGGGTGAAACGTCAGGAAAGAAAATACCAAGACCACGGTTACACAGCCTGGATAACCTACAAGAACCAACCTATTTACTGTTCAGGCATGGATTCAGTTTATAAAAACTGTTCAAATGCAAGCAGATATGTCTACGAGAGCCAGTGTGGTGTAATCTGGTGAACCGGGTTGGTTTCCCCACTCCTACACATGAAGCCAGCTGGGTGACCTTGGAGTAGTCACAGCTCTCTTAGAGCTCTCTCAGCCCCACCTACCTCACAGGGTGTCTGTTGTGAGGAGGGGAAGGGAAGGTGTAAGCCGGTTTGATTCTCCCTTAAGTGGTAGAGAAAATCAGCATACAAAAACCAGCCCTTCTCCTCCTCCTCCTTCTACTACTGTTGGTGTTTTTGAGATCTTTTTGAAGTTCTTCTTGTATTTGTTAATTAAGTATGGTCAAAGATATTAGGGCTATATATAATTTGATGAATGCACAGAAGCTCCAAGAAAAAAAAGGCTTCCCACTTCACAGTTATGTAAAGCTCTGTATACAGTAGGGTGACATATTTGCGGAGGAGCCCAGAACTTTGAGATAGGAGTAAAATAATACTTAGACAGGAATAATCTTTTAGGGTTAATAATATTTGAAGCAAGTTGTGAGCATAACCTAAAACAATCCACAGTAAAGGATTGTTTTACCTATGTTCATTTAAAATGTTTCCATAAAGTGGCCAAAAGAGAGTGAATAGAATAAAAGGAAATAAGCCATCGGCATGCATTTTGTCTAACTTCTGTACATACCATTCTTTAATTCTTGCATTTGTTTTCAGAAAATACACAGTGCAGTTTCAAATAGGACCAAAAATAACCCCCCAAAGCAAAACTGGAAGAGAATATCAGAAGTATAACAAAGGGGGGGGGGAACCTGACCAAGAATTCAAATTTTATTCAGTGAACAAAGAGATGGTTAAGTGGCTTGTGATGGGGCAAGGGATACTTATGGGGAAATTAATGGTTCTTAACTGAATCTCTATGAGCAAGAGGAAGAGCACAGAGATTTTTATCTGGGAAATACCTGCTTTCTTCAGGGTGCAAGTTTAAAAGCAACAGGAACATATTTTTATCCTGTTACGTTCCCTGCCCCCAGTTTTAGTGTGTTCAGTCATTGACCTGATTAATTATTTCCCGAAGGTGGCATCTGTGTTTTTCTTAGACAAAGAGAGAAAAATGACTGATTATTTTCAGGTCTCTAGTGCTGCAATTAAAAAAAAACAAAAAAAACCCCCCACACCTTTTCCTGCATTTTCTTGCAGCTCGAAAGTCAAAGAAGTTGGGCAAGTTAAAAGGGATGCACGAAGACCCGCAACAGCAAGCGCAGCAGCAGCCTCCTCCTCAGAGTCCAGAGGAAGGGACTACGTATATCGCTCCAGCAAAAGAGCCTTCTGTCAACACAGCACTTGTCCCCCACCTGTCTGCAGTTTCAGCAGCACTTACTCCCTCACCTGCTATGGTCCTAGAGAACATTGAACCTGAAATTGTATACGCCGGATATGATAGCTCGAAGCCAGATACGGCAGAGCACCTGCTCTCCACATTAAACCGTCTTGCTGGCAAGCAGATGATTCAGGTGGTTAAATGGGCAAAGATACTTCCAGGTAAGGATGCACTGATGGTGTGTCATTTATAGTATAGTATGGTGGATGGGATGGGATGGGATGGTATAGTATAGTATAGTATAGTATAGTATAGTATAGTATAGTATAGTATAGTATAGTATAGTATAGTATAGTAGTGAAAACTCTGCTGCTGTTGAGCTTTTGCTGTGTGCCTCACAGACTTTGGCTCATGGGGCAGGCCTTCTTAGAGAAACTTGTCAGCCTTTCTCTTTCCAGAAATTAACCACTGCTGTATCTTCAGATTTTAAAATTCCACTGAAGGAATGGCTTGGGAATGGTATTTTGTTTTTTCAAACTTCTCTTGAAATGCTACTGAAATTTAAACGTTTGTGATTTGTTTTTGTGTTCTTCAGGCTTTAGAAACTTGCCTCTTGAGGACCAAATTACTCTAATCCAGTATTCTTGGATGTGTCTATCATCATTTGCCTTGAGCTGGAGATCGTACAGACATACAAACAGTCAGTTCCTGTATTTTGCTCCCGACTTAGTCTTTAATGAGTAAGTTATCTGTTAAGCATCTGTCTCATTCAAAGAAGGAATAAATAGAACACTATTCAACATTATATGCGTAAATCCCAAGCCTGTGAACTATAGATACAGAAGAATGACTGATTCTGTACGTGTAAACATCACATGCAAACATCTTTCAACAAAGCTTTCTTCCTACCCTTCTGTTTGATTTGTATATAGAATAGTATTTTCACTGGCTATTACATGTAGGCTGCTATACAATTTAGATTAAAAGAAAATGGTCTTGGGGTTTTTTTGGTACCTACTATAGATTAGAAGGATGTCCAATTTTCAGGCTATGAGACCATCTCAATTGCTAGTTTTTCTTAGCAGGTTCGTAGAATAATTCTTTTGTTAACAGTATATGAGCTGCTCGGTATGTTTTCATGACAATTGTAATTGCCATCCTTTGCCGTCTTGAAAGAAACCAAAATGTTTTAATGAAACATTCCTATTTATGTTGCGTTTATGACTGAAGAAGCCATTCATTCATGCTTGTGTGTTCAACTCTACTTTTAAATTCAGGTTACAGCCTTATCCACACTATTCTGCAGATGAACTAACACACTTTCAGGGTCATTCTAAGCAGAGTTAGCCATTCTGAAACCCGTTATGGCATAACATAGCACCAGAAGCATATATGTGCCACTGTCAAATGAATAATGGTGTAAGTAGCATTATTGGCATTCTGCGTGACCATGTTTGTTCCACAAAACATGGGCTGGGATTCGAAGAATTACTTAGGCTCACACAATGAGCTTGTGGTAACCCAGTGAAATTCTTGACTCCCCCCCCCCACAATTGAACAGCATCCCCACATGCCGCATCACAAACTGGTCTTGAAATGCACCTTGATTTTAAAATCTGCGATGCTGTGTGGAGGACTACTGCAAGAAAAATACATTTACTGAGGTGGATCCAACAAAGTTAAATTGTGGAACTCCCTGCCCCAGGATGTGGTGATGGCTGCCAGCTTGGAGGGCTTTAAGAGGGGAGTGGACATATTCATGGAGGAAAGGGGTATTCATGGCTGTTAGTTAGAATGGGTACTAGTCATGCTGCGTACTTATTCTCTCTAGTATCAGAGGAGCATGCCTATTATTTTGGGTGCGGTGGAACACAGGCAGGATGATGCTGCTGCAGTCGTCTTGTTTGTGGCTTCCTAGAGGCACCTGGTTGGCTACTGTGTGAACAGACTGCTGGACTTGATGGGCCTTGGTCTGATCCAGCAGGGCCTTTCTTACGTTCGTATGTTCTAAAGTGTTTCTGCGACTTGCATTGCTCCTCCCTCTCGTGGCAGCCTGAAATGGCTCCTGAAATCCTGCTCCTGGAAGAGAGGAGGCAGCCGTGAGTTCCTTGCATCCATAAAAAGGTGCCATTGGATCCACCTTAATACAAACTTGGGTTCATAGAACTAGTTTCACAGTTCTTTGTATTCTGGGCATAGGAAAGTAAACAACACAGTTGTGAATTATGCACTCTTCCCTCATCCCAGTAGCCTGCCTTTAGTCCTCATTGATAATGAGAAAATATTTTTAAAGTGTATGCAAAAAGCGGAAACAAGAGTTTGGATATCAGTATCCCATGACTACTGGCCTCCTTCCCTTTTATTGTTTGCATTTGTAATTGTGAGGTTTCTAATGTCCTCGCTGGCTAGGCTTTGAATAATTGGTGATTACGTTTTTACTAAACTAAATTTCAGCCTACAATCCAATAGGTGAAAAAATAAATTTCAGTTGGCTTTAGAAGCTCAAAAGGCATAGACGTGATCCTTCCAGTGGCTTATGAAGGGCAGAGTACAGAGGCTGTATGTGCAAGAAAGCCCAACAGAGGCTGAGTTCCCACGTCGAGGTCTTGGGACCAGCATGAATGTGCCTTCCAGCGCAAGGGGTGGATCTCTTTGGCTAGTGCTGATCCACAGGCTTCTCATTTCTCAGCCCAGTGCTCCTGACAGATTCGTAGCTTCAGGGGTTCTGTTTTTTTTTTAAATTTTAAAACATTATTTTAAAACCACCTTTTAACCAACTTGGGCTTCCCAAGGTGGCAAACACTCAAAAACAATAAAATAAGCTTTAAAATACGTAAAATACATACATTAATATGTACCTATACACACATATATACATATGCACATGCATACATATATGATATATAATATATATATGATTTATAATATAATATTAAAAGAATTAAACAAAACATATGAACATATAGAGATGCATGAATGGAAAGAAGGGTCAGTGAGAGTAAAGTTAGGGAATGCCAAACAAAGCAGAACAGTCTTCTCCCGCTGGTGGAGGTCAATGATAGAGAGGGACAGACAAATCACCATGGGGAGGAAATTCCATAGGTTCTTGTTTGTTTTTTCCAGTGGCCAAAGAACACAATTTCACTATTGTGCCGTCTATAAAGAAAACAATCAAAACAGCCTTCTCACAAGTTCAATACTAAGCAAAGTTAGCCCTTCTAAGCACATTTATTTCAAAGGATTTAGGATTGCACTGTAAAACACACACCTTTCATGCCAGTTTCTTTTCTGTATTTTGACATGCAAACGGCTGGTCTTTGATGCTTTCTTTTTAGCTTATTTTTAGGTTTCAGAAGATCGCAGTTGCATTCTTATGCAACATCAGAAATAGAAATACCCCTTTTTAATTTTAATTTTTTATTTGGTATTAAACAGTTATATAATAAATACATGTAACTGTACATTAACAAGACATAATAAAGGTGACTGTGAAGTCGGCGCTTCTTCGGCCTCAGGAAGGGCTGGAGAGAACCATCCCCTTCCGTGGCTGCTAGGTTCCCTATACTGTGGGAACCTGTCAGACCGTCTCCTCCTTGGCCTCAGTGTCTTCCTTTATTTTATAGTGAGATCCCCACCCCTTTCCCCTCCCAGTGCCTCCTGCCTCCACCCCTGGGCAATGCTTAATGGGGCTATCCCACCACCTGAGCCCTTCCTGCTCCACCCCCATGTGGTTGTGACTGACAAGGCTTCCCCACCACCTGAGCCTTCCTGTCTCCATCCCCATGTGTGTGTGACTGATGGGGCCGGGCCATGTGGACCGCTCTTGCCTCACCCATGTCCTACTGCCTCTCAGCTGTTTGACAGCCTTCCTCAGTTGTTCAGCAACTGGTGTTCAGCAGTATTCTGTCTCTGAGCATAGACATTTTCTGTAATTATCATGGTCAGTAGTATTGATAGACTTTCCCTCTTTTTAAGGCTATCCCAGCTAGTGGCCACCATTATATGAATTCTAAAAGCTAATTATGAGTAGAATAAAATAGTATTTTTCTTTATCCATCCCAAATCTCCCTTTCAATTTCTTTGCTTGACCCTGAGTTATGGGAATGGGAAAGAAATTTCTCTCTGTCTGCTTTTTGCAAGCCATGCATCATTTTACAAGCTTTTGTTATTTTCAGGCTTTTTCAGATACTTTTTTTTTTCAAAATCCAGATGGTTTGAAGTTGATGTCAGCATTTTTAAATTTATAAGCCTTTGCAATCGGTGTGGCTTTATTTTGCTTAGTACAAGTATAATTTCATCTCTTAGGGCTGTTTGACATACAGGGAAACATACCGCTAGTTCGTTCGCACAAGATGTTTTCTTATGTAGAGTTCTAGTCTGGGTCATCCATTGTCTTGACTTATGTAGATAATATAATAATTGTACCAGCGGGCATGGTGGAGGTAGCTAGAGTTGGCAGCATCTGGTGGGATTTGGATATCTCTTGGAATTTCAACTGATCCTCAGACTACAGAGATCACTTCCTTTGGAGAAAATGGCTGCTTTGGAGGTTGGGCTATATGGCACTACACCTCACAGAGGTCTCTCCTCTCCCCAAACCCCACCCTCCCCAGACTCCACCCCCAAATCTCCAGGAATTTCTCAATCCATAGTTGGCAATCCTAGAAGTAGCAACTTCTGCTACAATCTCAGGTAGCCACTGCTATAAACCCTTTTATAGGAAAACCATTGTAGTGTTTGAAGATTGGATTGAAAAGGGTACATCATTTTCCACACCAAGTTTAATCTAACATCTTGAAAAATATGCTGATTACTATTCTTGAATACCATTTAGTAGCCAAATCCTCATGCAGTTTTACAGTTGCTTTTATACAAAGGTTTCTATCTGACCAGGTTTGACCCTGATACATAAATAACATTAGAATGAATCAAGAGCCCATCTTTTCTGGTGGCGCAGCCTTGCTGCTCACTGTGGGGCATTTTCCTCTTTTTTAATTTTAAATGTTTTTTAAAAGGTTTTTTTTTTGCCTCCGTGGCAGCTTGGAAGCCTCGGAGGCGGCAATGCGGCTGTGCCACTCCCAGCCACTGCAGATCCAGCCCCCCCCCTTTCAGGAGTGGGCTGCCTGGTTTAAAAAGTGGGGGGACCCGGTGCAGAAAATACCAGTGCTAGCATAAAACAAAATGTATTATTTATTCTTTACATTTCTCCTACTTTTTGGGCAAAAAAAGAGTCTTCTACAAAAAGGTGGGGTATGAACTAGTGGGCTATTTTTCAGTGCCGTATAAAACCAGTGATTACCTAAATGTAGGGCAGGAAGCAGAGAGATTACAGCTTTTCAGTACAGAAAATATATTCCTAGTTGGTAACTTCAGGCAGGAGAGAGATATAAGTTGGTGCCTATTTGTATCTTCTTGCACAGGCATTATATGGCAATGTCAACTAAACACGTTAATTTTCCTCTTCCTGTATCAATCAATTTATTTCAGTTTGCAAAGCCTGGATCTCCTTTAAAGAGTGACATTTGGTTTCAAAAAAATCACAGTATAGTTTTAATATTGTGAATCATATTTCTGTTTAAACGTGTTGCACGGTTACAGTATTATAAAGCAAATAAAAAATACTGGAAAGTAGGTTAGGTGGCTGGATGCAGCAGGGATGTTATAAACATCTGGAATTGCTTAGAACAGCACTGACATCGTGATCACATAAACTAGAAAGGCTTGATAATGCTAAGAAAACAACCGTGTTTTTAATTAAAATCCAGTGCACTTGATCTTAGTTATACCTAGGTGGGTTTTTTTTTTAAACATGCTGATTAATTTTATATGTTTTTGGGTCAAATAACCATGCAGATGCATGCCTTTTTATTGTATCATGTGCACACAGTCACAGAATATTCACTGAACCTGAGTGCACTGGATTTCGCATTACATAACACACTGTAAGACTGCAGCTACCTCTGTGTGACCTTTTAGCGCTTTCAGTTTTTAACTCTTCCTGGTATTCAGATTCTGTGCTGCTTATTAAAGAGGACAGGAGTAACAGAATTTTTTAAGTATATCAGGTTTGTTTTAATCGTACCGTTTTAGAGGAAGAAAGCTTATTTGCTGTCATTAGTTTAGCAGTTAAAAGATTATTGTTCTACTTTTTTTACAGATCATTTGCTGTATTGTCTTTCATACTGATGCTGGTTTAGTTTTCAGCCTATTAATCCCATGGGTGTAATTTTAAGAAGGCTTTTAGGCTTGTAAGTCTTAACAAATCATTAACAATTTAAGTAATTGGCCAGACTGTTGTTGCCTTTGCTCTGATGGAGGCAATCTAGATAATTTCTGGAGAAACGGATAAGCTTGTCATTCGTGGTCTTGGTGAAGCATGTTTGATACATGGTCTCAAATTTAAGTGCTTGTTTGTGCCTTATTTCAACAGGCACGTGGTTTGTGGAACTATGAATCAGAAGTTCAATGAGAGGTGCAGCCCCCCTCCTTTGGATAGATAGCTGTATTTACATTTATAGCTGTTAACTTTCCTGTAAATATTAATCCAGACCTCCCATAGAGCAAGGCATACTGAAACATGGTTATGGTAAATAGGTCTTTCAAGTGAAGTACTCAAGAAAGGAACTACACACAGTTGACAAAGTGTTGACTAACTCTTGAGCACGTAACAATTACTCAACTAATTCACATGATTTAACAAAACTTAGTTTCAACCCTCCCGCCCCCAGAATAGCATCTTTGTGTATCAGTTACACTAACCCAACAGCAGTTTCTGCAATCAGTGATGACTTTTCAGCTGCCATAATTATGGACATTTCTTCTGTATCTGGATATTTTGCAGCTGAATCTGTGAATTAACTAGTTCACCAATATGAGATCAACCACGTGATTGTGATTTGTGTCCAAGTGGCTCTGAGTGCATCATGTGAAGCTAGTTTTGTGTGTGTGTGTGTGTGTGTGTGTGTAAGTGCCGTCAAGTCGCTTCCGACTCATGGTGACCCTATGAATGAAAGTCCTCCAAAATGTCCTATCTTTGACAGCCTTTCTCAGATCTTGCAAATTGAAGGCTGTGGCTTCCTTTATTGACTCAAGCCATCTCTTGTTGGGTCTTCCTCAAAGTTTTTTACCAGGGAAATAATCACTCTTCAGTTTCAGTAGAATATATCTGTGCATTATTATTTATGTTACAATACTTGTGATCTTGCGCCGTTTTTATTATAGACAACTACACAGAATCATAGTTCAGCCACCTCTATAATCAATCAAAGCCTATAAGAGCTCATTAAATAAATAAATAAAGTTTAAGCAAAAAAAGGGGGGACAGTTGGATGCTTAGGTCCAGTCCAACCCCCTGCTCAATACAGGGTCAGCCTAAAGCATCCCTGACAAATGTTGGTCCAGCTGCTGCTTTAAGACTTCTAGTGAGGGAGGGGGGGCTCACTACCTCTCTAGTCAGCCAATTCCACTGCTGAACAACTCTTATTGTAAAAAAAAAAAAAAAAAGTCCTAATATCCAGCTGGTACCTTTCTGCCGGTAATTTATACCCATTATTGCGTGTCCTATCCTCCGCTGTCAACAGGAACAGCTCCTTGCCCTCCTCTAACTGACAGCCGTTCAAATACTTAAAGAGAGCAATCATGCTTCCCCCTCAACCTCCTCTTTTCAGGACTGAACATTCCCAAGTCCCTCAGCCTTTCCCTGCAGGGCTTGGTCTCCAGGCCCCAATCATCCTCTCTGCTCTCTTCTGCACCCGCTTCATTCTGTCCACATCCTTTTTGAGGTGAGGCTCCCAGAACTACACACAACACTCCAGGTGCATCCTGACCAATGCGATGTACAACACATTTCTATTTCTAGGTATTGAACAGATGTTACTTCTGACAGGTTAGTGACCCAAATAAGATCATTTTAAAAGGAGGTACAAATGTAGGTGTAAAAATTTTACCTTAATTGTTGTTCAAGTGCAGAAGGAGGCATGCATTCTTCTGCTGCACCGGATATCTCTGGGCTGGGGCCATAAAACTGTAGGTCAAATGCCCCTTTCCATATTTTTTCAAATGCAGCATATACCTGCATTGCTGTAACTTGGTGTATCACTTGGTATTCTACTCTTGTACAGGTGGGTACAATATATTATTAGCAGTAACTCAAACTATCTGGCACTTGTGCCACTGAATTCTAAGCAAACTCCTACTGGAAGAGATTTTTCAGCTCTGAGGAAATAATAGTAATCAAACACCAGGGTCACAAGAGCAGATGTGGCTGCTGGAACATCTTTATAGAATTAATCAGTGGTATGTGGTTAAGTTTTATAGCCGAAATGAAATATATTTTTCATTATATGATCGAGATATAGTGAGACAGTTTTAGTTACAGTTGTGGAATGCTTGAGAAACGAGGGAATTAAGAGGTTTTTAATTCGTGGGGGGAAAGAATGAAAGGGACCTCATAGCAAAGGATGTGTGGTTTTGAAAATAACTGCTTTGTTTTAAAAAGGTAAACTGATTGGACTAGGGGAGGCATATTGAATGCCATACACTAATGCAGCAGTACTTCACAGCATAAAACAGAGATGGGAATATAGTCCCAAAGAGATACACATTTGAGGTAAACTTGAGACACTAAATTTGGATGTGAATTTTCTTATGTACTTCTATTTTTTTTTTTAAAAAAAAGAATGTAAACCTATGTGATAGTCATTGCAATTATTCCTCCAAAAGGACATTAATTTCCTTGAGGCATAATCTCAGATCAGTTAAGATCTCATTTGCAGTCATCTGACCTACAGTTTTATGGCTCCAGCCCAGAGATATCCAGGTGCAGCAGAAGAATGCATGCCTCCTTCTGCACTTTCGAGGTTACTGAAGAGTGATTGTTTTGTGGTTTAATACTTGCCCAGTTAATGATCAGATATGAGATTGGTTAGCCAATATAAAATGAATCTAGAAAAGACAGGCAACATGTGTTGTAATCTAGAGAGGATGGATACGCCTATCTATAGTGGTGTTACTCTGTGTAGTCAGATATACATATATTGGACCATGTGAATGAGGTCTACTCTCCAGGGCAGCCCAAATCCACTTTAAAATAGGCTTTGTGTAAGAATGAAACTTTCCCTCTGTGCCTTGTCAGTCCAGCGCTGAAGTATCTGCTGGTTTAAGGTCTAGATTGGTCTTAAAGGAATGCCCCCAGTCTAAGCAGTGACCCACATGACTGATATAATGGGGCCTGTTGACAGAGTGGCAAGGTTCCCTGACAAACATGGAAGGGACACTAAGTATCTTGATCAAGTGGAATCACAAATAAAGTTTATGGATGGAAGTAATAAAAAGAGCTGGGCTGGAAAAATAGCAAACTTAAGCAGTCGGAATAACAATGTATTAAGAAATCATATAATGCACAATGCTAGAAAACCCACTAAATGATATCAGTATAATACACAATCCTACAAAGCCCACTATTCCAAGCATCCATGAACATTGTGCATTGGACGCCACTCAAGGGTGTGAGACAAGACTCCAAAGAGCAAAAGGTTAAAGTAAGGGCTTTAATAATTTTCTGTGCAGGCCCATGAAGGAGATCTGAGTTCCACAACATGCATCCATGCATCTGGGGAGCCAAAAATTCAAAAGGCAATGCAAAAGGTAAAAACAGTGGGGACACAGAACAGAATGTTTCCCTGGAAGTACATGGGGTGAAATCCTTGACCACTCCTCTCTTTCCAAGTCTGGATAGAAAATATTTGTTTATTTTTTACTCAAGCCTCTTGTTCTATTCCTGTGTTCAAAATCTTACAAAAGTGTATATAAGATTTTGAACACAGTAATAGAACAAGAGGCTTGAGAAATAAATAAATCTTTTCTATCCAGAGAGGGGAGTGGTCAAGGAAAGCCATAGGATGTTTGAGCAGGTATGTCTTCTGTCTGGACAAAGTTTCAGAGGACAGCCATGTTGGTCTGCAGTAGAACGGCTAGATTAGAGTCCAATACCACCTTAGAGACCAACAAGATTTTCAGGGTATAATCTTTCGAGAGTAAAAACTTCCTTCGTCAGATACCTGAAGAAGTGAGCTTTGACTCTCAAAAGCTTATTCCCCCAAAATCTTGTTGGTCTCTAAGGTGCTACTGGATTCAAATCTAGCTGCCTGGACAAAGGGGAGGAATGGGCACTTCAGCTTGGGTAATTGTCATTTTGTGGGTAATTACTGCATAGTCTTAACTACATTATTGGGATAGTCTGGTGGCTTTGTGAGGAATGCAAAGGCAGATACAGTTCTTTCTCTGTCAGAGATCTTTCTGTGCCTAAAGGGACATTTGATTATGATCTGTTGGTCAAGACTGGACAAGGTACTCTTCTTCCAGAGATAGCCTACTCTGCATCACTAATTGTGAGTGTTTAGGTGCTACTCACACTGGCTTTTGTCATAGAAATGGACAGAAACCCTGTTCCTTGGTCCATTGTGACTCTCAGAGGTCTTAGAAGAGTAGAGAAGACAAACCAACATAGATGATTATTGCCAATAATGAGTGGGATGCTGTGCTCGCCTAGTGATTCAAGATTGCAGATCTGATTATCCATCTCTTTATTTATTCCACCTGCAGTTCCACCTTCTTTTTCTGGGATTGCTGTGTGGACAGAGGGAGGGAGGATAGGTAGATAACCAGCCTTAATGGTACTTAGCCGTCTTTGCAAGACTTTGTGTTCACCCCCATTCCTGGGAGATGGGGAGGGACTCCATTGTGAATGAATTTGTAAAGAACTAACCATGTTCTAAACAATTCACAGTGGGTAGCCGTGTTAGTCTGTTTGCAGTAGTCAAAAAGGGCAAGAGTCCAGTAGCACCTTAAAGACTAACAAAAATATTTTCTGGTAGGGTATGAGCTTTCGTGAGCCACAGCTCACTTCTTCAGATACAGCTAGAATGTGAATCCATCGATGGATTCACATTCTAGCTGTATCTGAAGAAGTGAGCTGTGGCTCACGAAAGCTCATACCCTACCAGAAAATATTTTTGTTAGTCTTTAAGGTGCTACTGGACTCTTGCCCTTTTTGACTACATGTTCTAAACAGTCACAAGGTGTCATGGCCATGGGTAACGGGAGTTAAGTAGTTCCTGGCTCTGAGATTTACACAGCTTTCTTTTGTGGACAAATGGATTTGGTGAGGGAAGGACATCTAGATATCCTGAATACCATGAATAACAACTATGCAGTTATTCATTGAGAGACTATAATGAAGACCTGGCATTTGTCACAGATTCTTTCATAACTGCTATCATTGACTATTCAAATGCTGCAGCTCTTCAGATGCTGCAGCTCTTGGGAGCACATCGTACTAGTACAGCCTGAGAGACTACAATGGCTTCTTAAGACTTACGACATGATTTAGGACACTGGTTTTGGACAGCTGACTTATGGCAACCCCTGGTGGGATTTTCAAGGCAAGAGATATTCAGAGGTGGTTTGCCATTGCCTGCCTCCATGTCATGACTCTGGTATTCCTTGAAGGTCTCCCATCCAAATAATAGCCAAGGTCGAGGCTGAGAGTGTGTGACTGGCTCAAGGTCACCCAGTAAGTTTCCATGGCACGAGTGGGGATTTGAACTTGGGTTTCCTAGATCCTAGTCCAACACCTTAACCACTGCATCATACTGCCTCTAGGATTTTGGCCTACGTAACTTTAAATTGAGACACAGAAGGTGTCTCCTGTCCACTGTTATCTTCACGATGGCTGGAAAAAAAATTCATCAATGCAGTGAGGAGGAATCATATGGGCAAACATTTGGATGGTGTATCATTTGGGTGGTCTCTCAGGAATTCCATTAAAGACCACACGATGTGTGACTAAATGTCAGTGGCAGAGCTACAGTGATTTGACTGAAAGCCTAGAGAGCCTTTCCTTGCTACAAGGAACATTGCCCAAAGTTCAGATGTTTTGAGGAAAAATGTTTTTGCAAGTACTCCGTTTAGGGTAGGTGACATGTGAATAAATCATAAAATACCACACTGCAGAGGCTGAAATTATGCTGTTCGATCTGTGAGCAGAATCAGGTTTCAGCAGAATAAATGGCTTACATGTGAGTGGCCAGTAGCCACATTGATATTCCATCTCCTTTGAGGATGACGAGCAACTACAAAAAAAATGAACTGTGAACATTTGTCCTTGCAGACTTTAATTTATGCCTCTGTGCATTGGCTTTCAAAACTCTATCCAAGAGGTGATAACTAAATTCTAACATAAACCTTCATAATAGAAAATTATTCCTGTGATTCATTCTCTTGTAACACAGATTTATCCTAGATTTTGACCTGCTATATTTCCAGGAAAACAGTTATCATTCACTGCTTAGAAAATGGAGGTTATTTGGGGGCTGGCTCACATTAATGCTATCTATTTAGAAATCTGCAATGGCTGTACAACTATTTTATTCTGTTCTGATATTTTCTTTAATACAGAGATATCCTTCCACAGCATTAAGCTGCTATCGGTGCCGTGCTAGTTCAACCTTGAGTTCTCTAATGTACTTGTGCACTTAACTGTATTCAATCAGCTACCTACTTATTTCTTTTCTCTCCCCACTCCCATATTTTCACACTGTACCAAGGAGACTGGGCCCTGAAAATCTACTTTTATACTGAACCTTTAGATTTATATAGAAGTAACACTTCTTCCTTTCCTTGTACTACCATATGTACACAACAGCATCAGTTCCCTATGGAATCAAAGGAAACTACTGTGCAGTGCTAAATGCATTTCCTTTTACTGAAATTTTCCTGTTACTGAAATATTTCTTGCACTCAGAAACACAATACTGTGAACCTACAATTAAAATCAGCTTGCTGCTAAAGCAACTTCAAAATGTAAATCCAGGTTGTTTTTGTGTGATCTTTTTTATTTCTGTGACTTTGTTTGGGAAATACTTGTTTTACCTAAAGCAGTGCTTTCTTTCTTGCAATTAAAGATAGTATAGTAGCCTCAGAATAATTTTTGTACTATATTTGAAAAACTCTGTCTAAAGATACATGGAAATATAATGTTGGAAATATCGTGCATGTAGCTCTCTCAGTCTGACATGAGCTCCTCCCAGAGTTCTTCCTTATAAGTTTCTCTTTGCTGAGCTAGTCATGAATTGTAACTTGAAAATGCACCTCAGGTATTTATGAATGTTGGGTTGGCAAGTGTGAAATGTGGATCCAGGCTTTGCCAAGTCACCAACCAAAGTAACAGAAAAGGCAGCTGGTTTCTGAGACTGCATGTATGTTTCCAGTTCCAAAGACTGATACAAACCTGATTGGCCGACATGGGAGTTTACACATATCAAGGCTGTGTTTGTTCTCATACGGCCAAGTGTGTGATAGTTGGGTTTATTGCATGAAACATGTAGTTGTGTAAGTAGTTGAGCCGGAGAAGTGAGAGAGGACACACACTGTACTCTACTGAGAGGACTACTCATGGTATTTTCTAAGTCTTTAGATTTATAGGCCTCCTCGTTTTAGCAAGGAAGTGCTGATTTGGTGAAGATGGAGGTTGCCGGAGGTGGGGGAAACAAAACAACCCAACAAGAAGTTGAACCTGAAGGCGTTTACTAACTGTCATGCTTCTCATTAGTTTCAATGGGAGGGTTAAACACTTACGTCTCTCACATCAAATTCATTTACTGTTTTACATCAAAATACTTTACTATGTATTCCTTATTAATTCTTCATGTTTGTAAAACTTCAGGTTATCTTTTCATGTACCAGGCTGTAGCAGTCTGATCATTTGTTTAAACATACCTGGGAGATGTGACGACAGCAGTACTCCTAGGGTAATAATCTGCCTTTTGGTTCTGTGACCACAGGAGTGGCCATCAAGTGCATTTCTGTTCTTATCTGCATTGATGGCTTTTTTTTTCCTTGTAGAGAGAGGATGCGCCAATCTGCGATGTTTGAACTGTGCCAGGGGATGCACCAGATCAGCCTTCAATTCGTTCGCTTGCAACTTAGCTTTGAAGAATACACCATTATGAAAGTGTTGCTGCTATTAAGCACAGGTAACTTTTGTAAATTAATTTCAGCCATAATTGTTAACTGCGGAATTTGCATGTTGCTTTCACTGACTAGTCAGAATGATTGAAGAAATACTGAAAAGGACTTTGTAGTATAAAAATTTCCAGGGCCCAAATGAAGCGCTGGGTGCAATCAGTATCCTGGCTATACATCCAAACAACTTTTTAAGGAGTCGGTATTTTTTAATTTCCATGTTAGATTTTTGTCCTCTGTTTTCTCTTGGGAATTCAGTATGGTATCACAAAGTTGCCAGGAAGCCTCATATCCATACCCTGACCAGGGAGAAATTCTTGCTAAATTAGTTTCAGTAAGGTTGCTGTATTGAACACATGAAGCTGCCCTATACTGAATCAGACCCTTGGTCCATCGAAGTCAGTGTTGCCTACTCAGACCGGCAGCGGCTCTTCAGGGTCTCAGGCAGAGGTCTTTCACATCACCTACTTGCCTAGTCCTTTTAACTGGAGATGCCGGGGATTGAACCTGGGACCTTCTGGCATGCCAAGCAGATGCCAAAGATGCCATGGCCTCTCCTTTAGGTGCCTTCAGAACCATGTCCTGGATATCTTTGGCTCCAGGCCTTCACAAAACTGGGGGGGGGGGGAGAATTCAAATGTCTTGATGCCAGTATCTTGTCACAACAACGGTAACAAGAGACCTGTGAGTTTTCCGGCACTGGATTATCCGACATGAATGGCAGCGGACCTACCAAGAATAAATTGATATTATTGAGGGAAGTGAAATCCTGTTCTTTGCAGTGTTTAATTCGAAAGAATACAGCAGCAATCTTAAAAAAGATTGTTAGAATGGTTTTAAAACATACAGAAAGCTTGTGCAAACATCAGGCTCCATAGTTCCAAGTATTGCCTCTCCCCCCCACCCCCGGACACTATGTTACAGGTTATATGAGGCTTGCTTTCATTTTGTTGTTATTGTTTAATTGAATCACGTGACCAGCTGGTGGAATTTATTTAGAAACTTGAATAATGGCCACATCAAGTAAGTTTCCCTCAATTAACATGTGGAAGAAACCACACATTACATCTCAATTGTTTTCTTGCTTTTCCCCTGCCCACAAAGTAGGGAAGATTGCCAGTTGCCATGCCACATTTAATAAGCAGAATGAGAAACAGCTGGGCGTCTGTCCAAAACTCTGTAGTTTTGGTTGTGTTTCTGATTATTATAGGTATATATATATATATATATATATGTGTGTGTGTGTGTGTGTGTGTGTGTATTTTCTGATGGATGGCCCTGTAATAATAATAATCAGATTTACTAGCAAAAACATTCATATTTATTTAGTACTGACTGTATGCCAGGTATGGTAGAAAATGTGGATGTGATATTTGTGAAAATGGAGCGTACAGCTTTATTTCTAATCATATCAAGGCAAAATCCGTGGCTCTTTTGTACAGGCAGCTATACACTGATCAGACCGTCACAAACTTCAGAGGATAGGCAGAAATCAAAAAGCGTAGTTTCATCATGCTAATTGGATAGGTTTGTAAACACTGACATGGTTGGAAGTGCATGTTAGTTTGCAACCAAGGCATTGAGTTTGGAGATGGCATAGATTTATTTACAAGGATTGATGGCATGGGTTGGAAGTTGATAGATGTTTGGGATGCTCTCTTTATGATTTTAGTAAAGAGTAATCAATTGTATAATCTGCTTGGGAGTCAGGTAATTGTTGTTGTTTGAGGAATGGAAGGGGAGGGAGCACTGCACACAAACATCATAGATTGGAAGTAAAACAGTCACTTTCACTGGAGGCAGCATTACATAACAAAAACCCCTCACCACAGAAAAATTGTTCAGACACCCAGGAAGTGAAGGAAACCCTTAGACCATCTGTCAGACTCCAGTTAGGAAGAGGCGGTTGTATGCTGAAACCAACTGTGTAGCTTTAACAGTGGACCCTGGCCAGTTTTTTTGTGGGCATGACCACTTTTCTAGATAATGGAACCTTTCCAAGATACCATGTTGCTCCTGGAAAGACATAAGGAGAGGCTTCCTCACCATGCGCAGTAAAGCCTGATATTCCCTCAGCCAATTAGCTTCTGGGGGAAAAAAATTCCCTCTTACCCTTATCTGCTAATGACAAAGCTTACAGTGAGTCTGGAAATAAAGTTAGCATAGGATAAACCATGTGTGAGCCGATACAACTTTTAGGAAAGGCAGGCAAGTTTCAATAGAAGCCAAGTGGTATGACACGTGTAGCTTCATGGAAGGTTTAAAACCTCACCCCCCAGGCAACCCTACAGGATGTTTGCCATTTAGAAACTACCAGCAGAGATGGCTACATTCCTGTCCCTCTCTGCCCCTCCCTTCAGAGCAGTGTGAGTGCAATTTGTCTATCCTCATGTGGCCCATTACAACTACTGCTCTCTCCTTGCCAGTGTTGGCCCGGTGGGTTCCCATTCAAATATGTGAACTGCCATTTGCCACCCATTAGGCCTTTTCCCCCAAACCAGGATGATAAAATAATGGCTCCCAGAGGAGCTATTTGTTTGTAGCTTGATTGTCTCTTGCTGCTAAATTATTTAGGTACACTTCTAAAAACCAGAGCTGTTTAGAAACAGCTGTTGCCATCTCGGTTTTGCTCTTACCGTAGGATTCTTGTTTTGTTCTGAGTGTGAGATCACACTCTAAAATGTTGTTTTACAAATAAGTTTCTTTTGTCAAGATCGTCTATTTTGACCTGAAATCAAAACCCAGCGGAATTTCAGATCATATGTCCATTAATAGCAGCACAAGAATAACCCTTACCATGTAGGCAGTTTCTGTAGCTGACACATCCACCATAATAAATCATAATAGAACTGGTTGTTCTTTAAGATTATGAATAGGACACCTGATGCAGGGGGTATGAAAGTCACCTCCAACCATTGAAATAGAAATATTTTGTACAGTGTAGAATGGCGTTTTCATGATGTGTGTGTGTCCCAGCCAACTTATGGTGGCCCAGTTTATGGCAGCCAACTTATGGCAGCCCTGTAGGGTTTTCAAGGCAAGAGATGCTTGGAGGTGGTTTGCCATTGCCTGCCTCCATGTGGGATGAGAGAGTTCTGAGAGAACTGTGACTGGCCCACAGTCACCCAGCAGGCTTTCATGTGGAGGAGTGGGGAATTGAACCCGGTTCTCCAGATTAGAACCCCGCCGCTCTTAACCATGATCTTACCTTCTTGAATTTCTTGCACTTATTTGGTCTTCAAGCATTGCTAGTTTTAATTGAATGTTCCTGTTGCTGGTCTTTGTGCTTCACTAATGTGATTCAGTATCCAGAAATCACAATAAATTGGACTGAAGACTTCCATCATCATTCTTGGTGCATAGTGGATAGGGAAGAGGGAGGAAGCAAGTGACCTAGACAACTAATTGTGTTCATGCTTGTTCATGACAACCAGATCTGTACTGAATCTGTTGTCTAGTTTTGTCTTGCTTTTGAAGACCTGGGGAGCTGACAGATTTCCAGACTCAACACATTGTCTGTAATGCTTTCTTTCTGTTCCCTTGTACGACAAGCATGTTGGTTTTCCACAGAGCTGTCATAGAATTCTGTATCGCAGTGCAGGTGTTGGTTGGGTAAGCGTCACTATATACTCTGGGAGAAAGTCCTACTTCTCCAGCTTCTTCTGTGTACCCATCAGTCTAATTTCAACACATCAATACCAACCAGGGTGGTTAAGAGTTATGTGCATGTGGAATAGGACAGTGGAGCATTTAAGATTAAAGTGCACATTAGGCACATTATCTACAGCCATTTCTTTAAAAACTTTGTAATAAAAAAATGAACAACAGGTGAAAAGTAAATTTGGCAATGCGTAATTGCAAACCACAGTGAAGGGTGATGCACTGTGGTGTTCAAAGAACAAACTCCCATTTGGACGTTTTTATCAAAACTTGCCTGCTAATGCCCATATGACAGTATAAAAGTAAATTCTCACAGACAGCTTGCCTAAGTAGTGGTGGTGCGGCAAATGGGGGGGGGGGGGGGCAGCATTAGGACACCTTAAATATCTGATTGCACCAGAAGACGGAAACGTCAGTTTTTGGTAAAACATTTAATTGGGGGGGGGGGGAATCTTGAAATTAATCTTAAATGGTGTATGTTGTACCTTTTTGCCACAACTATTTAAGAGAGTTTACAGCTGTAGTGTGGAACTTTAATAAGTCTTTTTTGTTATCTTGAAGCAACTTCCTCCTCTTTCCTGTGCTGGAACTTTCCATATGCTTTCACTTGCAAAGAGCTCCTGCTAAAGATCAAAAGATTTCTGATATTGCCAAATATACACATGTGCAAGAATATGGATACCACATTATCCATAGTTTTGTGCTAATTGATAATAAATTATTAATGGTAACCAATTGCCCTTCTCTGTAACAAATGGTTATACAGAATATTTTGGATCCTCTTAATTATTTAAAATATTTTGGATCCTTTTAATTATAGTTCCCAAGGATGGCCTCAAAAGCCAAGCTGCGTTTGAAGAAATGAGGGCGAATTATATTAAAGAACTGAGGAAGATGGTAACTAAACATCCAAACAGTTCGGGGCAAAGCTGGCAGCGCTTTTACCAACTGACGAAACTCCTGGACTCCATTCATGATGTAAGTAATCAGCTTCAACAGCTGAAGTACATTGGCATTAAGATGTTGTATTAACACAAACGGTGAGATGGTACCTGCTTTCATGAGCAAGCTTGGAACACTGATGAGCCAGCGTGGTGCAGTGGTTAAGAGCGGTGGGTTGGAGTGGTGGACTCTGATCTGGAGAACTGGGATTGATTCCCCACTCCTCCACATGAGTGGCGGAGGCTAATCTGGTGATCTGGATTTGTTTCCCTGCTCCTACACGTGAAGCCAGCTGGGTGACCTTGGGCTAGTCACAGTTCTATTAAGAGCTCTCTCAGCCCCACCTCACAGGGTGTCTGTTGTGGGAAGGGGAAGGTGATTGTAAGCGGTTTGAGTCTTCCTTAAGTGGTAGAGAAAGTCGGCATATAAAAACCAATTCTTCTTCTGATGGTGGAACTAGATGCCACAATGGTCAAGGACAAAAGTAAACCCTTGTCTAGTTTCCCTGTAATGCAAGCCGAGGTAGCTCTGTGGTAGTCAGTATCATGGCTGAGGAAATACAGCTTACATCGTTCTCCTCCCCTCCATTTTATCCTCACAACAACCCTGCGAGGAAGGTTTAGAGTGAGAGTATGTGACTGGCTCAAGGTCACCCAGCAAACTTTCCACGGCATAGAAGGAATTCAGACCTGAGCCTCCAAGATTTACCACACTGGCTCTCATTTCGTTTTTTTTTTTTTTTAATTTTATGGAGAGAAAAGAAGGAACTGGATTTAAGGTTGATGGCTTCAGTGTTTTTTCTGTCATCAGCCTTGGAAGAAAACCAATATAGAAAATTTGAAGAAGAAATATATAGTTGGACATCCTGAATGAGATATGGCTCTTTTAAAAGATCTGCTTAAAAACTAGTGGGACCATTTGAGGTGTAATATTCTGCACACC
Source organism: Euleptes europaea (assembly GCF_029931775.1). Classification (NCBI taxonomy): domain Eukaryota; kingdom Metazoa; phylum Chordata; class Lepidosauria; order Squamata; family Sphaerodactylidae; genus Euleptes; species Euleptes europaea. The sequence continues at coordinate 43,202,845 of NC_079320.1, read as the reverse complement.
AAAGTACTGGAATCTGATTTGGAGACATCAAATGGTTTAAACCAGACCTTGTCAGAAAGGAGAGGTCACAAACTGTGTTCAGACCCAACTTCTGAATCACTGCAAACCAATTTAATGGATTAGAATGCTATTGAAATGTAGGAATAAGATTAATCATTTACAGATTCTTTGTATGCATGACCAAATTTTCAGCTGTTATTATAATGCTATTTGTAATTCTCAGTGCCCTGTATCATGAGTAGGCTCAGTGCTGCTTGTGGAACCGTTGGAAACATGTTGATTTGTGAATAGTATCTTCAGTCTTTCGAAGAGATTGCAAATTGCTTTGAACCAGAATGAATGAGTCAATCATAAGAGAAACTTGGAGCTCATTTAGATATATTTTTGACATAATTCCCAGCTTGTTTTCTAGTGAGACTTTGGTTTCTTTATAGCATCTATTTTGTGGAACCACTACTTACAAGAGGACAGCCTGCAGTTATGCTTTTTAAAAGCTGTTAAATTGTATAGCAAAAACAAGCAAACTCCTGTACTCCATTCTTATGATGTAGCTGGGAAATACACTTTTGAAACGCTTGCTGTGCATAGAATCTTTGGCCTCAGTATGTGAGAGGCTGCATATAAATGTGCCTCTTTGTACTTGACTGGCTTATTTGTGAAGATGGAATATAGTATGGTGCATTTCAGGTCACATCCGTATGAGAACCTGAGGTCTGTTTACTGAACGTACATATGGAATTATTTGTCAAGTCATGTGCTGTTAATTAAAACACTGAAAAATCTCGGTAGGAGAGTATTATTAGTACCACAGTAACAGTTCATTCTTTAGCGACTAGCTTTTGCTTTTGGGGTGAGCGAGGAGGAAAGAGCTCTTTTTCTGTTCAGCATCATCTCGCTCTTCAGACCAGACTAGTTGAAGTATTTGGAGTGAAGTCCGTAGAATTCTGCTGAAGTTGGTGAAGACAGCATCACTTAAAATATTTCAGGTTAACTTCAGGTTAGCAGATAGCTTCTCTCTCTCAGAGAGATTTTGAAACCCATGCAAGTAATACAGTGAGATGCATTTTAAGAGTCTGAAATAATTACACTCTCCTTCTGTAACTGGACACATTTTAGAAATGCACCATCAAAAGCTGTTGGTGCACTGGCTTGATTAAAATGGGCCTGGAACATGTGCTGTTGGTCACTTGCACGTGTGGAAGGTGACACTTAAGAAGTGGACCAAAGGGAGAGCTTATTTAAGCATGGTATAGAGTCCATTAATAAGGCAGTGTCCACTTGGAAGGTCGCTTGGTTTGAAATCAAAATCTCCATGCATATGGGGGAAAAGGTAGCCTTCTAAAATAATAAAGGCCTGCTGGGTACATCAAATGCTTCTGAATAATAAATGTAAGGTTCTTCAGCTACCCTCGGCAATCCCAATAAGTCACTTGTTCAGACAGGTACATCAGAAGCAGGTAAACGTTTATTGAGGAGCACGTAGGAACATAGCATGAGCAATCCACGAGTTCAAAGCTGCTAATGGCGAACCAAACTACAAAGCATATCTTTAAGCACAGAGTCATCCCAGGTGCAGAAGCAGGCTGCCTGGGAATTAGGTGATAACGGAGCCTAGCAGGAAAGAGGAAGGGAGTAAGCCATAATACTGTAATGCTGTAAGTGCCTATATGAAGCTCAAGGCCAGAACAGAGGGAGGGGGAAGGAGTGGGGCAGCTTGACCCGTTCAGAGAAACTAAACGAAAGAATAATACTTGCACAGGAATTGGCCTAACTCATGTCAAGAGCCTGCCTGGACTCCTGGCAGGCTGAACAGCAGAACGAACTGACACACTTGAACAGAAATACGTATGACTCTGAAACAGAAATACTCATGACTCTGACAATAAAGACCCTTAGAAAAACTAAACTAATGCCTCATTCTCCTTAAACATTTGAACTGAGTGTGTGGCAACACTTCTGAGGACATAATGCCACACAGTGCTTGGTGGTTCCTACTAAACTTGTTGTCTAGCATAGTCTCAACGCCGTGTATAATAAAATGACACACTACTAAGCGCAGTAGCTATGGATTGACTCCACATCATGCAGATCAATAGCGAAGGGAAACGTTTTACATTGCTCAGTGGTTTTAGCTGGACATCTACCACATGGTGAACATATGTGCAGAAAGAAAAATGCCAAGAGCAGGAAAATTTTCCCTGACAGAACAGGTAGGCAAACAGGTATTCAATAGCATCAGCAACTTTATTCACAGATCCCCTAAGTACCAAAAGAAAAACAAAACAAAGCAATTATTGAACAGCTTGAATTCAGACATGCAGAGGTCACAGTGCTATTAAGCTGGATTTAAGCTTCTTTCGGTCCATTGAAGTCAGTGGGACTAACGCCTCATTTGTACTAGGAGCTCCTTACTGCAGCACCAGCTTAATAGTGTGAGGAAGAGGCTGTGTTGGGGCAGAGACGGATGCAAAACCAGCACTAAATCTCTTGTGTTGATACAACAAGACCTAGGCTTGGTTTTTAAATCATTTTAAATAAAACTGGCTTAACCAGTTTTGGGGTCCCTGTAAATAAAGAGAACAGTGCAAATAAAAACTACAAGTTGACCACTGTTTATAGTCACAACAACCGGAATCCTCTTTCCACCCATGAGGGAAACATTGCACGGTTTACATTAAAAATAAACCCTTTTTAAAAATCTTATTGCCCAGTTGGTCCGAGGTGCCTCGTTCGTGCATCAGAAGATTTATAAATGATCTTGACTGGAGATTCGAAACCTCAGAACTAGGAAATTATTCAGCCCTGTGATAGTAATCATAAAGAAGTGGAAAGTACTGGGACCACATCAACCTTTAGACCACATCAACCTTTAGATAGGAAATTCGGAAGACCCCTTTTGATTTCTGAAGAGACAGGGTTTTTCCTCATTAGCATCTCTCGCAGGGCAATGTTCATCTCATAAAATCATAATTATTAGGCACCAATTATTGTTATATTAAAAGTTATGACCTTGAATATGGTATGTACTTTGAGCACACTCTATATTTAATGCATGGAGCCCATTTCTGTCTCTTTAATTAGGTCAGATGCAAATAACAAATCACTGTAATCATTCGATAAGAAGAAAATACTAATCAATTACAGAATTTACTTTTCAGGCCAGGTTGGCTTGCTAGAAGGTTTGCTGACAGTACCATTTAAGGTACCTTTCTTGCATATTCAATAATTGCTGTCCATGGATATTAGGATGGATGTGCCATATAATGCAAACCGGAATACTAGCATAGTAGGGATTTAAAGCATAGTAGGGATTTTGCTATTGTTATTAGGTGACCTTGGTGATTGCTAAAGATCAATAGGAAATATTATATTCTATTATCTTTAAATAAGCAAATCATACCAAATTATTCATTTTTACCATTATTTCCTAAATATACTGCTGCCCTAAATGAGCATTTTAAAAAGTTCTAGCCAGATGAAGCAACCCCAAAATACTATAAATCTTACTCCAGTTTTCTGCCTAATGTACTCATTTATCACTATATAGAATAAATAGGAGAGAGGCTAGAAAAAAGCCCAGAAAGAAAAGATTAGGTGATTGAGGAGATGAGAATGAATTTGATCAGGAAGAGTTTAACTGACTCTTCAGGCCCAGCACCGCATCCTCCATTTCTTCCCAGGCAATTTGGACAAAAATTGATTCCACATTTCCCATCATATCTCTACAACAAAGGGGAGGGGTTTCTGGGAGGGAAAATATGGAATATTTCCGAGGCAGCATTGGCCTCATATTCTCCCTGGGTCTTGTCCATTGTTTTTATTCCTTTACTCAAGATTACATTTATTTATGCCAAATTATTTATCCTCGCCCTATTTTTGCCCGGTGGCATTAAGTTGTTTTAAGCCTTCATGCAGACGCCTGTGATATAGCTTTTGACAAAAGTCAGTAGTTTAGACAGCTGGTTTAAGAGGGAATTATAATAACAGGTCATATAAATTTTATATTTGACATGATTAAATTTAAAAAACTGTCTTCATCGTCTGTTTAGCAAATAGCATCTTCTGCTTTTTAAAAGGCCTTTATTTCTAGTCCCATCTCAAGGATTCAAATAATGCACAAGCTGTTTTAAGCCCACATGAATGGGTAAATCTCAGTGGAGAACCCATCCTTATATCCTTAGAGTGTCAACATCTGATATAGTATGAATTGCATAAGAAGCGTTAGATGTACTCTGCAAAAAAATTCTTGTGTGTTGTTGATTGAACCGGGATTTCAAATATGATTCATTATGTATTTGGGCCTAATGATCTTTGGAGGCCCTGCTACTGTCTGTCGCCCCAACCATTTGAGGCTAGATGGGTGATGACCCAAGAAAGGGCTTTCTCCATCATGGCACCAAAACTCTGGAACTCTGTCACTAGAGAGATTAATCTTTCTCCTTTTTGTTTGGCATTACCCAGTATGGGGTATTCGTTTGGTTTTCTCCTTGGTTCTGGTGCTGTTATGTTTATGTATTTTATTGAATTATTTAATAGTTTTAAATGTTTTTAATTTTTCAAATGTTCAGTGTCTTATGTTTGCTGCCCTAGGGACCCTAATTGGGTGGCGTAAAAATGTCTTAAAGAAAGAAGATTTTGAACAAATTATTGGAATGTTTATTTTTAATTTAGGTGGAAGCATTTCCCAACCATTTAGGTTACGCAAAAAGCTGTAATATTTTAAAAATCAACATGCTACCAGCAGTGATAGTGATGTTTCACCCTAGATTTGTAATGACCTTATTTGATAGTGACCATAAACTGTATGAAATCTCTGTTTTGCAGGAGGATATTTTGTGATCAAAATGTAGCTGGATTTTTATATGAATATTCCATTTTATTATCCCCAGCTTTAGGATTATACTGAATGGCTCTCTATTATAAATAATTCAGTTGTGATGAGCTGTGGGGGGGTTTTACCTGTGCAGTGTGACATTCAGTAGTGAATAATTTTAAAAGTAGTTTAAGTAGCCTTAAACTGTAGGTTTAAGTAGCCTAATAAATGTAAAAGGAATAGTTTTAGGACAATTAAGCCCAAATTACCTACTAGGCATCTAAAGTTGTTGCTTTTTGCCATCAAGTCACATCCTACTTATGGCGACCCCCTGTGGGGTTTTCAAGGCGTTCCGAGGTGGTTTGCCATTGCCTGCCTCCGGGTCACGACCTTAGTATTCCTTGGAGGGCTCCCATTCAAATACTTGCCAGGGCCGACCCTGCTTAGCTTCTGAGATCTGACAAGATCAGGCTAGCTTGGGCTATCCGGGTCAGGGCTATCCAGGTCATAGCATTATTTATCCTCCAAAAACGAAAGCTGGAAGAATCTATTATAATAGGAGGCCTGTTGAGTTTGTTACAATAGGAGATCTATTGAATTTGAAGATTCCATTTGTTTCATATTTCTGTTACATAATCAAAACATGCCTCAGTCTAGAGAAACCATTCTTCTAGCTCATTGGTTAGTGGGATGTAACCACAACCACTTTTTCTTGATTGGAGCCGTTTTATTGGTACGTCCACATTGGAAGAAACATGCATACTGGAACTCAGACATAACATGGGAAATCTGCAAACATTTTCCTGTTTTATTTTTAATTTAGAACAGCCGCAGCCCAAAATGGATTGTGGACACTGCGTTGGGAGAAGATGGTCTAACCATTTTTTATGTATTGTTGTTTTTCTCACAAGCTGCTATTAGTTCTGTGAGGGGGAAATACAGGTGCCTGTATTTTTTTCTTCTTCTGCAGCACTAACTACAGATTTGGAATATGGAAAACCAGGGAAGCTCCCCCATGCCTGATTTTAAATTAAAGGTTTCAGATCGGCTCACTGATATCCCGCATCGTATCTGCTTTAGCCTTAAGGGTCTATGTTTATTATACTGTTTATGATTTATGTTATATAAATCCTTTCCACACCCATTTTTCATGCTCACATTTCCTGATTTTTTCTCGTGTTCCTTTTCAGCTTGTTAGCGATTTGTTGGAATTCTGTTTCTACACCTTCCGGGAGTCCCAAGCTCTGAAAGTGGAGTTTCCAGCCATGCTGGTAGAAATCATCAGTGATCAGTTGCCCAAGGTGGAATCTGGAAATGCCAAGCCCCTCTACTTCCACAGGAAGTGACAGATGTCTTAATGGAAAAAAAAAGAAAACTTTGCCTTAAGTTTCCCTGTGCTATTCTACACCCATGAAGGACCCAAGAAACCACATTTAAAATGTGCTATACAAAAATTGTTCAAAAGTCTGACTAGTCTAAAAACCATAGGAAGGGTTTGGAGGCTGGAAAGAAGTTTATGTGAACTTGACGAAGTCGTCAAGATGGTTAAAGAACTATTACCGTACTCCCAATACACCAACATTTAGGAAAACAAATATGTTCCTGTTCCTCTGGATGAAAAGCCATATCTAGTCAAATAACTCTTTGATTTTGATATTTTAAGAGATGAACATTTTAAATATGCCATGTAGTTTCTGGTATTGTTTGCTTGTTTCAAAAGGGTTCAAGGACTAAGATGAACTTTTAAAAGCTTACCGTTGGTTTGCACATAAAACAAAGTCAATATGGGGCATTAATTCTTGTACTATATACATGCATTCACACACACACAGACAAAAAACAACACCCAACAACCCTGGATGTGTAAAATAAATAATGAAACATTTGGTGTGGAATAATCTTGGTATCTCTACCTGCGGCATTTGTTATCCCATATTATCCATCATAAAATGATCTACACTGTGTTAAGTGTTCATTTATTATTTAACTTGAAAGGATAAGATGTTAAAACAAATGCCTCTGTTTCAGTTTATGGTATCTATTGTGCTGGCTTTACCAATAATTTTTCGCAGTCTTTTGCTGTACTGTACATGGCTGTATGTATAAATTGAAGGACCTGAAAAAAATGGTATAAGGAACTTTTGTAAATGAGACCGAAAAATCTTTAATGGTTAATAGGATGAATGGAAAAGTATTTTTGGAAGAATTCTATTTTGCTGGAGACTATTTAATTACTCTTTTTGTCTAAACACAAGGTAATTTTTTTTGTAAAGTGAATTGTTCTGCATGCATAATGAACCGTTTACAGTGTATTTAAGAAAGGGAAAGCTGTGCCTTTTAGCATCATATCTAATTTCCCATCTGACAGTCTGTTGTAAATAACCACCCGTAACCATTTTCAGTTTTTATTTTGCATTCTTTTTCTATATGTTTTCATCCATATTTTCCTTTTCCTCAGCATTTATCTGCTGCTTTTCCATGGCTCGAGCATGCTAAGCTTTGCTTCGTGCCTCTAGCTAGATTTGCAGATAAACGTACATTTCATCTACCAAGATAAACTCCATAGGGCACAATCCTTCCAGAAGAAGTCCTGCACCAGCCCCACTGGTGTGAACACAGTTGTGTAAGAGTACAGTCCTTCTGTCATTTTAAGAGAGAGCTTGTGCGAGACAGCTTCTTCACAGGCTGTGCCCAGAGTCCCCTCCAAGACTTGCCAGTTCCAGTATGAAGTGAGGTTATGCCTGCTGCTCTGATTTACTCAAAGGCCATAGTCCAGCGCACAGGCAGATTTAGCCCACTGGTTTCAGTGGGAATTTTTTGGCACCTAACGCTATGCTAGATTGTGGCCAAAGAGATAAAGATAAATATATATTTTAAATGTCATCCCTTGTTTTCCTTTTACTATTTGGAATGTATGTAAATTACAAGAATTGAGATAATAAATCCTAATATGAAAAATTATGTTCTTCTAGGAAAAGATAATATTTTATCACGTTCTAGGTAGAGTTGGATTTACATACGTGATTGGGGGATGCTGTGGACAGATTTGGATAGGGTTTTACACCTAGATACAAAACCAATTTATTTACATTTATATCCCACTGATTTTAGTACCATTTACATGCATGTAATTGCGTTTAGGATTGCCACCTCAATATAGTCAAGTAATAGTAATTCTTTAACACTTTTACAAGTTGGCCGTAAAAACAGAACTAACAAACACTGACATGATTTCCCCCCCTAATCTTACTGATCTGGATATTTTTATAAGGACATTTATGGGCTGAGATTATAAGGATGGGTCTATATTTTACGAATACCTTGGATCATAAACCACAAAAACTCTTCCTATGATCACTGATAACCGAATTACCATTTAAAGGGGGGGGGGGAATTGTCAGTTATAATTTTATGAACCTGTGTCCAGGCAGAGGTTTAGGATGGGCAGCTTGATCTTAAGGATGGGATGGTTCTGTAGTACCCGGGAATGGTGTAGCCATGCTGCCTCCAAAGTGGCCTGCTGTAGAGCACATTTTTGAAAGAAACCCCATAGAACTTTATGGAGTTCCACGGGGCTACGTCTGTCTTTTTGCAGGCGTAACTCGGTGTTCCCGGTCCAAAAGGGCTTTGAGAGCTGACTAACATCAGCTCCGCCCCTGGGAATGCCCTCATCGATGCTGGTGCAAGGCCTTGTGCTGGATAAACGCTGCTGGGGAGGCTGTGCTGGCGCCCGAGCCTCGTGTTGCTGCATAAGTGCTCCTGAGCCAGTGTTCGTGCCCACTTACTGGCGCAAGTGGCACTTACGCCAGCATAGGGGTCACGCTGCCTCCTGAGCAGCTCCGGCCCCCTTCTTCAAGATTGCTTGGTAAATTGCAAATATGCAAAAGTCTTCACTAAAGCTGGCTTCCCAAGAACTTCATGAGATATGCTCAAAGCCTAACCTGCTTTTTCCACTGAAGAACATATCCCCACAAAGTATCACAAACTGCTTTTGAAGTACCTGCACTTTCCAAAATGATTTCCCATACAGGAGGGAGGAGTCCTTCTTCAAGAAATAAAAGCCCAAAGTCTCCTAGGCTCATAAAACTAGTTGTGTGATTCGCCGAATTCCATCTTCAGTTCCCCAGAATGAGACATGCATCAGATTCAGAAAGGTGAAATGTTTTTGCATTAAGTAGTAAGATGCAAACTTTTTAAAAATTACATGCCTTACTGAATGGGGCATCTGCATAAGGCTATACTGGGAAAGGATCAATATATACAATTAGACATGCATATTTTATTTACAGTTTTAGAACGCTAATTCACAAATCAGCTCCTTTGATCTGCACAGAAATATAAAAGCCACACTTCTGAAGTGATTGAAAATACACAGCATGCAGACTGGATGTTTATAGTTCTCACAAATGTCCCTTTCATTTACTTTTAAATAAACCACACTGAAATTGGACTTTTGGATTATCCAGGTTTATGGTAAATGCAGTACACTGCTGCTTTTTTATTAACAAAGTTACTGAATTTTTTTCTATCTCTAAGTAACTTTGACTGATAAAAATACTAAAGCCATATTCTTTTTTAAAAAGAAAATCCACTGTTGGATGGTTGTCGCAATTCACATTGTTGTCTGTTTGCTCTTTTTTTTTTTTTTTTTGTACCTTATTGCATTTAATCTTGGTTTGGTACAAATCATAATTCACGGAAATGTCATATAATTAAACACTAAATTAGTTTTAAAAACAATTTATATCTTTATGCAAAATATATGTCTGTCTTTGCAAATAATTGTAAACAGATTATAATAAATCCTTTACTTTAATCACCTGTTTATGAAACCATTGATTATTGCTTAGAAAATCATTAAAACGTTTAAATTTTAAAAATGGAAAATATCAGGAGTACATTGTACTTAGAATGAAATAGGCATCTGTCTCCTGCAAAATAAGATAAACTAAACTTCAAAATGTCTTTTTTTTTCAAATCGTAAATTGTGTTGATTGAGTGTAATGATTTTGTGGCAATGACTGAAGATATACAGCAAGAACATTGTATTCATAAGTAAAAAATGTAAAATAGTTTTAATTTGCTGCAGTGGGTATCTCAAGAATAATATTGCATTGCAGTGTGTAACCCTTTTGTTGCACAGAACAAAACAGAAAAAGGACTAAAAGCTTGCAATATCAAAACCTTAATAAAATATACTTTATAACCAATAATGCAAAAATCTAATTCACAGGGTGGTATTTTCACTGACTTTTTAAAAACAATACCTTTATGAATTTAAACCATTCTACATTTAATGCACTTTTAATTGTCTATTAAATATGTGACTTTGAGAGAGAGCGAGAGAGAGAGAGAGAGAATGGGAGAAGCGGGAAGAGTAAAGGGGGAGTGCAATTTTACCTGGCAGGTGAACCACCTGATAGGCAGCAGTTACAATGCCAGGATGCTCAGAATAATGTTTCAGAGTTCATGGAGTTGAAGAGCACAGGCCACTGGGAACTCAGCACACAGATGGGCTTGTGCAGAAGGAGTTCCAGGGGGGAGGGGGGGTTGTGTACTAATTATATATTACTGGATGAAAAATAAAAAGGCAGCCAGCACTATGGTGTAAAACAGCAAAATCTATGCATAATGATGCATTAATAATTAGGGGCTTGCTTCTGTATGTTTAAACTTTTTGAATAAATAGAAAAATTACTGTTTGGCCTTTATGTTAATGTCTTTAAGAACATAATTTTTATAAGTTGTACAAGTATACATGAATTAAAATGGTGTGGTTCCAGGTATTTGCACTTTGATCTCAACAATTTGCTGATCCATCTGTTTCATTGGAAAGAAGCCTTTGAGTGGAATGCGTTCAGTACATGAGCTAGGCTTATAAAACTGGTATATACTCAACATTTCTCGGTTTTAGCCTTTGCTATAAGTAGGGCGCTCCACAAGTTGCTGCATCTTGTTTTGACTGTGCAGGGCACTTCCTTGTAGTACAGAATGGAGGAAAACATCCCTTCAGTCCTTTGTAATTTGCTTGCCAACTGAATCTAATGTTTACTTGGAAGTAAGTCCAATTGATTTCTATGGGGCATATAAAAAAAAGTAACGCTGAGGAGTGCAGCTTTAGTTTAGCACCAGATGGCTTAGGCTTCCCAAGATAACTTGATCTGACAAGTTTTCCATGCAGAAAATGACATATTTCTCACTATGGAGTTGGGGGCAGGACTCATTTATGGCACAAAAAGCAGATGAACACTGTAGAGTTTCCTAGCATAACACAGTGATGAGGCAGAGAAATGCTTATGCAGAGCTTAATGGGAATGGAATGGAAGGCATCGTGAGCCACCTTCTGCCAGGGCACTGTGGGTTAAACGGTGTAGCAAAATCCATCCTAAACTTTGTCAAATGCTTTTCATAAGGCTCTTATGAAACTATTCCATCTATTTCCCCCCAAAAAACTATTCCACTCTTAATGTAATAAGCTTAATAAGAATTCAACAGCAACACGCAAATTTAAGAAATTGTACCATGTTTCTACTGGCTGAGGCAGGACAAATGGAGTGGGGGGGGGAGAATGCTGCACACCACGTCAGACAGTTTGCAGGAGTTTCTAGATTGTTGTCTACACTGATGTTGCTTCGAGGTGGTTTAGATAGCAGGGAGTTGGACAGCATCGAGGTGGCGCTCGGGGTTGCCGACACTGCTTTACTCCCAGAGGAAGACGCGGAAGCAAGACCGCCTGTTTCATTTGGCTTGCCTTGTAAAATTTAGGCAGTTCTTGCAAGTGTTGGTTTAGATTGTAACGGCCTATGGCCTCATACAATAAACTTGACCCTTGACCTTGTATTGGCAGGGACAGAATCAGGACATTCTGTCCTGCTCTCTTCTATATGTGCTACTAGTGTTGGTGTTATGAGCCCCTCCCAAGCACAGGAGGCAGCAACTGTGGCCGTCTGTTGACGATAGCTTCCCCCAACACCCACGACCCTGTTGCAGGACGTGGTCTTTGCCATGGACGAGGAAAGAAGGGCCAAGGTCCCAGGGAGGGCAAAAAAAACAATGCTGAGCTCACAAGTAGTAGTAGTACTACGAAGCGACAACAAAGTTCCCGAAGATGTCTATGAAAAGGAACTAAGGAGGAGAGGCGTGAGTCCTCCCCTTCGGGCATGCATGTATCTCTGCACCAGGGGGAGGGAATTTTGGGGCCTTTTTTGTAGCTCTATAAGTTTCTGAGGCTACAGGGTATTGCTGTTCCTCTGTGGCAGTGTTTCCCCCGTGGGGCTAGGAACAGCAGCTCCCATGAAGCAGTTCCCACACTGGAGCACTCATTCGTTCACGTGGCAGAAATAAAAGAGACGTTCCCCATGGCAACTGTTATCTCTGTTATTTAGGTACGCATTGCCCACATAATACTTAGAAAAGAAAGGAAACCTGATCTCCGTTACCTTACTCCACAGGCATCGCCACTGTTTTTGGTTGCATCTCTAAACTGCTTGATCATCTCCCAAGCACAATCACCTTAAAGCTATCTGGCAAAGATTATAGGCTCATACAATGAACTATATTAAAGCCCTACTGCCTGGGAAAGTTCCAGCTGGACAAGTACATTGGATCACAACTGCGCCATCTGGAAATAATTTGTGCACACTCCAAGGGCCTTATAGTTCTGGGCAAAAGAACAGGCAATGGTTGTCAGTGAAACCTTCACATTAAAGAAAATAATCTAAAAGAACAGTAACAGTGTGCTGTTTTTCAATCAATTTTTGGATACTCAGACAAGACTCTTCTCTTTCTTTTTAACTCACCCTTAGTGGAGATCTTAGCTACTCAGAATGGATATTGTGCATTTTACTTAATAGTGCATGCAGACACAGTAGATCTCTCCATTGCAGGACAAAAGATTTGCTAACAGATTATCTAATAAAGCAAATTTTTACAAGATAAACCTGTAATATATTAAGACAATTTTGGACTTCCAAAGCTGTGGGAATATGGGTTCAAATCCCACGAAACGGGTCTCATAATGTTCTGCCTCTAAAGAGTTTTTGAGAAAAAAGATAATGATCACAATAATGTTCATTTGAAGCCTCTGAGAAGCTTCAGAAAGGGTGAAGCATCCCTTTCTTAACAGCAGCCCCAAACCCCAGTGAAAAAACAAAGGCTGGGCATACACACAGATTAGCCTGTATGCAGTTCACTGTTCCATACAATGAGCTTGGTAGCAGAACTAACGTTTTTAAAGCATTTAAGCAAATAAATCAGCTAGGGTCATATAAATAACTATAAAAAGAATAAATAGAGATCAGACTTTATAACTGTTTTCCTTTCTTTTCGCCAACTGTCATTATACCAAATATCACAACTGATTTCAGCGGACCTTTTCATGTAAGATGCTCATGTAAGAGGAGGGCTGACCCCGAGGAGTTTCAACATGCTGGATCTGTTCGGCTGGTTCAGACATACCTCTTTACCCGTTTGCTCACTGTACGGAGCATCCAAGGAGAATCTGCATGTGTCAAGCAAGCCCTCCAAGTAGCTAAGAGCTCCCACTGCTCCCACACAGCACTTTGCAAGGGAGACAGTTTGCCTCTTTGGCTGAAAGCTATAAAGTAACCAAGCAATGAACCTGAGGGTGTACTTATCAGAAGTCACAATGCTTGAGCAGTTCCATTATCCTTAACATAAAAGTGGAGGCACAATTTTATACAAATCTGTGTTGTTGTTTTTAAAGTGTATTTAAATAACTATGGTCATTCCAAAATATAAACATATGCGTGAAAAATTGTATCACAAAAGTGTGCTGTGGTAAAATGATGTTTTTCTTCCTTTTCACACAATACTACTGTGAGTTTAAACTTTCCATTCAGCTGACAGTTAGTAATAAGCAGTGCCTAAACTTATCCATGATTGTGCATAAAGTTAGACAAGTAACCAAAAACCAAGCTAGATGTAGTATCTTTGATTTAAAAAGAAGCTGCAAGTTTATGAAGAGGAAGGGGGTGGGAAGATACTGAGGAATTGGGGGAGGGAGGGAGTTTGCTTAACTCTTCCCCCCCAAGCTGTTTTCCCGAAATCTACCTCCACCTACTTTCCCACGTACTGAGGGTACTGAGGCACCCTGAGCAAGCGAAGCATCTTGGGAAGGGAGAGTTTTGGACAAGATAAACAGCTGGAGGGAAAAGGGTTTAGCAGCTTCTATCTTCTCCACCATCACCAGTTCCCCTATGTACACTAACAGCTTTCCGAGGCTGCTTTTGACTCTTACAAAAACGAAGAAGAGCTCCACAACCACAGGTCACATCTAGTTTGGGTTTAAGTAACACTGGATTTCAGAATAGCAGGATACAACAGGAGTAACACTTTTCACATCACAAAAGGTAGCCGTCAAATGAACAGCAACTAAAGCTATTTCAGTTTTGTTCACATTCAGTTTTGAGTAAAAAAATCTATGGAGCCAAGAAGCTCATACCTAAGTCTTTAAAATATATTACCAGAGAAGCCATGTAAATTGTATAAATTTGTATGTACACTAGAGACATCTGAAAGTAGTGTTTTCTTCTCTCTATCTGGGTTTCAATGAATGACAATTTTTCTAGCTCCCTTTCAAAATAAGGGGAATTAACTGACAAAACACTGGACTCCTCCTGTTGAAATAATTACAATTTCACCATTTAAATCATTAATGGATTGTCAATGTACGTGGCCTTCCCTAAGAGTTTAGTGACTTTTGTTTGTAACTAGAGAAAGTTTCAAATATCTCAAGCTTTTTAAGAATACAAGGACAGATAGAACATTTTTAACAATCTCCTTTTAACTAATGGCTGATTAACAAACCAACCAAGTCTTTGCTTTAAAATTCAAGCGATCTTGCAAACATATATAGTTACTATTCTTTACATGTTTATAAAATTAACACACCCTTCCCACCCTTATAAAATTGCATGAATCCCAACTGCATAATTCCAATTTGGCAAAGTGTTAGGTTTTTACACAGATGAAGGTCTTCATCTCATTGTCAGGTTCTTCACTGATTACAAAACATTTTAAGCCAAGAGAAATAACTGTATCAAAAATCCATGGATACCATGTACACTGTCTGTACATTAAATGCAGAGAACTAAAGAAACTGGACATAGTTCTGTGGAATAAGTCCTCTCTTCCCATTAAGAGTTCCTTCTAGCCAGCCAGGTTCTCGAGACAAATGCACTGCAGAACAAAGAGAAAAAGTTCAGTTAACTGGCTATTCAGAGTAGCACTCAATGATAGAACATCAATTCAGTTCATGAAAGGACCCAACAAATCTTCAACCACATCAAATCATTCCAACCGTCATCGACTTTACATGAAGAACAAACACAGACAGATAGGTATTCTGAACAAACTCATGTTTTTACACTGCTGCCTGAGAACCAAAGTATTCATCCTGTGTAGTTGCACAAGTCTCTTTCTCCCTACTGCCAAATTTTCTGCTTGATGCAAGTCACCTGCCGGAGGCTGGACTCTTAACTGAGATACACCCCCCTCACTTTGAGGGATAAGGGCTGTGTAACACTTTCCCTGCTAGCTGTTTGCTTTTCAACCTCCCCCCCCCAACACCACCTCACATTGGTTTCCCATGCAGGGGGGAAAACAGGACTTTTATGACTGATCGGTGTTACAAGAATTGGAATTGCAGTATTGCCTCTTGCATGTGCAACAGCTTGTTGTGTACATTAATCCCCTTTAGAGCTATGCATCAGGTTTACTGACCACTTAACTGTATGAGGTTGGAAAAACTGAAATTATTAAGATATTTGCAAAATATGGTAATTCACGCTATTTATGCAGATAGAATACCCTGTAGTAACTCAGCATAATAAATGACTTTGTTCATAGCTTCGCTGTCTCCCTATTAGCTGATACTTTGCAAGGTAAAGGAAATATTCTCTTAACAACTTTACAGAATACAACTACAACAGGAGGAGCTTCAGAGCAACTTGGAGGAAAACTCACCAATTTTCAGTCATCTTTGTACTTCATTGGCACTTTTTCATGCTATTGCTAAAAAGGTAACCCTGCTTATGCATACATTTAAAGCAAATTTTCAAGATGACAGATTCATATGATCAGCTATACCGTTTCAGTGGATCTCTGTAATGTCAAAAATAAATGCAGCGTATAATAGAAAGTTTTGCTGAAGTTTACCAAAAGAATGCATAGAAAAATAGCCTTCTCTAACAGCAACTCCTGTTAATATTTAGCATGCCATTTATCCTTTTATCACTTTCAGTGCATGATAATAGGGCACAAATCCATTTTAAGCAGGATGCTCTGACATCGCCCGAAATGGTCTGCAAAATGTTCCTTCACAGAAGCTGTGGAGCTGCTTAAGCATATTAAGACTGCCAAGATGCGCCATGCATTACATAGGAAACATTTGATACGTTTACTCAAGTTACAAGCCTGACTATACATCTTAACGCTCACTGGAATCTCTGTTAATGGCATGATGACACACTGTTTAGTACCATCTGTTTAGGCTCCAGAGTTTACAGTACTGTAAGCCAATTTAACTTTTTTTGGGGAGAGATCTAGTGGGGGTCAATTCATACCACTATCTGGGGGACTTTTGTTTATGGACTATAATAAATGTATCAAAACCCCATGGATTACCATGAGTTTGTCTGTTACGAGGGTTGTAAAATACAGGTGATAAGGCAACTGCCCACAATCTCAGCTTCTGGTTCAATGCACCACTGAAAATGTTTCAGAATTGTCTGCAGGAACTGACCATACGGCAGAGTGCTCCGGCAACTCATTTTCATCAAGAAAAAGCTATTAGGGATTAATAGGGTTGGCAGGTCCCTCTTCACCACCAACAGGAGGTTTTTGGGGTGGAGCCTGAGGAAGGCGAGGTTTGGGGAGGGGAGGGACTTCAATGCCATAGAGTTCAATTGCCAACGTGGCCATTTTGTCAAGGTGATCTGATCTCTATCGGCTGGAGATCAGTTGTAATAGCAAGAGATCGTCAGCTAGTACCTGGAGGTTGGCAACCCTAGGGATGAAAGACTGTGGCTGTGTGAATTAGCTGAGCCTTGATTTCAAGAGAAACATAGTGGGTGAACAAGACTGCCTTGGTGGTTTTTGCATGGTTGGTTTCAGAACAAGGAAGGCTATAGCAGACCATTTCACACTTTCTCCCAAATCACCATTATTCTTATCACCATTATTCTTATTTATATGGTATCATCAACCTGGCCCCTATTCAAAGACGTTTATGATTTAATATTCTACACCAGAGACTGACTACACAGGGAGGGGATGAAAGAGAAACCAGAGAAATTGGGAAAACAGGCACTGACTTCAGTTATGTGTAGGAGATAAGGACTAAGGAAAACATGGTGAGCTGCTCCTGCTGCTCCTAGATAGTCAAGGGGCACCCACACCTGCCATCAATTATCATATTGTCACCAGTTTGAAGCACGTAGTTAGTGACCTATGCATAAAATGAAATTGTACCCCAAGTGGTTCAATACAGAACCAGTTTTGGACTAGTGGAAATACCACACGGCATATTCTACTCCGATGTTTGCCATTAAGACAGCACGGAACCTGCAGCTCCACAGTCAAGACCTGAACCCCTCTGGCAGCTCTATGATTATGCCACATCTGTGCCTAACCCTGGCTAAAAAGACAATGATATCGGTCTGTTTTACAAATTGAGGGCTTAAAAAAAACAGCACACGAACAAAAAATGAAGCACTGCAGTCACACAGAGAATAAAATCAATGGCTTTAAGCACACCTAGCACTATGCCGCACTGTGGTGCCTCCACGCCACTGGTTCCCAACCAGGGGTCCGTGGACCCCCAGGGGTCCGCGAGAACTAAATTAAGGTCCGCGAAACAAAGTTATAAACCCATAATAAATTAATAATTTCAATTAAAAGTTCTCTATTATAAAAATATATATTCAAATATTATTCTAAGTTTAATGTTTAACTAACAGTTATGATTAAAGTTTATTTTCAAATTCTCGGAATTTTTATTTTGAACCTTGGGGTCCCTGCCCCGAACAAAAAAGTCCTAGTGGTCCCGGGTCCAAAAAAGGTTGGGAACCACTGCTCCACGCAACATTATGTACATCATTTCTGACATGTTAACGGAAATCTTTACACTGTGTGAGGTCTATTAGGCCTCCATTTTAATCACAGAAGCTATTTTAGGCCCACTAAAGTTAGTTGCACAGTGGTAATTTGGGAGCAAGCAGGGAGTAATCCTGTTTGATGTCTGTGGGATACCTCCGGAATACATCTCCGGTTTGGGGAATGAAACTGTAGCACCTTACATGACAAGTCAGCTCTTTCATGGCTAATGATATAAACCTTAACAATCTAACTTTCTTAAACCAACCATCATAACGAGGATCTACTCACCAAGCTATAAAAACTTTCCTCAAATTAACATATTTTAAAACAAATATCAATGGCCTCCGTGTGTAGTGTTGCTTTACTGAGGAAAAATAAATACATCCTCTTACTTCAGTGAACTGCACTATTTCCTGGCAGTATATTTTTAAACCTATGAATATCTATCCTAAACGTACCTCAAAGAAAGCAGTTGTGGTGCAAAGAGAATAAAAGTCACCTTTCATTCAGACAACAAAACATAATGTTGGGTCCTTGGTGACACTTACCATACTCTAGAGTCCAATTTGACTGAATCATCTTTCCTTGAAGGCCAAACAGCAAGAGGAAGGGATTGAGTATCACCTTATTCCACCTCCTTTCCCCTAGTTCTACTTTCTTCTGAGCTATTGTGTTCTTCCTTAGTCACCTTTTAAAGGCCGTAACCAGGCCTGGAGCATGTCCAGTGGCTACTCTCAATCCAGAAGCTCCAGGCCAAAGCCTGCGAGAAACCAAGAACAGTCTCGGAGCAAGCTGTTGCCTGTCGCACCCCTTTCCCACCTCTTGGGTGGAGCAAAGGCTGATTGTCAGAAAGCTGGCTGTTATTATGCCAGCTGTCATTGATCAGCTGGCCAGCTTTACTGGGTATGTCCACAACTACACTGGGTCTAGGAGACCCTGGGGGTTTGATGCTGTGGAGTGCCAAGAAGGAAGAGGGTCTGATTTTGTCTCACCACATGTTCTGTTTCTGCCACACCCCTCCTCTAAATTCTGGTTTTCTTTCAAGTTACCCCTAATATTTTGCATCCTTTCTCAGAAGGGGATATATATGCAAGACAGATGGTTCCATTGAGTCACATTTACTATTCTCTAAAGTCTGAGGAGACAGCTCTCTCAGGAGGACTAGAACAGTCTGCTTTAATTGGAGGTACCAGCAATGGAATTTGGAACCTTCCACCATGCAAAGTAGAGCAGTTCCACTTATCTACTATAGCTACTCTCTACCACATGCATGGCAGTGGATATTTTGGTTGTGACAGCTGCAGCAATGAAATGTACAGATCAGGGAGCAAGGAAACCCACTGGAAACCCCTTTGGCCCTCAGACTGCAGAGAAGAGGTAATATTGTATTAGCCAGTTTTGAAGGATATCCTGATTGGAGTTGTACATGGGAGGAGTCTGCGAGATTTCCTCCAACTTCATCAACTAGATTTACAATTGGATGTACACAAAAGACGAAACTTTAACTCAAGAGATAACCAAGGTAAGTATTGTCAAGTACTCTGTTCCCTCATTGCCTTTTTGGCCTCTTTTCCTTGGGCAAGGACAGTTCCTGGTGTGTGGGGGCAGCTCTTACTGCATGTTCTCAAGGGATGCTAAAGGGTTTTTGGAGGACCTATCTTAAACTGACAGTGTGAGAGTTACCCCAGTTTAAGTCCATTGAAATGAATGGGCTTACAGCAATAATCTGCGAGAAATCTGGTACAAACTATTTTTCAGATGGTACATCACACCAGTGGATATTAAAAAGATAGACAAAACATATGATTGCCGCTGCTGGAAATGCAAAGATAAAGACGGAACCTACTTTCATTTGTGGTGGACTTGTAAAAACAGGGGAAAATATTGGATACAGATTCACCAAGAAATGCAAAAGATTCTTAAAATCAAATTCCCAATGAACCCAGAAATTATGTTACTGGGGCTAGAACCAGAGAACCTGGAAAATAATCATAGAGAACTTTTTGGATATCTCACGACTGCGGCAAGGATAGTATTGGCAGCATCATGGAAACAAGAGACTGTTCCGGACTTGGAAAAGTGGCAACAAAAAATGGAAGAATTTGCGGTGATGGCCAGACTAACCAACATCCTGAAAGAAAGAACGATTGATGACTCACAGAAGAAATGGGAATGCTATTTTGAATATGCTAACTGGAAAGTGTAGAATAAAAATTTAACAGAGATAGAAATAGTCATATATTTTGATCAAATTATAGATAAAGATAAATTTAGAGCACAAACGTAGACAAGTTTAGTAATGTTTAAGTAAATATCATAACAATAGAACAATATTTATGTAAATTGATTCCTGAAGTAAGCGCAAATTGTTTGAATGAAAGTGTATGTATATGTTTGTTATCTTTTCTTTTGAAAATGTTAATAAAATATCTTTAAAAAAAAGAAATGAATGGGCTGAGACTGGAGTAACTCTCCTTAGGAATGCACTGTGACTGTCTTAAAACCAGCTATTCCATTATTTTTGTTATAAACTATTTTTGGGGGGAGGGGGTTGATATCAGCCATACTGTCGGAACCAAGAACTAGAAGGAATGCTGTTCATTTTGCATGAACTCTCACCCTCTTGGACTTTTTCTTCCAGCCCCACTTCTCAAGCTGGGCATGGGGTAGAAGAACAGCTTTTGTATTCATGCAACCAGCTCTCAAAACAATCCCCTGAAATATTAATGCTTTCCCATTTAAATCAGAGCATCATATAGATTTTTATAAGCAAACATACTATGGTGATGGGGGTGCTGGTGCGGTTATAGTTGGAGAACATGTGTGTTTCTTGCACCAAAAGCACTCTCATATTCATATCTGTTACTGGTGACATTTTAATCACTTGTAATAAACATGCAGAATATTTAAATTGAAGACAGTTTTGTTTAGGACTGCACTGGACTAATTTAGTTTGTATTTATTGGCAGTCCTAATTGGAGATTTTAAATTGTGGTCTTTTATGTTTTTTTTAAATATAATGGATGTTTTATTTACATTGTAAGCCGCCTCAAGTTCTGCAAGGTAGGAAGGTGCTTAATAAATGTATTAAATACAATAAATAAATACATTGGGCATGAGGGTTGTTAAAACGGTTTGAGGGGACACAGGAAAGGACACGGCTTTTGGAAACTGCCTATAGTTTCCAGGTGTCTTGCTAGAAGACTTACAGCCTGAAATGCAAACACAATTAGTTCTCAAATACAAATACTTGCCTCCAGGCCCTAACATGCCATACAGTATTATGTAGAAAGGACATCTTCTCAAAGCTGAGTGGAAGTTTCCCCTTTGAGAGGCAATGACAGAATAAAAAAGAAGAGATATTGTTCTCCATGCTCTGCCATTCTCCTTCTATTAAGCCAAGCCCTGCCCACATCCTACCTGCCCAAGAAGCAGGTTTAAGCAGCCCAGACAAGATAGAGGAGAGGATCAGATCTGGATCCCAGGACTGAGGCTTTTTCTTCAAAGTAGTGTAAAAGAAAGGGGGAATAAAGCAAAACCGGACAGGGGGTGTACAGTAGGGATGGGGTCATCAGAAAAAGAAAACGAGGGTAGGCGGGAAGAGAAATATATAAAATCCTTCCTAATGGCAGTGGCACCTCATGTCAGACACTAATTCAACAGTTATTTTAATGGTTGATACTAGTAGCATGTCAATTTGAGTGATGCACTGTCATTTCAATAGTTAAAGTTATTAGTCAAGCAGCAGAAATGATGTATTATTATCTTAATTCTTCATTTAAAGGTTTATTAAGGCATCAGGGAATTGAAACTGAGTGATGAATTTGAATTAATTTTTGAGGTGTCTGAGCGCAGGCAAAATTCACCAAGAGGTAGGCAGGCAGGCAGGCAGGCAGAAGATGCATTTCTGAAGGACCAACAAAGGACAGATGAGAAAAACAAGACATACCTGCCGGGGGGAATGCTATCTTTAAATAACTTCATTAGCTTCCAGTTTGTTTCCAGGCACAATTCAAAGTGCTGGGTATTGACCTATAAAAGCCCTTAATGGTCTGGAGCTGAGATACCTGAAGGAAGCCTCTCCCTATATGAATCTACTTCAGAGCTCCAGGTGAGACCTATCTCAGGGTGGCCCCACCATCAGATGTTAGATCTGTAGCTGCCAGAGATAATCTTTTGTGTGGGAAATATGGAATTCCTTCCCCAGGCATGTTTGCCTGGCAACGCTTCTATCTCTGAGGTGCCAAGTCCTGTTTACCCAAGATTTTAACATTGATTAATAGGAAATGCTGCTTCTGCTTTTATTGGCATGCTGTGCTGCTGTCTTATACTGTGTTTCAGCTTTTCTCTTGAGCTCTTCTTTCAACTAGCTTTATTGTTGAATTAATTATAGCCATAAGCCATTCTGCGTGGCATTTTAACAAAAATAAATAAATTTGTAGCAAATATGTAACAAAATGAGCTATTCTTTCTGATAATTAATATTTCTGTTTGGAATTACCATGGCCATTGTGTTATTCAGACCTGGAAGTGCTTAACTATTGCCTCTTCTTCCCCATTGTTAAGAGAGGTGGCTAAGAAAAGAAGCAGCATTGATCCTTAAAGGATCCTCCCAATATCAACACCTCACAGAAAGGTAGCTCCGATTCTAAAAAAGGATGAACAGGGCTCAGCCATGTTCCTGGTCCCAATGTTTGAATTTTTTGATCAGCACTTTGAGGCCAAGTTAGGAATGAGATATATTATTCCGTACATCTTTGGTACAAACCTGTTTAGAGAGTGTAGTATAGAATTCCAGTCATCTACATATAAAAAAGAGGTCTCAGAGTAATAGCAGTGGGCAACTAAGAGACCCTTCTCACATTAGCATCATGGCATGGAAGTCCATGCAGCATAGCTTCTTCTAATACTGAGTATATTAAGATTTAATAGTGTGAGGAGTCCCTGTAGAGAGAAATTGTTCTCTCACAGAAAACATTAGAATGAGGGCATTTAGTGAAATTTACTGGCAGTGGGTTCAGGATTAATACAAATTAAGTATTTCACATAAGACATAACTTACAGAATCAGTTGTCACTACTAGTTCATACCCCTTACAAAGAGGATTACACAAAGTCATAAAGGATCATTCACAGTGGGTAGCCGTGTTAGTCTGTTTGCAGTAGTCAAAAAGGGCAAGAGTCCAGTAGCACCTTGAAGACTAACAAAAATATTTTCTGGTAGGGTATGAGCTGAGCTGTGGCTCATGAAAGCTCATACCCTACCAGAAAATATTTTTGTTAGTCTTCAAGGTGCTACTGGACTCTTGCCCTCATAAAGGATCAGTTTATCAATAACCAGAAGCTGTACCTATAAACAGCCAGAATCTCCCAAGTTCAGGGGAAATATATTTGAGTACCAGATGCTAGGAACAAACAACAGGGGAACAGAAGTCATCAACATGATCTTCTTTTGATGATTTCTTGGATTATTCGGTCAGCACTGTAGATAATTTGGTCAGCGTTGCTGAACTAGAAGGATCTTTTGTTTTATTTAGCAGGGCAATTCTAGAAGAATGATTTGCATTCCTTTGATACTATAATCAAAGCACTGGTCACAAATATTAGACACCAACAATCTATACATTTCTGTCACCCTTCCAACATAATGCTTGCAAGACCTTTTCCTGTTGTATCTGTGACATACGGAAATTCCAAAAACCTCTCCCGGTCCACCGATTTGATGCTAAGGGGGAGTGTGTGTCATCAGAATGAGCAAATTGTCCCTTGTAACCTTGGTGAGAGCATCCATCACTATAGAGTAATAAAGGTGCCATTCTCCACTTTAGTGTGGTTTGAAGTTTACAGTGTGAGGAAAAAACTCACAATTATTTCATACCAGAGATGGGCCTCAGCATGTGCTCAGCCCTGTCCATTGCTGATGCTGGCCCTGGTCATTCTATCCCTTGAACTCCAAGAATGCTTCAGAAATCCAGGAAAGCAGAGTAGAGCAAATCACTTTCTCTAGGAAGTTACTCTGGCATTCAGGAAAACCTACTGCATGGTTGCAGTAGGTCTCATGTAAATGTGCTGCATAAATAAGGCATTTCCACATGGGTTCCCCCCCCCCCCATCAGTTCTGGCCCCATATTGCTTCAGTTTGCCCTGATTTCCACACACATTTTTGTGCCTTTAGCTTTTACTTCAGGTTTTGTTTGTTTGTTTGTTTGTTTCTCTGGGGTTTTTTCCTGTTTCTTTTGAGACCACTTTAATCTCAGCATTTTTCTGGAAGCCAATTTTCAGTCGCCTTCTTCCTTGTGTGTAATATTCCTGTCGGTTTTCTTTGTCCTGCCAACTCCCACACACCTCCAACCCACTTTTCAATGACTGGATTGTGGTCATCATCAAACCACTCTCTCCCCTCAGTTTTTTTTTTCTTCCAAACAGCACTAAAATATCGGTATCTCTCTAGCCCCTTCCCTCACAGAGATATAAGGGGAAAGGCCACAAGTGAAGTGGCTAGAGACTTAAGGGTTTGTTTGTTTTCCAAATGAAAGCTGGGAATTCAGAGAACTTGCCTATCAGCAAGCACAGCAGTTTATCGAGATATCGCTATTTTAGTGCCTTTTAAAAAATGCAGCCATGATATCGATATATCAATATGTGTGTGGGTGTAAAGTGCCATCAAGTCACAGATGACTTTGGTGACCCCCAGCAAGGGGTTTTCAAGGCAAGTGAAAAGCAGAGGTGGTTTGCTGTTGTCTTCCTCTGCACAGTCTTTCTTGGGGGTCTCCCTTCCAAATATTGACCCTACTTAGCTTTTGAGATCTGATAAGATCGGGCTGTACCATGCAGTCTTCCCTCCCATATCAATATAGGCAAGCCAAAAAATAAAAAGGGGGTGTGCTATGATGCCACCGATGATGGCAGCACCCTTCATCGAAAATCCTGTAAGAGAGATTTCCCCAATGTTTATTGGTGTATTGCCTCCTCTGATTATCTAAGGCAGTGCAGAAGAAAATAAACTGACTCCACAACTATGAAAATGTAGAGGGAGGACAGACGTGCAGAGGAACCATGCCCAGATTGATTCCAATGCTTGTGGATCAACTTTAAGAAAATCAGGAGGAGTAAGTTGAGTGTGCCAAACAGCTCATAGTTTTTGCAACTCATAGTTTTTGTTTTGAACTGGAGGCAATGGCCACCTAATCCAGAAGGTATTGTGAGCACGGTTCAGAGCCATACCAGCTGCTTATATCATGGAATGGAGATTCTATTTGTGACTTTAATGGTGTGGAAGAAACTTGGAAGCAGCAGCTCTTGTGCTTCTAAAGTATCGTTATAATAGGACCTAAGGTGGTTTCATCAGAAAAAGAAGGAAATTTACAGCATTTCTCTTTCCCCTTTGGAGGAAAGATGACGCAAGGCATGACATGCCTGAAAACGTCCTGCTGAATTCCTGTGTTGTGAACTATGAGCTTCAACTGAGCATGGATTTGACTAGAAGGGTTTCTTCACAGGCTTGCTGAAATCCCCACCCTTACAGTAAATTAAATTTGCTTTTAGAAGACTTTGAAGAGACTAAACATTTAGCTAATTCCTCTTTTATCACACCTGACTCAGACACAATCTGCCTGTAAGGGAACTTTTGACAGGAAGGACCTATATCAGGCATGTTTTTTAATGGTAAAAAATGCAGGCCAGGTGTTCTCCTTTTTCCTCCCGCACAAGAGGGCAAATGTGGGCAGGCCAACCTTTTTTTCCCAAGCAGCTGCAATAAGAGAAATAAACTCCGGTGAAGTCTTGGTCAGTGAAGTGTTGCCTCTGTGCTTTTGAACAACAGGTTTGATACATGTATTAAATGATACCATCCCCTCCCTCTGTGCCCAGTTTTTTTTTGTACTTGTGCGGAAAAAAATAGCTCTGGTATGGGTTCCTTACTTGCTTCGGCATGTTTAAAAATTTAGAAGAACATTTTGCCAGGATTTGGGTGATGAAAAGATTAGGTTCATGAGAAACCTTCCCAATATGTATTTTTGGAATCATAATATTGCCAGATAGGTGCACTTAGAGAGAGATGGGCCATTTTTAGATTATGCTTTTCCCCAGAACATTATTTTTTAAAACTGCTTTCAGTGGCATGAGTTTATTGGCTTTCCTCAATTGAAAATATGAAAACTTCTATGTTTTCTTTCAAAATAAGGGCAGGGAAATTATGACTATCTATCTGCTTTCTTCACTTGGTTCCAAAACAGTTCATTTCAGACCGGTCTCTAAGGACCAGGTTGTCCCTTTGATCGGTCTCCCCATCCTAGGGTTGCCAACCTCCAGGTACTAGCTAGAGATCTCCTGCTATTACGACTGATCTCCAGCCGATAGAGATCAGTTCACCTGGAGAAAATGGCCGCTTTGGTCATTGGACTCTATGGCATTGAAGTCCCTCCCCTCCCCAAACCCTGCCCTCCTCAGACTCCACCCCAAAAACCTCCTGCTGGTTGCAAAGAGGGACCTGGCAACCCTACCCCATTCCCATGCAGGACCTCATGGCTTCTGTTAATAAAATCCTTCCCTTCCTCAATCTCATGAAAGGTAGCAATCCTTTCCTCCAGGTTTTGAAACTTCTCTTCTAAGAGTCCTATCAGCTTAAACTTTTGACAAGTGAAGTCCCATCTCATCCTCAGGAAGGAAAACAAACATGGCACACTCCCTACAGGTCACTGGAAATGGGCCTTGAGCATCCAGGGTCACCTTCCAAGTGGATTTCTTCACCCTAGAATTTCCTCCATATGTTGATGTAACCTGGGACTTACAGGCCCGACCTAACATCTACCAAAGCCAAAAGTGTAACGTATGCAGGATGTAAAAACTTCTTAGTTTCTTATAGGAGCCCCAGGCTAAGAACCACAGGTGAAGAGCCCTTTGGCTGTTGCCCTTCGGCTCATGCTTCTGACAAGGAGGCTTAGAGTTCAAACGCTCAACAGCAGACGGTGGGACCACCTATCAACCCCAGGCAAACAGACCCTCCTCAATCAGCAACAAACCAAACGGAACCAAACAACACCCACTCACCCTCAAAACACTTTCCTTTCACACAGCAATCTCAGTTAATGCTCCCTAGAAGTTTAGAAAGTTTCTAGCCACAATCCTTCCTAAGAGCTCTATAGCATAACTATTGCTTATGGAAGAATTGGGAGGGGTTCTGCCTGTGAGATGAGACGTTACGAAGAATGGAAATAGGAGCCCCGCATTGTCCTCCTCCACACATGCAACACATCCACCATGGCCCCAGAAGCAGCAGCCAATAAACAGGAGAAAGAGAGAGATTGACCCAATGTCATTTGTTGAGTTGCAGGACTGAGCAAGGATTTAAATCTCAATTGCCCTGACCCTAGCCTAATGCTCTAAATATGGGGTCTCTAGCATAAACATTTTTGATGTTTTACCACAGAACCGCATCAAAAGATGAATACTGAGTAAGGAGCTCCTGGCCTTCTCTCGTTTCTCAGGAATTAAAGGCTATTGCATGACCAAAGACTCTCCATTTCCCTTCAGCAGAGGGGAAGGTGAGTGGATAATATTTATGGGAGAACTCTGAACAAAGGCCTTCTGGTCATAACTGTGATTCCAGTGACCCGAAGTTTGGAATGAACACCAATAAGACATTTCTGTAGCTTGCAGACCTGTGTTGCTATTTGTGATGGCCGTGTACTTTCTCAGCTCCCCACCCACACTTTTCAGTAACACTGACCGTTGATTTTCATTATCGTGTGGGTTGTGAGCAGTCAGCAAGGCAATGTTAACAATTAACTGTGCTGGATTACATGCTGCTATTATAGAGGAAGCCTGCGGAGGTAGAATAGGAATCTAAGCTGATTTCTACTACTTACCCCTCCCCCCGCCCCTTCTCCTGGAGTTAGGGTTGCCAACTCTGGGCTTGGAAATTCCTGGAGATTTTGGGGGTGGAGTCTGGGGAGAGAGGGGTTTGGGGAAAGGAGGGACCTCAGCAGGGTAAAATGCCATAGAGTCCCCTATCCAAAATGGCCATTTTTTTCCAGGGAAAGTTATCTCGGTCATCTGGAGATGAGTTGTAATTCCCAGGAGATTTCCAGGCCCCACCTGGAAATTGGCAACTCTACCTGCAGTAATTCATACCAACATCTTCCTTTCACACGCACAAAAAAACAAAAAATAAGTTATTGTCTCTTCTTTAGAAGGGCTTAATGCTAGGTGGTTTGGGGGGGATGAGACAAGGAATGTAGCAAGTAATTGGTTAGCGCAGCAAGGGACTGCAGAACTCCACTTTAAAACAGTTACAAATTCACACACGCACCGCTTTACTGAACTGACAGGCTATTTCTGTCAGAGACAGAAAGAGTGATTTCATTTGGAACTCCTTAAACCCAAGAATTTCAGCCTACCGAAATAGCTTGTGTCTTGTGCTAGTTTGTGTCTGGGGATATTTCCCTCAGTCCCCTCACAAGTCCCTAACCTCCTAATTCCCTAGGGTAACACAGGCCATTGGCTTAATTTCTGCCTCTTTATTGGTCCCTGAGCCCTATGCATTTACACTATAGATGTCTGAGTTCTTTACGTTCATTGGGCAAAGCCTAACTCCCTAACTAATCTCCTGGTACAAGAAGAAGAAGAGTTGGTGTTTTATATGCTAACTTTCTCTACCACTTAAGGGAGACTCAAACCGGCTTACAATCACCTTCCCTTCCCCTCCCCACAACAGACACCCTGTGAGGTAGGTGGGGCTGAGAGAGTGTGACTTGCCCAAGGTCACCCAGCTGGCTTCATGTGTAGGAGTGGGGAAACAAATCCAGTTCACCAGATTAGCCTCTGTCCTGGATTTGACTCACCGGCAGCTGGAGCCTTCCCTAATACACTACGTGATGTAATGTGTAGGGAGCCAGCGTGGTGTAGTGGTTAAGAGAGGTGGTTTGGAGCGGTGGAGTCTGATCTGGAGAACCGGGTTTGATTCCCCACTCCTCCCCATGAGCGGTGGAGGCTAATCTGGAGAACTGGATTTGTTTCCCCACTCCTACACACGAAGCCAGCTGGGTGACCTTGGGCTAGTCACGCTCTCTCAGCCTCACCTACCTCACAGGGTGTCTGTTGTGGGGAGGGGAAGGGAAGGTGATCGTAAGCCGACTTGATTCTGCCTTAAAAGTCGGCATATAAAAACCAACTCTTCTTCTACATTCCGCTTTTCCTCGCCTTCTACATTTAATCTCCTTCCCCTTCAAGTAGACTCCTCTGTTCACTGTGGCAGCTTGATTTGGCTATTTTAAAAATCTTCCTCTCATCTTCCATCGTTCTTACAACTATCTTGTAGCCCAATGTATATCCTTACATGTAGCAGTGTACATATGTTTGTAAAAAAAGTGCAAACACATATTCACTTCATAAATGAAATCAGGGATCAGTACCTGGATAAATGTAGGTTTTAAATTACACATTGAGATGTATATGTGTTGAATGTAACATATTACTTGTATACAGAAAAATCAAGTGTACACTGTACACAGATTCTATGTTCATTCACTATAACTTGTAAACAGGGCTACCGAGTCAGAATACAGATTTAGTGAAGTCAGTATTTTCTATTCTGGCTGGCACTGGCTCTCCAGGATCTCAGGTGGAGATCTTTCACATCACCTACCACTTGATACTCCTAAGAGGAGATGCCAGGAACCAAACAAGGGACCTTTCCCTGCTAAACAGATGCTCTACCACTGAATCACAGCCTAACCTACCTTTCAATACTTTTCATTCAGCTCATAACCTGCTTCTCATAACCCATTTATTCTCTGGAAGAACGCCTTCCCTAATCCCCCAAGTAACCCCCTGTGCCCACTGAAGTTTTGATTTATGTCCACGTTTCCTATTGTTCCACTCACTTGGCCTCCTTTAAATAATGAGCCAATGGGACAGGAATCTATTTGTCTTCTTTCATATTTTTATCTTGTTATATACGTTGATATATTAGGCCACTATTTTTTTAATAAGTGGAGGACCCAGAAGGACATGTAGGGGTGGGATCTCATCCCCCCCATTTCCTCTTTCCCTTCCCTGAAAGCCCCTATAGCCTCTCCCTTTATCCTGTTTTCTTTTCTCCTTAACACCCACCAGCCAAACTACTTTTATCTTCCTCCCGTCTTCAGTTTTCCCTCCCCTTCTCCGGCAGCTTCTCTGAGAAAACTGTGCCGGTTCAGCTACTGGACTGGGCCAGGCCCAGTTTCACAGTGCCAGCTGCCAGGCTGCATGGAGGAACTTGCAAGGACTTGTAAGGGTCACCTGCAAAGATTTGCAGGAGGGCCCCTCACTTTCCCCTGTACCCCCTTTCCCACACTATTTGATCTTTCCCTCCCCTTAACTACTCCCATGTTTTCACCATTCCCACTAATAAACCAACCAACCTTTTATCTGCTCCCCATCTTCAGCTATATCTATCATTTCATTTTCCCCAGTTTTACAGAAATAAGTGTTATGTCTGTTCATGGCTCCAATCTCTGGATTTAAGAATCCGCAGATGGGGCCATGTTTAAAATTAGATAGATACTAAGGGGCTGACTCACTGTCTGCTGTGTTAGAGATGAAATTCTGTGGCCCTACTTCATCGCAGAGAGGAGTGGAGAAAGGGATGAAGCAGTTTAGTCCTACAGCAGGTGAAGAGAGGGAAAGATTGGCAGCAAGCCAAGGCTCTCTGTTTAAGCAAGGTTAAATGTTTTCTGCTACTGTTATTGCTACTCTTGTATATATGTATATAGTTGTATTAGGGAAACATAACGAACAAGGTCATTTGGAGTTGTAATTTTTGAATTATCTGATTATTGTTAAATGTATCCGTTTTGTAGGCCATCCACCAGAGTCCTGTAAGCTCGTCCATGCAACTCAGGACTGTCAGGAAATATGCTCCATCCCATAGGTCAAAGTGCTGGGGTAGCATAATTCTGTATCAAATATTATGAAATCTATAGTGACTTTAAATGCATTTGATTTCAGCAATTCCACATTCCAATTCTATCAGTGATCAAATTCACTCTGCTGGCATCCAACCATATTTTACCTTTAAAGATAGTGAAATATTGTCAACTATACTAACAAGTATTTCACATATAGTTCTGCTTTGCTTCAAAGAAATTCATTTTATATACCTACTGATAGGTTGCCTTTTGGAAAGAAACCCAGCAAATTTAAAAAGCTACTGTATGGGCTTACATAATGCATGTTACATTTCTCTAATACCAGAATTCACGGAGGAGGGAGTCGGATGCAACAAAGTATGTTCTTCTTTTTCTCACACCCTCTTATAATACCTTAAGGAAACAAGCTCAATGATGTATTTATTATTATTTTTTACAAATATATCTCTCATTCTGATCATACATCCATGCAGTGAAAGGCACTTTGCATATTTTCAAATTTCAAATTGGTTTTCTTAATACTTACCATCTTCAAAAACTGCCCCAATTTGAAAAGATAATTCGGAGCTATGTTCTGCCTCACATGGATAGACTGCTCTTGCTTTTCTGCTGGCAACACTGCAAAACCAAGTCAAAGATCCTTATTAGTGAGTAATTTTTCTTTCTGCAGGATCAGTGTACAGTTCTTAATTTTTTAAGAGATTGCGGGAAATATTGTCCACACAGTCTATGCAGGAAAACAACCCAGCTTAATTTAAAGGAGAATTTGGTCCTACAAACACATCTACTTCCTTCAAACACCACCTGTCACAAAATCAGAAAGAGCCTTGGCTACTTACCGTGAAGGCTTCTTCTGCTCAGAGGGACGAAGGGCATCTTCAAGATGGGTGTTTCCTTTTCCTCTTAGCTCGGGAGGCAGGATTTAATATTTAAATTTTTCCTGGCTTCTGAGGGTAAACGCCCCCTATAGCCAGTTACAAAACTTTCCAAGCCTTAGAAGATTAGTAGAAAAAGCTAAGAAACATTTAATTTGTTATTGTACTGTAATTAGTATTTTCATGAACTGTAATGTTAAGTACACAACCTTGAACTTCAACTAACTGTAAGACTATAACTCAACTAGTGACGGACGTCTGGGAGGGCAAGATGCCCTTCGTCCCTCTGAGCAGAAGAAGCCTTCACGGTAAGTAGCCAAGGCTCTTTCTCGGCTCAGAGGGACAAAGGGCATCTTCAAGATGGGACATACAAGAGCTGTCCCTGTCCTGGAAGGGTTAGACATCCTGTAATATGCTTTGCAATACTCGTCTGCCAAATGCGGCATCTGCAGATGAGTAAAGGTTTAATCTGTAGTGTCTTACAAAGGTAGACACAGACGACCATGTGGCCGCCTTGCAAATTTCCTCAATGGGAGCCTGTCTGTCGAAGGCCGTTGAGGTGGCCGCACTTCGAACTGAGTGGGCAGTTATGCCTCCGGGTATGGGTAATTTGCTTTCTTTATAGGCCGTCTTTATACATAAGGCAATGGTGCGACTGATAGATGCCTTTGACATGGGTTTACCCTTTTTTGGTTGTGAAATATTGATAAATAGTGATTCACATGTTCTGATGCTCACTGTTCTGGACATGTATATATGTAAGGCTCTTCAGAGATCTAGTAAGTGCCATGTCTTTTCCATAGGTGTTTTTGGATTGGGACAGAATGATGGCAGTATTATGTCCTGCTCTCTATGAAATTTTGTGTTGCACTTTGGGATGAATGAGTGGTCATGTCTAAGTACCACCTTGTCCTTGTGGAATGTGATCAGTCCTGGCCGAACAGACAGAGCTCCTATCTCCGAAACTCTGCGTGCCGACGTTACAGCAGTGAGAAATAGGACTTTCATCCTTAACCATTTTAAACCGACCTTTGTAAGAGGTTTGAATGGCGGTTTTGTGAGTGCAGTCAGTACGGTATGTAGGCTCCAGGTGGGAAACCTGTGTCTTACAGGAGGAGCGATAAGAGTCATGCCTCTAAGGAATGATTTTATGTGGGGATGTTTGGTCACTTTATACCCTGCCACTCGTAGAACAATAGTGGCTATTGACGCTAGCTGTCTTTTCAGTGTGGAGGTGGCTAAGCCAATTCTGTGACCCTCTTGTAAAAAGGAGAGAATGCCTAGGGTTCGAGGTTTGAGTGGGTTGATGTTTTCGCGCCTGCACCATCTGGTGAATGCCCTCCAGGTTGAATTATAAATTCTCTGTGTTGAAGGTCTGCGTGCAGCCTGAATAGTGTTAACTATGTCCTCGGTGTAACCTAATCTGTACAATCTCCCCCTTTCAATACCCAAACGGTCATTTTGTACCATCCTGGGTCGGGATGGCAAACTGGGCCCTGTATCAGTAGGTCCGGTCTGTCTGGAAGCCTCCAAAGGTTGTTGTATGACATCTGTATTAATGTGGGGAACCATGGGCGTCTGGGCCAATACGGGGCTATGAACAAGACGTGTGCCTTCATGTTTGTATCCTCCTTAGCACTCTTGGAATGAGTGGAAGGGGCGGAAAGGCGTATAACATTCCCTTGGGCCAGGGTGCCATCAGTGCATCCGTCTGTTCCGCCCCTACTTGCGTGTATCTGGAATAGTAGCGTGGAAGCTGGTGGTTCGTACTATTTGCAAATAGGTCTACTATTGGTGTTCCGAATCTCTGTGTGATAAGGTGGAATATGTCTGGATGTAGAGACCATTCCGTCTCGCTGAGTGTCTCCCTGCTGAGCCAATCTGCCTGCATATTGGTAACTCCCTGTATGTGTTCTGCAGAGAGTGATGTTAGATTGGACTCTGCCCACTGTAGTATCGGTAACACTTCCTTGTGAAGCACTGATGATCTGGATCCTCCGTTTGTTTAAATGTGCCTTGGCGGCCACATTGTCTGTCCTGATCAGTATGTCCTTGCATTGAACTTGTTGTTTGAAGCTCTGCAAGGCTCTGTAAATCGCTCTGATCTCTAAAGCGTTTATGTGTAATTTCTGCTCCTGGGGGGTCCAGGTGCCCTGGGTTATGTGTGTGTGGAATGTTGCCCCCCACCCTGTCATGCAAGCATCTGTGTAGATCTGCTTCGGAACAGGGTAGATGAATCTGAGGCCCTTTGATAGGTTGTTTTGGTGTGACCACCATAGCAGGCTGTTCTTGGCTTCCTTGGAAAGGAGGATGTTGAGGTCCCTTTTCCTTTGTATGTCCTTTTGGTAGGGTCTGAGAAGCCATTGTAACGGTCTTACATGGAGTCGAGCCCATTGAACAGTGGGTATGCAGGCTACCATGTGACCCTGTAATTTGGCAAGGGACATGAGTTTTGATGACCTGGCAATATAAGTCTTTTTTGCTAGAGACGAAATGAGATTGATTTTTTTCTCTTGTGAGAAATAGTGTGTTTTGTTGAGTGTCTATTTCTGCCCCTAAATGTGTCAGCCGTTGAGAGGGGATCAATTTGCTCTTTTTGTAATTGATTAGGAATCCGTGTGTTGTCAATTTTTCTATCACTAATCGTGTGTGTCGTGCGCTTTGTTGTCTTGAATCTGCACATACCAGTATGTTGTCTAAATAGGGATGTATTCTTATTCCCTCTTTGCACAGGTCTGCCACCAGAGTAACCAGTACTTTGGTGAATACCCTTGGGGCTGATGTTAATCCGAAGGGGAGGGCCCTGAACTGGTAGTGTGATCCTTGATATAGGAACCTCAGGAAGCAGCGATGTTGTGGGCATATGAGAATATGCAAGTATGCTTCTGTGAGGTCTATGGACATTAGAAAATCTATCAGTCTTAATGCCTCTGTGACTGACTTCAGTGTCTCCATTCGGAAACGTCTCAGTGGGATAAATCTGTTCAGAAACTTCAGATCTAGGATGGCTCCATCCTCCGTCTTTCTTGGGAACTGTGAAGAATACTGAATAGGTTCCCAATGAGCATTCCTATAAAGGCACTGTTTCTATAGCTGCTATGTCTAACAGATGTTGTATCGCCTCTGAGGTTCTCTGAAGTTTGTCCTTGTTTTTGGATGTTGGTGATGTCACCAGCCTGTTTGGTGGAATGTGGGAGAACTCTATTTGGTAACCCTGTGTTATTATGTTTACCCACTGGTCCGGCTGGGAGGTTGACCATTGTGGTTGAAAAAGATTGAGCCTTCCTCCCACAGGCTGCAGTGTGGCATTTTGTTTGGTGGCCAGGTTTATTCCCTTTGTCGCCTTGGAATGTGGGAAATTTTGCACCTCTATTGAACCTTCCTCCTCTGCGAAAGGAGTTATGGTTCTGGTTCCATTGACTTCTACGTTGGTCTGGCCTATACCTTTGCAGCGTGTGATAAGTCCGAAATGGAGTATAGTTTGAGGTATTTTTGAATTCTTTCTGGAGGCTCTTGGGCAATGCTTTCTTTTTATCCTTAGTTTCCACTAATATGGGGTCTAACTTGTCTCCAAACAGGAAACCCATTAAAACCGATTTTGATCGGTGTGTCACTTGCCATGGGCGGAGCCAAAGGGCTCTCCTAGCGGCTGCTGTAGTTGCCATGGCTCTGGCTGCGTATGTCATAGTGTCTAATGTTGAGTCAGCCAGGAAGGATACTGCTCTTAAAAGTCTAGACACGCCCTCACAGGCTTGTTTTTTTTCCTGTGGAATGAGCTGTGTTAATTTTCTAGCCCATATTATTGCTGCTCTGGAAACCAGTGCTGATGTCACTGATGCTTTAATTGCCAGCGCTGAAGCCTCGTGGGATTTTTTCCGGCTAGCTCTGCCTTTCTATCAGCAGGATCCCTGATCAATGTCTGGTCTTCCTCGGTAACCAGCTCTGATGTGTGTAGTGCAGTGACTGATGTTTCCACCGGGGGAACCTTGAGTATGTCTGAGGTGTTTTGATCTAAGTTGTAAAACTTCTTTGACGTTATAGGCCACTGTTTGGAGGCCATGGGTTTCTCCCACTCTGACTTCATGAGGGATAAAAAGTACTCTGGTACTGGTACTACTTTATCAGGGGTGTCATGCCTGTGGAAAAACTCTGTTGTTCCCTTTTTTCTTTGAGGATTTGATTCAGTGTCATCTGAAAGATCAAGGGCAGCCAGTGTCTTTGATAGTAATAGAGGAAATTCCTCTGTGTTAAAAACTCTGGATTGTTTGGGCTGTTCAATAATATCTTCCCCATCAGAACTGAATTATCCTTCTTCCCTTTCATTGTTATCGTCCCAAGTACACAGAATCATCCTCCTTTCCCCCCAGCATAGTTTGTTGGACAGAGCTGTCCTTAAGGGCTGCTTTAGTGGGCCATCTGCCCTCCCCATAGGAGGTACCGGCATCAGTACCTGTAATAACCTGGCTTGAATGGGGTCCCATGTTGGCATAGGTCTGGTTGAGCGTTCCCTGGACTGGGTAACAGTGAGGGAAATTTGGCATAGGAACGGGTTGAGCCGCTCTCAAACCATCCGTGAATGCGTCCCTAATAAGGGCAGAGAGATCCGTTCTAAGAAATGTTAGCCCGCCGTCTTGCAATGGGGGAAGCGAGATCCTACCATTAGCCGAAGTCTCCGCTGTCGCTTCTCGTCCTTGAATCAGAGGCGAGCCGCCTAAGGACGAAACGACATGAGGCATGTGCGAGCCGCCGGCCTCCTGGTTCTGCTCCCTGAGCAGTTGTAGGGACTGGGCGTCCGGCGCCGACGCGCGCTCCGCGCCTGAAATCGGGGCATCGTGAGACAAATGCGAGCCACCAGACTCCAGGCTGTGCGCCCAAAAGCGCTTCGAGGAGGAAGAAGCAGGCGCTGCTGAACTCTTTGCGCCGCCCGCCACCGAGGGCTTTTTTCCGCTTTGCTTCGGCGCGGCTGCAGAGCAGGCTGCCTCAACGAGGCGTTTTGCGCGCTTGTTGCCGGCCGAGACGGCCCGTTTGCGCTTTCCTCCGCTGCCTGTGCCGTTTTTTCTTTTTGTTTTTGCCCTCAAGTCAATTTGCTGACTTGTAGAGGGATGGATGGCCTCTGATGGTTGAGGCATAGCCGTTAGTAGGCTAGGATCCAGATCGGCTGAGGCAATAAAATGATCTCCCTGCCGATCCAACATTTTGTTTTGGCGGGAAGGGATCCTTTTAATTAAACTACCCCTTGTATATCTCCTAAAGGACAGAAAACTAGAAAGAGTAGGATTAGATAAGAATAGTTATTAAGGTAGTTAAGTAGATATAAGTTAAAGAAGAGTAAAAGTAAGGCTTTTCTAATCCTATGTAGCTGAGAGCTGCGAAAAGCTGCTCTCCCGATCAAGGCAGGAAATAGAACTGGCTATAGGGGGCGTTTCCCCTCAGAAGCCAGGAAAAATTTAAATATTAAATCCTGCCTCCCGAGCTAAGAGGAAAAGGAAACACCCATCTTGAAGATGCCCTTTGTCCCTCTGAGCCGAGAATATCAAAGGAGATAATGTGTACTTAATACAGATAAGACTTTTAGGAGTGCCGAAAGCGTAATAATCCAAAATCAACAAAAATCCTAACACATTTGGGGACAGCATATCCCCTTTTCAGGGGAATTTCTTTTGCTTACTGTAGCAACATTAAAACCCTCCCCAAACAATCTAAATAAGCATTTATGTCTTAGGTTCAGAAAGCTACATTCTGCTTTGTACTTTAATAGTTTATAGTCCATCAAAACAAAACTGGCATCTGACATGTTAAGGGAGTGGTGAAATGGGAACCCAATGGATTCCTTTTTTATTCCTCATGCAACTGCAACTAGATTTACTTTGTATTCCTAAGTAAATCTAGGACAGTGAAGCAGGAAAAGAAGAACTTGATGAAAAATATAGCTTTGGCCACTGCACACTGGTGGTTGAAGTCACACAGTGTGTGTGGAGCTTGTCTATAGTAACATGACTCAACTATGTCACAGGATGTGTAGATTTCTGTCTAAGATGAGCACAGATAGTAACACTTCCCATCCATATCCAATCCCATCCACAGAGCCTCACAGCAGCCGGAGCTCCCAATGAGACAGTCCCGGCTATAATTTTTTACTGGACTCTTTCCCTTGTATCACTCTAAGCCCTTCTGCTCCATCCAAAAATGAGTGTCCTATTTGTATCATGAGTGGTAAGTTTATTATTTTGAAGTGTGTAAGATACTGTACTTAACATTAAAAGAAACACTTTTACTGGCACACTGCCTATACACTGCATAATACGATTTACAAGGGAGAAAACTCCTAACTTTTGTTTTTTCTTATAACACAAGAGAAATGGGGATGAAAAATAAAGGTTGCTAAAGAGCATAATATTACCATCCAGCTGGTCTGTCAGTTTCTCTGGCAGGGGAGGGGAAAGAGAAAGACGGTGGTGTTGGTGTTACTGAGGTAGGTCCTGTACTTGACTGCACATTCATCCAAGAAACCATTGATGGATGAGTCTGGCTGGGGCTGAAAGAAGACATTTCCAGGAAAGAATTAGCATTTAGTACCTTCAAGTCAGTATCATTCAATCTCGATCTTTTGTGAGTAGTTAGCTTCAGTTTCAAGATCCGTGAGGTCGATTAAATTATTTGCCAGCGATCATAATGCATTTTTCTGCCCTCATAATACCCTTTTTAAATATGCTGCTATCCCCTCTACAAAGGTTGTATTCATAGCAACCCTCCTAATAAAAAGAAACATTCTTGCTTTGTATAATGTAGGTAAATATGATTTTAGCCTTTACTGAGCTAGCGTTATTGCTGAGTATGAGCCATGCTGTGCTCATGTAGCGCAATGAGGAGGCTGAGCTAAATGCTGACGTTTACACAGAAGAGGGTTAGTTGGCAGCCGGTGTGCTCTAATGAAAGCCTGAGAACATCAAACAACTGCTAATAGCTTGCTTAACGAGGAATTACAGACTGTTATATTGTCAGGAACTCCAGTTAACATCCCTCCTGAGACAGACAGATAAATATGTCTGTCCTGCATTGGATTTTGACTTTTTTTAGAAAGATCCTCTTCTTGCTTTGAAAAGCCTGCAAAACAACGTCATCGCAAGGACAAATGTAAGTATAGGGGAGAAGCTGCCTTATAGTGAAACACACCACTGATGTATCACGGTCAGGATTGTCTCCTCTGGCTGACGGTGGCTCTCCAGGGTCTCAGGCCGAAGTCTTTCACATCACCTACTACCCGAGCCTTTTCAAAGATGCTGGGGACTGAACCTGGCACCTTCTGGGTGCAAGGCAGATGACTTACCAGACAGCGACAGGTTATTCTACCCACTGAGGGATAATATACCTTCCTACTATCTGGCTTGAAGTAAAGGAGGTTCCTCCTGGCATGTTGTTTTACCTGGTGTTTTCATTTATTTATAAAGATTTAAAGCATACATCATTTATCCCTAGCCTGTGGTGACTCACAGACTCCTGAAAGAAGCCATGATCAGTTACAACCATTTGAGTCTGTGATACAAAAGGGACCATACAGTGGGCTACAGGAATTATGGTAACAGATTAACCTCTAGACCACACTGGCTCTAGACCGTCAAACTACGACCAAAGAGGCCTGGGTTCAAGCCCCCTCTCAGCCACAAAGCTGATGAACATGGGCTAGTCACTCTGCCTCAGACTAACCTACGGTAACTCACAGGGTTGCTGAGGGGATAAGAAGGGGAAGGGATAATCAAGAACACTGCCCTGGGCTTCTTGGAGGGAAAGAAAGATAAAAATGTACTAGATAGACAAATGACAAAACGTATTCTCTTCAACTGGTATCTATGGTATAAAATTGAAGGTTACTTATTAATAGTTTTTTCTAGGCAAAAAGTATGGCAAAGAAAAATTCTTTCTAAAAGAAGTGTTGAGTCAACTGCATGGATAAAAATTAAAGAGCCCTGCCCATGAAATAGCCAAGAGGGCTACATCACATGACACTTTTGAATTCTGCTATTTTCCTCTTCCAACATAAGACTGTTGTTCAGAGATAAAACTGAGATGCAAGATATAATAATGCTTCATTTCTCTCATGGGGTCATAAAACCAAATTATAAAAAGAGGAACCTTGTTGTTTACAAGATCATGTTAAGTTAAAAACATCTGCACTAAGATAAATTCCAGTGGTAACATATATAGTTCTTGACAGTCATGGGTGAATATGGAAGACGACTGAAATGGAGACAATAACCCTGTACTAAGTGGGTAGGGTGTCTTTCCTCAAAAAGAGGAGTTATTGTACAGTCCAGTTCAACTAAAAAAAAAACAACAACAACAGGGAAGGTGTGAAAGTTGGATACCTAACTGAAAATAAGCTAGATATTCAGGAATCTGCTCCTGAAAATGAGAGTTTATTGGGTATATTGGTTCCTAAGATAATTCTACTGAACAGAATCATCTTATCTCAAGAATGAGTGAGAAAACAAAACAAAAAGGAGAAGATAGAATCTACACCAACTCTTTAGACAAAAGATCAGCCTTGGCTCACAGAAGAGTTGAAGTTCTGTAGTTGTCGAAGTGAGCATGTGACAGGCACTGAACTCTTTATGATTTTAAAATGCTGTTACTATAATAACGCATATAATGTACTTTAGATTCAATAGGCAATCCAATACTCCACAGGCACCGGGAAATATATGCTCCTTGCATATTAAGTGACTTCTATGCAGTATGTGAGCTGTTGGATAGGGGTAGGGCTGGGAGCATAATGCATCCCTGCCTCTCATGTTAGAATAATGCAAGTCCTAGTTGTTAAAGCTGTAGCAGGATGACTTTTTAAAAGGTCAAAATGTCTTTACCTTGAAAAAAAAAAGCAAGTAGTATTACTTGGGTGTGGGGTAAAGAAGATAGACAGAACAGCTTACCATACATAATATATGAGACACCCAAATACTACATTTGTTCAAAGACATGATCAGCTGACATTGCAACAGCAGTTTCTTTAAATGAAGACTGTAAACCTCTCAGCAAATCAGTCAACACATTAGCACAATGCTCTCTCATGCCACTCTGATAAATTTGAAGCATACATCTAAAGCACTTGCCCAAGATAAAGCATTTGAGAATGATAATTTAGCTGCAAGAAAAGAAAGTACAAGGTATGTTTTTTCTGTTAGACTATTGACTTAAAGGATTGCCTTGTTGAATCAGGACAGCACTTTAGGAACTGAAAAACAATCAGACAACAAAAATAGACCTTCTAGCATAATTCAAGAGAAAAGGATTAAGTCACCCGTCCCTATAAAAACTGCATGCTTTATTCAATAGCATATAATTTCTCATAATTTTTACAGTCATCAGAATTAAATGTTAGGTGCAATAAGTGCACAGCAAACCAGCATGGACAGTTCACAACAATAACTGACAGGAGATATAACTCTGGGCAGTATCCTACCAGCCACGTGAGGAAGTCACATGGAGTTCCCCTATGCTTCCTTTCATTAGCGCAGCTCCCTCTGACCCCTGAAAATATCATTCCTGGGTCACAGAATTCACACAGAGGAACATCCCTGTGGGCTGGTAAGTTGGAACAAGGAGAGCAAAGGGATGAGATTGCCCCTCCCCTCAACAGAGCTACACTTGAGGAAGAGGAAGAAGCAATTTCTATTAATTGTCTCCCCTCACTCCCCTCCATACTGGTCCCCTAACCCTGCCACTGAACCCTCCAAGGGTCAGAAAGCTACAGCAATAAAGAAGAATGGAGAACTAGACCTTCAACATATGGAATAACCCCCTAACCCCACCACTGACCCCTCCAAGGGTCAGAAAGCTACAGCAATGAAGAAGAATGGAGGAGAACTAGACCAACATATGGAATAGCAGGATACAGTCCATTATTTAGCGATTCAAACCATGTGAATCCAACAAATTGTATACTCTCTCTGATACACATGCAGATATTTCTGCATGTTTGAAAAACACAGATTCAATCCCCGAAGCATCTCTCAATGTATCAGGTAATGGCTTTGTCCCAATAAGTCCTCATAAAATTACTTGTATGTGCTGGATCTAACTTAAAGTAAGCCAAGGACAGCCCTGAGGTCCCAGATATGTCATTCTAATTCCATAGTACATCTACTCATTTCTGCCTAATCAATCATGTAGCAGAGATTCTTTTCTGACTTCAATGGGCAATTTGAACTGTGCTATTCAAGAGAAACCCTGGTCTTTCTCCATCTGTTTGCTTTTCTTCATATTTTACATGCTGCTTCTGCTTTTTACCATTCTAGAGCTGGACAATGAACAGGCGTACTACATCAAATGACAACCACAAATTCATTACTGTGGCTAAGGTGGGGAATTTACTAGCAACTGGAAATACAACCATGGATATCCTCTCAGGGTATATGCAATTGTCTACATAAAGGCAAAGTTGTGTAGGAAGTTTATCATGTGTGAATGGGTCCCTCAGACAGTTGGATTGAAAGCTCTTCCAGATCAGCACAGATAGATTAGAAGTCGTTTAAAAAATAGACACATCTGATTCTGAACAGGTGAGGTCTTTATCTTAACATAAGAAATAGCAAAAGCTGTAATAGTAACTTTTTAACAAGCAATCAGCCATATAGGCTTCCTTCTGGGTGCTTTGAATGGCAGTAAGAGATTCGCTCTTTTAACAAGGCTTAGTATTATTCACCTTCTATAAAGGTTTAACCCAAAATAGAATGTTTCCCTGGGCTACACAGCACAGAAAAACTATTGCAACTGCACAAGTCTTCAATCTTCCACTGTGACTGCCACTGTGATTCCACATTTCTCGTTTCCAAATGATTGCACAGAGGGCTGAACTTTTCGACTGAACATTACCAGGAGGGGGGAAGGGGGGAGATGCTGCACTTCATACATTCCTCCATAAGCATCCTAGGTTAACGCTAACTATGCTTTGCACTGACTAGAATGTTCTAAAATGCTAAGATCTCTGTGTGCTTTCTTGAATAGCAAGCCCTGATCTCCCATTCCCTGTATAATTTACTGGGGAGGGGTGAAACAAGGCTTTGTTTAATCCAGTGAGGTTTTCCTGCATGCAGGGAAGGATCATACTCAAGGTCCCAATTATCTACTAAAATGGTCAGGCATCTATTCAGATGCTGTTGGGTGGCTACATTTTTGGATAACTGAGAATAATAGGTTGTTGTTCAGGCAGAAGGACAGTTGCCCTCTGAGCATTCAAAGAATGCAAGGTCCTCTCTACTTCTAAGTTTGGATTTGGGAAGTAGAAAGAAGGGACCAAGTCTTGAAGTAGATCAGGGTTCCTTAACATGGTGCCAGTGAGTGCCATGGCCCGCCGTTACCTCCCCTGGCAACGGCTAAGCTTTTTAGAAAGTAGGAAGGGCCATTGTAAGACAGGGATTGTTATTGGCTGCTCTCATTCAAATTAAAGGGCTTTCCCCAGCTGCTATAGCAGCCACAGCCTCTGGAGGATAAGGAATGTTGGCTGAGTAATTAACATAGCAAAGGGTCACAACCTGATTGAAGAACATATAAAGCTTTATTCAGGAACTAACATACTTGGTAGTGAAGAGGAGAGAGAAAGATAGTGTCCTAACTACACGGCTAGAGAGAGAGCATGCACGAGCCAGAGTGGAACTTCCAAGAAGGAGGAGGAGTGTAGTGTAGTGGTTAAGAGCACTGGCTTGGATCAGTGGACTCTGATCTGGAGAACAAGGTTTGATTTCCCACTCCTCCACATGAGCGGCGGAGGCTAATCTGGTGAACTGGATTTGTTTCCCCACTTCAGCACATGAAGCCAGCTGGGTGACCTTGGGCTAGACACACTCTCTCAGCTCCATCTACCTCACAGGGTGTCTGTTGTGGGGAGAGGAAGGGAAGGTGATTGTAAGCCAGTT
Source organism: Euleptes europaea (assembly GCF_029931775.1). Taxonomy (NCBI): domain Eukaryota; kingdom Metazoa; phylum Chordata; class Lepidosauria; order Squamata; family Sphaerodactylidae; genus Euleptes; species Euleptes europaea. Next base: position 43,159,222 of record NC_079320.1, on the reverse strand, counting down.
TAATTCTTCCTTAAGTGGTGGAGAAAGTCAGCATATAAAAACCAACTCTTCTTCTTCTACATACTAGCACAGACCCAAGTAGCTTTAGAGGTGGAACTACACCATGTACCTTCACACTTCTCTCTGGGCCTTCCTCTTAAGTTACACTTTCAAATAACTATTTAGTTTTGGAAGCACACAGCAGACATAACAATGAAGATATATATTTTCTTTGTTTATTCTTGTTTAAGATTGTGTGTGTGTGTGTGTGTATTTAAACATTAACCACAAATTCTAGTTACCCTTGCCAATCTGTTAGATGCTGCCATATAAGGTGAAGAAGAAATCTGTTCCTTGGAAGATATTTTACATCACATGCCTACTTTCAATTGAAATAAAGTTACTTACAGATTGGCTACCCAGTCTGTTAGGTCGCCACTTTCTGTTATAAGATTATTCTTTTCCATCTCTGGAGGGCTGCTTGGAACAGCAGCTGTAGGAGACTGAGAAGACAGTGAATCTGTGCTACCAGTGGGAGTGCACTCTTTGGGAGGGCTTAGACTGTCACCTGAAAAATAAGAAAAAAATTTACACAAAAGAATGTAAACCACATCAAATTATTTATTATCCAAACGGCAATGCATCACTATATCTAATTCTCAGGATGACACTCTTTGTGGATACTAAAATATGGAGGTTCGAGCCATGAACAGACAAGACTGATCTTTCTACAAACTGAGAAAAGCAGCAGGTTTGCAGAACAATCTGAACTTTTAAAAATCCATTGAGTGGGTTAATCCCTCCCCCATAATGAAGAAGCACCTGTAACTTTTAAGAAAAAATTTTCTCTGTAGCTGCTGCTAGGCAACCATAACACTACTGCCAACATGCAAGCCTTGGTTTCTGTCAGTAAAAGGCAGGGGGAGGGGGCAGGGAACTTTCCAGGGTTGAAAAAAGGCTGGTTGGTTGATGTGAAGGAGAGAAGGAAGCAAGGGGAATGGTAAGAATATGGAAGCTCCCAAGAGAAGAAAAAAAGGAAATAGTGTGCGGATGGGGATATAGGGGAAAGGTATCCCCTGCAAGTCATTGAAGGATCCCCATTGTGCAACTAGGCCTGGCCCAATCTTCAGCACCATGCAATTGGGCTTGATCCTTGACAGGCAGATAGCACCATGCAACAGAGTTTTTCTGGCGAGACTGCCAGTGGGAGGGAAAGCTGAAAACAGAGGGGCTAATAAGGTAGGCTGGCTGTGGGGTGTGAAGGAGAGAAGGAAGTAAGAAAAGGAGAGAGAGATTATGGAGAATTTCATAGAAGAAACAAAGGAAATAGTGGGGGAGGGGAGAATAAGATGCCCCTGCAAATCCTTGCAGGTTCCTTGTTTGTAAAATAATAATCTGAATAGTTAAAATAAAAACAAAGCTATGAAGTGGTGGAAAAGTGACCTGAACATTGTTCCTAGCACCTGCTAATTCCAGTTTCTAAAATTTGGTGGTAGTAAATTAGACAGTGCTAGTTTCTAATATAAATCGTTTCAACACAAGCCTAATTCCATTCACTCAAAGGAAAAAAACAGCTCAAACTTAATCAATATAATTCAAAAATGCAGCAAGAACCAAACCTAAATATCTAAGTACATGATACAAACACAACAATACAACAAGCACACCCCTTGGAATGTCCATAAAGCAAGGTCACAAAGAAGCTGTGACTGTTTCCATATGAAGCTGCCTTATACTGAATCAGACCCTTGGTCCATCAAGTCAGTATTGTCTACTCAAAAGCAAAGTCCTCGGTGACTCGCAAAAGAACTAGTCAGTTGCCACCATGCCGCGTAGTCGATTCTGGCTTGCGAGGCGTATCTCTTGCTTAAGTAGCTGTACAGTCCAATGCGAAGAACAGATCAATCCCAACGGGGTTGTGGAAAAATAACGGAACATATATCCTAGGTAATTAACCACATTTCACCATAAGCCTTCTTCAGCCTATAACATTCCATATGACCACAGAGTGAACCCTCTGTGGTTATATGGAATGTTATAGGCTGAAGAAATTTAGCCTGAACTTCAAATATGCATTTGTGAAAAGCTCTAACTAAAACATATATTTCACAAAAAAATTCCAAGCATGTAAGGGTTACAGCTGAAGAATTTGAGTGTGCTGGTTTATAATATTATAATCAAATATTGTGCATGTGAAGGGGAATTACAGAAGTATGATTACATTACAGAAGTATACCTTAACTATACATTTCAACAAGCTTTTAAAAATCCAACGGTATGCTATTTGGACCCTTATATTAAGTCACACTACAATGCCAAGAACAAACTCCACTTGAGAAAGGTCAGCAGAAGACAACATAAATTAGTTTGGGTAGCAAGAGAGACAAATTGGGTTACAACATCAATACAAGTCAAAGCAAATTAATTTACAGTGTGAAGCAGCACAGTTATATCATAACTGCAGCAGACAAAAAGGAAAGCATCTTTCTCCACCAACCAAAATATTCCAACATCCTACACAAAACAACTGCATGTGAGTCTCTCTCTTTTGTTGCGTACGTCTACCAGTAAACTCAGTTAACCCACATTAACAACAATTGCAATTTGAACATGGGGAAGACTGACAGCAAAGACATATACATTGTGGAAATATTTTCCAGTGCCACCTTTCTCCAGAGACAATCCCAGAAAACAGATAAGTAGAGGAAAAAAGTGACACTGTGACAGGAAGAAAAGGTAATTGTATTAATTCAGACCATCCTGAGAGCTCTGTGTAGTTCTACGCAGCGTTACACCAGTTTGAGCATGTTCAGCAACTTGGGTGAAAGTTCAATTCCATTCAATAATGCAATTAATGCAACTCACAGCTGCTGTCTTGTAGCATGAATCCTACAAAGGGGTTAAAACCCCAAATGGAAGAGGAATGGTTGTGGCACAGAAGTAGCTCTCAGCACAAGTGGCAGTGGCACCACGTGGTCAGGGCGGCTACTTGGCCTTTGAGACAAGAGGGGCTCCAAGCCACTGAAATGCCCAGCTGCCTTGAAGCCTCTGCAAAATCTGTTTATTCTTACTCTAAAAAACACTCTTGTGTGGGCATCAAGTTTAGAACGTATTTCAAGCCACCTCTCACCAAGATGCCATGTTAAAAAAGCACAGTTCTGAAGCAAATTAAGGACGCATGGCATCTGAAGCACACATTCAAAAGCGGCATCTGTTTCACATCCACAGACCATGGAATTGTTCCAATTACTGCAGCAAAATCTCTCTAGCAGTTGATGAAGAAGTCTAATATTAAGGTCTAATCTATCCCCATATTCCAGTATCTGCTTGTTCCCAGAATGCTTCGCGTGAACCAAAGTATATTCATGAACGCCTCTAAGATTCTAGCCTTACAAGGATTTTTACTGAAAATAATATGAATACCCATTTATGGAAAATGTGCTTAGCAGCACTGACCAGAATTGGGAGAGAGTCAAGAGTTACGTAGTAAATGGAAAGTTTTTTATCCACTCCTATAAAAGGCTAAACCCCCGGCTATGGGGTACGAGATGAGGGAATTGGTTTCAGATCCACTTGGGATCTGGTCCTTCATCTCCCCCACCTATAGGTGTGTGTTATATGTGCGCTTTGAATGTTATCTGTAATGTCTTTCCTGAAAATGCATTGCTTCCTTATTAAAGCTATTATGCTTAGTCTTCAGACTTCTCTGATTCCGTTCTTAAATCATGTTCGGCTTGGAGACACCCACAGTGTAATCCTGCTACAGATGGTGATGAGGATGGGATTCGAACCCACGCATGCATCTTTCAGATGGAGCCTTAAAGAGGGGAATGGAGGAGGTTATTGAAATGAGTGAAAGCAAATAATAATCTATATGTTAATCTTACATCTTTCTGCAATTGCTGTTTAAGCTATAGCAATACATAATGGGCTTGTTTATACAATTAGAGATTTTTGTGGAGTATTGTTTTGCATTTGAGGACCTCTTACAAACGACTACTACAGTTTCATTAATTATTTTCACTTACCATATGAATTACCATTTCCTAGATTATGGATTATGATTATTTGCCATGTGCCTGATGAAGAGTCCTTGTACTTTTTAAGGGATATGAAAAGAATTTAGGGTTTAGACATTTTCTCCTGATTTAGGATTATATTGGATTTGTGGTAATAATGCCTAAAGGCATTGCCTCCTAAGAGAAGATGAAAATATTCCTTGGACACATACACATCCCTATCACCAAAGTGGATAATACAATATTAGTTAGGGTATTAAACTGGGAAGTTCCTAATGTACCTACCTACTCTTTACCAGGCCAAAGGGGTTTCATGTTTTGTTCATGTCTTCTTGCCCTGGCTTGGGGCTAGTGACTAGAAGGAATTATTGTTAACAGCCTAAGAATGATGAAAGATAAATTCAGCAATCTGAACCATCTCTGAGTTACAATAAGAAGTCAACCATTCCACAAGTAACACTTCAAAATAGAAAGGTCTTGGATTAGATTAATACCCAACAAAGAGGGGTTTGTACAATTTAGACAACAGTATTGTTTCTATGTAGATCAATCAAGAAACATCTCTTAGAGATAAGATTAAAAAAGCAGTACAAATCATTCACCAATTTTCAACTGATCATCCCTGGGATTGGGGTTTTCCTTTTCCCCCAATATTGATGAGTGGCTTAAAGCAAGAATCAAATATGTATTCATGGGCCTAATTATACTTCTGACAATTGGACTCTGATTTGCTGTGCTAGAAACTGTATAACCTGTATAAGCCGGTTGACTCCCAAAGCACCTTATCCCAACATGGAAATGGCTATTATAATGCAGGATCTAGCCCATATCACTGTGTATGATAATGTCCCATCATAAAGGAAGAGGCTCTCCTTATGAAGTGACAAAGAGGGGTATGATGAAGTCTAATATTAAGGTCTAATCTATCCCCATATTCCAGTATCTGCTTGTTCCCAGAATGCTTCGCGTGAACCAAAGTATATTCATGAACGCCTCTAAGATTCTAGCTTTATAAGGATTGTTACTGAAAATAATATGAATACCCATTTATGGAAAATGTGCTTAGCAGCACTGGCCAGAATTCGAGAGAGTCAAGAGTTACGTAGTAAATGGAATGTTTTTTATCCACTCCTATAAAAGGCTAAACCCCCGGCTATGGGGTAGGAGATGAGGGAATTGGTTTCAGACCCACTTGGGATCTGGTCCTTCATCTCCCCCACCTATAGGTGTGTGTTATATGTGCGCTTTGAATGTTATCTGTAATGTCGTTCCTGAAAATGCATTGCTTCTTTATTAAAGCAATTATGCTTAGTCTTCAGACTTCTCTGATTCTGTTCTTAAATCATGTTCGGCTTGGAGACACCCACAGTGTAATCCTGCTTCACTGTGACAATGGAGTTTTAAGGAATCAGCGCTTTTATTTCAAAACCAACCTTTCATTTCAAATGTAATGCTTAAATACAGACTTCCCAATGCTATATACAAAAGGAACTAAGGACCTTCCTTATTTTATTTTTTAAATGAGATTGAAAGAAAATAAATTACTGCAAAATACTGTCAATTTTAATATTAAAAGTTTCAAATTCCAAGTGGGCAACAGATGTTCAGCTCCTTCACCAAGGAAAAGTAGTACATATGTTAGGTTTAACGAGGGGGAAAAACCACCCTAATTTAATGCATTTTAATCTATGGATGGCAAAGCTCTATTTATTATATTTGCTTTCTACCCGTTTCTCCATGGAATTCAGAGAAGCATTTTAACCTCATAATAACTCTGTGAAGCAGATTAGGCTGTAAGGATGCCACCCACAGCTTTATAGCTCAATGGGGTTTTGAGAGGAGGGTTCTCCCATTCAAATCCAGTCCTTCACACCAGAAACAACATTTCACAACCTAAAATGTTATCTATAAAGCACTCTTTGTGCTAGTAGCAGACAATAAAACAGCTAAAAGATAGAACCTCTCAGTTAAAACCCATGGGTAAAAAAGAAATGTTTTGGCCTGGTGCCTACAGGATTGTAAGGGAGGTGATAGGTGACCATTGTTGTGTGCATTTGTTAGCAATTTTTAAAAAAACCCTTTAGCACTTAATGGGAAATTGAAAAACATGAAGGCATTGAGATGGAGGTTAATTGAAATCCAGGTGTATCTGAAATATTTTCTTCCAACATTTTTTTACGAAGTTTTGTTGGGTGATTTTAAAGTCACCCACCAGTTGCCCCAATTGTTAGAGCAGTGGGTAAAAATCCTTTTCACGCTGTTTTCATGCCTTGTTTCAATATTGATAATTCTTATGTTGCTTAAAAAAAATCATTATATTAGTACTATGTGAGCCTCTAGGTCTCTAGAGAGGTGGTATATAAATTATCTAAACAAACCACTGATATTCCCAAAGTGGTTTTAGAAGAGCTCCTTTCATGATTCAGAAAACTTTTCTTTCCTCCACTGAAATGAGTGGAATGTTTGGGGCACTCAGAGTCACTGCAGTGATTCCACTTCCCCTTTTCTATCCACGCCCTGACCTGGATGGCCCAGGCTAGCCTGATCTCGTCAGATCTCAGAAGCGAAGCAGGGTCAGCCCTGGCTAGTATTTGGATGGGAGACCACCAAGGAATACCAGGGTTGCTGTGCAGAGGAAGGCACTGGCAAACCACCTCTGTTAGTCTCTTGCCATGAAAACTCCAAAAGGGGTCGCCATAAGTCGGCTGCTACTTCGGCACTTTACACAGACACACACTTCTATCCACATACAAGCATATCCTCTACAACAGTAGAACTCGCTTCACGGCTCACACAGAGCCACATTCACTACAACGTTCTGCTAAAACAATGACATTTACTTCCATCCCTGGCAGGAGTCTTGCACCCCAGGGATGTTCACAGCTTAGTCATTCCTTCAGAGCAGCTGTCTCGAGGAAGGAACCGACTACAAGCCCCACTGGGGAAGGGCCCTGCCTACTTTCCTGAAACATGGGACAGGTGCCACATTGGAGAATGGTGGTCAGCAAAGCCACAGGTGGTATGTCAAGGAGCCACATGTGAGTCCCTGAGCCACTGCATATCACTGCTCTAAACAATCTTCCTTGATTCGCCTTCTCTCATATGCATGCCCATTACTTAATTGCCTCTCCTTACCACTGCTACTCGCTCATATTTGCCTTCTAGCTTTATAGGAGAAGAAGATATGACAGGGATGCAAAAACCTCTCCCTAAAAGAAGCATGTTTGCAGCTGCTGCTGACAGCTGACATCTGGCATCTGCTTAGGTGTTACCACTCCCTTGTCCTCTCTGAAACCTTCACCTTATTTCATTTTAAGGCAGGCTGCTTGCTAGTTTTGGAACATCTGTGCTAAAATAGGAAGCATCTTCAGGCAGCCCACAGGTTGGCTAGAATAATACTGAGCCACACCTAATGTCTTCACATTAAAAAAAAGCTACAGATGTACAGCATCCTCCTACATAAACATTTCATCAAGGTAGCTAAAAATACAAGGACCAAGAAATCACAATCTCATCAAACTGTGGAAAACAGTTCACAGCAGAGTCACAGATAGTATGTCAGGGTGCTAATTTAAACCTTATAATTAAAATGCCATGATATGATAGATCCAGGGGTTGCTGTATAAAGAGAAATCAAATACAAGCACAGTAAGAAGAGGGATTCCACTAAGTCTGAGCTAGTGAGAAAATGAAACTTTATCAATTAGCAAACTGAACTGTCAAGGATATTATTCACACTAAGGAAAGGATCACATAGCCTCTGTCTTTTAAGGGGGGAGTAGAAATATTTTTATATTGATCTCAGATAATACTTTCAAGTTGGATTCAGAAAAGGAAGAGGGACTAGATATCATACTGCTAAATGAAGACATTGAAATTGTTCAAGATTTTCTATTCCTTGGCTCCATCATCAACCAAAAGGGAGACTGAAACCAAGAAATCACAAAGAGATTGGGACAGGGAAGGGCAGCCATGAAGAAGCTAGGAAAGATTCTTAAGGGTATGGATGTGTCACTGGCAACCAAGATCAAGATAATTCATACCACAGTATCCCCATTACTATGTATGGGTGTGAAAGTTGGACAATGAAGAAAGCTGGAAGGAATAAAGTTGATTCATTTGAAATGTGTTGTTGTAGGAGAGCTTTACAGATATTGTAGACCGCCAAAAAGACAAATCAGTGGGTTCTAAATCAAACCAAGCCTGGACACTCCCTAGAAGCTAAAATGACTACAATGAGGCTATTGTACTTTGGTCACATTATGAGAAGAGTCACTGGAAAAGATATAATGTTAAGAAAAGTTGAAGGCAGGAAAAGAGAAGACCCAACCAGAGATAGATAGAGTCAGTCAAGAAAGCCACGGCCCTCAGTTTGCAAGATCTGAGCAAGACTGTTAATGATAGGATGTTTTAGAGGTCACTAATTCATAGGGTCACCATTAAGTCAGAAGTGACTTGACAGCACTTAACACACACTTGATAATACTGACTCAGGCCTCTGAGAAATAAGTATCAGTTGAAACCACACCATAAGTGATCTACAACCTTTCTTGAACAACGACAATTCTCTCTCTCAGGCCTTGGGCAGTATGCTGAGACAGCTTTCTAATCTCATCAACCACAATGGACTTGCTAAGAGACATTAGCCAAGGATGCAGGTGTTGCTTGATGGATTCTTCTTCTCTCATACACATACATCTGTATCTTCACCTTGCCATTGATGCAGGCTCATGTTTGCTTCCCAGGAATACAGGAAAAGAGGGTAGAGCTGGGATGCAAAACCCACTTCTCATAGGAAGAGGTGTTGCTACTCAGGCAACACTATAACAGGGCCTAATAATGTCAGTCATATTTTTAGGAGCTAACTCACCTGATCATCCTCCAATGTGAGATATGCAATCATCTGTCATCAATGCTTTTCAGCAGTCTACAGTGTTTATGTAAAAGCATAATCTGACACAAATTTGACATAAATATTGACATAAAGATTTGGCAATCTTCAAATCCTGTAAACAGTTCAGTCTTTCAGTTTCAGAGAAGTAGCCATATTAAGTCACATGCAACAATAACAAAAAAAAAGAAGCATTTGTATTCTAGCATACGATTTCGCATCTAAAGCCTGGTTCATCAGAAGCATTCATCTTATTTTATTTATTCAAACAGTAATAGGCCACCCTTTCTTTTTTCTTTTTGGATTAAGAACTCATCTGTATCTAAAAATATATAATAAAATAACCATTTTCAATTGAAAATATGAAAAGCGGTAAGGCGCTGGGGCCAGATGGGTATCCTATGGAATGGTATAAGGCTGTCAGCAGTTAATTGACACTCCTCTTGGTCCAGATGCACATGAAGATGTACAAGATTCTGGTGATTTGCCAAAGTCAATGTATGAAGCATCCATTAGAGTTCTGCCTTATCCACTCACAGCCTCACAGTTAATAATCTAATCCTAGGATATATACCATCTCTATGGGCACTTCCCAAGCATCAAGTACTATGGACTCAAAGGGCAGCCTTGATTGCCAAGCAAATTATCTTGCGGCACTGGAAACCCTGTATTTCTCCCTCTGTGGATGACTGGGTCAATCATGTCGTGGTTAAGAGCGGTGGTTTGGGGCAGTGGACTCTAATCTGGAGAACCGGGTTTGATTCCCCACTCCTCCACATGAGCGGCGGAGGCTAATCTGGTGAACTGGATTTGTTTCGCCACTCCTACACATGAAGCCAGCTGGGTGACCTTGGGCTAGTCACAGCTCTCTCAGCCCCACCCACCTCACAGGGTGACTGTTGTGGAGAGGGAGAAGGGAAGGTGATTGTAAGCCAGTTTGACTCTTTCTTAAGTGGTAGAGAAAGTCGGCATATAAAAACCAACTCTTCTTCTTAAATCTCTGTATAAGGGAGAGAATCACATACCACAGATGAGAAGCTCCTGAGACCATCGGGCAAGATTTCCTGTATCTCTTTGAGGACCTGCTCCACTCCTTGTATGTTACCCGCCTCTTTCTTCCCCTCACCCCATTCCCACTCTCCCTTCCCCCCTTTTCTTTTCTTAATCTGTACTCTTAGCTGCTTGAGTGTATGCAGCCTTTACTTTGTTTTTGGTTTTTTGTTGTTGATGATGGGCTACGTTGGGGAAGAAGGTGGGCAGAGGGTGGGTGGTAGGGCTATATTTTCTATCTTATGTGGAAAAACAATTAAAAATCTTCATGATAAAAACTCATTTTAACACACCTTAAAGAGTAATACCAATTTAAAGCCATCATACCACATCCAATAATCACATTACCACCCACAAGCCCTTCTGAACAGTTCTACCTTACACATTTTCCTGAACTGTAAGAAAATAAGGGCCTTCCTATATTTTGGAAGTCTATTCCACAATGTGGTTGTTGCCACAGAACAAACACAAGCACCTGCAGTGGCAAACTTCACCAGTCTGCCCAATGGCAACTGGTAAAGTGAATGAGATTGCCACAGGGGCTCATATCAGGAGAGATATGCAAGTCCCAGACCATGAAGGCCTTTACATGTATGCCTAGCATGCCAAATTGGACCCAGAAAAAAATAGGCAGCCAACGTACGCATATAGGAAGTGTATAGCAGCTCACTGCAGATATTTTGAGTTTCCAAGACATCTCCAAGGGCAGCCCTATGTAGAGCACGTTACAATAGTCCAGCCTCAAGGTTACTATAGCACGGACCCACATTGCTAGATCTGCTGGGTTTAATAGGAATCCGGCCTCCATGCTGATGGAGCTGACAAAAAGTACTTTTTTCACTATGCACACTTCAAACATCAAAACAACCAGGGTCAATCAAAACACCTCACCTCTTAATTGAAGGAGAAAGAGACAAGTTCACCCAATCTAATGAAAGTGGTATCTAATCTTTCAAACCAAGTCTTACCAACCAGAATTACATCTGAGTATAGCTGACAGACACTGGCCTAGAACACAGACAGGAGCATCTGGAGGTTTGAATAAAGAGATATATAGTTGTGTGTCATCAGTGTAATGATGACACTCAACTCTGAAGTTTCAGTAGCCTCACTGAACTATCTTACATAAATACTGAAAAGCATGGGTTAAATCTTGCAGCACTCTGCATATCAAATCACATTTCACTGATTTTGAATACCCAACTAACATTTTCTGACCCTGCTCTGGCCAATAGTTTTAACCATTCAAATGCTTTCTTCTTGATTCCTACACCATGTTCTAAGTGATGCAGTAGGGTTAAATGATCCACTCTGACAAAGGCATCTGAGAGATCTAATAGAATTAGTAAAGAGGCATTTATCCTGTCAATACCTAAATAAAGACTGTCCATCAAAGCTACCAAGGCCATCTCTTGTTCCATAGCCAGGCCTTAAGCCAAAGTGAAAAGGGTCATATGTGTCATTCAGAAAACACTGCAGCTGTTATGCCATTACTCGCTCATTTATTTTCTCCAGAAAAGAGAGTTGATACTCGGCTACAATCTTTCCATCAAACACAGTCTGTTGTGTCATAGTTATCTTTTTATGAACAGCCTGCTTCAGCAGCCTAGGGAAGTCCCTCTCTGAGAGAGAGATACAGATTATATTTATTATAGGCTCTCTAACTTTAATCGTGCAAGAGGGGCTGGAGTCTAGGCCACATGTGGTGACCCTCACAGCCCCTAAAATCCTATCAAAATCACTGAGGGAGACTAGACTAAAACTATTCATAGAAACAGGACCAGATGGTGCTTCAGATGCCTCCACTACATGATTTATCTGCAACTGACATTCAGAGCAGATCTAAGACATTTTATCAGCAAAGAATTGCACAAAGTCATCATAGTTGATAAGCAATTCCCTCTTGTTCTGGGACTATGTACTTGGAGTCAACAATTAATGAATACCATTTAAAAAAAGCAGTAGCGGAGAATTACTGTTTCTTCTCCACCATCACTGACCATATCTATTGCTCTATGGAGCCTGGCACTCCAGATACCTATCAACACTCCAGCTCAATTACAATTAAGACCCTCAAAAACCCTGCTGAAAATTCTGAAATTTAGCCAGATCCTTTAGTCTCTGAAGGCAGACCATTTTAACCAGCCTATTGCTCCTGTAGGTAGGAGATGCTACTACCATTCATCCATGTGTCCAACCATGGCATTGGTTGTTCTTCTAACCATTCATTAGAACCTGGTACTTGCTCAGAACATATTAACTCCAGAATGTGATCTTTTTCATGTGTTGGGCATATCAGAACCTATGACAGCCTCATAGCAACCAAGAAGTATTAAGTATAGCCTGCTAAGGCAAAACTGAGTTCTCCAGCACAATCTGTCTGGTGGTATCCAATACCACATCAGACACTGTCTCTGCCGGCTCACATAAGGCATCCACTATGGAGCTAGGAGGACAGTATACAGCACGATACCCAACCAGATCTTGGGATTCAATGCAAGGGATATATAATCAAGGCTAACAATTGTCTGCTCTGTGAATCTACAAAAGAAAGCAAGAATAGCATGTTGCAGGCCTCATTAGCACACATGCATACGCACACACAGATTTTTTAAACGGAAAAACTATCAAGGCATTCTTTTGCTGACCTAATCACCATTCTTCAGCAAAAGAACTTTCAAAGTGAGACTCCAGAGATAAACTGCTGAATCAGAATTCATCAGTACATTCGACTTTGTGAACACCTTCCATAGCTACTGTAGGTAGCTGAAAATGGGGTCAGGGACCCAATTACTGAAAATGGGGTCAGGGACACATTTTGGGGGTGTCTGGCAGGGGCACTTGCCCCTGGCACAAGGAGAGGGGGCACCAGAGCGGGCTTGGAGAGCAAGGGCAGAAGGAGCACAACCACGGCACGGGTGCAACTAACCACCCGCATCCTGGCTGGTGCGCACACTGTGTGCCCAGGCACTGCTCTTCCTCTCTTTTTGTTTCTGCAGGGGCGCCCCACCTGGAGCGTTTGTCTCCGCCCCAGTGCCTGGCTACAGCGCACGTGTGCAGCACACACCCTCCCTCCCCACTGCCCCAGGCGCTCCTTCCCCCAGCTCCATGCCTGAATGGGGTTGCACTTACCTGTAAAGGGGTTGAACTTACCTGTAACCGTTGTTCATTGAGTGGTTTTCCATGCAGGCACACATGGGACTGTGCATGCGTGCAGCCTTGCCACAGAGGTTTTTACTAGAAAGTTCTTCTCTTCTAGTGCTTCCTAAGGCGCTAGGAGTACTCCCTCTCCCCTATCGGCCCAGCTGTTCCCATCTAAACCGGCACATGACCCGAGAGGTGGAACGCTCCTTCTCTCAGTCATTCCTCACCGCCATGGAGCCTAGTAAGCTTTGGAAGCAGCCCACAGTGGGGAAAGAAGGGAAGGATGTGCTTCTGCACAGAAAACTACTCAATGAACAATGGTTACAGGTAAGTGCAACCCTGTTTTCATCATCATGGCTTCTGTGCAGTCCCACGTGGGAGATGTTCACCTGGTAAAATGGAGGAGGCTGTGGGCCGCCCAGCAGAATAACAACTACAACACGGCCACACACAACTACAACACTGGAATAACAACTACAACACTCCCACAGCTGTGTAGTTTCTGGAATTGATGACAATGTAGTAGTGTTTCACGGTCAATGGTGATGATCAGGTGGCTGCCTTGCAGATACTGGTGATGGAGACCTTCCCAAAGATGGCTGCTTGTGCCGTGGTGGAGTGTGCATTCACAGGAAAAGGGCAAGGGACCCTAGACCTGGTGTATGTGTGCTTGATGGCAGACATCACCCACCATGATACTGTCTGAGCTAAAGGGACCCAACCCTTGTCATGGCCAGAGAAACAAACAAATGAATGTTAATCTTTACCAAACTCTTGTGTCCTTTGTAAGTAAAAGGGTAAAGGCCCTATGCACATACAAAGAATTAAGTGCACATTCCCCATCAGTAGAAAGGGAGGGAAAGAAGACCAGTAAAGTCCTGTGCCAGATGAAAGGCTGACACCACCTCAGGGAGGAAGCTAGGCTTGGCCAGAGTACCACCTTATCAGTGCAGAATTTTAGAAAAGGGCACGCAATCTGGCAAAAGGCACCACTGTTGTGGTGGAGACCATAAGGTCCAATAACCTTTGTATGTTGAAAGCTGACTGGCATTTGACCCTCTGGAAAGACCCGGGCAGTCTCTGTAAGACTCCGATCCTGCCATCAGGCAAGATAGCCCTCCCATGTACCGAGTCTAGGATAGCCCCTATGAATGATATCGACTGGGATGGAAGCAGTTGGGACTTTTTCCATGTTGACCACAAAACCAAGTGAAGTTAGGGTGGATAGTGTCAGGGAGACCTGTTGATGCAAGGAGGTTTCAAAGTGCACCACAAGCAGCCAGTCATCCAAGTATGGATACACTGTACAGCCTTGGAGATGCAGGTGTGCCACTACCACTGCTGTGAACTTAGTGAAGACCCTAGCAGCAGCTGAGAGCCCAAACAGTAGTACTCTGCCCCACACTGGAATCGCAGGTACTTCCTACTATCCATGTGGAGAGACATGGAAATAAGCATCAACGGTCTAGCACTGCAAACCAGCAACTCCATTGTAGTACAAAGAGAACATTTATTTAATTGTGTAAGGTCAAGGATAGGATATTTGCCTCCATCCTTTTGATCAACCAAGAAACAAAAGAGACTAGAACCGGAAAGGTGGTCATCATGGGGGGCGGGTTTGATAGCTCCCTTCTTTAGGAAAGAGTCAACCTCACTATTCAGTTTTGGCGGGGAGTCAGATGGGCTACAGGAGGAGGATCCAATGAGGGTACAACCTTAATTCCAAGTAATAACCTAAACTAACTATAGAAAGAACTCAACTGTCTGGGGTAATGGTTCATCAGGCATCAATGAAGGGGGACAACCTGTCCATGAAGTACTGAGTAGCCAGGGGCAGGCCTAGTCATTGGAAAGGTATGTCCTTAGTAGGGGGATCTCTGCTGGACTTGGCAGCTCCTTTGCTTCATGGCTTTTCCTGGAGCTTCTTTCCTTGGAGCTGGCCTGAATATTGAGACCGGTAGGAGGGCTGATACGGAGGTTGGTAGCATCCCCATGACTGCAAAGGTGGGTACTGGTAATGCCTAGGGAAATACCTTGGTTTAACTGAGGCTGGTTGCCTCATAATTCTCAAGGTCTTCATTGCCTGGTTATTCTTCTTTATTCTGTTCAGGGATTCATCTGTTAGTATTAACCAGTTCTTTCCCCTTGAAGGAGATACCTTCCACCTTCGCCAGGGAATCCTGGGGGAAAGCTGTAGTACGCAACCCGAAGTGGCGTCTAAACATGGCCCTGCTAGCACAGTCAACAGCATGCCTCACCAAGTTCACCTGCTCCTTACTAAGTCTCATTCCCTCAACATGAAGTACTCTGGTGAGTAGCTTCTTATCCTCAGGTAGGGCACTGAGGTAAGATGAGAATTAGTCCCACGGGAATAACTGATACTGGGATATGATGGTACTGTGGTTAGAAACATGGAAAGCAAGGCCCCCTGATGAGTGGACCTTTCTGCCAAGGCCATCCAACTTCCTCCCTTCCCTACCTAAAGGGGAAGAATGTGAGCCTGCCCTGTGTCTTGAAGGCAAGACCTCCACTATGAAGGAATTTGTGGGAAGGTGAGTGAATAGAAATTCACAGTTGTTGTGCTGGACCCTATACGTACTCTCTATTTTTCAGGTGGAAGCCTGTACTGAAGCTGATTTAGACCAGATCAAATTAGTAGCCTCAAGGAGACCATGTAGCATTGGTAGTGCCACTTGCCCTGACAAGGTGTAGGCAACTTACAGAAAGGATCAGATGGCTTCAGATCCAAGCAGACAATGTCTAATTGGAGGGCTTTTGCTACTCTTATTAACTGCTTGGTACACAGCTGCAAATCTTCCGTGGGGGAGAATGGAGCAAGATCCCCCACTTTCTTGTCCAGGGACAGGTCAGAGGGGCAACAAAATGGCCAGAAAACTTTTCTTCAGAGTTAGAACCCTCTGGGAGGAAGGTGGGGAAGGTGGACAGAGCTGACAGTACTGCAGGAGTATTGGAGTTGATGATTGTTGACTTCAGAACCATCTGTGGGAACCACATCTGTTGCCTGGATAGTGTGCCCCACTGGGAGTCAGGCAGGGGAACCAAGGTGGTTGCCAAAACATTGGAGTGATCCCAGCAGGCTCCTGAGAGGTCCTCTTCTTTTTCCACAATGCTGCCTTCAATCTTGTTGCCCTCTCATGTTGAGTTTTCAGGATGAATTGCTTGTAGGCATCACAAGCCCTGACATTGTAGGCTCTGCCCAAACATTAGGCATAAAGAACAATCATCCATTTGTGGTATTGAACTCGGTACACTGCTTAAAAAGAGCCATCAATTAAAACTAAGTGGACTCGATGAGATACAACGATGACAGACGAACTCTTTTTCCAAAGACTGTGGCAGGAAAGAATGGGAAAGTCAAAGAAGATAGGGAAAGGGAAAATGAAGAGCAATCTCCTCAAGGCCTGACAAAGAACCCAAGAGGAGAGGAGAGAAAAGCACATCCACAGCAGCAAAGGAAGGACCGAGGGAAGGAGGGCTTCACCTCCCTGGATTACATGCCAATTTAGGTGCAAAGGGGGCCCAACAGGGGAGGGGGAGCACTCTTAGCACTTTAGAAAGCCCTAGAAGAGCTTTCTAGTAAAAATCTCGGTGGCAGCCCTAAATGCATGTACAGTCCCAAGTGGGAATGCACAGATACCATGACAATGAACAAAACTATTTCAATGCAGAGTACCGAAATACCTCTCCTTATAATTCTGAACTGGGCTGTAGAGGTTGGATAAAAAAATCTACAAAATGGTGCCAGGACAGTCAACAGGGATTTTTCTATAAGCCTGGAGGAAGTCCTTGGTTTGTATAAAAATATGAAATGTAACAAACAGTAAACAATCAGGGGTTTAAGAAACACAAAATCATAGAACCAATGTATGTTTCTTTAAGAAAGTATGTCCCTAATATCTCTCTAAACTACATTGTGAGATCTTGCTGACTATTTTGGGGGTTCCCAGGCAACCAACACTGCCAAACTTCCAAGCCTCAGTTAGTATCAGTGAAGGGGAGGGGGGAGCGAGACAACCTTTTAAAAAAGTAAAAGATAGGTGGGAGCAAAGGTAAATCTGGAGTGAGAAGGAGCAAAAAAGGTAAAAAGGGAAAGCTGAGCCCAGGAAAGGGAAACAGAAAAAAGTAAGTGGGTAAGGGGAACAAAGTTGCTGGAGAAGCAGCAGAAAAAGGTATGCATTTTGGTGGGAGAGGAGTAAAAGGATGAGGCTAGAAGGCAAAAGGGAAGCAGAAGATGGGGTGAAGAGGTTGCAGGCATTGCTGGGGTGGGTATGGTGAAAAGCAAGAGAGAGAGGGAATGGGTAGGTGAGACCCCCCATAGGTCCACCCAGGTCCCCCACTTGTAATTAACTAATGGTAATAAAAGGGAATGAAGAGCTAGCAATGCATTACTAAATTCAAGCACTTCTCAAGAACAGTCTATGAAAAGTGAGCATTTGGTAAATAACAAATTTTACAGGAAATTCCTGCAAATATAATTAATGCACCTTTCTGTACTAAATAACAAGCTATGTGTTAGCCCAATAAGTGTTGCGTTAATGCTTGATAGGTCATATTCAATTATTTTGACTATCTGATGTTTAGTGTTTATGAAGAATCAAGTCCAATATTAGTAGTTGGCCAAAGTTTTAGTTCACATGAAAAGGAACAGTCAAGTGCATTAGCGGTCTGTTCATGAAAGACCTGCTTTTCTTTTGTTTCCTATCTTTTTCCATTTATCTTACAGTTGTATAATTGTCATCAGAGGTCACACAGATTTGGCTTAAGAAATGGAGCCACTGTGTAAAGAGGAACAGAAGTTCTCCTTTAGTTCTAGATATATACAGCACTATGTGATAAGAATGCACCCTCCCTTGCCTTCTCTCTCCGTTTTCTATTAAAAAAAAGATAATCCAAATAGTGAAATGGAAAACTACTGTAGGCTGCCCTGATGACACAAGATATACTGCAACTCCACTCTGCTGCCAAGATAGAAAATATAATTAACATCTTACTGTCATCCAGCTCAAGACAGAGATTATATACAGCAACAGGCCTCTTATTACGTTGCCCTTGTCTTCTTGATTGTCGTGGTGGGGCATTTGGAGGGGACACTGACACAGAGATTGGCTCAGAAAGAGTGGCATCAGGCAGAGTTTGGAAAATCTGTAATAAAGAGCACAATGGGCATTAATTATTTACTATAAACAGCAACCTGTATAAATGCAACTGTAAACCATTATCAAATAACATTTGCTTTGGATTCTATTCAAGGGAGGAAGGAGCCAAAACTCCATTCTTCAAATTCTGGGAATGTGCCATTACTCTTTAAAAAATATAATAAATACAATTTTTAAAGCATAAAAATATAGTCTACACATTAACTGCTCTGTGGATCACTTAACCCACAGACCTAGGTATGTGCAACTGCACTTGCCAGCTGGTAGGAAAAGCGAAATATTTCTTCATGAGCCACCAAGCCAAGAGAGAGGTTCTACCATTTCACTGAAGCCATATATTCTTTGCCAGAGACTCCATCATAATTATCAAAGCTGATGACAGAGTCATACGATTATATTCCCTTCTGCTATATTTTTCCACTTAGCATTATTTGGGGATTGGTTATCTTTCCCCCAGAGAGGGCTAAAGAAAAGAACAGCTTACTCAACTTTCTCAAATGCAATCATTACCCACAGCAACAAGGCACACACTTATTAACTACTGGAACACATAACATCACAAATACTGTAGCAATTACACACCTCTAAGTTACGCTGGACTCTAACACATGATCACTGTAACACTGACGCCATTTTACATTGCTCCACTCTTGAATTTCCCCCTTTTTCCTGCTGATTTCTTGTTCTTTTATATTGTTCTGTTCTTAGGATTTTATTATTGCAAGCCACTTCACAGATATTTAGAGAGAGAACCAGGGTATAAATACTTCAAATAAATATCTGCTAGCATTCCTTTTATGTAACTACTATTTGCTGCAGAAATAGGCAGACAGGTTCCTATCAACAGCCTAGCATGTGCTCCTCCCCTTGTGCCTTGGGCTAACCCAGAAAACACAAGAAGAGGAAGAGGAAGAGTTGGTTTTTATACGCCAACTTTCTCTACCACTTAAGGGAGACTCAAACCAGCTTACAATCGCCTTCCCTTCCCCACAACAGACACCCTGTGAGGTAGGTGGGGCTGAGAGAGCTCTAACAGAGCTGTAACTTGCCCAAGGTCACCCAGCTGGCTTCGTTCACCAGATTAGCCTCCGCCGCTCATGTGGAGGAGTGGGGAATCAAACCCGGTTCTCCAGATCAGACTCCACCGGTCCAAACCACCGCTCTTAACCACTACACCATGCTGGCAAAGGCTCTTCTTCCAAACAGGCTCTTTCTGTATGGGGGCAGAATCTTTCAATACACACAGGCATGTGATAACTTTCATATTTTGGCTTTACTGAAGCTTTTAGCCCTCCCTTGACTCTCTTTGTTCTAATGTTGGTGTAGCAAGTACTGTCAACCTTGCCTAGCAACAACAGACTTGACATCAGTATCAGACCCAGCCAAAAATCCAGCTGGAGCCATGGGGTGTAAGTGCACGCATGCTCACTGGCTATGGAAGGTTTTAAGAGGGGAGTGGACATGTTCATGGAGGAGAGGGGTATTCATGGCTACTAGTTAAAATGGATACTAGTCATGATGCATACCTATTCTCTCCAGGATCAGAGGACAATGCCTATTATCTTAGGTGCTGTGGACACAGGCAGGATGGGGCTGCTGCAGTCATCTTGTTTGGGAGCTTCCTAGAGGTACCTGGTTGGCCACTGTGTGAACAGACTGCTGGACTTGATGGGCCTTGGTCTGATCCAGATGGGCCTTGGTCTGACCCAGCAGGGCTTTTCTTATGTTCTTATGTACACATTTAGAGACAAAAATCTATACCCTAAAAAGCATGTTGTTAAGTATTGTCGAAGGCTTTCACGGTCAGAGTTCATTGGTTCTTGTAGGTTATCCGGGCTGTGTAACCGTGGTCTTGGAATTTTCTTTCCTGACGTTTCGCCAGCAACTGTGGCAGGCATCTTCAGAGTAGTAACACTGAAGGACAGTGTCTCTCAGTGTCAAGGGTGTAGGAAGAGTAATATATAGTCAGAAAGGGGTTGGGTTTGAGCTGAGTATTGTCCTGCAAAAGTATTGTCCTGTAAGTATCAAGATAATGTGCTAATGAGGGTATGGTATGTTAATATGGAACCATTGTATCCTGAAGTGATCTGTTAATGTGTGTAATCCAAAACTAATCTGTATGGCTATTGTTGAATGTTGTCTTTGTCTGGAGGTTTTTCAGGGCAGGAAGCCAAGCCTTATTCATTCTTAAACTCTCCTCTTTTCTGTTAAAGTTGTGCTGATGTTTATGAATTTCAATGGCTTCTCTGTGCAATCTGACAAAATAGTTGGTAGAATTGTCCAGTCTTTCAGTGTCTTGGAATAAGACCCTGTGTCCTGTTTGTGTCAGTCCATGTTCAGCCACTGCTGATTTCTCAGGTTGGCCAAGTCTGCAGTATCTTTCATGTTCTTTTATCCTTGTTTGTATGCTGCGTTTTGTGGTCCCGATGTAAACTTCTCCACAGCTGCAAGGTATACGATATACTCCTGCAGAGGTGAGGGGGTCTCTTTTGTCTTTTGCTGATCGTAGCATTTGTTGTATTTTCTTGGTGGGTTTAAACACTGTTTGTAGGTTATGTTTTTTCAAAAGTTTCTCCATCCTATCAGTGACTCCTTTAATAAATGGCAAGAATACCTTTCCTATGGGGGACTGTTTTTCTTGAGTTTTCTGATTTTTGTTTGGTTCAATGGCTCTTCTGATTTCATTCTTGGAGTAGCCGTTTGCTAGCAGTGCGTGATTTAGATGGTTAGTTTCTTCCTTGAGAAACTGTGGTTCACAGATCCGTCTTGCACGGTCCATTAATGTTTTGATTATTCCTCTTTTCTGTCGGGGGTGGTGGTTGGAGTTTTTGTGTAAGTAGCGATCTGTGTGAGTTGGTTTCCGGTAGACCTTGTGACCTAACTGAAGGTTTGATTTACGGATGACAAGGGTATCAAGAAATGGGAGTTTACCCTCAATTTCCTTTTCCATGGTAAACTGAATGTTTGGATGGATATTATTAAGATGGTTTAGAAAGTCCATTAATTTTTCTTCACCATGGCTCCAAATGGTAAATGTATCATCTACGAACCTGAACCAGACTGTAGGTTTGTAAGGTGCTGATTCTAATGCTGTCTTTTCAAAATATTCCATGTAAAAGTTTGCTATTACTGGACTGAGTGGACTTCCCATAGCTACTCCATCAATCTGTTCATAAAATTCTTGATCCCATAGGAAATAACTTGTTGTCAAACAATGGTGAAATAAGGCTGTTATATCTTCTGAAAAAATCTGGTTAATCAATGAGATTGTGTCTTTAATTGGAACCTTGGTAAAGAGGGATACAACATCAAAACTGATTAATATATCCTTTGGATTGAGTTGTTAAGTGCTTTTTATGTGTTTTTTTGTTTTGCAGTATGCATTTATTCTTCAGCAAGCTGAACCAATTTTGTATGCGTGTGTGAGCAGCTGGATATATACACACGTGTGTTGGAAGAGGTGAAAACTGATATCAAACCTATGGCATTATCAAGTTACTATTCTGATATGAAATCGGTGAGGTGGATGGGAAAAGGCATTTTGTCAAGTCTAAAGAAAGACACACAGGGCATATGGCTTTGTTTCTGCATGATTAGTTTTTGGGGTTATTTTCAGTCACATGCAAATATTTCATTACATCTCTAACAGGTAACTGGAATTAGAAATAATAAGAAATAAAAAAAATTAACACCATCAAACCATGGTTAAAAAAAATTAACACCATACAAGCTAAAACAATTACACAATGAATTACAAATGTAAGCAGAGCAAATAAGGTAAAAAGGAGAGATGGAACTAATGAGTCTATCCAAAATTGTTGGAAAAGATTAGTTCAATAAAAGCTCTGCATGCGACACTTGGGAAATAATCATGAAGCAGTGAAACTGCTTTGCAAGTCCAAAATGACTGTCCTAATAATAGCTCAGGGAAGCCACTGTGTTGTACTGTGGAAGAAATCACAAGCCTAGCTACTGTGAAGGGCCACGTCATGGTTCCCAAAGGCATCACGGCAATAACACGCAATATTTGACCTTAAAGTACAGAAGATAAAAATAAACACAAGTCAGGTCTGCTCTGGTATAATCATGGCCCCTGAGCAGTTCATCCTGAAATGCAGCAGCAGCAATATCCTGTGGCTGACTCAAACCTGCAGAACACTAGCTTCCTTATGAGGATCCCACAACCTTCCCGAAAAAGGTTGGAGAGTCCCACAGCTAAAACCGATTTGCTTTCTATATTTAAACTTCTTCTTGTGGGCCATTATGTGCAACATAATACATAATGCGCTGGTTCTCATACCACTTCTGAAAACAGAACTTGTTCTGACAAGGTACTTAAGAACACAACCGTAAATCACCAGCTTCAATAGTAAGTTCTGTCGTACCACTGGAAACAAGAAAGTCGTGAGTAGCCTTACTTCCTTTCTAATCTACGTTAAAGTAACCTTTTCAACCATTTTGTATGGACTCTTTTGTGAAATCCATCTTGCCGTCTAGCATCCTAAGACAAAGGGATAGACGGGTAGAGCATGTTTGGTGAAGTGGTGGGAAAGAGTTCCAGAAGGATATGAAGGGACTGCGGACATTGAAGAGAACTGAATTGTGACATTGGGGGGGGGGGCAGAGCCTGCTGGGTACCAGAAAGCTGCCTGGTCAGTACATGATATAAAAGTGGAGCCTCCTAAATGGATATCAAATAATAACTGTTAAGGGGGTTAATAAAATAATTCTGCATCAAAGCATTGTTACTCCAGACTACAAGTGAAAGGGAAAGAATTTGAAGGGATAAGAGTGTAACGTGTGGTTTACTGTTTATGTAATCTCAACATTTAAATAATTGTAGGTACTCCTAAAAATTCATCTGAGTACTTATAGTCAAATACTTTACATGAGGCAACATAGGGCAAAAATGCACTGTCGCTTTAGCCTCCTTTATTCCCTGTTTCAGCCAGGATTCAGCCAGGATTGAACGCATGCTTTTCGCCCATAGTCTTTTTGGTACTAAGGGTCTCTTGCCACAGTTTTACCTAAGTGTTC
Organism: Euleptes europaea; assembly: GCF_029931775.1. NCBI lineage: Eukaryota > Metazoa > Chordata > Lepidosauria > Squamata > Sphaerodactylidae > Euleptes > Euleptes europaea. The sequence continues at coordinate 43,135,925 of NC_079320.1, read as the reverse complement.
TAAACAGACTTCCTGCTTTTCAGAACCACAAACACACACTCTTTACACAATTAATGATAAACTGGAAGGCAAGGCCATTGATTTCCAGTTGGTAGCTCACAAAAAGCACCTTGTAGCCTCAAGTGGAAAACAGCTTGTACTTATACTGGGGGTAGGACTTGGGATGGGGGTGGGGGAGGTCTGTGGCCAACTACAGAGCACTGTATGGTGACTGTTTGTGCCCAGTCGCACATCTCACTCCCATCATTCTACTATGATACTGGCTGGGAAGTGTTGGACTAGGTCAGGGGCTAGACTAGATGACCTTGGAGGTCGATTCCTTTTAACAAATGCCAGTCCCATGACAACACAGCTTTTTCTATATCAGAGGGCTAAACCAGTGGATATATACTAGTGGGATACAACATTTGGTTTTAATTTTATATTCTTAATAAAGATATTGTTGTCTTTGAACATTTTGTTAGCAATATTATCAATTTGCTAGCCGTCCTGACAGCCATAGGGCAGAAGGTGAGATATGAAAAATCAAATAAAAATGCCATGTTGTAGCAAACAAGATTTTTTTGCCACATTAACTACCTGCAGGGATACATAAGGGGTAGCTATACATATGATTTGAAAATGTCACATGTTAAATTGCTGGCTTATTATATAGCCTGTTCGATCCATGCAAAGCAGGGCTCAGGGTGGGTAACAATAATTTAAAATGCACTACATAAATACATAGATTAAAACTAAATTAAAACAATACAATAGATGGTACTTAAAAAGCAACAGTGTGCATAGTGAATAATGTGGGTAGGGAGGCCCCACAAGTTTCCAGGATATATTTGCTGTACGCTGTCACTGCCCTCAACGATATGCCTGTATATATGAAGTATCTCTAGAATATAAATTCAATTATTCAATTAATCATTATTACTATTTTTCATTAGACTGTCATTAGAGAAAAGGGTAACAATCATCACTGACTGTTCCACTGGAAATGCATCTTAAGACAGGTCATAGTTAACTGACACATTTCATATATATGAAAACAATCGCCATTTAATAACAATGAACTTGATGGATGTCTAGCCACATGCAAACGACTTGCAGCATTTTATCAATGACACCGTTTGTGTAATTTACATTTAGTGGAATTTAATCTCAAACATTGTGGCATTCTGGGCATAATATTAAAATGGAATCTCTCGTCCTTCCATCCAGTGGATCCCAGCACTTGCAGACCCGTCAGCCATACTTTACAATGACCATCTGAGCCTACAGCTTTCCTGGCATTACTAGCTTTTCCATATCCTTTATAGGTCATCTTCAAGGACAAGGTCTCCAGCTATATTGTCTCCTTGTTACTTCTCAATGTAGAATGAGATAGTGCTGTCAACCCATGAAATTAAAATTCCAGAACTGGAGAAAAGCAAGTTTGATAAATTCTTTATAGAATATTCTGACTGGACTGTTTTCTTGGAGCGGGCCCAATAATTCAGAGACAAAATACACATTTTGCATGCAGAATGGTGTAAATTCAGTCCATGTCATCTCCAGCCAATTTTCCTTCTCAGGAAAGAGGAGTGGAAATGTTAGTGCCTAAAACCATGGTCAGTCAGTGGCATTTGGAAGAGATAGTACTGGACTGGAAGAAAAACAGTTTCACTTACCTGTAACTGTTGTTCATCTGATGGTACTTCTATGCAGTAACACATTGGGACTGAGCAGGCGCAGGCCAGCCACGGATAAGATTTGTTAGCTTCTAGCACAATCTAGGAGAGTGCTCCCCTCCCCTTGGGGCATGCAATCTCCCCGCCCCTGGGTCACATGTCCCAAGGGGGAGGGGGCACTCTTCCCTCCAGTTCTCCAACCTGCCGCCACGGAACCATTCATTAGGACTAGCCCAACGGTCCCACAGCGGGGATGGAGGGAGGGAATGTGTTACTGCATAGAAGTACCATCAGATGAACAACAGTTACAGGTAAGTGAATCTCTGTTTTTCATCTGAATGGCTTCTATGCAGTCCCACACTGGGAGAGTAGCGAGCTCGCTTACCAGGATGGTGGGTGTGGGACAATCACTGAAATAATGATTGTAGTACGGCATGTCCCACAGCTGCCTCTCTCGCTGAATCCACATCCAAGGCATAGTGTTTCATGAACGTCGAAGGAGTGGACCAGGTGGCAGCTCTGCAGATATCTCGGAGATCTATCTTCGATGAGAAGGCAGTGGAAGCCGCATATACCCTCGTATAATGTGCTTTAATCATGGGAGGACACTCCTGCTGAGCAAGCTCATAAGATAGTTTGATGGTAGACGTGATCCATCTCGAGAGAGTTTGAGGGGAGGCACGATGACCCACCCTATGTCCTCCAAAGCAAACGAACAGGTTGTCATCCTTGCGAAAAGCTTGGGATCTTTTAATGTAAAAGAGAAGGGCTCTTCTAACGTCTAGGGAATGAAAGGCTCTCCACCTCCGAGGAGGGATGGGGAAAGAAAACAGGGAGGACAATGTCCTCGGCCAGGTGGAAGGCTGAGACTACTTTGGGCAAAAAGGAAATCTGCAGCCTAAGCACTACTCTGTCTGAGTGAAACTTAGTGTAGGGAGGTGATTGGGACAGTGCTGATAGGTCACTCACCCTTCTTGCTGATGTAATCGCCACCAAGAAGGCGGCTTTAAACAACAGCAATGACAACTGGCATGTAGCCATTGGTTCGAAAGGAGGCTTCATAAGGTGCGAAAGAACCAAGGAGAGGCTCTACTGTGGTACAGGAGGAGCACCCGGGGGGTACAAGTTATTTCAGTGATTGTCCCACACCCACCATCCTGGTAAGTGAGCTCGCTACTCTCCCAGTGTGGGACTGCATAGAAGCCATTCAGATGAAAAACAGAGTTTCACTTTTTTCAAAAAAAATTTGGAAAGGGGATGGGAAAAAACTGAGTCGATATTAGGATGAAAAGCTGAAATTGCGGCTAAATAAACTTTAATAGAAGAATTTGATAAACCACCATCCTTGAGAGACAACAGAAACTCAAACACCACCGAAAGGGAGCAGGAAATTGGTGAAACATCTCTGGCCTCAGCCCAGACTCCATTTCATATCGTAAGAACGTCTAGTGGACCCTTAAAAGGCATGTGATAAAACCTTGGCTACTCTGTCAGACCACTGACCCTGGGTTGTACCCTCCAAGCTGCTAGTTGTAGGTCTGGAGGGAAGTGAGATTGATCTTTCGGAAGAAAGAATGTGGTTCCCTTGCACAAGTGACATTAGTACTGCAAACCACGACCTCCTGGGCCAGAATGGAGCAATCACAATGGCATCTGTGTTGTCCACACTCAGTTTGGCTAGGGCTTTGTGAAGAAGAGGGAATGGTGGAAAAGGATAGAAGAGAGCTCCTCTCCAAGTCATCTGAAAAGCATCCCCCAGAGAGCCCTGTCCGGTCCCTGCCCTTGAACAAAAATTGCGACACACAGTGTTGAGGTGAGTCGCAAATAGGTCTACTTGCGGATGGCCCCATAAACGGAAAATCCGATGGAGGCAGCTGTCTGATAAGGTGAGCTCGTGTGTCTGGTTGGGAATACGACTCAGTGCGTCCGCTAGAGTGTTGGTCACCCCTGCAATATGAATTGCTACCAAGGTAGCCCGGTGAGCTATGGCCCATTCCCAGGTCTCGCTGGCTTCCCTGGAGAGCGAAACGGACCCTGTGCCGCCCTGTTTGTTTACATAATACTGGGCAGTGGAGCTGTCCGTACAGATCTGGATGTGATGTCCGTCCAGGTGCCCTGCGAAGGAAGACAGAGCGAGATGGATGGCACGAAGCTCTAAGAGATTGATATGCAACCGGGACTCTGATTGCGACCACGTACCCCTTGATGCAAGGTTATCACAATGGGCCCCCCACCCTGAGAGGGAGGCATCTGAGAAGAGGTATCTGTCAGGGGAAGGACATAGGAACGGGACTCCTGAAAAGAGATTGGTATCGTTTAACCACCACTGCAGGGAGGCAATGACTTATCTGGGGATAGACAAGTATTTATACCGGGAGTCCACATTTGCTCTGAATGCCCTTATAAACCAATTCTGAATTGGTCTCATTCGGAGTCTTGCATATTCAACAACAGCCGTGGTGGAGGCCATAAGGCCTAACAGCTGCTGGACATGAAAAGCTGCTTGGAGACGTTTTTTAGTGAACCCGGTAATTATCTTTTGGATGGCACGACCCCTGTCAACCGGAAGGAAGGCCCTAGCCTGGATTGCATCTAGGCGCGCCCCTATAAAGTTTTGAACTTGCGCCGGAATCAGTTTGGACTTTTTGAAATTAACCACAAGTCCTAAAGTAGTAAGGACTGTGAGGGCTAGGTCAACCTGTGTAGCCAGCTGGGACTGAGAAGTACCCACTAGCAGCCAGTCGTCTAGATAAGGGAATATCACACATCCCTTGAGTGCCAGATGAGTTATTACCACGGCAATGCACTTCATGAAGGTTCTGGAGGCTGTGGACAATCCGAAGGGCAATACATTGTACTGGTAGTATTTGTCCCCACAATCGAACCTCAAATACTGGTGACACTCTTGGTGAATAGCAATATAGAAGTAGGCATCACGTAGATCCAGTACTGCGAACCACATGTGCCTATTCAAGAGCAGTAGGACCTCTGAAAGCGATAACATTCAAAATTTCCTAGTCCTAACATACTTGTTAAGGTCCTGAAGGTCTAAGATGGGGCGTTTGCCACCTCCCTTCTTATCTATGAGAAAGAACCGGGAGTAAAACCCTTTTTTACACTCATCAGGTGGGACTTCTGAAACAGCCCCTTTGGAAAGGAGGCCATCAATTTCTTGTAACAGGATAGGGGTCGGCGACCTAGAATGACCCAAAGGTCTATATGCAGGCAATTTAATGAACTCAATGAAGTAACCAACATTTATTATCTTTAGTACCCATGTGTCGGAAGTAATGGAAAACCACGCATGAAAAAATTGCGATAACCTGTCCCGGAAATCAATACGCACGTCTAGTCATTCCTGTTTGTTTTTTGAAAACTGCCCCAAGGATCCCCTAGGGACTTTTCGAACCCTGGGTCTGCTCTGAAATTTCCTCTCATTTTGGGGAAAAGAAGGGCGGGGAAAGGAAGGGCGGAAAGAGGGCTGTGAAAATTGGCCCTGAAAGCGGTATGGGTGGGATGTCTGGCTTGATTGCCGACCAAAGTACTGCCTTTTAAAGTCGGGCGCCTGAGGGGCTATTCCTAGAGACTTAGCGTTGGTCTTATTCTTTTTAAGGCGATCCAGAAACGTGTTCGTCTGGTCGCTAAAAAGGGAAGTCCCTTCAAATGGAAGGTTTTCAATGCGCACCTTGGTGTCATAAGGGAGCGCAGATTGGCGTAGCCACGCATGTCTACGAAGGACTACAGAGGAAGCAATTACTTTGCTGGTAGCGTCAGCTACATGGCGTGCTGCCGTCAGCTGTTGTTTTGCTAGGGACATACCCTCAATTTGAACGGCTAAGGCCGATGGACGTTGACCCTCAGGTATCGTGAAGATTGAAGAAGACATACGATCCCAGAGGCAGTATTGGTATCTTGCCATCATGGCAAGGAAGTTGGAGATGCGGATATTCACCGCACTGGTGGAATACATTTTCCTGGCTAGTATGTCTAGCTTATGGCCTTCCCTATCCTGAGGAGAGGAGTGTATACCCGACCTATACTTCCCTGGCAGGGCTTCTACAATAACTGAATTCGGGGAAGGGTGTTGGAAAAGGAATTCCCCTCCTTCCTTATGTATTTTATACATGCTCTCCACTTTTTTGGAGGAAGAGGAAACTGAAGCGGGTCTAGCCCATTTAGCATGAAGCACTTCCATTATACTTTTAACAATGGGAAAGGATACAGGGCCTAACTCAGGATTGTGAAGGATATCCATTATGTCATCAATGGGACCTGAGTCCTCAGATTTACATTCAATTTTCAGGGCCTTAGCCATGCGGATTAGCTGTTCCGCGTATAAACGAGTGTACCCCGTGGGAGAACCCGGTTTGGAGTCTCCCACAGTGTCGTCTGGCGAAAGGGCTGACGCACGAGACTCCTCATCCTCATCCTGAGAGTAGGACTCATCATACTCAGACGGATCAATGTCCCTTGTCACAGAGGGAGCCAGTGCTTGCCTTAAGCGACTGGTGCGGACATGCACCTCGGGGTATCTCGATGGCGAGCGACGACGTAGGCGGGGGCTCCGCGACTGCGATCGGGAGCGAGTTCGCTGACAACGATGATCTGACGATGGGCCGGTGTGTACAGGAGTGGGGTATTGACATCAAGACGCCTCTTGGCTTCGACGAGGGGGTGATGGGCTCCTGGAGGAGTGGTAGCGCCTCTGCCCCTCCCGGCTGGAATGGAGAGGACGACAGCTATCTCGGCTCCGGCGGCTGCCTCGGCTCCGGCTGCTTCGACTCTGACGGCTCAACTAACTCCAACGGCTGTCTCGACTCCGACGACTTGATCGACTCCGACGACTTGATCGACTCCGACAGCTCTACCGGGTCCGAGAGCTGTCCCGGGTCTGACGGCTGTCTCGACTTCGACGGCTCGATCGGCTTCGACGGCTCGATCGATTCCGACGGCTGAGCCGGGTCCGGCGACTATCTCGGCTCCGACGGCTCGACCGGCTCTGGTGGCTCGACCGACTGCGACGACTCGACCTGCTCTGGCGTCGGCTGTCTCGACTCCGACGTCTGTGTCATCGAGGAGGTGATCGACTCCAACGAACCGGATCACGCTGACCTGAAGTCGAGCGGTGCCGACCGTTCCCAGGCAATGACGGGGTTAGAGATCGACGGTGAGAGAACGACCGCGGTCGAGACCTTTGGCCGGGTTCCAAATGTGAAGAGCCTTTTGAAGACTCCACTTGCATCTGCTCAGCAGAACGCTGGGAGTTTTGTTGGGTGTCCCCTGGAACAACTGGTTGCTCGATACCGGGTTGAGGGGTTGTAATATGTGCCCGAGGCTCTGACTCAGCAGGCCGTGGGGACTTTTTAAGCACCAGAGGGACGTCTGTGTAGAGATTCAGGAGGTGCTGTTTAAACCCGTCAGGGTCATCCTGACTACTGCTCGGCCACACCGGCACAGTAGCCAGGGAGCGATGAGGAGAGTCCTCTAAGGAAATGGGCTTCTTAGCCACTTCAACGAGTCTCGTCGCTGCGGATCGACGTCTAGGAGAGGTCGATGGTGATCGGTGTCGAGAAGACGCCACTATGGATCGACATCGAGGAAAGGCCGATGATGATCGGTGTCGAGAAGGCTTGGGAGATCTCGACGGCGAGTGATGCCGAGGCGACCTTGGGCGGGAATTTTGGCGCGAAGAACCCCGGCCGTGGCCATCTTGGGACGACGGGGCAAGAAGCTTCGCTGAGCGGCCATCTTGGGATGGCGGGGCAATGAACTTAGCAGGGCTAAGTATTGCCGAGGAAAGCTTTTTGGAGGGACCTCCCCGCTTGGATTTCTTCGACGGGGGACCCTGATCAGAAAGAGTCTTACCCGCAGAAGTACTCGGTTCAGCCGATTGACCTCTTGGACGAAGAGATTCCTTGTAGAGATGCGACAGCAGACGAGTAGATCTCATCCCCAAGGCATTCTGAGTGAACTTAGAGCAGCTCTTACAGGTTGAGGAGATATGTCCCTCTCCCAAGCAAAGGAGACACTCAGAGCGAGTATCATTCTTTGCCATTTTAGATTCGCAAGAGGTGCAGTTCTTGAATAATGGAATTTTATTGGATTCCATGGCTAGAGCACTAGCTAACATGTTCTCTCTCCATGGCGGCAGAAAGAGAACTGGAGAGAAGAGTGCCCCCTCCCCCTTGGGACACGTGACCCAAGGGCAGGGAGATTGCATGCCCCAAGGGGAGGGGAGCACTCTCCTAGATTGTGCTAGAAGCTAACAAATCTTATCCGTGGCTGGCCTGCGCAGTCCCAATGTGGGACTGCATAGAAGCCATTCAGATGAACCAATGGTCTGATTTAGTTAGAAAAGTCCATTATTGATGGAATCATAGCATCCTTGAAAGAGCAGGTTGGCAGCTTAAGGGTGCTTTGCTTCTTTCAGGTGTTGTTAGTGACTCAGAGTACCTTAATTCAGATTCATCTAGAAGATCAGTATGTTGTCACTGTCATCCATGCTCAAGGAATCTCTACATAAGGTTACTGTTATGCCCAGTAAAAACAGTCTGCCTAGTAAATGTCGGAATGTGACATCACCCCATGGGTCAGTAATAACCCAGTGCTTGCACAGGGGGACTACCTTTACTTAAGCTAACACTGAAGACATTTCTGAAATTTCAGCTGGTACAAACAACTATAACCAGATTTTAGGCAGTACTAAAGCAAACTGCTTTAAGTATTAGGCAGTACTACAGCAAACTGCACTCGCTACCACTTTCAAAGCTAAATTCAAGGAATTGTATTTAGCTTATAAAGCCCCAACTGGTCTGGGCCCTTGGCATCTTCTCCTCCCCAAAACTACATCAAGAGTACCTGCTACAAATTTTAACCGGGGGTAGACCTTACTAGCCTCCACGCATGGCAGGCCTTCACAGTAGACCCTAAGCTTTCAGATACCTGATGGAGGGAGCTTTGACTCAAAAGCTTATAACCCCCGAATCTTGTTGATCTCTAAGGTGCTACTGGACTCAAATCTAGCTCTTCTATTGCACACCAACACAGCTACCCTTCAAAAGAAAATTCTCCCTTGGCTGTCAGATAAGGTCTCATAGAAAAGGCAGGAGCTTTGTACAAATATTCCTTCATAATCCTTCCTTACCACTGTCTCATCCTCCCTCCTTGGTATTCTGGTCCTGTGTACAATCACAAGCGAAGGCCAAACTACATAACACTTTAATGACCTGACTTCCTTTCCCCTCAACCACAGAACAGCAGCTATGGGAACACTGTTTTAAACGGAGAGGGGGGATTCAACTTGGGAACAAGATATATGGACATGAGGACCTCCTGCCTTCCCCCCACACACACCATTTTCCCAAGCCAAAATTGACATGGGGGAGTTATTTGCCCTATTTTGGAGCTGGCCTTTGGGAACATTTTTGGGCTCCACAATTTAAGAAGGATGTTGGCAAGTTGGAGCGTGTCCAGAGGAGGGTGACCAGAATGATCAGAGGTCTGGAATCCATGCCTTATGAGGAGAGACTTAAGGAGCTGGGTTTGTTTAGTTTGGAGAAGAGAAGTTTGAGGGGAGACATGATAGCCATGTTTAAATATTTGAAGGGATGTCATGTTGATGAGGGAACTAGCTTGTTCTCTGTTGCTCCAGAGACTAGGACACGGAGTAATGGATTTAAACTAATAGAAAAGCGATTCCACCTAAACATTAGGAAGAACTTTCTGACGGTGAGGGCTGTTCGACGGTGGAATGTGCTGCCTCAGAGGGTGGTGGAGTCCCCGTCTTTGGAGGTCTTTAAGCAGAGGCTAGATGGCCATCTGTCAGGAGTGCTTTGATTGTGGGATCCTGCATGGCGAGGGGATGGTTGGGGTCACTGCGGATGTGGGGGGAGGTAGTTGTTAGTTTCCTGCATTGTGCAGGGGGTTGGACTAGATGATCCTGGTGGTCCCTTCCAACTCTATGATTCTATAACATTTCAGGTCAGGAAAACAGCACAGGAGGAAAGCATGCACCCATCCTCTCTCCACACCAAGATCTCAAGATGAATTGGGTTCCCACAAACATTTAAAATGACATCCTCCAAACCACCTGTGTGATTGCAGGGCAATGAAGTCAGCTCCAGGGAACCTGGACCCAGCTTGTTAAAACTTACTGCATAGTTTGGTCCTCATATTGCAATCTGAATAACATAGAAGTCTGCCTTTAAAGGCCTACTGCTGCTTCTATGTGCATTTGGGACCAAGCTTCTTAAGCTAAGCAAATATATGTCTGGGGAAAGAAGGCATCCTGGAAACCTGAATTCCATGGGAGAAGAAAGGTGTAACAGTTGCAGTTGTAACTATAATATGCAAAAAGTATATGGAATGACACATAAGTCCATTTCACCTTGTGCTATTTAAATAAAGGAGACAATTGTAGCATTTTCTATGCACACGCCATTACTGGGTGTGCATGTGCACATTCCTGCTGAATGGGATTAAATGTAACTATAAAAACCTGTGTACACTTGTCCCATACTCACCAGCACAAGAAATTACTGGTAAGATAGCCAGTTTTGAAACCATATTTTTAAAATCCAAGGTTAAAATGTAACATATGCTCTTTCATCACTTGCAATTTATGTTTTTGTTAAGTCAGCCTTTTCTAAAAGTAGCACACTTGGTACAAAGGCTGCAGCTTTCTTTGTATCCTGATGGTGTTCTGCATTTAACAATTCATGTCATGAACATTCCCAATAGTAGCTATTATTCAAAGACTAAGAGACGATTAACAAATATGCCAGGACTGAAATATAAACACTTGCAAAAGGTATTAGCAAATATAGTGGACTCATCTGGTACCCTACTACCTACACTACTACCTACATTTCAAGAATGTCTTAGAAATGCTACTTCTGGCAAGTTAGAGACTGGAGCAAAACAAATTTGCTTTTCCTGACAATTAATTTTTAACAAAAACAACCCCTACTTTTTATTCACTAATTCTGTACTCAATCCTATTTCACGGTCCTTCTAAACATTGCTTATATGAATTAAGTGGCTAAAATGAATAGGCACTTCTTTATCTTTATCTACCGAGATAGTGAAAAAAGACAAAAGGCTGGATGACAAACCTTCGATTGCCTGTACGTAGCTAAAGAACATCAAGCCCAGAACGAGCAAGCTGTGATTTGGCCCATCTACCTAATCTGCTCGCTTTATCGTTCTTAACTGATAATGGAAGAATCCACATTGTATAGATGTCTAGATTGCCTCGCGCAGAAGATCAGACATTAACACTGAAAACAAGTTGCCCTCTCTGAGGAACGTGAAAGTAATCAGCTGCAAGACCATTCAAGGTCACAGAATAAGTATAAACACTTTTCTCCTCCCACACCTATCATCATAATTGCACATCTGCTTCATGAATCAATTCAAGGATTTAAAAAGAAAGAGCTGGTTATTTTGATCTACTTTTAAGTCCCAGCAATTTCAAGATCAAAGTACATGGCCCCTCTCTGTCTCACACTGAAATCAGTGGAATGGGAATGTATTTCGCTTTGGCTGGATCATGTTCACATATTATAATCCAGTTTAACTAGAATCCTGTGAGAACCACTGAAAACCAGGTATCTTGTCCATAACTGATACTCTTCCAAGTGATCAACTGAGTAATTGCATGCAGTTGTTCTATACCTGTTTAGAAAAATCTCTGGTGACTTTCTAGTACTTTAGTTGAGGATTCTGCCTACTCCTTCAGAGAACAGAGACTACACTGTGCATGAATTGTATTAAGTCCTTCATATGTACCATGAAAAATGCCCAGCTTAAGGCAAAGGGACCTGAAGTGAGAAAATTGAATAGCTTTATATGGCTGTACTGTGCAACTGTATAGAACAGTGATGGAGAACCTTTTAGAGACCGAGTGCCCAAACTGCAACCCAAAACCCACTTATTTATCGCTGAGTGCCAATGTGGCAATTTAACCTGAATACTGAGGTTTTAGTTTAGGCATTCCCGCACATTTGGAGTCATGCATAGTTTGGTTCAAGTCCTGCAGCACCTTAGAGACCAAAAAGATTTGCGGGGGGTGGGGAGAGAGATCTAGCCATTTATGCATGGGAGGTTTTGGCTTGGATTTGCCGCTCTCTGATGCACATTTCCCCCATCCGAATTCTCAAAACTCAACAATAAACTTCCATGTAGTTTTGAGAATTCAGACGGGTGAAATGTGCACCTAGAGAGCTGCAAATCCAAGGCAAAACCTCTCGGGCAAGAAAGAGCCTCTCTCTTTGGAGAGCCAGAGGTCCCTTCCTCAGATACAAGCAGGAGCGGAGACCCCGAGCCTCTCTATCCCAGTCGGAAGGCGGGGAGGGGTGTTGCAAAGAAGGGATGCAGGGGGAAAATGCAAAATTGCCAGCAGCTTGGTTAGAGCCGGGGAGGGGGGTGGAGAGGAAGCAAGAGAGAGGGCGAGAAGAAAAAGAAAGGCCATTTATGCATGGGAGGTTTTGCCTTGGGATTTGCTGCTTTCTAGATGTACATTTTCTCCATCTGAATTCTCAAAACTCTGCTCTCCAAATGCACATTTGCCCCAGCCAAATTCTCAGAACTCAACAATAAGCCCCCATGCAGTTTTGAGAATTCAGATGGGGAAAAATGTGCACCTAGAGAGCGGCAAATCCAAGGCAAAACCTCCCGTGCGTTTTCGCCCAGAAAGAAATGAGGAGCTTCTTCTTCCAAGGGGGAACCCCCCCCCCATGCATAAATGTCCAAGAAGAAGCCCCAGAGAAACCCTGCAATGGAGGGAACCCCCGGGGAGGGGGGGAAGCAGACGGGCTGGAAGGCTCCTCTCTCCAGAGAAGGCAGGCCCCCTGATGCAAAGGAAGGGAAGAAGCAAGGGGGGGATCGAGGGGGCCAGAGAGCAGCAGCCCCTCTCCCAGCGCAGCACTCACCCTTCCTGCCGGCAACCCCGGGCGGCCTCCCGTCACCAGCAGCCCAAGTTCAACGCCTTCGTCCCCGGCCGGCCACGCGCAGTGCAGGAACCACGAGGCAGGAACCACGAGGCACGCTGGGAACCCGAGGTAGAGATGTGCGGGGCAGAGCCAGCCGCAGCTTAGCTGAGAGAGGGAGGGGCCCAGACAACCCAGGAGGCCTTTTGAAGTGCAGGATGGGAGGCTCGGGAGGGGGCGAGCGAGCCACTTACCCGTGCGTGCCAGCAGAGAGGGCTACGAGTGCCGAAGTGGGCACGTGTGCCATAGGTTCGCCAACACGGGTATAGAACATCAGTTACAGGCATGCAACCTTCCATCTTTGTAGTTGTTGTGCAGCCCTGCATAAAGGACCTAGCAAGATGATCAGATTTGGAAGAGGATGGTAGTGTCCTCAGGAAGACAGACAGCCCTGCTAAAGCCACATCAGACCTGACTTTTACAATGAGCACAGTGACTGCAGATGTGGGGCCATGTTTCAACCATATAGAGTCCAGGAATATAAAACAAAGGAGGTAGCCAGGCCTTTGATACAATGGACCATAAACCTTAAACAACCCTGTAAAAATATACATATTGCATTGTGGGTATATTTCTACCCCAAGTCCAATTCCTAAAGTATCTCGAAAAAGGTAAAGGCAAGCACCAGGTCATTACTGACCCATGGAGTGATGTCACATCACAATGTTTACTAGGCAGACTATCTTTACAGGGGGGTTTGCCATTGAAAATATCTTAGGTTTAAACAATTCCAATGAAGACATTTTTGTTTATGGCTGGTTAGTGGTTGCAGAAGTCATTGTTTTTCACAGTAGTAAAGAATCCAGAAAATACACTTGAAAACACACTGTAACATGAGGCAGAATGTATTTCTTTAATAAACACAGGAAGTATTTTTTTTACCCCCAAATATTAAATGGGCTTGGGGTTAAAAATTACTCCAATGGCAAAATGCATAAATTTCTCACATGGTTTTGTACGCCGGGTGCTGTTTTGTTTACAGAAAGCAAGCTGTAAGTGGTAATCGTAGGTACTTTGGAAACACTGTTTACTACTATACAGGTGACAAACTCCTAAAGTGGTCAAAGTTGTACAGCCACTTCAGTATGCCTTCTGCCAACAGAAGTGGAACCGGGTAGAAAACTCAACCCAACCACAGGACTAGTTAATGTCTTCTGATCGTTGTTGTTTTTGCCAATTCACAGCAAACAGATTGGAGTATACTTCAGAATCAATACAATGGTCCTGGCTGGAATGAATGTTACAGAGAAAAAGGATATTGTCATTCTAAAAATTCTGATCAAAATGCAAGGCTATGACCTTGAAGGCATCAAGATTGTTAACTGCCAGTTCCCAGCCACATTTGCCATCTTGAAAGAAAACAAGGACTATATCCTTGCTAATGTGAAAGTCAGAAACAACTCTGAACTGAAAGTAAACGTTAGGGTATAACACTGCTTTGCCCTTTTGCACACAGAAGTAGTGTCACAGAATAGGGCATGCCATTTACTAGGTCTTCTAGTTGAAGAAATAGCTTCCAAAGCACCCCTTTTGGAAGGAGAGGAAGCAAAGGTCCTAGGCAGTCACCAGCATAAACTGAGCAAGAACCAGACAGAAGCTCCATGATAGGGTAAGTGACCTTAATGATAGGGTAAGTGACCTTTAAAGAAATACTTCCCTAATGAATAAGAAAATTTTTCAACTCCCTTCAACAAAAGGAAATGCTTCTTTACAATTAAAATGTGGAATTCACTGCCAGAGAAGCACAGACAGCTTTAAAACGGGATTAGACAGGTTCATGGACAATAGGTCTTTTAGTGGCTACTGGCCATGACTAAAGAAAACCTTCACTTTCAGAGATAGTAAACTTTTGAATACCAGTGCCAGGAGGCAATATTAGAAAAAGGCCTTGGCCTCTATGCCCTGTTGTTGGCCATCCATAGCAATTGGTTGGCCACTGTGTAAAACAGTATGCTGGACTAGATCGACCACAGCTTTCATCCAGCAGGGCTCTTCTTATGTTCTTATGAGGATAGAAGGCTAAGACTACAGCCAAATGAACTCAAAGGAAGGAAAGAGTGAAGTTCTCAATGCAGAACAGGTGTTTGTTCTTCAAGTGGTCATCTGTGCATTCACGCTACCCACTAGGGCTGTTGATTCGGTTTGGCCCGAACTGAAAATCAGCCGAATTTCCCCTGATTCGGTGGTTTTTAGTTCGGGAGGAACCGAACTCAAAACTGGCGGGCAACTGGGGAGGCCGAATTCAGCGAGTTCGGGAGTTCGCGAATAAATCCGGCAAATTCGGGGCCGTCAGTAAGCAGCATAACCGTCAGTAAGCAGCATTCTCCTCCCCCGGCCAATCGGTGGCCAAGCTGGGTCTTCTTCTGGCCAATCAGTCAGGATTGAGTACTGGAGGAATCAGCTGATGTGCGGCCCAGCCAGGGAGAGAGAGAGAGAGAGCGAAATCCTCGTGTGTGTGTGTGTGGGGGGGGTGCTTGTGCACATTTGCTCCTTTCTGTGGCTGCAGGGGGTGTATTTTTTGGGGTACAGACACAAAACTTTCAGTGGAGCTTCAGATGAAGCTTCTTAAGATACCCCCCAGTTTTGTAAACATTGGGTCAGGGGGTCCCAAGATATGGGCTCCCCCTTTTCTTTCCATGGCTGCAGGGGGCGCATTTTTGGGGGTACAGACCCCAAACTTTCAGTGGAGCTTCAGATGAAGCTTCTTAAGATACCCCCCAAGTTTTGTAAACATTGGGTCAGGGGGTCTCGAGATATGGGCTCTCCCCCTTTTCCCTCCCCCCTTTTTCCATTTATGTGGCTGCAGGGGGCGCTTTTTTGGGGATATAGCCCCCAAAATTTCAGCATAGCTTCAGACAATTATTCTTAAGATACCACCCAAGTTTTGTAAAGATGGGTTCAGTGGGGGAAGAAATATCGCATCCCCCCTTTTCTCTTTCCGTGGCTGCAGGGGGTGCATTTTTGGGGGTGCAGATCCCAAACTTTGAGCGGAGTTTCAGACAAGTGTTCTTAAGAGACCACCCAAGTTTTGTGAACATTGGGTCAGGGGGTCCCGAGATATGGGCTTTCCCCTTTCCCCTTTCCCCTATTGGGATGAATGGATCAGCCGATCCTGTGTGTGCATCTCCAGAGCAAAACGTCCCGTGCCTAATTGGAATCATCTTGGATTACAAGTCCTCCCCAGCCCCTCCTGATGGAACAGAAGACAGCCACAGTAAGACCCCTTTGGGGGCTTTAATCTATAATTTTTCTCCTGTGTATGTGTGTGTGTGTGTGGGGGGGAAAGCAGAGTCTGTGTGTGTGTGGGGAGGGAGCAGTTTCTGTGGGTGGGGGGGCTTTCGTCGGTTCTGCCTGGGGTGTGTGTTCCCCCTCGAGTCTCTCGCTCCCTGGTTTGAGGGGGGAGGTTTCAGTTGTGTGTCTTCTGGTTTTCCCTGTTGCAAAGGTGTTGTTTTACAAGGCTGTGTTGCTTTGCAGTTGCTTTGCAAACTGTTGTCGGGGCTGGGATCTTTGTGCGTGGGCGGCAAGCTCTGCTGAGAGATGCACATTAAGGGTGGGAGGGACCCCTTTCAGGGCCCATATATCAGCCCCCCCCGACCCAATCTTTACAAAACTTGGGGAGTCTTTCAAAAAACGTCCTTTGAAGCTCTGCTGAAAGTTTGGGACCTCTAACCCCCAAAATGCCCCCCCAGAGCCGCGGAAAGGCGTGATTGTGTTTTTAATGGCTTTATTCGGCCGAATTTTTTTCCCGAACTTTGAATTTCCGCCGAATTGAACGGACCCGAAGTGGGGGAGTTCGGACTTCGGCATATCCCGAATCTAAACGGGCCGAATTCGGCCGAATCCGAACTATACCGATTTTTTTTAAATTCAACAGCCCTACTACCCACCCTTCTTCCCCACTGCAGGGAGTCTGCTTGTAGTGGTGTCCTCAAATTGAAAGAAACTGAGCCGGAGAGACGCAAGAATTCTATTGCATAACCCAGACAAACTATAGTGCGAACAGAGTTGTGCTGGATTCCCAAGCATCTGTAAAGTAGTGCGGTATACTTCTGAGCTGTTCCAGAGAGAAGATTCCACTTCAGTTTCTCCTCTGTAAAGGGAAATTACAATAAACAGCCCTTTTGCTGTGCCTCTATAAGAAGCTGACTTTTTTGCTACATCATTTGCTACATCATTACTATAGACTACTTCCTGATTTCCATTTCTTTTTTAAAAAACCAAATAGATTTAACAGAACGCTCTTCAGAGCCCTTATGTGCCATCGTTTAGACTAAACATATGCAAAAATGGTACCTTAGCAAGTCCTGGCAGCCAGCAGTAAAGACAGCAGCAATAATCTGAACTCAATTTCTTATTCTTGCTTCTGTTTGTCTACTTAAGAGTCTATGCCGCACTGTGTTTTAAACAGCAGGGGAACAGCTGTCTATTCCATTTGGAAATTTTATATCTGAATTGAGGGGAAGTATTCCAAAATAATATACAGTATATGAAAATTGAGAAAGCATACTGTGTGTGGATGTTAGAATTTACCATTTGTACTGTAATGTTTTGGCAGCTTGTTTTGAAACTAAAAATTTCTCTCAAAGCCATCTTGATTTGTATAGCGTATGTGTTCATGCTTCTCAAAACGACACACTTGACAGCTTTCGTCTGAGTTCTATTACATACAGGCTGTGCTTATACGAAGGTCAACGTGCAGCCATCTTAGAATCTAAGCACTACCATGTACTGCTTGCTAGCTGATGATCAAAGTATTTCATAACGGGGCAATAATTGTCCACCTCATTCACTGAACACAAGACAAAGATCAATGGTTTTAAAATGACAAGGTGTTGCATCAAGGATAAAATGAAGAAAATCTTTTTGAAGCACCTCCTTCTTTTATATTTTGACATGGAGAAAAGCTTAGCCAGGTATGTTCTGCTCCAGGCAATGGATTATGACCCTCTCCTTGGCTCTTTGCAGACTCCTGAGAAAAGCATAAACACCCATTTTTTAAATATTCTTTTCCACTTCTCTGAAGGGTATTTTTACAGTTATTTTCTGCAAGTCTCAAGTGAAATTTCAAGTGGATTTCAAGTAATCAGGCACACATTTGTGTGCATGCATGTTTGTGAACAGGAAGTTTTTCCAGCGTGTTGAAGTTTGCTAGCCAGCTACTGAATGGTTCACTTGCATACAAGACAAATATTTTTGCCTTTTTTCCAGCTCAATGTATTGCACAGAAATTCACCGATCTTGCAGTTGAGCAGGAAGAAATCCCAACAACTAGTTGTACATGGGGGATGTGAAGATGACAGAATTTAAATAGCAAGATGTGTTAGAGGAAGATGGGTCAGACATCTTCAAGCTTTCCCTTCTTCTGGCTCTGTACCCAGTTGTTTGCTCCTGGATAGCTTAGTCAGCCTTCTGTAGACCCTTCTTCTACTCCTTTTTTATTTTGAACTCATTTGATATTAAAACATCAATCATTCATGACATGACCAGGTATGAGG
The DNA here is from genome assembly GCF_029931775.1 of Euleptes europaea. Taxonomy (NCBI): domain Eukaryota; kingdom Metazoa; phylum Chordata; class Lepidosauria; order Squamata; family Sphaerodactylidae; genus Euleptes; species Euleptes europaea. The sequence goes on along the minus strand of NC_079320.1, from coordinate 43,117,784 downwards.
GAGCTGACCAGGCATGTATAATGGAGGCCTGGTTGGATGATGAGCAGGGGCCCATATAAGTCTAGCTGCTGCAAGCTGGGTAAAGGAACAGCACAGAGATGATGTTTAAGAAATTGCAAATGCTGTGAGAAAGCCAACGTGGTGTGGTGGTTCAGAGTGGTGGGACTCTAATCTGGAGAACCGGGTTCAATTCCCCACTCCTCCACAGGAAGCCTGCTGGGTGATTGATCTGGGCCAGTCACAATTCTCTCAGATCTCTCTCAGCCCAAGTGGAGGCAGGCAATGGCAAACCAGCTCCGAATGTCTCTTGCCTTGAAAACCCTACAGGGTTGCCATAAGTCAAATGTGACTTGATGGCGCGCACGAACACACACACTCACACACACATGCTGTGAATCATTTAAAAGAATCCATCTCTCTTGCTAGACATACTCAAAAACACAGTCCGATTTGAATATGCATACCTACTTTGAGTACGCATAGACAAAACAGGACAGAAAAGAGATTCTCTTAATCAGTTGAGCATCCCATCTCTAACCCTCTCCCCTGAGTGAACTAACATCCAAGAAGTGTTTCTCAGGATTTCATGTCTTCATGTGTGTCAACTCTTACACTGCATCTAATTTGGTGTACACAACTAGGAAAGAACGACACATAGATAGAGGAGTTATTGTTTACTTCATTACAGACACATCATTACCAGTTCAAGGCTGGATTTACACTTTCCTCTAAAGACTGAAGGGGAGAAGGACCAGTTAATTTGGCCTACCCTGATGCCTACTTGATCAGGATGGTTCCCAGATGGCCCAGAGGACTCTTTAGCTGTCTTCAGACTATACAATCTAGTGGACTCTTGAACAGGGAAACGTCTAACAACTTTTAGAATCACTCGTAGATGCCACCTCCATATTGCTTTCCTTACTTGGCTACTTCCAATGAGATTAAAGAGCAATGCAGTGAAGTACTGTGATCTCAGCTAAAATCAATCCCCACTCCATCAGGCCAGCAGTAAATATTGCTTTTCACTTCTGAATGTTTGTATAGCACCATAGTTAAGAGCACTGTAATTTACAAGATTAATGAATCTCAGCCCAGCCATTAATTCTCTGGAGGAGAAACCTCGGTCTTCCTCAGCTTCCCCATTTGTTATATGGAGGTGATGATAATAATGGCGAAGAGAGCCAGTGTGGTGTAGTGGTTAAGAGTGGTGGACTCTAATCTGGAGAACTGGGTTCAATCCCCCACTCCTCCACATGAAGCCTGCTGGGTGACCTTGGGCCAGTCACCGTTCTCTTAGAACTCTCTCAGACCACGTGGAGGCAGGCAATGGCAAACCACCTCTAAACATCTCTTGCAGTGAAAACCATATGGGGTTGCCATAAGTCAGCTGTAACTTGACAGCACACACACACACACACACACACGCACAATAATGGCGCACCTTACATGGCTTTAATCATTAGTTTAGTGGCATAATGTATGTGAAACCCTTTTAACACGCAGCAGTAATTAGTATTTTATTAGTTCATCTCTTGCTAGTAAAAGAACTCGTCTTAGGAAATTAGGAATAAGCAGAGTTCCTTTACTATGAAAGCAAAAGCATGACCAGTGAATAATGAGCTTGCCTCTACTGCCACCTCTCTGTTATCGTCCAGAAAAATAAAATTAATTTTTAAAACCCAAACATTTTTAGTCTGAGTTGATATGATACTTCTATAGACATCTGTCTGGCAGTTTGGTTATAATGAATCTAAGAGAGTCTCCACTTTACTAAAAGCAAGCTTTTTGCCAGTCTGGGAAAGCAGCAGAACTGCCCGTGGGAGAGGAAAGTAAGTCGAAATAAGCCAAAGCTCACTGGCAAGTGCAGAAGTGATGGTAGAAATATAAGAGCAATTAACGACATTGAAATAAAATATAACTTATACTTCTCAGAACCCCAAGGAGGCATAAAGACAGCGCTGCAAAAGCCAATCCGTACATTTTTTATCTTTAATCTTGGGGACTGAGAGAAGATTGAGACTGCTGCTTCAAACATGAAACCAACATTCATTTCCTGAAGTAATGAATGAGTTCAACCAGTAAACAAACAAACAAACCTGGTGGCATTTGTAAGAGCTACCTGATCAGACAAAATGTTTCCACCAGAAAAGCAGAATCAGCAGGGAAGAATTTGTCCAGTGGAGTGCCACAAGGTTCTGTCACCTCTTCAAGATTTATATGAGGCTGCTGAATCCACCAGAATTTTGGGAATGGGTGTCATCAATATGCACATGACAGCCAGCGCTATATTTCATTATCCAAACCTTTAGATGCATCCGCTCTGACTCTGAACTAGTGCTCTGAGGATGCGGTCCAGTGGCTAAGGCAGTTTTACAAGGCGCTGCAAGGCCATTTTATTTGGCAGGGCTTTTAATGCAATATAACCGCAGGCTTCTGGGGGGATTTGGGATTTTTACTCTGTTGGTTTTAAGTTGTAATGTTTTTATTATGATTTTACGTCACCTTAAGCCATGAAGAAAGGCAGGAAATAAATAAATAGAGGTGGTATAGCAATATAGATCCTCAGGGACAAATGATGATGCATGTGTTCCACTTGTGTTCCACTCATAGCTGCCACCCAGCACTTGCAAGAAAAAATAAATGCTGGGCTTAAGCCTCTGTGTTTGGCCACTTGGGGAACAATTCTGCCAGTGGAGAAGGAGGAGGAGGAGAAGAAGGATGAAGAGGAGGAGAAGGAGAAGGAGAAGAAGGGGGATGGGGAAGGAGTTGGTTTTTATATGCCAACTTTTTCTACCACTTAAGGAAGAATCATCCAGCTTACAATCACCTTCCCTTCCCCTCCCCACAACAGCCACCCTGTGAGGTAGGTAAGGCTGAGAGAGCTCTAAGAGAGTTGTGATTAGTCCAAGGTCACCCAGCTGGCTTCATGTGGAGTGGGGAAACAAACACGGTTCTCCAAATTAGTGTCCACCACTCCTAACCACCGCTCTTACCACTACCCTCCCACTGTAGACCCCAAACCACACCAGGTGCTGTTCTTGGAGGTCCGTGAACCCCTGGAGCAGTGTTGGGATGGGGGGGAGAGGTTGGATACAATAGAAGAAGGGAAGTGGGAAGGTTCCATTCCTGTTGCTGAGCTCAGCTTGCTCAATTTTGATCCAAGCCAATGTTTATAAATGAAGGAATTATCACAAATTTACCATCACATACAGGCAATACTGATTTTCAGTTCTGTCTTGATTAATTGCTATAGATTCAATGGATATTTCACTTAAGAGCTTAAAATTTTCAAAATGGTTAATCAGTGCCATTGTGGGTAGCAAAAAAAATGCAACCAATTTTGAGATTTTTCTGCTTTAGAACACTTTAAAGTGGTAGCTTTCCATCTTTCCAGGACCTCCTTTTAATCTAAACTTGTAACATCGATCCTAAGCAGTTATACCCTTCTAAGCCATTGACTTCAATGGACTTAGAAGGGTGTAACTATGCTTAGGATACCACTGTAGGTGACTTTGGTGCGGTTACTCTCTCAGCACAACCATACAGAAAAATTGGGAGAATAAAAATGGAGGAGGGAGACCCATGTCAGCTGTCCTGAGTTCCTTGGACAAAAAGCAAGATAAAATACACATAAAGGAAAAACATCCGAAACTACCTTTGCAGTTAAAAAAAAATAAGAGCCAAACGTATCCACACCTCTTATATCTACTGATTTTTCATACTTAGTTTAAACTGTACAAATCAAATAGAACTAATATCAATCAAGACAAAAAGCACTGCGGTGGATTCAGACTACATTTTCCTCTCATACAAGACACTTTTGTCAGTAGTACAGAATGTTCCTTCCTCCTCCCCTTCCATGGCAGCCCACTGAGATCTTCAAAAGGCTGCTACTGGGGGATGGAGGACCCTCAGGAACAATTTGAGAGGCAAACTGGGGGTCTGCAGCAGGAAAAATGAATCAGTGGAAATTACCCCACCCCTTCCATTAGCAGAAAAGTCAGTCTTGATCCAACTTATTATCTCTTATTTGATATTGTATCAGGAAATCCAGAGCGCCTCATATCTTCTTCATAAATTTCCCAAGATTTAATTTACAAAAATTGCAGGTTCATTAATTGTATGCGACTAAATCAACATTTCAAGTTTTTCAACTTATTTATACAGCTCATTTTCATGAAGTATATAACATTTGTACATCAAAAAGGTACCGTGAAGGTGGAACAGAATCAGAATACAACTATATTAGTGTATTTAAAATGGAGAAGAGAACGTAAGTTGCTTTGGGTCCCCACTGGGGAGAAAGAAAATGAAGTAAACGGGGGGGGGGATGTATATTTAACCACAAGGGTCTGGATCCAGTGATCCACAGAGGAGTCTTGCTCTGACAAAGGAACACCTCATTTAGTGGAAGAGTGCCAGGGTCCAAACACGTATTGGTAAAATGTGCAAAGGCCTGTGCAGAGTGTGGAATAAAAGGAAAGTCCTTCCTCCGTTTTTACCTTGTCATAGTTTTCGATTAGTATCTCCACTACAATATTCTGAAACTTCAGGTCCATGAGGGCAGCCACCGTTTCTTCCTGTGGCCTCATCAGCGTTGGTCCGAACACTACCCCTAAATTTGCTACAGTCATTAGATTCTTCTTGGCATGGTTTGAAACACTATTCAAGAACAAAAAGAAGAAAAGAGAACAACCAAAATTATGAAAAGTCGTTACTGACCTTTTAACATATAACTTTCAAAGAAACATTAAATTTCCTTAAACCACAGACACAGAGAGACAGTGTAGGGCGCCAATTAGTTTGTTGGACTAAGATCAAGATCTAGGTTCAAACTCCAGTGAAGAAATTTTCTGGGTAAACTGGGGCCACAATCACACTCTCTCTGGCTGACTTATTTTTATTCTTACAATAATCCTGTACAGTAATAGAAGAAGATCAGTGTATGATACCGTGAGCTCCTTGGAGTAAGGACAGGATTAAAATGTTCTAACTAAAATATTTTGTGTAATGATTGTTTTTCTTGTCAAACCTTGAATGAAGTGTGTGTGTGTGTAAAGTGCCGTCAAGTTGCAGCCAATTTATGGCAACCCAGTAGGGTTTTCAAGGTAAGAGATTAACAGAGGTGGTTTGCCATTGCCTTCCTCTGCATAGAGTATGATCTTATATTTTCTCTGCCTTCATAATGTCATTGACTACATTTTAAAATAGAATAACACTGCATTCCTGAGAGGAATGCCTGCGCCAGGCTTTGGAGGCAACGCGGCTGCGCTACCTCCAAATGAAGTTTCGGCCCCGCTGAAACCTCCTCCCAGTGTCAAAAACCCGTGCAACCCTCATAAAATAAAAAGGGGAGTTCTCAGGCCAAAAGGGCTTTGGAGGCCACCTAAAGCTAGCCCCGCCCCCAGCCTGGCGACGGAACGCCCAGGGAATGCCTCCCGGGACGCCATAACACCCCGGGAATGCCTCCCGGGATGCCAGTGCGGCCTTTGACGGCGTTTGGACGTCGGCAGAAGGCCCCATTAGTGTCCTGGGACGGCACTGCCATGGCAGCGCCCCGCAACCAGCATCCGAGCCTTCCTGCCAGCATTAGTTCCCCGGACGCTGGTGCGGGGCCCCTGGATGCCGGCACAGTGCCTTCCTGACCTCCTAAGGGCTTTTGCCCTTAGATCTCAGGAATGCGCTGTAACACATCTATATTTGAACTGACAGAGGCATAAAGCCAATTTAACATTTACAAACAAATTGGGGCATCCTGACTTTGTAATGGCTTCCCCCTGGATTATTGCTTGGTACTATATCTCAGGTTCTTCCAGCATCAAATGAAGGATTATTAATTCTCCCATGCATTTACATAATTATTATTAATTCTGCTATTTTAACGCTGTTGATTTGTTCAATAATTATGATTGACGGTTAACATTTCTGTCTGCTCATAGTTGTTTTCACTAGTTCTGGCTGCCCGAAGTTGTATTTCTTCTGCAGTTTTAATGTTTTACATTTTGATGTAACTGTTTTTGATGATTTTATTCCCCCCCACAAAAAAAATATAAAATCAGTCACAAATGTTTCATATAAGGAAGTAAATGCTTACTTTGCTAAATGTTTCACCAAAATATCCAGCATTTCTTTGTTCTTTTCTGGAAGTTTATGGACCAAAAAGTGTACAGCATTAACACGGGACTCAGGGCTGCCACTTTCTACATAAGAAAAGACCACAGTAGTTCTTATTTTTTTTTTTTATTAAAGCATACACTTGGTATAAACATACACTCTTGGGAAACCATTACATGTAAGTATTTCCAACTCACCTTATTCCTAGTTTTATCTCTTTTTCAAAAAGAAGGATGGGATAGTATTTTTTATTTATCCTCTCAATATTTCTTTTCCCCCCTCATGTATTTTTCAAAACTAAATTGATGCAGTTATTCTTTTGGTGTGTCACTTCCATCTATCCAGAAATAAGCTTCAGTGTAAAGAACGGTGTTACTGCTACAGAATAACTATTGTATTCCCTGGAAACTACTTATGAGGTGCCTTAGGATAGCTGTCTAGGGTTTCTCTAGGGCAGGGGTGGGGAACGTCAGGCCCGGGGGCCGTTTAAGGCCCGCGAAACCATTTGGTATGGCCCTTCGTGGGTCTTCGCAGATCTCTAGCTCAGAAGGATCTAAGACTGGTGATCCACCCCTGCCACCACAGGAATAGCTTCTATTCAAGCCAGATGTGAGTTTGTTTTGCCGAGAAAAGGAACCTTTTTTCCCCCTTGCAGAAGAGTCGTTAGCTATGGAGCTGCTAGGACCATCCAAGATGCCACTGGTTGGATGCCTGCCTACTTGCCCGCACCGGGGGGGGGGTGTCCTCTGGGGCAGCTGCCTGCTTGGGGTTTGGTTGGCCAATTTTTAAGTTGATAATTTTGTATGGCCCGCGAATGATGTTATAAATATCTAAATGGCCCTTGGCGGAAAAAAGGTTCCCCACCCCTGCTTTAGGGTCATGAGCCCCTAGACAGACAGGATTTGTTTTTCTACCTTTTGGGAAATCCTGCTGTGTACAGAGTAAAAGGGTGCCATGCCTCTTGCCTCTCTTTGCACACATGCCAAAAGGAGGACGACAACAATGAAGCGAGGTCACACAGGCCATGTGGAGAGAAGCTGTAGGGTGATGTTTACCCTCTCCCCTCTGCTTGAGGCCATGGAAGGGTAAACAGCTCTGAGGTCTTCACCGATGAGGGGAGCCAAAATGTCTCCCACACACACACACACCCGGCTGTTCTGGTTCCAAACACCACTACGGAGACTTCCCCGCCACCAACAGAAAAATCGATCCTTCCATGTTGCTACAGAACAGACGGGTGAGGCAGTACACCTGTCACACAGGGTTGGGAGGTGGAGACGTGAGAGTTTCTTATAAACCACAGTGATCCCACACAGCCTCTTAAGATTTTATGGATCTGGATAGGATCCTTTCACACACATTCTACCTAAACCAGCCTGACCTTTCCCAAGAGTCAGACTAAACAGTACCCAGGTCTGCTCATTACCAGAGACAGGCCTCACAACTAGATACCCTGTTCTCACACAGAGGAAGAGTTAAACCACTCTGCCACGCTGTCAGGGATAACTATCATAAACTGTCTGCTGTCGTGCTGAGGCAGACCCAGATAAACTGTTCCTGTGCTTCTTTCTAACATGGCCATTTCCACCACCACATAAAAGTTGATTGGAGGCTGGAACAGACCTTCCATAAGGCTCTACTGCAGCTGGTTTTACCTTTCAGAGGGAGGATAAGCCTCCCATCCAACACAGGAAGTCGGAGGCAAGACTTGCAAACAGCTTTCATTCAAAAGGTTACAACTGCTTTGGTAGCAAGTGCTACCTTTCTTCACTCAAGAGAGCAATCTGTTTGAAATTATTGTGTCTGTGATCAACAACAAAAGAGAGCTAAGATTTGATTATAAATTAAATACTTACTGACAGGAACAATGAACTCTCCATACAAATCATATGTCATTAGTGGCTCTGGAAGGCTTCTGTAAAAACATGTGAAATTATTAAACAAAATAAAATCAGTACTTAATTTCAAGTACAAACATCCCAGTTACAAAATCTGTACACGTTTCCCTACTGCAAGTTATACTCTGGGCATTTCTGCATTGGCCATTACCACTACTACAGAATGCTTTGCATAGGAATGGAGGGAATCCCCATCACATCAATACTATACAAGAGTTAGGGGAACTCTCTGGGTTCTATAGCCAGAGTGAAGGAAATGAGCCGTTCTACAGTATTAGAATTAGAGTGGCACACTAAGACTGCAAGGATGCAAGTCAAAATCCCCATCTAGTCATACAGCTCTCTGGCTATCTTGGACCAGTCACATACTCTCAGCCTAGCCTACCGACGAAGGTTGCTGCAAAGATAATATTATGTATGCGCAGGTTACACACAAGGCCAGAGGCAGAGTTCCAACAGCAACTGCTTTATTCAGCTAACAGGGAAGAGAGAACGAACTTAACTGCAAAACACCCCAACTTATATACAGTTCCCAACCACCTGGAGCCACCCCCCTAGTCCGTGGTTGGACAGCCAAAGTCCACCGTCCAATAGAAGAAACAGACGACGGAGCCTGGAGCAGAGCCTCAAGCTCAACACAGTTCAGCACAGCTGAGATCAACAGTTCAATAGTTCAATAGTTCAGCATAGTCCTTGCACCAACTAAATACATTACAGATAAAACGTACATCACCCTGGGCTACTTGCACGAAGGGCAGGACTAAGCTAGATGACAGGACAGTCATATATCTAATCAGTTCGGGAAGCCAGACCACAGATTGAGGCTACAAGGGTTTTTCACAGATGTTTCCTTTAAAAGAAATATACAGTTTGGACTATACAATCAAACTTTTAAATCGTTGGTTGGTGATAACTGTTGTTCATTTACAAAGTGTAAGCTTACCTCAAGTACAGTTTCATTGTGCTAGTTATTGTCTTCACTTCCCATTCCATGGAATTTTCCAGATCAACTTCATTACATGTTTTTGCATCTAAAACAAAACAAAACAAAAACAAAAAGAGGATAGGAATCACATTCATCATATACTACAGCTTTCATTAACCAAATCTGCAAAACAAAAACTCTGAGAAGGTAAGCATACTAATGTTGAACCTATGGCAATACTGGTCTGGACATGATGGAGGCACCAACTCCATTCTGCACATCCCATCATGACAACACTGCAGACTGTGATTGTTGGTTGCGTGTTAGTATACATACCATAGGCAACCAATTCCCCAGCACAATTCAGATCATGCAGATTTTCACATTAGTGTGCAACCAGCATACAGGCCACATGAGGAGATTTACACTACTGAGATAGAGCAATGAGTTATGCCTCTTCCTCAGCGCTGAAAGAAGCTGAGCAAACATTCTTGTAATGCATCAGCAAAAATACAGTGTGCAGAATGGTGGCAAAAATCCATGGCAATGTTCAGTAAAGTTGTCCCAAATGACGCAACAGAAACAATGCTAGTCTGACAGTATTATACAGATATCAATGCTTCCAGTTAACACCCAGAATTTATTGTAAAAAAACTGTTCATAAAATTATATGATATCAGAGAAAACAGATTTAAAGCATGGGCAAAGCAATCCTGAAGGAAGGGGTAGTTGACAATTCAAAGGGCAATTTAAAGGAAAATCCTGTGGAACTCCCCATAGAGTTCCATGGGGCTATGCCACCTATTTGCAGGCGTAACTTGCCTGCAAAAAGGGGCATTCTGAGGCTGAAAGGGCTTTGGAAGCTGACTAATGCCAGCTCCACATCCAGGAATGCCCCCATCAATGCCCACATCAGGCCTTGCGTGGGAAAAATGCAGTTGGCAAGGGAACACCAGTGCCCAAGCCTTGTTCTGGTGCACAGTGTCCCTACACTAATGTAAGTGCCCTTACGCCGGCGTCTGGGCCAACTTAGCTGGTGCAAGTGGCACTTACGCTGGCGTAGGGGTCACATCACCTCCTCAGCAGCTCCTCCCCCTTCAGGATTTCTCGGTGAGAAATTTACAGTGCAATCTTATCAGAGTTGCTCCAATCAGAGTCAACTGCTCCCAGTACATAGGAATGAACTGCTATTCTTGTAGTAATATTCTGGGCAGAGGTGGGGAGAGACTATTATAATAATAAAAATCTTGTTGTTTAAGTGCTATACAGAAAAACAAGCTCCTATAGTGATGCCAGTCACTCTGCAAGAAGTTAATAGAGTATACTAAATTATGGCTCAAAAATCATAAATCGAGAGTAAGCTATCACTGGCTGAATCTGTAATTAAAGGAAGAGAGGAACCAAGTTATATAGTCACAATTTATTTTTTACTGTCAATTTTACACATTACAACAACCATCATATTGGTTTCATTTTCTATAACTAGTCAGAGGTTCAGTAAAATTGAGTTGTAAAATGCCTGGATGATAAAACATAAAAAATTCATCCTGACAAAGAAAATTAAATGAAACTATGGCACAGACTTTTTAAAAGAAATACAAATCTGTACTATCACTTTATCTTGAAGATGTTATTTTACAGTCCAGTGCATCACAAATAAAATGAACTGATGTACCTTGTAATTCCCTAAGATACATTTCAATTTGTTGTTGTTGCTTTAAATTATGGTAAGTGACAGAAAACATGCCAAAAATTACAGGAGTGGTAACCGACACTGATTACATTTTGATCAGTCCATAGATTTTATATTTCAGAAGTAACTGGGCTTGTCAGAGAGGCAACAGATCAAATTAGGCTCCTTTATTAAAGATGTAGTCCTTTTGAACAGAGACTAAGTGCTTCCCTTATAAAGGCTGTCCCAGCCAATTTTTACTTGTAACTGAATATTTTCTCATTACATCAATTATTTAAACATAATTTAAAAATACAAGTCAAATAATATTTTCTACCAGTCACTGGCCTGTATCCAACCACATTTTGAAGACTTAAGGGCACTTAGGTTTTCTTGAGACAAGGAAAGGGGTTTCCACTGATTCCTACCTTCCACTCCAGACCCCACTATGCTGTTCCTGTATGCCATTGGACCTTCAGGAACATTTCGAGGGACTGGTGCTGAAAGGGGAGCAGCAAGAAGAAGGGAAATAGGAATTGCCAACCCCTCTTAAGAACTTAAGTGCCCTTAAGTTTTTTTAGTGGCTGTATCCAACATACAGATCTCACATCAGAAGAACCTCTAAACCCACAACTTTGTTTGAATTAAGCTTTGGTTCACTCAGCCTCATCCAGCCCATCACCACCTTCAATCAAGGGTTCAGACAAACCACAGCCTCCTTAAAATCAGAGGAAAACAAGAAGTAGAGGTGGGTATCATCAACATATTACTGTCACCATAGCCCACTGCTTCAGAGCCAGCGCGGTGTATTGGATTAAGGTATCGGACTAGGATCTGGGAAATTCAGGTTCGAATCCCCACTATGCCATGGAAACTTGCTGGGTGACCTTGGCCCAGTTACATACTCTCAGCCTCGACCCTGGCAAGTATTTGGATGGGAGGGAGACCACCAAGGAATACTAGGAAAGAGACATGGAGGGCGGAAATGACAAGCCACCTCTGAATGTCTCTTGCCTTGAAAACTCGATGGGGTCACCATAAGTCAGCTGTGACTTGAAGGCAACAACAAAAGTCCACTGCTCAGTTCCAATATCTTGAATCATAAGGCCTTCCAAGTTGTGATAGTGACCTAATGGAGCAGTGTCTCTTACCACCTCTCTGGATTTTCACAGGCTGATACCCGCAGAATCATAAGGTAACGCAATTTTTTAAAACTCAAAGTATTCCCTGTTCAAGAGGTCATCAAGTAAGGTTAAGATAGGATCAACATGCTGAAAGTTGAATTCACTGACTCCTGGAATTCTGCATAATCTATCATGAAGTGGGTAAAGAAAGGATCTGGCATTCCTTGTTTATTATATTTGTGTCCTACCTTCCTCTAAGAATTTCTAGGCAGTGTGTATGGCATTATTCGGTTTTATCCCTATAAAACCACTATGAAGCAGACTAACTGAGAGATCACGAATTAGCTGATTCCGAGCAGGAATCTGAAACCAGGTCTGTAGTATTCAGTGTAAAAACTCACTGAAATTCTGTCCCGCTTCAAGTCCAAGCCTCATTTCTTTACATCATATTAGCTCTCTAGTTAACACAGCAAATTTCTAAAAAGTTAGATGCAGTCACAAGGGTTTATTATGAAACATACCATTATGCCAAATAAATACTTGAAACAGTAACCTAATGTCACCAGTAAAATGTATCTTTACAATCCTCCCATCACATAGAGATCACTCCTGACTTTCTAACAGTACTATTTATGTCCAACAAAGCTGACAGCACAAACATATGCTCATTGTGTGGATCAAACATAAACGGTAAATGGCCATAGGAAGCTAAAAGTTCAGCATGCTCCTCTGTGGACTGAATTCCCAGAATTTACATTCCATGTATCTCAAATACCAAATTTATTTTCTTTCCAGCTAGAAAGAAGAGCTTAAACATCAGCATAATCCATGACAAGGATGGGCAGATTCTTTAGCAATGAAGACCACAATATATCTTGAGCTCCAAGGTCTCAGGTAATTTGTACACTGCTTTGCAAAAAAAATAATATTATTTACATATCATATTAGTACACATAATATCTAGATGCTTTTCAGTCTGGATTCAGACCTGGAGATGGCACAGAAACTGCCCTGTCTTACTTCCCGCTAGATGATCTAAACTGGTTGACTGGCAGGGACAGCTTGCCCCTGTTAACCCTCACAGCAGCCTTCAACCACAACATTCTTCTAGAGTGTCTGATCACAATGGGCTTGGGAGGATCAGTGTAATGCTGGTATTGCTCCTTCCCAGAGGGCACGTTCTTTTCCTTCTAAATCCAGGGCGTTAGTAGAAGTGCAGAACCAGTGTGTGGAGACAGTGAAATGACTGAAGGAGGGTAAATAAACTGAAACTTAATTCAGACAAGATGGGAGTGCAGTGGGTGAGGAACAAGGTCAACCCAGGAACATCTGTTCTGGATGGGATTACATTCCCCCTGCAAGATCATATAACACAGAAACGTGAATAGTCATTTTAGAAGAAATTAAAAGTAACTTAACTAAATGTATACTTATTGGTTAGGTTAAAAGGAAACTACTTTCACAGCATCAGCGAGGCTTCCTTTCAGGCAGATATGGAAACGCCCCAAAAGTAGTCCATTTTGGCTGTTCCCTTTTAAGATACAGAATAGCTGTGGATTATAGCTGTGGCTCTAGCAAACATTCTACATCAATTAAATCTCTCTGCCCAGAACTATCAGCATCCATGCGCATTAAGGATTAACTTTTTTTAATTATAATAAATAATTAACTATTTGAACAAAGCATGAAACTATCTTCAGTCCCGTTAATACTTCAAAATACATCAAGTTCTTTCTTTGGTTCCTACTTTGATTCCCTGTAACAAATTTGAATTCCAGGACAGCCAACCTCATCTATTTTATCTCTGTGGCTTTTGATCAATCTTTGTTTTTTACTTCCTAACTAGTTCAAGATACAGAGGAATTTACATGCACACCTAAGAATTACTTGATATCGATAATCACTGTTAGTAAATGAATATTTAGCACGATCCTGATAACAAGATGACATTTCATGGCATATAAGCTCTCAAGCCTGACATCCTATCATAACTTCTGAAGAGACAGCCTGTTAAAAGAAAGGCATACAGGTGGCAAGGAACTGACAGCAGCATATAAAATGAAAGTGCTTTGCCATTCACGTAATGTCTGGGGTAATGAAATGAATTCACTTGCTGGTTTCCTCTAGTTTTCTCTGCCAAAGAACACTGTGTTATCAGCACAGATGGAGCATGCATGGTTCTGGAGAGGAGCCTGTTGCAAAATAGCTTCTCTGAATATCAATGAATCCTTGAGAATCAGACCCATGCTGCTGTCAAGTGACAGGCCTGGGAGAGTTGGGAAGCTGAAATAAATCCCAGTGGGCTCATCTGACTGCATGTACTGTCAAGTGTCCTGGACAAGAAATCTTGAAAAAATGCAGTCCTAACTGCTACGAATGGCAGATAAAGAATTCCATCTATGTACCGATATCCTTGGGAAGGTGATGAGTTATAACTGGTGTGTGAAGGGGTAATCTCTCGCAGCCTCAGTACCCATGAACAAATACGAAGGGGTATTAACATATAAATTGTGTCCAATAAATAGGCATGCAACAAAATCCAGCCCAGAAAATTAATCTAGACAGTTATTTATTAATTAAAGTCAGAAAAAGAACTCTGCAACCTCTGTAGGTCCTCCATCTATAAAGCTGCAATTGAGACCATTTAAAGACTATTTAGAATGTTTAAAGATAACATATGCACTACCTTTGATTTTTCTTTCAAAAATGCCAGGTTATTCTATCATAGGGGAGAAAAACCCTAGAAATGAAATGCTATTCATTTCGACTTTTCCCAAAGTCCATATGGAGTATAGATATATAATTAGAAATTTATACTCTGCTTTTCTCCCCAGCGGTGGTACAAAGTAACCTATCATTTTACCCTTCTCAAGGTCATCGTCACAGCAATCATCCAGTGAAATACGTTAGGCTGATAGAGAGTGACTGGCCCTTGTGAGATTCCATGGCAGAGCAGGGAGTCAAACCTGAGTATTCCAGTATCTTAATCTGGCATTTTAACTACTTCACCACACTGTCTCTCTGTCTCTATCTCCAGAACAACCCCCCCCCCCAAGCAGCTATCACAAGAACTTAAATATACACAACAGTCAGCAGGCGAAATGAGGCAAGATAAATGGTAATATAAAAATAAGAAGCATACCCATCAACAAACTCAGTAGTCTCTGGACCTTAGAACTCACCCCCACAACTCTGTACAATCCTTGGTCATTTATACCTGATAAGAAAATAAAAGCACAAAATAAATAAAAGGCAAATTTTAAAAGCACTTAATAATCAGTCTCAAGAATAAATTCATTATCATAGCTTCTGTAAAAAAAAAAAAGAATGCCATATCATTAGAATGTATGGAATTCGACAGAGGGGAAGTTTAGGAAAGAGTAGCAGGTCAACCTCCAGATTTTTAAAAATTTGCCTGCATTCAGGCAATTCAGAATGCATTCAGCAATCAAAACTCCTGAGAGGGCACGAATATTAGCAGAAGCTTTTTTTCTCCAGGGGCTGTAGCTGTCTTGGAACAAGGATTTATGTTCTAGGAAAGGAGCTGTAGCTTAGCGATAGAACTGACGCTTTGTATGCAGAAAGCCCCAAATTAAACCCATCATCTTCAGCAGCACAATGCTGAGAAAGGCTTTTTTCTACCTGTTGCCCAGATGAACCACTAACAATAGACAATATCAGCCTAGATGGACCAATATTTTGACCTGGTATCAGACAGCTTCATGTGTTCACACATGCATCAATGGCCCTACATTTCAGCTAAATTTAAGCAGCCATACGTTCAGTGTCATTTTCCCTGTCTGGTTGAGGGAATTTTTCAGTTGCAGTATCTCATAATGACCTATGAGATGCTCCTAAAATATAAAGGCAGTTGGTCAAGGCGAATGTCCCCACAGTAGCTGCTGACTACTGGCACGGCCACCATTATGTACATAAGAATAAGGATATGTGACTCCATTTCCCCTTCTGTCCCATTCCAAGTTTGCAAGTCCTGACTACCAGTGCACCTGAAATTTTTAACTTCCTGACTAGGAGACAAAGGAAAAATCCACAGTGAAAAGGGGAAAAGAGAAGAGAATTTACAGTAGGAAACAGCTACTGGAGTCATCCATATAATACCTGTATTTAATGCAGTAATCCTCCCCCCGGGGGCCTTAGCTTCCTGTTTCCTCAGTACGGGATTAAATCTAGTAGCGGGCCACCAATATAAACTTCGAACAGAAGGTGTGAGGCACATGTGAAAGCTCATCAATATCTACTGATATCTTCACAAAGAGGTTTCTAAAAGCTAACAAGCAGCCAGCAGGAAGCTGTCTGGAAAGCTAAAGGGCTAAAATCAGATCTAACTGCATCAGCTTTTCATCCTATTGAAGATTATGTGTTTTAGTGTCAAGAACAAAGGACACACTTTAAAACAGGTGGGAAAGCACACATTTTACATTCATACAAAGCATGCCCAGTGTAACCTATCCAAAGAACCTGTGAGGTACTGTGTGTGAGGATTCCCAACCTTCCTGTGCAAACTCCATAAAATCACTTGCTCAGACTGTCATGTAGAAACAAGGAACTTTATTGGAAGCTTCAGGTAGTACAGGCCTTACACTGTTAAAGTTGCAAGTGAATACAGATTCACAAAGACAGAATTATAACCCCTACAGGGAAGCAGATGTCAAACGTATGTTATGGGAATCTACGAGATAATTGTGCATGGTACAAAACATCAAAGAACTCAGAGCTTGTTAGTACTATCTACCCACCAAGGCCATAGTGGTGGAAGGGAGTCAGTGAGAGCAAGGGAGGGACGTGGGAAGAGGGAAGAGACATTCCAACCTGGGGCCTGTCAGACGCTGCGCCTGAACCAAGGAAAGGCAAGAGGCCTGGACTGCTTTTACGAGTCCAGGGAGGGGGGGGAAAACATACAAGGCAAAGGCCTTACCCAAGGCAAGGCGTACAGACCCTCACACTGTGTTGGTTTTCTCTTGGCTTAGCCCGTACAAGCGGCTAGAGTCTGGTACGAGAGTCTGGCTCTTGACATGAGTCAGGCCTCTGTCGGTATATTCTCACTCCCAGTGCTTCCCTCCTCCCCGTGTCCTTGACTGCTAGCAAGCAACTGCTAACGAGCAAGTCCTTTGTTTTGATGTCTGCCTTGCCTTCCTGGCCAAGACTGTGTTATCAATTCCTTTCCCAGGCTTCTGGGTTATGCACCTGTGATGTAGACATGCTTAAAGCTATGCAGTATTTTCTAAGTAGTCATTAGCAGCTTTGCCTTTGCGTGTGCCTAGCTGTGCCTGTTGCTTCTACAATAAAGTTTACCTGCTTCTGACCTGACCGTCTGAGTGAGTGACTTTTTGGGAATTGCCCAGGGCAGCTGGAGAACCTCACAGAACCAAGCAATCTGACTTGGGTTAAAAGGTAGAAAAGAAGGCAGACCCTTCATGTTTACTATTATTCATTTAGCAACAGAAGCACAGATCCTCTTTAGCTCTTCCAGCTTTGTCACATACAAATCACCAGGCCTAAAGCATTCCATTGTTCCATCTTTTTATTGCACTACTTTTGTTGTAAACCTCTCTGGTAATAAAAAAAAATCGTAACAGTTTTAAGTTACCATTGAACATTTTTCTGTATCCTTTTTTGCATGACTAATAGCAGAGGCATATGAATTGCTTAGAGGTATGCGCACGTGGGCAGAACTCTTTTGAAGCCGCTACGGGAAGTACACAATCACCCTCAACAATATTGTGCATAATCTTGAATTCTTAAGATACCACGATTATTTCATTATCCATTCTACAGAAACCCTTCATTTCACACAATGACAAAATCTCAACTACCTATAGGAATTTTAAGTAGATGGTTCTGGACACTTTCTGCACTGCTTGTGACCCTGTTCTGACTTGGGAAGTGCGCCCCTCTCAGAAGTCCAAACCTCCCAGTTTGTGCAGTTCCGTTTAGGTTTCTGGCTTTGGAATCACCCCAAACAACTTCTCCTGTTTTCTGATTTCCCTTCTGCTTCTTCTCTCTAAACTTCCATCTTCTCTCTTGAGAATATTCAGTGTACAAGTATGTGGATGTAGGAATATTAGCAGGCATTCTAGTATTTGATACCGTCCGTGTGTTTGATATGATTCTAACTGGTGATGTTAATTAAACTCTCTGTTTTATATATTCAGAAGTCAGTGTTGTTTTTCCAGAAATGCTTAGGGGCCTTGGTTAGCCCTTGTCTATGTCTAGAGATTCTTTAAGAATCTGCCTCAGAGTTCTCATGCTATGTGCTACAATCTTAACTTGCAACTCCCTTTTAGAATATGACCCCAGGGTAGAAAGGTTTGTTACTTACTTAGTTTGGCTTTGCCACAGTTAATTTGGGTTAGATTGGGAAACTAGCCTCATTCATACAGGCACATGTCTAAAAATGTGGGACTTCCTGAACACACACAGTAACAACCCACATAATTGTGGCTTGTGGACCACCTGTACGATATCAGCCTCCAAAACCGGACAAAATTCTGCAGTGACATCACAATGGAGAACTTGCTTTGAAGTCACTGCCCAGTGTAAGTAACTATTTAAGAAAATGTGCAATAGTTCAACTCATCTTACTGAGTATTTCAAATTCAAGAATGAAATAATGAAAACTGAAAAGAGATGACACTTTCATTTTTATGCCATTTTCAAACCTAAAAATGGGTATAAATAATTTAAATGTATATATAAAGCAGGAGCAATGAAAGTCAGATGTTAAAAATGCTGTAGCTGCTCTTTTCTATGCTGCATTGTATGGTGCTCCAAACTGAAAATATTAAATGGTGGATCCCAATACAAGGAAGATTACAAGACAACTGAGAAGATGAGGATGTCATAAAAGAATACAGTGCTAGGTAATGCGGACAACCCAGTGGGTATTCAATTGTAGACAGTACTAAGGACGTAAGAACATAAGAAAAGCCATGCTGGATCAGAACAAGGTCCATCAAGTCCAGTAGTCTGTTCACACAGTGGCCAACCAGGTGCCTCTAGGAAGCCCACAAACAAGACGACTGCAGCAGCATCCTGCCTGTGTTTCACAGCACTTAATATAATAAGCATGCTCCTCTGATACTGGAGAAAATAGGTATGCATTATGACTAGTATTCATTTTGACTAGTAGCCAGCTCTGAGGAAAGGAGGCTGAGGAATCTCCTATGGGAAGGGTCAGCCCAGACAATGAAACAAGTAGCTAAATTCTGTGCTGCAATATACTAGATCCGCCAGGCAAAGAAGGGGCTTGGCAATCTAGCCTAAAACCAAAAATATTATTATTAATTTGAGGTTTTTAGCTAATAGTAACTTGTTCATTTTATTTAAGAATTATGTATCCCATAGTTTTGGATATTGTATCTTGTAATTCTATTTTGTAATTGATATGAATATTTTAATGGCTTTGCCGTATTAATAAATCTGACTGACTAGTAGCCATGGATAGCCCTATCCTCCATGTACGTGTCCACTCCCCTCTTAAAGCCTTCTAAGTTGGCAGCCATCACCACATCCTAGGACAGGGAGTTCTACAATAACTATGTGTTGTGTGAAGAAATACTATTAACAAGAAAAGCCACAGAACAATTTACCCTTCTGTTGATCCTATTACCACTAGTTTTCTTTGGAGATAAGGCATTCCAATACCAAGAAGTAAAAGTTTTGCCTTCATATGCTACTCTGCACAAGAACTTAAGAACTGTGGACCAAAACAGTGGGAAAGCGCTACCACCTCTGAAGAAGCTGGCATGCTGATTTAAGCCATTGCTAGTTTGTATAAATGTCATGTGTTTTACTAGCTCTACTCTTAGTCCAGTATCCATAAAGTGACATAGAGAGCGATTGAAGTTCTCAATAAACAGCTTACCATGAAAAGCTCAATCCACTAAGACTCTCTATGTCAGAAGACAGAGACACTGGACCATAAAAATGTGATAGTCCTACATTTATTTCATGGATACTACATACAATTCTTCTCCTCTGGGAAAACAAAGGATATACACTTATTGTTGGGATCATTTTTTATCTCATGATTCTAAACCAAATAAGTGTCTTTATTTTAAAGACTAAAACTTGCAATACAGCTCGGCAGTTTTAACAGTACACCACTTTTTATGCTTCAAAGACTTACAGAAGAATAGCTGAATATTATTTTAGTAGATCAAAATACCACTTCATGGGTACTATAGGGCAGCTGTAATTTAATGTCCGAAATGGCTATAATTGAGGGGTGGATACATTCATTAACACATATATTTTGAAGGGGAAAACTTTCGTGACTTGCATAAGCCCTTAATAGTTTTGTAATAACGATATTTTAAAAATTTCTACAACTCGTTTTATTTTAAAAATCACACATTTTTTGCACAATGGGTTTACCGGTTTTTTGTGGTTGTTGCTTTTTCCCCCCATAGGGAAATGTCCTTCTATTTCCTCACCAGAAAAAAGAGAAATATTCTTACCCTAAAAGCACAGAGAATGACAACTCGTTGCTGCCACCTATCTTTGCAGCAAGCAGCTATTGCAACAAAATGTAGGAAACGTATAAATCCCCAATACAGACTTTCTGCAGAGTAAAACGTAATTCCCAAATGATGGAAGAAAAATGTATACTACCACTCAATGCCACACATCTAACTGTTACGGAGTGCAGGAATATAAACAAGGCTCTAGTTACATAACTTTTTTTTACCATCAAGTCACATCTGACTTATGCCGACCCCATAGGGTTTTCAAAGCAAGAGTACCTTTCAGAGGTGGTTTGCCATTGCCTGCCTCTGCATCACAACCCTTATATTTTTGGGAAGTCACCCATCCAAATACATAACCCTTTACCATTTCTATTACTCACCACGTTCCAAAATAGCATACATCATAAAGGAATCTTCGACAAATCACTCTCCTGCATTAGATAATGGTAATGTGTCTTTCAAAGACAAGTGCATTGCTCTTTATCTCTTCCTAGAGTTCTGGTCTATTATTGTAGTCATATCTGTTGCCCTAATTGCCTATATCAGGTATAGAGGCTGAATAGCAATTTTATGGTACAGTGACATCTAAATATATTGCACCTTATACTAGATAGCCTCTCAAGCATCCATCTCCCAGTGTTTATTCGGCTCACACATAAAACTTCCTTCAATCAGCAACTAACACCCTCCATTTCTAACACTTTTTTAAAAAATAAAAAAGGACAGCCAGTGAAAAAAAATGCAAAAGAAAAGGCACATTACATAGCCTAGAACTGACCACCTCTCCCAGTATGTTTGCAAGCAGCAACTTCGCTCCTCAGACCAGTGCCTACTTGTCATTCCCTTCTGCAGGCTTGTCAGGAGAGTCCCTGCAAGATCTCTGTGAAATGGAGTCCCCGAGTCTGTCAATAAGGCACTCGCTTTGTTGATCCTCCAGAAATTGTGCAAATAGAATTGTTCAGAGGTTTTTTTGTTGTTGTTTTTTTATGTGGACGACTAATCCTTCTGTAGGCTCTTGTAATTTACTGAGTTGTTCTTGTAGTCTTCAAAAGTAGGACTGGAATGCTTTCATGATTTTAGATTAATTTTTAATATAACTCTAATCTTCAGGTCAATCAACCAGAGAAAAGTAAACTAAGAGTGCCTCAAATAAATAAATAAAGATGATGTCTTCACCCATAAATGAAACTAGGCCCCACAGTGCAAATTGAGAGTTGGATTTTCAGAATAGACTGGCGAACATTTAAGCAAAATACTGAAAGCCAAGTACACATTTCAAAGTCGAAAAAATGCTGCATTTCCTTATCAGACAAGTTGTTAAACTGGGCCTCCTGTCCAGCAGATATTGTCAAGTATGTACTCCATGCCCAATTTTTACCCAAGTCAAGCCATAGGTTTCCTGCCTTTGTTCTTGAGAGATGTAACTGACCACAACAAAATAATTGGTTTGAGCACTTCCCCCACTGTTAGATAGGAAGATAACCTTTACACTGATTCTACAGCCCAAGTGCAGTGCAATAGGGAGGGTCATTTAACTGCTCCCTTTCCTATTGTCCAAGGGGTTAGACAGGGGTGCCTTTTAGTGCCATCCCTTTTTAATTTGTAACTGTCTGATTTATGGACCCTTCTTTCCATGTGCCTAAATTACTGAATACTTCAGTCCCACTTTTACTTTATGCTGAACCCGGGTCTCTCTTTGGGCTCTCCCAAACCCAGGTCTTCTTTGGACTCTGAAAAGGTTCCATATTTAATGTTTAAATGAGGAATTATCTATAAATTTTACTAACACTAAAATTATTAAGTTTACTCCTCGCTCTTCCACCAAAAGAGAGACATGGATAATTAATGGGCGGAAGATTTCCCAGGTTTCCTCATTTAAGTATTTGGGTGTCCTATTTCATCCACCTTGTCCTGGAGATGTCATAAACAATTGGCCACTCAGAAGTCTACGGCTACTCTGAAGGCAATTTTGCGATTTTCTCTCTCTAATGGGGCAGGAGCTATTAGAGTCTTTAACTCAATAGTGATGTCACAATTTTTGTATGGTGCCCCTATATGGATTTCTGATGTAGACAATTCCATAAATAGAGTGCAGTCCTCATTCCTTCAAGCAACTGGAGGGCTCCCCAGGTGCACTTCATCATCAGCCTTTTGTTATGAGTTTGGTCTTAGCTCAATAGAAGCATGTGCCTGGGTGCATGCCTTTAATTATTGGTTTCATCTATTTTTTTGAGGCCCCAGAGGATAGCTTAGTAAGCTTAGCCTTCAAGGACTCTTATAAGGCTTCCTGGCTCCAGCAGTTTGAATATAAGCTATCCCTTGTAAATTTGAAGGTGGAAGACCTTTACTCTTCTTCTGTAGATCAATGTAAAAAACATGTGGCCAAATTGATCTATAAGTTACACTCATTTTGATGCTCGGAGGACATGTTCTCCACTTGCCCTGGGCCTGTTGTATAAGGATAATCTTCCTTCCTATATGGATACTCTGGTTAGTCCAAAGTTATGTAGAACCCTTATGCATTCAAGATTTAATTGCCCTTTTTCAATGGTTTTGCTGGGCCATATGCTAAAGATCCCTTTTTCAGACCGGCTGTGTCCCTGCCCTCTTCAATCAGTGGACTCACTGGTACATATCCTTTAGCATTGTCCTTATGTATACCAACTTAGACTAAAATGGATTATACCATGTTTTAACAAATGGTCCACATCTTCTCGAGCAACCTTGTAGCAAAAGGTTCAGTTCCTCTTAGAGGACTCTGACCCTCAGCATACTTTTGTTGCTCATTTTTGGAAGCTGCAGAGAAGAGACAAAGGGAGGTGTTTTTAGAGATGGGTCTTATTTAAGTTTTATGGTTTTATTGTTAAAGACCTCAGTCTAAGAACAGGGGAAAAGAAAAGAAAGAAAAAGATAGGAAGATGAAAATAAACACAAAAGAAAGATGATCCCTGCATGACTAATGGCAAGCTGGGCTGCCATCCCAGCAGGTTGATTAACCAACAGGCAGTATGTTGAACCTGAGCAGGACAAACACAGTTTTACAGGCTTATGTTATGCATACAGGTTATGCACTGTGATGCATTTAGGTGTTTCACAATGGACTGCTGGCTAACAATGGCAGTGTATTGTAGAATACAAGAACACTTAGAACATGGTTCCAAAGTCTGACCAATAATTCTCCCTTATTCAGGGCCTCCAACACATTATCCACAACAAATTCTCATTAACATTAAATCTGATGATGGACCATTCTTACCCTTCACAAGATACTTTAATTCATTTTCCTATCAGGCTTGAAACTAAGATGCCCATACCTTTAATGACTGGTCATGGACAGCCCATTTCTGAAGGGGGGTTAGATAGATGACAGCTAGGGACAATGCAGCCGTACCGCCTCCTGAGAGGCTCCCCGGCTGGCAAAAAAAGCTAAAATTGCATTAAACCCCCCCCCTGAAACTCCCCCGTAAATTGATGCCTGCAAAATGGTGCATTCCTGAGACAAAAGGGCTCTGGAAGTTGCCTAAAAGCAGATCCACCTCGCGGAATGCCCTGGGAATGCCCCCCTGGAGACTGGCACTCACACTCACACTTGAGGAGGGGAGGCAGCACCGGCGCATGAGGCTTGTGCTGCCATGTCACTCCCCAGAAATGGCGTAGGTTGCGCTGTGCCAGTGTCTGTGCCACTTTGGATGGCACAAGTGGCACAGAGCGGGCGCTAGGTCAAGCTGGCTCCTAAGCGGCTCCGGCTCCCCCTTCAGGATTGCACAGATACTCATTTTAATTACAGTCTTGTAGGAATACCAGGGTTGCTGTGCAGAGGAATGCACTGGCAAAACCCCTCTGTTAGTCTCTTGCCATGAAAACCCCAAAAGGGGTCGCCATAAGTCAGCTGTGACCTGACAGCATTATAGACATCTCATTTCTGTGTGTGTAAAGTGCCATCTTTTAAAAACTAAGCTCAATGTGTAGTTTCCTGTTTCAGAACCCAAGTAACTTGAAACTAAGAAAGTTATTCAGCTATTGATAAGTTATGTTCAATATCTTCATCTTTTTTCCCCTTTGCTTTTTTTTTGTTTTGTTTTTTTGCATACCAGACTTTTCTTCAATATGACAAGACTATTCTCAGTTTCCACCTACACTAGACAGCCCTCTTTCCACCCACACTAACCTCACATCCACTGAAACTGAAAGATAAAACCTGGGATCGAGACAAAGACTTTGCAGAGGCATCTGTCCGTTATGGTTTTCAGCATAACTTGGTTTTGAAATATGAACTGCAAAAGTGCAAGACAATTACGGTGAAGCCATTCTAAGGTCAGAGCTTTTTTACCCACTAGGTTGTTTGAAGGGTATAATTTTTCCCCATGTACTCCTCGTTATTACATATGCTCAAAGAAATCAATACCAATTTTAACCATACAGCTAAATACTCTTAGATTTATTGAGTGTTCAGAAGACAGAAAAAAATGATCTGTCCCTAAATAGTTTCTGCAAATCTCCTCCTGCATGCAAGAAATGGTTTACAACTATTACAAGATTCATTAAAGTTCAGGAGTCAGCAAATAACCAGCTGTTAAGAGTGGTATATATAAAAGAATGGTGAATGCTAGGGCATCTATAAAGTCGCACCTTACAGCACACTAATCTTGTCCGTACATTTAATGGTCTTCCTTTTGGTGGCATCCAAATAATATATGGAATCATCGTAACATGTCATGTTTTCAAAAACTGTACAGTAAAACAAAATTGCCTAGTTCAAGCCAGAGGTGTAGCATAATGAAGCTAGAGACTGAGAAGCTGCAACTTCTCCCACCAATTCCTCCAGTAGCACTTCCTTTGTTCTTCTCAGCCTTGTGCCTAGCACACCCAGTCATTCTCCTTACTAGGGCTGCACCCTAAGCACATGTTCTAGGGAGTAAACCCCGTTGTGCTCAAAGGGACCTCTGGGTAAATATGTATATGACTGTACTATACAGCAGGTGGGGAAGAGAAGCAGATGAAAGAACAAGGAGAATTACATACAAAAGCAACTACCATTTTGCTTCCCACTTTGTTAGTGGATTCAAAAAGTGAATCTCCAGGCTGTAATTTGGCAACTACAACTACAATGTAGGCAGACAGAAATATTGCATTAAAATCAGGAATCTGCCATCACAGCAGCTTACTACATATCGAAATAGTGGATTGTACCCTACCATTCCACTATACTTAGCTCTACACTTGGAGTGCCAGGACACAACCCAAGATCATAGTTTTTAAAATTGCTTAAGCTTAAAGGCTGTGATAAGAATTCTGAATTTTCATTAACTTTTTGGAAATACATAAACTCTGACTCAATTTATACTTGGACCTTTGCACATAAGATATTCAATAAATGCAGCATAAAAATTACTTTCAATGCCATTATGAAAGGACAACGTAACTAAAGAAAAAATGATGGAATCTTAGGGGCCTGAGGGATTTCAGTAAACGTCAAAAGGTTATTTATGTTGAAAAATCTTAACATTCAAGGATTTTTTAAAATAATAATAATAATAAATACAAAGAACAACAATAAACAAAAAATAGATAACACTGAGATTGCTACTACACATGAAATTGATCTAACATGCTTAAGACAAGATAACTAACTACCATCATCTACACAATCACTGACAGTCCCGTTATAGCTTTAAAAATATTTCATTTTGGGACAAACAGTATATTAGATATATAAACCATAATATTTCTATAGTCATTTATATATTTGACTCTTTCCATCCCATAATTTCTAGATAATTTATATCCAAAATACAATAATGCAAATATTTTGTTAATTTATAAACTGCTTCATATTTATAATCTTATCCAGACATTATACAAAACAAATAATCTTAAGTAATCTAAAATTTCATCTCAGCAGACATATTTCTTTCGGATGCCACCTTTCTCCTCAAAACAAATTTTTTTAAGTTGTTTTTTTATTATATGATAAAGGGATTCAGAAGGAAAACGGGAAAGGGAAAAAAGTATATAGTGTTTATATTTAGATAACTATGCAGTGCAGGGGATAATGAATGATTATTCACCCATTAGGCTATTTGTGTAACTTGCCCAGACATTGAAATGCAAAGTAGTGGTGCTCACTAG
Organism: Euleptes europaea; assembly: GCF_029931775.1. Taxonomy (NCBI): domain Eukaryota; kingdom Metazoa; phylum Chordata; class Lepidosauria; order Squamata; family Sphaerodactylidae; genus Euleptes; species Euleptes europaea. Next base: position 43,091,433 of record NC_079320.1, on the reverse strand, counting down.
ATCTGCATTGAAACTGTTAATTTTAGCCTGTTAATGGAAGTTAGATATTTTTACTTTTTCCCTCAAACCAAATTTTGAGATTAGATGTAGTATGGTTTCCATTTTTCTTTGAACTCTTTAATTAGCCTTCTGTTCACATAGTTTGTCAAATTTGTCATTACAGCATATTCTGCTAATTTACTCTTCTAATCTTCTATACCTGGGCACTCTTCTGACTTCCATTTTGTTGCTAATTTGACTCTAGTTGTTTTCATATATTTAAATAGTTCTTCTAATATTTTTGTAATGCCTATTGGTGTAATCCCCAACAACATGCTCTTTGGGTCCATTGGGAACTTAATTTTTTTTAATTTTCTGCATTTCTGCATGTATTTCTTTCCAATATTTCTTGACCATATTACAGGACCACCACACGTGATAAAACATCCCTTCAATGTTCTTGCATTTCCAACACATTTGTCTGTATTCCTTATTTGTCTTCTGAATGTCTTTTGTACATATATTTCAGTGATAGAACATCTTGTACCAATTTTCTCTCAATGATTGGCTGGTTGTAACTTTTATCGCTTTTGATCATAGTGTCTCCCATTGTTGCATCAATATCTCTTCTCCAAGATTCTGCATCCTTTTTACCATACACAGCTTGACCTATTCAGTTTCTGTATCTTAAAAATCTTAAAGTTGATATGGCTTTTTTTTTTTTACAAGGCACTCATATAACCGCAAAGGATAACAATTATTTGTGTAGAAATTGGATTGGTGAGGTATACGTTATAGATACATCTAATCAATCTAAAGGTGTTGCTATATTGATACATAAGTTTGTTTCTTTTCAGGTTTAGCAAGTGATAACAGAACCAAATAGTTGCTTTATTATTTTGGTAGTGAAAAGTGCTGATTCTATTAAGATTAATGTGTACGGTTCAAATGTGGATTCTCCAGACACGGTTTCAGCCACTTGGTAAATTTTACATATGACTGTCTGTTGGTGGGGAGAGATTTTAATTACTTACTAGACACTGTCTTAGATCAAAGCACACCCCAACAAAACGAATATTCTTGGTAAGATCTACAATTAAAGTCTATATGACTGAACTGCCCTGACCTGGATGGCCCAGGCTAGCCTGATCTCAGAAGCTAAGCATGGTCAGCCTTGGTTAGTATTTGGATGTGACACCAAGGAATACCAGGGTTGCTGTGCAGAGGAAGGCACTGGCAAACCACCTCTGTTAGACTCTTTCCATGAAAACCCCAAAAGGGGTCGCCATAGGTCGGCTGCGACTTGATGGCACTTTACACACACACACACATGACTGAACTAGGTTTGACTGATCCCTGGCACACCTTCCACCAAACAGACAGAAATTACACTTTTACTTTTGTGTATCATAATTGTTTCCAGTTAGACTATTTTCTTGTTTCAGTTTCTCTGATGCCCCAGATTATTGACTGTGATACAGATGTTACTGTTATTTCTGACTACATCCCCATATCATTAGCCCTTCAGTTTCCAGATGGGGTTAGACCACCTGGTTTATGGCATTCTAATGATTCCCTTCGTAACTATGAGACTTTTAAAATTCAAATGACAACTGAGTTATCAGAATATTTTAATAGGCAGCTTCAACAGCCCTTTAACCCCAGGAATGCCCCCTTGAGCGGCGGTGAGGCTTCACCACCTTTTTCAGTGGTGCAGCCCCATTGTGGGCAATGAAGGATTCCCCCCTTTTTAAGATTTTAAAAATTTTTGTTTTGTTTTTTGTTTTTTTAGCCTCCGCAGTGGCCAGGAAGCTTCTGGGGAGGAGGTGCGAATACACAGCTCCCAGCTGCCATGGATCTGCCCCCCCTTCAGGATTAGGCTGAATATTCCTTTGATAAAAGATGAGAATACAATCCACACCATCTACTGAAATAAATTTACAGCTTTATAAATTTTATTCGGAAGTTTACAAATAAATTTCAATAAAGACAAAGAACCCTCAGAAAAAGATTTGGAAGAATTGATGTATCTTAATAGCTTTGATAAGTAAAACCATAGAAGTTGTACAGACTTGCATTGCCAGTTTTTAAGTAATTTTGAAATGGACGTGTCAACGTCTAAGTATACACACATACATACTCCTTTTTACTCCTTTGCACATACATACAACTTCTTTTAAAAGCTATAGCACATGAGTCATGAGCTAGGGAAATCTCAGTTCACATCCAATACCATAAAGAATCCATTCTCTTCTGTCACCTTTATTCACTCATCAGTAATATACCTTCCTTGTTGTAATGACTGTTGTCAGGTAATAAAAAAAGAAGGGATTTAAATGGAAGTGGTCCTATTTCTCTCCTTGAGCTGTGATGTTAAGTATTCACCTGATATCTTATATAGGTGGTCACATCAACGGAAATCCAAGCTTCATTAAGTGCCAGAATTAAGCAGAGAGACGCTGTAACCTGACTCCAACTGCAGATAAGCTAGCCAGGACACTCTCCTCCATTTTAGCTTCACAACAACCCTGTGATTTAGGTTAGACTAAGAGTATGTGACTGGCCCAAGATCACCCAGCAAGCTTCCATAGCAGAGTGGGGATTCGAACCTGGGTCTCCCAGATCCCAGCCCAAAATTCTAAGCACTACACCATGCTAAGCCCACTATCGCTTTGATGAGGTCTGTCTCTCATTTCCCTACTTCAGATTATAAACCAACATAAAAAGTAACACTTGACTAAGTTTGTCATTACCTCGAGCTTCAACAGCACTGATGCATTTTCTGAGAATAGTGAACCCAATCTTATCCAACTGTGCACCTAAGAGTGTTAAAAAAACATTTTAGGTCCAATGATACCTTATAATTTTCCAACAGGAACACAAACACTACTTTTCAAAGAAAGCAAGATTGCATCTAATCATATCTAATTTTTTTCCTTTTAAATCACATTTTAAAATAATTCAAGTGATATGGTTCTCCCTGAATTTTAAAAAGCTAATACATTATGCACTGTATCCAACGAACTGTGAGAAGAATGAAAAGAGCCACTAGCACTGTCCCACAAACGTTTGTGCAAGAGATTATGCAGCAACTTGAACAACAGGTGCTATGGCAACAAGGCTGCACACGTTCTTGTCAAAGCAAAAGGTACCTTTGGATTTCATGTCACTTTTCTCATGGAGCATGAGGTGTTAAAAAGTCCCTTCATGAGCAAAAGATACCTTCTACATACGGAAAGGCATCTTTGCACATGTTTTATTTTCTCTGATTGCATTTATCAAAAGTGGGCAAGTTACTTGGGGCTAATAATGACGCTGGGACTTTTGTCACCATATATTCAAATGTATGTCTGCGCTCGTGCAGGCTTTAAAAGCTGGTCCCCAATAGTTGGATCCAGAGATACAACTCGACGATTCTCTCTCGAAATATTTTTTTTTTAAAAAAAAGATTGTAACAGTATATTAACAACACAACTACAGTTTTGACCCAAGTACTTACCTCCTTCTCTTTTTGCATTAGCTCTGTTCAAATTTGTTAGGAATACCTAGCAAAATAAGACAGATAAAAAATTAAGTGTATTCAAAGAAGCCAGCACAGTGTGCCTTTTTTTAAAGCAGCAATATATCCTTTGTGAAACAAGAATCATTAATACAAAATTTCAACAGAAAGTAACCCAAAAGAGAGATTTTCAATTACTGATCAGTAGGCAAACAGCAAACAGACATTTCAGGTCATGAAATAAATCTGTATAATATGCATCCTCTGTATAATATGCATCCCCTTCTCACCTATGAATGAGACCCCCTACCCCAGTTCCGTTCTTCCCCTCACTGCTAGGTTCTTCCTCTTGGCTGCCAGGCTTTGCATACCAATTAGGAAGCCATCCTTTCCCAAAAGAAATGCATCTTTAAATGCAACTTTGGGGCCTGGCCTTCTCTGTAGTATTTGTCTGCTGCTCTGTTTCAGGGTTACTATCATTCAACTGGGTCAAGTGGAAACATTTTTTTAAACAACTCTGGGATGATCCATTGGATAGATTTTGTTCAAGTTCAGTGTGTCTGATCACCCAGTTGGATAAGGGGATTTTACACCAGGTTACGTTTGCCAGAGACTGTGATGTGTGTTTTGTTTTTACTGTCCCTTCAGTATGCAACTTATGTCTTTAAAAAAAAAACAGACAGAAAGAAAGAACAAAAAGAAAGAATTTAATGATGTGTAGCTACTAACTGACAAGGGGTTTGTTTGTTTGGCTCACTGTGTGTTACACTGTGGTCGATATTGTGTTATCTGGCCATGGATGGTGTGGGAGGGACGGGGGAGGAGTAAAGAATGGACCTGAGTTCCCTACCATTACTATGATTCTGCTTAGTTTTGTTTGCTCAAGAACAACCTGCTATACGAATAATGGAATGGAATATTTGGAATTACTACCTATTGTATTTTAATTTTGTTCTGCATGCACACTAATGTAAACCAGTTATCATAAAAAAACTATTGATACTTAAAAATAATCCCACTAGCTACTGTAATGGGAATAGGTAACCACATTTTTGGTTGTTCTGGTGTTAAAAAAACATAAATTGAAATGAAAAAAGGAACAGAACAGGAAGCAGGAACGGTTAATATCGGTCACAGTTGTTAATTGTTTGTTTTTAAAAGAATAACATAATTCTACTCTTACAGCTTCTTTTCCATCTAAGGCTTCCAACCACATATTTCTGTCCTCTTCTGAGCTGGCTTGTACAGTCACAGGCATAACTGATCTACAAAACCACAAAGGATAGGAAAAAGTTATTTTTAACCACTGATGAGCATTAACAATCATTTACCAACTATCTCATCATAGGAAAAATAGCCATGACTAAATATTAGATATACTAACCAATACCTACGAATGCTAAATCTCATGAAAATCTTACTTATCAAAAGGTTTGTGTCTATCCAGGTGACACACAAGAACCCATAATTAGCATGGCTTAATTTAGATTGCTATTATGACTTTGTGCACAGAGCATTCAAAATACCAAATAGACAAAACTGGAATAATGAACTCAGCATATGAATTCCATCCTTCTTAGCCTTCAAAGTTAAAACATTTCTCTTTTGAAAAACGATTACCTTTTTGACTAGTTAAGAGAGGTTAGCACTTTCAAATCGAAAGCTATTTACTGCTAAATATTTGAAAACCTTAGATGTTAAATGCTTTATATGAAAACCTAATGTTTACCTTTCAACTTACCTGTCTACTACTTCTATGTCAAAACAGAACCGCCTATCTATGGTATCAGTATTCCTCTTGATACAACATTTAAGGATAAAAATTTCCACCTCGCCCTGAAAAATATTTAATTACGTTGAAATAGCACAGACAATATTATAATCTACAGAAACCAAGTTGTAAATTAATAAGATTATTATTAAAACTGTAATTTTTTAAAATTTTCATGTGCATGGACATTTACTTATTGCTACCATGCAGTTGGTCCATACAAACTCATCTAAGCGTATTCATCCAATAGAACTGCGGAATCCTTAAAACTGAAGATACTTTACATACAGCATTTTCTGAAACAGCACATACATTCTGTCCTTTAACAGTACAGTCATGAATGTGAAACACAGAAAAGACCTGTTATGTCTTTCATAGGCTTTGAGCATTTCTTACAAGTATTGCAAGCATTTAGAATACAAGAAAAAACTGAAAAATAGAGGGATAGGCTTCTGGAATCAGAAGGCCATGTAAATGCAAAGGCGGTTGTTTGTTCAACCTATGCTTCTTTGCTGTCAATAACCTGTGGTGGATGGGAGGGAAGACAATGTAAGGTCCCTGCACAGCCCTTAAAGAGCCTTCTGTTCCCAAAGCCAACAATTCATCCCAAGTTTCAGATTACAACTTTTATGAACCTATTCTAGTGAATGCATCTCACTGGCTAGCTATTCTTAAACTAAACTTTAAATCCCCTTGGTGTTAAAGAAATACTAGAGATAAAAAGGACATTTTGGGATAGCATGTTATCTGTTCTCTACAACTTTCTACAACTTTCCACAACTGTTATCTATCATTCAATTATTTTTGCCTATTATACTTAAAACAAAAACTGAATTGCACAGAGAAGAGATATAGGGTGCATCTTATCTTTCAAACTCCTATTTCGATATAAGGCATGAAGAACAATGAAATGTGAAATGTACTTACAGTTTTCCCACCTGACCTGTGCTCAAATGGTATCATTGTGAACTTCTTGGTCTCCTTCTTGTACATGCAGTAATGCTTCACCCAGCTGGAACCAAATGGGGCAGGCCCTTCAACGACAATAAGAAACTTAAGTATTATTTGAGATGTGAAACTGCGCATATCTCCTGATGTTTTGCGTAGTGTTACAAAGTACTCTGGAAAAAGAGCCTTCAGATTAAATATTTGCTTTTAGGGAAGGAACTCAGCAAAGGCAATGGATAATGGAGTGGAAACAGACCATACAATCGTTGTCAGTATTCTGAAAAAAATGACAAATCATAAATTGCAAATTATTGGAAAAAATCTTGGAAATGGTTCCCACACACACCTTTGCATGTAGCTCGGAAAGAGAAATATTCCCAACAAACCACAGTTTGTTTCTGTACAAACTGGGAGGAATAAAACTAGAGGGGAGGGGGGTTTGGGCTAAAAACCAGGATTCCAAACTAGGATTAAATCACGGTTTGAAATCCTGGCTTGTAAACAGGAAAACAAATCACAGCTTGTTAAGAATGCAGAAGACCTGAGTGCCTTAACCCACAACAGAGTTGGATGGGGGGGGGGGGGCATGCAAGCCCAAAAGCTTCCAAAGCTCTCGCTGTAATGACAAATTATGATTTGCTTTTACTGTATATCTGAATATACCTACTGTTCTAAAGCTCAGAACTGTAACTGAATATGGGAGTTCAAATTCACAATTGTCTAAATATTTATTGTACTTTCTGTTTAGGTTCACAAGTGTCTTCAGGAATTTTCACATTTTGCAGTTTATTAATTGCCTTTAAATACTTGATGTGTGATTGATTGGCTGCCATTGTGCCAAGCTACTTTTGTCTAACACTTTCAATGAAAGCCCTGATTATATTAAAGGGAAAAAAGTATTTTTCCTTGACCTTTGTGTATTATTCACTCAATCTAGTAATCTAAGAGACTGGTTAAGGCTACAACTTGTCCCCAGCAAATTAGGAAAGGCAAGTTCTGCATGTTCAATAGACCAGCTTCATGCCCATGTTCTGCAATGAAAAATCTACATTCTTCCAGCTGGGACACAGGGGCAACTGGATGAGTCAAATCTATAACTTTAAACAGTTTTTCCTTCGACACCTAAGCAAAGTAAATGTATGAGTTGGAATGCTGCTTGGTTTTTATTTTTACATGCCTGAATATATATTTTCCTAAAGAAATCTTCCTCTGGTTTAACTATTTTAGTGTTTCCCCAAGTTGTTCAAAGTTATTACCACCAGAAGCCTTGAAAGTTAGTTTACTCCTACTAAAATACATACGAATGCTAATTAGTAGCATGAGAAACCTTTTAAAAGAACTTTGTCAGCTTCAATTCCGCCCATTGTGGACATTGAAGAACCCAGTCTGGTTATAAAGAAAGGAGTTGGATACTGACAACTTCTTACATTAGCCCCCAGAGTGATAGCTGGTTAGGCTTCTCGTCAGAGAATTTTTTTTAAAAAAAGAAAAGAAATCTTGACATTTCCCCCCAAGTATGATGAATGTTAGGGTCATCCTGAGCAGTCTCTGCACTTATGTTTGAAAGATCTTTTCATGAAAGTAAACTAGTATCTTACTTTTCTCCTGCACATAAAGATAGCCTTCAATCGTAAATTGATTCGCTCTTTTATGCTCCTGTGGATTTCGCTTGATTTTGTTCATGAGCTCTTCCACTTCTGACCTTGTTCCTTCAAAACGATTTCTCGTCTAAATAAGAGAAAATAATAAAAGCTTTTAATGCCTGAAAACAGCAAACAGAGTATTCTATAAAGATAAGAGAATAACAGGCGGGTGAGTAAAACTCTTCTTAGCATCTGACATCTCTAAACATAAATTAGGGATTTGAGGCCATTTTTATAAGTTCGAGAAGATTTTAAACTGTAGAAACATTAGCTGCAAACATTAGATGAAAGTTAGATGAAACAACAGGAGGGCACTAAGAACCCCAGTGGCCTGCTTCAGGGGAAAACCTCAATAACCCCTTTTAGGAACTGCTTCAGATTAATGATACTCTGTCTCTCCAGACAACATGTACCAGGAATGATGCCTGGATTAAAAAGGAAGACTTGGAAAAGACTGAGAGGATTTATTTCCTTGCTGTAAGAGAATCAAATGGGTCAGCTCACCGGACTGTAAAGGCCAGGGATATCTAGTCTGGTTAAATTCCCTTTCATCAGAGAAACAGTTTAAACTCCCTATGGTCACAATAAATTAATAAATCCACATGGTGGATTAGTAGCATGAGAAACCAACTTTACCACACAACAGAATTCTTTGAAACCATCCAGATAGCCACTCATAAATATTAGTCTGTTAATCAATGTATGACTGGAAATTCCAACTAGCCCTAAAGCCCTAAGTCAATAATATCCAATGATCTACAGAATACAAAAGAATGAAAAATGAACTGACAAGTGAAAAGGTTAATCGATGTAAACAATAGTTTGCATCCTATCTTGCCACTCTACTCAGTTAAGTGTGGAGGGAAGGAGAGCCTCTTCTTCAGCAGGAAGGTGGTTCTCCATACTTAGCTGAGTGGTAGGTACAATCCAATGCCAAAGTCTTCACCCGCAAGAAGATGTAACTGCAATATTTAAATCATCCTTTCATTCAACAATAGTCACCATCAATTATGCGCTAATATATTCTTATAGCATAAATAATACCAGCTTGAATACTGTTGTGTCATTTTCTTAAGAGTTCTTGAAAATAAACCTACTAATTGTGACAATATTCCTTTTTCAATTTTGTTTTCTATAACTGCCAGTAAGTGGTTATATGGTATTTGCTTACCATATTGTATATTTTACAGATACCTGCAATCCATGCAACTGACAACAGCTTCACTTCCCACTGACCTCTACTGAATGAAGATCTTGGAGTTAGAACTATTTACAATGGCTGTCTAAATACCAATGTATTACTTTAAGGGTGGATATTCACTGGATACAAGTATCTATGACTGGTCCATTGAAGACCTTTTGATTGGTGATTTGTACTGCATATTGTGCATAAGAGCTGCAGCACAGCGTACAAATATACACAATTAGTAGGTCCTCACAGAAGATCAAAACCATACCTTTAGTTACTAAAATAATCAAGTTCATAATGTAGAAATACTAACGGTGGTGCATATTTCACATGAAGTTAGCTTTTTAACATAAAATAAAATTTAAAACAGAGAACAGAGTGAATTTGCATTTGTGTAATGTCTTCTGGGCTTGCACTTACATAAACTACATCTGCATGCAGAATTCTTCCCACAATATAAAAACAGGTTTCCATAAGCTTAAGGATATCAGTTATTGTAGACAATGGTCCTCAAAGTGATTGTGTAAGGTACAAGGAAAGTTGTCTTCTATGGCATACACAATAGTGGGCAAGGGTGCTGCATTTGGCTATGGCACTAAGGCTCAACGAGCCATACCGCCTGCTAGCCAGAAGGTGGCAATACATTCCCTAAAGATTCACAGACACAAAGATGAAACACTGTATTGACTCAAAAGGAAGATGACGCCACCCCTAAAAAAGAGAGCGCATCTTATATGTAAAAGCAGATGACCCTCTCCCCCTAAAAGGAGGAAATATCAATCAATCAATCTTTATCATAAACAGTCAATAGACCAGCACAGCTCTTCACAATTTACCACTAAAACTCTTAGTATTAGGCTCTACCCACAAGTTTATACAAATAGTAAAAAAAATTGTTTGCACTCTTTGCAAACTATATAAGGAGGAAGTATAAACAGACTACAGAATAAAATAATTATTTTCACTTTTTACACCTCTTTGCATTGTAACTCTTCACGAATAGTTTTGGATCACAAAGCAAGAGACTAACTTTTTTAACCACACAAGACAAACTACTAGACAAAGGCTGAAATAATGACTGACCAACCGGCAATGCTATCTTAAATAGAATTACATTGAAATCAGTTGGCTTAGAAGGATGTAATTCTCCTTGGCAATGCACTTGTTAAATTGCCCTCCCCCCAACAATGCTTTGTGTAAACTAAGAAGCCACACTTTTTTTCAAGATACTATATTATATCACCAATCCAGCAGCAATGTCTTCATCCTTCCCCACCTAAAATATCCACAAACTCCAAACAGCAAGGGCTAATTATGTGCTAAATTCCTTTAAAAGCCTACAGGCTTTTAGGGGGTTTCTCTCTCAGGAAAAAAAAAGAGCTGAAGTAACTAGGAAACTCCTGCCTGAAATACAACGGAAGAAACACAAGCTGAAGTAACTAGGAAACTCCTGCCTGAAACACAAGGGAAGAAGGAAAAAGTGATGTGAAGTAAAATTCTGAGCCAGAAACATGGTTCAGTTCTAGTAGAGAAGAACATTCACCTCACCGTTCCTACCGTTCCTCAACATTTGCCAGGCAGGGAACATTGCACTTTCCCAAGCCAGCAAGTCCACCCTCCCCCTTCGGTCTTCCCTCCAAACTCAGAGTAACCAGAAAAGCTTCTTCTTCTTTTTTGCCAGATACTGCATCGCTTTCATTGCCACTTCTCTATGCTGGTGGATGAATTTGTGATCTTTCTCCAACACTCTAAGCGGGCACCTTTCACATCAACCTCCTACTGTCTCTGCATAGCGCCACCGAGCGGGTCTATATTCTCAAGTGAAAGATGACCCGCCCCCCCTTTTTGAAAGCAAAAAAAATTTTTTTTTAAAGGTCTTCCTTTCTAGTAAATACAGTAGCACAAACAAGAAGCTTACTTTAATTACAAATAAAAGCTTCAAAAAATTTTTTTTAAAAAGAGTACCTTCACTTACATTCTGGATATTGATCTGCAAAGCCATTTTGTAGTGGTTAAAATCTTTGGCAAGCTCATGGCCCTGATGGTAGAAAGTGAACATGCCCTGAAAAAATGACAGGACCTGAAATAGAACAAGGAGAACTTTTTTTAGCATAGACAAATGATAAAGAGTGGTTTCTTCTCCTATTCTGTACAGCAATCTTTAAAAGCAATAAATGATTTGATTTATTTAAAAAAACCTCATATAGACCTCTACTACTGAAAAATACAGAGAACAACTAAATGCCTTGAAGGAAGAAGACAACTTTGTAAAAAGTTGCCAAAAAAGGAAGCTGAACTCCAAAAGTGCAAATGAAGGAATTATATAAAATTAATTTTTAAAAAAACACATCAAGCCGGGTATTTCTTCATAAACCCATTGCAGCCCTGTGGGATATCACCAAGGATGCCAGCTTCCAGGTGGGACCTGGGGATCTGCCAGAATTACAGCTCATCTTCAGATTACAGAAATCAGTTCCCCTGGAGAAAATGGATGCTTTGGAGGGGGGGCTCTATGGCATTATACCCCACTGAGGCCCCTTTCCTCCTCAGGCTACACCCCCAAATCTCCAGGGATTTCCCAATCTTAAGTTGGCAACCCTAGCCCCCCAAGCCCCATCAGTGGCCAGGGGGGATCTGGCAACCCTAGATATCACCATGGAGCAGTGGCTCCCACACAGCCCAATGAACATGCAAAGGGGTTCTTCCTCCACTGCTTTCATCTACTACACTTGCATTTGAAAAACACTGCTCTGATGAAATGAGGTAAAATGGTTTAGGGCATGCAGGTGCAGGGCCTTGTCCTGAATTCTGCTTAGTCAAATTTCTTTTTCTATCTCTGCTAGTTATTATTGCATTCTCCCTGTCCCAAATTGCCCTTTAGTACAGAAGATTTTTACAACGAAGTACTTACGGGTTCTACAAACTCAAATTTCTTTCGTTCTTGCATCTCTTGCAGCTTACACACATATTCAAGTGACAGGTCATAAAAATGCTTTCGGTTTTGTTCCACTTGGTTGTCCGCCTGCATTTAAAAAAAGGCTGTTTAAGATTTTGTACCTTCTATGCAGACTACTTCAAAACCCATGCTATGGATAGAATGCCACAATACAACAAAGAATTTAGTGTGTTTAAGCCAGTTGATTTCAGTGAACTTAAGCTACTAGGTCAAGATGGGGAAAAGGGTCCTCCACATTCAGAGGCAATAAACCTCTGACTAGCAGTGCTACGAGGCAACATCAGGGGGAAGGCCTTGGCCTCTGTGCCCTGCTTGTTGGCCCTACAAGGCAACTGGGTAGACACCGAGTGAAACGGGATACTGGACTAGATGGACACTGGTCCGATCCAGCAGAGCACCTCTTAGGTTCTTACACCTAACACTCTGTTGGACTGTGCTATAAATATTTCAAATGGCAAAGGACAAAATTCTCCTTATGTTGTTGAATTAATTCTGTATCAGTCACATTAATTACAGCAATCATATTTTTCACTGGATGCTGAAATATGTATTTAATAAATACATCAGACAACAGATAATTAATGTGTGGAACGTTACCATTAAGTTATAGGTTTAACTACATTCCTCCTTAACCAGAAAACACATATTGTTGCATCCTAGTGATGTAAATGCTAAAGGTTAACAGCTGATTCCTGAGCCTTGTGGCAGCTGGGGCCAGCATAGCCAAGGCACCGCTGCGATGCCTCCAAAGAGGCTCCCCAGCTGCTGCATGGCTTAAAAACACCCTTTTTCAAGTATAAAAAGGAAAATGGGGCTTTTTTCCCCATAGGAAACAGCAATGTTGTGCCAGGAAAAACCTGGAGCAGCAACGCTGTTGCTGGAGGGGGCATTCCTGGGCTGGAGGCTTTGGAAGCTCTGCCCCAGGAACGCCCCCCCCCATGCCAGCACCGCAATATGCCATCTCCAGTGCACTTTCAGCCCCCACTTGAAATGCACTGAAAGAGACCACAAGCCCCACAAGACCTCAACTAGAGTACTGTGTTCAGTTTTGGGCACCACAATTTAAAAAAGATGTAGACAAGCTGGAACGTGTCCAGAGGAGGGCAACAAAGATGGTGAGGGGTCTGGAGACCAAGTCCTATGAGGAAAGGTTGAAGGAGCTGGGTATGTTTAGCCTGAAGAGGAGAAGACTGAGAGGGGATATGATAACCATGTTCAAGTACTTGAGGGGCTGTCATATTGAGGATGGTGCCGAGTTGTTTTCTGTTGCCCAAGAAGGTCGGACCAGAACCAACGGGTTGAAATTAAATCAAAAGAGTTTCCGTCTAGACATTAGGAAGAATTTTCTAACAGTTAGAGCGGTTCCTCAGTGGAACAGGCTTCCTCGGGAGTTGGTAAGCTCTCCTTTCCTGGAGGTTTTTAAGAAGAGGTTAGATGGCCATCTGTCAGCAATGCTGATTCTGTGACCTTAGGCAGATGATGAGAGGGAGGGTGGGCATCTTGGCCATCTTCTGGTCACTAGGTGTGTGGGGGGAGGAGGTAGTTGTGAATTTCCAGCATTGTGCAGGGGGTTGGACTTGATGACCCTGGTGGTCCCTTCCAACTCTATGATTCTATGATTCTGATTCTAAACTCCAGTGGGGGGTGCAAGAGGTCAGCTTCTACTTCACGAATCACCTGAGATAATATGACTTGGGTAGCATGGTAAAAACCAACTCCTGTAATATCTAGTGTTAAGTTTAAGCAAAAATAGTAATGATTTATTAACTTACATGCAGCTTTGGCATAGTCTTGGCTGTAAGCTCATCATATTTATGATATAAGAAGCAAAAAATATTACATAGGCAGCATCACTTTCCAGCTATTAAACTTTTTAACTTAAAACAAAACAAAAAACCTGGCTACCAGCATTCAAGTTTCAAAAGAAACAGTATTACTAAAGTGACATTTATACTTTTTCCCTTCAAAGGGTAAACATTTTTGACAAGATGATAAAGGCAGTACCTCCAATAACTGTGTTTCTTTCTTCTTCGCTGACATATTTAAATGCTTTTCTAGTAAACTGTAGTTCTTCTCTGTTTCTTTATCATACTTCTTCTTTTCTTCCTACAGATATCATTTTTTAAAAGTGAGAACATTTAAATGGTGACCACAAAATGACAGATTTGCTTTTAACATGTCACATAACCATGTTATTTTCTTAAATCAAAGCTGTCAATTTTACATTCTGAAACTTGAAACCTGAAGCTATTTTTTCATCCTAGAGAATCCTTATGGATTTAAAAAAAAACATAAGCATACTTATATGGTCATATGTATATGTATGTATGTACGTACTTATGGATAAAGGAGTACATGATCACATCACAGAACATTTGAAACAGCCCCATGAAAACACTCATGCTACATGATAAAGCAAGAATGAGGCTTAAAACTAAATAAAAAAAGAAACACTCTCCTAATATGATGTTCTTGCCAATCCAGAAGATCTAAAATATGTCAGATTCCATCATTTCGTTCTGGATATAGGTGTATTTTGAGAACTTGTATATCAGGGTAGGGGATCCAGATTAAACTGGCAATATCCACTGTAACTGCCTCCTTCCTGCTGGAGACCACCCTCATGACATTCCTCAGGGTCCCCTATCCCCCTGGAGCAACTTTTCATGGAGATCAGTGAGCTGCACTAGGACGCGAGAGGCAGGAAAGTTCCATTCTGCCAATGGAAAATTGAGTCTGGATTCAACCCAGTGACTCCCTTCTGAATTAGTGGAAATCAGTGATTCCCTTAAGCTAAGCCTTTTTCTCTGACAGAGAAGGAATTAGCAGAAGCTACTGGAGCCAACATAGTGCTCTGAAGAAACTTTACTTTAGTCATATAAGTTATTAAATATGTATATATTTATATACAAATAAAGCAACAGTTCAGTAGTTCAACTCTCTATTTTTTAAGTTGTTACACGCCTCTTATCACAACAGCCACCACCTCAGAAAAAATATCTTCCTGTGAGAAAGAGGAAGATTGCTTCCCTAAGGTGGCATCTATCACCCATAAACATGTAAGTACTTATATTTTTTAAAGTAACAATTATTTAAAAATCTAGACCAAATCAATTAGGGACCCTTTTTAATTAATATCCATGATCAATATATTAAATGTAGCTCTGGTATGTTCTCTTTTAAGCTACCAGAAGATTCAGGCCATCCACTGGAAAAGCATGTAATATCTAACCTACAAGCTGAACAACAGGAAGATAATAACTAGTGCTCAGCATCAGACATGAACACCCATTTCTTTAGGACTCTGGCTAAAGATCTGCCCCTTTTCAAATGTGCCAAGGTGGGGGGACCCTCTAAGCTCAAAGTCAAAAGCAGGGCACCTCATGCAGTGGTTTGCTAAAAGAACTATTTCCATTGATGTCAGAATTTGGCAACGAGAATTGGGGCACCATACAAGCATATGTCTACTGAGTCCAGTACCTAGCATGGGCACTGAAGACATCATTTGCTGGCCATTAGCAAACCACCACACACGCTACCGCTAGCCGAATGTGCTCTACTTCAATCTAAACAGAGGTGGGGGAAATGAAAACGAAAAGCAAGGAATTATCAACAAACCTTGACAGCTCCGAGTTGCTCTTTTCTGAACCTTTCCAGAGGTTTGATAAGAGTTTCAGTAACACTAAGTGCCTTCCAAGGAAGAAGAGAAATAGTTTACAGTCTGTACTTAACACTTTAACACATGGGGTTATCAAACTGAACAATTACATCAAAAGCAAATGGTTATTTCCAAAATACATGCCAACCTTTTTCTCAGGACAACACCTTTGTTATTCTTATTAGTAAAAATAGATTTGTCATCTTATTTTATTCTATTTTGCTAAGTTTCTTGCTTGACTTGACACCTGACTGAGATCCAGTGATCTTCAACTTGACTGACTGCTTATACTGTCTACTGCTAATGTTCTAATGACTGCTTTTTTATTGCTATATTTTAATAACGATAAAAATATAGTAGTGTTTTAACATTTTGATACATCTTGGGGGGGAATAATTGAACACACTGAAAAAGCTGGGATAAGTTATTGTTTAATAAAATAAAACAGATGACGGATTAATGTGGATGGATTTAATGGAAACAATGTCAATGTTCATCATAAAATAGAAAAAGCGCTGTATAAATAATCTAATTCTGTCAGAATCCGTATATAATAATTGCATAGCCTTCAAGAAAGACAGCTCATTTCTTTACAAAATGTCTATTTTTAATCAAATATTCAGCATATATATGCTTATAAAATGCAACAGCCTTGCATCGGAGGTGCTTACTTAGAGAAAGTTACAAAGATCCTCCACAATGTGTGTATTTGTTGCATTAAAACCAGCTTCCTGGAAAGGCATTACAATTCTACAGAAATGCAGTCTTTCAACTAACTCATATTCACGGCTAAGTAATTATTTATTTATTTAGAAAATCTATATGGCGCCTCTCCTGTGTCTTGCTGAGGCAGCTTACAACTATGATAACAGAACAAAAGCATTAAAACACAACCATTAAAAATGAAGCAAAGGAACCACAAGACATCACAGAAGAAAAGAAAACCCTTCCCCTCCCACGAGGCCTCGGCTTCATTTTCTCTTGCTCTGACACCTTCCCAATCACAAATCCCCACCCTGTCCCAGTTCTCCTTGCTCCTATCACATGCTCTTCTGCTTAAATTGCCTCCCTTCAGGTTTATACAGGGACATCATAAGTTATTTTGTATGTGTGTGGGGGGGAGAGTTAATCCAGTGCATGTCTGTGTGTTTCCAGTTGCCTAGGTTTGCAGATACATCTCTCCACCCCATTTTGCGGGGGGGGGGGGGGTTTGATCCAAATGGAATTAGATATAAAATACAGGAATTAGATATATGATACAGACCCAGTTAATTGTCTGTGTTAAAAGTGGTTTAATATTTTGAAGAAGGGCTGTTTTATTATTAAGCAATAGCTGAAGTTAAATAAACATTAACAAGTGGAAACAAAACACAAGCCCTTTAACACCAACATTAACTCAAGAGCGTTTTCATTTATAAAAATCATTCCTTTTATAGACTCAAGTCATAATCCCCTGGGAGCTTCCAACATTTAAACAACTTGAAAAGAATGGGAATAGCAAAATTACAGGCTCATGCTATCATTAGGCGCCAGCTAAACTTAACACAATGTGAATTACTACAGCCCAAACAAGGGTAGGCAAGAGAACCTAAACAATACGTTCATCTACTGTCAGTATGCATACAAAATTCTACATCTACATAAGAGGAAGGAATTTTATACAAAAGAATCAAATGCTGACTGTATAATCTTACATTCAGTAGCACTTAGGAAGTCATATACATTGCACACACAGAAAATGCATATCCTTTAGGAATCAATCAGATATCTAAATTTGCTTCTATATATTACAATGGAAGGACACATGGCTTTTATGGTAAATTCTCAGCACTTTCAGTATTTGCCCATATATGAAAAACTGCACTGCCTGGAGTTCATTTCATTTTCAAACTAAACATTAGGAACATGAACACAGTTGTCGTCCAAAAGACATTCTTTGAACTGTCTCCCACGACCCACTTGCTACTCTGTGTTCCACTCTGTGTTCCACTCTGAAAGAACATTTTGCACTCATTTCATTGGCAAAGGACCAGCTGACCTTTAGTTAGGAAAGGGTTTTTTTAATAAGAAGGTACAAATATGTAATATATGCCACCAAATTTAGTATGTATAATTTATTCAAGCACAGAATGTAGGCTTCTACACCGGATTGTTTAATTTTCTCTCTCTCCTCTACTGTGATCTATAGATATATAAACTTATTTTACATAAAACCAAAAATTTCTTAAAGATGAATGAATCAGGGAGCATATGCAAACCATAATATACACGGATGGGTGTGCAAATCTAGCCTGCATTCTCTTTTATATACACTGTAAAGGAGCGAATGAAGAGATTCAGAACAGAAAAGTATTTTACAGTTGACATAGCTGACCTGACTTTTAAAACATTTAGTTTTGTTATCTTGCAGCACCAAAATAAGATGTTGAATTAGGGCTGCCAACTTCCAGGTGGAGCCTGGGGATCTGCTATTACAACTGATCTCCAGACAATAGATATTAGTTCCCCAGGAGAAAATGGCTGCTTTGGAGGGTGGACCATATAGTTCTTTACCCTGCTGAGGTCCCTCCCCTCCCCAAACCCCATCCTCCCCCAGCTCCACCCCCAAAATCTCCAGGTATTTTCCAACCCAGAGATGGCAACCCTATAAATTACTGACCATTCTCTAACGGTATACAATACAGAGGATTTCTAGTCAATTTCATTAATTGATGAAAAACAATATTCTAAAGCATTTTTACAAATAAAAATTTCCTTACTTAGAATGACTGCATTTCACTAAGCAAACAAAGAAACATTTTTGGACCGCCTAAGCAGCAGAACTTGACTTTTTGGATTCCATTCAAAAATATCCCTCTTGATATCTGTCTTGGGGAAGTTTCAGAGTTATGGAAATGTACTGTTTCTTGAGTTATCCAACAATGATAAGTAGACAATAAGACACCCCTTTTTCCCAAAAAACATACGAATCCCTTTTATATTCCACTGGAAGATATTAAACAAAAAAGTTCCTTAAATGTTATTAATTCATCAGCATGCATTCAACTAATTAAAGATGTGTACACACATACACAGGCATGTTTTTCCTTTCACGTATCATTGAAGGAAACAGGTCTTATTCAATCACTGTCCATATTTAGTTAACTATGAAATCTGAGTAATTCACTGAATGGCCATTTGTATGTTTCCTGGATTTGTATGTTTCCTGTATGTTTCCTGGATGCATTTTTTTAATAAGCTGGTTGACACCTTTACTAAACATAACTGAGGCAGGTGGAGAAGGATGACTTCCCACAATGAAATAAGAAAAATGAAAATTACTGTTAGTGAATTAACTTGCTGCTGGGGTAGCGGTGACATCACCATGAAGACATGACAGATTTTGTCATCTCATGTCAAAAAACTAACGGCAAGTTTCATTAGCAAACCATACTGTTATGTCTATGCCTACTGTAACCATATCGTAAAACAATAAAACGAGTATGAAACATGCGTCAGTTTTCCAAAGCAGTTTGGTACTAACAATTTTAAGGCAACTTTACATTTCGGATGCTTTAGAAAATATTTGCTGCCCAGAATTTTATACTAATTCTATGATATTTGGCACGGAAAACTCAGCAGCACATCATCAGTGGGTATGGAACTCAGGAGATAACCCCAAGGTTCTGCATCACTTTTATTTTTATGGCTGGGGGGAGAGTGGGGGGAGCTCCTTTGGGAAGACTTTGTAATTTGAACTTACAAACACAACACCACAGAACAGCTTTTATAGCTATGGCCTGGAGCCAAATATTGTGGGCATTATATATCCTGACATTCCATGGGTTTCAATCTAACATCTGTGGAATGTTGGCACTACGAAACCATTCAGCAAGATTGAAGAGATAAAATGCAGTCTCATTTTCTTCTACCTGCCAGGAATAAGATCACAAAAAATGTCAAACTACTTGTTATTGTGTCCTGAAAGCTCCTCCTCTCAAAGAAATATAAGCTCCTCTTATATTTTCCCTATACACTCTTTCAACCGTCTAGCAAAAAGAAAATATAAGCTTTTCCATTCTTGAAAGAGTTTTTAAAAATAATCTGCATACACAGTATGATCTGGATTCATCTCTAAGATTAGAAAACATTTCAAAGTGTTGTGAAGAGACAAAACGGACTCATCATGAATATGAGTGACTAACCTATTGAAAGCATGGTGAATATCCATGAGTGACTAACCTATTGAAAGCATGGTGAATATCCTCTTAGTATTATGGATTCAGGGAACGGTTATCTACTAACACAAATTCCTCTTTAAAATGGTCATATATTAGTATAGAGTAGCAAGGTTCCAAGAACTTTTATCAAGGCATGATCGTGTGCAGTTGCTTTTGTTATCACATGTTGCATCTAGCAATAGGCATATTTTTCTAATCAAATTTATATCAGCTGCCTCAGAAGCTTCCCCAGAAGCTTGAACCTCTCTAGTTGTAAAGTTCCAATCCACCACAATCCCTCCAAAGCCTTAAAGAGCAACTCACTTTGCTGGGTTATACATGCTTGATCTATTTGCTGCTATTAACTTTTCAGTATAGACAGAATCTCTTCCTCTTGTAACAATGTGAACTGAAGCTATCATATTTTGGTCACATTATGAGAAGACAAGAGTCACTAGAAAAGACAGTCATGCTAGGAAAGGTTGAGGACAGCAGGAAAAGAGGAAGACCCAACAAGAGATGGATTGACTCAATAAAGGAAGCCACAGCCCTCAATTTGCAAGATCTGAGCAAGGCTGTCAAAGACAGGACATTTTGGAGGACACTGATTCATAGGGTCACCATGAGTTGGAAGCGACTTGACGGCACTTAACACACACATAAGCCAGTGTGGTGTAGTGGATAAGAGCAGCAGACTCTAATCTGGCGAACCAGGTTTGATTCCCCACTCCTCCACAGGAAGCCTGCTGGGTTACCCTAGCCCAGGGGTCGGCAAACTCATTAGTCAAAAGAGCCAAATATCAACAGTACAACAATTGAGATTTCTTTTGAGAGCCAAATTTCTTAAACTTAAACTATATAGGTAGGTACACTGTTTATTAACTTAATAAACTTTAATTAAAGTTTTAAGTCTTAATTAAACTATAGGTACACTGGGGGGAGATGCTAGGGTTGCCAGGTCTCCTGCCACCACCTGGAGGTTGGCAACCCTAGTAGAGGAAGGGAGGTGGGAGGGATGGAGAAAGGAAGGAAGGAACTGGGAAAGGAAAGAGAATGAAGGAACTGGGAAAGGAAAGAGAATGAAGGAACTGGGGAAGGAAGGATGAAAGGGAGGATGGAAGGATGGAAGGATGGAAGGAAGGAAGGAAGGAAGGAAGGAAGGAAGGAAGGAAGGAAGGAAGGAAGAAAGAAAGAAAGAAAGAAAGAAAGAAAGAAAGAAAGAAAGAAAGAAAGAAAGAAAGAAAGAAAGAAAGAAAGAAAGAAAGAAAGAAAGAAAGAAAGAAAGAAAGAAAGAGTGGGGGAGGGACAGAAAGAAAGAAAGAGGAAGGAAGGAACTGGGAAAGGAAAGAGAAGGAAGGAAATGGGGAAGAAAGGATGGAAGGAAGAAAGAAAGAAGAGGGGGGAGAAGGGAGAGGGGAGGGGGAGTCCAGCGGGGGATGGCAGGCCTTTCTCTGGCAGACGCGCGGCTGTTGAGGGGCCGCCTGACCCTCCGCGAGTGCCCTGAGGAGGAGGCGGGTGAAAACGGCCGGGGGAGAGGCACCTGAGGAGGAGGACGATGGTGGCGGCAGCCTGGAGCTGGACTTTTGGGAGCCACCTGAGGGGGACGAGGAGGAGGAAGGTGGCGAGGAGGAGCTGCTGCTGGAGCCTGGAGGAGGAGGCCCGGCCTCGTTGCTGCTGGCCTCCCCGCCGCCTGTCAGCTGTTGCGGGGCAAGAGGGAGGGAAGAGGAAGAAGCCAGCCGCGTGCGTGCGTGGCAGGAAGCCTTCAGCCCTGCTGATGCACGTGCACGGTGGGGGGGAAGGTGTTGTGTTGGCGCTCTTCCCTGCTGCCCCCCTCAAAGGCCCCCGCCAGTGGCAGCGGCACCGAGCCCAGCCCGGGGGATGACAGCGGGGGCGGCGAGGCCAGCGGCAATGAGGCCGGGCCTCCATGCTCCAGCAGCAGCTCCTCCTCGCCGCCTTCCTCCTCCTCAATCCCCTTAGGCAGCTCCCAGGCCTTCGAGGGGGGCAGTTGCACACCTGAATGATCCCTGCATGCCAGGCAGAAGGCTCCGGTGGGGTTTGGTGGGGCGCATTCAAACCTGGCCTGCAAGCTGAAAAAGGCGGCCTGCCGGGGATGAAACGCTTTCCCGCTGGGCCCCGGGCCTTCCCCCCGTTCCCCTCCATGGCTTGCCGGAAGCCTTGCGCGGGGCCAAGTCGGAGCCTGCCGGGGGCTTCCCTCCTCACGGGCGAGACGGCGAGCAGGCCAAGGGCTGCCTTCGGAGGGGGGGAGGGGCGCGTCGCCAACGCCGCCGCTCAGGGAGGGAGCTTGCAAGGCACGCCGGACCTCCCTCGCCTCTCCCCAGCCAGCCTGCCTGCAAAAGCCGCTGAAGGGCACGTGGAGAGAGCAGGAGGAGGCCGCCGGGCTGGGGGTTGTAGCCTCGGCGTCTCGCCTGCCAACCGGCGATGTGGAACAATACACAGCAGGAGGGAGGCCAGGCCTTCTTCCTCCTGCCGGCCTGCGTCAGTGTGCTGGATGGGCCGGTTCAGGAGGGCGGTGGCGGCTCCAGGGCAAGCATGCTCATCGCCGGGTAACCTTCAACTAAGGACAAGCTATGGGGCGGGGAGGGGGGTTGAGAGAGTGTTTTGGGGCGGTGGAAAGAGGAGATGCCTCCCTTGGGTCACCCTGGCAACTGCGGCCCACCTGCGCCACGTCTCCCGTCGACCGACTGACACACCCCGCGCATGCCTGCCGCCCGCACGTGGAAAGAGCCGCACTCAAGGGCTCAAAGAGCCGCATGCGGCTCGGGAGCCGCACTTTTGCGACCTATGCCCTAGCCAGACAAAGTTCTCTCAGAACTCCTTCAGCCCCACCAACCTCACAAGGTGCCTGTTGTGGGGAGAGGAAGGGAATGTGATTGTAAGTTGCTCTGAGACTCCTTAAAATAGAGAAAAGCAGGGTATAAAAACCTACTCTTCTTCTAGGCCCCTATTAAAGGGCCAGGACATTTTTCTTCAGGCAGTTGGTAACCCTACTTATGTCACCTGCAGGTTTTGTCTCACTGTTCTGTATCACTTTGGCAGGTACTCCCTTTCCTATGACCCCCCAGAAGCCACAAAGCCATCCACAGCCTTAATAGAATTCTTTCCTTCTAGTGCTTCTTTTCTCCTCTGGGTGGATTTCAGCAGCAGAGCACCCTTCTCACTTTGCCAAAAGTAACTGAGCTGGAATTTCTAGCAATTTGCCCTCATTTTGCTGCTTCTAACAACTAAGATAATTTGATCACTAAGCAGTTGGTAAGATTTCATATCTGACCCAGTATTCACAGATCAGTTAGAAAACTTGGATTGATTCATTCTGCTTTGTAAGGAAAATGTGTCAATATAGTCCATTCCCCCCCTTGATACACACAGCTCCTCAAAGTTACTTATCACAATATCGTTTAGACTTTGCTTCTACTGTTAGCGAAAAATTATTAAACAAAATCTTGAGACCTTGAAATATTCAAGGAAACATTATCTTTCTCTAATCTTGCACCTTCATCTGCATGGAAGAACCACAGCTGTGAAATTAAATCTTCTACAGTTGTAACATTTCCCATGAAAACTGAATGGGCATAGAACCCTAGGCCTGGTTTTTAAGGCTAAATTTCATGTGATGCTAAACGTCTGTGACTGCATCTTCATTCAGTTTCATTATGGCTCAAGTAGCGAACAGAGGGGAGGGTGTCCAAATTTGACTGAAGAACTGGTGCATCTAATAAATCAAACACACTGTAAAACAATCCAGTATTAAATACAGATTAATGAAAGTAGGGCAATGGATGATGTGTCACAAAGGTGCCAGGTGAGTTAGGACTGCCAGGCCCACAGAAAGCAAAAATATATTTTAAGAGTGGATTGTTACTATATCACTTGCTTGTGATGAGACACCAGTGTGCTACTACATCAATGAGCTCCATGTTCCCTCTTACCATCACTAATTTTGAATGACTACAACAGAGCAGCCCTATTCCTTGCCTGCCCAATCCCTACCCATGTTGCTCTATCCAGTATAAGCAGTTGTGAAATAATATCCCACTTCATTAGATGAAGGAAGTATTGTCCTCAATTCACATATTTGAGAAAGTGGGACAGAGCTACAAACATTTATACTATAACAAGTTGTCAGCCTTTAAAGTACCACAAGACTCTACAGTGTTTTTGTTCCGGCATCTTCAACTTACAAAACTACCCATCTGAGACGAACCAACTTACAAAAACTACCCATCTGAGATTTCTAGAACATGAACTGGTCCGTCTCCATATCCAGCTATGCTGTTTCAAATACAGCTAACAGTTCTAGCAGCCAGATTCTATGGCCATTTCTCTCTAGGTTGATGGAAGAACAAGAACAGAGATAGGCCTAAATTCTCTCTTTGAGAATAAAGCAGCAGTAATCTCCCCAGGCTAGCCTGATCTCGTCAGATCTCAGAAGCTAAGCAGGGTCAGCCCTGGCTACTATTTGGATGGGAGACCACCAAGGAATACCAGGGTTGCTGTGCAGAGGAAGGCACTGGCAAACTACTTCTGTTAGTCTCTTGCCATGAAAACCCCAAAAAGGGGTCACCATAAGTCGGCTGCGACTTGACGGCACTTTACACACACACAATCTCCAATGATACTGATCAGTAGCTATATTTTAGGGAAGATGAAAAGGGAAAAGATGTCTTGCAAAGGGTTCAGCTGGATGAATAAGAAACTTTGGAGGAGCAAAAACTAAAAGGTAAAAACACAAGATAGAACAGACAGAATGCACTGTATCAGGCTTTATCTTCAGATGTTATGTCCATGCAAATGGGAAGCCCTAACAGGAGGGCACCACTGCTGCAGTGCTCCTGATTTGCTCTTTCAACTTTGCATATGAATTGGGCAATGTGTGGATTATCCATCTACAAACAGCTTCCATACGTGAACCAGAATGGAAGCTGTACGTGCATGGGGAAATCCATGCTTTGCCCAATTCACCCAAAATGGGGACTGCACTTATCGGGTATGTCATTCGGATTGCATGATTCCAATTCTTGCAGTTGGTGGACTGCCAGTGTGCAGGGATGTATCTGGGCTATTGTTACAAGCAAAGTTGCTTATTTTAAACGACGGTAAGCAACCAAAGTTGACTGTCAATGTACTTTAAAAAATATTCTTCCATTTAACACAAAACATTGAGACCTTACCATTATTTCTCTTTGTTCTTCTAGATTTTTTAGAAAGTTAGAAAATTCATGGAGGGATGCATCTGTAACAGGAATAAGCATTAGATTATAGCACATCATGAAGAACAGTGAAGAACACAAATTTTAGATGAATAACATATTCATTGTTACTATACGTACATACCTATGCATCGCTCATCATCTGTTTCTGCATCACCAATAAATTCAAATTTAAACTCTCTCAGGGAGTGAGCGAACTTCCTTTGGGCAGCTGCAAGGTCTATTAAAAAACACAAAATCACAATGAGAATCTGCAACAGTTCAACTGCAATACTTGGGAGCGCATTGATTTTGATAAAAGTATTGTTTCATACATTAGGGAACATGAACACAGTTGGTATGATCCTGATAACCACTTCCAATGTTCACAAACAAGTGTGCACAATCAGGGTCACTTAACACAAATTATGCATTAAATTACCCAGGAATCCAGAGTATGCACTCTTTCTTCATGAACAATGGATCACTCCGAATCTAAGGGGGGAAAATATAGCTCACACAAAACTAAGATCAGCTCACACCCAATTTAAATCACAAAGAAAAAAGACATTAAATCACTGATTGAAATAAGATTCTGCTTTGTATTGTCGATACACCAACAGCAAAGTTGGCCAAATCTGAAGATACTTAAATCCGGTGACTGGAGCTGTGAACGGACAAGACAGCTCTTTCCACAAACCTAAAAAATGCCCCAATTTGCAGAAAAATGTGAAATCTAAAAGGTGAATAAAACCAAAATGATGAAAGAAGTGCATATAGCTTTAAGCAACAGATTCCCTCAGTGGTCACTGCTAGGCCACTAAAAAAAAAAAAAAAAAACCAAGAAAAACCCACACACAAAAGGGAAAGCTGAAGACAGAGGAGCAGATAAACATATATTAGCTGTTGGGTGGGAAGGAAAGAGGGAAGCAGAACAAGGGAAGAACATATTCACTTGGAATATGGGGAAATAATCAAGTCCAAGAAAAGCTAAATTCAAAAGGCCTCATGTTAAGAGTTATTTATAGTTCAACAGGACACAGCTAAAAGGGAGAGGCTTTAGAAGTTATGCAGACACAAACATTTTAATCTTGTCTGGAAGTCAGGAGACAATTGGAATTACCATCTCATCTTCAAACATGGTGACTACAGTAGTGACAAAACTATTCAAGAGTAACTACAGGTAAACTCCTGAAGAATCCTTCTGGCTATTTAGCTTCCTCCCCCTATGTGATTTAATATAACTTTAAACTGTTAAAAATTATATTGTTGAGCAGACAGTCTCTCAACAAAGAAAGCCAGATATTTTAACTGAAAGCCAAGATTCTGCCAGACCATCATATTCCACAGTACAGGGTCAGATTCCATGTTGCCATGGCAATTACACCCATACAAATTTTCTACCCACTGAAAACAACTGAAGCCTAGCTGCAGTAGTTTTTATGAATTCATCACTTAAAAACTCAAAGGCCTTCAATAGGGAAGCACAAACTCTGCAATGTATGTTAGGCAAATCATACTAGACAAATACATTTAGCTTGACTAACACAGGAGGCATTCACTTACTAAGAAAATCTACCTGCTAGTTTATTTATCTATAGCACTATTTATAAAAGTTATTCAAACAGGAAGGAAAGGGAATTGTGGGATCTAGTGCAGCCAACTGAAAATACATTATGAACAGAGAAAAGTAGAATGTTTCCACTTATTCTTACTAGCAGGATAGGAAAACAGCAATAAGAACAAAGGTGGCACTTCCTAAAAACCACTGCTAAGGGAACCAGAAGAAACATTTCTCGGAACTTTCCACATATTAGTTCTAACCACTTAAGTCTAACAATAGTACCAAACAATGAGAGCAATACCCCAGTCACTTCTGGCTAAGACCAAATTATAGCCAAAAAAAGAGAGGAGATAGAACAATACAGATAGTACAAGAGCAGGGACAAAGAGAAAATAAGAACATGTATTACAAGTGATAAATACACATACAAAGGTAAAGCCCTTATACAAAAATATATTAAAATAGACAAAATCTGTTTGATAAATGCATTCATTATAACAAGAATTGTTTATGTATTCATGCTGAATCTTTCTCAGATCTATGGATTTCACATTTATCTACCACTTAAAATACAAGTTTATCATTTTCCCTTGCTCTTTTAATGGCCAAATCACACATTTCACGGAATATCAGTGACTGAATTCTCAATGTTTCCTCTAAGAAATAACTGCTCAGGACCCATGGGTCATAGGAGCAAAGAAGGAAAGGAAAGGTTTTGTTATTTCAAAGCAGAAGGAGTGCAAAATTTCTTCCAAGTGTGTTGCTGGCAAAGAAGGTGTTTAATCTTTTCTCCCTATGATGCTTTCCCTGATTTCAGTCACACTCTAAAACTTCTGTTAACCCCAGAAAGGAGGGAAAGAGACCTAGATTTTTTCCCTAGAAAGGCAAACTATAACTGGGAACTATGGTACAGAACAAAAGGTCAAACATACCCTCTCCCATTGATAAATAATTTCAAAGCCTCATATTGGGTACTTTCAAATATAAATAAAGTTACCTGACATACAATCAGATCTCCCATGGAATGTGTAGTTTAGCCCTAATGATACATAACCTGTAGTTTGCCAGAACTTATTAAGTAGACCGGAAATCAGCTGGAGAAAAGAAGTTTATATTTACTATAACTTTGTATGTGTACCTAGTACAAGTACAGCAACAGTTAAGAAATTAAATACAAATTATATACCTGGATGATTCTCTAACCTGAATGTCAGTGTAATTAATATTCAATTGGAAATTGTTGATTTTAACCTGTAGATTTATTCTAGTATTGCTGATCATCAAACAACACTTAGTAAATGTTGAGTGCTGTTATAAGAGCCCCGTGGCGCAGAGTGGTAAGCTGCAGTACTGCAGTCTAAGCTCTGCTCATGACCTGAGTTCGATCCCAACGGAAGTTGGTTTCAGGTAGCCGGCTCCAGGTTGACTCAGCCTTCCATCCTTCTGAGGTCGGTAAAACGAGTACCCAGCTTGCTGGGGGTAAAGGGAAGATAACTGGGGAAGGCATTGGCAAACCACTCTGTAAAACAGTCTGCCTAGTAAAAGTCGGGATGTGACATCACCCCATGGGACAGGAATGACTCGGTGCTTGCACAGGGGACCTTTACCTTTTTAAGTGCTGTTATCCATTTTCATGTTCTTCATACAGACAACTGGCCCAACCCAACTGTTGTCTATCTTAACCCACCAATATGGCTACTACAACATTCACGAGTGGCTATACCATTACAAAGAACCAGACTCAGCAGACAGTCATTTGAGCACAAATACAACAAGAAGCAAATTTATTTTTTATAAACACAATTATATACCCACGGATTTCACCCGTCATAAATCCCTGCAGCAGTATGTAACTATATAAGGTTTACATAAAATCTAATTTTTATGTATATTGAACATTACCTGTAGCACCCTCCCCACGCTTACTTCCTCTGAATGGCAGCTAGAGCCTTGAACAAAGAAATGAAGAAATACATATGGGGAGGTTTTTCCCAGAGCATAATTCTAGCACCCTTCTTGTTAGCACAAGAGTAACTGCTTTTACCTCTTATCATCCTGCATTCCACACAGAGAAGATGCAATAGAACAAGGGGACAAGGGTAAAGAGAACCCAATTTCAAAAGAAAACAAGCCAGAGTTTCTAACTATACACCACATTTTACAAGTATTCCAGTTAGCACATACAACTCCTTATAAAGAAATGAGACACAATTGGCTGGTTGTCAACATCAGGCAAAATTTTCATCTCTCCTCTAACTCTTTTTCAGGAGCAAGTTGAGACAAGAGATTTCCCAAACAAAAGGAGGGAGATGGGGGCAACTTCTCAAGCTTCCGAGGATCAAACCCAATAAAACATTTGTCCCAGAGCCAGTAACAGCTTGCACTGGTTACAGTGGAAGGTAAGAAAAGGTGAGATCCAGCTATACCTGGATCGGGCAAACAGTATTCGTTGAATGGTTCCAATGATCCCAGGAGGAACCATCCACTACGAGTACTCATCTGTTAGGAAAGTCACAGAATTTCCTGTGCTCTACATGTGGGAAAAGGGTATTGCAATAGAATCATGGGGGCTTTAGGTAATAAACAAAACAGCAACACAAAAGAGGAAAAATTAGCAAAAAGGGGAGAAATCCTTGTTACAGTAACCTAAACAAACCCTTAGTTGCTACCATAGCAAATCATATTTAGGATTAAGCATTAATGTATGCTTTCTGCACTAAGATAAAAGTGTTCAAACCTAGTTTTTTTTCTGGGTGCAGTTTTTATTCAGCTTTCCCCTCTTTCTCTTCCTGCATGATTTTAAAAAAATAAAACTGATATAATTTCTTGACAGAGTTAATTTCTGCCAATTTGCTCATAATTATAAGTATACCTATGTTGTTTCATAAGGGCAGAAACTAACAAAGTAAATTACTAAGCTGGTAATAGTATGAGTCTTATTACAACCTAGCCTCCTAGAATGAAACAGACAGCACATTTTCTAGAGAAGTTACCCATAATTAAGATTTTACCACACAAGGTCAAGCACAGAATTGTCCACAGAATTCCATAAGCATAGATATACAAAGCATAGGTATACATGTATTTTCAGCTCAGTAAAACAATAGGGCTGCAATTTTAAACATACTGACTTGACAGTAAGTCCAACTGATCTCTTCATACTGTAAACTTTTTTAATACTGTAGTAATCCTACCTAGGCTGTACTCTACAAACCAGTCTCACATGTGCTTGCTGAATTCTAAGGTAGTCTTCTCAAGCAATGCCCAAGTATGTAATCTGTGCAGTTCACTGCATTCTTCCCATGAAATTAAGACTGCATATTTCAATTCATAGAAGCATAAAACAGTCTATAACTGTAGAAAACAGTGATGTCTCTGTGTGTGTGTGTGTGTGTTTAAGTCCCATCAAGTCTCTTCCGACTTATGGCGACCCTATGAATTAATTACCTCTAAAATTTCTTATCATTAACAGCCTTGCCCAGGTTGATGAGCTTCCCAAACCAATAATCCAAACAATACAAAAAACAAAAATCTGTAAGACTGGCATAAAACAGTACAAAGGAACCTAGTACCATGATTTTTAACACAGCTGAGGAAATGAAGACTTGACAGTAAGTACAGGTTCCCGCCTGAACGGGAGCCATTTTGCTGCCCCGGGTGGAGGAGGAAGCCGAAAGTGTGGAGGGGGGAGGGAGATCGGGCCGGCTGGGCTGACATGTGCGTTTGCGCGCACAAGTGAGGCTCGTGCCTGGCCCGGTCTGCCCAGTAACAGCCTCCTCATTGGTTAGAGCCGGGAGGCTCTGAACCAATTAGGTCGGAGGGCGGGAGCTGGGAGCTAGCCCCGCCCCAAAAGTATATATGGGGGAGCGGGGCCCACCCCAGCTCACTCCGTCTTTCTTGCGAACCCACTTGCGCCCACTCTAATTTAGTTGCTTTAATTAATGTCACAACTTGGGGCGGTTTGGCATGGTGATGTGTCACGTTGGGGGAAGCGCATGGAAATGGGGTCGCTTCCCAGGTTCGGGAATCCCAGTTTGGGGTTTTAGGAGAGGCTTCCAGGACATGTCCTTGTGGCAAGGCAGGTTGTCCACCTCTTCCCATATGGTGGGGGATAACACCCAGTGGCGTTCGTCCTGGTGTTTTCCTGGCACTGCCATCCCGGTTGCCCACAGCGGGAGCGCTGTGGGCAGGTGCTACGCCTTGGCCGTGGGGGGAACGGCCTTGGCACCCGACACATCACATATGCTGCGCCACAAGGGGTAGCAGCTGTTTGCCATTCCAAGTTGTGGCCCAATTTATTTCCAATTGTTTCCAATTATTACAGTTAAATATTAATAATGTTGTTGTTTAATAAAGTTGTTTTGTAATAAAATTGTTAACTATGAAAGTGTCCTTAACTTTATATAGAGCGTCGGCATTCCTTATCCAATAAACCCTGGGTCAGCAACAACGCTTATTTCACTGTAAAGACTTCTTATCTGTTCTATGTTTCAGAAATTGTTTAAAGTGTATTAAGTGCCTCACTCACAAGAGTGAGCTTAGCTTCAGCTGGGGAGGGTGGATTATAAATAAATAAATAAATAAATAAATAAATAAATAAGATTTGTAAGGCTGGTGAAGATCTTACATCTTTACTCTGATTCAGGGTGGGTCAGACCTCCCTTCCCATACATGTAAATGCCCCTCCCGCTCTCATTCTGTCACTCCTAACCACAGCTCACAATGTCTGTCCAATATGAACCATTTAATATCATGATTATTTAAGATGAGTAGCAATGTTAGTCTGAATCAGAAAAATTAAAAAATAAAACAGGAGTGCAGTGGCACCTTAAAAACAAACAAAATGTATTCCAGCATTTAAGTTTTCACGAGTCAGAATTCAGTTCAGAGAGCCAGCGGTTAGGAGCAGCGGACTAATCTAGAGAACTGGGTTAGTTTCTCCACTCCTACACATGAAGCCAGCTGGGTGACCTTGGGCTAGTCACAGTTTTCTTAGAGCTCTCTCAGTCTCAACTACCTCACAGGGTTTCTGTTGTGGGGAGAGGAAGGGAAGGTGATTGTAAGCCAGTTTGATTCTCCTTAAAAGGTAGAGAAGATCAGCATATAAAACCCAACTCTTCTTCTTCTGCTTCTTCCTCAGATGCACTGGAGTACAAGCCCATTTGGCCCCAGTTTATATGCACAAAAGGAAGGGGTGGGATTGCTATAAATAAAGGCCAGTTCAAAACAAGATCCAAGTTAAAGGTTAATCAGTTCTCTCAGTACGGGTGTGAGATTCTTTCAGGAATTGTTAGATAGCCAGAATATAAAACCTCGTGCAGTATGTCCCACCCTTCTCTTGCATATATAAAACTGGGTCTGATGGAGTAATACTGCACAGTGGCAGTTAACTATTTTGGCAGGTAAAACTCAAGTCAAGTGTCAAAAATGAGGCAGAACCACTCTAGTAAGCACTACAAAACATATCCAGGCCCTTGTGCCTAAAGTGGTATCTGCACTGGCTTTAATACATTGAGCTGGGGTGCAAGTGGTAGCACTATTCAGGAGAGGCAGGACTTCTGATCTGAGACAATGTTTTTTAACTATCGTTTGCAATTGGATTTTGCCATTTCTCACTGTAAATTCCAGCTGCAAAGTGCATTGAAAGTGGATTGAAAGTGCATTATTCAGCATGTGTGAAACTGGTTTGAGGCTCTCCAACTGGTGCAGGCTGTCTCTGCACAGGGAAAAGCCAGCTTCAAAGAACCTGAGCGATATAGCTTATCGGACTGCCCATAGCTGCTGATCCCATGTACAAGCCAAACCACCAGACAGAAGAGGGAGCAGCCCCGCCAAAAAATGCTTAAAGCTGCACAATTCATTTATTTTTAATATGATCGTTAAGCCTATATGGGCCAAAATATTATCTTCTCTTCTGCATTAATTACAACAAGGCATTAAAATAAATAGCAACAAAGTTACTAAGCAAAAATATGGTTGCAATTTTCAATTAATGCAATGTGGTTGCAATTTTCAATTAAACTCCAAATATATTTTAAAATCATGTATTCCTGCTTCAGAAAGTGTGGCTCCTAAATGGAACTGTTGTCAGTCATTGACACGTGTGGAATAAGAGCCAAAATATGCAACATGCAGTGAAGATACATTGATAAATAATCATGCCAGAACAAGCCCTCAGTATTTTTAGATTTACAGTTGGAAACCTATGACTCAGCTCCCCAACATTTACAACCTGATGGTCAATGTGCTCGTGCCAATAACAGCATCACTGACAGATGCTCTCACTGAAGATGCATGTACGCACACATTCCACGTGGAAAAAATATTATTGTATAAGCTATGAACCAGAGCCCGTTGTGCTAGATGCATGTAGATACACACAAGTACAAAATAGAAGAAGGAAAGAGGAGCAGAGCTACCGCAAAAGAGACCAAAAGGGCCTCCGTTATAAGACACTGACACATCATGTTGCATGGCACACTTGAAAACAATGTGCAGTCAAGAGAGTAAACAATCCAATCACCGTAATCACTGAAAAGAATGCATAAATCTGTAAGGAGAGACAATTACTTTCTGAAGTGACCTAACCATTTCCAGCCCCTACTACGCCAAAGTCTGGCCACATCTAATCTCAGTGTGAATCACATTTTTACCCTACCCTTCCTCCAAAAAGCTGTAAGTGATATACTCACAGAGGTGCTTGCTCAACAGCCAATTTGGTTTCCCATCTCTTTAACTAGTGCAACACCTTAAATGACTCCAATTTTGTTAATTTGAGTAATATGTTTTTCTTTTGCTCCCTTTTAATTCTGTTAATAATGGATAAACATTTGATTATATTACAGAGGAAGGATGCCATTTCTCTCTCTTCTTCTTTGGTCCCAGTAATCTTTGGTGCAACGTGTTGGCTGAGAGTGGTGCAGATGCGCCACAGAGGCTTCCCAGGGGAAATGCCCCCATAACAAACAGCGATGTTGGCTACACCACCGAACAAGTGGGTGTGGCAACACCACAGCTTGAGGGGGCATTCCTGGGTCCAAAGGGGTTAGGAAGCTGCCTGAAGGCAGCTCCGCCCCCAGCAATGCCCCGGGAATGTGCCCCATGCCAGCGCAGGCTCCCTCTTCTGGGATTTCGCTGCCGGTGGAGCAGCAGTGGAGCCCCACACAGCAGTGTGGTTTCCTGGCACCAGCGTGTTTGCCCCCGTACTGGCGCAGGTGCCACTTTATTCTGTGACAAAGTGGTACCTATGCCGGGGGGGGGGGGCTAACAGAGCAATCCTAAACCCTTGTAATTCCACTGAACTCAGTGAGATTAGAAGGGTATAATTATGTTTAGGATCGCACTGAGTCTGTGACACATCCTCCATTTTAAGACTACAAGCTGCAGTCTTGGAACAGTTCCACCATGCATCTAGAGGTCTTTCCCCCCACCATACTTCTTTGTTTTTTAATTGAACATCCAGTGTGATTACGCATTCTGGACAACTTGAAAACTTGCACATTATTTTATGTTTAGATTGATTCCCAGAGCTATTTCATAAAGAAAAGTCACATATCTTTCAGAACAAACACAAGTACCTACAATATTAATTGAATATAGAAGTAGTAGTCAGGGAAGTGCACATGCAGCACAGGATGGAACAAAAGAGACTGAAATACGAAGAGAAAAAGAAAAGCGGGTGCAAAGCCAGCTGGGGAAGGTGATATGCTTGAGCTATGGACAGCGAGGGACACATATTTATGACTGTCATTCCACTATTAAATGTATTTTGATTTACTGCTTTGTCTCTTCAGAGACTTTTTGTAACTTCTAACTTGCCAGCAAATATATCTGTAATCTGATTCAGAATCTGCATTAACCAACAGCTTTTCTGTCTTCCCAACCGTGTTATTATCTTACTACATGCATGTGATACAGAGATGAATGCAAGTATTGTTACTTGAGCAATAACCTCACACGTACAACAGATTTTTTCAAAGTATATCTTAAAATCATCATTAGTTAGAATTACATTTATTGAGAATCTGCCATCAAAGCTAGGTGAAACATATTCTATTGGCAACCTCTGAGACAGCATGTGCTTTTCTAATAAATACATGTTTTTTCCATCAAGAATTAAGTTCCCCATCATTAACTATTTATGCAATAGCAGCAACACACACTTTGATACATTTGATTAAGCTAAAAACAAAGTGTGTTGAAGTGGACCCTTGGGATAGAATCATGAAACAGAATGGCTCCAGGCTTGGGATGTAACCTGCTTTTAGCTTATGCGCAAAGAAATTGTGTATGTTAAATGCCATCAGATTGCTCCCAACTTATAGCGACCCTATGAATTAATGAGTTCCAAAACGTCCTATCGTTAACAGCCTTGCTCAGGTCTTGAGACTGAGGGCCATGACTTCCTTTATAGAGTCAATCCATTTCACGCTGGGTCTTCCTGCTTCCTTTAATTTTTCCTAACGTTATTGTCTTTTCCAGTGACTCCTGTCCCATAAGCTTTCACATAAAGCTTTCAAATAAACATAAAGTAGATGTTGAGCACAGTGACAGATCATATATGGACCACAACCACTTATTTTGTGCTTTTCTGTGGCAGGTTTTTAAAGAAACCTGAGAGTATGGATACCCATTAAGATATATCTACACACTTATTTTCGCTTGGATATGTCTAAAGACATTAGAAATAGAATGTGCAGTGGGGACAAATAAGCCACTATAAAGAGTCCATGAGGCACAGAGCTGAAAGTGATGGAACTAGGACCGAGGAGACCCAGGTTCAAACCCCTACTCAGCCATGAAGGTTAATGAGTGACCTTGGACCAGTCCCCATCTCATGCCTTACACTACTTCAAAGCGCTATTGGGAAGATAGAATGGAAGAGGCAAGAACTGCGTATTCCATCTTGAGCTCCTGGAAAGATGTAACAAATATGTACTTAGGACTGATTACAGAAAAGCCAGTATCTCGTGAAAAACTTTGCCCCCTGAATTAATGAAACAATGGCCTAGAGCCCATTCCTAGAAGTAGGTATGTCCTTGTAAGGAGATAGCAAAATCTGCCATTTATCATACCAGTTGTGCTTTTTCTCCCTTACCTACCTTTATATGTAGGTCAACACACAAATAATAGTACAGGAACAGAGGAGCAAATGAAAGTCATCTATCCCCTGCGATCACTGTCTTCTGCTAGCAGGTCAAGACTTTTTGGTTTTGGGAGGTGTACACTTTCTGACCCTCCTTCTTGTTTGTTTTTAATGGCAGATTTTATATATTTGTATTGTTTTTAAAAGTTGATTTTAATTGTTTGCCACCTTGAGGAACCTAACTGGGCAGAAAGGTTGCATACAAACGTTTTAAACGAACAAAAACAAAATATAAACCAGAAACAAATAAAAACTGAACAGAAAATGAAAGTATTTTGGCACTGGTACAGATCAGTGATACTCAGTGGCTTGGAAGCCCTTTGGGGTTCCTTGACATGCCACTTGTGGTTCTTCTGAACAGCATTCCCTAACGTTCCCTCTATGCCTGGTGGGGATTGTGATTGGTTCCCACCATGAAACAACTGCTGCTGGAGGGACAGGTAAGCTGCGAGCCTCCATGAGGTACAGGCATCATGCCAGGAATGGAAGCAAATATCGATATTTTGGTTGAATGTGGTTCTCTGCAAGCCGCGGAATTAGTACCACTGGCATAGATGCATTGAACAACAAAACACTCAAGTCAGAACATAACAGATATATTCTTAGTGAATCTAGATGATCTAAGAAGAGTTGAAGATAAACAATGTCTCTGCTGCTTTTAACTGCCAACAACAAAAACACTAAAAACATCACTATATAAATCAAAGAACAGTCTTGCACTGGTTTACATCCAAGATGAGAAGTCCAAATAGTGACTGTATTAGTCATGAATGTTCTTCCAGTGCAGTCCTAAACAGACTGACACTCAGTGACTTCAATGGACTTGGAAGGGTGAACCTCTTTTTAGGATTGCACTATTCATCCCCTTGATTTTAGCAGAATCTATAGAACCTTTTCCCTTCAAAATTAAAACTACTTCTGACTTTCCTCAATTGCTCCCTATAGACATCGCCTGTCTTTATTTTTATACTTTGTTGACCTCTTCTTTGACGATTAGGAACCTGAAATGGAAAAAGTCACCAATGTCTAAACCCATACACTGTGTTACACTTGACAGTCTTGTAAGCTGAATTCATGAAGAGAGTAAGCAAGGAACCAAGCACCAATTTCTTAGGCAAGAAAACTATAAGAATAAACAAACTTGTTTCAGATTCTGCCGAGTTAAGCACAGTGTCTACATCTCCAAGAAGTCTTCATCTCTCTCCTACGTCTACTGATTCCATGTCAGTACTCTGGCTTCATAAAAGAATATATGCTACTCCAAAGTTACAACAGGAGTCAGATAAAGCACGTTCTACACAAAAGCTAAAAAGAGAACAAAGGGTGATCACAGGAGGCTGCCTCTCGGTTTGCTACAGCTGACCAAAGCCTCAGTGTGGTTAACCACATTTTACTCAAATTGAACAGACTGCAAGTTACAGCAATATGTTGTTTCACACCAAACCATGGCTTAGCTATTCTGATTAAGTGTTGCTTTTATTTTTTACGGAATTGTACTTTCTCAAGGGTAATACTTTACTACCTTTTCAATTCTCTGAGATTGAAAAAAATCAAACTACATTTTAGTGATGTTTGCAAAAATTTCAGAAGTATTTTATCATTTTGAGCACACACTTTACACAGCAGTTTTTCTAGCAGAACACTGCAACACCTTTAACTCTGAAATAATGTTATCTTCCATATCAATGTGGAAAAGCAAATGGCAAAGTCATACTTTCACATGCATAATATTCAAGTGTATATGCTTGGGACCTTTTTAAGATATTTCCCCTATATCCATCACTTCTATATGATGTCTTAGAATATCCCAGTTTCTTGCTCTGTGCCTCAACTCCCCTCACAGTAACATGGGAACTGGAATGAATTGTTTGAGACTAAGGCCCATTTCTGATTACACAGTATGATGGTATTGGTGAGACTGTCAGACTAGGATCTGGGTCACCCGTGTTCGAATCTCCACTGTGCCATGGAGCTCACCGGGTGACCTTGAACCATTCAGTCTCAGTGTCTGTATGACTCGATCTCTGTGTCTCTGTCTGTCTGCCTGTCTGTCTCAGCCTAATCTACATCACAGGGATGTTGTCACGAGGATAAAATGCAGGAGGGGAGAATGATATTGTAAGCTCCTGTGAATTCCCATTAGGGAGATAAGAGGGGCATACATATCTAATTAAAAATAAATAGATAAATGTTATTGTGCAAGAGGCTCTATATTTTTATTTTATCAAGGAACTAGGTATGTGCCAAGAAAATTCCACAGTCGCAAACAGTAGATGTAGGGGTAGAGGGAGGGCTTCTTCCACTTCTATGCCCCTCAGACAAAATCTGTAGTGAGGCAAAGCAAAAATGTTTTCAAACACTGGATAAGGTGATTGTAAAATCAAATCATGTAAGGTAGCAGTGTAACTGTCATACTTGATAACTACAGTAGATAGTAACAAATATATGAAGGAATTAAATAGTTTAGGAATAAAAGTACTGACAAGATCAAGGGCCCCCAATCTTTTTGAGCTTGCAGGCACATTTGGAATTCTGTACAGTAGGTGCAGCAACAAAATGGCTGCTGGAAGAGGCAGAGCCAACCACAGAATGATTGCCACAGCTTAACTTCAGTAATACAGTGCAGATCCTTGTGCTGGGATGGCAACCGCTATCAAAGCAACATTAAAAAAAATCTGCACAGTCAATTAAATCTCCAATGGTTGTTCTCTTGGTTACTGATGGTTCTTTAATGCACATATAATGTGCCTTGTGCCCTGACCTGGATGGCCCAGGCTAGCCTGATCTTGTCAGATCTCAGAAGCTAAGCAGGGTCAGTCCTGGTTAGTATTTGGATGGGAGACCACCAAGAAATGCCAGGGTTGCTGTGCAGAGGAAGGCACTGGCAAACCACCTCTGTTAGTCTCTTGCCATGAAAACCCCAAAAGGGATCACCATAAGTCAGCTGCGACTTGAAGGCACTTTACACACACAGCCTCAGGATTCCCATGGCATAAAGCCACATAGCCAGATTGGCCAGGTCAAAGTAGGGAGCCATCCCCTGGGCTATTCACAACTGGGTTGGTTTGTCCACACAGGATAATCCAGTTCTGAATGACTGCTATTGAGTAATATCAAATGATGCATGGATGTAGCCAAAGAGAATGAAAATACATGTTCTTCCACTTTGCCTCTAAGGCCTGGTCCAGTGTAGGATACTAACAGCAATCCTGAAGGGGGGGGCGAATGGCCATAGAAGCCGACGTGACCCATGTGCTGGCGTTAGTGGGCATTTGTAAGCACTTGTCCCGTGGTAATCCCACAAACAGCATCCAGAGACAAAGAGTCCAAAAATGAACTGATTTAATGGAAAACGTACAGGTATGCAGAGCTTACAGGTATATTGGCACGAATGGCAATTGGGAGTACAGGGTAGGCATTTAAGGGAAAGTATCAGTTACAACAGGTCAAGGCGCCCCCCCCCCTCTACTGAGGAGCCGTTCCCACGGGAGATAACACTGGAATAGGAATTCAGCGGTTAGCCAGTTCGGCCTTGAGAGGCACCTGGTGGAATCGAAACTAAAACAGTCAGAGTCTGACAGGCTGCTAAGAGCTGTGGAAAGCAGGCCCAGCGCAGGGCCACCTATGCCACTGCTGGGGAGTCGTGTGCTTGTGCAGCCGCCACAGCAACATTTCTCCAGTGCAAGGTTTCGCACTGGCAACAAAGGAGGCATTCCCAGGGGCGGGGCTGACTTTAGTCAGCTCCCTGAGCCCTTTTGCCTCAGGAATGCCCCCTTTTGCTGGTGCAAACTGGCACCTGTAAAAATGGCGGCGCACCCCCATGGAACTGAATGGAGCAGATTCATGGGGTTTGGGGAAGTTTACATTTTTGGCATGCTGCACCAGGTCAGCAAGCCACTCAGGAGGTGGCATGGCTGCGCCATCCCCGGGTGCCCTACAACTCCCCCCCCCTTTAGGATTGCTCTGTAAGTCTGCAGCCAATCATACCCCTCATAAGCATCGTATAAATCCTAGCCAGGGGGCCCATATTATAAGGCCTTCTTGCTGCCTAGGTGTGTGTTTTATATTTCTACATGTCCCAAACCATTCTAAAAATAAAATATTGTTGATTTGTGTTTAAAAAAACCACAACATAAGTCACCCCTATTATAATGAGACCAATATAGCCACACTGTATGATTATGTTGTATGCAACAATATCTGTTATGCATCATGTACAATAGCCTATTATCTTAACCAAAGCTCCAAAAAGACTCCACCCATTTACCTATTTTCATTTGCCTTTTTAATCTTTACTTTGAATACTATGTGAATATTCTAATGTTTAGGTTATACCACCCAAATATTAGTAGCTTGACAGATTTAAGCTCAAATCCCTTATCTTTTACTTCATGTTTGTTACTATTTATACTGAAGCCCACTTCCTGGCCAATCATGGGCAACAATATTTGTCATTGCTCAAAAGTCTCCACAAGACTGTTCTCTCTAAAATTAAGAAAGCACAGCTATTGATATTTATCATTTCTATAGCTTTTCCAGTAAAAAGTGTCCTATATTTCATTTATCCTTTCTGAGATAGGCTAGGATGACTTGTTCAAGGCCACTGAACAAATGTCAGACAAGCAGAGACTTGATTGTGGATCTTCTTCTGCCAAGCACTAGATACACCAAAGAATACTCACCTACTAAGATTACTTTAAATCCACACTTGCACAGCAAGATACCTTGCTACTATTGAGTGTCATGTTGGTTCATGTTGCTTGCAGAACTTGTAATCTACTGCTTTATACTTTCCCACATATTCCTATGTTATATTGTGGCTACTGGCTTGTTTATAGGGATGCCCAAGCTTGGTTTCATTTCCAACATTGCAATTCTTCCCCATTACTCTTCTGAAGTCTCTTATTATGTAACAGTACATTAGGTGGTCAAAACTGGATGGTCAAAACCTTGTGCAAATGTAGCCTGATGACAGAGAATTTGCACCATTTTGCATAGAAGAAAATTTTAATCTTTACCTAAAGATTTTAATCATGACATAAATGCCACCATCAGCCCATTCCTGAGCTGGTGGCTGGAGGCAGCGCAGCTGCACCGCCTCCAAAGGAGGATTCAGCCCCCACACACACCAAAGCCCAAATGCTGCCCTCATCCTCGAGCCCCGTGCAACCGCTCCATAGAGTTCCACGGGGATACACATCGAGGTGAGGGCAAAAGGAGCGTTCCTGGCCTGAAAGGCCTTAGGATGCCGGCTTAAGGCGACTTCTCCCTGGACCGCCCCAGGACCACCCTGGGAATGCTTCCTGGGAAGGTAACATACAGAAGTGCGCCGTCAGGACGCCGGCGGGAGGCTGAGCCGGTGTCCCAGAGCCCTACTGCCATGGCAGTGCAGAGAGGGCAGCATGAGAGGCCCAATGCTGGAATCCATGCCAGTCTTGCCGGTGCAACAGGCACTGGCACAAGGGGCACGGATGCCGGTGCAGGCCCCTGCGCTCCTCCTAAGGACTTTCAGACCTCAAGGTCAGGAATGGGCTATGTGTGACCTATTTTAAAAAATGCTCTCCAAAGATTAATCAAAAGACTGCAAAGAAAGAGAGCCAAAAAGAGCCTTGGCTACTTACCGTGAAGGCTTCTTCTGCTCAGAG
The DNA here is from genome assembly GCF_029931775.1 of Euleptes europaea. Classification (NCBI taxonomy): domain Eukaryota; kingdom Metazoa; phylum Chordata; class Lepidosauria; order Squamata; family Sphaerodactylidae; genus Euleptes; species Euleptes europaea. The sequence goes on along the minus strand of NC_079320.1, from coordinate 43,050,030 downwards.
GGACAAAGGGCATCTTCAAGATGGGTGTTTCCTTTTCCTCTTAGCTCGGGAGGCAGGAATTAATATTTAAATTTTTCCTTGGCTTCTGAGGGTAAACGCCCCCTACAGCCAGTTTAAAACTTTCCAAGCCATATAAGATTAGTGAGAAAAAATTGTTAACAAACAGCATATATGTCATTGAACTGTATTCTAAAACCTCCTGGACTTTATAAGTAGGAAAGGTTAGAAAAAAGAACTATTCTTTCAGTGAACTGTAATCGTAAACAACTGACAAACTAGATACAACATGCAATAGACGTCTGGGAGGGCAAGATGCCCTTTGTCCCTCTGAGCAGAAGAAGCCTTCACGGTAAGTAGCCAAGGCTCTTTCTCGGCTCAGAGGAACAAAGGGCATCTTCAAGATGGGACATACAAGAGCTGTCCCTGCCCTGGGAGGGTTAGACGTCCTTCAAAATGCTTTGCAGTACTCGTCTGCCGAATGCGGCGTCTGCGGACGAGTAAAGGTTTAATTTGTAGTGTCTTACAAAGGTAGACACAGATGACCATGTGGCTGCCTTACAAATTTCTTCTAAGGGAGCCTGTCTATCGAAGGCTGTCGAGGTGGCCATGCTTCTAACCGAATGGGCAGTTATGCCTCCTGGTACTGGTAGTTTGCTTTCCTTGTAAGCTGTCTTTATGCATGTGGAGATGGTACGGCTGATTGATGCTTTCGACATGGGTTTTCCCTGCTTTGGTTGGGAAATATTAACAAATAATGAGTCAGATGTTCTGATACTTTCAGTTCTGGATATGTATACATGGAGTGCTCTACGCAGATCTAGTGAGTGCCATGTCTTTTCTACAGGTGTTCTTGGATTGGGACAGAATGACGGTAGGACTATGTCTTGTTCTCTATGGAACTTTGTGTTGCATTTAGGTATGAACGAATGATCGTGTCTGAGGACTACTTTGTCCTTGTGGAATATGATGAGACCTGGGCGAGTTGATAGTGCCCCTATCTCTGATATCCTACGTGCTGAAGTTATAGCCGTTAGAAAGAGAACCTTCATTCTCACCCATTTTAAACCGACCTTTGCAAGAGGTTCGAATGGTGGCTTCGTGAGAGCTGTTAGTACTGTATGTAAGCTCCAGGTGGGAAACCTGTGCTTAACAGGTGGAGCTGTAAGAGTCAAACCCCTAAGGAAGGATTTTATGTGGGGGTGTCTGGTTACTCTATAGCCCGCCACTCGAGGGACTATGGTGGCTATGGAAGCTAACTGCCTTTTTAGCGTTGAAGTAGCCAAGCCGAGTCTGTGACCTTCTTGGATAAAGGTCAGTATACCCAGTGTGTGAGGTTTGAGTGGATTGATGTTTTTGCGCCTGCACCACCTAGTGAAGGCTTTCCAGGTTGAATTATAGATTCTCTGTGTGGAAGGTCTGCGTGCGGCCTGGATAGTGTTGACTATGTCTTCAGTATACCCTAATTTATGCAGTCTCCTGCGTTCAATACCCACACGGTCATTTTGTACCATCCTGGGTCGGGATGGCAAACTGGGCCCTGAATCAGTAGATCTGGTCTGTCTGGAAGTCTCCAGAGGTTGTTGTTTGACATTTGTATCAATGTAGGGAACCATGGTCGTCTGGGCCAATACGGGGCTATGAACAATACGTGTGCCTTCAGCATTCTTATCCTCCTCAGCACTCTTGGGATGAGTGGCAGAGGTGGGAAGGCGTATAACATTCCCTTGGGCCAGTTCGCTGTTAGTGCGTCCGTTTGTTCCGCCCCCGCTTGTGTGTACCTGGAATAGTAACGTGGTATCTGGTGGTTTAAGCTGTTGGCAAATAGATCCACTATTGGTGTTCCAAATTTCTGTGTAATTAATTGGAATATGTCTGGATGTAGCGACCATTCCGCTTCGTTGATTGTCTCCCTGCTGAGCCAATCTGCCTGCACATTGGTGGATCCCTGAATGTGTTCTGCTGTGATTGACGCTAGATTGGTCTCCGCCCACTGTAAAATCGGCATTACTTCCTTGTGAAGTATTGAAGATCTGGATCCCCCCTGCTTGTTTAAATGTGCCTTCGCGGCCACATTGTCTGTCCTGATTAATATGTCTTTCCCTTGAACTTGTTGTCCGAAGCTCTGAAGGGCTTTGTGTACCGCTCTGATTTCGAGAGCGTTTATGTGTAACTTTTGTTCTTGGGGGGTCCAGGTGCCCTGGGCTATGTGTTCTTGGAATGTCGCCCCCCAGCCTGTCGTGCAAGCGTCTGTGTATATCTGTTCCGGAACGGGTAGAATGAATCTGAGTCCCTTTGTTAGGTTGTTTTGGTCTGACCACCATATCAGACTGTTTTTGGCTTCCTTGGAGAGGAGAATGTTTAGGTCCCTTTTCTTTTGAATGTCTCTTTGGTAAGGTCTGAGTAGCCATTGTAGGGGCCTCGCATGTAGACGTGCCCATTGAATTGTAGGGATGCAAGCTACCATGTGACCCTGTAGTTTTGCAAGTGACATGAGTTTGGATACCTGTGTAATGTAGGTTTTTCTTGCTAGAGAAGATATGAGTTTGACTTTTTCCCCAGTGAGAAACAGCATGTTTTGTCTTGTGTCTATTTCTACCCCAAGGTGTGTCAGTCTTTGGGAAGGAGTCAACTTGCTCTTTTTGTAGTTGATTAAGAATCCGTGTGTTGTCAATGTTTCTATTACTAGATTTGTGTGTCGTACGCTTTGTTGTTCTGAGTCTGCGCACACCAGTATGTCGTCTAGATAAGGGTGTATTCTTATGCCCTTTCTGCGTAGATTTGCCACCAGAGTGACCAGGACTTTGGTAAATACCCTTGGGGCAGACGTCAACCCGAAGGGGAGGGCTCTGAACTGGTAGTGCATTCCCTGGTATAGAAATCTCAGAAAGCGCCGATGTTGTGGGTATATGAGTATATGTAAGTAAGCTTCGGTGAGATCGATGGACGTTAGGAAGTCCATTGGCCGTAATGCCTCTGTAACTGACTTCAGTGTTTCCATTCTGAAACGTCTCAGTGGGATAAATCTGTTCAGAAACTTCAAGTCTAGGATGGCCCTCCATCCTCCATCTTTTTTGGGAACAGTGAAGAATACTGAATAGATTCCCAATGAGCGTTCCAATAGAGGCACTGCTTCTATTGCATTTATTTCCATCAGGTGTTGGATGGCTGCTGATGTTCTCCGAAGTTTGTCTATGTTTTTGGATGTTGGTGATGTCACCAGTGTGTTTGGTGGAATGTGGGAAAATTCTATTTTGTATCCCTGTGTTATTATGTTTAGTACCCACTGGTCCGGCTGGGAGGTTGACCATTGTGGGTGAAACAGATTTAGCCTTCCTCCCACAGGCTGAATTGCAGAGTCATTGTTTTGTTTGGCGACCGGGTTTATTCCCTTTGTCGCTCTGAAATGTGGACAATTTTGCACCTCTTGAGAACTTTCCTCCTCTCCGAAAGGAGTTACGGTTCTGATTCCAATTGTTTCTACGTTGGTCAGGTCTATATCTTTGAAGTGTATGATATGATCGAAATGTAGTGGAATTTGAGAAATTCTTGGATTCTCTGTGCAGGCTCTTAGGTAAGGCTTTCTTTTTGTCCTTTGTCTCGACTAATATGAGGTCCAATTTATCTCCGAACAATCGTTTCCCTTGGTAGGGGTAACCCATTAAAACCGATTTAGATCGGTGCTCCACTTGCCATGGGCGCAGCCAAAGTGCTCTTCTAGCAGCTGCTGTGGTGGCCATGGCCCTAGCCGCATATGTCATGGTGTCTAAGGTTGAATCAGCCAGGAAGGATACTGCTCTCAGAAGTCTGGACACTCCTTCGCATGCCTGCTTTTCCTCCTGGGGAATGAGTTGTGTCAATTTTCTGGCCCAGATTATTGCTGCTCTGGATACCAGTGCTGATGTCACTGATGCTTTAATTGCCAGTGCAGAGGCCTCGTGTGATTTTTTGCAGGCTAACTCTGCCTTTCTATCGGCAGGATCCCTGATCATGGCCTGTCCTTCCTCAGTAACTAGATCTGATGTATGTAGTGCAGTGACCGGTGCTTCCACCGGGGGAGCTTTGAGAATTTCTGAGGTGTTCTGATCTAAGTTATAAAACTTTTTTGAGAGTATAGGCCATTGTTTGGAAGCCATGGGTTTCTCCCACTCTGACTTCATGAGTGATAAAAAATATTCTGGTACTGGCACAACTTTATCAGGAGTGTCATGCATATGAAAAAACTCTCTTGTTCCCTTTTTTGTCTGAGGGTTTGATGATTCAGTGTCATCTGAGAGATCAAGAGCTGCCAGAGTTTTTGTTAATAAAAGAGGAAATTCCTCTGTGTTAAATACTCTTGATTGTTTAGGCTGTTCAGTAATATCTTCCCCGTCGGAACTAAATTCTCCTTCTTCCTTTTCATATTTGTCTCCTCCTGCTGAGGAGATAGAATCATCCCCCTCCTCCCCTTGCATAGTCTGTTGTACAGAGTTGTCCTTTAGGGCCGCTTTAGTGGGCCATCTGCCATCCCCATAAGAAGTACTAGCCTCATTGCCAACATTTGTCTGTTGCATCTGGGGTCCCATGTTGGAATAGGTCTGGGTCGGCTGAGTTCCCTGGGCTGGAAGGAACTGGGCCGTTTGTATTCCTTGGGCTGTGAAAGGCTGGGGGTAAAATGGCATGGGAGGGGGTTGAGCCGCTCTTAAGCCTTCTGTGAAGGCGTCCCTGATGAGCGAGGAGAGTTCCGACCTGAGAAAGGCTAACCCGCCCTCTTGTAATGGGGGAAAGGAGATCCTACCGGTGGCCGGTGTCTCCGCTGCAGCTTCTTGTCCGTGCAGAAAAGGCGAGCCGCCTACGGACGAAGCATCAGGAGGCAAAGGCGAGCCGCGAGCCTCCTGTCCCTGTCCCCAGAGCGTTCGCGGGGGCGGAGGGGCAGTTGGTGCCGCTGAGGTCTCCATACCTGTAGTCGGAGCGGCAAAGGCTAATGGCGAGCCGCCAGCCTCGACATGCGTCCCCTGAGAATGCTTTACGGAGGGAGCGGCTAGCGCCGCTGAAGTCTCCGAGCCGCCTGCCGCTGCGTACTTTCGTTCGTTTCGTTGCGGCGCGGCTGTAGTTCGGGCGGCGTCAATTAGGCGTTTGGCGCGTTTATTACCGGCCGAGTCGGCTCTTTTGCGCTTGCCTCCGCCGTTTGTTGTGCCCTTTTTCTTTGTTTTGACCCTCGAGTCAACTTGTTGACTGGTAGAGGGTTCGATTGCCTCCGATATATGAGGCATGGCTGTTAATAAACTCGGGTCCAAATCGGTTGAGGCAATATAATTGTCCTCTTGCCGATCCGCCATTTTGTTTTGGCGGGAAGGGGCCCGTTAGTATTAGAGAAGATTATTCCCCTATTTCCCCTTTTATAATAGGACAGAATAGAAGAATAAGAATAGTTAAGAGATAAGTAAGTAGAGAATAGTATTTAGATAAGAATAGTAAGAAGGGCTTGGATTTTCTATTCCTTGTAGCTGAGAGCTGCGAAGGCTGCTCTCCCGATCAAGGCAGGAAGTAGAACTGGCTGTAGGGGGCGTTTACCCTCAGAAGCCAAGGAAAAATTTAAATATTAATTCCTGCCTCCCGAGCTAAGAGGAAAAGGAAACACCCATCTTGAAGATGCCCTTTGTTCCTCTGAGCCGAGAAATAGTCCCTTTATATACAGAGAGAAAAGGGATACATATGCACACAGGGCATTCATTTTTCTGGGTGGCGGGGGAAGCCCCAGAACCACAAGCTAAATTTTAAAATTCTTCCTGGTGTCCAAAACAGTGAGGGAGAACAAACTCTGCTCGACACACACAAATCACACAAAGCATTAAAAATAAACTGATTTACATTGATCTATACACATGAAGAACAACAGTGTGTAAATACATTTATTATATTTTCCATCTGCATTTTTGTAAGATGGACATCTTGACCTTCAGACAAAGCAAAGCATGTTACTTTGTGACTATCAGAGTTGGCAGAAAAGCAGATAGCACCTGAGCCAGCAAGCTGGTACAACATATGTATAAGCAAGGATAGGCAATCTAAGAGGAAACTGATGTTTACTCAAGTAGTTCTGACTGAGGAGCCAGGCCAAAGTCAGAGGTTTTATGGAACCAAGAGGCTGCTTGGGCCACCTGACCTGCACTTAGTGGCAGCTGCAGTCCTGCCCTCTGACCACACACACATTGATGAACATTAAACGCAGCAGAAAGCAGCCAGTAGCTCTGTCCTTGGAAAGTCATCATGGTCCCAGCCCTAGTCCTAAATGCCATATAGTGCTGACACAAATTCCTATAGGATGTCGAATGTACTATGCACATGTGTGTAAAATGCCGTTAAGTCGCAGCTGATTCACGGTGACCCCTTCTTATGGGGTTTTCAAGGCAAGAGAATAACAGAGGTGGTTTGCCAGTGCCTTCCTCTGCATAGCAACCCTAGTACTCCATGGTGATCTCCCATCCAAATACTAACCAGGACTGACCCTGCTTAGCTTACGAGATCTGACGAGATCGGGCTGTGCCATGCTGCCTTCCCTCCTCAAATGTACGACAGATGGGTCTAACCAGCACTGCCCTGTGGAACTTACCCAGAAACGCCAAAACCTATAGGCAACACTGGCACTACTACACAACAAAAGAGAAAAGTAGCAAAACATTGAACCATCAATGTGATTAGTACTGTCTGCATGTCAACAAACGAGAACTCCAAGAAACAGCTTTTTTCTGTTTCTGCCTACAAACTAAAGATGCAAGAATTAATTTTAAAGTATTTTACATTACTATATTACTAGCTGTATTAACCAATAGGGCAGGGGTGGGGAACCTTTTTTCCGCCAAGGGCCATTTGGATATTTATAATATCATTCGCGGGCCATACAAAATTATCAACTTAAAAATTAGCCGACCAAGCCCCAAGCAGCCAGCTGCCCCAGATGACCCCCCCCCTGCACAGGCAAGCAGGCAGGCATCCAACCGGTGGCACACTCGCCCACCTGATGGCACAGGATGGTCTGTTGCACCAGCAGGGCGTAGCCATCCAGCAGCATGCCAGAGTTGCTCCTGCTCCGCATGGTCGCGGCCGGATTCTACAGCCAGCTCCTGCTACCTCCACCTGCAGGGATGAAATGAAGACACACTGGCTAAGAACTCGCCCGCCCCCCACACATTCTGGCCCTGCCCCCTTTAACTCCTCCATTGTCTCCACTTCTGCACCCAGCACTCTTGTAGTACAGAGGGAATACGTTTCTCCATGGCCCGGGTGGGAAAGGGCTAACACAGTTTCTTGGGAGGTCCTAGCAGCTCCATAGCTAATGACTCTTCTGTAAGGGGGGAAAACGTTCCTTTTCTCGGCAAAACAAACTCACATCCGCCTTGAATAGAGGCTATTCCTGTCCGCGGGAGGGGGCGGATCACTAGTCTTAGAGCCTTCTGAGCTAGAGATCTGACAGGACCCACAAAGGGCCAGACCGAATGATTTCGCGGGCCTTAAATGGCCCCCGGGCCTGACGTTCCCCACCACTGCAATAGGGACACATACAGCAGCAAATGTAATATTCCACTATGCTAACTACAAGGTCAGATACAGAGATGTCATGTGAACTATCAACAAATCAGAACCTTTCTATGAGAGAGAGACAGAGAAAGAAACGAAAACACTATAGAATATTTGCCTGAGGAAACAGGTCTATAGATACTTTAATCAACTTCTAAATAGAACAGCAGTTAATGCTGTAACTTAAAAGTGGTCAGCACAGTTATGAAGATGGCACTGCCTGATAACTGAAGTCAGAACTGTTTAGACAAAAAAATTTATTGTAGCAATATTTCCTTCTATACATGTTAGACACAAATCCAGCCACACTCTTTCAGATAATATATCAATGGCTTTGGCAGAACAACAGTTGAGCCCAGCCCCATGTGTGAGTCAGAGAGGGCAAACCCTTTAACAATTGCCAGCTGATAATGCAGCTTTATTGCTTCTAATCCCTTACATGCAGTTGTCATAAATAGGTTATGAAGCAATTTAGTATGTACTGTTCCTGGCTCTCCAGCATCCAGAAAAACGAGTGGCAAAGTGAATTCAAGGATTGCACAAGCAATCCACAGCTATAAAAGCAGTTATTTGGCCTGCAAAGGAATTAGTCACATAAAGTTGGGGTAGGCGAACCACCGAAATACTGCCAGAGTGCTTTTGGAAGTACTGGCACATATCCAACCATGCCGTTTCTTCAATTGTACAGCAATTCTACTTGTGGAAGAAGGGGCAAGGATTTCCACTGATTCCCACTGAAGACCCCCATGATGCCCCCTACGCACTTCCTCAGGGCCCACTGATGCCCCAAAAACAAAACATTGGAGGGTTCAAAGAAGGAAAAGTCCTGCTCTGAAGTCCACAGATGGAGTGGTTTGCAGTGGCTTGACACGCACCACTTTTACTATCACTATGCAAACATAATGAAAGCAATTGTTCCTGTTTTGTATGTTATTTTCCAAGTATACTAAGCACTGTGCGTGTTTACCTGCCATGATAAAATCAGAAAAACCAAGGAAAAACATTTGAAAGTCAACACTGGGTCTCCTGAGCTTACAGCAGGAGCACCCCAACATTCATTTCTTGCACCATCATAGGCTTCTTACCCAATCTTGGAAAAACATGAAATTTCAACCCCCACAACGTGTCCTCATACTTACTTTTCACGGAATTTTACTTCCATTTTACTTCCATAAAAAGCCTGCTTAAGCTTGCAGCCCAAGTCTTTCTAGTTCCCATTATGCAAAATAGTGTGTAGAAATGGGGTGGGGTGGGGGTCGCCCTGCTGTTGGTTTTGTAAGGCGAGGGAAATATGGGGGTTTTTTTTAAGGGCAGTCATCCCTTCCACAATAAGGGGAGGAGCCGTGGTTCAGTTTGTAGAGCATCTGCTTGGCACGCAGAAGGTCCCAGGTTCAATCCCAGGCATCTCTAATTAAAGTGGCTAGGCAAGTAGGAGATGTGAAAGACCTTTGCCTGAGACCCTGGAAAGCCGTGGGGAGGGGCTGTGGCTCAGTGGTAGAACATCTGCTTGGCACGCAGAAGGTCCCAGGTTCAATCCCTGGCATCTCCAGTTAAAGGGACTAGGCAGGTAGGTGATGTGAAGGACCTCTGCCTGAGACCCTGGAAAGCCATGGAGAGGGGCTGTGGCTCAGTTTGTAGAGCATCTGCTTGGCATGCAGAAGGTCCCAGGTTCAATCCCAGGCATCTCTAATTAAAGTGGCTAGGCAAGTAGGTGATGTGAAAGACCTCTGCCTGAGACCCTGGAGAGCCGTGGGGAGGGGCTGTGGCTCAGTGGTAGAGCATCTGCCTGGCATGCAGAAGGTCCCAGGTTCAGTCCCAGGCATCTCCAGTTAAAGGGACTAGGCAGGTAGATGATGTGAAGGACCTCTGCCTGAGACCCTGGAGAGCCGCTGCCGGTCTGAGTAGACAATATTGACTTTGATGGACCTTGATAGTCTGATTCAGTATGAGGCAGCTTCATGTGTTCATAGTATAGTGATTTACCATAATTATTGTGTAACTTACATTTAAATAAAACTTAAAAGTACCCCATGTCAATTTTATGTCCCAACAGCAACCAATACTTGAACAGAAATATTTGATTAAGAAAAATACATCAACGGTAGTTCAAATGTTACATGCAAAAAAAAATCAAAGCTTTATGTGGAAATTATTTTATTGGAAAAATACTTGTGTAAAGACAATATAGCATGTACTTCCCTTACATTGTTCAAATTAAAAACAAAACTAAAGCAACTGAATACAGTTGACACTCAAAGCCATGATATGGTTGGATATGGTTGTCCAGAGATCTGTTTCAACAAAATTTAACTCTCTTCCATGGAGATCACTGGGGCACCAGCTTCTGTGGCATCACTCCCATTACTTGTTAACAATGTAATATCAGACTGATGATAACAATACCCCCTGCAGCAATTTTAGCTTTGGTTTGATTGGAAATGCACAGCTAATCAGATCAATTCATAATTTAGTTTTTAAAATTTGCACATATTTTGTCCCCCATATGAACATGTTTATACATTGATAAAACATACTTGCATTCCCTCACACAATTATTTAGGCTAATCTTGTAACACCATTAATTACAACTCTGAAAATGTCAAGTTTGCCTAATATTACCATATTTTTCGCTCCATAAGACGCACTTTTTTCCTCCTCAAAAGTGAGGGGAAATGTCCGTGCGTCTTATGGAGAGAATGCCGGCTGGGCGCGTGCGCGTCGGGCAGTGCAAGCCAGCGTTCCCCGCCCCAACGGCCAGCTGGGAGGCGGGCGGGGCCGCACAGAGCGAGCCGGCACACGAGCCCAGCCGGCTCTGTGCGGCCCCGCCCGTCTCCCAGCTGGCTGTCAGGGCGGGGAACGCTGGCTCGCACCGTCCTGATGCACACGCGCCCAGCCGGTTCTGTGCACCCCGCCCGCCTCCCAGCTGGCCATCGGGGCGGGGAACGCCGGCTCGCGCCGTCCGGACACGCACGCGCACAGAGCCAGCTGGGTGCGTGCGCGTCGGGACGGCGTGAGCCGGTGTTCCCCGTCCTGACGGCCAGCTGGGAGGCGGGCGCATTCTGTGCGGCACCGCCCGCCTCCCAGCTGGCCGTCGGGGCGGGGAACGCCGACTCACGCCGTCCCGACGCGCACGCGCCCAGCTGGCATTTGCTCAATAAGACAAGTTTTTAGAGGAGGAAAACAAGATTTTTTCTTGTTTTCCTCCTCTAAAAACTAGGTGCGTCCTATGGAGCGAAAAATACGGTATATTGCCAATGCCAAAAAATCATTGTTAGTAATTTTATGAATCAATGAACATTTACAGTGCATTCCTGGAGGGCAACCGAAAGCTCGTCTGTGCCACTTGCGCCGTGCAAATTGGCATGGACACCAGTGTATGGGCACTTATGCTGGTCCCCCTGCAGATTTCAGGAATGGGCTGTCAGGAATGCAATTTTTTTCAAGGAAAAATAAAACACCAGAAAAATTTTCTCTATCTGTATGTATGTTTCCATATAGATGTGTTAAACACAAGCGGCTCACAATAATATAAACTTTAAAAAACTTTTACTTTAAAAAAAAATTCACAAAACAATATTTGGTTCAAACTTAACCCATGGCTAAGGATCCATGGGTGGAAAGAGGAGGTTCACCAATTCTCCCACCTGCTGCAGACCTCTGAATTCCCTCCCCCAATGTTATTTCAGAGGGGGCACTGTTGCCCAGAAGAGGAAAATTCAAAGCAGTAATAGCCTTGATTCTCCATGACCCCCTCACCCCTGCTTTTTTAGAACACAAACATTTTCCAAGTAAACCAATTCCTTCATTTAACAGATATAAATGTCCAGGAGCATTTCTAACTTAGCTATATTTCCCATTGCAGATTTGGTTTCTTTGAAGACAATTCCCTGTGCTTATTACAAATGGCAGTATATTCTTTGTTAAGGCACATATTGCATTATATATATGGCAAAAGGGTGGATAGAACCATTCATGACTGACACCAGCCACCATTTTACACACTACTTACTAGTGACATATAAAATGGTAATGCGCACTCAGGGGAAAGAGGAATTATTCCGCTTCTTGCCATAAAGAGCAAGATGATAACAAAGAAATCTCCAATAGGCTTCCAGGTGCTACTCTGTCACTTCAGATGTCAGATGACTCTAAGTAGGGCACAGTGTAATTCTTCCAAGGGATAACGTAGTCAGTAGTATCAAGGCAGCAGCCATTACATGGTTTTTCCTATCACCTCTTGTTAATCTTTGTCCCTAAGCGAGTGCACAGTATTTAAAAGAAGAAAACTCCACCTTGTTATCAAACATGCCCTCTTGCACAACTGGTTATAAAATCCTCTCAGTCATAATTACTGTTCCATTTCTCAAGAAAACAAACTGCCATGAAATTATAGCTTCAATTATAACATTTGCCTAATTCAGAACTTTGGCATGAGTGGTTTAAGTACATTCTCCACATTACACTAACCAGCATAAACAGCAACATACTACCAATTCTCAGAATTTTTGCTATTAGGGCAGGGCAGAAAGGAGACTTATTCCTTGTCTCAGCTTAAATACAGCAGGAGGATACCACACTTTATTTTATTCATTTTATTCCATTTATACCCCACCATCGCCCAGTGAAGCCAGGCTCAGGGCAGCTTCCAACATATTACAACCAATCAGTCAATAATAATAAAACCACAAATAATTCAATAATAAAATTGTTGCAATTAACATTCTAGCATTTTGTTCTTTCTTCATAACAGAATGGCACCCCCAGTGTTGTTCAAATGTGGACTACAGGAGGGATAAGAATGGGAGACCCCAAAAATGAATAATCGGGGCAATATTTATTAGTGGGTCCAACAAGGAAAGGAAAAGGGGAGGAAGACAGGGGGGAAAGGGGAATGGGAAGGAAGAAAAGGAAAGAGAGAAGAGAGGGAAAGGAAGGAAAGGGGGGAAAGGGAGAAAGGAAGAGGAGGGAAAGGGGGAGGGGCCAGTTTGTGCATGTACCGTCGCTGTCCTCAACCACAGGCCCAGGGGAACATCTCCAGGGCCAGTTTCTCATTAGACAGAGAGTTCCACCAGGACAGGGCCACAGCAGAAAAAGCTCTGGTCCTGGTTGAGGGCAGCTGGATGACTCTGGGGCCAGGGACCACCAGAAGGTTGTTTCCTTTGGAGCACAATGCCCTCTGGGGAGTATACCAGGAGAGGCGGTCCCGCCAATACAAGGGTCCCAGGACCGGTTAGTGCTTTAAAGGCCAACACCAAAACCCTGAACCTGATCCAGCACTCAATCTGGAGCCAGTGCAGCTTGCACAGCAAAGGCTGTTTTTGCGCTGTCCATGGGGTCCCCATAAGGACCTATGCCACTGCATTCTGTACCATTAGGACTTTCCGGAGCAGCTTCGAAGCAACATAGAGCAAGTAACAGTAATCTAACCTGGAAGTGACCATTGCATGGCTCACTGTGGCTAGATCAGAACCAGTCAGATAGAAAGCAAACTGCTGGACTTGGAGAAGATGGAAAATCACCATCCTGGCAGTGTTTGTGACCTGGGCCTCCAACAACAGGGAGGCATCCAGGATAACCCCCAAGCTCTTGACAGAGGAAGCTGGTATTAGTTCCACTCTGTCAAGAGTGGGGATTGCAATGCAATCCTAAACAGAAAGTCCACTAAAGTCAATGAACTTGAAGGGCATAAGTTTGCTTAGCACTGCAGAGTTAATATCCAACTATGCATTTAAAAAAAATTAAAGGTTAAACATTGAGACAAAAAATTCAATTTCTATAATTTGTCAGAAATTGTTTGGTAACAACCATAAAGACCAACTGAGCAGTTCCTTGATTCCTCACCTAGCTATGCTCTGGAAATTCAGGTTAAGAGTGGCCTGATTCCTAGACTTGCTGAGCCAGCAATAGGTTTTATGATATGACACCCAAAGCTCAGTGCAGCACCACATCCCAAACCGTTATATTACACCACATTGAAAGCAAAGATCTTGGCACAAAAGGACCACATACATAGAACCTGATAGCCAAAATAATATCCAAATCCCACAAGTGCTGAAAATGAAAAATGGGTGGCTATATATTCAGCGGTAGTGCATGGCACATACATCACTATCCAGATCCACAGCCAAAGTTGGCACAAGCTCCAAGTAACTAATTCTGCCTGCAGTCCTTGCCTGTGCAGGCTCACTTTCATGCTGCCTAATGTTTGGTTTCTGGCTGACTCTCTTGCTTTTCAATTCAGGATACAAGCAGCCAATTATCAAGCACAGTATGTTGTTATCTTATATTCCAACATGAACAATTCCTGCAGGGATTTTGATAATTCTGTACAATTTCCTTTCATCCCCTAAGCAAAGTGACTGGCTCTTCAACGTACAAAAGCACAGCATAGCTACTAATCTATGCCAAGACACATGCCTCCCACGACTGACTTTCAGGTCCTAGCTACATTTGAAGTAATTTCCACATCAAGTCTGACGAGATCCTTTGCAGGATCCCGTGAACGCTTAACTCACAAATGTCTTAGGGCTAGCTAGAGCCTGCAACTTATCCTACAGAATTCAGCAGTGCCGACACATCATCTGACAGTCTTCCATGTATTTATGAAATACTGTGGTATTCAGATAATGTGGTAGGCCATCCTTAGCATTAAGAAGTGTGCCAGCTCAAAAATGCCTTAGATATTATTCAGTAGGTACGCAAGTTCAATTATGCACACATTTTAAGTCTGGCATAACCTTAATTTATGATGCAATCCTATACACACTCAAATTGAGCTAAATACTGTTAAACTCTGTGGAATTTCCAATTAGGCTGTTAGGCATATTAATCCATCCTAAGTCAAAAGTGAAACAAACCTTTATATTGAATGCACACTTTGAAGGCAGCAGGAAAAGAGGAAGACCCAACATGAGATGGATTGATACTATAAAGAAAGCTTGACCTGACAGCACTTAACACACACACACACTTTGCCAGTGGTGGTAGACAAAAATCTGCATAACTGGCTTACCTTAACAACCACTATTCACTTGATATACCTTTGTCAATTCAAGAGGGCTGGTTTCCATATTTCAAGAGGGCTGGTTTCCATATTTCAGCTGCCTAGTTGGCAGCTAATAACAGGAGAAAACAAAGGGATGCATACTTTTCATTGAAAGGGTACAAAGGGTCCTGATTTTTTCCTTTATTAAATTCTATACAAAAATACTCAAACTTTTAATGGAATGATCATTCCAGATGGGTAGTCATGTTAGACTGTAGACCTCTTCTGGCTGAGGCTCCACTGGGCCTTGATTCTGCAAGTAACTGTCAAAACAGCACTCTAGATCACTGGTTGGAGTGATCTAGGCTATGAGCCTACACCTCTCCTATGCTAGGCTGCTTCTTCAAGTCCCAGTAGCAAAAGAACGGTTGAGCTAACTGGGAGGAAGGGCAAGGTTGGGGGGAGTTAATATTTTTCCAGTGGAAAAACTGGAAAAATTGGTGGATCACTGAAAACGAGTGAATTGTTCTTTAAGACAAGATTTTACTCAAACTTTGCAGTATGAAAACTTTTTAATGTAATACTATATACAACATTAAACATCATACACATAGTACAGACATATACAACATATTTTAAATAATGTTTATTGTTTAAATGTGAATTTTGGCAACAAGTAATTTGCTATAATGTGTTTAATTAAAATACATTATTAAAGTGTTCAGTATTATCAATGTTCTGAAGTTTAACTTGTTATCCAAATATCCTGGCAGTCCTACTCATTGTGACTATATGAGAATGTTTCTGTCTAAAAAATATAATTCCTTTTATTTGCTACAGAACTTGTTTTCTACCTACGACTTTTATTTCCCCCCCCCCACTTCTCAGGTGATAAAAATATACATGTGCTAAGGTGACTTAAGGTGCAGCAGTTTGCAAGTCTCCCTCAGCTACTGGGTATATTTGCAAAGTTTCTTAGAAAATTGTGACACTATATAAATATCTGGAAAAACATTTAAACTTCCTTCTAGTAATAATGCACCAGCAGAATGTAAATCCAATGCTAAACCAAATAAAACTTTGAAAACAACAACGTAATACAGAGGCACACTATAAAAGTTGTTATGTTTATGTATAAACTGGAATTTGACATCCATAACAAGAGTATCCATAGCGGTTTCTTAAAATGTTAAGTACTTATTCGGAATGCTAACACACATCATTGTGGACTGGCATGTCTGTTACATCCTGAAAGGAAAACCTTCAAGGATATAGAACCAACAACTTTTCAGGACCACCACCACCCCAAAAAAAAGCTTCCAGTCCCCATTAAAACAAAAGAGAGAGAAAGAAAGATGACACTTTTTAAAAAATCTGATTTGGCTAAAATGACAATTTAAAACCTTTGTGATGGATGCCTTTCAAGACATCTGGCAACAAGAAGACAAGGTGAAATAAAAGAGAACAGTGAGAAGAGGCAGACGCAAGGGAAGTCTATAAAACGTGGCTCTATTCACTACCTTCAGCAATGTCAAAGTAAAGACCAGAATGGCTCCACCTAAGGTCCTACCCTTACCACTTCTGAGATTCCAAACAGACCCACCCCTCTAGTGACTCAATCTGAAAATTCAACAGCTGTTCAAATCTTTCTCAATCATGTAACTAATAATAGTTTTCAGGAACCAGCATTCCAATGAGAGCAGCAATTAATAGCCTCATGGCATAAAAGCCAATTATTAGGAAGACCAAACAGAGTAACAATTTTCGATTTCTGCATTAGAAGAAACCAAAAGTTTCCAAAGAAACATTAACCTGCACAAGGCTACATTTCTCTGTATAAACATGCTTTTCTGAAAAGTGCCTATTTTTCCTTTAGCCTTCTAAAGAGAAGGCAAATAACAAAGAAATAAGAAGCAAACAGTGGGGAAAAGTGAAGAGAAAGGAAACGTTGTCGTACGTGCTGAGCAAAATAAAACATGCAACACACTTTGATCAGGACAGAAACTATAATATGTAAAAAGTTCATGCAAGCAGCTTTGTTTACATAAGAGCAAGGATGCAAATATGCCTAGAGGGAACTATTCATTCTCTTTTTTTTTAATTTAAACTTATCCCCCTCCCCATTTTCTTATGGATATAAGAACATAAGAAGAGCCCTGCTGGATCAGACCACTGGTCCATCTAGTCCAGCATCACACACTGGCCAACTAGCTACTATGGAGAGCCAACAACAGGTCGTAGAGGCCAAGGCCTTCCCCTGATATTTCCTCCTGGCACTGGTATTCAGAGATTTACTGCTTCTGAATGGGGGGAGGGTTCCCTTTAGTCACCATGGCAAGTAGCCACTGATAGATCTGTTCACCATGTATCTGTCTAATCCCCTTTTAAAGCTGTCTATGCTTGTGGCCATCACTATATAAAAGAAATATGATGTTATTGCACTGCAAAAGTTAAGAGAGGAAATCCAAACAAAGCAATTTAAAAATCCTTTTACAGAGACACTGTATCCAAACTCACCTTAGGGGCTATTCCTCTGCTACATAAAGAACTTGTATTTCTTACCTGCCCAATTCCTGGATACTCAGGTATGAGCACATACCCTGCTGGACATGCCAAGGCTAAACAGTATGCATAGGATTTGGCTGCACAAATGCCTTGGGGTGTTTGGAGCTCTACAGGGGAAACAGTATATGCTACAGCCAGCGTGGTGTAGTGGTTAAGAGCGACAGACTCTAATCTAAAGAACCAGGTTCAATTCCCTACTCCTCCACAGAAAGCCTGCTGGGTAACCTTGGACCAGTCAAAGTTCTCTCAGAATTCTCAGCCCACGCAGAGACAGGATATGACAAACCACCTTTGAATATCTCTTGCCTTGAAAACCCTATGGCAGGGGTGGGGAACGTCAGGCCCGGGGGCCGTATAAGGCCCGCGAAATCATTTGGTCTGGCCCTTTATGGGTCCTGGCAGATCTCTAGCTCAGAAGGATCTAAGAATGGCAATCTGCCCCCTCCCACGGAGAGGAATAGCCTCTATTCAAGGCGGATTCGAGTTTGTTTTGCCGAGAAAAGGGATATTCATTCCCCCTTGCAGACGAGTCATTAGCTATGGAGCTGCTAGGACCGCCCAAGAAACTGTGTTAACCCTTTCCCACCCAGGCCGTGGAGAAACATATTCCCTCTGTTCTACAAGAGGGCTGGGAGCGAAAGTGGCAACAATGGAGGGGTTAAAGGGGGCAGGGCCAGAATGTGTGGGGGCAAGTTCTGAGTTGATACTTTTGTATGACCCGCGAATGATGTTATAAATATCTAAATGGCCCTTGGCAGAAAAAAGGTTCCCCACCCCTGCCCTATGGGATCGCCATAAGTCAGCTGTGACTTGATGGCACACACATATACAGTGCCCAATCCTTCTCATTCTCTGCACTTTCTTTCTCTATGGTAGTTCAAATAATTTTTTGCCTTTCCATAGAGGAAGATGCAAAAATTCTTTATTCAGATGTTACAAATACATGCACACATTAAAAAGTAACTTGGTTTAAAATGAAATCTGACTGTAATGCAAGCCAACATTCACTTTAGCACTGCCTATATGACATGATATCAAAGGAGTAACGGTACAATTTTCTAATCTGATTCAGCAGCAGGGGATAGCGACCAGAATTCCTTTGCACCTCAGCTTCCAGATGGCAAGACTAGAATCCAGACAACTGGAAGTGTGGAGGTAGGCATAGAATGTACTAGAAGGCGTAAAAGTATGAAAGATATTTCAGCACCCCAGTAGAATAGGTTAGACTATTCTTGAAACAGCTGATAATCAAATACATGTGAACAACACTGAACAAAGAGTCTGCACATAAAATTTGACTGCTTCCTACAGTTATATGCATACATGTTTTCTAACAACCACTGTGAAAGGCAGTGTGTATGAGAAACCATTGCTCTTAAAATAGTGAATGCCCCTTTCGTGAACTTGGTAACCTGATATATAGCACCAAAAATGTGTGAGAGGGGACACTGGGACAGACAGACAGGCTTTGATTTCATAACTTGCTTTTCTGAATGTAGCTCTTGTTCAACCACCACCGCCACTCATCAATATGGTATACATAAGACAGAGGTTTTGGTTTTAATATTCATTTATATTATAAGGATTTAGTAATTTACAGGTACTTAAGAATTAAATACAGAAGCAATCTAAATGGCATTGGCATGTATTTTGTTTCTTAAACTGGACTTTTGTTCAAACATTTTTTTACTGTGCAATTTTATGCTGAGAGTCAACATAATGGTCAGTGTTAGAATGGGATCTCCAGGGCTTTTGGGGGGGTGTCCTCCCGAGTACTGAGTACAGGAGCCTTTGTGGGGGGCGCTCTCCCAAGTACTGAAGAGTGAATTGGTTTAAATCAGTGCAACCTTATGTATAAGTACCAGCACCTTTTTTGTTTTCTTGTTTAAAAAAACAAAAACAAAAAACACTTGGGATCTTAGATACCCCTCAACCATCAGCTTAACCTACCTCACAGTGGATAAAATGGAAAAAGGAAAATGATGTACACTAACCTGACCTCTTTTGAAGAATGTCAGTCAAAATGTACATAAAGAAAATAGTTAGTCCACTACTTCTGAAGTAAACATGTTTAGAATGCAGAACCCTCTGCATAGGATTGCACTGTAAATGTTCTATCACACACCTTTTAAAGAAAAATCAAGCATATTTAAAAATTCAGAAGTCTACTCCTCTGCATTCACATTAGTACCAGCACCTAGCAACAATTTCAATACCACAACAAAGCTCACAATTACAACTCAGAATCAGAGTAAAATTTGGTTTTATATAGTTACTGATCCATAATTGTAAAATGCTTAGGGAATCAACTCTATATGGTAGCACAGTAAAAAGCTTGTTACACATCCACTTCTAATCAGAATCCTTCATTATGATAGGCATTCTTCACATTCCTCAGTAGTTATACTACAGATTTCATTAACAACCCTACCCCTCTACTTTATCCCCTTGATTCTAGACCTCCTGCTGTAGATAATTTCCTCTGGATGGGAGGAGGTGGGGAGCATAGCAGACAGATGCTTTACTTGAGATATAACATAAAGCACAGACTGTGTCCCTTCAAGTTTATGAGCCTTCATCAGAAAGTATCCAACACCATCCAACGGAGTATTCAGTTGACTTTTTCAAAAAATGAAGGTTGAAACGAATGTCACCTTCTTCAATGTATCCTCAAGTGCAACCCCAAACACTATAAAAACCTCTCATAGTATATACAAGGTACCCTCACAATTCTAAGCACAGCTTTTACCACACACATCAAACAAGAACCTTACTCCTATCAGTATCTGAGCATGAACAGGCAAACTAAGATGACAGTTAAACAGATTTTCTGTAAGAAATGCTACTATGATCAAAAATTCTCTCTTATTAGTGGTACTCCCTTAATACAATTTGTCTGCCTCATTCCATGAAGCATTCTGTTACATAAAGGCTCTAAGAGTTTCCATGTAGGAAAGTAATTTTAGGCATCCGTAATAGCGTTGTTATTGCCTTTTACAAATCATAAATTAAATATCTGGACATAACTACGCACACTAGTGCTGCTTTCACACAGGAAAATCCAGTTGCAAACAATTGTTAAAGTGCATTTTAACTGCATTATCCAATACTATTATCAAAGTATCCGCTGAGATACTGAGTTTATTTGGGACACAGTGACTCCATACTGCTCTCATACAAGTGCTTGCCTCTTCCAATCAAACATATGGATTCTGAATCACATTCACAACCATCCAACTCTGAAAATTATCTTTTAAAAAATATGTAGGCACATATACACCAGTTTCAATTTTTCTTATATCTTGGAAGAGAGCTGTTCATTATAAGCCTGGTGCTGTATAGTAATTATTACTACCATGGAGCACTTTGGTAGAATTTTACCTCTGAAGTAGCATTCCCCAAATAACATTACCACAATGCCACAAAAGCACTTGTCAGAGCAAGACAAACAAGTCTCAGCTCTTCCTTACAGCTTGAAGATCATCCCCAGCTCCGAGCTTGGGAGGAAGTCTAGGACTTACTGGAGTTGTACTATACTTCCAAAACTACTTGAAGCACTTGAGAAACACAGCACAACTATGGTGATGATTTCCCATCTCCAAGCTTGGGAGGACAGATAGAGCTAGTCCATGTTGCACCGTGTTGTGCTTAGGAGACTTTCTTGGCTTATGGTTGTGGTCAAGCTGCTAAGGCTAGCTGAAACTTTTGGACTCCTCAAACACTGCTTATTCCAAATAAAGATGGTTACCAGATCTTCTTAACTGGATAAAGTAATGGAATACTGAGTTAATGATCACTCTCTTCTGCTGGTTAATTATTTCTTGCTTCTTGTTTTAACTAACTCAAGGAAGACGCAAGATAGGAAACCAGCTCAAAGGCTGAAAGACTACCAAGATGGGTTTCTTATTAAACATGCATACTTCTATTCAACTCATCACAACAGAACTTCTGTGATTCTATAGAACTAGGCATGTTTTTTTCTCTTGAACAGTGCCAAACACAACAGAAATGCTATGTTATTCCATAATTGCTAAGAATTCTAGACTATTTTCCCAAACCACACACGTAAGTGCATAAAGACATAAATGCATTTGTTTCAGCAATAGCAGACCAAGTGATTCAAAGTATTTATAAGTTTCAGTGATTCGAAGTATTTATAAGTTGTGTGTTTGCAAAACCAAGCACTTCCTCACTTCCTAGGTCCTATCTCTCTCAAGACTGAATTACCAGAAAACCAGAATCTTAAGGGGGTGTTTTTTTTTTAATTAAAAATGGCATCCTGCTTCTCTGCATGCAAGTTTTAAATGGAATATGTGCTTCTGTATTGCCTGGTAAAACCAGGTAACAGTCTACCCACTATTTTAAACTGCGTTTTTCAATAATTTTGTATTCAACTCACTCTCAGTATGGGCCACAAGGCTTGCTAACATGTTAAACTAGGTTAATTTCTTCAGTGAGACTGAGGCTGCAATCCCATGCACTCTTATATGGGAGCAAACTCTACTGAACACACTGGTACTTACACCAACTAAAAATACTTAGGATCAAGTACCTTGGGGCAAGATGTATGTGTTTTTCATGTTGGAATGTTCTACAAAGCAGTTTCATTGCAACTCTATAGCATTAAGGACAAATACAGGCTTGGATCAACCAGAGTGTTTCTGAGAATAAAATGATTTGTGCACAAACAGCAAGACTTTCTTGCCTCGCCGCTCCTACCACAGCATAAAATGCAACCCAAAATACTGCTTCTAGGGGATAAGGAACACACACACCCCACAGCAGCATTTCAGGGGGCATGTTAGGTAGTAGTGGAAGTGGGAGGTGAAAAAGTTGCACCCCACCGGTAGAAATTATTCTCTTTGTAGAAACTCTCCAAAGGAATCTAAGCCAATAGTTACCATGCTACTTACATTGGAACAAAATTTAAAAAAACAAACCAGAATATATGGCTTCACATTTCTTTGATACACATCCCATTTATTTATAGTGACACAAATAACCCTCAAGTTATGCTTGATGAAGGATTGCAAATGTTAACAAGAGATAATGGTTAATAACTGAAACTGTCTTTTAAAAATGTACATGGGTTTTTTGAAGATTTTTTAAAATCACCAAATCATAGTAAATCATTGCTTAATTGCATTTGGCTGCTTTGCTTTTTCGTTCCTTGAATAGGACTTTCTACTGACTTCAAGTACACTGTTTTTATTCACATCTAAGTACTTTGAATGTGTTGGTTTCAAGGGGGAAAACTTCTTTATGAATATGTTGGAAAATCATCTGGGCAGCCCATTCCTGAAGGGGGGGGAGCTCTTTTGAAGCCGGCATGACCCTGCGCCAGTGAAGGTGCCACTTTATAATGGACTAAGGTGGCATCTATGCCAGCACGGGGGCAAACATGATAGCATCCGGGAGCCACCGGTGCCTGCCACCAGCACAGACACATGCTGGCGTGGGGGGGTGTTCCTGGGGTGTTCCCGGGGTGTTCCCAGAGATGGAGCTGCCTTTAGGATTCCTCCATAGCCCTTTCACCCCAGGAATGCCCCCTTGAGCGGCGGTGGGGCTGCACCACCTTTTTTGGTGGCACACCCTCGCTGTTTTCAAGAGGGCATTTTCTCCTTTTTTATTTTAGGCTCCGTGGCAGCCAGGAAGTCTCTGAGGAGGAAGTGTGGTTCCGCTGCTCCTGGCCGCCGCAGATCTACCTCCCTTCAGGATTGTGCTCTAAGAATCTAGTCATATTTCACACCTCAGATTTGACTGTGGTTTTCTTCAGTGGCACTAGACTTGCAAAATAGTTTTGTGCTTGTTCTTTTTTTAAAAAGGGAGGAGCTTGTGCATAAATCTGAACTGTAGATGCCAAGAATACTCGAGATGAGATCTTAGCCACTCATTTTAAGATATACCATACCACTTCAACACCTCAAAGACAGACTTTGATTTGGAAACAAATATAAAGAGGTGTGAAAAAGAAGGAATTCGGCAATACTGCAAAAGCCAGTCACAATCAGTGAAGAACCAAGAGGTATAAGAAAATTATTCACACTACTACTGACATCATTTTTATTGTCCACAGTATGTTATAATGATTTTTCAAGACCTATTACAAATATTAGTATATAATTATTACGCTAATAAAAAGGAAATATCACTAGGGGGAAAATCATGAATATTGTACATACAGAGTGGAATGGATCTTCAGGGAAATGTTATAGGCTCTTTCCACTGTAAACAGAAAAGTTCGTAAGTGAAAGTTACAGAAGGGATTTCATGCAGAAATTAGAGTAGTATAACCTTGCAATAATGCAACATACAGAAAAGAACTCAACTATCACTAGATAGCTATCTTTACAATAGTTTAGTCAAATCAAACTCATTAAGGATATCATCAACAAATTTAAAAATCTGTTACCAGTCAGTAATGTTCACTTTAACTTAAAACAAAAACAAAGCATTTGCAAAAATTACCAAACAGATATATAGCAATGAAAAAGTTTCAAAACTTAAACACACATACATACTTTATTATACGAACAAATGTCTCTAGCATTGTTGTTAGGTAAGCAAGATAAAGATGGTAAAACATTTTGCTCAAAGTACTGTATTATTTACAGAACAGATTCACTGTAGTTTTATAACCGTTAGAGTTATGCTGTAGCAGAAGCCTGTTTTCAGTCTAGTAACGATGGTTAATGCAGCATTCCAGAGAAGGTCAGAAGAAAATCAGCTTGTGTTTCATAGATTACAGAAAAGCTTTCCACTGTGTGGATCATGGAGAGTTATGGTTGGTTTTAAAAGAAATGAGTGTGCCACAACATCTGATTGTTTTGGTGTGTAACCTTTACTCTGGACAAGAAGCTACTGCTAGGACAGAACATAGGGAAATGCAATGGTTTCCAATTGGCAAAGGTGTCAGATAAGGATGTATATTATCTCCTTGTCTGTTCAATCTATGTGCAGAATGTATCATTAAGGAAAACTGGATTAGATTTAGATGAAGGTGGAGTGAAAATTGGTGGAAGGAACATTAACCATTTGAAATATGCAGATGACACCACAATACTGGCAGAACATTGTGAAGATTTGAAATGTCTACTGATGAAGGTTAAAGCAGAAAGTGCTAAAGCAGGATTACAGCTGCACATCAAGAAGACAACAGTAATGGCTACTGGGGAACTGCACAGCTTTAAGGTTGATGATGAAGAAATTGACATTGTTAAAGATTTTCTACTCCTTCCCTCAATTATCAACTAAAAGAGAGACCGCAATCACGAAATCAGAAGGAGATTGAGACTTGGAAGAGCAGCCATGAAGGAATTAGAAAAGATCCTCAAGTGTAAGCAAGTGTTGCTGGAGATCAAGATCATACAATGGTATTCTCCATTATTGGGTATGAGTGAGAAAGCTGGACAATAAAGAAATCAGGAAGAAAACATTTCACTTGAAATGTAGGGTTTGAGGAGAGTTGTGCAGATGTCATGGTCCACCAAAAACAAAACAAATCAAATCAAAAACAAAAACAGATAAAATCAAGCCTGACGTCTCCCTAGAAACTAAATTTACCAAAGTGAGGCTATTATATGTTGGTCACATCATGAGAAGACAAGAGTCACTGGAAAAGACAATAATGCTTGGAAAAGTTGAAGGCAGTAGAACAAGAGGAAGACTCAGCATGACATAGATTGACTCAATAAAAGAAGCTACGGCCGTCATTTTGCAAAACCTGAGCAAGGCTGTTAAAGTTAGGATATTCTGGTGTTCATTAATTCATAGGGTTGCCATAAGTCAATAGTGACTTGGCAGCACATAACACCCAGCGTTATTATGCTATAGTTGAAGTTTATTTACAGTCCAGTCCCATCTTTTTAGCTGATTTAGGGTTCAACCCTCTAGACAGCATGGCAAACAGTGAGAAGATGCAGGTCTACAAACTGCTCTGCTAACACAGGACTGTGAGTTATGTTCCATTATTTCAGAACAAAACAACTCAACACAACTATATTGGTGTAAGACCTCATACAACAGGTCCCATGATCCCCAGCATGGGCTTTTTTTGGATGTCAAACACAAAAGGCTAGTTGGACCTTGTCCCTCCCACACACACACCTTTTAAAGTGCCAAAACAAGACACTGGGCAAGGACAAGATTGCTTGTTGCTGCTGCGTCACAGTAATTTAAAAATGACTAACTATTCCTCTAAAATGGCATTGGTGGCCATGGGTTGGCCCCATGGCTGCAGTCACACCTAGTTTGGCTCTAAGAAATGGTATAACTCTGTTTTGGACTGCACTGCACATATACTATCCTGAGCTCCTTGGAGGAGTTTAAATTCCTTCTAACTCCCTTTACTGGTACCAATTAGTTTCTGGGTTCAATTCAAGGTGCTGATGCTCATGTTTAAAGCAGTTCTTTACCTGGGGCCCACATACTTGAAGGACTGCCTCTCCGTGCATGTTCCTGTGAGTATTTTGCAAGGTCTATTATCAACCTGTACCCCCCTCCCCATGGGCTGACTAAGGCACATTCTGCCACAGCTTTTTCATTGGCTTCCCCATGCCAGTAGAACAGCTTCCAAGAAGAGGTTGGAGGTTTCTAGTCTCCAGTGTTTCTATCGAGGCTGCAAAACGGGGCTGTTTTGGAAAGTTTTGGGGGTAGCCAACACCTGGACAAAGGGGGAATATTCTGCTAGTTGGGGCATAACTCATTTTAGTTTTAGTGTGTAGTTTTATTAAACTGTTTATATTGTTTGGTATTGTTGTTCTTCACCTATGGTAATGGGATTCCAGACAGAAAAGCAAGTATATAAATATTTTAAATAAATAAACAGAGATGTGTTTGCAACCAACACACTCTATATTCTATTTAAATTTGTGATATTTCATACCCATTGGAGACAACAGAAATTCAAAGACAAGCCACAGAACCCATAATGAAACCACATTTTGCATACATGTCAACCTCAGAAAGAACCATCTGATTACCAAAGGCCTAAATGACAACCTGAAACTTCATAAAACACTGTGGGAATGCTGATCTATTTGTATAAACATGGCCAAGGGATCTGAAATTAGAAAGTTACTGAGAGTTCTCAAAAAATAGCTAGGCTAAATATTTAATAATCAATATGTTTGTTGACACTAATTCTCAAAAAGACAAAGGGTTTTAAAGAGCAATAACTGATGCCTCAAAATGCTAAGATTAGTGTGCAAAGATTGATTGCTGTCATCAGGAAGTCTCTTTTCAGAAAACTCCTAAGGGTAAGAAATTCTAGGTCTCTCAAAGTTCAAAGGTTATCATCATTATCAATATTAACTAGGGCAGCAACTCTTGCCGGTTCAATTCTTGCAGAACTACTGCTCACTGAAATCAAGACTGCCCCATAACTTTTGGCTTTTTTTAAATGCCTCAATTGAACATCATTTTTTAAATAAAACACTTCAGCGTGTAAAAACTGCAGATGGGGAACACTCTCTGAAAAGAGGCATTCCCTTGCTCTCAGGAATGAATACCTCTTCTAAGGTGATGCTTATTGTGCCAAACACATGCATCAACTAAAAAACAAAGTGTGGGGTGTTTTTTTACCACAAAACTACTGGTGCTTTTTTGTAACTAATGAGCAAATCTAATCCAACGCAGTACCTTTTTATTAGGCCCAAACTATCACGAAGTAGTAGAAACACATTCTGAGAAACTCCAAAGCTTTTGTGACACTTTGGTTGGTCTTAATAAAAACAAGGCCGCCACGAGGGTTGAACTAGGGATTCAAAACTTGGGGGAACTGTCACACTGGGGGCCTGAGGAGACAGCCAATGACACAGTAAGGTAGCAGAAGCATACCTGTCATACAGTGCAGGTCTACTCAGAACCAGGGCCGTCTTAACGCCTGGCCATGCTGGGCAGTTGCCCGGGCCCCCACGAGCACAGGGGCTAATCTATGTATGTTGTGACTCTGCATATTTAGCACGTGTTTCACTAAAGATAATGAACAATATTCATGTTAATTTGGGTTTGGATTAAGAATAAATACCAAAATATAATGTAAGAAAGGACTTGTTCATTATGGAAGCACCAATAAATATATCTTTAATTTAACCGACCATTTACATTTTTATTCCTGCGAGTGGTTGTGTAGGTAGGGGCCCCAGTGCACTCCTTTGTCCGGGGGCCTCTAATGCTGTTAAGACAGCCCTGCTCAGAACCCTACTGAAGTCTACTCCTTGTAGACTTCCTTTCCTTCCAAGAATGTGTATTAAGAGTGGCACTGCTAATCAAGCACCTGGTGTAGGATCTTTGAATGGGAGGGGTGGACCAAGCAGGAATCTGTCATGGAGTGAGGTGGGGGGCTGGCGGTCTGGACCAAAGCTTCTCAAACTGTAACTGAATGTGGGGGTCACGAAAAAATTGGCAACAGTAAATGGTAAAATTATACGTATACCAAAGAATTGGTGTGCAATAAATTTCTTTATGATTTATTATCAGTAAATGTTTGATTTGTATACCTGTTTTATATAACTATATACCCAGGGTCACGTAAACATTTCTCAGGCAAAAAGGGGTCGAGAGTGGAGAAAGTTTAAGAAGCCCTGGTCTGGACAACCAGATATTACCCTACCATTGTTATATTGGGGAAGGGGGTATTTCTGTCCGCCAAGAGGGCTACCTACAATTAGGGCCGGTGCTAACATCAGGCGAACCAGGCGGTCGCCTAGGGCACAGACCTCAGAGGGGCGCAGAACTGGCCTGAGCGGCATGGTTTTAAACCAATTGGTTTCTTGAAAAAATGCAACTGACAATTTATATTTTTTATTTTACGATAAGTACCACAACAGTATTACGGAATATAATTATAACGTCTTATAAAAAGTTTTGTAGGGATGCATCAGGCTTTTATTTTTTCTACAAGACATCTGTTTTTGAAAATTGGATAGCAATGGGGGGGTAACAAGCAATTAGCCTTGCCTGTATGTGAGTAAAGTGCCGTCAAGTCGCAGCTGATTTATGGAGACCCCTTTATGGGGTTTTCAAGGCAAGAGACTAACATCAGGCGAACCAGGCGGTCGCCTAGGGCACAGACCTCAGAGGGGCGTTTGCCAGTGCCTTCCTCTGTATAGCAACCCTGGACTTCCTTGGTGGTCTCCCATACAAATACTAGGGCACAAAAAAAGACTGCCCCGGCTCTGACTGCAATCTTTGTCGGGTGCTAGCAGCTCTTGCTAAAAAGAAATCTTAAGTCCAGTGGCGGACTGGCCAGGGAGTCAGCTTGCCTGATGGCAAGCGGGCCCCCTTAAACATTGCCAATATATTTAATATTAAAATTAAACTATAGCCTTATAGTTGTGGGTGGGCCCCCTTTGCTTCCTGGCAACCCATGTTTTTAGACCCAGGCCGTCCAAAAGGTTTCAACCTCAGGAATATGGAAGCAGACAGTCAAGAAGTACGCTTGGCCGCGGGAGAGACATGAGGGGTTACCGCACTTTGTATTCCCAGCGATGTATCAAGAGTTTGGAAATGTTATAAAAAGCATCGCTTTAAAAGGGTTTTTGGATGCCACGGCTAAAAAATGGTCGGAAGACGTCTTCACAGCTAAAGGGGCCAAACAAAGGGGGCTACAGCACTTGTATTCCCAGTGATGTATTAAGAGTCTGAAAACGTTATAAAAAATACTGTTCGCACTTTCTATATATTCCCACCAATGTATTAAGAATCTGAAACTGTT
Source organism: Euleptes europaea (assembly GCF_029931775.1). Lineage (NCBI taxonomy): Eukaryota > Metazoa > Chordata > Lepidosauria > Squamata > Sphaerodactylidae > Euleptes > Euleptes europaea. The sequence continues at coordinate 43,021,210 of NC_079320.1, read as the reverse complement.
ATAAAAAATACGGTTCACACTTTGTTTGGCCCTTTAGCTGTGAAGACGTCTTCCAGCCATTTTTTGTGAGTGTGTTAAGTGCTGTCTAGTTGCTTCCAACTCATGGCGACCCTATGAATGAAAATCCTCCAAGATGTCCTATCTTTGACAGCCCTGCTCAGATCCTGCAAACTGAAGGCCGTGGCTGCCTTTATTGAGTCACTCCATCTCTTGTTGGGTCTTCCTCTTTTCCTGCTGCCCTCAACTTTTCCAAGCATGACTGTCTTTTCCAGTGACTCTTAATACATTGCTGGGAATACAAAGTGCGGTCGCCCCCAAAGTGCGAACAGTATTTTTTGATAACAGTTTCAAACTCTTAATACATCGCTGGGAATACAAAGTGCGGCCACCCCCAAAGTGTGAACAGTATTTTTTTATAACAGTTTCAAACTCTTAATACATCGCTGGGAACACGAAGTGTGGCCACCCCCAAAGTACGAACAGTATTTTTTTATAACAGTTTCAAACTCTTAATACATCGCTGGGAATACGAAGTGCGATCAGCCCCAAAGTGCAAACAGTATTTTTTTATAACAGTTTCAAACTCTTAATACATCGCTGGGAATACGAAGTGCGATCAGCCCCAAAGTGCAAACAGTATTTTTTTATAACAGTTTCAAACTCTTAATACATCGCTGGGAATACGAAGTGCGGCCACCCCCAAAGTGCGAACAGTATTTTTTTATAACAGTTTCAAACTCTGAATACATCGCTGGGAATACGAAGTGCGGTCAGCCCCAAAGTACGAACCGTATTTTTTTGATGACAGTTTCAAACTCTTAATACATCGCTGGAATACGAAGTGTGGCCACCCCCAAAGTGCAAACAGTATTTTTTATAGCAGTTTCAAACTCTTAATACATCGCTGGGAATACAAAGTGTGGCCAGCCCCAAAGTGCGAACAGTATTTTTTTATAGTAGAAAAGGGCAAGAGTCCAGCAGCACCTTAAAGACTAACAAAAATATTTTCTGGCAGGGTATGAGCTTTTGTGAGCCACAGCTCACTTCTTCAGATCCTGAAGTATACTGTGAAGTATTTTTGATGACCGTTTCAAACTCTTAATACATTGCTGGGAATGCAAAGTGTGGTCGCCCCCAAAGTATGAACAGTTTTTTTTTTATAACCGTTTCAAACTCTTAATACATCGCTGGGAATACGAAGTGCGGTAAAAAAAAAAAAAAACCTTGTAAAGCGATGTTTTTGATAACATTTCCAAACTCTTGATACATCGCTGGGAATACCTAGTGCGGTAACAGCCCCTTTTAAAGCGATGTTTTTTATAACATTTTCAAACTCTGAATACATCGCTGGGAATACCTAGTGCGGTCCCCCCCACCCCTGCTCCCCCTTCCCCTCACCCGAGCGCGGCTCAGCAGCCGCTCTCCCCGCCGCCCCTCAGGAGACCCTCCAGCGGCCGCCCTTTCGGCCCGAAGCGGCCGGCCAAGCCCGGCGGCCGCCCCCCCACCCCGGCTGCCTGGCGCGCCTCGGCCCGCAGACCTGGCCGGGGCAGGCGGGGCTCCGTCCGGGGTGGCGGGACCGCCGCCTCTCCCCGCGCCGGACTCACTCTTGGTGGCGGCGATGAGGCTCTTGCCGTCCTTGATGAGCTCCTTGATGAACTTGTTGGTCTTCTCCAGCTCCGCCTCGTGCGCGCGGACCCGCTCGCGGAACCAGGGGCTGTCCAGGTAGCAGTCGCTGAACTCCAACGGCTGCAGCCCCATGGCGGCCGGGCTCCGGCCGGAGACCCCCCCCCCCGCCGCCCCCCGCCCGTCCCCTCAGCCGGCGCCGCGCCTCCCTCAGCTCCCGGCCGACCAGCGCGGCTCCCCTCAGCGCCTCACCAGGGCGAAGGAGCCCGGCACGGGAGAGGGAGTGCGGGAAGGAGCGTCCGACAGGGCAGGCGCCGGGAAAGAAAGCCTGGGGGGCGCGCTGGGCCGCGGGCCAAGGCGCGGGCAGGGCCGCCGAGCAGGCTCCGCTGGGAAGCCGCGCGCGCGCGCCCCGGGCCGGCGAGGGCGGGAAAGGAGCGAGGCGGCGGCCGAGGCGGAGGCGGCGGCGGAGGCCGGCCTTCTTTTCCACCTCGCCCCGCCCGCCTCCCATTATTCCCGCTGGAGACCCGGCCTTTCCCCGGGCGGCGCCTCCCGGGGTCTCGCTCTTCCCACGCTCGGGTGGGCCCGGCCCTGCTGGGAGGGCCCGGCCCAGGCAGGAGCGGCCGCTGACCTCACGCTGAGAGGCCGGGACGGGTCCCCCTTTCAGTACCCCACCACCACCACCAATAAAAGGAATCTAGAAGTAGTCGTAGGAAAGGGCAAGAGTCTGGTAGCACCTTAAAGACTAACAAGAATATTTTCTGGTAGGATAGGAGCTTTCGTGAGCCACAGCTCACTTCTGCAGATAAAGCACCTTGAAGACTTAACCTTGAAGACTTTCGTGAGCCACAGCTCACTTCTGCAGATACAGCACCTTAAAGACTTAACAAGAATATTTTCTGGTAGGGTATGAGCTTTCATGAGCCACAGCTCACTTCTTCAGATACAGCACCTTAAAGACTTAACAAAAATATTTTCTGGTAATGTATAAGCTTTCGTGAGCCACAGCTCACTTCTTCGAAGTGAGCTGTGGCTCATGAAAGCTCATACCCTACCAGAAAATATTTTTGTTAGTCTTTAAGGTGCTCCTGGACTCTTGCCCTTTTCTACTACTGCAGACAGACTAACACGGCGACCCACTGTGAATTATCTAGAAAAAGTAGTGTTGGTTTTTATACGCCGACTTTGGCTACCACCGAAGGCCCAGGCTAGCCTGAGCTTGTCAGGTCTCAGAAGCCAAGCGTGGGGGGGGGGGTTACCCCATTATGTATTCCCAGCGATGTATTAAGAGTTTGGAAATGCGATAAACAATACTGTTCGCACTTTGGCCCCTTTAGCTGTGAAGACGTCTTCCAACCATTTTTTAGCCGTGGCATCCAAAAACCCTTTTAAAGCGATGTTTGTTATAACATTTCCAAACTCTTGATACGTCGCTGGGAATACCTAGTGCAGTAACAGCCTATGTATTCCCGGCAATGTATTAAGAGTTTGAAAATGTTACAAACAATGCTGTTCGCACTTTGGCCTCTTTAGTGTGAAGACGTTTTCCAACCATTTTTTAACCGTGGCACCCTTTTAAAGCGATGTTTTTTATAACATTTTCAAACTCTTAATACATCGCTGGGAATACATAATGCAGTAACCCCCAGGGTCAGCCCTGGTTAGTATTTGGATGGGAGACCACCAAGGAATTCCAGGGTTGCTGTGCAGAGGAAGGCACTGGCAAACCACCTCTGCTAGTCTCTTGCCATGAAACCCCCCCCCCCCAAAAAAAGGGGTCGCCATAAGTCGGCTGCGACTTGATGGCACTTTACACACACACACAAGGAAGAATCACACTGGTTTACAATCACCTTCCCCTCCCCACAACAGACACCCTGTGAGGTAGGCGGGGCCGAGAGAGCTGTGACTATCCCAAGGTCTCCCAGCTGGCTTCATTTGGAGGAGTGGGGAAACAAATCCAGTTCTCCAGATTAGAGTCCACTGCTCCAAACCACAGCTCTTAACCACTACACCATGCTGGCTCTCTAGGGGCACCAATAGGATTTATTGTGGTATAAGCTTTCATAGGCTACAGCGCATTTCTGGTGTGTCCTCAGTTGGCAGATACGGGGGTGGAGAACGGAGAAAAAACTAAATAGTGGGATATAAAGGTCATAAAATAAAAGAAGAAATGCCTCTGGTATTTCATGTTGCATATCATGCTGCTTGCATTCCATGGCCTTTTGACCTCACTGTTTACCATCCCCCCCCCCCCCGGCTCCATATATTTATAGCTGCCAATTGAGTGCGCATTTCACCCATCTGATTAAACAGGCTCTAGTCCATAAAAGATCGTGCAAACAAAGTCTTTGAGGTGCCACAAGATTACTTTTGTGTTTATCCTTCAACAAAGATTCCTCTGGTCTTTATACTCTGACACGTTGACGTCAGTAAAATAATATCACCGCTTTAGTGATCCTGTTTGGGTGGGAAAGGAGACACAGACATGTTTTTCAAATAGATAAAAACATCTCAGAAAAACTTTAACCTGCTATACAATCAAACATTCCCCAAACAGGGAAAGCTGTTATTATTAGTAGAATAACAATCACAAAATAGAACACATAAATAGTAAAGACAACTCAATAACGATGTCAGACAGCAGTGGCAAGCCGTAATTGCGATCTGACATATTCAGCAGTGGAAAATCAATCTCAATGAGAAAGTTTCAAGGATTGCTTTAAAACCACATTGAACATCAAGACAAGGTTAGTTTTCTAGTGGAAGGTGGTTTCATAATCTTAAATTTGTAAGAGAGAACAAAAGTCCAGTGGCACCTTTAACATTTATTTCAGTATGAGCTTTCCTGAGTCATAGCTTCCTTCTTCAGATATGTGAAGGCAAAGGGAGCTGTGACTCACAAATGCTCATACTGCAATAAATGTGGCTTACAACCCATTCTGGGGTGGGGGTTTAAATCCACAACGGCCAGGAGCAGCATAGCTGCACCGCCTCTTCAGAGGCTTCCCACCCATTGTGGAGAAAACAAACAATTTTTTTTAATATAAAAAGGGGGGAAATGCCCCACTGCAAAAAGCAAGGCTGCGCCACCAAAAAAAGTGGTGCAGCCACTCGAGAGGGCGTTCCCGGGGCAGAAGGGGTTTGGAAGCTGAACAACCGCCCCCACCCCCCATGCTGGTGCCTGCTGCCTCTTCCAGAATTTTGCGCTGGCTGCAGAGGATGGCGCAGCTCCCAGGCATGGCGTAAATGCACATTATCCCAGGTTAAATGGGCACGTCATGCCGGCTCCTATGGAGCTTGCCCCCCCTTCAGGATTGCACAGCACAGGATTGCACAGCAGGTCTTTAAGAGTAGTGCTTATGGATAAACATAAAAGGTGCCGGCACTGATGTAACTACCAACTTATTTCCGCCAGTTCCCCCTCAGAACTTGGGAAAGTTCCCTCCCAAAAAGAAACCCTGTGTAAGAGAGAAAGTTGTCTTGGTGGGTGAAACTAATTTTTACAGTAGCCTCAAATTTCTCAATGAGTAGGGTTGCCAGCTTCCAGATGGGGGCTGGAGATCCCCTGGAACTACCAGCGATTTCCAGACTACATGGATGGCTTATTTATTTATTTATAACATTTATTCCATCTTTTATGGAGAAAATGGCTGGTTTGGAAGGTGGACTGTATGGCATTATACCCTACTGAAGTCCCCCCCTCCCCTCCCTAAATTCCACCCTCTGAGGTTCCACCCTCAAATCTCCAGGTGGAATCATAGAGTTGGAAGGGACCAGCAGGGTCATCTAGTCCAACCCCCTGCACAATGCAGGAAATTCCAAACTACCCCACACACCCCCAGTGACCCATACTCCATGCCCAGAAGATGGCCAAGGTGCCCTCCCTCGCATGATCTGAATATATTTTAAAAGGTGCTCTCTTAAACATTGGGGACCCTGGCCACAGCAGGCTTAAATGAGCACCTCTGATTGGGTTTAGAAGCAAGCTTTATTTCAAAGCTTTTTTCATTTCATCCAGCTAAAAGCTACCTAAACTCTCATGTTTTCCTGGCAATCTTTTTAAACAGAATATAGCTACAGGTTAGGGTTGCCAGGTCCCTCTTTGCCACCATCAGGAGGTTTTTGGGGCAGAGCCTAAGGAGGGCGGGGTTTGGGAAGGGACTTCAATGCCATAGAGTCCAATTGCCAAAGCTGCCATTTTCTCCAGGTGAACTGATTTATATCAGCTGGAGATCAGTTGTAATAGCAGGAGATCTCCAGCTAGTACCTGGAGGTTGGCAACCCTACTTCAGGAGCTGCAATTTAAAAATGGAGGACAGTGCCAGGGAACAGTAACTATTGCACTCGTTTTCCTGCAGAAAATTTCCAGTTCCAGTCCCTAAACTTTGCTTATTTGAGGAGGGGGAGAGAGAGAATTGGATATGAATACCTGAACATTATGATGATGTACTCTTACTTATTTTCTGGTCAACAATTACTTATGCTGAAGATGTCTAGAGCCTGTGCCATGGTACAGAATGAGACAATCAGGAGCGCTGGGACCTCTGTCCTTCAACTCAGTAGGGGAATGTCGATTGATTGACAGGGATTTTGCAAGTAGTCTGTGTGGAAATAACTCCCATCCTGCATTTACCACTCCGGTGTCTTTAAAAAATAAATAATCGCATACGGTCTCTAGCAAATCCATGGCTATAAACAGCGACACTTCTGTGTGTAGCACCCAAAAGAAATTCAAACGACCTAGTGAGTGTGTGTCTATGTTAAGTGCCGTCAAGTCGCTTCCGACTCATGGCGACCCTATGAATGAAAGTCCTCCAAAATGTCCTGTCTTTGACAGCCTTGTTCAGATCTTGCAAATTGAAGGCTGTGGCTTCCTTTATTGAGTCAATCCATCTCTTGTTGGGTCTTCCTCTTTTCCTGCTGCCCTCAACTTTTCCTAGCATGACTGTCTTTTCCAGTGACTCTTGTCGTCTCATGACATGACTAAAATACGACAGCCTCAGTTTAGTCATTTTAGCTTCTAGGGTCAGTTCAGGCTTGATTTGATCTATAACCCACTGATTTGTTTTTTGGGCAGTCCACATTTCAAAGGAATCTATTTTCTTCCTATCAGCTTTCTACACTGTCCAGCTTTCACACCCATACATAGTAATAGGGAATACGATGGCATGAATTAATCTTGTCTTGGTGGCCAGTGACACATCCTTACACTTCAAAATCTTTTCTAGCTCCTTCATGGGTGCCCTTCCCAGTCTCAATGTCCTTCTGATTTCTTGGCTGCAGTCTCCCTTTTGGTTGATGGTGGAGCCAAGGAATAGAAAGTCTTGAACAATTTCAATTTCCTCACTGTCAACCTTAAAGTTGTGAAATTCTCCTGTAGTCATCACTTTTGTTTTCTTGATGTTCAGCTGTAGTCCTGCTTTGGCACTTTCTCTTTTAACTTTCAGCAGTAGTCGTTTCAAACCTTCACTATTTTCTGCCAATAATGTAGTGTCATCAGCATATCTCAAATTGTTATTGTTCCTCCAATTTTCACTCCACCTTCATCTAAATCTAATCCAGTTTTCCTAATTATATGTTCTGCATATAGCTTGAAGAGATTGAAGAGATACGACCTAGTAGGGTCCCTAGAAAAGACCGTCATGCTAGGAAAAGTGGAGGGCAGCAGGAAAAGAGGAAGACCCAACAAGAGATGGATGGACTCAATAAAGGAAGCCACAGCCCTCAATTTGCAAGAGCTGAGCAAGGCTGTCAAAGATAGGACATTTTGGAGGGCTTTCATTCATAGGGTCGCCATGAGTCGGAAGCGACTTGACGGGACTCAACACACACAGTAGAGGTTCTCATAAAGTAAGGCAGCGGCGGCTTCGCCTCCTTTCTGCGCATGCGCAAATCGTCCTCTGCGCGTGTCGTTTGCGCGCACGTAAGCTGGGCGAGGAGGTGAGGCGACGTTGGCTCCGGTGCCAGCCGAAGCACTGACGTCACCAGACAGCTTTGGGAGCCTTTTTGCTTTGGAGCGAACGCTGTTCACGCCGCCAGCCGCCGGCCCGTTCCCGTCTCTCGCGATGCTTCGCCTTCGCGTCGCCCTTTTCTAAAATGGCGGCGTCCAGTCGCGGCTCGAGAGCGCCAGTTCTTCCCTGCGCCCGTGGCTGCTGACCCCGCTCGGAAACATCGCCGAGGTGACGAACCGGGCTGGCGGACGTGCGCTTGTTTGTGGTGGTGGTGGTGGTGGTGGTGGTTGGCTTGCTTCCCTCTGCGTCCTGCACGCTCCGCCTGTCCCCGCCAGCAGCAGTTTCCCACCTGGGCCTGCGCGTCCTGGTTTCCACACACGTGCCGCATCTCGTGGAGGGCAGGGGCCAGTCGTGCAAGGCCGGGGCTGTTTCCCTGCCCGGTCGGCCCCGTCAGTGATCCAAGCTGGGAGTGATGAGACTAGACTCTCATGACCCCAGAACTGTGGCTCAGTGGCAGAGCATCTGCTTGGCACGCAGAAGGTCCCAAGTTCAATCCCCAGCACCTCCATTTAAAGGGACTAGGCAAGTAGGTGATGTGAAGGACCTCTGCCTGAGGCCCTGGAGAGCTGTGGGGAGGGGCTGTAGCTCAGTGGCAGAGCATCTGCCTGGCATGCAGAAGGCCCCAGGTTCAATCCCCAGCACCTCCATTTAAAGGGACTAGGCAAGTAGGTGATGTGAAAGACCTCTTCCTGAGACTCTGGAGAGCAGCTGCCGGTCTGAGTAGACAATACTGACTTGGATGGGCCAAGGGTCTGATTCAGTATAAAGCAGCTTCATGTGTTCCTGTAGGCGCTGTGCCCACCTGCTTCTGCCCAGTAGCATCCTCGCCTGCTGGCATCCCACCCTGCGGCGGCCTCCTTGCTTGCCTGCGTGCTTCGTGGGATTTTTCCCGGTGGCCCCGAGACTGCGTTTGCTCTCATTAATGCCAAGTGTACATAACTGATTGGCATGCTCTCTGCCTCTCCTGCGCCCTGAACACTGAACATTTTGGAAGTGGGATGTAGTGCGATAAATGAAATGTGCAAACATTTGGCATCCAGCTATACTCATTGTGTGGTTTGTAGAAAAAAAATACCTGCTTTGTAGCTAGGGTTGCCAACCTCCAGGTAGTAGATGGAGATCTCCTGCTGTTACACCTGATCTCCAGCCGATAGAGATCAGTTCACCTGGAGAAAATGGCCACTTGGGCAATTGGTCTCTATAACATTGAAGTCCCTCCTCTCCCCAAACCCTGCCCTCCTCAGGCTCTGCCCCAAAAACCTCCCACCGGTGGCAAAGAGAGACCTTGCAACCCTATTTGTAACTGGCGTTGTAAACATCCTTGACCAGCTGTGTTGTCTAACCCTATGGCAGTGATTACAATGATGTGGCCCAGTTCCACTTGGATGTAAGTCCCACTGGAATGGACTTAATTCTAAGTACCGGTAAGTGTTCTCAGAGTTACAAGAGACCAAAAAAATGAATACATCTATAGCATTTTGTTGGATAGTATGTGATGATTGCAACCTCTCTTTTATGCTTCCTATATCAGTTTCATTCTGGTGATGACCTGTGTTCGCTCCCCTCCACATTAAATAGGTATAAGTGTAAATGTTCCAGCATCGTTCACATCTCTTTTAGTGTCCAGAATTGTGAAAGGAAACTCTTATCCCATTTATACTGTCTTCCTCCAATTACTGTGTTACCATAAATTTCCTAATGTTATTAGATGTTATTATTACCTTATTATTTTGCCACTCCCTATGGTAATTTTCAATAACAAGTGAAATTCTTCTAATATATTGTAATGACTACATTGTGATTGCCTTTCGGCAATCTTCTATCGCAAATGCACCATCTTTTGTCTGTCATAAGAAGCAAGAGTCTGACTTCTGTTTGGCTTCTAGTACTAAATTAGGATTCATACAAACAGTAACTATATGGCACAGAAGAGCCCTTTGTGAACAACACTTCTAGAGTACAGCCTGTGACTCCCATCCCCAATCTATAATGTAGAACCAACATGCAGCCAACATCTAAATTGCTACATACTTAGATTCTATTTCTTTCCTAGGTGCTTTGCTGAGGGTTTAGTATGAAAAAGAATTGGTGGGTTTACAAGAAATGTTAATTATGTGTGTGTATTTTTCAAAAACTGGTGGTGGAAAGTGCCATAGGGTGACCCCATAGAGTTTTCAAAGCAAGAGACATTTGGAGGTGGTTTGCCATTGCCTGCCTCTGCATGGACTGAGAGAGTTCTGAGAGGACTGTGACTGTCCCAAGGTCACCCAGCAGGCTTCATGTGGAGATGTGGGGAATCGAACCCAGTTCTCCAGATTAGAGCCTGCCACTCTTAACCACTATACAACACTGCCTCTCAAAAACTAACGTGTATATTTCTGTAGTGGGTATCCTGAATTTTAAATTAATGTCGTTGTTTATTTTTAGCTCTCACCCTAGAACAAATGTGTTTGTTTGTTTTGGCAGGAGAACTTGTGTTTATTTCCTTACAAAATGCCCAACAGCCGATCTCGGCGTAGGCACAAAGCTGGTCAAGAAGCTAGGCGACGTGAATTAGTCTCCAGATCTTTGCAAAGTGTTCAGCATTGTCTGGAGAATCAGGATTTTGGAACGGCATATGCACACTATCTCTTGGTGCTAAATTTGGCTCCTGAGCTAAAAAAGGATGTGAAGGTGAGGAGTGGTCAGTCCTTTTCTTTCTCATAGCCTGAAAATAACGCATACACTGTCCCATGTGATCCATATGTATTTACTGACAAGATATTTTTATTTGCATTAATAAATCAGTTCTCTGAATTTACTGCCCTATTATTCTGTTAATGATTTACTCGTTATATGGCTTTCCTTCAGGAAACTTTTCAGTTTACCCTTTTTAAATGGGCAAAAGAGCTGGATTCTCTTGCACGAATTCAAGATTTATTTGACTGCTATGAACATGCCCTGGAATTGTTTCCCAATGATGAAGTCATATGCAACAGCATGGGAGAGCATCTCTTCAGGTTTGCTACGCTTGTTGATTTACATTTTAACACAGTGGCTCTCACATCGTTAAGCATGAAAATTTAACTTTTGATTTTATCCTTCTTATCAATAGTGTCTTTTTCTTTCTAGAATGGGCTTTAGGGATGAAGCAGCCGCATATTTCCATAAAGCTGTGAAGTTAAACCCTGACTTTCCTGATGCAAAGGAGAATTTTTATCGTGTTGCCAACTGGGTAGTAGAACGGTGGCACTTCATCATGCTTAATGACGCCAACAGAAATTTGCTGTATCAGAAAGCAATCCAGAATGCAGTTCAGTCAGGGTATAGAAGTGTTCTTGATATTGGAACAGGAACTGGAATTCTCAGGTTTGTTGCAAATTTGCAAATGGAATTAAGACATTAATAATAACAATATTTTAAAAGTTGTTTTGTTACTGACTTTATTGACAGATTCCTTCCACCTTGACTTTCCCTGGAAAGCTGCAGATCCCACCAAGATGGGGAGGGCTTGATGCTCTTACAAACCTTTGTTTTGACAGTCATCTTGCTGCTCACAGCTGCTGTGGTCTACAGGGTTTGTGCTCCACAGTAGATGAGATTGGGCACAAAAGGAGAAGAATGGGGCTGAAGAAATAAACAAGCCACATATCCTGTTCGCGATCTGTCAGTCATTGTTTATGCTGTTATAAACCAAATAACAGTTGCATATAATTGCCGTTTTACAAGGCTTCTGCAATTGCTTATTCATTGCCTTGCTACCTACGTTTTACTTTTCTGCATTTCCATTGTGCAACAGTTTATGCATTTAAGAATGCAGTTCAGACTAATATGGGAGTAAAATTCATATTTAAAACTGCTAAAATAAAACGTTGCCTGACTAAGACTCTGATTTTTGTTGAACTTCTTTCCCCCACCAGCATGTTTGCCAAAACAGCTGGAGCATCTTCTGTCTATGCCTGTGAGTTGTCAAAGACCATGTATGAGTTGGCTTGTGAAGTGCTAGCTGCAAATGGCTTGGATGGAGAAATCAGACTTCTTCATATGAAGTCTCTTGATTTAGAAATTCCAAAGCACATACCTGAAAGGTACCTTTTTCTATTTTAATGTGATCTCTTGTTATTTAATTGTCTTTTCCAAAATTACACAGCCTGAAAAGCAAGTTGTTTTAAAAAATGCCCTTTTCATGTTTTCTATCAGAATGGACACTTTGTAAAGTGTACATTTTTTCTCATTAGTACAGTTACTATTAGCCATTTAAATAATGTGCATATAATTACAGCTATTTCTATTTAAACAATTTGCATATAATTATAGCCATTTCTATTTAAATAATTTGCAAACACTCTCCCTTGTATTCCTTTCAGTATTTACATACAGTATCGCTTATTGTCAGGTTACTTCATGTCCCCTCTAAGAGATTATCATGAAAATCAGCCACATGTCATTAAAAAATGTCTTGTGAGAATTTAGCCGAGATTGTAGAATATGTGTATTTTAGGTAAATATAAATAAATAAATAAATAATACATTCAGTGAAGACCCTTAGGAGAAATGGTACTGCTTTCATGTTGGAACAGTGGTTCAAGTGTAATGACAAGCTATGAGCAAGACTGTTAAGAATAGGACATTTTGGAGGTCATTCGTAGCGTCGCCATAAGTTGGGAACGACTTCATGGCACTTAACACACACACATTGCCATTTAATAGGATGGCTCAAAACATTCAATGGAATTTATTTTTCTTTTTATAACCCTGTTCATTTTTAAACTTTCAATAGAGTTTCCCTGGTTGTCACTGAGACTGTAGATTCTGGTTTGTTTGGAGAAGGAATTGTGGAAAGCTTGATACATGCTTGGGAACACTTGCTTTTACCTCCAAAGGTAAGCATATCTGAATGTCTCAGTTCTGATTCAAAAGCTCTTTCGCAGCGTGGCTGCTACCAAAAATCACAGCTGCATTGTCAGGGTTCCTTGCTGCTGTATGAATTACTAGGCATTCTTCCATTTATTACTTTGTAAAGGCTGGCTATTGCATGAACAGTGGACTAATCTGTGTATTTAAATTATTTCTATGCTACTTCTCAACCAGGTTCTAAAGGCAGCTCATACAATATTGATAAATTATAGTAAACTAAAGCCATAATAAAATCATTAACCTAACGGCCATCTTGATTAACGTAACAAATGAGAAATAAACAACAGCAGCAGGATTAACCACCTATGGTAATGACAGAAAGACCTGAGGCGGAAGTCTTGGGAAAACAAAAACAGCTTAACCGGATGCCTATGTTGAGTTTTAGGAACCAAACAAATAAAAGCAGGGAGAGTTCCACAGGCAGGGCACCACAGCCAAGAAAGCCCTGTCCTGAATTGAGATGAGCATGAGTGCACTCCCAAAACTGGTCTGCTGGATCACACAGGAAGTTTATTTTGTTTAAAAGTACGTCCCTCCTTTCTACCAGTATTGGCCCCTGAGGCAGGGAGGGAGGGTTTCCTTGCCAGTGTTGCAGCTCCCCAAGGCACACAGCATTAGCATTATTGCTTTTCATACAGTTCAGCAGACTCACATGGGAAGAAATTTTAATTAATTTATTTAAAATACTTATACTCTGTCTCTCTTCCAATTGTAAACAAGGTAGCTTCAATTTACTTATTCTCAGTTTCATAGGGTGCCAACTATGCAGTTGCAGTTTTTGGTGGGAGCATACTTTAGAGGGGATGTTTTAACTGGGTCTTATCCTAACTTGAGCAACTTGGAACTATGTTCTGTTACTATGTATGGACATACTTCCAAAGTGAAATGGCTATAAACCAGAGAAAGGTTTCATTTCCCCCTGAAATCAGATACTCAGCTGTGCTTATGTCCTATTGATTTCAAGGACACTTTAGGTGTACTTAGCTTTTTTGGGATTCTTTCTATCATGTTTAAAATCAGGGTGTAAAACCAGCAACCCATAAATAATGTGGCATGTGTGTTAACACAAGTATGCAATTAGATTCTCATCGGTTTGCCTGGGGTTACTAGACTTGCCTCAGGGTTGACAGCATTTCTTTCCTGCCTCTGCAAACTTTTTTCAGGTCAGAAAGACAATCCTGGAATTATTATGGTTCATCTTCATCTAAAAACTTGGAAAGCCAAGTGCTGGACCTCTGGTTTGCTTTTAGCCAGAAGGAATGAGAGAAATGGATAGGGGAAATAGAAAAATGTGTCGTTATAAACAAAATTGTGTGATTATAGACTTGGCTCTATTCAGACATCAAAAATAAACCACATTTTGTGAAGTGAATAAGCCTCTCATCTTTGGGCTCACATTGCTTTCTTCCTCTTCCCATTTGCCATGATCAAAAACTGCCTAGGTTAGTTGTGACATCTAAATTAAGGCACATTTATCTGGATGTGTTAATATCCCTATATTAAACAGAGGATTTGGACTATCAAGGAAGAAAAAATAGAACAGGTGGCCCATTTCAGATATATGGGAGATGCATTACTATCTTAAACAGAGCAGATTACAAAGCAGTTGATGTAACCTTGTGTCTTTTATCTGTTTTGCAGCGTAATGATGGGGAAGTTGGTTCCAAAAACTATGGTAGAGTTATACCAGCAGGAGCTACCATATGGGGGATGGCAGTGGAATGCAGAGAAATACGCAGACACCACAGGTATGTTTGTGCTTCCTGATGTGTGTTGGAGTAAGCCTTTTTGAACTTTGGAGGTGGATGATATAGTATCTTATTTTTATAGAGCATAATTTTGTTTACTTTCTGGGTTAGGTTTTATACTCAAACTCAGCAATATTCAACAGTTCTGCAAGAATAAACAAGTATCATTACGCATGGGAATTGAAGGGATTCTAATACACACTTTGAGCTCTGCACTGAAATTCAGAAAAAAAAATCAGCATTTTCCTTTTTCATTGTGTAGGGTTTTGCCACCATTAGTTATGTCTGTAAATTACCGCTCCAAAAAGGCATAGAAAGGAAATGGAATACACAAGCCAATGTCAAGAGTTTAATACAATTAGATTGTATTAACATGTATGTGTTGGTATTTATTTGTATGTTTACAAGTGTCATCATCAGACTGTAAGATCTATATGAGAAGGTGCTTCCATAGTGTTTTTGGAAGCATGTGACTAAGCATTTGAGGTTGGCTTCACATTTTGGGAAGCACCATTTGTCAAAAATATGTCGGTTAATTTAATTGTAGCATCTGCTTCTTTCTTTGCTTTCTTGGACACTTTTTGAGGCTGCTCTTCTTTGCTTTTGCAGTGATCTCTTTCCAATCTGAAAAAATCCACTGCTTTCTTTAATTGGACAACTCTGCAAACAAACTTCAGTATCCATGTATAGTTTTGATGCTTGCTGGTAGATCCCCCCCCCCCAAGCCTTCTTAACTAACAAAATACATGTGGATGCTGTAGCTCTTGAAATGGAGGTATCCAGTGCGGTGCCCATGGGCACCATGAGGCCCACTGACACCTTTTATGGAACCCGCCAAGTGTTTCTAGAGTGTGGGTGGGGCCAGTGGGGTTTTTGCTTTGCCGTTGGAGAGTTGATTGGCTGTGCAAAATTTTTAAAAATTGCTTTAGTTTAGCCACTGAAGGAGGGAGGCCAGGAGGCGGACTTGCTTGCCTCATATCATCTGCTCTTAATATTTACAATTTAGAAGTAGTATCATTTGATTTGATATTGGCTGTTTTGAAACAACTGGCTGATTTTGATGCTGTAATAACATCCATATATATCCTCCCTACCCAATATATCATCATCATCATTCCTTTTATTGGCATAAAAACATAATACACAAAGGGTACAAAAGGAATGGAGATATTAAAAAGTGCCCTTTATGGCATAGTTAAAAGACAGTTACATCAAATAGCGCTGTTTGTTGATACTGCCATCTAATGAACAAGTTGGGTGGCTTTTAAAACGAACTGTAAAAACTGTGCCACCGTCTCCAATATATGGGGCGAACGATTGTTCAATGAATAGGAAATGTTAAAAGAATCTGAGACTTTCTGTCTATTAACCAACAGGGGGCTTAAAAGTTCGTTGCGAGATTCTGTGTAGAAACTACAATAAAATAAGACATGAGCAACCGTTTCAATACAATTGTTGCCACAAGGGCAAAGCCTGTCAGACAGAGGAATTTTCTTAAATCTGCCTTCTAGTAGCGCAGATGGCAAAACATTAAATCTGGCCCTACCCAGTATAAATGTACATTGTCCTCTTATTGGGCCTTTCTACTGATGGTCTATGACAATTTGGCCTCTCAGTTCCCTAACTTTCCAATCCTGATCGCAGGTGATCTTAATGCCAGAATTGACCAAGATGACAAGCAGTTGATTAAGAACATAAAGGCCCTGCTGGATCAGACCAAGGCCCATCAAGTCCAGCAGTCTGTTCACACAGTGGCCAACCAGGTGCCTCTAGGAAGCCACAAACAAAATTAAAAAGTGATATGGGGACAAACCTGAAGAATCTATTTCCCCTGTTATCTATATATTCAAAAGATAAGATAGTTTGCATCATGACTAGTATCCATTTTTACTAGTAGCCATGAATAGCCCTATCCTCTATGAACATGTCCACTCCCCTCTTAAAGCCCTCCAAGTTGGCAGCCTTCACCACATCCTGGTGCAGGGAGTTCCACAATTTAACTATTCTACCAAACTTTCCTTAATATGTCAAGAACTAATGTTTAGCTACATTATATGTAACAGATTGTGTGTTGAGGGGGGAGCTAATGTTTGGTTAGGAACTGAATATAGGTTTGTGTTCATTTATCATGGGAAAGCACATTACCGTGATTTGTCTTGTCAAACCTTGTCTTTTTGCTTCTTCAGGGTGGGTGTAAAAGAAATTGCTGGTTTGTGTTTGCCTGATGTTTTGGAGTTCTACAGTCCAACATATACTCCTGTAAACTCAGATGAAACTGTAGAACCTTATACCACTGAAAAACTTAGTAGAGTACCTGGTGGCTACAAACCCCTCACAGACCATTTTCAAGTTTTAACAGTGGATTTTAACAATCTTCAGGTAATTCTTAGTTCACTGAGTGCTGGAAATCTTTTAGAAATCTTTTTCAAGAAGATACCAAACTGTGATTGATCTGGATATCTGTTTCTTCTGTGTGGTGTGTACATATTGCTTAGTATCTCCTTGCCATATTCTCTTAGGGAAAGTTCTCACATACCTATGCATCCCTCCATAAGGACATAATGTGTCAATTTTTGAGTTGCCTTGTGTAAATGAACTTTTCACAAATAGAACTTACCTCTCTTCAAACGCTGTGCTTTTCATTGCAGTTCATATAATCAAGATGTATGCATGCACGGGAGAATAAGCTGTATATCTAACATTTAGAATTAATCAGCAATATTACTGGGGGATGGGAAAGTAGAAGACGGATGTGCCCTATGAAAAATAAAAACTAAGAAGAAAGTATAACAGCCAAGAATGTTATGTAAATTCAGAATGGTATTACTTACCGAACGGGAGAGATATTTTAAAAACTTTTATGATATAGTCCTAAAACTCTCTTTTCCCTTTTGGGAACAGACTGTATTGGATATTGTGAGCTGAAGCTGACTGCATTGGCTCTGAGCCAGTGATGATTATGCACTCTGAAAGAGTAATACAGTTTGTCCCTGTAACAAGCCTGGCCCTTATCTCTTGACCTAAGGAGAAATGTTGCAAGCAAAATCTTAAAATACATCCTGCAAAATTATTTTAAGTATCTGAGTAGAAATAGTGCTCTCTATTCATCTTATCTGACATTGGAGATCGATAGCGAGAGTAAAACAGCAGTTATTTGTACTTAAATAGGAAGCATACTGTGGTGAGATATTGTATGTTCGGTCAAGACTTAATTTTTAATGCATTTGTGCAAAACTGTGGTGCAGCTAGCATGAGCTGCTACTAAATATGGAAAAAGATAATGCCTGACCAAAGGGAAGCAGGTAAGAATTGAATGCGGCATCTTGATCAGTATGGGAAGATGCATTACAGCAAGAGGCTTCAGATGCTGGCCATTTCACTCTGGACTTCAGCCGTGTCCAGTGTTTGACACATGCATATCATGGTGCTATTTCTTGGTACAGTGGTGAAAAATCCTCCCTTGGAGAACACCTAGAGAAAGTGAAGAAAAATGTCAGTAGTACTATATGGTGTGTACATATTGCTTAGTATCTCCTTGCCATGGGAAAGGGCAGCCAACGTTGCTGGAACTTAGTATTTCCTGTTCTCGTTTCCATGAAAAGGATTTTATTATCTTGTAGATGCAATTGAAATACCTCATTATACTTGTGTACTGCCCCCCCCCCCCCGGGCCCTGAAAATAGTGAAGGCAACCAAACATGAAGTAAATTCCTATTAATTGAAAGGAATTATGGGTGGTTAGCGAACAACTGTGATACTAATCTGTTTTAGGATGAGGAGATATAATTTTTCTCTGCATTTTTCATTATTGGTTAGGAGTTGAAAAGCTTTGCAACTCGTAAGCCATCCAAGGTCAACATACCTTTTATTAAAGGAGGAATCCTGGATGCCATTGTAGTTTGGTTTACACTACAACTCGATGCTGAGCATACACTTTCTACAAGTCCAAGTGAGGAAACCTGCTGGGAACAAGCAGTCTATCCTGTACAAGGCCTTCTTGGTATGTCTTTGGGATTTTTAAAAAGTCATTAAATACATTTGTTTTTGATAGGTTCCAGAGTATTTGTCAAAACATGAAATACCACTAATGAGCAAACACAATTATTATTCCCAGGTAGTATTCTTGGGAAACATTGATTTTTATTCTCCAGAATGACAAACAAGTCATTCACTACATGGTAAGTCCACATATTATGGAAATGTCATTTGATTACATAATCTAATGAATAAGCAAATTTATGTTGACTAAATCAGATAAAATTAACTAGGCAGAAACAGTAACAGGCTATAGATTCTCTCTCGCCTTCCCACCACCAGCCTTTATTTGCCCCACCGTCCTCAACTTTCCCTCCTTCCCTTCCCCTCCCCCTGTAGTCTTTCCCTGGGAAACCTCTGCATGGTTGTCATTGCTACTGGACCGGGCCCTGTTGTGCAGTGGGGAACATGCAAGGACATGTAGAGGGCACCTCACTTTCCCATGTATTCTCTTTTCCTCCTCCTGGCAGCCCTCATATCCTCACCTTTCCTTGCTTCATTTTCTCTTTCTCAACCCCCATCTGCCCCCTATCTTCAGCTATATATATTTATTATGTACTTCATTTATACACCACCTTTCTCCACAATTGGGACCCTATGAAGTAGGTTAGGCTGAGAGTATGTGTTCTGGCCCAAGGTCACCCAGTGAGCACCATGGCAGAGTAGGGATTTGAACTTAGGTCTCCCAGATCCTAGTCTGACACTCAAACTACTTCACCACAATAGCTTTTGTGGGGTGGCTACTGTTGAACAGCAGTAAGCAGCAAGGCCTAGGTTAGTTGTACAAGTTGGGTTGTAGCAAGTTGTCCATTGGTTGTTGGTGGGCCTGGCCCAAGTGAGTCCTCCCTCAAAGGCCAAAACAACCTTGAAAAGGTCCTTGCCCTTCCCCCAGCCATTTTTATGATAGTGTCCAAGGCCTGAAGGCTGGCAATACTGTTGTGGTTGCCTAGCAATAGCCATTGAGGGTGTTTGTTTCTTAAAGCTACAAGTACTGTTTCTATTAGGGGGGTTAAAGTCACAACGGTTTGTTTTATTTATTTATTTTGTTTTTTAAGTTTTCAGATTATTCTACCTGGGCTTTTTCTCAGGTTTGTAGAAAGATCTGTCTTGTCTGTTCATGACTCCAGTCTCTGGACTTAAGTATCCACAAGTGGAGCCATGTTTAAATTAAATATATTGATATCAGATTCCAAAGTATATAGGATGAGTGTGGCTGTACAGCAAACATGTACATCTCCTGCCACCCGTCTTGGTCTTATTTACTCTAATATTCTTTTTGTTATCAAGCTAATCCCTAGAGAGCCCTGATCTATATAGCAGAGGCTAGACCAATCTCATCAGATCTCGGAAGCTAAGCAAGGTCAGTATTTGGATCGTAGACCACCAAGGAATACCAGGATTACCACGCAGAGGCAGCCCAATGTTTCTTGTTCTGAAAACCCCACCAGGGTTGCCATAAGTCAGCTGTGACTTGATAGCCCCCCCCCCCAAAAAAAAGTCCCTAGAGTAACTGGTATTTTCTGACACAGCCTTAGGTCCTCTGGATCAGAACCACAACTTATTATTTACTTTACTAGATTTTTAACCTGCCCTTTCCCAATGACAATCATGACATGGGTTTTCTCACCCTTATGTTTCAACCAGTAGCCCCGAGACCTCCAAAATGCTGATATTGGGGTTGTGGGGGTCACACGAACAAACTACTAAACAGCCCAAGGGGCTGCAGTTAGGAGAGGGAACCAGTTCATATCACTCTTTCTCTCCCCCCCCCCTTCAGTTAGCAGTGCTTCTACTGGCACAATAATTTCATTGATGCGTGAGCAGTTTCACCTATTTTCCTTTCATTACTGTAGCTGTGTGCCCTGCCCACCCATATATCTTTTTGTCACTTCAAATCCTACAACTCCCATCACCAGTTTCAGAGGAGTCACAGAGATGCAAGAACGGAGTGCCACTCACTCTTCATAGGATGCCAGCCACTGAGAGGTAGTTTGTACAATTTAAGCAAGTACAGCATTGTCTTTGTCAAGTCCGTTTTCAGCTGTGCTCTCTGGTTCGAAGGAAACAGTTTGGCA
Organism: Euleptes europaea; assembly: GCF_029931775.1. Lineage (NCBI taxonomy): Eukaryota > Metazoa > Chordata > Lepidosauria > Squamata > Sphaerodactylidae > Euleptes > Euleptes europaea. Next base: position 43,000,822 of record NC_079320.1, on the reverse strand, counting down.
CACTTTTCACCCAAACACTGAAAGCTGCTTGGCATTTGATTCCAGAAGCTCACTAGAGGATGCACAAGTGGATTGTATTCTCTTGTTCTATACTTCTGCATTATAAACAAAAGGCACTCAGAGCAACTAATATTTTGGGAAGGGTACTTGAACAATAGCAAAAAAATTATTAATGTGTTTCATTTTTCATCCTTTTGTAATTTAAGATTACTCTGTGAAACCTGGAGATTCTGTGATGATGGAAATATCCTGCGAGGACTGCTATCTAAGACTCCAAGATATATCTCTTGTGACTTCAGACAGTGGAATGGATGTAGAAAGAAACGTCCGAGAGAAGAACAGTGAGGCTGAACTCTGCAGTGCTCTGGCCAGCCTTCAAACAGCAAGCAAGCTGGAAAGGGTCAGGCAGGAATGCATGTTAGAATCCACTGAAATTGCTTCGCTCAACAACCTGTCCTATCATGAGTGTTTCAAAACTGCAATAAGCAAAGTGCTCTCAACATTAAGCCTTCGTGAACAATCACAGTCCATGGATATCGACAGCCATAGCAATGAGTTCCATCTTGAAAATAACCAAAACAAGAGCCCTGCAACTCCTGATCCTTTGTATGTGTTGGATGTATCGGAGGGCTTTTCCATTTTGCCACTAATTGCTGGCAAATTTGGGCCAGTGAAGGCATACAGCTCGGTTGAAAAAGAACAGCATCAAAAAGCTCTTGTCCTTCTTTCAGAAGCCAACACATTCCCTAAGGAAACGTTAGAGTTTTGGCTTGGCCACCTACAGGATGAAAATATGGTATTACAGAGGCCTAAATCAGACAAACTATGGAGTATTATAATTTTGGATGTCATAGAGACTTCTGGTCTAATTCAGCAGGATGTGATGGAAAAGGCATCAATATCAAGGTATTGTATGGAACAAAAGTTTTCTGGATTGTATTTACTACACTATTCGTTCACAAAATCCTTGACATATAGCCAAATGCAACATAATTTGGAATGAAAGCTAGTCTATATTAGATGTATTTCTCAGTGAATCTATACATAATGACCTTTTAAAAATTTAAATCAGGATGTTGTAGGATTTAAAATCTTATCTCGAAGTATTCTATGTTCACATCAAAATGACAATTGAGTTAGGAGGTTCATAACATACAGTCCTAGTTGTTGCTCTATGTTAAGTATTTCAAACAAAACACTTCTGATTGACATTCTACATTTTGGAGATAGGTGTTGGGACCATGAGAATGGAAAGTATTTTTCATATTAACAATTCTGGGTATATATGTGTGTATTTTTTTCATTTATAGGTGTTTGCTTCAAACTGGAGGGAAGATATTCCCACAGCATGTGAAGATGTATGGAATGCTTGTGGAATCACAGTCTTTAGTACTTGAGACTGCAGTTCAAGGGAAGGATCCCACACTTGGTTTCAACATTGCCCCATTCATTAACCAATTCAAGGTATTAAGGAGTGGCATGCGTACATCTCAGCTTTACATTACCATACCTTGAACAAAATGTCCTGTCCCAAAGATCAAGGGTGCCATGAGAAAAAGCCACAGTGTTTTGTTTTATTAAGCGTACAATGCAGAAAACAGTAGAATTTGCTCTCATACTCTTGCTCTCTCTCACACATATATACACACAGTTGGGCATGCTATCTGAAGAAGTGAGCTGTGACTCACAAAAGCTCATAACTTGCCAGAACGTTTGTTAGTCTTTAAGGTGCTACTAGATCCTTGCTCTTTCCTATATATATATATATATATATATATATATATATATATATATATATATATATATATATACACATATATACACATACACACACACACACACAAAGACATCAGGACCTTTGGCATATCTTTGACCACCCCCCCACCCCCCGCAATTCAGCATGGAGCATTTCAAATGCAATTTGCAAGGTGGTATGGAGATATCTTTTGAAAAATCAAAAGACCCCCAGAGTTGTATCCAAAGAACTGCAGGTAGAGAAGAGCTCTTACAACAGATCTCTCCCACTTCCTTCTGTTCTCGCTCTGAGAGAGAAGGGCATCTTCAGCTCAGGTTATTTTCCGTCTCATATCTGGGAGGCAGGAACAAAATTTTGTAGGCCTTCCTGTCTCCTGGAGGAAATGACCCCTCCCATCTCCTGAATATCCAGTTTTGTTTCCTGCCTTGATGGGAGAGCAGCGTCTCTACAGCTCTGCTTATTAGGTTTAGGAAAATTTAGTATTTAGAGCTCTACTTCTAGGTGCTATTTAGCTTAGTCTTGTCTTGTGTTATTGTTCAATCAGTGTTAGTGCTTGTGCGTTACTGTGTGTGTGCTCGTTTGTCCCTGGCTGTCCTATTGCCTCAGGCGTAAGCTAGGCTCTTGTTTCCCACCTAAACAATATGGCAGAGGCCCAAAATGACGAATACATTTAGTCTGAGGATCTCAATCCGGGCTTGCTCACTGCAGCTACTGGAAGCCAGGACGAGCCCTCCAGGAGCCGCGCTAAAGCGACTGAGACTGAAGCAAAACGTAAAAAGAATTTAGACAATTTGGAAAAGGACGCCAAAAAGAAGAAGAAGGCAGCCGCGACTGATTCTAAGAGCGCAACTTCAGTACGGTCGCAGAGGAAGACCGGAGCTGCTGGCGTAGCTTCTAGCCCTGCAAAAACGGTGGTGATTCAAAGCGGCGCGGCTCCTAGCCACTTTGCAGATTCGCCCTGGGCTTTTCCCTCCCGGCCCCTTTGGAGCCGCCTTCGGCGCGTAGCTCCTTTCCCGCGCCCGGAACTTCAGCAAGAACTGCAAGCGGCGGGACTGATCAGTCGGCAGCCGTTACCAGTAATGTACAAAACCGCGTGATTTCGCAGGGAGAAGGAGGGCTCTCTGCCCTAAGAACCGAATTGGTGCAGCTGGTGAGGAGCGTCTTTGTGGAAGGGCTACAGGCTCAGCAAGGCGCTTCCCTTTCTCCCTCTATACAAGGCGACCTTGTTTCGGGGGAGGTCTCCAGGGAGGGGGAAAATGCCCTTAATGCCACTTCCCAGGGTGGCAACAAGGTGCGATGGCCTACCAAAGCTGCACATAAAGCCCCCCCCCCCCCGCTCGGAAGCCTCCTTTCCCCTGATTCATCAGAGGAAGACAGAGAAGAGGGCAAGTTTTCTGAGGAGGAGGCCCCTCCTGCGGAAAAACAGATCAGGCTCTTTGCCCTGGAAGATTTCCAGAGACTGCTTTCCAAATCCTTAGCTGCCCTTGATTTAACAGAAGTCTGAGTCCATGGATTCAGAGAAGCTTAAGGGATCTAAGGAATTTTTCCACAGGCATACTTCTCCTTCAAGGGATATCCCGGTGCCTGATTACTTCACTACGCTTATCAAAGCAGAGTGGAATAGACCAATGACTTCCAAACAATTCCCAGCTATCACCAAGAAGTTTTATTCCATTTCTAAACCTTCGGCACAGTCACTTCAAATCCCTGTGGTGGAGGCCCCCGTGGTGGCATTGCACTCCTATGTCCTGGTGGCCAGGAATAGAATGGGTTCTCTAAAAGACCCTCTGGACAGGAAGGCAGAGCTAGCCGTAAAAAGAGCTCACGAAGCCTCCTCAATGGCTTCCATTACGTCAGCCCTCGTTTCTAGGGCTGCCATAGTCTGGACCCGCAAGCTTAATCAACTCATCCCTGAGAACATGGGTTGGGAACGTCAGGACCGGGGGCCGTATAAGGCCCGTGGAATCATTTGGGCTGGCCCGTCATGGGTCCTGGCACATCTCTAGCTCAGAAGGATGTAAGACTCGTGATCCGCTCCCTCCCGCAGACAGGAATAGCCTCTATTCAAGGCAGATGTGAGGATGTTTTGCCAAGAAAAGGAACCTTTTCCCCCCTTGCAGAAGAGTCATTAGCTATGGAGCTGCTAGGACCACCCAAGAAACTGTGTTAACTCTTTCCTACCCAGACTGTGGAGAAACGTATTCCCTCTGTACTACAAGAGGGTTGGGGGCGGAAGTGGTGACAATGGAGGGGTTAAAGGGGGCAGGGCCAGAACGCTCGGGGGGTTGAGTTCTTAGCCAGTGTGTCCTCATTTCATCCCTGCAGGCGGAGGTAGCAGGAGCCAGCTGTAGAATTCGGCCCTGACCAGGCAGAGCAGGAGCAACTCCAGCATGTGGCTGGACAGCTACACCCGGCTGGTGCAACAGACCATCCTGTGCCACCAGTTGGATGCCTGCCTGCTTGCCCGCGCAGGGTGGGGGGTCATCTGGAGCAGCTGCCTTCTTGGGCCTTGGTTGGCTAATTTTTAAGTTGATAACTTTGTATGGCCCGCGAATGATGTTATAAATATCCAAATGGCCCTTGGTGGAAAAAAGGTTCCCCACCCCTGCTGAGAACAACAGAAAGGCCCTAGAGGGGGTCTCCCGAGTGCTCAAAGCCGCGACCTTCTTGGCTGATTCCACTCTGGACACTCTATCGTTCTCGGCGCGGGCCATCTCTACCCAATCAGCTGCCAGACGGGCTCTGTGGCTCCGCCCCTGGCAAGCTGATTCCCGATCCAAAGCTGACCTGATGAGATTTCCCTACCAAGGGGGCAAGCTCTTTGGGGACCAGCTTGACTCAATCCTCATTGAGACGAAAGATAGAAAGTGATGCCTGAAAGCTTTCGCAGGGAACAGAAAGGCTACTCTGGTTCCTTTCGTTCCTTTCATTCGCTCCAAAGGTTCAGGGCGGACCATAAAAGGGGCCAGTGGTCTCAATCAAGAGGGTCCTTTCGCAGGGGAGGACGATTCTCAAGGTCTCGCTTCTCACAGTCTGGTTCTGAAAGACAAAACCCCAACAGCCGACAAACAAAACAGTGACGTCAGCCGCCTTCCGGTGGGAGGACTGACGCACTTTGCCAATCATTGGTCAGACGTCCAATCCGATCTTTGGGTCATCAAGATTGTCAACTACGGGTATCAAATAGAGTTCTTTCTCACCTCTCCAGATCGCTTTGTGGCCTTCCAACACCCCTTATCAAAAGAAAAGATTCGTCGTACGGCAAGAGACGTACAACACCTGTTAAACATCCAGGCCATCGAACCCATACGGCCATCAGAGTTTTTCTGCGACTCGGTCTTCTTTACAGTCCCCAAGAGGAACGGGGACTGGAGGGCCATCCTGGACCTCAAGCGTCTCAACAAACACATCACGCAGAGAAGGTTCAGGATGGAAACCCTGAATTCCATCAAAGAGGCCCTACGCCCGGGCACCTTTTTAACTTCAATAGATCTTACCGAGGCCTATCTTCACATCCTGATACATCCAAGCCATCGGAAGTATCTCAGATTCCTCTTGTAGGGCCAACACCTTCAATTCCGGGCCATGCCCTTCGGTCTCTCCTCTGCTCCCAGGGTCTTCACCAAGATCTTGGTGGCCCTGGTCAGCAGACAAGGTGCCCAGGTACCTAGATGACCTCATTTGCACACCATCCAGGGAGTTGAGCCATAGACGCACGGACATTGTTCTGAAAACCTGTCCTTCCTACCTTCCATCCAGACCCGTCCTCGCAACGAGAAAAGCAGTGGCACTCGTTAGATCTGAGAAGAGTATTAAGATATACAGCAAGCGTACTCAACCAATCATAGCAAGCGTACTCAGCCAATCATAGCATCTGATGCTCTGTTCATCACCTTAACGGCGCCTAACAAGGGACGGGCGATGTCCAGGGCTGCCATTAGCTGCGGCATCAAATGCTGTATAGTTCAAGCCTACAAGGCTAGTGGGCTCCTGCCCCCTCTGGGGGTGACGACACACTCAGTCAGAAGTGCGGATACCTCCGCCGCTTTCACTCACCAGGCATCGGTGGAGGAAATTTGTAGGGCGGCTACCTGGTCGTCGATCTCCACCTTTGTCTGCTACTACAGACTTGACATGCTCTCTGCAGAGGCTACCTTTGGTAAAAAGGTCCTGCAGTGTGTGGAGAGTTCGTAATCTGACCCACCAAATTTGCACTAAAGCTACTTTGGATTTAACACTAGGCGAGGCACAGTTTAATGTTATGGAAAGTAGGAAAATGCTGTGAATTTTGAAGTGGTAATTTTCTGCTGGAACAGTACTTTGCCCTATGCAGAGTATTCCAGTCTAGGCCCACTGATATCTATGGTTTTGGGAGGTGGCTTCTGTGCAGGTGTGGAAATAGATGGTGGCATTTATGAGATTGGTTCTGTCCAAGACCGTTGGATCATTGAATTGTTAAATAAAGGGGGGATTTCTATGGGAGTAACTAGAGTCATTCTTAATAGGGTTGCATTGTGAAAGGCTCTATATATCGAGCATGGAGATTTAAAAAAAAAAATAGTACCTGGGTTCCTATAAATTCCCATTTTGTGAAGACTTATAGGAAATGATGCATATGATTGAAGCCTGGAAACGGGTAGCAGAACTCAGGGAAGCCTTAAAACAGCTTTGACTATCAGCATAGGCAGTGGAGTGGGGAGTGCTAAGAAAAGGAGGCAGGAGACTTCTCCATTTGCAGTGATTTGGATATAACCCTGTAAGACCACCTTGCAAATCAGCATGGCGTAGACATAGAAGATAATGGCTCAGTTGCCACCCACACGAATTCTTAAGCCCTAGAAAAAATGTGACCTGATCAGGCAGCAGTGGCGGTTTTTTCCAACAGCAAAGCTCAGCTTTGGAAAAGAAAGCATGAAAATGATGATCTCAAAACTTAGTATGTTGTTTCAGGTGCCTGTCCGTGTCTTCTTGGATCTGTCCACGCTACCATATGTACCTTTGAGCAAATCAGTGGAACTGCTGCGAGTGGATCTCATGAATCCATATTTGAACAACTCCAGAAGAGAAGTTAAGGTAAACCCCACAAATATAGTAAGAGTGGATACCGTGAAGTCCTATTTATTACCCTGCTAACTTTTACATAAATCAGGGGGATTAAGCATATTCTTTATACTTTAGCTATTAAGATAGTGTGCATCATTTAAAATTCCCCATGTTTAAAAGCAACACACCATATTAAACAGGTATCAGACCATCTATACTGCTTATTAGTTTATGCTTTTAGCTTGCTCAGTCATTTTTAGCAGGATGTACTTGCCATTTTTACAGCAAAAATAAACCTTATTGCAGTTCTGGTTGGGATAACAAACCAGAACCTGCAGGCCCAGTGTCATTCATCCTCTCAAAAGAAATCATAAATAGTACAGAGTTGTCTTTCCTCACAACTGGAAAAACACCCCCACATAGCTCCAGTATAGAATATAAATGTGTTAACATATGTCTGCTTTGTTCTTTGATTTCCCCCCTTTCTTCATGTCTGGATTTGTTGGGGGATGAGTTCACGTCAAGATAGACCTGCCTAAGCCAACAGCCATACTCCCTCTGAGCCCTATTACACCCAATGCAACTCAACCATCCTTTGAAAACAAATTAAATAATTTCCATAGTTCCATGGGGTCCCCAGGGTAACCTATCTCCTTTCAGTAATCCTTCAAATATGGCTGTTATGTAGAAGATTCCAAATAAAACAGGCTGTTTGTAATTACTAATGAGCATGTTATTGCTGTGGATATGACCGAAGTCATAGTTAAATAGTGAACTACTACCGGAGGCAGCAGGAAAAGAGGAAGACCCAACCTGAAATGGATTGACTCTATAAAGGAAGCCACGGCCCTCAGTTTGCAAGACCTGAGCGAGGCTGTTACCGATAGGAAGTTTTGGAGATCACTCATTCATAGGGTTGTCTTGAGTCGGAAGCGACTTGACGGCACTTCACACACACACACTGGAGAATGCAGGTGTGAAAGATATTGAATGGCTTTTGGGCTGGTGTAGAGTATTGCTGCTACTGCAGCAGAGTGCTCTTCAGAAATCGTCCATTGTTCCTCCCTCAATTTAAGAGAATATGGGAGAGCCAAGATAATACCAATAGTTCTGGAGAAGCAAAAGGGGAACATTAAAACTGCAGTGTGAACAGTATAGAAGTATTATACTTCTGAAGTTAACAGTGTTGCCAGTTGGTACATTCACAACTTGGCATTTCATTGTAATTGTCTCCCTTAGGAAAGTTCTAGTTTGAAGAAGTATAAATTAAAATCATCCCTTTTCTGCTTTGGAGGAAAAGTTGTACTGATACATAAAATTCTTTTGTAGGTACAGATTTGTAAATCAGGTCAAGTAACTGGCATTCCATTTTGGTACCATATACATCTAGAAGAAGATACATATTTGGATACATCAGGTGAGTCCTCCCATTGGAAGCAAGCTGCTGTTGTGTTAGATGAGCCAATTCCAGTTCAACAGGGAGATGAACTTGTGCTTAGTATTCAGTATTACAAAAGTAATGTCAGCATTACTGTAAAACGGTAAGCCCTTTATTGGCTGTAGTTGGGTTTTAGTACGAATAAACCAGTATGTACGAATAAACAGTTCTGTATAAAAGTGTCCTTTTGTCTGTTTTAGAGTCCTGTTGTTAGATGAAGCTATTGTGTAATGAAGCACAACTTGTTTGATGACTTAATTTCTGTCAAATTTGCCATAATTTGAAGCCTTTTTATTTTCTGCAGTCCATATTTTTACCATATAAATGTTCAACTGCAAAAATTCCTTCCTCCCTGCAAATACAAGATACCTATCTACTTTGAGAAAACCAGAATAAAAAATTATTCAGAACTCAATTAAACATGACTGGTTATGAACTTATACAACCACTGTGGTTATCTTGTGCAGCCCTGCTTCAGGTGCCTCTGCTTTTGGAGATTAAGAAGGTGGCAACCTGGGAGAGGGCCTACCTAGTCCTGGTACCAGAACTCCTCCCACCCCGGGAGACTCATCTGTCCGCTTTTGTTGCCCTCTTCTGTCATTGAGTAAAAGGTTTTTTTTTTTGTTTGGAGCTTCCTTTGTGATCCCTCCTTTCTGCCCTCTGTTGTAATTGTTTGGGATTATATGTGTATTGTAGCTTTGGTTTTAATTGTTTTAATTATGTATAGTTTTTTGTTGGTTGTAATGGTTTTTAAGATGTCATTGTCACTGGCAATCAAGATCAAGTATTCCCTGTTACTTGTACTATGTATGGTGCGAAAGCTGGACAACGAAGCATGCTGACAGAAATAAACTAAATTATTTTGAAATGTGGGGTTGGAGGAGAGCTTTACTGATACTGTAGATGCCCCCCCCCCAAAAAAAAACCCCAAATAAGTGGGTCCTAGATCAAATCCAGCTTGAACACTCCCTAGAAGCTAAAAGTGACTAAACTGAGGCTATCATATTTTGAGAAGGCTCACTGGAAAAGACAATAATGCTAGGAAAAGTTGAAGGCAGCAGGAAAACAGGAAGACACAACATGAGATGGATTGACTCTATAAAGGAAGCCACCACCCTCGGTTTGCAAGACCTGAGCAAGGTTGCTAATGATAAGACATTGATTCATAGGGTCATGAGTCGAAAGCGGCTTGGTACTTAACATGTCATTTTATTATATACATTTTTAATCTGTTAGCTGCCTTGGCGGCCCTGAGGAGGGCAGAATTGTAGGGTATAAATTTTGTTAATAACTCTACTGTTAAGGTTTGTGATAAATTTAGTAGGACAACCATAAATAATAGTACTGTGCAGCCTATAGATCTGTTTAGAGAATGCAGAAACTTCCACCGTTCTAAACTGCATGAAGATTCAATTTATATATATATATATATATATATATATATATATATATATAAAATCACTCCACTCCCCAAAAATCCTCACAAAGTAGTGACTGCCAATCAGTTGTTTTCTCATCAGTTTAGACAACAGCTACCCAATATGCAGCCTGCCTGAGATTTTTAGCAAAATAATTGATCTGTTCAACTACAGTTACATACAATAAGTATTATGAAGAATTGTTGACAAAGGGAAAATAGGTATGACCAGTGGGGACCTTTTCTTCTAGGGTTGCCAACCTCCATGTGCGGCCTGGAATCACCTGGATGCCTTTGGTCTAGATCAGAGGTTCCCAAACTGTGCTCCTAGGAGAACTTGATGCTCCGCAAAACCTCTAGTGCTCCATGAAAAGATTGGAAGGAAAAATACTACTGTCATTCGGTTTAGTATATAGGTTCTAGGTGAAAATTAGTGCTCCATGACAAATTTATGTCCTGAAAAGTCCTCCATGACTCCAAATGTTTGGGAAACTCTGGTCTAGATCAAATATCTCCAGGTGATTTCACAACTTGTTGAAATGAAGGTGTATAATCAGAAATTGCCAGCCCACACACATGCCCTTTTGGTGTGTGTGGGGGGTTCAAGTTCATGATATCCAACATTGGATTTAAGAACCAACTGTCCGTTAGCACCTGGGTCCCTTAACATTTTAAAGGGCCATTATTTTCTATAGAATGTGGCCTCCAGTTGAAAGGCCAGGCATAGCATGTAGTAGCCCTTTCAAGTATAAAAGGACCTAGGTACCAACAGCCACCTGATGGCTGATACACCTGGTCTCCAGGCCCCTCTGAACCAGTCCCAGGACTTACCTTGCAGGCCTTTCCAGGGGTGCATCCCAAACTTCTCAGCACTTTTAGGGCCCTAGCAGCAGTGCAGCCTAGCATGCACCCCACCCCAATTCTCTCAATGTCAGGGGCTAGGCAGGCCACTACCAAAATCCAAAGACATATAGACCTGGAATGCAGCCCCAGGGCTGGTTCAGAGGGGCCTTTTCATAAGGGCAGTAGACCCAGCCCCAGTAGGCCTGGTCTATAGTCCACAGGAAATTACAGCTGTTAGACTTGACTACAAAGATATATATGTGTGTGTATACACACACACACACTTCTCCACACTCTGAAGGCCTAGTCTACTGGTCATTGGCTGTTCGTTGGTACCTGGAGCCCTTTAAATTTTAAAGGGCTACTGTTCTCTATCAGAATAGATCTGGCCTCCTTACTGCCAGCAAATAGCTGACAGGCATGGGGTCCTTCCTTTGTCTCCCTCCCTACTTTTAATTCCATATGGGGATGGGCATTTTTTATTAATTGGAAGTATTGTCCTAATACTTCCAGAACAAGACTCCTGACATCAAACTAAAACAATCATGCCTTACCCAATTTTCCTTAAGTGTACACCCTAAGAAGACATCTCAGCTACAGCATATTTTAACCTAATAATTTCTTTTGAGAATGAGTAAATTCAGATCCAATGACAGATTCAAAAAGCATAAACAGATCCATAATTTAGACGATCATGACAAAGGATGGTATTTTAATTAAGCTATATTGTATGAAGATCTGGGAAACATAGCTATTATGCATTTTTGAATCTTGCTCAAAGCATACTCGGGCAGAGCAATCCTCGAGAGGGTGGTGGAAAGGTCTGTGAAGCCAGTGTGACCCCTACACCAGAGTTAGTGCCATGTGGCTAAACTGCCACTAATGCCGGCGATGGGGAGCTGTGCGGAAATGCCACACACGAGCACCAGTGCAGCCACCGTGGCGTTTCCCCGGCACAAGGGCTCACATCAGCATCAAAGAGGGCGTTCCTGGGTTGGGGCTCACGCCTTGAACGCCATCTTTTGCCAATGTGAATTTCCACCTGCAAAAAGGAAGACGCAGCCCCATGAAACTGCATGGAGCAGTTCCATGGGGTTTGGGGAAAATACCATTCCAACAAGGCAGCAAGCCGCTCAAGAGGCGGCAAAGCTGTGCTGTCCCTGAGCCCACTTCAACTACCCCCTTTAGCACTGTGCTCCTAATAAATCATTAGAAATGCACTCCAGGAAAGAAATACAGGCTGGCAGCTCAGAGAAGTGTCTACAAGGCACTCAAGCTGTACATTTTTTTCTTAGTAATGACATCTTTGGGGCCCACAGAAATTCTTGTCAAGTCACTTAGAAAAGGGGACCTGTTTTGGTCATCTCCTGTTGGAGCATCTCACATTAAGTGTCTGACTGGCAATTCTGGGGTTCTAAAATTCTGTTCATGTGTAAAGTAACTTGCCGAACAATTGCCTTTTTCATGTTTGCATTCAAGACAATACAGAATACAAAACAAATGTTTAAATAAAATTGTATTTGCTTATATACAATAAAGGCAATGAATAAGTATGATTTCCTGTTTTTCCAGTTTCATTTAAAGATGCATCAAATTTAGCCATTAAATATGCAGCCTAGTGAATAAGGCCAAGTATTTACAAGACACACTAGTACCGCAAAAGCACTTGTAAGATTTCATTGTAGCAGCCACAAATCAGTTTAAAACCTCCATGACTTTAAAGAGCATCTAAATCCTGAAAAATAGGGGTTTTCTCCCTCTGAAGATGCCACTTAATGTAAAACTTGCTTCCAGCTTTCTACATGAAAGTAAGATGGCAAGCATGCAATGCAAGTACAAATGTAATAATGAATCAGAAAATCCTCTTCATTTAGTCAGATGTGCAATAAGTCCTTAGAACAATACTAATTTGTTACATTCCTTAACTAACATCTTTAGTGTTACTTAAGATAAGTTGATTAGTATATTTCCCTTCAAAAAATTGACTAAGAATTCAAGATTAAGAGGCATTAAGATGGTATCCATGTCACAGAATACAGATTTGATAAACCAGTGGGAAATATTCTACATGAAGTGAGAGAATGCAACAGAAACAAAAGACTGAGCAGGGCTTTTCTTCCTCCCCATGTGCTAAATGATTCCATTTTATAACACTAATTAGGATGCCTTTTAATTCACTCCCTCTGGAGCAACTCCCAGTCCAGCAACTCCCAGTCCATTGAACAGGTAGCTGAAGATGTTTTGTTACTGTACTGGCAAGCCACCAGGACATATGCAGTTTAAATTCAAGCACTTCTGCTTAGTTGGACTGTACAATAGGCATGCTGGTACTGATGATGATGATCGCAGGAGTACCAACTCAATAGTTCCATAAGAAGTCTTGATACATTCGAGACAATGTTCTGGAATGGAACAAGTACAAGTATTAAAGATTCATTGGTTTGAAGGAAAAGTTGGGAAGATCTTAGGTCTTCTACCTCACCTCTGAGTTTTTATTTTAAACTGTATCTTTTTCAACTCACTAAATTTCATTACAAACCTGAGCTCAAAGTTTCCAAATATGTTCCATAAATTATTTTACCAGTTTAATTCAATGATGATTTAATACTAAGTTGTATCATTGTGCTGGAGTCTTAAAACTATGTTTGGTATGTACATTTCACCTCAGCATAGTGAGGCTCCATTCCATATATATAATTCAAAGAATCCGGAATTCGAACCATCTGTGCTAAATGTCTTCTGTGCTGTTTGTCACAACTTGACACATCTCTGGGAAGAATTGGGGGCAGTCCGAAGTTTAAGCAAATCCTGTAACACATTTGAAAAAAGAACGGTTGAACGTTTAATCCACAATCTTTTCTGTTGGAACACGGGAATCTTCTCTCTCTTCCACAGAGCTATAGAGTCCATCCGAAGTTGGTTCAGTAGGCATTGTTGGAGTCACAGTGTGTCCAAACCCTTGATAGTGACCCATAGGAGATGATGGTATGGAAGAGGAAGCAGAAATTGGGTCTTGAGTAGATGAAGACAGTAAACTTGTATGTTCATCCTGTTCCTGATCTTCACCAAAAAACATTTTCCTTGGTTGGCCAAATACTGTCCTTCCTAAAAACAAGACATTTTAGGTAGTATTTCCTTGGCTGACACTACAATTAGAGAAGTACAAAAACTGGCAAAATAACTTAAGTAAATATATTTTATTTGCCAGGGACGCATTTTTTTTACTTGAATGTGTCACTTACCAACATTGCGAACCTGTTCAGTTACATCTGCCCTGATATCAGAAATATCCCACATTGCAAGAAAGGAATCAAAGCAAGAGCCTTCTTCAGCTTCTTGAACATAAGGCTTGTAGGAAAAACTGTAGTGGTGAGCAATTGCAGCAAAGAACATCTCCACACAGATGATAAAGTCCTGAAATAAAGGGAAGTTCACTTCTGCTTAATTAGACAATTGCAGTTTTGCTTTGTATTCCTCACAGCATTTCCTTCATATATAAAGGCTGATTATTTTACGGATCAATAGCAAAATATAACAATATCTACAGCATTGCCAGCCAAAAAATTTTAATAGTCAAACTATGGCCTACAAACATTTAGCAATCTACTAAGACTTTAATTTCTTTACCGTATCTTCCCACTTAATCAGATAGAGGACACAAAACCAAGGACAGTGGCACCCTTCAAGAACCACGTTATACAGCCCACAAAGATGAACCAGAAAGCCAGTGGTGTAGCTTGCTAAAAGTTAACACTCACTACTATATTAGTCACACTGAAACACCAGTTTTAAGTTTAACCTCACAGGAAAATATAAAGTTAATTTCTTAGTTTTGTATTGTGGAGAAAGGAAACTCAAAATAATTGTTGTTGCACACTGACAGCCCATTCCTCAAAGGGGGGGCACGTAGGCAGTGGCCGGGAGCGGCGCAGCTGCACCGCCTTCGCAAAGGCTTCCTGGCCAGAATAAAGTGAAAAACACCCATTTTTTAAAAAAGTGAAAAATAGCCCCATTGACTTTAGCGAGGCTACACCAGCAAAGAGTGCAATCCTATGCATAAGTCACTCTACATAGGATTTCACTGCAAATGACTGAACGAACAGTAATAATACTTAAGGTGAAAAGGCAACTCAGTCTATTTCTCCCAAACTAGAAGGGTGTTTTCTGTTCAACTTTATATTCCCAACAGCTATTCCTACTTACTTGTAAGCCAGTTGCCACTTCTTCTACACTCCTCCATTCCCATGTGTCATGCTCAGAGATAACACCAACTTTCACCAGCAATGCAATAAGTACAGCTTGCCTATAAAGAATATTGGCAATGAAAAAGTTTAGGCCATCATTATGCTCAAAACTCTATAAAAGGCACTGTTAAGAGACAGGTTCACTCTGTAAACAAGTCAGAAAAGTATTAAAATGCCAAGAAAGGCAACCAAACAGCACATCAGTGAAGTGGCTGAGTGGGACTTGGCAAATTCTGGTCAGTCTTCACACAGGAATAGTGAACATGAATCAACTAGGATAAAGGAATCTCTAGAGAGGCTGGTACTGGGCTGAGTGGCAGTTCCAAGAAGAAAAAAAAGTTTTTTTTCTCCATGATAGTGTTTTGAACACACACACTGTTGGTGCTAAATGTTCTGTTCACATTTTGGAAGACTGAAGACTCTACCAAAAAGCACAATGTTGCTAACTGCAAGCATTTTATATTCTCATTGATTTTAATAGATGAGTCATATGAACAAAATCTCTCACACTGCAATAAATAAAATTTATCAGTTTATCTTCAGATGGATCATGCTTTTATAAAAAACAAGTTTACTGTAATTTCTTTAGATAACAAAAGTACAAGACATCTGAAAACTTACAAACAGGGCATATTTAGATATTTATATACTACCACATATTTAGATATTTATATACTACCACCATTTCCCTTCATTGTTTTAATATTTAGTTTTGCTTTTAACAAAATCAATGACAATTATAAATACATAATTAAAAGAACGCTTGCAACTCTGCTTACAAATACTTCACTTACCAAAAAGAAACAAAAACCACCATCTTGACACACAGAAACTTGCCCACAGGTTTGATTGGGTTTAATTCTTCCCGCAGTACTTTATAAAACAGTACAAGGCAGTACATGGCAAACTAAAATAGAGGAATAAAATTCTTAGAACTCAAACGTATTTGTACAATGTAGGTTTTTTTGTTTTGATAAAATTAGTAAGTTGTCTAACAATGCAAATATTGAGTTATTCTTGTTCCAAATTATCTAAATTCATTCCTTAGTATACTGCTTCCAAAACCTAATTATAACATAGTAGTTTGCTCTTACAAGCAGACCAAAAAAAATCACTTACCTTATTCTTACTAGCACTACAGTTCTGTCCATGTCATACCACCCCCCAAACAGGTATCAATAAGTTTTCCAGAGCCAAACCACCCACAAATCTTCTAGCATGAAATAACCACTTGACCATATATATTTGTATAAAAGTATAAGTTGCCTGAGCTTCTTTCCAGAAATAGTAAAGCACATCAAACGTTTGCACAAGCATTTACATTTTATTGTTACGGCCATTGGCCAGCACAGGTGTGCACAAGCTTTGCACAAAGAGTAATGCATATTCAACTTTGGCAAGGAACCAGTGCCCATGTAAAACTAGTAGCACATTCTTAAACTGAGTTCTCAGCTAACTTTCTGCATAAATCTTAATTTTTCCTAATATATGAAGTCACATACCAAGTTCTCCATTTTCTTTATATGATTTATTTTTCACAGAACTGCCAGTATAATTTTTACTAAAATCTTGAATTGAAAACCAATGCAAATTAAATACACTGATAACAATCCAAAACAGATAGTAAACACTGTTACTCACAAGCTGAGACATATTGTTGAATATGACTAAATACGTCCAAGCATTTTTGAAGCTAAAGTTCCCTTCATCATATACTCCGAGCATTTCACAGATTCTGAAAGAGTTTAAACACAAACAACTGTTCAAAAAACTCAGGAACGATAAGCTCACAAGCCATTGGCAGAAGTGAGCAAGAATATTTCCATTTATCACAACTTTCTATTTTCAAAATGGTCTCAGAAAAAATGATAGAACCAAGGTCAAAATGTTACATGTGGCTTTCCTCTGAGGTTTAAAACAAACTAGTTTGCCACAACCTCCAAATTGGCAAAAGCCTCTCTTGAAATCTGGCATAAATTACTGTATTAAAGAAAATTAAAGGGCAAAGTACTGAAGTGCTTTTAAGTGGAACATGAAGTGAGGATACTCACAATGTAACAACACTGTATTGCATGTGATGTGTACGATGGCTGCTTTTGGCAGCAGTCCTGCCTGCATGTACTGTAACCAATGATTTGCACATTTTAGCTGGAGATTTTTAAAAGTCAGAGGCACAGCCTTCTAAAATTCTGGTTTCCCAGACAAAGTATGTACTGTTGTTTTGTTCTCTGTGTCCATTGAGGAGGTTTTACAGACAGGACTGGGGAATGGACCGTTTGCCGTAACTCCATCTTCCAACCCATGATCCGAATGCTTAATCTCAGCATAAAATGAAAGAAGCACTTTAAGCCTCCTGTCTTGTAAGCAACCCAGAACAAAACAGTTATGCCTATGGCAGAAAATAGAATCATAAGAGTTGGAAGGGACCACCAACCCCCTGCACAAGAAATTTGCATCTACCTTTCCCTCACACCCCCTGCGACCCCTATTCCATGCCCAAAATATGACAACAAAAATTCTCCAAGATCCCTGGTCAATCTGGCCTGGAGGAAAATTGGTTCCTGACCCCAAAGTGGAGATCGGCATTATCCTGGGCATGTAAGAAAGGGCCACGAGAGCCAAACACTGACACAACCATTCCTGCCCCCACCCCCATGATAAACCTAAGTTCACAGAATCAGCATTGCTAACAGATGGCCATCTTGCTTCTGCTTAAAAACATCCAAAAAGAGCCCACCACCTCCCAAAGAAGCCTGTTCCACTGAAGAACCGCTATAACTGTCAGAAAGTTCTTCCAAATGTTTAGACGGAAACTCTTTTGATTTAATTTCAACCCAATGGTTCTGGTCTGACCTTCTGGGGCAACAGAAAACAACTCCGCACCATCCTCTATATGACAGCCCTTCAAGTACTTGAAGATGGTTATCATATCACTTCTCAGTCGTCTCCTCTCCACGCTAAACATACCACGCTCCTTCAGCCTTTCCTCATAGGACTTGGTCTCCAGACCCCTCCTATGAGGAAAGGCTGAAGGAGCTTGGTATGTTTCGCCTGGAGAGGAGACAACTACAGGCCTTTCCTGTTGATCACAGCTGGATACCCAGTGACTGTATCTATAGACTAATCCTTGCTTGTAATGCTTACTTACAATCTCAGATAGAATATTGTCTGTACTAAATATATCACCAGCAATCTGGTCAATGGATGGTCTTTTTATCAGAAAGAATAAAATAATCAGATAGTAGAATATGCCAGTATTACTAAAAATTCTGTTAAGGGTTATTTAAATAGACTACCCTCTCCAGACTAAGAAACTGTTCTTTGATACCCTTCAGTAATTTCATAAGATATGGCACGGTAATCCAGTATAAAGATTATTACCTGCATGTGTAGAATATTGTTTTGAAAGGAACTGATTCCCTGTTACGCAAGTGACATTCCAAATGTATAATATTTTGTTCACATATAAAGAAAATTGGATCCTAGTCTGGACAGGATCTCCACTGAGATCAGATAAAGATACTATCCTAAATCATCATCTGTTACAAAGGCAACTGTGAAGTTTGAAAGGAACCTGAGGCAAACAGCAACTGCTTTTAGGTAAGCACCTCAGAAGTAAATTGCACCTGTTCTTTGTGCAGCATCAGTTTCCACAGTGTTCTGCATGCACAGCACTTTCACTGGAAGTCTTACAAGAATTAGCTAGTAGCCCCCTATGGCTAGAAGAAAATAAAAGCTCAGTGGAAGCTCTGCAGCACTGTCCTGCATCCTAATAGGTCTTTATAGTTAGGAGAAAACTGCAGTATCACCAGAACAGAAAGATGCAAAATGGTTAAAAAGAGACGGGAAAGTGACACAGAATATTATCTATATACAACATTATAAAGGAGCATGGTTCTTAATACTTACAAAGCAATTATAGTGGTGAATGGTCTGACAACAGTATACTGCAAAACTCCCAGCTTGCATCTGAACAACAACGCCCTGCAAAAAATGACACACAAAATATGTTAGTATAATATAGCAACACAAGCTACTAAGTACTTTTCCTTCAGACTATTTACATTGAGAGTTTTAATAAGTCTTTCATAGCCAAAGTGAGTAGACAGAGTTGTTCCAAAGACAACCTCCTCAAATAAAGTGCAATGGAGAATTGAGATCAAAATAACATTTTAACAAAGAAAATATAAAAACCAATTAAGTGAAATAATGTCATTGTTAACAGCGAGTTATAGCAGCCCTCACAACCTATTATGTATTTTTCAATCCATGTATATAAAAATAGCAGCTAGCATTTCCTGCTAGACTACTACTTCAGGTAACAGTTAAGAGATCAAGTTACAGATAATAATCCATTGAGTCTACTTTCTCATCTCAGAAATTCCTGGTGCTTTTGCCACGATACTGAAATCACAAGATTGCAAAAATGTGTGAATATGGCAACAGAAAGAAATTATCCTAGCATTTATAGTCTCCACAAACATGGGGGAAGGTAGAAACAAGAGTTGTTAGATAAATAAAAAGAAGGGAAGGGTAATTCTACTACTGGGGTTCCATGCTTCAACATTCAGAAATTTTGACAGATCCTTAGTCAAAACTTATCTACAACAACCTCCTTCAGCCAGTCACTAAATTAGAACAATTTATTACAAGGATTTTTTTTACCAATGAAGAACTTTCCTGTAAGGATTTCATGATCTCTACTAGATCAACTTCCACAAATACTCAGAAAGAGAGAAATACTTACTCTCCCATAGGCCAAGGTGGACAGCAGCACAATGGTGGTAAATGTTTCTGCTGATCTTTCGCTTCTATAATTAACACCAGATTTGGATATCGATTGGTCAGATAATTTGAAAGAAATACCATGAAGTTATAGATGACATAGGCTTCATAGCATTCTCTACACGTATCCACATAAATTGCAATTTTCGGATATTTCAATGCTATCCACTATCAAGAAAGAGACATTAAGAAATCAGACAAAAACCCCACTGTAAACAGATTATACAGAGATTACATATTAATCACACATTCAGTAGCACAAAACCTCAGTAAAGAATTTAATAGTTAAAGAAAATGTATAGTCCTATTTTAAGCATATCTATGTGAAGCAAGTGCTGCTGAATTCAACAGGACTTACAAACACCCATTACAACCTTTGTTTGCCTCGTTGCTGTTAGGTATATAATGTCAGTGGTATGCTAAATGATGTACTGAAAAGCAATAATTTGGTGTCTACCCATATGACTTATAGCCCCATATTAAATATAGATGCGTGTGTCCAAGTTCAATTACATAACATGCTATTATTTATTGTGATAGCCAATAAGAGCAATACACTTAAAATACTTTGCATCTCCTACTTCTTTGACTAACCTTAATGGAAATTATTTGACATACACACACATTACATTTTTGTAAATGAAATGGTTAGTATATTAAGCAAAACCAGCCATATGAAAAGTTCATAGAACTATGAAGCTGGATTACATAGAACAGGGCGGGAAACAAGCTGACAAACTTGAAGACACTTACACTGTCTAGACTGTAAATTGGCACCATCCATAGAATCCTGTCATAACAAAACACATTTGCAATTAACCAATGTATTCTTTAATTGAGCTTATTGAATTTATATCCCGCCCTTTCCTGACTAGTCAAGCTCAGGGTGGCTAACAACCAAAATTGATACAATCAGTTAAAATACATATGACAGTATAAATTAAAACCATATTAATTTAAAAGTCTGGTTGACACACTTAATATTATTTAGTGATGCGGACAACCAGACTGAGAGAGGAAGGAGGAAAGGGAAAACAAAACAAAGATACCAAGAACTTTGAAGAAATAAAACTAGGGGTAGGTCCAGTATACAATATACCCATCACTACCTCAACCATAGACCTGGCAGAACATCTCAGTCTTGCAGTCCGGCCCTGCAGAATTGAACCGGGTGCTGTAGAGCCCAGATCTCATTTGATAGAGTTCCACCAGACTGGGGCCAGAGCTGAAAAGGCTCTGGTTTTAGACAGCTGGATACTTCTTGGGTCAGAGCCACCAGTACGTTATTGCTAGCTGTCTAACGCTCTCTGGGAGGTGTACTGGGAGAGGTGGTCGCATAGGATTTATATCGTAAAGGAAAACGTCCAGCAGAACAGATGCAGTTACCTTATTATAGGTTTTTGTAATTCAGGTTGAGTATAATGAACCAAATGTTGCAATATTCCCCAAAGAGATATTGGTATCGTCATCAGTAAAAAGATTCCAGCAATAAACCATGCCTTGGTTTGGATTCCAACCTTGAAGAACATAAGGAAGTGCAGATACATGAAATTACAGCAGAATATTCAACCAGTAAGGACAATATACTGGTGAAGCAATCCATAAAGTACATTCAAACTAAACTTGCTCACTCTAAAGCAACCCTACCACAATTAGAGCTGATGTGATGTAGAAGTTGGCTTAAACCAGCCTAGGAGATCCAGATTTAAATCCCCACTTGCCACAAAACTCAGTAGGTGACCTTGAACCAGTCATTCTGCCTGAACTTAACATACTTCCAAGTATCATGCTGAGGACAAATGAAGGGGAGAACCTGCATTAATTGGAGGAAGAACAGGGCAAATATAAAAAGGACCGATCTCTTCTACTAGAACAAATGCTTGCTTGCAATTGTTAATCATTACTTCTTAAAACTGAACTCTGATTAAGCACAAGAACAGACAAACGTCTAGTTAGGTACAACATCAAGCAACCAGATTCAAGAGAGGATTCACTCACCAGCACAGGCATAAAACAGGTTTTGCTTGTTTCTACACTAAAAGTCAATTTTGCTGTACTTCACTGGCTGGGAAGGATCAGGTCTGCATGTACACCTTATCTTTTAAGTAATGTTTTAAGGCAAAAACATTAATTAAATGCAATTAACAGAGAAACATGCAGAATGATGCTGCATCTCCCAGGTGTACACTCCTTGTGTATTTTCATGTACATGCGTCTTCTAAATTTTACTTTTAAAAAACAGGGACACATTTAACATTATTATGTAAAATAGCCATAAAACTCCTAGTACAGGGGTTTTTCAAGTAGCTCCATCTACCAGTGATAGTAGTACTAAGTAGTACCAGTAGTACTAGGCCTTCCCCACAGGATGCAAGCGGAGGCCTAGCGCCGGCGAGGCGGAGGCGGCGCCGAGACCGGCCGCTCCACTCTTTATAGTGGGGTCGTGGGGGGGGGGCGTCCGGAGCCCCTTCCGGGGCGGCCTCTCCTCGCTCACCTCCAGCTTCTGCAGCTCCCACACGCAGAGCGGCAGGGCCACCAGCAGCCCCACCACGTAGATGGTGGCCACCAGCGGCCGGATCCAGCGCCGCCAGTTCCCGCAGGTGCACGGCATGGCGCCGCTCTCGTCGCGAGGCCCCTCAGCGCCGCCCGGGTCCCGACGAGGCGCCCCTCCGCCGCCGGGTCACGGGCCCAGCACCAGGCCGGCCCCACGGCCGCTCAGCGGAGCGGACAACATCCCCGTCCCCCCCGCCGAGGCGACGGTTGCCGCCCGCCCCGCCCATCTGCCGGCCTCCTTTCGCCTCCGTCTCCCTCCGTCTCGCACGGGCGTGCGCGCGCAGCAACCGCCTCGAGGAAAGGGCTCTGGCGCCACGCCCCCTTCCCCCCAACGCGGGGCTGGCCGTTGGCCACGCCCCTCCGTCGCTTTCTTGACGCGCCGAGGGAGGCGCTTATTCTAAAGGCGGGGCCGACGCCGCTCACAAACAAACAAACAAACACACGCCCCCGCTTCGGGTAGCTATGCGCGGCTGCTCGCGAACTTCGTTAGGCTCTTGATCAAGTGTTCTTTTTTTAAAAAAAACGTATTCTCAAATATCAGTCGACGAGAAACAAGTTAGGAATGGTACAGTACAAATTATGCATGCTGCAGTGACTCTATATTAGATTTTACCCATTATATAACAATAAGTGTTATTAGATTAGATTGTACCCATTATAATATAACAATAATTTTTTTATAATATTTTTTTTATTTTTCTTCATTTAATATATCAACAGAAACAATATAATACTACTAATAATAAAAAAGTTAGGAATGGTACAGTACAAATTATGCATGCTGCAGTGACTCTATATTAGATTTTACCCATTATATAACAATAATTGTTATTAGATTAGATTGTACCCATTATAATATAACAATAATTTTTTATAATATTTTTTTTATTTTTCTTCATTTAATATATCAACAGAAACAATATAATACTACTAATAATAAAAAACTTAGGAATGGTACAGTACAAATTATGCATGCTGCAGTGTCTCTATATTAGATTTTACAATAATTGTTATTAGATTAGATTGTACCCATTATAATATAACATTAATAATTTTTATAATAATTTTTATTTTTCTTCTTTTAATATATCAACAGAAACAATATAATACTAATAATAAAAATAAGTTAGGAATGGTACAGTACAAATTATGCATGCTGCAGTGACTCTATATTAGATTTTACCCATTATATAACATTAATAATTGTTATTAGTTTAGATTGTACCCATTATAATATAACATTAATAATTTTTATAATAATTTTTTTATTTTTCTTCATTTAATATATCAACAGAAACAAGATAATAGTAATAATAAAAAGAAAAACAAGTAAAATCTCTAATTTAACAATAAAATGACTTCCCCCTCTCCCTCTTCCATCTAAAAATAAATTGTATAAACTTTTGGTAACGGAACTAATCCCAATATTATTTTAATTAACCTGTTCTTGTCGTATCTAACATTATTAAATCAGTACCTAATATAAACATTAATACAAAGTATAAATAAAGGATTAGATCAAACAGTATCCTTTAAATTGTCCCGTTAAAAAATGATTTTCACAGTACATTATCCAAGCCTCACATTCCCCCCAAAATTGTAAATTATCATTCAGGTTTATCAAAGCTGTAAGCTTCGCCATCTTGGTCAGTTAACATTAATAATTTGAGATATGCGGATGACACTACGTTATTGGCAGAAAGCAGTGAAGATTTGAAACGACCACTGCTGAAAGTTAAAAGAGAAGGTGCCAAAGCAGGACTACCACTGAACATCAAGAAAACAAAAGTAATGACTACAGGAGAATTATACAACTTTAAGGCTGACGATGAGGAAATTGAAATTGTTCAAGACTTTCTATTCCTTGACTCCACCATCAACCAAAAGGGAGACTCGTCCGTTCTTGTAGGCTATCCGGGCTGTGTGACCGTGGTCTTGATATTTTCTTTCCCTTTCAGAAAAGGGAGACTGCAGCCAA
This sequence comes from Euleptes europaea, assembly GCF_029931775.1. Lineage (NCBI taxonomy): Eukaryota > Metazoa > Chordata > Lepidosauria > Squamata > Sphaerodactylidae > Euleptes > Euleptes europaea. Next base: position 42,976,765 of record NC_079320.1, on the reverse strand, counting down.
GAAATCAGAAGGAGATTGAGACTAGGAAGGGCAGCCATGAAGGAGCTAGAAAAGGTTTTGAAGTGTAAGGATGTGTCACTGGCCACCAAGACTAGATTAATTCATGCCATCGTATTCCCTATTACTATGTATGGGTGTGAAAGCTGGACAATGAAAGCTGAAAGGAAGAAAATAGATTCCTTTGAAATGTGGTGTTGGAGGAGAGTGTTACGGATTCCGTGGACTGCCCAAAAAACAAATCAGTGGGTTATAGATCAAATCAAGCCTGAACTGACCCTAGAAGCTAAAATGACTAAACTGAGGCTATCGTGTTTTGGTCACATCATGAGATGACAAGAGTCACTGGAAAAGAGTCATGCTAGGAAAAGTTGAGGGCAGCAGGAAAAGAGGAAGACCCAACAAGAGATGGACTGACTCAAATCAAATCACACCTTTATTGGCATAAAAGTAAATACATATTGAGGTTAAAAGGAGATTTATAAACTTTGAACTGACATCTCTTCCTTACAACATTAAAAATTAAAACTTTAATACAAGTCCCAGAAAGCTAGCAACCCCTGCAGTAACCTGGGGATAAATATCATTTAAAATAAGTCGAACTAACTCCTTATCAGTGCCACTGGGGCAATCTATCAGATGGACTGATCCAATAAAGGAAGCCACAGCCCTCAATTTTCAAGACTTTCAAAGATAGGACATTTTGGAGGACTTTCATTCATAGGGTCGTCATGAGTCGGAAGCGACTTGATGGCACTTAACACACACATACACACACATTATATCTTGAACAAAGTATTAACATCAGTTCAGTTTGCTTGTTCGTCGTGTGCCAACCTGGAGATTTTGGGGGTGGGGATTGGGGAGGAGAGGGGACTCAGTGGGGAAGAAGATGAAGACTCATCAGAGTTGGTTTTTATATGCCAACTTTCTCTACCACTTAAGGAAGAATCAAACTGGCTTACAATCACCTTCCCCTCCCCACAACAGACACCCTGTGAGGTAGGTGGGGCTGAGAGAGCTCTAAGAGAGCTCAAGATCACCCAGCTGGCTTCATGTGTAGGAGTGGGGAAACAAATCCAGTTAACCAGATTACCCTCTGCCGCTCATGTGGAGGAGTGGGGAATCAAACCCAGTTCTCCAGATCAGAGGCCACCGCTCCAAGCCACCGCTCTTAACCACTGCACCATGCTGGCTCATACAGTCCACCTTCCAAAGTAGCTGTTTCCTTCAGGGGAACTGATCTCTGTTGTCTGGAGACCAGCTGTAATTCCAGGAGTTCCCCAGCCACTACTTGGAGGTTAGCAACCCTACAAACAACAGAATGTGTTAAGTAAGAAGGCCCAGATTGGGACCATCCCATTGATTACTCCCCTCCATGGATAACAGTGGCGCTTGTCTTGTATACACTGGGTCCTTTCTTATATTTTTTCCTCTCCTATTTAGGATCTTTGCACCAAAAAAAGCCTTTTAAAATGTAACTGTGTTGGTAAACAGGTTCATAGAATAATGTACCATATATTTCTGATTTGAGATTTGTTACTTCTTCTGGGAATAAAATACCCAGATCTTTTTTTCAGAGAGATGCCATTAGTCTGTTTTGACTTTTTAAAAAAAATCAGCATAAACATTCATGAGTCAGAGCTTACTTCACCATTTGGTGAAAGATTATAATAGAATAAATGATGTTGGTCTTTAAGGTGCTACTGGATTCCTGTCTAATTCAATTCCTTATTTTTAATTTATGACTTTCATCACTGGAGAAAAGAGAATTCCAACACTGAAAAAAGAAGTTAGAACTTTTAAATTTTTTTCACATACATTGCATTTGTAGGAATGTAGCTCTCATGGTCCTGGAATTCTTATTCTAGAGTTGGCTTACTGAGCAGCTACAAATTCTAAGACTTCCATTCATAAATCAGTGTACAGATTATACATAACAAATTTAAGAATACTTTTACAATTCAATTTGCATACAATGCCACTTCATCAAGTTTAGTCCACAATTATTACTAAAGTAATGGAGACCAAATGTGAGAGATCCCCTCTCTCTGAGTTTACTTCACCAAATCAAATGTTCAGACGTTGATAAAGAAACAAAGGATTTATTGAAGACATCAGGAGATGAGACAGGCACAGGTAGAAAGCTGCAAGTGAGGGGCTATTCGGGTTTACAGAATATATTGACTCCAGGGCACTGGGGCACTGGGGTTCACACTTATTGTTATGGGAAGTTACAAGCTTGGCATAATACAAAACATCAGACGAGTCCCAGGAAGTCTGGTGAAGCTATCACACTTCCAAGGCCGCATCGGCCTGAGGGAGTACTGACAGGAAGAACAGCGGGGGGGAAGATACTAGGGGCAATCAGGCCTGGCGCCTGAGACCAGAAGGTGTGAACTGCTTTTACGAGTTCACTGATACCAAAGCAAAAGCAGGTGATGGAAAGCAGAGACACATAGACAGAGACCCTCACATTCTGCCCCCCTTAAGGCCCCCCTCCAGGGTTCTCGAGAGGGCGAGGCTTATCGGGATAAGCGAGGTGGAATTCTCGGATCAAGCGAGGGGCCGCCATGTGGGGTGCGGCCACCCACTCGTCGTGAGCGGACCCAAGGTTTTTCCACCGAACAAAGTAAAACAGTTTCCCTTTTTTCCATTTGGAATCTAAAACCTTGGATATTTCCAAATGGGTATCTCCCCCTACTACGGTAGGAATCTCGTGTGCGGGAGGGGGGTGGAACTGGGGAGCTGGCACATAAGGTTTGAGGAGGCTTATATGAAAGACTGGATGGACCCCCTTGAGGGTCTTTGGGAGTTCCAGTTCCACGGTAACCTCATTGATTACTCTGGTAATGGGGAAAGGTCCCACATAACGGTCGCTCAATTTTTTGCAGGGACGCAGAGAGCGGAGGTTTTTAGTGGACAGATAGACTTGCTCTCCCACCTTAAGTTCCCATCCCAGAGACCGGTGTTTGTCTGCCTGTTCCTTGTACTTGCTTTTTGCCCTCTCAAGATTCTTGAGCAGCCATGGCCAGGTAAATTTGACTACCTGAATCCACTCCTGAAGATCAGGGGTGGACTGGAGCTCTGGCGTGACGGGAGCGGAACCGAAAGGACCGAATTCCGTCCCGTATATTACTTGGAAGGGACTAAAGCCGGTAGAGGAATGAGGCGCATTGTTGTACGCATATTCGGCAAATGGCAGCAGGTCGACCCAGTCGTCCTGGTGGAAATTTACATAGCAGCGCAAATAACATTCTACCACCGCGTTTACTCGTTCCGTTTGACCATCCGTCTGGGGGTGATAGGCGGAAGAAAGGCCCTGTTCCTCCACCCCCATTAGCTTTAGGAAGGCTCGCCAAAATTTGGCAACAAACTGGACCCCCCGGTCGGAGAGGACCTTCCTCGGGATCGAGTGTAGCCTGAGGACGTGTGTGACGAACAGTTTAGCCAAGCCCTGGGCTGAAGGAAGACCTGCACATGGAACAAAATGGACCTGTTTGGAAAAGAGGTCCGTGATTACCCAGAGAACCGTCTTTCCCCGACTCGGAGGTAGGTCGGTGATAAAATCCATGGCGATGACTTCCCAGGGTCGGGAGGGGTTCTCAAGCGGTTTGAGGAGTCCTGGGGGTTTTCCCATCCGTCTTTTGGCTGTGGCGCAAGTGGGGCAGCTGCGCACGTACAGCTCTACATCGGATCTCATACCGGGCCACCAAAACTGCCTCCGTACCAGGTGAAGAGTTTTTATGAAACCAAAATGACCCGCCAACCTGGCACCATGTACAAGTCCCAATACCTCTTTACGAAGGGAGGATGGGACATATAGTTTTCCCCCTTGCACCCACCAGGTGTTGGTTCGTTCCAAGCCCGAGGGGAGGAGATGGTGCTCCTCCTCCTGTAAGGAGGCGTCCCGGAGTCGCTGTTGGAAGGCTTCCGGGATACCTTTGAGCGTAGGGGGGGTGTCAGGTTGTTGGGCTTGGGACCGGGTAGTGACGGCTAAGCTAGGAACCTCCCCTCGCTGCTCGGGAGTGAACAGGGAGTCGACTGGGCGATCGAAATCGTTGCGATACTGGGGAAGTCGTGACAAAGCGTCAGCTAGGGCATTTTCTTTGCCAGGGACATGCTTGAGGGTGAACCGGAATTTTGCGAAGAATTGGGCCCACCGAATTTGTTTGGCGTTGAGCTTTCTAGCTCCCTTGAGAGCCTCGAGATTCTTGTGATCGGTACACACTTCAAACGGCAGCTCGGCACCTTCTAAAAAGTGCCTCCATATGGTGAGGGCATGTTTGACCGCCGCCGCCTCCTTCTCCCAAATAGCCCAGTTGATTTCGGACTGGGAAAACTTCTTGGAGAAGTAGGCGCAAGGTCTCAACCGCCCCCCTTCATCCCTCTGCAATAGGGCCCCGCCCATGGCCACATCCGAGGCATCCACTTGCACCACAAAAGGCTTGGTGCAATCCGGGTGGGCCAAAACGGGTTCGGATGAAAAAAGCAGCTTTAAACGTTCAAAAGCTTGCTGGCACTGGGGGGACCATTGCAAACGGGCTGTGGGAAGCGCGGCGCTAGCCCCCTTGTCCTTGGTACGCAACAGGGCAGTGAGGGGAAGCGCAACTTGGGCAAAGTTGGGAATGAAGTTGCGGTAAAAGTTAGCGAATCCCAAAAACTGCTGAAGCTGGCGGCGGGTAGTGGGGGGTTCCCAATCCCACACCGCCTGGACCTTTGCGGGGTCCATTTCTAACCCTTGGTGGGAAATCACGTACCCAAGAAATGTGATGGAAGGTTGGTGGAACTCACATTTGGACACCTTAGCATATAGTTTGTGCTCCCGCAGCCGCTGGAGCACTTCTCGCACTAGGCGCACATGTTCTTCCATGGTTTCAGAGTAAATAAGGATGTCATCGAGAAATACCACCACCCCCCGAAACAGCAAATCATGCAAAACCTCATTAATTAATTGCATAAACACACTGGGAGCCCCCGAAAGTCCGAAAGGCATGACTAGGTATTCAAACATTCCAAAACAGCTGGAAAAGGCTGTTTTGGGTTCGTCTCCTTCTTTAATGCGAATGCGGTGGTATGCTTCCACTAAGTCCAGTTTGGTGAAGATTCGGCCCTCCTTTAATTGTGCTAGAAGGTCGGGAATAAGAGGGAGAGGGTAAGCGTTAGACTGGGTGACGGCGTTTAGCCTACGAAAGTCAATGCACAGTCTTAAATCTCCCGTCTTTTTCTTCACAAAGAAGGCTGGGGCCGAATAAGGAGCCTTGGAAGGGCGTATGAAACCCCTCGCCAAGTTGGCATCCAGATAGTCCCGTAACACCGCCTTTTCACTAGGGCTCATGGGGTAAACCTTCCCTTTAGACAGTTTGCCTTCCCCCACAATTTCGATGGCGCAGTCCGTCTCTCTGTGGGGGGGTAGTTCGTCACATTCCCTAACATCAAAGACGTCCGCAAACTGCGAGTATTCAGTGGGCAGTTGAGGAGGAACGGTGGCTGGGGGGGGAGACCCTACCACAGCGGCGGCCGGAGACCGGACAACCCGTTCCTTGTCATGTAATCTACAGGGGTTTTCGGGAAACGAGAGCACCCGTTCAACCCAGTCGATGGACGGGTTGTGTCCCCGTAGCCAGTTCATCCCTAATACCACCGGGGTTACTATAGGGGCGATGGTAAAATACAAGCGTTCCCAATGTTCCCCCACGGACATAATCACGGCTGCAGTTCTGTGGGTCACCGGGCCTCGTTTAAAATCACTCCCGTCCATTTGGGAAAAGCGGAGGGGTCCCGGAAGCCGCTTGCGCCGGACTCCCAGTTTCTTGGCTGTGTCCTCACTAATCATGGTGCGGGCACACCCCGAGTCAACCAAAGCGGGGAATTCTAAACTGGGACCCCCTTTTGGTAGGGAAAGGTGAACACGCACATATACATTGTCCTCTTGGGCGCTTACCATCGGTGGAGCTCCTTGCACAACAACAGGGGCGGTCTGCTGCGGAGCCCCCTCTACAGCAGACCGACGGCGTTTTTTGCCGGCTGTTCCCACTCGTCCTCCTCGCTGGAAGAGGGGGAAGGAGTGGTGGCGGTCGGGGACCCGTCCGAATCAAAAGTGGTACTTGTAATCCGGGACCCCGTCGGGCCAGTAGAAGTGGAGGCTCCGTCCTGGGGGCGCGCATGGAGAGCGGAGGGTGCGCCGGAACGTCGGCCCGGCGGTCCGCTCCTGCGGCGGGGCTGGTCCTCGGCAGTCGCCTTCTGTGGTTCAGTCGGGGCTTGGCGTGGGGGGTTGGGACGGCCCGAACGAGAGGGGCACTGTGACGCAAAGTGTCCCTTACCTCCGCAGGTCAGGCAGACACCGGTCTCAAAACGCTTGCGGCGTTCAGCAGCCGAGGGACCCCCGCTGCCCCCCAGTCGGAAGTCTCGGCCCCGGTCACTCCGGGGTCTCGGGTCTCGTCCAATGCGTTGTTTGGACAAGGTCAAAAGTTGTTTGCGATTCTCGATGTCGGCAGTGTGGCGAACCCAACCTTCCACATCCGGGGGGTTCCCTTGCATGAAGGCCCAATGTTGGAGGTCCGGGTTGAGGCCCTCCCTGAAACACTGTACCAAAGTGGCCTCACTCCAGTCCAGGATTCGGCTGGCCAGTGACTGGAACTCACTTGCATACTGCGCCACCGACTTGGTCCCTTGGCGCAGTTGCATCAGGGAGGCTTTAGCCCGCTCTCCCAGGGTCGGGTCCTCAAAGCGGTTTCGGAGTGCTACCATAAACTCGTCCAGGGTTCGCAGCACCGGCGAGCGGAGTTCATACTGCAACACCATCCAGGCGGCCGCCTCCCCTTGCAGTAAGGAAGCCACGTACTGCACCCGGGACTCCTCGGAGGTGAAGGTTCGGCCTTGTTCTCGCATAAAAATGTCCACTTGGACCATGAAAAAGGTCAACTGGTCCCCTGAACCGTCATACGTGACTTTCAGGTCCCAACGGGACGGGAGGCTAGGAGGCGCGGGAGGGGCCGCCGGTGCTCCGTCCGGGAGATTGCCGGCGGGCGGTTGCACTTTCAGCTCGTCCAGGGCCGCTGCCATCTCACCCATCACACGCTGCATGGTTTCCATCTGCTCCTGCATAGCTTGGCGATCCTCCTGCCACTGCTTGCGTTCCTCCTCCATCAGGGCCTCCTTGCGTGCCGGGTCCCCTTCGAGTCCCGTGCTGGGGAAGGCCAACCGGCGATCCTTCGCCGCGGTTCGGGAGAGAGACCAACCCTTGGGGGAGTCCAGCCAATTGTTAAAAAGTCCTCGGGGACGTCCGTCCCGGCCTTGGTCGGGGATGGGATCCCTAGGCTTCTTTGGCTTGGCACCCTCCTCCTTGGGGTCCGGTTTCTCCGGCACCACCGGTTCATTCGGCGCGTCAGGGGTAGTAGGGGTGTTTTCCTCGTCGCCTTGCATTCTGTCCCAAAAGGTACAGCAGCAGTCCGAGAGGCAAAGACTTGCAGCTTAATGTGAGAGATCCCCTCTCTCTGAGTTTACTTCACCAAATCAAATGTTCAGACGTTGATAAAGAAACAAAGGATTTATTGAAGACATCAGGAGATGAGACAGGCACAGGTAGAAAGCTGCAAGTGAGGGGCTATTCGGGTTTACAGAATATATTGACTCCAGGGCACTGGGGCACTGGGGTTCACACTTATTGTTATGGGAAGTTACAAGCTTGGCATAATACAAAACATCAGACGAGTCCCAGGAAGTCTGGTGAAGCTATCACACTTCCAAGGCCGCATCGGCCTGAGGGAGTACTGACAGGAAGAACAGCGGGGGGGGAAGATACTAGGGGCAATCAGGCCTGGCGCCTGAGACCAGAAGGTGTGAACTGCTTTTACGAGTTCACTGATACCAAAGCAAAAGCAGGTGATGGAAAGCAGAGACACATAGACAGAGACCCTCACACCATGACTGAAAGTAAAATACTACTTTTCAATATGATATGTCTGCTTATACAAGCCTGACCTGGTCAGGGAGGGTGGCCTAAAAATTTAACTAAATAAATAAATGAAACACAAAAGCAATGTTTGGGTTTTCTTATTGTGAAGCTAAACTATGAGATTAGAGAAGAACAGAATGGATTACTCACAACTTTAGAACTGGTTTCTGTGTGTATGCAATTATGATAAAGTGTTTGGCTCTTTTTAAATATTTATTTATTTACATTATTTATAGTCTGCTTTTCTGACTTGGACTCAAGGTGGATCACACAGAGTGAGTCAATACAATCCACAGGATGGGACATTCAATAAACAATGCAATAGAAATTAAGGTTGTAGAACCAACCAGAAGTCTAAACACAGAACTGAAGTAAAGCATAAGTATTAACTTGACACATTAAATGATGCAAAATTGCATAGTAGGGTCCTAGTTTCAACAAGCTATATAGTATAAACCACAGTCCCTAATAATTTTTAAGTAACTCTTCTGAATCATTTAGTATAGTACAAGTCTGTTGCCTGCATAGAAAAGCCCTTTTGCAGAGTTTGCAGAAAGCAATGAGAGTAGGGGCCTTCCTGATCTCTTCAGACAGGCCATTCCACAAGGTGGGGCCATAACAGAGAAGGCACATATATGGACAGTTGTTGATTTTGTCCATTTGCAGGTTGGCACACGCAGAACACCCTGCTCCAATGAGTGAAGCTGTCATGGCAGATCATACGGGGAAAGGCAGTTTTGTAGATGTGAGGGTCCAAGGCCACGAAGAGCTTTGTATTTCACAGCTAATACCTTAAATTGAGCCCAGTAATTGATGGCCAGCCAGTGAAATGTCTGCAGGATGGGAGTAATGTGTGTGCTCCATCTAGCTCCCGATAATAGCCGAACTGTAGCACTGTGCACCAGCCGGAGTTTCTGAATTGATTTTGAAGGGAGACCAATGTACCGTGCATTGCAGTAGCCTCGTCTCGACGTTACTGTGGTGTAATTAACTAATTATTAATATCATTAATGGGCCTGCTCACAGCCTGGCCGCATAAATTGCACTGGGCAGCATACGCTTGCTATGGCACTGGCAAATGCCATTTGTGAATTCCTGATACTGGCCACACACAAAAATGTGTGGTGGACAGCTAACTGCTGATGTGTTGTACCCATCTGTGAGAGTGACAGTTTGAGGCTGGCAGCTAGAGTGGAAGGAGGAGAGTTTTGTAGGATCAAGGAGGATCCTGAGTGAGGGAAGTGAAACCAGTAGTTCTCCCAAGAGGGAAATAGCTCCAAGGAAAGGGGGTGATCCCTATCAAGTTTTAATCGAGGAAAACTGGAACTTGTGTGTATTGTTTCTGCCTTCACAAAGTTTAGAAATTTTGTATCAAATAAGTTTACGACTGTTCATCTAAGCAGAGGCCGCCAAGTGATTTATCTTTCAACAGTTACAAACGTCTAGCTGTAGAACCCAACAGCTACATTCAGATAACAAAGTATTGTATACAGTTATACAAAGTTTCCCTCATTCCTGTTGTCTTTCCACCTGCCAAGTTTAAAACTGAAACATCATTTTTCTCCAGTATGTATTAACAATTGCAGTTGCAATAGAGTTGAGCAAGACAGACAGCATAGCCAGTCCCAGAGGGAAAAGTTCATATAATTTAGGTTTGAATGCTGGAGTCACTTACTTTGTGCACATACACTTAAACAAGCATATAATTGTACCTGTTACATACATAGTCCACTAATTGAGGCTGCAAAGTATGTTTACATTCCATGTTTCTCAAATTTGTTTCTCAAATTTGTAATCACAAAGTTTTCCCTCTGAATTACTAACATTGGATATAAGGTTGCCAGCTCCGGGTTGGGAAATACCTGGAAATTTTGGGGGTGGAGCCTGAGGAGGGTGGGGTTTAGAACATAAGAAAGGCCATGCTGGATCAGACCAAGGCCCATCAAGTCCAACAGTCTGTTCATACAGTGGCTAACCAGGTGCCTCTAGGAAGCCCACAAACAGGACAACTGCAGCAGCATCCTGCCTGAGTTCCTAATATATTCGGCATGTTCCTCTGATCCTGGAGAGAATAGGTATGCATCATGACTAGTAGCCATTTTGAGTAGTAGCCATGAATAGGTTTGGGGAGGGGAGGGACTTCAATGCCATAGAGTCCAATAGGACCTACAGGAGCAGCCTGTAATGCAGCACAAGGTGGTGCTGTTGGCCAAAGGAAGGGTAGGAGCTTCAGGGCACTTGTGCTTGTGCATTCACAAATGCCTTTAGGTCCTGATATTATATTAAGCATTAATTCTAACCAAGATACAAAATTATTATTACCTGAAGGATATTATGTTCTTGCATTCATTTCAGGAAACAGAGATTCATATCTATCATAGGCTTATAAATATATATGTTTCAAAATGTTGTGTATTAAAAGAAAAAAAGCGGCTAACAAGAGACCATTTTCCCAAATGGCTTGAGTTGGACTAGTTAAAAAGAGAAAGACTCAGCATGCACTTAAGTGTTTGCAGGATCCAAACTTTGGCATTTGCATCATTAATGCTACTCAGGATGTATTATTCATATGCATAATGCCAGGGTCATGAGCTTCATTGCTTATGTAGGAAGACTTCTGAGTAGCTGAAGCCCCAAATAGACTTTGACAGCAAGTTGCATTTACATGGTATGAAGTTCCTGCTTCTATGATCCCAGCTGCTGCCTACCTCAACCACCAGCTGTTGCTTTCTTTTCCAGCTGCCAGTTAAGTGCCCATCCTAATGTGTTGCTCCATCTCCTGCTCAAATGCCTCGGGGCATTCAGGATCCAGTTTCCACTGCCCTAGCACCACAGCCATTATTCGGGTGAAATCTCTCTGGTGCTAGAGTTAAATGAACCGGTCTCAGTTCTTTTTTCCTCCTCAAAAGGTGCAGTTCTCTGGAGTATGATATACCCAAACACATGTTTTAACACCAGATGACTAACACTGATGTTATAACTTCCATTTGAAAGATATCCATAATCTCTTATGTTTAGTGTGTAGTGAGAGCAGGGCTGTAACCAGGGTAGGGCCAGTGAGAACATAGGCAACTCTTTTCCCCTACCAATGAAGACACTTTTATTTAGGACTGCATTTAATTTTTATTTATTGTCAGTCCTAACTGAGATTTAAATTGTGGAAAGGGTGGTAGAGCATCGCTTGACATGCAGAAGGTCCCAGGTTCAATCCCTGGCATCTCCAGTTAAAGGGACCAGGCAAGTAGGTGATGTGAAAGACCCCTGCCTGAGACCCTGGAGAGCTGCTGCTGGTCTGAGTAGACAATACTGACTTCGATGGACAAAGGGTCTAATTCCGTATAAGGCAGCTTCATGTGCTCCGTGTGCTTGCATAACACAGGTTTCTATGTTTACCAGTTTCAGGGCAGTTTCCTGTTGCCTGCTTCTCTCACATTTGAAGATGATAATACAGAAACCAGTGCTGGGAAAGGTTAATATTTTCTTTGACAAGTTGCCGGGCTATGTATTCCCTGCCCTGTGTAGTGGATAGCAGCTTTTCCCCCAGTTCCAGAAACATCTCTCCTTTGTACCGAGTCATTTTGATTGCTGTAGCTGTCACTTGGGAGCAGTTGGGACATTCTATTCTTGCTTTTACTAAACTGACTGCTCTTTTAATCATGAATTGCTGACACAGTAAATTATTGTCTCTATTTTCTTGCTAAGGCACAGGCTCCATTTTGTTTATTTATTTGAAGTACAGGAGACACAAAGTGTGTTCTATAGTCAGAAGACCAGGGGCTGTGGAACCCAGAAACACTGGCCATAAAACAATCAAATGTAAATAACTCACAGGCAAGGAGCCCTTGAAAGGGTTCATCTGTCATTACTCCAACTTGTTAAAATGTGCAGGGAATAGAGTGCAAAATGCTCCTGTGTTCAATAAGCTTGTTTTGAAGTCTGACCACAAGGCGCTCCAAGGAAGCATGGGCCCATTTTTGTTGAATCTGGTAATGTGAACCTCTCTGAAGTTTCATCATCTGTGCCTGGCAGCATAGAATAAATGATGCACCAATTGTGTACAAAAATGGGATAAATCTCGGCTAAAATCTCAAGAGCCCCCTACCTCACTTAAAAGGGGAGCAGCACATTGTTTCCCAGAACACAAGGTTTCTTTATTTATTTGTTGCAATGAGAAGACCTGTTCAGAGCAGTTTTTAAGCAATATAAAGAAATGAAATCTTGCTCATAGTAACACAAGAAAATATTTACCACTACTTGAGTGGTCACTGCACCCTTAGAAAATGGATCAGTAAGAGAACAGTGCCTTTTGCCACTGTGGCAAAATGGCAAATCTGTTAGACAGCTACATGTCTGTCTTATTTTCAAAGAACCTTCAACCCAGTTTTTTCAGCAAATTTCCAGCTGCTGTGGTTCTGTGGGATGCTGATCTTCCAGGCCACAAAGATGAAATTATCCCTCGCATCACCATTGGCAAAGCTGTCATCTAAGTAAATTGCACCCTTCTAAGTCCACAGGAGTTTCACTGTTAATCAGCTAATCATATGAGTTGTAAGTGATTAATCAAATGAATTTGCATAGGAATAAAAATATCTCTAAGAAAAGGCAAGCTCTTTGTTTTGAAGTGCTGCATGCATGTCATAGCAGGCACCAGCTTAGTATGGGCAACAGGAAAGACTACTTCTGTGATGCTGCCCACCACCCATATTTTCTGTTTCTTTAAAAGTCAAAAATTATGAACATTTTAAAAAACTGCTTGTTTAGTATGGGACACCTATTTAAATAATCAAAGCCCTGACCTAGTTGGCCCAGGCTAGCCCAATCTCATCAGAACTCGGAAGCTAAGCAGGGTCAGCCCTGGTCAGTACTTGGATGGGAGACCACCAAGCACTCCAGGGTCACTACGTGGAGGCAGGCAATGGCAAACCACCTCTGAACGTCTCTTGCCTTGAAAACCCCATGGGGTCATCATAAGTTGCCTGCAATTTGACGGCACTATCACGACCACATTGAAAAAATCAAAGGTGCTTCTATGTGTATTGTAATCATCTAGAACCTAAAATTAAGTGTCTCAGTTCTGAGAAACCCATGATGGCTGCTAGCTTAAATGACTCAAAAGGGATTTGTCAAATTCGTGGAGGACAAATTTCTCAATAGCTATTAACTGTCATTCTTTTCTTTTTTAGCTGTCCTCAACATTTTGCCCCTTCTAGAGCATTTTCAGATCACAACAGACCACAAAGGTTCACTCCCTCTTTGTTCTTTTAGTTAATTTACAAAGTCTTATTTTTCTGCATCCCCAGGGAATCCTTCCCAATAGGTAGAGACTGCACTTTTTCTGCAGGAATCCCAGTTTTGTAGATTCATAATTCACACAGAGGCCAACTTGTTTGCAGTTAGATCCAGAGACAGAAGAAGAAGAGTTGGTTTTTATATGCCACTTTCTCTACCACTTAAGGGAGACTCAAACCGGCTTACAATCACCTTCCCTTCCCCTCCCCACAACAGACCCCCTGTGTGGTAGGTGGGGCTGAGAGAGCTCTAATAGAGCTGTGACTAGCCCATCGTCACCCAGCTGGCTTCGTGTGTAGGGGTGGGGAAACAAATCCAATTCACCAGATTAGCATCCGCTGCTCATGTGGAGGAGTGGGGAATCAAACGCTGTTCTCCAGATTAGAGTCCACCACTCCAAACCACCACTCTTAACCACTACACCACACTGGCTCTACAGCCCACTTCTTCACATGCATCTGAAGAAATAGATCTAGTCCGCAACAGTTTATGCTAGAATAAAATTGTGTTAGTCTTTAGGCTGCCACAATACTCTTGCTTATTTCAGCTATCTCAATCACAAATCCAGTTCACCAGATTAGCCTCCGCTGCTCATGTGGAGGAGTGGGGAATCAAACCCAGTTCTCCGGATCAGACTCCACCACTCCACAGCACTGTGGCATAGAACTGTTCACTTGCTTATATCCAGTACTGTCCTGAAGCAGGCTATTCTTCCTACAACATCTTTTGTGCATATAGAATCACAAACTAACATTGTGATTCTATCTGTCTTCGGTTTCTCACTTTTAGTTGTTGTTCTGTACAATATTGCAGCTGAAGGAGAAAAATGCAACTCCTTCGCTGAAAAAAATCTTTGGTGATATCACTTGACCTCCTAAAACACCAGATTGGAGCTCACAATAAAAAAATCTCACCAGGTCAGTCTCAAAACTAATGCAGAACATTTCTCCCAGAACTTATCTAAAGAGATTATTCTGTGGTATATACCTGTAGTGGAAATATGTGTATGGGTTTGAACTTTTAAAATGGATTCAGGTGAGTATTTGCAAGTTCTAGCTAGGCTCTATCAGCAGCAGCAAAGTTAAATACTGCTAATTACCACTAGGGTGTGCTACAGTACTAAAATTGAAACATTTTCTTGCAGTTCAGTGACTGAAATCAGGCACTGTAAAGCACATGAACAGTTAAATCAGTTGTAAATCCACCTTTTTGCTTGGCTATCAGTCTATTCAGAAATGTGACATGCTTGTTACATGAATTGTGTCCCCCCCCCCTGTTTTTCACATACCAGAAATCAAATACATGCACATTGTGATTTTTATATATGCACACTAATAGTCTATTTATAGGATTTATCAGTTTCGTGAATAGTTGCATTTATTATAGGTTAAAGAGTCTTATGACTGGGGAATTATCACATAGGACATTCTTTTAATTATTTATTTTAAATGTATATATAAAGTCATGCATGCAATAGAAAGACACCAATGGGAATCTGCAAGACTTGCAGGGGGGGTGCATCCTTTATTGTCCCCTCTAACTGCCTTTTTTTGCTTCTCCTGCTCCCCCCGTGGGGACTCCCTTTCTGGCCCTTTCCTCTTCCAGGGATCATCTGGCTTTCTCACCTCTCTTGCCCACCCCACTGTCTCTCTCACCCTACTGCTTGCACGCTTGTTCACTGGCCAGCCCACCCATCACCTCTCTCATAATCCTCACCAGTGTGTACTCTTGCTTGCTCACTAGGCCACCCACTTGCTTGCTCACCTGCCAGTCCAGTCACCTGTAGCACTGCCTCCTCTGTCTTCCTGGTTCACATGGCAGGTGACTGCAGCTCCTCCTTTCCCCCTTTTCCTCCTCTACCTACCTTCTCTGTTTTGTGTAGTGCTATCGCTGTTGTTCTCCCTCCTCCTTTCCCCTCTTCTTCACTTTATTATCCACCTGCCCTGCCTTTCCCCAGTCCCTCTATGTCTGCCACTGTCTCCCTTGTTTGATCACCTGGCCAGCCACCATCTCTTCTGTTCATTGCATCATCTGTTGGCTTCTCTGTTCCCTAGCCTCTATCCATCTGATTCAGTGACAGTGGCTGGGTTTATATTGCATCTGAGCAATATTTTTTTTAAAAAGTTTGCAGAAAGAGCTCTTCTCTTCTATACGTGGCCCTAATCTGTGCATTTAATTATCCACATCTAGGGCCATGTTCAGAATTAGATATAATATTATTTATACAATATCTAGGGGTTGTTGTATGTAAGATCCAAGACCATCTGTGGAAAACCATGTTTCAGATAGTCACGAAAGTCTGTAAACCTCAATAGAAGATATCATGTAACAACTCCCAACATTCCACAGAAATTCCTAACATAGATGCCTTGTGGTTGTGGAAAAGATACTCCATAGTATTACTGAAAATTAATGAACACGATTAATCTCACGATTACTGATACCATGCAGCTTTTGCTGAAAGACAGGGTTAAGAGCTTGGGAGTCTTGCTGGATCCTAGTCACCTTTTGGAGAAACAGGTCCCATGACAGTGAAATCCCCCCCCACCCCCTGCTACATTTAAATGGTTGTAAGTTGCTCTGAACCCAACCTAGTCAAGAAAAGTGGCCTAAAAATCCAATAAAATAAAATATAAAATAAGATCTAGTTAAGAAGCTGGCTCTCAATCTGCAGATGCCTTATCTGGCCGCATTGATTCATGCTTCAATACCCCTGAGTCTAGATTACTGTAGTGTGAGCTACATGATGCTGCCCTTGAAGACGATCCAGAAACTGTAGCTGGTACAAAATGCAGCATCTTGTTTGTTACCAAAGGTAAATAGAGGTTTGTTGTATTGTCTAAATGTAGTCAAGAACACATGGTCACTTAAAGATGTAAATAGACTTTGATCCCAATAAAGGTAGAAATAGTACTTTCACTAGAAGACATTCTTGTTGCGAATCATATTTCTAAATCCATGTTTCCCCCCCCCCCCGAGATTACCTTCTGTTTGAAAAATATTTTGATCCAGGGAAGAACTTTGGAATAATAGCATTGTTCAGCACACTTATTAATATGCTTTGTGGGATTCTGTACTAGCTTATTTGATTGTGTGCTGGAGTTTAAAAACCTTTATTAAGACACCGAAACTCTTAAACTGGGCCTCTGGAAAAATAAATGTCTAATGTTGTAAAGTGGCTTGTTAGGCCTCTTGAGTCTTTCTGACACATCAATCTCAGACCCTTATAGGCTGGGATGCTGCCAAAAAGCCGTTTTCCCACAAAACTTTAATAAACTTTGACTGGATTTCAGACTCACGTTTTTCCCAAGAAAAATACTCGTGGCCTAGTCTTGACTGAGGTACTACACTGGGTCTGAGGTGGGCTGTAGCACATCAGACTGCATGGAGAGGGTTCACATGATTGAATGTTTATCCATACAAAAAGAATCCTTTTTATAGGAAACTGGTAGTCAGAGTTAAGCTAGGTCAACCAGCCCCCAGACGTATGTTAACTTTCTGTAAGGAGATAATGTACGTGTATGGACTCAAAGCATTCAATCATGGGAGAGAACACTAATTATACAAATTAGCCTCCGAATGACACCCCCCCCTTTCTCAGCTCTCTGTGAATACAGGAAAATCAAACCACCCCTTTCACTGGTTCTGCATTTTTTCCACATTTATTTAATATTTTCCAGATTAGTTCCCTTGCTTTACATAATTGCCATGAAGTGCACGAATATATCTTGCTTAGCTTCTTTAACAGGTAATTAATCAAAGTCATGGTTTCCTTCAACATCTGTAGATTATTATACTGAAAGCAAATCAGATATACTTTTTTTGTATTGGAATGCTAACTATTGCACTCGTATTAAAAATTAACTGTCATTAAATATATCCAAAAAGCTATAATTAACACTTCCTTTATAGGTTTATAGGTTTTCTACAAGAATGATCCTTAGTTATGCTGATGGCTTGCTAATAATCAAGGGTGATTGGTTGACATTTCCTTAAGGTATTATCCCTGAATGGATAATATCTGCAAGTTCAGGTATCAGGCCGGGCATCTGCACGGTCTTCCTGAGAGAAGAGAAAACAATTTTGTAATTTAAGCTTGGACCCAGACAGAAGCAGTGAAAAATCTGGGGTTGGCTATATGTTAGCCAAGGGAAAGGGCTGTTACAGGGCTTAGATTGACATAACTCTGCAGAGGATTGTACTGTAAACTGCCTGTCACACAGCAGCTGTTTTCCTGAGTAGTTAAAGATACAGACCATTATATCTTTTATCCCTCAAATAATAAAGCATGGGTTAGGTGGACGGAGAGACAGGGTTAAATTGCCCCTCTACTACACCCTGCTCTGCTTGACCTCCTCTCAACCTGAAGGCACCCACATCTGTTTTACACACTTAAAAAAGTTGGGGGAAAGATCCTTTAAAATTAAGATGCAATTGCTGCCTGAGAATCTAAGGTAAGATTAGCGATCATGAAACCTGCTTTTAAGACCCTGCTTGTTACTAATGGACTCTATTTGTATGTTTGTAACTAAACAGATTATCACTACTCAGGGATGTAAGGAGTTCTTAAAATTAGTTTGGTCTGAAAATTGTTCCTGACCTCTTTTCCTAGCACTGTTTTCTACCAATACTCTCCCTCTCCCAGTGTCTTCTGCCAGTGGGTGAAGGCTTTTTTGTTTCATTTGGCATACCCCCAAAAATGGTTATAGGCCCTCCACCCTGGTTCTGGTATTGTTCATGTGTTTTTATTGAATTATTTTATCATTTTAAACGTTCTTTTTAATTGTTCAAGTGTTTTAATGTGTTTATGTTCACTGCCTTGGGGTCTCTGATCGGTAGTAAGATAGCATAAAAATGGTAGTATAAATAAATGAGAATATAAAGTTTAATACTTTAACATAAAATTACAATCTGGTCTTATTTCTGGAATATTGTTTTATTTATCAGAAAAATTGTATTCCTCCATTCCTCCCCCAAAAGGGGGCTCAAGGCAGTTGTAAGAGGATACTGTAATTTTTCTCTACCCATAGCAGACATTTTAGTATAATTTAGTTTTATCTTTTGCTGCAAAAACATTGTTTATGCCATCTTTTACAGTACAGGAGGAATGATTTAGCATTTCAATTCTATTCAGCATTTTGTTAGTATAAACTGTATTTTCCAAAAGCCTAGAAGACATGTCTTTTGCAAGACTTATCTTTTTGTAATCAACCACAGAAAAAGAAATTTCCAGACAGTATTGCATATGTTTAAGCCGGAAACTACCAGTCCCAGAGGCTGGATTATTTCTGCTTGCCTATGTCAACAATGCTATTTGAAACAGGCTTCAGATTCATTCAGTGGGTTTAAAAATCCCATTAGATAACCGGATCAACTATTTCAACTGGAATACCAGTCTGAAACTTATATAGTCCAATTTATTGAGAATAAAATTTATTTACAAAGATAACTTTGATCTGGATATACTGAGTTGTCAAGTGTTTTTCATGATATGCATTTTATTTTGCTAGAATATTAATCTATTTATGAATTTGAATTTTTAGGCCACCTCCATCTCGAATGTTGTGGAGCCTGCTTATGTAAAAGGAAAGGTGTGACAGTAAGAAGTATGGAGTATGGTACATGTTGTCTCTGGTGGTAGGACATGGCTGCCTACTGCTGCTTAATATATATCCCAACCTCCTATCAGCTCTGAAGAATATCTTCACTAGTTGGTATGATGATAAGGTGCAGAAAGCAAGTAGAATTTATACCTATTCGTATTACTTGACAGGGCATATCTACACCAGATAATTAAATTTATTTAATGCTCATTTCCTTTTCCCTGGGATTCTGGGAACTAGTTCTGTGAGGGAGCAAGGGATCTCTAACAAGGAATGATGAAGGCCCTCACCAAACCACCACTTTAGGACTCTTTGGGGAAAGCCATGCCAATTAATCCAATTAGCAACATACATATGCAGTAGCAAATTGGTGGGGTTCCATTTAAAGGCTGGGACTTTCCTAAGTGAGTCTTTCAGAAACAAAACAATGCAATGTAAAACCTCCACCCTTTCCCTTAAATCTGTTTAGTGTCTACACAAATAGACCAAATTAAGAACATGGCACTTCACGTGTTGAACTAAGGCAGTTTATCATATTAAACCCATTATAAATTATATTCCCAATTATCAGTGAATAAAGAGAAACAGTTCTGGGGAAACTGCACAGAACTGGTTTTACAGATTGAAGGGAAAAGAAGGGAGATTACCCATGAAAAGTGGAAGTTGGTTATTCCTTATCTAGTTACTTAATTCTTCTACCTGGCCTGCTTGTAAGGATGAAAGGAATACTCTTTATCATGTACCCAAGTAAACAAAAAAGAGATGGGAAAGGGATTTGTGATTACAAGAGATATCTATCAGATTACTTTGTGAGACAGTTGTGGTTTTTGTTGCCAGCATGTCTGGCTAGCCATCTGTAGAAATTGCAGGATTTTCTTAGCACAGGCTTTATCAAGAAAAGAAACCACTCCACCGAAACAGAAAAAAACAGAAGTTGCAAATAAAAGACAATTTTTTGATAAGTAAAATAAAATGTCCAGTTTTATTTATTCTTTATTTTTAAAAAGTTGAGTCATGCACCTTTCAAACAAGCTTTTTGTACGCTTCAAAGCAACTTCCTATAAAATATAAAAGTACCATAAAATCACAATAAAAAAACAAAACAGGTTAGCAGATAATAGAAACAACAGAAGAAAGATCAAGGAATCAGCAATGGAAGGAAGAATCATAACTAAAAGTTCATATTATTAACACCATTTTCACCTGAATCTCAGTAAAGAAAGTGCCAAATAACTATCTCTATTGAAGGACATTTTAGAACTGGGATGTCACCACTGAAGGGTTGCTACCCACATGTCAGTCATTTTGTAGGGTTGCCAGCTCTGGGTTGGGAAATACATGGAGATTTTGGGGGCGGAGCCTGGGGAGGGTGGGGTTTGGAGAGGGGAAGGACTTCAATGCCATAGAGTCCAGTTGCCAAAGCAGCCATTTCCTCCAGGTGAACTGATCTATGTTGGCTGGAGATCAGTTGTAATAGCAGAAGATCTCCAGCCACCCCAATTTCAATCCCACCCCAATGGCACCTAATTATTCCACATTAGGGAGGATATTATTTGAGGTGGCCATGCATCCATGCCCCTTATTGATGTCTCACAGTCGGGTGGTGGTGGTGGTGGTGGATGGAGATGGAAAGGACAAAGAAACAAGGGAACATCACACCAGGAAGGGAAAGGAAGAAACAGCAGGAAGGAATTTAAGGAAGGGACCAAGAGGAGAGGGGAGGAAAGAAGAAAAAGGAAGGGAGGAAGAGGAGAGTACCACAATCCACCCTATAAAGAAATGAAGGAGGGGTAGCATTCATCACTATACAAAATACAGGTGATATTGAAAAGGCATCTGAACATCTACACTTTCCATGGCAATTTCCATTGCAAAGGCTGTACTACCTGGGGGAGGCATGGATCGATTGGTGCTTTAGGAGTATGTTTGCACTTCCATCTGCCTTGTTCCTTCCCAAGAAGATAGCAAAGAAAGCTACTCAAAGCCCTCTACACATGACAGTGTTCACCAAAATCAATACATGTAGAAGGGGTGGGTGCATGAGCATGCTGCCCCCACTTTCACACTATCAACTGCTTATGAACATGGAGCCTGTGTGTGTAGAAAGTGTACACTCATAGGCACCCTCCCCCTGATTAGGAGCATTAAAAAAAGCATTGTTCCCAATCAGGGGAGGGAGCCTTTGTGTGAACACTTACTATGCATATAGGCTCCATGTTCACAAGCTGGCGATGTGTCAGCAGCAAACAAGGCCAGCGCACTCATGCCTTCTCCTCCTCCTCTACATGTATTGATTTCAGTATGCATAGAATCATATGTAGAGAGCTTAAATAACAGTTGGTTAGGTTTAATTTGGCTGTTAATTTGGCATATCTCTTTAAGGGCTACCACGCTTAAGTCATAGGTTGATTTGGAATTCCATTGTAGCCAAGTGCATTTGCAGTTCCTGTAAGATTCAAATGGAATCTTGAATATGTACACACACACACAAATATACACACACAGAACAGCCCCTGGAGATGCTATTGTAACACATAACTGTGAAAGTGTGAATCAAGCAGGAATTGATTTCAGCAGCAATCATGGATACATGAAGTGGGGGTGGGGTGGGGATCTTGCCAACAGTAGACCAGAGGTCAATTCACTTTTTATCTTTCTTTAGAGAGAGAATTGTTGACCTACATCTTTAGATCCCTCCCTCTTTCCACCTCAGCAGTATTTATTGTAGCAGACTCTGTAAATAGTTTCAAAACATAATCTGGAAATAGAAACCCTCTGTGCTCCCCAAAAATCTTTTTGACAGGCTGAAAAGTATCAGCTGGGAATGACTGCTGATCCTCCAGGATCCCCCCCCCCATGCATTAATTCCTTTTCCAAATTTGCCAGACTGTCAAAGGTTAGCTATGATGTGTGATTTTATTGGTTTTCCTTGCTTTTGTAGCATACAGTGCATAAAGTGAGACTTTTTTTGCACAATACCAGCCATTCTGATTCTGAGATATTTACAAATTCCAACTTAAACATGCACCTGCTGTGTGGGAAAAAGAACGTTCCTAAACCCTCCTAGCTGCAGAACACAATGCAATGTTGCCAGGAAAAATTATGACAGTGTAGTAATACCATTGCCTCAGAGGGAGGCTGATGCTAGCGGACCATTTACTGCAAATACAAGGGGGGGAATGTAGGAGGCATACTGATGGCATCAACTTATGAGAACTCTTATGCTCATTTACAGATTATCTCCCTTCTTCCAACGATGGTGTAAGGCGACATGTGCAAAAGAGGCAACATAAGGGAACAACCCCTCATTGAAGTCAATAGACAGCTGCAGATGACAGACTCACCTTGTTGTTCTCCTCCCGACAACCACAACTGGGGGATTCCAGTTATTTCACAGCCAACTATAGTGTTAAAAAAAGGGTAAAGGTCCCCTGTGCAAGCACTGGGTCATTCCTGACCCGTTGCAGCTTTCAGCATGTAGCACAGTGGCTAAGGGGCTGAGCTTGGTGCCAGGAGGTTGCTGGTTAAAATTTCACCTATGCTACAAGGTGCCGTTAGGCAAAACACTCGTCCTTCGCTTAATTTCCCATATCTGCAATAAAGGTAAAGGTCCCTTGTGCAAACACCGGTCATTCCTGGCCCATGGGGTGATGTCACATCCCGACGTTTCCCAAGCAGACTTTGTTTACGGGGTGGTTTGCCTCGTTTTTCTGACCTCGGAAGGATGGAATGCTGAGTCAACCTTGAGCCAGCTACCTGAAACCAACTTCTGTCAGGATCGAGCTCAGGTCGTGAGCAGAGCTTGGACTGCAGTACTGCAGCTTACCATTCTGCGCCACGGGGCTCCTGAACTATAGTGTACCACTAGGAAATTCTTCTAGTGATTTTATCCCTCCCTTCCTCAAAGAGAGCTCATGGTGTTGCTTGTGGTTCTTCCCTCCATCTCCTTGTATGTTCCCCAGAGAACTTTGCGAACATCGAATACCAACCTTTTGGTGATCCCCGGCCCGAGAGCGTCTGGCTGCTCTCGACCAGGGCCAGGGCTTTTTCTGCTCTGGACCCTCCTGGTGGAATAGCCTCTCCAGTGAGACCAGGGCCTTGCAGGACCTTGGAGAGTTCCACAGGGCCTGCAAGACAGAGCTATTCCGCTGGGCTTATGGTTGAGGCCAGCTACAGTTCCTCCTTCCATAAATGTTGGCCTCCCCAACCCTCCATTGTTTATTCCTCCCTCTTACTATCTGTGGGGGCCTACCCCCCTGTTCACCATGCTGTAGCTCTATGTTACATTGTGAGGGGCGTATTTGGTTTTTATGTTAATCGGATATTTTATATTAGTTAGGATTTTATAGGGCTGTTTTAATCGTGTTTTAGATGTTTTATGCTATTTAAATTGTATATTGTAATAATAATAATAATAATATTTATTGGTACAGTCAATCATAGAATCATAAGAGTTGGAAGGGACCACCAGGGTCATCTAGTCCAACCCCCTGCACTACGCAGGAAATTAACAACTACCTCCCCCCACATCCCCAGTGACCCCAACCCTCCCCCCACCATGCAGGATCCCACAATCAAAGCACTCCCAACAGATGGCCATCTAGCCTCTGCTTAAAGACCTCCAAAGACGGGGACTCCACCACCCTCCGAGGCAGCACATTCCACCGTCGAATAGCCCTCACTGTCAGAAAGTTCTTCCTAATGTTTAGGTGGAATCGCTTTTCTATTAGTTTAAGTGCATTACTCCGTGTCCTAGTCTCTGGAACAACAGAGAACAAGCTAGTTCCCTCATCAACATGACATCCCTTCAAATATTTAAACATGGCTATTATGTCTCCCCTCAAACTTCTCTTCTCCAAACTAAACAAACCCAACTCCCTAAGTCTCTCCTCATAAGGCATGGATTCCAGACCTTTGACCATTCTGGTCCCCCTCCTCTGGACACACTCCATCTTGTCAACATCCTTCTTAAATTGTGGAGCCCAAAACTGGACACAGTATTCCAAGTGAGGTCTGACCAATGCAGAATACAGTGGTAATATTACTTCCCTTGATCTAGACACAATACTCCTATTGATGCAGCCCAGAATTGCATTGGCCTTCTTAGCCGCCATATCACACTGTTGACTCATGTTCAGTTTGTGGTCCACTAAGACTCCCAGATCGCTTTCACATGTACTGTTGTCAAGCCAACTATCTCCCATCCTGTACCTGTGCCTTATGTTGTTTCTGTCTAGGTGAAGTACTTTACACTTCTCCCTATTGAAATCCATTTTATTGCTTATGGCCTAGCTCTCCAGTCTATCGAGGTAATTCTGAACTCTGACCCTACCCTCCGGGGTATTAACTACCCCTCCTAACTTGGTGTCATCTGCAAATTTGATTCCATCATCCAAGTCATTTATAAAAATATTAAATAGTACCGGTCCCAGGACAGACCCCTGTGGTACCACACTAGTCACTCCTCTCCAGGATGAAGTTGTGCCATTAATGAGCACCCTTTGGGTTTGGTTGGTCAACCAATTACCAATCCGCCTAACAGTAGCAGTGTCCAGCCCACATTTTACTAGCTTTGTTTCAAGATCATCATGGGGGACTTTATCAAAGGCTTTACTGAAATCAAGGTACACTACATCTACAGCATTCCCTTCATCTACCATACTTGTCACTCTTTCAAAAAAAGATATGAGATTAGTTTGGCATGACCTGTTTTTGAGAAACCCATGTTGATTGTCAGTGAGCGCGGCATTTCTTTCTAAGTGCTTACAGACCGTCAGTTTAATTATCTGCTCTAGTATTTTACCTGGTATTGATGTCAGGCTGACTGGGCGATAATTGTTTGGGATTTCCTTTCCCCCCTTTTTAAAGATGGGAACCACATTTGCCCTCCTCCCGTCTGCTGGAACTTTTCCTGTTCTCCATGAATTCTCAAAGATTATTGCCAGTGGTTCTGAAATCACTTCAGCCAGTTCTTTTAACACCCTTGGATGCAGTTCGTCCGGCCCTGGAGACTTGAATTCATTAAGAGTAGCCAGGTATTCCTGTACTATCTCAGTGTCTATACTATGTTGTAATTCCTCTATTGCATCCTCTGCTCCATTATTCCCACGTTGAGCACTATTCCCCTTTTGGGAGAAGACTGATACAAAAAAGGAGTTAAGTAATTCTGCCTTTTCTGCCTCCCGTTAATAACTCACCATCCTCTCCACGCAATGACCCGATCGTTACCTTGATCTTCCTTTTGTTAAGGACATAACCAAAAAAAAAAAGTTTTTGTTGTTTTTAACTTCCCTGGCTAGCCGGAGCTCATTCTGCGCTTTAGCCTTCCTGACTTTCTCCCTACATCTGCTGGCTACTTGTTTGAATTCCTCTTTGTTGATTTCTCCCTTTTTCCATTTCTTGTACATGCCCTTCTTAAATCCTGTCTCAACCAAAAGTTCTTTAGTCATCCACCCTGGTTTCTTCAAACCTCTACCTTTTTTTATCCTCATGGAAATTAGTTGAAATTGAGCCTTCAATATCTCCCTTTTAAGAATTTCCCATCCTTCATGTACTCCCTTCTCATTCAATATTCTCATCCATGGGATCACACCCAGCAGTTCCCTAAATTTATTGAAATCAGCTTTCTTAAAGTCTAGAGTACATGTTTAACTATTTCTTGCTTCTCCTTTCTGCTGTATAACAAACTCCAGGAGAACATGGTCACTCCCACCTAAAGATCCCACTCCTTCTACTCCATAAACCAAGTCATCATAATTGGTTAAGATTAGATCCAAAATGGCTGTTCCCCTTATCGCTTCTTCCACTTTTTGCACTATGAAGTAGTCTTCAAGGGAAGTGAGGAATTTGTCGGACCTGGTTGTTTTGGCAGAATTAGCCTTCTAACAGATGTCAGGATAATTGAAATCTCCCATTACTACTACAATCATACCAGTAAAAACTATACAACAATAAACCTCGCATGAACAATATAAAAAAGCGTTTTAAAAAAATGAGAAATATTTATATAAATTTTAAGAACACTTTACATACAAGTGGATGGGGTAGAAAAAAGTGTAGTAAGTACCAATAACATCATTCTAGCAGATGTCTACGAAGCTTCATAGACACAGAACAAAATTTGGCAATCTGAGTTGTAACCTGAGGGTTCTCGCCGCTATCCGCTGAGTCCTGGCCTGGGAATCTTACCAACAATGGAGAAATCATTTCATCACGAGCATTTTCATGAAGAGGGCAAAATAGTGAAACGTGTTCCATGGTATTAATTGTATGTTGGAATGTTGTGTGAGCCATTCTGAGCCCGGCCTTCGGCTGGGGAGGGTGGGGTATAAATTGAATAAAATAATTTTCACATCTGCAGGGGTAGGCTAAACTGTGTGATTTAACTGTCACAGGGTCATTCAATGAACTTCATAACTGAGTAGAGATTTAAATCCAGGCCTCCCCAATCCTAGTCAAACAGTCTAGCCACTACCCCAGAAGGACATTATAAAGTAAAGCAAAACATAGGATACACCACTCTGTCCTCATGTCCATGTACCTTGGAATACACAAGTGGGAAATGTTTCTACCACGTCTCTGTTCTTCTGATGGTTGGCAGATGGAGAACCCCTGCCTTGTTACTTACCTCAGCTGTCTCGATCAGCTAACACACGGGAGGGGGGGGGAGAGGACAGGATGGGCATTTACATCTTGACCAGGGGCTTGCCACTGAGAGCATGAGGAAGTCAGAGGAAAAGGACCCAAATAGCTCAGTATCCTCCTGAACTCACCTCAGCTCACTGCTGGCAGTGTTGCTGCCACAGTGGGGAAGGGTAACAGTACCAGTTTCTGCTGGGGGAAAGCCAGAGAGCACTGGCAATGAACCAAAAGAACATGGGAGATCTAGGACTGGGTGGGATGTGGTTAGTGAATTAGGCTCCTGGCCCATGCACCACTCCCTCTGAAATGCATGCATTGCACGGCATGGTGAAGTGACTAATCTCAGGATTTTCTCCTGCAAGCAGTATCAAAAGAAAATGTAACTAGGTGTTAAGGGAATTCTTGTGTACTGAGAGTAGGTTTTCCCACTGTGATCATCTCTATACAGTGGTCCCATTTGTTTTAGTCTATGTGGCTGTGCTTCTTCAGTACTATGAATTTGTCTGCGTAGCATGGAAAGGTCAAGGGCAGATACCCCAAAGTCTAGGAAGGTGCCATCATGAGTCTATATTCTGCCAGCGTGGTGTAGTGGTTAAGAGCAGTGGTTTGGAGCGTTGGAGTATGATCTGGAGAACCGGGTTTGATTCCCCACTCCTCCACATGAGTGGAGGTGAACTGGATTTGTTTCCCCACTCCTACACACGAAGCCAGCTGGGTGACCTTGGGCAAGTCAGGCTCTCTCAGCCTCACCTACCTCACAGGGTGTCTGTGGTGGGGAGGGGAAGAGAAGGTGATTGTAAGCTGGTTTGATTCTGCTTTAAGTGGTAGAGGAAGTTGGCATATAAAAACCAACTCTTCTTCTTCTGCCTGCTGTGCCTTTATTGGTAGGGTGTTGCACGCTGAAGTGGGAGGCTGTCTACCCACCTTTCATACTAACGATCAAGGTTGCTGCCGGAACATGCAGAAGGTAAACTTGATCTTTTACAAGTCACTTCAGTATTCAGTATTCAAGCCTAACCTTTCCTGTTCCTCACTGCAGCTCCCTTTCCCACTGAGCTACCAGGCAGCTCCTGTGCTACTGGCTTCTGTGATGACTTCTACTCTTCCTTAGTGGAGTATGCTTAAAGCCACAGGCCACAATGTGAGTGGTCAGCAGATGTGGATTGATGTTAGACTGATGTTGGACTGGACTTTTTAGACTTAGGCCATTCCCTCAAGAGCTGGAAAGATCATTTTTTAATCACATCACTTCTGTTTTAGAGTTTGTTGTCAACATGCTGTAAAACACATAGGCTGGAGCAGGGAAAAGAAGGTAGCGAGACGTCGAATATCGCACTCTGGTTGTAGCTCTATCAAAGACCTTTATAATACAAGGTTGTAAAATCAGGAATATAAATGGTTCCCTGGAGAAATTGTCGCCTTGTGTTCTTATATTATGGCATATTTTAACCCATGTTGGCACAGAAACTGAACCCACTCAGTCAAAACCAGAAAAAAAGTTATTTATATTGCTGTGTTGTCATGTAGAGGCTCTGAGGGGGAAAATAATCCTCAAGGCTTCATCTATACCATGCTCTTACATATTATTACAAAACAATGCCAATACATTATATTTTGCTTGGAGACATTAACACATACATATGTATATACACAGACAAAGGCCGTTAAGAGAAGCACTCACTAAAATGCACAGTCATTTACACTGCTGTTTGTAAACATTCTGGAAATTGTTCAGCAGATATAATTGTATGCAATTCACATCTGACCTTGTAAATTATGCACAGAATTGTGTCTGCCACTTGAAATACAGCTAGATGTTCCATGCCGCACATGGCTATTTTCCTAAGCCAAGCAGAGCAGTTGCTATAAATCTCCTGGAGGTTTTATGTAGCACGCACATCATATACTACATTGCTATAATTCATTTTGCTGGCTAATAAAATGCTACCTGTTTAGCAATAACAGGCAAATAATGGCCACCCAATAGAGCTTATGACAACAATGAGGAAGCAATAATTCATTTACGTGGATTCAAATTTCACATTTATTTTATTGTATTTGTGAATCATCATTTCCTCTGGAAGCTAGTCAGAGCCATATGCAACAATTATAAAAACTGGGGGGGGGGAAATGGCAAAAGGAAACATAATACTGTAACATGACCAACGATGGTAGTCTGGCTTAGTTATAATAGTTGCAGATGAATTCTGAACACTGAGATATGCCTGGGTTGACCAAAAAACCCAGTCATATGCAGAAAATAATATAACAGTTGGAAATTATTTCAGGATTTCATCATGGTTTGTTTTTTTTGGTCCCCCCCCCCCCCGAAATATCCCACTGGGTACATTGGCTGCAACTCTAGTTACTTATTTGGAATTTCTCTTAAAGCTAATAGGACTTTCCTACTCATAACAGGCAACAGGATTGGAGCCATTGTCATTTACCCTGTCTCAGCTAAAAACCACTTTACTTTTAGTCACTGATTTAAATGAGCAACGTAACAACGTTCGTTATTAAATATACATAATTAATGACACTCAGAGGGAAGCTATGACACAAACGAGATTCTCTCTGATGAACTTGGAAGTCCTGATTGGGATATGATGAAATACGTCGGAACCAAGCCACTGTCAGTGCAATTCTAAACAAAGTAATAAACTTCTAAGTCCACTAGCTTCAACTGATGTAGAAGGGTGTAACTCTGCTTAGGAGTGTCCATGCGGCACGCACACTGAGGAAGACCTTGAATATTTGGAAGTCAAAGCTCCCTTTGTCAGACATGTGACAAAGCCAGCATGGCGTAGTGCTTAAGAGTGCCGGACTCTAATGTGGAGAACCAGGTTTGATTCCCCACTCCTCCACATGAAGCCTGCTGGGTAACCTTGGGCTATTCACAGTTCTCTCAGAAGTCTCTCAGCCCCACCTACCTCACAAGGGTGATTGTAAGTTGCTTTGACACTCCTTAAAGGTAGAGAAAAGTGGGGTATAAAAACCAACTCTTCTTCTTTTTTGAACCTCAAAAGCTTATACCCTAAAATCTAGTTATTCTTTAAGGAGCTACTGGACTAAAATCTAGCTCTTCTACCAACACAACTATCCTCCTGAAACTATCTTGAACGTTTGTTTGTGGATATGCACTTTGTACTGCAATATTGAAGTGGGGTGGGGGGAAAGGCCAATTACAACACCGAAACACTTGTCAAATATAAAATAGTACGGATGTTGACAAGGTACTCATTAGAGGACTGTGCTCTATTACAGGCACAAATACAATGATTTTGAATGAACTTTTAAAACTAGAGTCACTGTCAGGAGATGCTTGTATGTACTGACAATTTTTGCTTGTTTATTGGCAAAATGCCATAACCAAAACTTCAATCAAAATCTGATTACTGCCACACAAGATGTTCAAACACAGCCCCTTGATCTATGATATGCTTTCCAGGCACATAAGCAGCTTTCTGGGTGCATTGCTGATTCATACCTAGGATGCATGTTCCTTCATCCATATTGTCGTGTGCATCTAATTGGCTGGGTATGTATATCTGATGCATGTTTGGATCATCACCTGGAGATGCTCGTCATTTATGTTTAGTTGCTCCAAGCTAAAGGTGGGTAGGGGTCAGTGCCTGTCTATGCCCAGCCACTTTTTCTCAGTGCCCTGTGTTAAATTACCTCCATAAAGACACAAAAATACAAGCAAATTGCAGCTTCAGGGGTTTAGTTATTCTGTTAAGAACTCCAATCTCAATTACAATGGATTAGAGGAAAGTCCTACTGATTTTAATAGAATGATTTTCCAGTAAGGCTGGTTAGCCAGATAAGGCAAAATTTGTTATCTTTCTGTTTACCACTGTTCTTCCACTGGATATTTACTTTTTAATGCCTATAATTTGTAAGCACTCTTGTAAACGGTTTTGGTAATGATCTGCTACATGATCCATTCATACTGCTGTACTCACATTTCATTCTGTGGTCATAATAGATTCTGCCAGATGAAGGTACTAGGTTCGTGATCTAGTAAGAGTGCTGAAATGTAAGCAGTGGGCTATGGATGGGTCTTCAGATATGCTTTCATAAAGGATCACACTGATGTTGATTTATATAAATGTACCTGCTTAGTAAAGAGTTTGTCGAACTATTATATGATGATATGTTTGGGGCATCCATTTATAACATAAGAATCTAATATTGATGCTATTTCAGGTCCACTCCTAGAAATCATATCAGTGGCTAGCAAAGTGCTGTAAATACTAATGTCTCATTTGCAATATTGATAACTAAAATGCTGGCACAAATATATGCAGAAAGCTTTTCAAAATTCACACTGAGCATGCTTTAAATTGTGAATATATTTATGAACATATTTCCTGCCAAACAAACAGCAAAGGTATTGATGGCACCACTAAGCAATGACAGGTCTTAGTATTTTGAAAATCCGCCATTACTAATTCTGACTTACCATCAACTTTTAAGAGGACATATGTATTAAGTAGTTCCATCTTTGCAGTTGGCAAACACTCAGCAGAATACTGCATGAATTCTTCTTATCACCAAGAAGTCAATTAATTTTTAAAAAATTTCCAGACTTTAATTAGGAAATCTGTACAGAACTTCACCAAGGTATGTCCAAGTCTATTTGGTCATCTTTGGAATTAAGCGCCAAGGGATCAAATATTTCTGTTTGAATTTTTTTTTAATTTAAATCTCAGAAAAGGTCTTGCTTAAAAAATTTGACTGCATCTCCTTCTCCGATTGAACTGTGCAATTTCTGTTGAACCTCAGTTTAAGCTGTCCTTGTGGATGCTCCGTTCTGTGTTGTAGTTGTTCAATTCATTGTTCTTCCACTGAATACTTGTTCCATTCATAGAAACAGATGTTGTTTGGCATCCATTCTGGTAACACAAACAGCAGAGGCACGACTGGCAAGAGAAACATTTCCAGAGTATTAATCATGAAGGATCATTTCCTGGCGAGCAGAACTCTCAAGAGTGAGTAAGTACAACAGAACATGGGCAATGTCAGGCTTAAGCTTGTACTAATGGTACCAAACGGAGTGGAACTAAGTTGGGGGCCTGAATCAAGAGTAATATTTAATTAACATATTAACATATTTGAATGTGTGTGTTAAGTGCCATCAAGTCACTTCCGACTCATGGCAACCCTATGAATCAATGTCCTCCAAAGTGTCCTATCTTTGACAGCCTTGCTCAGGTCTTGCAAATTGAGGGCTGTGGCTTCCTTTATTGAGTCCACCCATCTCTTGTTGGGTCTTCCTCTTTTCCTGCTGCCCTCAATGTTTCCTAGCATGACTGTCTTTTCTAGTGACTCTTGCCTTCTCATGATGTGACCAAAATACGATAGCCTCAGTTTAGTCATTTTAGCTTCTAGAATCAGTTCAGACTTGATTTGATCTATAACCCACTGATTTGTTTTTTTGGCAGTCCATGGTATCCGTAACACTCTCCTCCAACACCACATTTCAAAGGAGTCTACTTTCTTCCTGTCAGCTTTCTTTATTGTCCAGCTTTCACACCCATACACAGTAATAGGGAATACGATGGCATGAATTAACCTAATCTTGGTGGCCAGTGACACATCCTTACACTTCAGAATCTTTTCTAGCTCCTTCATGGCTGCCCTTAACATATTTAGTTTAATATAAATATGTCCAGACTAACTGCTCACTTTTTAGGCATTTCAGTTAATTTCCCCCAAGCAGAAACCCACGCACACACAGTATCACCAGTGTAAGCAGCAACAGAGGCTTTGTAAGTGACCTGACCTTATTACCTACAGCACTCCCCCCCCCATGCATAAGAGAAAGGAAAAAGGTAGTAATCAGCTGAGGTACCCAAATGAAATTCTTTGTCAAGGCTATACTGCAGTTTGTACTGGAAGACAGGGACTTGTAATGTAGGAATGAGGCAGTGAGCAGATCTAATATCACTGGCCTTTATCCACACATTATAAAGTACACAGATTGGATCTGGGGTCCTCACCTTGTGTAACAGATGTGAGTTGCTGGTTTTCTTCAATTACTGCATGTTTGGTACTTGATTTGGATTAGGAGTGAACTGTGCATAGAGAAGAGTCCTCAGCCTTTCCCCTCATGCCATTTTCAGGGCCTGAAATGGTCCTGGGGGGCACTATTTGGCCCATTTGGGAAATCCAAATGTTCCCTGGGATACATGTGGATTTCTCCAATGGCCAAACAGGGCCCACCCAGTGTCTGAATCAGCCCTTGGGCATCCTTGACAATGTGGCCCATGTTAAAAATTACTTGCCAACCAGATATCATTTTGTCACAAAACAGCAAAAATAGTGGTACAATAGTGGTTCATATTTCAGTGAGTCCTCTCTCCTTGTAAACTGAAGGGGTCCCTTAAGAAAGATATGAGGAGCTTTGCTTTGTTTAACAGAGTAGTTGACAAGAAGGGGATTAACTTTGTAGTGGAACGTGTCAGTAAAGGCAATCAGGCTGACAAGACAAATGAACTAAACTGTGGAAGAAATAAGCAAAGCCTGAGAACAGTTTACAGTTGGACAGGGCACTGCAAATGCCCCAGGCCCCCTCCACTTTGGTCCTTTACACAAACTTCTGGAACTGATTTATCGGAAACTAAAGCTTAGTTCCTATACTATGCACCATTTATAGAAGCAATCTTTATGACCTTCCCCTGCATCCTGTCATGCCCCCCAATCCTGACCTCAAGGGGTGGTTGATCCTGTAGGAATTGCATGGGAAATAAAATGAGGGTCTGCTCCAGGAGGAAAGAAGCAGTGAAAATCTTTCAACCACTCTTTAGTTGGTGGAGGTGCCTTTGCTCAGCAGAAAACATAGTAGTATCTACCTGTCTTCTAAAGACACTGGCATCTGTGAATTCAGCCAGCTTTTTTACTCAATCTTGGCCAACTACTTTCCCACATGGCTGTTGTACACACATGATCCCAAGCATAGCCTCCTCATTTCTTCCCCTTTCCACCAGCAGAAAAGGTCATTGGATCCAACCCATTTTTGTATTTCTAGTTTTTGAGATAAAAAGCAACTCATCCTAATTTGTAATATGGAATGAAGAATCTTAGATTCTTAGCTCATTTTGCTTGATTACAGAACTGAACTACAGCTTGCTCAGGAAATTAATGATTTACAGAGCAATCTTTAGGAGCCGGCGTGACCTCTGCGCTGGCGTTAGAGCCACTTGCGCCATGCAAATGGGCACTAATGCTGTTGCCAGCCCATTCACACCAGCGCTGGGGAGCAGTGCGATAGCGCCACACATGGGCACTGGAGCAGCCTCAGCGGCAGTGTTCGTCCACTACAAGGGCTTGTGCTGGCGCCAAAGGGGGGCATTCCCGGGGTTGGGGCAGACTTTAGTTAGCTCTCTAAGCCCTTTTGCCCTGGAAATGCCCCCTATTGCCAGCATAGATTTATGCCAGCAAAAATGGTGTCATAGCCCCATGGAACTGCATAGAGCAGTTTCAGGGGTCTTTGGGGAATTTCCCTGATCAGGTTGCTCGCCGTGGTGCAGCAAACTGATCAGGAGTCTGTGCGGCTGCACCAACCTCAGCCGCATCAGAACTATCCCCCCACCCTTAGGATTGCTCTGCCCATCATCTAGCAGATTGCAATAATTGCAGATCTCTTAGGGCACAGATCTCCTCGGTCGGGAGCCATGCCACACATTTCTTTTTTCCGTGCATCACAAGTAAGAATATGTGAAATATCTTACAGTGCTAAATAAAATCATATAACATGCCTCCTTCCTGATTAATGAAATTTTCCTTCATGCCCTTTTTTAATAGCTGAAAGGGAGTTTAATAAGATAGTTACCTCAAATTCAGTCAAATGTCACTGAATATTTACCTAGGGAGACTGTTTCATGTTTACAACTAAAAGATAACTGCGGCTGTCCAACTAAAACATGCAGGTATGTTAACAAATCAGCTGGCAGGAAAAAATAGTACAACTTCAAGCTGCCCTTTCATTTTTTCTTCCTCAAAAGACAATTTTACAGCTTTATTTCCAAGCATCTTGAAATCATCGCAAGTCCTTACCTGGAAACAGTTTTTGAACTTCTTGCTGACAAAATAGAGTGCTATAGGATTTATGCAGGAATTTATGGCTGCTAGATTCATGCTGATATAATCAAATGCCAACAGAAAGCTAGAGTTAAAAAGAGAGAAAGCAAATGGTTACCAATCTGACTCATTCCCGCCCCCCCAGCCACCTAAAGCCTTATTAAATTCTCCCAATCATATAGAACGTTGGCAATCTCAGTTGCATCCTGATCAAGGTTAATTTATGATGCAGGTAAAAATGTGAGACAGGAAGTGCCTGTCAGTTATAGAGAACATAGGTATGGCTAAGGGGCACCTGGAAAACAAATGGAATGTTCTAAAAATAAAGAAAAGCACACTATGTGCAATTTAATAGCTTTATGGGTTTCAAAAGGCTTACAGATTATTATTGAGGGTATGACTTTTAGTACTTAAGATAATCAAAGCAGAGCACTCTCATGCTCACAGATAAAAAATAAAATCGTACCAGAGAAATTCGCATCTGGTGGGGGTCATTTTGTCCATCAGTTTCTTCAGAAGCCGACTCAAGTGAAGAGGAAACCAGCAAAGGGCAAAAATCACAACTAAACAGAAAACTGTCTTTGCAACTTCTCGTCGCTGGAAGATGAAAGCACATTCAAGAATTTGCAAGTGAGAGACAAGCCAAACATTGTGCAAAACAAAGTGGAAGCTGAAGAAATGTATGGGTGAAACCAGCTTTTTAGGGCACAAGTAAACCCAGTGCCTGATCTGGCAGTAGTTATTAAAACCAAATTTACTGAAATTCCCATGAAGCTTTGTTTGGGGTTTTGCCTTTTATCCATTTGAATGGTCAGGATGCTGCCTCAGTACTATGGATCTTCTTAGCTGCTCTTCACTTTGGTCATGGATTGGAATGGTCAATGCGTACCAACTGATGTGCATCACCTTCATTTCCAAAAGACCATTCAGAAAATTAGATAACTTTCTAGCTGAAGTCTATCATGCGAGTGAACTTGAAAAGTAATGTGTCTGGGGGCGATGCCTTCGCCCCTGCGCTTGCCCCAGGGAACTGCAAGGCCCATCAAAGGCATCCTGTGCCAGCACGCCCCACAGATGGGGAAGTTGCCTATCAGGTCACAATAGTGTGGGGCCTTGGATGAGTCTACTTGGGAGTCAGCCAGCTTGAAAGAGCCCAGCCAGCTCTCAGCAGCATACTCAGCAGCACTGTCCTTCTTAGAGGAGGTTGGGCAGGGCAGCCAGCTATTTAAAGAAGTCTAGGGGAAAGGACCAGTGAACTCACCACTCCACGGCAAGTATCCATTGGCCCAGGGGCTTGACACTAACCAGGGATGGATTGGGGAGGGAGGATTGGCTGAGCCCTGGGTTGGCCATCCCTTGGGGAAGAATTTAAAAGGGGTGCCCGGGACAGCTAGGGAGGAAGAGCCAGACCCATTCCAAGGCCTCTGGGAATAGGTAAATGGCAAAGCAGAGTGGGAAAATTGGGTGAAGGCAGAACCCCCTTTCTCTTGCTGTATTCTGAGGCTCTGTCCTGGGGTACTTGCTCAACTAAAAGCAACCCTGGAGTTGGAGGGTTAGACAGCCCTGGCCTCAGACCCGACGGCAGCAGAACCTGACACATTTGTGCACACAGCAATCTTAAAGAGCAATTTTATGCTGTTAACATTTCATAGCTATATCACAGCCGGAAATGTATTATTATTTGGACTTGGGTAAAGTAACAGGGACCAACAAGCACATGTTTAGAAAGAAAAAGTATAGAAAGAAAAAGTAAGAAGATTCCTCTGGCCAATGCTTGTACTTGAGTCTAAGGGAATCAGGGTAGATAGTGGGTGAGCAAAACTGTGACATGAGTTTTAAAATGACATAAAATGACCTAGGCAGCTTCTTTATTCTATCTCAGCCAATTCCCCACTTTATTACAGCCTCCTTCCATGTGGCTTTTGACCACGCAGGCCCCAAGATTGGTGGTAAAAAGAACCCCCTTCTCCTTTTTTCACCAGGGGAAATCTCATCTAGTGTCTAAAACATTCTGTCTGCATTATCTGCCTGCACTATAAATTATTCTTCTGTTCTGAGTTTGGTTGAATACTTTTGAGAATCAAAATTCACCTTTAACCCCACGTTCTATTGGCTTAGTATGTTTCATTAAAGCATGTATTGAAAGGTTTTAAAGGTAATGCCTGGAAGACACAAATAGAAGTGGACGCTATTGTATTTTGGTCACATTATGAGAAGCCAAGAGTCACTAGAAAAGACAGTCATGCTAGGAAAAGTTGAGGGCAGCAGGAAAAGAGGAAGACCCAACAAGAGATGGATTGACTCAATAAAGAAAGCCTCAATTTGCTCAATTTGCAAGACCTGAGAAAGGCTGTCAAAGACAGGACATTTTGGAGGACACTGATTCATAGGGTTGCCATGAGTTGGAAGCAACTTGACAGCACTTAACACACACACACATTTTTTAGGTAGTTGCATACTTCTTTACCTGCTTCAGATGTTCATTGAGAGCTATTCTCAAATTCCTGTTCTTCCTGTTCAGCATTTCACATGTCATTAGGGTGTAGAAGATTGCAGTGCATCCAAGCGGCACACAGAAATAGAAACCAAAGAGCCACCAGTCCTTTGCATTTCTGTAAAACTGCAGCGAGGATATAAAAGGTAACAATAATGAAATGAAATGCCATGTTCTCCCAAAATATAAAATTAGCTTGTTGTTACTTGTAGATAGGTCTCTTTGGGCTGTGTTACGAACACATAAGGATTTTTTGAAAATAATTTCATGCATTAATGGTGAAGATTCTTTTTAAATCCAAATGCGAGGCAAAATTGAAATTCACCTATACAAGAAAATATGCTTCATATTATCCAATGCTATTAAGTATTGAAGAGCTCTAAATATAAGAACTAATAGAATTTTTCTATCCTGTACTATTGCAGCTTTCAGCATGTAGCACAGTGGCTAAGGGGCTGAGCTTGGAGACAGGAGGTTGCTGGTTAAAATCTCACCTATGCTACAAGGTGCCGTTAGGCAAAACACTCATTCTTCGCTTAATTTCCCATACCTGCAATAAAGGTAAAGGTCCCCTGTGCAAGCACCGGGTCATTCCTGGCCCATGGGGTGACATCACATCCCAACGATTACTAGGCAGACTTTGTTTACGGGGTGGTTTGCCAGTGCCTTCCCAAGTCATCTTCCCTTTACCCCCAGCAAGCTGTGTACTCATTTTACCGACCTCGGAAGGATAGAAGGCTGAGTCAACCTTGAGTCGGCTACCTGAAACCAACTTCCGTCGGGATCAAACTCAGGTCGTGAGCAGAGGTTGGATTGCAGTACTGCAGCTTACCACTCTGCACCACGGGGCTCCTATATCTACAATATGGGGATATTAATACTGGCCTAATTTACAGAACTGTAATGACTACTGTGAAAATGTACACGAAATACTGCATGCGCTCACCTGACAGTGAAATGAAGAGCCCCAATCTGACATGATTCTCTCTCTACATATGCTTCAGAGAATGGAGCCAATGGGTCAGGGCATAACATTTAGAATCAAGATAGGAATGTCTTCCCACAATGAAAATACCATTTTTTTCCAGGAAAGGGTTCCACAATACAATGACAAATACACAATACATTGACAAAGACAAAGTCCTGAGATGAGCCCTGATATAGACTGAAGATAGGTGGGCATATAAATACTTTACTTAAATAAAAGCAGTTCCTTTTCTTGCAATTCACACATACCAGAGTGTGCTGTAAGTCAGGCACCAATTCCCTACTGCTTACACTGCCCTCAACAGAACTTTTACTGAGAGGAGGAAACCACAATGAGTTGGCACCACAATGCAGATCTTCTAGGTTCTAAGAATCAGGTAATCCCATAGAATCAATTCCATGCCAATACATGCTATAAAGTTCCCAGATCGACTGCATTTGCCCAGTCTGGGAAATCTGTTGCAGAAGGAGGTACTAGGTTCCTGTGCTATCCCTATGTGCCAACCTGCCAGCCTGCACTCACACTTAAGCATGCAACAAAAATGTCAACGTATCATCAATATATCTAAATCTCAACATGTACCACTCTGCGGATACTTAAATCTGGAAACCGGAGCTATGAACAGACAAGACAGATCCTTCCAAAAACTGAGAAAAGCCCCAGGTTTGCAGAAAAAGATGCAATTAAAAATAGATGGGGGGTAAGATCCCCAAAATGACAGAAGCAGGACCTGTAGCTTTAAGAAATGAATACCCTCTGAAATCTGTTGCTAAGCAACCACAAGCGTATTGCCAGCCTTCAAGCCTTGGTTTCTGTCAGAAAAAGATGGGAAGGGCACAGCCCTTTCCAGGGCTGTTTTGGCCTTTTTGGGAGACCAGGCCCACAGGCAACCACAGGCGACTTGCTACGATCCAACTTGCATGACTCACCCGGCCTCAGCAGATTCTAGTCAATAACAACTACTGCATTAAAGCCAGTGTGATGTAATGGTTAGAATTTCAGACTAGGGTCTGAAAGATCCAGGTTGGACTCTTCAATATGTCATGGAAGCTTTTTGGGTGACTTCGGGCTATTCATTCTCTGCCTAACCTACCTCACAGGGTTGTTGTGAGGATAAAATGGAGAAGGAAATAATGATGTAAGCTGCTTTGGGTCCCAACTGTGGAGAAAGGTGGGGTATAAACAAACAAATAATAAATATGGCTGAATATTGGGGGGGAGATAAAAGGTAGGTTGGTGGGTGGGTGTCTGGGACAGAAAGAAGCAGAGAAAGGGAAGAGGATGGGGGGCTGGCAGAAGGATGGAAAGAGGAAATAGTGTGGGGAGGGGGATACAACAGAAAGTGATGTACCCCCAAAGTCCTTGCAGGTTCCCCACTGTGCCACTCTGCTTGGCCCAGCCAGTGCTGCACCACCCAGTCCAGCCTGGCTGGCATCACACCATGCCACCTGGCCCGCATTGCACCAACTAGCCCAACCTGGCCCAATGCCACCTGGCCTGGGCTGGCCCCATGCTACCCAGCCTGGCAGCCACCACATGACCCCACTTGGCACCAGTGGCCACCAGGCAACTAGGTTGGCTGGTGGGTAGGAAGGAGAGAAGGAAGCAGGAAAGGGGGGAATCTATCTGGGCTTTTAGGGAAGGGAAAGATGAAACAGTGGGAGAGGGGATGCCCCCAAAAGCCATTGCAAGTCCCTTGTTTAGTTTTTCTATTTCTGCATGGCTAACCTTAACAGATAATTGGAGAGCTGGGAAGGATTCTTTCTGTAAAATAATGCTGGGCTAACCTGATGCCCCCAAGCCAATATCAGTGGGTCCACAGGAAGCACATCATTTATTTATTCTATTTATCTTTGGCTTTTTTTCCATCACAGAACTCAAGGTATCATACAAAGGGTTACCAGGGTTTCCATCCAGGCAATGACCAGGTGGAGACCTGCTCAGCCTCAGCAAGGCTGCTGTATCACATGCCTTTCAAACACACCCTAGATATTCTTCGGAGATGATATGCTTAGCTGACCTCCATCTCTGAACCCATCACCGAGGCTTGGTTTGATTCAGGGTCTAACAGATCAGACTCGGAATGATTCTAATCAAGGCCGACCAGATGGTCCATAATGGTCTTCATGCTACTTCTCTTGACCCAATTATAGGGACTTCCTTCCCTGTTACTATCACACCCGTCTCTCCCAACTTTCCATCTGCCCTGGAAATAGAAGGAAGGTGAGATTCCCTCTGTGACAGGTTGGAGTGGCAGGAGAAGGCACTAAAATATTTTGGTGGGAAAATCCCAACTCAGTCCAGTGCCATTGTCCTCACAATGGTAGCGTGTATTAATTCTGGGATTAATTGAGGATTATTTCCCACAATTTACTTCCCTTTCAGCACACCATGCAAGGCTGAGAAAGAGGCCAAAGCAACGTTTATTTACTGGCCTGCCAGTGCTTGGCACTATTTACAACTAGTCACCTCTAAGGTAACTTGTGACGGAGCTTCTGAGGCACACACTCTGCCCTTCCTTGGTAAATCCGACCAGTGAGTTTCATGGTTGAACTCCCAGGTCTTACTCCCAACACTCAAACCACTACATCAGATTGGTTCATCTAGCAGAGTTTCTTTAAGGCAAACTGGGCATCATTCCTAGTAGCAGATTTACTTGTGAGCAAGCTCCTGTGCCATGACAGAGAACTGCAACCGGGTCATTCCCCCCAGAAAATGATGAGAACAGAGATAAGGTGAGACAGGGAGGCTGAGGGCATAAATCAGACAGAGGGTATGTGAGTAGGGGTCAGAGAAAGACAGGCCTGGGGGTCAAATAACTAAGTGAAACTGAGTAGCAATAGAAAGGGGAAGAGATGAACTAATCTAAGAGATTTAAGGGGGGGAAATCCCAGGAAGGGGAAAGACCTTAGTGTGTTGGACAGGATGCCATTTGTATCTTATGAAGACAAGGAATTGGTTAAAAGAAATTTGATACACATTTGGGACAATTTGTGATTTATTTTGGCAAAGGAATTGTGGCCCTTCTCCCTGGTACTGCCGTTAACTGTAGATCTGACAGCTCTCATCAGACACAAATCCCTGTGATCACGTGGCTACTAATATTGTATGCGGCGACTAATAAATCACAAGGTTACAGAAGTCTTGACAACCTGTCCCAATAAAAACCCAGAGCTGTTACCTTGTAAGGCCATGGCAAATGGTTTTGATTCCAGAAAGACTACACGAAGAATGCATTTTAAGTATCATCATATCAGGAGAAAGATTAACTGCTTTGCTTAAGTACCAGGCAGATAGAGGCCACTTGAAACCTCGTCTGGAATCTAACTTGCTGCTTTCAGTGACTTTTGATTCACTGGTTGCTTTAACCCTTTGACTGGAATGCAACCCTTCTCATGGTATTTCTACAATGAGACAGGAAGCAGGAGGTTCCTCTAATATCCCATTCTTTTTCTCAGGTCATGTGAAGAGCTACCAGTGATCTATATGCGCGACAATTTTATTCCTCCGTCTATAACCATATTTTCAGCCCGGAGAGTGGCAACATATTTCTCCTTCACTTCTAAAGATGAATTTTCAACACATATAAGGATGACAAGTGAAAGAGTTCCTTCCTAGCTCTCAGTTCTTAGTCACTGGGAAGGATTTCTTCTTTCTCATAATCTTTTCCCCTTGCTTGTTTATTCTTAGCAGATGTCATCATAGTTTTTCCCACACCAGAACATCTTGATGCTAATAGCTGAATATTAAGTGTTGCTCTTCCCTACCATTCACAGAAGTCGGTAGTAAGAAATCCTGTTTACGCATATTTCAGTGGCAAAACCAGCTTTGGAATATGAGATTAAAGTTTTAGTATGAACTGTTTTATCCTTACTCTTAATCAAACAATTTTTAGTGCTTTTATGATTATAGGAATGAGGTTATCTCAGTGTGAAAGACAGCAGGAAACAGCAATTTACTTCAGGTCCTTTAGCCTGAGGCAGGAATGTAAACTTTTCTCATGGTCAAATCTCTCTTACACAAATGGTGCCATTGAAATCAAGGAAAATACTAGTGCAAATAAAAGAGCATAAGCTAGCATCTTCCCCTGAAACTAAACCGTGTGCTAAAGAAAAACAACATTATTAAAACTAGGTTAAATACAAATGTCAACCTGATTACTGATTATTTAAATTACCGACTGACACAGTGCCATTTTAAAGTTATAAAACCTAAAACAAGATGTCTGCAAATGATTAATTGTGGCTATTAAATCACATGAATCTAACACCAACCCAATTTTGTACTTCGAGGTGACACAAACATCCTTTTGTTAGCCCTGCAAGGCCACATGGAACTAGTTTTCTACAGGAAACGTGCCTTTTAGCATGTTCCCTAAAGTACTTGGCCTTTGGGGATTTACATTCTAGCACAAATATTTGAAAGAATGGCTTTTAAAAAATAATAACGAAAAGACTTATAAGATAACTAAAACAAGGACTAACGTAACTGTTTATTCAATTTGAGTGGTTT
The DNA here is from genome assembly GCF_029931775.1 of Euleptes europaea. Classification (NCBI taxonomy): domain Eukaryota; kingdom Metazoa; phylum Chordata; class Lepidosauria; order Squamata; family Sphaerodactylidae; genus Euleptes; species Euleptes europaea. The sequence continues at coordinate 42,934,199 of NC_079320.1, read as the reverse complement.
GATTTATTATATCATTTACTGTAGCAAACACCACAGTTAAGTCTGAAGAGGTTTTCCCCTTTTATTCCTCATGCGCTTATTGGAAACTGCCATGACACACACCCCCTTCGAATTCCCTTTTATATTTACACATAAATTAACCTTTTATATCTGATACCAGCAAAATACAGGGGTGTGGGGATGGTTCTTGGTGAAAAAGGGTGCCTGGGGTGAAAACTTGCTTTGACGACTACTTCTGGGAAGACAGAAGGATGTTCCCCCCTCAGAGCAAAATGGGAAAGGTGATTTCCTCATGCAGCTAATGAGCAGGCCCAAAGGAAGTTTCATGTGCTTTTTAGCTGATGTTGGCTTTGTTAACCAAAAACAGCCTCTGGGGGCCGCAGTGTGGGAAAGAAAAGCAGCTGCAGCTTTGAACTGGTGAGAATGAAACCAAGTAAAGGGAGAGAGCTGTGCGGCAGATGAAACTGAACCGTCTGGAGGGGGGGCAACATCCTCTTTGGGGACTTAACACAGCATCAGTGGCTGTGCTTGCCTGCCTATGAGAATGCATTTGATTCCACTACTCTCTCCATGTATATTTGTAAATAAAGCAAATATGACTAGTGGTGCTGACAGTGTTTGAACTGGGAGAGCTCAAAATGTCAGTTCTTCCTACTAAAGAATGCTCAGCCTTAGGCAGGATAAGCCCATGCCTTAAGAATTTAGTCCTGTGCTCGCATTGTGGCTAGCCAGCCCTTCACCTCCCTTTGATCTCCTCCTAGATCCCTCATCATCTCCTTCTCTTCCCTAAACTCACCTGATGGCAATACTGCAGCAAAATCACAGTCCCTCTCTTCCTTCCTCTCAAATGCCTCAACCACAGCATGTTAGGTTTAAGGAAACCCTGGGAAATGTAGCCTTGGAGAACTACTTTCCCCAGGCGTACCTTGCATACAGCATACTGCTCTTGGAGCATTTGAATAGGGGTGGATTGAGCCATCGGTGGGTTGATGGCTTTGGGTTACCAACCTCAAGGTGGGGGCTGGAGTTCTCCTGGAATGACAAATTTATCTCCCGAGTACAGAGATCAATGCCCAGCAGGAAATCTCAACTTCAGAGAATGGACAATAGAGTCTAGGAGTAATGGAAATCCTGAAGTGGCCACAGAGGGTGTATTCTGTTGGATTTCAGTTTCTCCTATAGGAGAAACATCCCTACTGAGGTATCTCTCCTTCACAAACTTGACCCTCCTCAGGCACCACCCCCAATTTCCAGGAATTTCCCAAGCCAGAGTTTGCAATCCTATGGGCAAGTCACATGGCAGTCACTGCCAGGCCCTCCATTGGGGGTGGGTGGGGGTGCGAGATGGATAGGGTTACCAATCTCCAGATAGGGCCTAGAGATCTTCCATTATTACAATTGATCTCCAGGTGACAGAGATTAGTTCCCCTTGAGAAAATAGCTGCTTTGAAGGCTGGAGTCTATGGCATTGTACCCTGCTCAGTTCCCTTCCCTTCCCTCCCCAAACCCCAGGCTCTACACCCAAAATCTACAGGTATTTCCCCACCCAGAGCTGGCAATCCTAGATATGGGTTATGGCTCTCCATGGCCATTTTGTCCTCCCAGTCTGCCCCTACATTTGAAAAAAAGTAAGGATCAGATTACAACTTTAACGCTGCTTCCAGTTCTCTGCCATCAGGTACAGGGAATGCAAGAACAAACACGAACACATGAAGCTGCCTTATACTGAATCAGACCCTTGGTCCATCAAGTCAGTCAGTATTGTCTACTCAGACCGGCGGAAGGGTCTCCAGGGTCTTAGGCAGAAGTTTTTCACATCACCTACCTGCCTTGTCCCTTTAACTGGAGATGCCAGGGAATGAACCTGGGACCTTCTGCATGCAAAGCATATGCTCTACCATTGAGCCATGGCAGAGACTGCAGAGGAGGGTTAGGGAGAGTTTACACTAGTGTTCTGTGATCTTCTGTGTAAGCAAAAACATGCAGAGGTTATTTTGAGCACTTGCACTCCAAGTCTGAGGAAAGCGAGTGAAAACTATGATGAGCTGAGGGGAGCTTAGCCCATCACTAAGAAAGGTACAGTAAGTTTCTAGTGCATGCTCAGCCTGGAAACCCCTAGACCCCGTAGCACTGTTTCCAAGGCTTCCCGTTGCTCAGGGAAACACAGCACACATACGTTACTGAAATCTCTATGTTCCCAGAATACTAAAATATACAAAAGACAATTCATGCTCACAACAATGGCTTGGTTCAGACATTGTGTGTGTGTGTGTATAAAGTGCTGTCAAGGCGCAGCCGACTTATGGCGACCCCTTTTGGGGTTTTTGTGGCAAGAGACTAACAGAGGTGGTTTGCCAGTGCCTTCCTCTGCACAGCAACCCTGGTATTCCTTGGTGGTCTCCCATCCAAATACCAACCAGGGCTGACCCTGTTTAGCTTCTGAGATCTGACGAGATCAGGCTAGCCTGGGCCATCCAGGTCAGGGAAGTTCAGACATTACACTTCGGTAAAATGTTGTGCACTCTCTCTTCAAGTTATTGGTTTAAAGAAACTATAGTCTGCCCTGACACTAAACTGGGAAAACTATAGGTACTATTAACCAGAGTTTGTCTCAAAATGAGAGAGAAATCAGAATATGAAATGGGTTTCTGATTCTGGTTTGAAGGCTAACTGTGGTAAGCAGCAAGGATAGTTTGTCCAATGTAGACATCATAGCAAAGTATGGTTACTGTGCCACAGGAAATTCAAGGAAGAATTAAGTGCTGGGATGGGGCAAGGGGGGATTCATGCATCCACGCCCCAAGATAATCTAAAATAGGTCCATATGGATAGCTTTATCATTTACAGTGCTTGTAGTTTTATAAAACACAGAAAACACTTTGGAGTTTTTTCTAAATGTGTTGAGCCTTCACAGCATTTTTCCCCCTTTCCTGATAAATGGCCATCCTGGATATTGAACTTGAGTCACTACAATGTTCCACTTCCCAGATGGACTTCCACTTCTTGTCCATCTCAATGAATTTCCTCTTAACTCCACCTTCCTCCCAACTGGTCCTCCGCTAAAGGAAAAATAACCACTATTGCTCTATTTTGATACATACCTCCAAAAATGCATTAGTTGGACGGAGCATGCAGGCAACATAGAATTTCCCTCGGTATTCAAAAGGTACAGTAGTAAAGCTAAGTGCTTCCGGGATAGCCAGGAAAAAGGAAAGGATCCAAATGGCAATGATTTCAATAGCAGTGATCAGGGGGACTCCGATTCCCTGAACACGACTCCAAGAAGCAACTGCTCGGTACCTGTAATAAACACAGAAGCGTGAAATCCCAAGCTTCAGTACATTATCAGAAGTCACAGCATTTAAGGAAGGGTTAATATGATAAGTGCATTTCAAGATTCTTTAAAACATATGAATTGTAGTTGGCCATCAGATTGCAAAAATACAGAGACTCAGATGACCATTTTGAGAATATCACCACACAAATAGACTGATTAAAGGGTTGTCTAAATGCATCCAATAGCCCTCATTCAGTATATATAGTGGCCAAAGCATGACAAGCAAAACAACAAAATGGAGTAATACAGTATGGATCAGGGCCACTTGAAATGCTAGCCAGCAGCAAACATAATTTGCAACTCCATGTATTCAGCTGGGACCTTCTGTCCCATGTATCTGTGTGATAAACATGACCAGAAAGGAACATATACACATACAAAATATTGTTAGCTTACAAGTTTTTAAAAATTTTAAGGTGTCCACTGGCCTCTAATCTACCTTTAGTGTACCTTAACCAGATTTTTGTTTTCAGGTTCTTGATAAAACAGGTGGGTCTTCCCACTTTCCAAAACAGAAATCCACATGGAATATAGGGGGGGGGGATATTTATTTCAGCCCAGTCATTCTTTCTAAAGTAAAATGCCTGTTTTTTTCCTTAGCATGAATTTCTCTGTGGACATCAAACACACCACCAGAAATGCAACAACCTTTAAGGTCAGTAAGGACAGACCTCCCAACTAAGCTGCTGTTCCTCTAAGTCTCTACGGAATCGACCTTTGAGCCAAACTCGATGTTATGGTGTTCATGAGTCCAACCTGTGGATACTACTACCATTTTAGAGGTGAACTTGGACAATTTAAAAATGCCGTGAGGGTGCTATCCTGAATGGGTCCACAGCGCAGGGGGATCAGCCAATCTTGTCATCTCCCCCCCCCCATACACACACCTTTTCAAGTGCCAAAAAAGGGGTTTTGGTACTTGAACAGGTACAGGGAACTAGCAAGATTGCCTGGTCCTGCCATGCTGCTGGCCCAGTCAGTATCGGGCTCTCGCAGAATTTTTAAATGGCCTTTCACCTCTAAAATGGCAGAGATCTGTGGACTTGTGGATACCTTAACATCTAGTTTGCCCCTCTGAGAGATGATGATGTACCAATATAGTCTCCACACTATTGAAGAAAAGAAGAAGAGTTGGTTTTTATATGCCGACTTTCTCTACCAGTTAAGGAAGAATCAAACCGGCTTCCAATCACCTTCTCTTCCCCTCCCCACAACAGACATCTTGTGAGGTAGGTGAGGCTGAGAGAGCTCTAAGAGAGCTGTGACTAGCCCAAGGTCACCCAGCTGGCTTCATGTGTTGGAGTGGGGGAACCAATCCGGTTCACCAGATCAGTGTCCACCACTCATATGAAGGAGTGGGGAACCAAACCCAGTTCTCACCACTCTTAACCACTACACCACGCTGGCTCCTCCTACTAAAGAATGCTCCAGAGGTGATTGAAGGGGAGAAGGGTTTAGTACAATGCTTTCATTACGCAAAAAGCTGGGGTTAGGCTGCATCTAGAACAGCGTTGTATCTCCCCCAATGACTTACTAATTTAAAGAGGACTAACGTACTTTTGCTGCACCTACAGTATAGTAACCAGGATGGGTAATAATGAGACCTCGTGTATATCAGATGTGCCACCTCTCCTTCCCACCGTCTAGGATGTAAGAGCCCTGCCTCAAGAGGAAAAAATGCCCATTATCTTCTTAATCACATACTGCTTATAAGGAGAATTGGTTATCATTTACAATTATAGCAGCAATGTGGGAGCTGCTTGACACCACTGCGACCCAAGACTGAACTGTTCTTCACACATTTCCAATAAATATTTCCTCCTATAAAAATGAATGGGTTTGACGGATGTACTGTACAGCCTTACTGAATTATTTTGGCAACTTCTGAGTAGCCATCCAGAAAGCAAATGGACTCCTCCTCCACAAATGAATGGGTCCTCCCCATCTATTTCCATTCTGCCAAAGAAATATCCTCCACTCATCCAAAACAGGCTCTAGTTTTGCTTGCAGGCTGGGAGGCACATCAGGCTGTTACTCAGCCTGAATCATTTCCTTAATCCAGAAGCATTTGGAAAGCAGAATAGTTTATTGCTAAATGGCTGATAATTGCTAAAGGTCTCCTTTGCCTCCTGTCCGAGAAAGGACAGGCAGGCATTGTGCCTTTGAATTTAGAAAGTGAATTAATTACACCTACAATATTCTTTTTTAATCCCATAAAACAAAGCAGGACAACCAAAAAAATGTTTAGAAACTTTGTATTAACTAAGTTAATTAGAAGGTCCTGATACTTCCCACATAGTGCGTTTGTCCACAGTCCATTGTCTGGATTACAGTAGTAAAGAATGGAGGTATTAAATTAAGCAAAGGTTTTTAAAAAATAGTTGCCAGTTATGTAGCTTTCTGAACACATGAACAAAAAGTTGTTACTTGTCTTACTGTCAAGCAAATCAGTGTCCTTTTGGTATTCAAACCTATTCTTTTTCTAGGAAAAATGTTCACTCAATATAACAATAAATTCTTACCTGTCCACACTTAAGGCACAGAGATTAAGTACTGTGATTCCTACTGATGCCTTCTGTATAAAAGGAACACATTTGCAAAGAAAATACCCAAAATTCGTGTTTGGGAAGGGCCAGCTTTCAGCATGAAGCTAAAGGATGGGGGGGTGGGGGAAGAGAAAGAAAAGAAAATTAGAAACATTAAATGCAGAACATAACCAAATTTGTTCTCAGGTTACATCCCAATCAATTAGAATTCTCCAGATCAACCTCTCATTTCCAGTGGCATGTAAGTAAACACAGAACAAATCAATGAAGATAAGGGAATTACCCATACTTTGTTGCATTCTGTGAAACCTTGACTCAAGTTATGACAAGTTGATACACCACCCATTTGCCAGAGTTCTTCTTTATGCGGTGATGTTAGAATATGATGCATCAGTTATCTTCCAAGGTGGCTGCTTCTAAGAGTGATTTTAAAATCTATTTTATCACCTGATCGTAAGAGCCAGTGCTGTGGCATAAGGCAAGTTGTATTTATATGCCTTAACAAAATGCAGCAATTCTGAAATTAGTGGGGAAATGATGCCCCCCACCTCAGTGTGGATTTCTTTATTCCAGCACTTCTGCAAGCACAAATCTAGTCTTTGGCTAAATCCAGGGGAGGTCTTAGACAAGAGGCAACAAGGGCAGCTGCACTGGGACCAGTGCTGGGAGGGGCCAGCATGGTGTAGTGGTTAAAAGCGGTGATTTGGAGAGGTGGACTGATCTGAAGAACCAGGTTTGATCCCCCACTCCTCCACATGAGCGGCAGAGGCTAATCTGGTGAACTGGGTTGGTTTCCCCACTCCTATACATTAAGCCAGCTGGGTGACCTTGGGCTAGTCACACTCTCTCAGCCTCACCTACCTCACAGGGTGTCTGTTGTGGGGAAGGGAAGGTGATTGTAAGCCGGTTGGATTCTCCCTTAAGTGACAGAGAAAGTAGGCATATAAAAACCAACTCTTCTTCTTCACGCATCCTGTCCAGAACCTGGGCCACCCGATCACAGCGACAGCCACTCACAATTGCCCCATCCAGGGCTTGGGCAACTGGCTCAGCAGTAGCTGCTGGGGCCCACTCCGTCTGAGAACTGGGCAGCCAGCTTCCTGTGGTGGCTCTCACCTGCCTCACATGGGGTGAGGGCTGCCCCTTGCTTGGCCCTGGCAGGGGGCCGGCAGGGATTTTGAGGTCACATCCTGAACTTTTGCCCAGGGTCCCAAAATCATTAAGACCACCCTTGGCTACGCTAGGAATTGAGGGAAGGCTAGAAAGAATGTTTGCTGCTAGGGTTGCAGGTCCCTCTTCATTACCAGTGGGAGGTTTTTGGGGCGGAGCCTGAGGAGCGCGGGGTTTGGGGAGGGGAGGAACTTCAATGCCATAGAGTCCAATTGCCAAAGTAGCCATTTCCTCCAGGGGAACTGATCTCTATCGCCTGGCAATCAGTTGTAATAGCAGGAGATCTATTTACTGGAAGATGGGGTGACTTTTATTTTACACTCCATAGCAAATTTCTGCTCTTATGTCTGTTGGAAACAGAAAGCACTAATGATGAACAAAGGTCTTATGGATAAATCTTCAAACTAGTAAGCATGGATGAGATGATGTAAGTGGGAGCTGTATGGTTTTACCAAAGGATGTATATTTTATATTTTATGCTGGCCTTTGGCTGTAATAAAGATGATTGATTGATAGCAGGAGATTTCCAGCTAGTACCTGAAGGTTGGCAACCCTGTTTGCTGCCCACTGGGGTTTGCACCAATGTGATTAGTACTGGAAAGGAAATCTCACTGAGCTCTGAAAGTAAACAAGAATTAGGGTTGCCAACTCTATCTTAGGAAATTCCTGAAGATTTGAGAGAAGAATCTTGGGAGGGTGAGATTTGGGAAGGGAGAGGGACCTCAGTGGGGTATAATGCCATACAGCCCGCCACTCCAAAGCATCCATTTTCTTCAGGGGGACCGATATATGCCATCTGGAGATAAGTTGTAATTATGGGAAATCGCCAAGCCCCACCTGGAGACGGGCAACTCTAACAAGAATGTTCTGTACAGAATGGCCCTCCTTTGAATTTAAAAGCATTGATTCAGGACTTCAGTATGAGAAAACCAATCAAGAATGAGCAGGGCCAGTTCTCGGCCCGAGTGACCCATGAAGCTGACTGGGGTGCCATTATGAGAGGGGGTTGAACAGGATGAGAGTGGCCGAACAGTCTCTGCCTGCTTCCAAATGACTTGGGGCTAGGTGTCCCATTCCAAATCTTCACCAGCAAGATAGGATTTCTGATAAGTGCACTATAGACACACAAAAGTTTTATAGCCAGATCTTTCAAGACAACCTGAGTAATGCCTAGCACAGCAGAATTCTGACCACACATTTTTATGTTGGAATCAGAAACTCTTCACATTTCAAGGTTCTGCTTCTGGAATTCAGGAGAACTGACCAGACAGCCACAAATTCTTGAAGATCTCTTCTTTTATAAACATGTGTTTTCCATCCTTACACTGGAACAGTAATAAACAAGGCAGAAGGGCTCAGAACATTCCATTTGTATGATTTTTAAATGTCACTAGGAAGTCTACATTCTGCTTGTTACTTATAATTATTTTAAGCATCATTCATATACTTGCTGCTGTATAAAAGATGCTTTGTACAATCTACAAAGCAAACATTTTTAAGTACACTGTGAGAACCCACAGAACTTAGTTTACAGTGGTTCCTGGTTCTCTGATGTCAACATCTCAGATCAGTCAGGAGAACTACTTTGTTTATGAACAGTGCCGTCCAGTCACAGCCAGTTTATAGCAACCCAGTAGGGTTTTCAAGGCAAAAGACTAACCATGCAATCCTGAAAGGGGGGGGGTCCCGCGGTGGCTGGAGGTGGCGGAGCTGCGCTGCCTCCAGAGCAGCTTTCTGCCAGCACACAAAGCCCCAAAAAGTTTTTAAAACTTTTTTTTAAAAGCCCCGTGGAACTCTCCATAGAGTTCCACGAGGCTGCGCCATGAAGTTTGCAGGCTTTGACACTTGCAAAATGGCGCATTTTAAGCCCGAATGGGGTTAGGAAGCTGTTTAAAGGCAGCTCCGCCCCTGGGCATGCCCCCAGAACGGCCCCCAGGATGCTGGCTTGGGGAGATATGCTGGGGAAACTGGCAGGAGGCCGCACAGGCATTTGAGAGCCACACTGCTGCCATGGTCCAGAGGGGCTTGTGTAAGTCACCCAACCTGCTGCAAGTGGCACAGACACTGGTGTAGGGGTCACACCAGCTCCTATGGGCATTCAGCCTCCCCTTTAGGAATGGGCTGAGTAAGAGGTGGTTAGCTGTTTCATTCCTCTGCATAATGACCCTGGAATTCCTTGGTGGTCTCCCATCCAAGAACTAACCAGGGCCGACCCTGCTTAGCTTCTGAGATCTGACAAGATCAGGCTAGCCTGGGCCATCCAGGTCAGGGCAAGAACTATTTTAAGTGTTCCTAAAACACTGTGGGGGTGGTTTCATGTCTGTTTTACCGCGCTGCTAATTTTTAATTTTTCATGACAGCTTCGGGTTTGGCCAAAAAAATCGTGTCATCCCAACGTCTTCTCAAACCTGTGTTGGGGCGATCTTTGATTTTTTTGTGTGGTTTTTGCCATAGGGCTCCATGAAAATTTTCCCCTGGTTCAAACTTTGCATCAATTTCCCCCGCCTATGCCGGCTAATTTCTCCTCCCCTGTGAAAGGCGATTGGGTGGGGGAGTTTCGCTCTTGGACAAGAATACCCCTTTTGCTGCCTGCCTGCCTGCCTGGAGTCGTGGCACTTCTCTCCCTCCCTCCGTCCTGGAGGCAGGTGGGCGGGCAGGCGGCACGCCTTCCCTGCCCCTCGCCCGGGATGGGCCTTGGAGCCAGGCCCACACCTCCAAGCCCAGGGGGATGCTGGACAGCTGGCTCCAAGGGGAGGCCGGTGGGGTCATGTTATGTGCGCCTCGTGTGCTGGGGGGGTGGGGGCAGCTTGGTCTAGGGCAGCTGGACCCTTGTTCAAGGGAAAGGGCTGTTGGCCCCCCTACCCCGGCGGGGAGGGGAGATTTTTGAGAATTCGGATGGGAAAAATGTGCATCCTGAGAGCAGAAAACTCAAGGCAAAACTCCCTCCCATCACCCTTCTGAAGAGGGGCGGCCAGTCTGCTCTGGGTCTCCCTCCTCTCTCTCTCTCTCCCTCGATGCACTGGGGCCGGATCGGGGCCGGTGCGCAAGCCAGGGGCCCTCTCTGCTCTCTCTCACAATGCACTGGGGCCGGATCGGGGCCAGCGCGCAAGCCAGGGGCCTTCTTTCCTCTCCCCCTCCCATGCACACAGACCGGATCAGGGCCAGCGCACAAGCCACGGGCCCTCTCTGCTCTCTCTCACGATGCACTGGGAACGGATCGGGGCCGGTATGCAAGACAGGGGCCTATTTTCCTCTCCCCCTCCCATGCACACGGGCTGGATTGAGGCCAGCGCACAAGCCAGGGGCCCTCTCTGCTCTCTCTCATGATCGGGGCCGGCATGCAAGCCAGGGACCTTCTTTCCTCTCCCCCGCCCCATGCATCCCCAACCTGGTAAAAGAATAGAACAAAGGAACAATGGAAATCTTGGAAAAGGGGGAGAGCAATGTGTACAGATTGGCATGCTGCGAAGGGAAGGCAAGGGAGAGTGTTTGGCCATTTATGCATGGGAGCATGGTATATAGAAAAATATATAGAGGGACTGGTGCTGGGTTTTTTCTTTTATATTGGGGAGGAGGACATACTCTGGGAAATCGCTTTAATGCAAGAGGTTTACAGTGGCCATTTAAGCATGGGAGGTTTTGCCTTGGATTTCCCGCTCTCTAGACGCACCTTTTCCCCATCCAAATTCTCAAAACTCAACAATCAGCCCCCAGGCAGAGTTTTGAGAATTTGGATGGGGAAAATGTGCATCTAGAGAGCGGGAAATCCAAGGCACTCCTCTTGAATCGGCACAGGTTGGAGCTGCTCCATTCCAACTTTCAGCAAAATACTTCTCTGGGCACATGGATGCAACTCCTGACCCAAATCCTGCCTGTCATTAAAGGGCAATGGGTTCCATGCTTATAGAAAATAGAGGGAAGCTTTGAGGAAAGTGCTGCCTTGCCCCCCCCCCCCCACTGGAATCTGACTGTTCCACAAGCAAAACAGAGCGAGGGTGGAAGAAAAATGTAGGAGACCAAAGGGACTGGTGCTTGTTTTTTGCGCTGGGGCGGTGCCCACAGAGGGGAATCGCATGAGGTAATCTGCTGGGCAGAGTTGGGGTGGGCATAAACAATGAGCTTGCTGGAAGGGGAGGCCTCCTGCAAAGGGGACAGCATGCTTTGTTCCCATGAAAAACAAAAACTACATCGGGATTGACAAGGATAAATCGCGGCCATGAAAAAAAATTATAAAACGCTTTTTTTTTGATCCATGGCAAGAGAGCCTCAAAATTGTCCGTGAAAAGATGGCCTGTATGTACCCACTTAGTATCAGTTTGCTTTCAACATACAGCCAGTAGAAGTGCCATTGAGTTCAATAGGCCTTATTCCCAAGGAAAAGTCCATTATGTCATCATTAGTCACCTTGGTTAGTAGTCAGTAATAGACTTATTCTCCATGAATCCCTCTAATCCCCTCTTAAAATATATGTGTTTGTGGCCATCACTACATCCATTTGGCAGTGTATTCCACTAATTAACTACTTGTTGAGTAAATAAATATTTCCTTTTGCTCATCCTAGTGCCCATCAGCTTTACTGGGTGCCCCCTAGTTTTACTTGCATGGGAGAGGGAGATAAAACCCTGTCCACTTTCTCCACCCTGTGCATAATTTTAAAAATCACAATCACTTTCCCCCTTAGTCATCCTTTTCTAAGCTGAAAAGCACAGGCCAGAACACAGTGAAGTTAGAAATAGATTCCAAATGGACAAAAACATACTCCAGAGGGGAAGCCGTGCTTGGGTGCTGCAGCCTTGTCTTACGCCTCAGTAAATGCATTGGTCTTTAAGGTGCCACAAAACTCATAGGGGGTTACTGCACTTTGTATTCCCAGCGATGCATTAAGATTCTGAAAACATTATAAAAAACATCGCTTTAAAAGGGTTTTTGGATACCACAGCTTATAAATGGTTGGAAAACGTCTTCACAGCTAAAGGGGCCAAACAAAGTGCGAACAGTATTTTTTATAACGTTTTCAAACCCTTAATACATCGCTGGGAATGCAAGTGCGGTAACCCCCACAGTTATTCAAAGTTATCTGAAGTTTTGTCTTAATTGGTTACAAAGTAGGAAAAGCTTTTCTTACCGTACTCTTATGGTGTTTTTTATTGTATGTGCCGCATGATTATGTGCTTTTTAAACTGGGCATGCCGTGATGGCCAAGTTCTCTCCCTTTCAATCTGTGCTGTTCTCCTTCAAGGAAATAACCCAGTATTCTTATGTGTGCACTCATTTGTCAAAGCATTTTCTCCCAAACACTGGGGAAATGCCTGTTTCTCTCTGCCTTGCTGCAAAGAAAATCTAGTTTTAAAGAATAAGGCCCAACAACAACAAAGGGTAAGTTCCCAGAACTGTTTTTGCATATTGTTTTCAGTATTTCTTTTCAGATTGTAAGAATGATCAAAGAGGATAAAAAATCATGGGTTTTTCTGTTTTGTTTATAAAAGCATTAGATATGAAGGTGGAAAATAAGGTACTAGTTCACTGACAACTGGCCCATGTATAATATTATTGGAGTGGACTAAACAAGCAGCTATGGACTAAACTGAGGCTATCGTATTTTGGTCACATTATGAGAAGACAAGAGTCACTAGAAAAGACAGTCATGCTAGGAAAAGTTGAGGGCAGCAGGAAAAGAGGAAGACCCAACAAGAGATGGACTGACTCAATAAAGGAAGCCACAGCCCTCAGTTGGCAAGATCTGAGCAAGGCTGTCAAAGACAGGACATTTTGGAGGACACTGGTTCATAGGGTCGCCATGAGTCGGAAGCGACTTGACGGCACTTAACATACACACTAACAAGCAGAAGTTCAAAGGGGAAATTCCACCTAAAGATATTTCATTCTCATGGTCACGGCCTATATTTTGTATTACTGAAAGTTGCACAGAATTTGCTTTCTTGGGACCAATCTACACAGGATCAGTGATTAAATCCCCCATGTGTACTTTAGCTTCAAAGCAAATGGAAGCATTGGTGGATAAAGATCAGTATGTGGCAAGAGGAAAGAGCTTTTCCCCACACTGTTTCCTTACTGCTCAAGACCATCTTCACTCTCCATTGCTACTTTCAGCCCTGGAAGGGAGGAGGAAAGAGATACTAGTGCCTGTCTTTCCCCCTTCCTCCCTGTGCTAAAAGCAACCTAGGAAGCCAGTTTCAATTGGGAAAGAGCATATGGAGAAGATTTAACCCCTTCCCTTCTTAGTACCGTGGCCCTGACTTGGAGGAATCTCCTCCGCTTCTTTTTGAGAATAAAATGTACGCGTCTGGGTGTGTTAAGTGCTGTCAAGTCGCCTCCGGCTCATGGTGACCCTATGAATCAGTGTCCTCCCAAATGTCCTGTCGTTAACAGCCAAATCGGTTCCTACTGCATACAATTTATTCTCAAAAAGAAGCGGAGGAAATTCGTGCACATCCCTCTAAGATTCCCTTGGAGTTTCACTTTATAAATAATACCAACAACTGAAAAAAATTAAGACCTGGACATTTATGTGTGCACATACACACATTCTCCATTTTACACATGGACAAGCAGGGAAAGTGACAAGGAGTGACCGCGAAGTGGTGCCCAGCAACAGAAGTAACTCCTCTGGGCTGCACAGGAATCCATGTGGGAGGAAGTTTGTCCCAAGCTATACAGACGTAACATAAATATTACTCAAAACAAAGCTAAAACTTATACTAATGCAAGAACTTCAACCTAGTCACCTGAATCCATCTTCAAAAAAGGCTGAGCCAAAAAAACCCAACAATATATATAAAAAACCAACAATATATATATAAAAAACCAACAATATATAACAATAAAAACCAACAATATATAATCTGATCCATTGGGTTAAGGGGGAAATCAGTTTTAAGAAGAGTTGGTTTTGATACCTCGCTTTTCTCTACCTTTAAGGAGTCTCAAAGCCGCTTACAATCACCTTCTCTTCCCCACAACAGACACCTTGTGAGGTAGGTAGGGCTGAGAGAGTTCGGAAAGAACTGTGACTAACCCAAGGTCACCCAGCAGGCTTCATGTGGAGGAGCGGGGAATCAAACCCAGCTCTCCAGATTAGAGTCTTCCACTCTTAACCATTACACTATGAGAAATAACCACTACACCAATGTACATGAGAATTCTGAAAACTGGTTCAATAGTTTAAAATGGATTTTTGCCATGATAAAATGCATAATTTCTCAGACAGACATTGCTTTATTAGCTGTGCATGGAGGGCTCCTGATGCTCCTCAGGCAATTGTTAGTGCAGTAAAAGGGAATTCAGTTCTGACCAGGGAACTCTCCGAGGATGCTGGGGAAATCATAAGGACCCCCGAGAAGCAACCTCTCTCCTTAATTTTTGTTCCTTTTAGCAGAGCTGAAGAAAAGAAGTACGACTTGATGCTTTTTGTATGCACATCTAATCTTCCTCACTCCCTGCAATGGCAAGAGTGAATCATCAATCCACATCCTAAAAGGAGGGCAGAAGTGATAAGGGCAGCCTTGTGAGGGCAATGGCTGCACATGTGGCAGACAAGCTGCTCAGCTTCCTCTAGAATTAGCACTGCCTGTGCTCGGCCGAAGAGCTGGAGGGTGTGTATGAGTAAATGGGATTAGGATTGCCAACTCCAAGTTGGAAAACTCCTGGGGTTTTGGGAGTGGAGCCTGGGCAGGGTGGGGTTTAGGGAGGGGAGGGACCTCGGTGGGATATAATACCATACAGTCTGCCCTCCAAAGCAAGCATTTTCTTCAGGTAGGGTTGACAACCTCCATGTACTAGCTGGAGATCCCCTGCTATTACAACTGATCTCCACCCGACAGAGATCAGTTCACCTGGAGAAAATGGCTGCTTTGGCAACTGGACTCTATGGGCGAAAACGCACGGTCACTTTAGCCTCCTTTGTTCCCTGTTTCAGCCAGGATTCAGCCAGGATCAAACGCACATTCGGTGAAAACGCATGCGTTTTCGCCCTTAGACATTGAAGTCTCTCCACTCCCCAAACCCCGCCCTCTTCAGGCTCCGCCCCCAAAACCTCCCGCTGGTGGTGACATTTCTCAAGCAGTCAAATCCACAAGATTGATAGAAGACCTGGCAACCATATCTCCAGGTGCACGGATCTCTATAGTCTGGGAATCCATTGTAATTCCAGGAGATCTCCAAGCCCAACCTGGAGGTTGGCAACCTTAAATAGGATACATCCAAGCTAACACCTGCTTTGCTCACTGCAAGCCCCGGGAACACACCCCACCACTGCCCAGAGCCATGAATCTTACTGAGTTGCTCTTTTCCCATTCGCCCTCCCTGTCTCCTTCTCGCCCCCACTATTTCCTTCCTGTGTGAGGAGAGTGGAATAAGCAAGGAAGGTTCATAGATAATCCCTGGAACGCTTGACCTGGCCCTGCTGCCAGCTACTTGTCCCTCTCTGATGCATGTGCTCTACGCAGCCAGGTTTCATTGCCACCAGCATAGGGTTGCCAGGTGCCTGGTGGTGGCAGGCAAACCCCCGGCAATTGACCCTTCTGCCCGCCGACCAGCTGAGAGTCGGCGGGCAAACGTGCACCCACATCACAGAACGTCACTTCCGTGCCGCCATACGAGGGGCCTTATACCACTCAAAGGCCCCTTGCAATGCGTTTACACCAGGAAGCGCCACATCGCAAGTGGCCCTTTACCACTCAAACTGGGAGTTTGAGTGGTATAAGGCCCCTCGCGAGGCGGCACTTCCAGTTATAAACTGGAAGTGACTGCCCACATGCATCAGCACGCATGCGAGATCCCCTCAGCTCTGCCCCAAAAGTCTCCCGCCGGATGAGAGAGGGGACCTGGCAGTCTTACACCAACATAATGAAATGTACACTTTCCTATTACTTTTAGTTATTTCACAAAAAGTAATTGAAAAGTTGCATTTCATTAAACAAAACTCATTTAGCAAAAACTGCCTACATTAATATATGTTTCCCATGATGTTCCCTCTCATGAAAGTTTGCTGTTTTCTTAGTCTCAAAAGACATTTCTCAAGCAGTCAAATCCACAAGATTGATAGAAGACCAGATATAGGTCACAGACTCAAACTCTTCCTTCTGCTGGATACCTGCTTGCGCCCCATAACTACCGTAATTACAACCCATTTCCTAGAAACAGAACTGATTAAAGGGTGATTCATACATTCATGTTCCACACTTAATAAATGCCACTTAACAAATAACTTATGTGTATGAACGGGACAGCACAGCGTTTTAACCCTGAAAAACAGTACTTTTCAGTGGACCAGCTGATGCATTCAGCTGCCAGTCATCAAGTATATAATTATAGAGAAATCACAGGTCCAGACAGGCAGCATTTCACTAGATCAGAGGGTTAATTAGGCAAAAAGGGCCCACCAGGTCCATGAGGAATGGAGAAAGCGGACCTCAGTTTTAGTAGTTTGGTTCAGTAATCCAATGACTAAGCCTGGCTCAAGCTCTATTAAATACATTCAGAGTCCAGACCATAAACACACCATAAATTAATATTTCTATCACATCATCTTTGACTTTTTTAAAGCATTACAGTAAAACAAAGATGATGCTACTTGATTAACCTCACGTGGATTTACAGTTTTTGGCCAAGTCTCTGAAAAAGAAGCCATGAAACAAATCCCACGAATTAGTGCACTACTCTGCTCTCTTTTATTTTTCATGTGTCTATTTGTTAGTTGTCCTGACTTTGATAAGGCAAGGCTAGCCCGATCTTGTCAGATCTCAGAAGCTAAGCGGGGTTGGCCTTGGCTAGTATTTGGATGGGAGACCACCAGGGTCACTGCACAGAGGCAGGCAATGGCAAACCACCTCTGAACGTCTCTTGTTTTGAAAATCCTACAGGGTTGCCACAAGTCAGCTGTGACTTGACTGGGACAAAAAAAAGGGGGAGGTTAGTTGGAAGAAGACTTTAAAAAATAACTGCGTCTGACGTGCCTTTGATTGTATTTTAATAGAATATTATGCAACACTAGCAGTAAACATGTTACAGTTAATATGTAAATAAGTAAATTTAAGTAACAGTGGTGGCAGATTATAGTTTGTAAACACAGCATGAGTGTTTGAGCACACAGCTTTTGAAATGAGTCACGCTGTACTTGTTAGGCATGAGGGTAGGATTGGTTGGAATAAGAGAAGGATGGAGGCATCTTTTGGAGTTTGTCTTTTTCCAGTTTTCTGAATGCAGTGGTGGTCCAGTATAAGAGAGCAGGAGTAGTACCTGTAAGTGTGTGTGTGTGTAAAGTGCCGTCAAATCTGTGGTAACCCCAGCAAGGGGCTTTCAAGGCAAGTGAGAAGCAGAGGTGGTTTGCCATTTGCCTTCCTCTGCAGAGCCTTCCTTTGTGGTCTCCCTTCCAAGCACTGACTCTGCTTAGCTTCTGAGATTGGATGAGAGCAGGCTACACTCTCCAGCAGCAGTGCCTAGGAGACCAGAATTTCAATCTCTCCCCTGGCTATGGAAAAACTCGATAGCCTTTGATGACCAAGTAACAGAGCTGCTAAATCAAACTGAAGAAGCAGAATTTGTTTATTTCTGCTTTGACATCTACTGCAGTATGTGAAATAGGACACGGGGATCAAACCTGTGGTAAGAATCGTGAGCTCAAGGAGTCAATTTGCGAGTTGCTGAGCGAGTTGCTGAGCTTGCTACAGAGGGCACTTTGCTGCAATAACATTCTATCTGGTACAATCAACTTTGGAAGGCAGAAGTGGGTGGCTTCCTCTACTCCATGGTAATTGATGCACAGTGCAAACCTAAGCAGAGTTACACCCTTTTAAGTCCAATGAAGTCATTGCGCTTAACAGTAACTCGCTTTAGGATTGCACTTGCAATGTTCAATCCGATGCTTTTCCATACACATGCATGCAGTTGAAGGGAGAAATCATGCAGAAATTTAGAGTATGGATTTATAAAATATGCTATTGATGCCAAATCATTTTTTTCATCTGATTCAGGTGTATTGGACACTTTCTTGGACCAGCGTCTGGATAAGGAGCAATAACCTGAGGATGAATTTGGACAAGACATCTTTTATAAGCTTAACATTCAGTCACCAACTTCGCCGTGGCTTCTACCCTTGCTGTGTGTCTAGTAATCCACATCATTCCACAGTACAAAGTTTGAAAAGGATTAATAACTTTATGACTGAAACATCAACTTATGTCTAGCATCTGTATGTGTAAAACAGCCATGGATCCATCGCTATAGACAAAGTTTCATGTCACTTCAAAAATGTTTTTTTCTCCAAAGGAGGCAAATCACTTGTTCAATTGGAAGCATTCAATCTCTAACATTTTAAGAGATGTGACATGGAGTCATATACACATCTGAGTTAATCAGCTCTCAGATGGACATGAAGAAGAGTTGGTTTTTATATGCCGACTTTCTCTACCACTTAAGGGAGACTCAAACCAGCTTACAATCACCTTCCCTTCCCCTCCCCACAACAGACACCCTGTGAGGTAGGTGGGGCTGAGAAAGCTCTCACAGAGCTGTAACTTGCCCAAGTCCACCCAGCTGGCTTCATGTGTAGGAGTGGGGAAACAAATCCAGTTTACCAGATTAGCTTCCACCGCTCATGTGGAGGAGTGGGGAATCAAACCCGGTTCTCCAGATCAGAGTCCACCGCTCCAAACCACTACACCATGCTGGCTCCACGCATGCATCAGTTTAGGGTGATTTATTGATACAGATGATACTCACAATGTCCCAACACCTATTTGTAATTTTGTAAAAAAATTGCAGATAAAAAGAAACACAACGGATTTTTCTTTACCTTGTATGTCGTAATTGGGATATCGATGATTATATAGATGAGGTCTCCTAATGCCAAGCTAGCTATTAGCGCATTGGGTCCATTCCTCATACATTTGTTCTGGTAGATAATCCTCAATAGAGTTACATTCCCGACCAGTCCAATGATGAAAATGGCACAGGACATTACTGTGTTGATATATTTGAAAACGTGATTGAATTTAGTACGCTGTTCACAAAGAACCGTTTTGTTTGGCTGTATCAGTTGACTGGGCTCACTGGTAGCAAAAAGTAATCTAGGTTCTACTCCAGAGTAAGTCACAAGATAGTTTCCAGAGTCAGTCAGGTTTGCATAGTGTCTGTTGGGATCATCACTGAAGACCAACCCAGGTATTAAAAGTGCCAAGATAATCCCAAAATGAAAGGCTTCCATCTTCAAATCTTCAACACCAGAAATTAGTATTTTAAATATTGTCTGTCGTACTTAATTCACCTACAAAGAGAAACAATGAAAATATTTATGTTGGAACATCAGCACACTAATTCATGTTTTAAAAGTAGTTATCTGGTATTTCATTCCTAGTTCATGAATCAGAATGACATTTTGATTTTAAATGCACTTACTTGTAAGTTTCGCAGGCTGATTTAAAGAAATCATATATTGAAAACTGTAGTGTTATTTGTATTCACTAAATGAGCCAT
This sequence comes from Euleptes europaea, assembly GCF_029931775.1. NCBI lineage: Eukaryota > Metazoa > Chordata > Lepidosauria > Squamata > Sphaerodactylidae > Euleptes > Euleptes europaea. The sequence goes on along the minus strand of NC_079320.1, from coordinate 42,914,654 downwards.
AGATGGATCCCTACTTGCGTGCAGACACATGTATATAATCTCCATTAACTTCAGAGACACTTTGATTAGAACCATGAAGTGTAATCAGAATGCAATACTATGAACTCAAGGACAGAACGTTTAGAACTATGTTCCAGTAAAGTCAACACAACACGCCCGATGGAAGTTTGCTTACAATCATATATTTCCAACCCCTAATCCTAAATCCATCTCAACTAAGCAAAATGTTTTGAAGTAAACTGCACTGATTTCAGTAAAACATTTTCAATGAAGTGTGCTTAGGGCCATAAAAAGGTAAAGGTCCCCTGTGAAAGCACCGGGTCATTCCTGACCCATGGGGCGACATCACATCCCGGCGTTTACTAGGCAGACTTTGTTTTACAGGGTGGTTTGCCAGTGCCTTCCCCAGTCATCTTCCATTTACCCCCAGAAGCTGGGTACTCATTTTACCGACCTCGGAAGGATAGAAGGCTGAGTCAACCTTGAGCCGGCTACCTGAAACCGACTTCTATGGCTTAGGGCCATGGAAAGACAAAAACTATACATATAAATTACACAGAATACACACTGAGTGGTGAAAAACTTTTGCGCTTGGAAGATCAGCAATGCCAAACAATGGTAGTTTTTTTTTTTTAAACTCTCTAGACACGTCCAAGACTTTTTTCTTCGGCAATAACAGTTAGTCACCCTAAACAAAACCACTATTACGGGCCAAAAAGCCTCAAAGCAAAAAATCCTGCTTAGATTCAACCAGTGAGTCAGTTCCCTTCCTATGCATCATCTTTCTTCAGTACATTATAGGAGATAGTTTCTGGACTTCACTGCCTTATCCAAAGCATGAATAATGGTAATACTGAGTTCTGGGGAAGAAAGGTAGAATATGTACAATAAACAAATGTTAGCCAATGAATTGATGGGAGCTCAGGAAATAACCCAGTCCAGCTGAAATTGTATGTGCGCTTACTTGGGATTGTCCCATTGAATTTAGTGGGACTTACTTCAAAGCATAGGATTGGGATGCATGCGTCCTTAATTTCAATGAAGATTAAGTGCTGAGCTCTGGCTGCATTGTGAGTCGGCCACCACCCATGACGGTTAGGTGTGCTTGAGTCCATTAATACCATGTAATGGACAGCACCGCCTTATATTATGGACCATAGGTTATACGTAATTTTGAGCTTGAAGACATTCCTCCACTGAAACTTGTAGTTCCTAGATGCTAATTTCAATTTATAAACAAGAAAATGAGAAAATATTAATGATGTTACACACGACATGTAGTCTGGCATTTAGTGAAAGACTTAAGTGTAATTTAGCTCAGCTGGAGTCCATCAGACTCGCACTCCAGTCCTAGTGCTAGATTTTTAGGGACAAGTCCAAGTCCCAACGCATTATCTTAATAGGGGTTCCCACAAAGCAGGCTGTAACTCTGTGCATTTGAAGAAGATTTTACCCGTGTAAAGGAAGACCTTCATAAAACCATGAAGTCCACAATCTAACAATGGTCGCAATCTGTCACTAGAGAAAGGCACAATTAACTTCATGGATTTCAGTTAGTTTAGGAGACACATTACAGAGAAGATCCCTTATTAAATCTCTTTACTATTTTATTTTTTTCCTTTAAAGCCATGTGGGACTCTGAATTTGTTTGGATCAGTAGTGCTGTGGGGAAAGGCATTTTGTGGGTTTTAACCCCCTCCCCCCCACACACTGCTATTTTCCCACTTTTCTCTGTACGTTTCCCTTGCAGGACTAATAGCAGATACCTGTATTTTCTCCACCACTGCAGATTCCAAATGAGAAAATGATGTAAGCAGAAATACTTAATTATCTGTCAATACTGGCAGCATTCCCATGCCATAACTACTTAAAGTAAAAACAAAAATAATTGGGAGGTTCAATCTCAGGACTGCATAATACATAGTTTGTCTCTAAGTGAAATAGAGCTTCTGCAAAGCCTGTGATAAGATCTTTTCCATCTCTCCTACCCAACAGCCTTTAACAGGAGATGCCTGGGATTGAACTCGGGACCTTGTACATGCAAAGCATGTGCTCCAGCGTGGAACTTTTGCTCTCTCCAAGGGAAAATCGGTGCCATATTCCTGCCTGGCAGCCACTTGGAATCAACAGGAAAACTGTCCAAGTTAAATTCCCAAGTCCCCACAAAAGTCCCATGATAATAAATATAAAAATAACAAGAATTATTTCAGTATGAATGATATAACAGAAATCCTTCTATGAGAATGCCTTTGGGGATAATAGAACATTTGCCACACATGTACACACTTTAGGAAGTCACAGCGGAGAATGGAAAGCGCTAAAGATCCAGTGGTTTTTTGTGTGTGTTAGCTTCTCTGAAAAAAGTTAGTTGTGCGTTAGATAATGGGAATCTAAACAGTTTTGTGGCTGTGTTATATAATGGTTAGAGGTGGATGCGGATCTGGGAGGCCCATGTTCAAATCCTTACACTACCACGGAAGCTTGCTGGATGACTTGTGGCCAGTTCTGAGCCTAACAGACCTCAAAAGATTGTGTTTATCAGGATAAAATAGAGGAGGGAAAAACCTAAATTGTGTTGGGGAGAACGACGAGAGAACATTGAGTATAAATATCTAACAACTAAATATGTTTTCAGAATCTTGCCCTAACGAGGTTTTAAGCATTCACTATATGTACATTATCTGACATTATAGAACACACGGGAGAGTAGGGAATAAAGAAAGGCGAGTGTGTGTGTGTAAAGTGCCGTCAAGTTGTAGCCAATTTATGGCAACCCAGTAGGGTTTTTGAAGTAAGAAACTAACAGAGGTGGTTTGCATTTGCCTCTCCATAGCATCCCTGGCATTCCTTGGTGGTCTCCTATCCAGGTACTAGCCAGGGCCAAACCTGCTTAGCTTCTGAGATCTGACTAGATCAGTCTACCTGGGACCTGACTGTCAAAAGCCAGACAAGGAAATTTTAGTATGATCCAGGGCTATCAGAAGCCTGTCTTCCCCAGCACACTACATTGACCATGCTTTTGTTTAATCCCATCCCTTCCTGTCTCTGTCATATTTTCTCCTTCCACTATAACTACCTTCCTTTTCTGAAAGCCACATACCAACCCCTTCTACTTCAGGCAACAAGATCCACAGATGCCACCGGCAGCATTGTGGCTTCTTCTGCCTAGGCTCCTACAGGTCAGGGTGTGTGTGTTTTCAAACAGGGTAGGAAAATGGCAGGTTTCTATTATAACTAAAATTCCACGTAGGGCACTTTCAATGCACTTTAAGAATTGTGGATTTTGCCATTTCACACAGTAAAATCCAGCTCCAAAGTGGATTGAAAGTGCATTATTTGGCATGTGTGAAAGTGCCAAGACTTTCTCATTATTCTCAGGCTATGATCTGGGTAACTAATTTAAAGTGGTTTTGAGTGGATCTAATTAAATGATAACTTTCCTTGAACTATAAACTGATTAGATTCTTCTGAGGCAATGCGGATAACAATCTAACCCTGGAAAACCTGGTCACAGCTCAGAAAAAAATCCCTATAACTACAATCAAATAAACGTAAGTGGGATGTACTTCTGAGCAGCGAAATCAACAACACTGAAATCAACAGCATTTAAAGTTAGCTGTGACCAAGTTCTATTCCATTACTTAAAATGCAAAGCAAATTTTCATGGATTGTGCCCAATTGTTTATAATTGATCTCAGCCAGTCTAATCTCTAGTTATGTTCGTTTTGGAGTGCAGTCAAGTGGGATTTACTTCCATTTAAAGAAAACAAACTTTTTAGGACGGAAATGTCAAGTTGGTTTAAATCCCCGCTTTCTGTACATGGAGTTGAAGCTCTCTTAGTATGAGGCCTAGAAAGGAACAGTCTAAATTGTCAGAGCTAAGTAGTCAGGAACATCTACACAAGTTTTCAGGACTCCTCTATGCTAAACTGGGGTTTACTAGGCCAGATCCATTCATTTCACAGACTATATTTCAGCACGCACAATCTCTGACGTTGCCGGTTGTCTCCAAATTGAACCCGCTATCTCTTCTGTTCTTCTAAGCCCGTGGTTCTCAACCTTTTTTGCTCCATTCCCCGCTTTCCCCATTGTTCAGAACGTAATTCCCCGCTTCCCAAGACAGTCATACACTTTACTGAATGTTGCAGATTAAATTAAAAACAAACTACAATTTTACAGATTGTACATAATCTACAGGACATCACATTTCGATGAATAGTGGTCCCAATGCCCCCCCAACCCTAAAATCCCCCTTGTTGAGAACCCATGCTCTAAGCCCTCTCCCCACCCCCGTGGGAAAGCAGCCTGGAAGGGGGGGTGGGATTTTTAGTGGTTAAAGGGCAAGAAGAGAAACTGCTGAATTACAGTTGATATTCAAACTAAAGTCAATGCATTTACCTGGGCTGAATAAAGACCTTGCATTCATGCCTCATTACCAGTGCTGATTTCTCCACACCCATCTCTCCTCTGGACATCACAGACTCTTCTGCATGCCACACTCATCCCATCACGCCTGCTATTCACATTGACATGTGTGTGTGTGTGTGTGTGTGTTAAGTGCCGTCAAGTCGCTTCCGACTCATGGCGACCCTATGAATGAAAGTCCTCCACTATCTTTGACAGCCTTGCTCAGATCTTGCAAACTGAGGGCTGTGGCTTCCTTTATTGAGTCCACCCATCTCTGTTGGGTCTTCCTCTTTTCCTGCTGCCCTCAACTTTTCCTAGCATGACTGTCTTTTCCAGTGACTCTTGTCGACACATTGACATAGACAATGTGTCGACAAGAGACATACACATTGACATACTGTTAACATTTACATACGAATGCTTCACAGCGGGTAGCCGTGTTCGTCTGTTTGCAGTAGTCAAAAAGGGCAAGAGTCCAGTAGCACCTTAAAGACTAACAAAAATATTTTCTGGTAGGGTATGAGCTTTCTGAAGGGTGGGTAGGGTATGAGTATCTGAAGAAGTGAGCTGTGGCTCACGAAAGCTCATACCCTACCAGAAAATATTTTTGTTAGTCTTTAAGGTGCTACTGGACTCTTGCCCTTTTTGAATACTAACGCTTGTCTGAATTCCCTCTCCTCTCCTTAAAGACAGATGGGTTCCCGTTCTAGCCGTATCTGAAGAAGCGAGCCGTGGCTCACGAAAGCTCACGCCCTGCCAGAAAATATCCCTGCGAGCCTTTAAGGCGCTACTGGACTCTTGCCCTTTTCTACTAGGAAGGGAAAGGGTTAAGTAGCCCCTCCCCCGCTCCCCGTCTGAGACCCCGGGGGCTGCTTTTCATTAAGGGGTGGGGGGAGAGAGAGCGTGTCCGCGGGTCTCCCGCGCAGGGGCCGACGCCGCAGACCAACGCAAAAGGGAGCTCCGTTCGCTTCGGGATAACGACCCGTCCGCCTCCTCTCCTCCTGCGCCAGCGGGACATCAGTGTGCAGAGAAGGGGCTTTGCTACCACGCCGAAGATCAGCAGCAGGGTTATTACGCGTGGCAGCGAGATGCGTCCTCGCGCATCGCTAATTAACACGACAGGGCGTCGCTGGCCCGGCTCTCTCCAAGCCCCGGCTGAAGCACGCTTGCTTTGCCCCTCACACCTAGGAGAAAGTTCACCGCGGGTAACCGTGTTAGTCTGTCTGCAGTAGTAGAAAAGGGCAAGAGGCCGGTAGCGCCTGAAAGACTCGCAAAAATATTTTCTGGTAGGGTGTGAGCTTTCGTGAGCCACAGCTCCGCTGTGGCTCACGAAAGCTCACACCCTACCAGAAAATATTTTTGCGAGTCTTTCAGGCGCTACCGGCCTCTTGCCCTACCTAGGAGAAAGGGGCAGCCCGGTCGCCCCCTCCCGCCTCGCCCCCCTCCAGCGCCCCAGCCCGAACAAAGCGCTCCAGACGGCCCCGTCCACCCACCGTGCTGCGCCTGGCGAAGGGGTCTCGCGCCTCTTCCCGTGGGCACCATGGGCGGCTGCGCGCAAAGTTGGAGGGGGACCCTCCCGCGTCCGTCTGGCTGGGCTTCCTCGCCGGGGCGGGGGGGGGGAGGAAACCAAAAAGAGAAGCACTCCGAGCCGACCCGCCCGCCTCCGTCTGGCTGGCTGTCTGGGGGGGATTCGGACTCTCCACCTCCGCGGTCTCCTCGCCCCCCCCCCCGCGCCCCCGATTGGAAAGGCTGAAAGGAAAACCTCCAGCCCGAGAGGAGACCCCGGCCAAAAGAAGGGGGAAGCGAAGCGCCTTAACCGTTTCCTCCCTGGGCTGGAGGCGGGGCTGTGCCCACTCACTCAAGGGAGAGGGGCGAGGCGGACCTCCCGGCAGACACGTGCAGCTCGCTGGAACGACCCGGGAAGGAGAGTAGGGAGGCGCAGCGGAGGATTCGCGGCTTGTGACTGTGCGCACGCCCCTCAGGGGCCATTTATTCGTGGAAGGTTTTGCATTGGGGTTGTCCCTCTCTAGATGCACATTCTCCCCATCTCAATTCTCCGAACTCTGCCTGGCGGCTTATTGTTGAGTTTTGAGAACATGGATGGGGGGGAAGTGCATCGAAAGAGTGGCAAATCCAAGGCAAAACCTTCCACGAATCCTCGCCTTAGGGGTGAGGAGCACGTCCCAAGCTCAGGGGGTGAGGAACGAGCAGATCTGCCGATTTCACACGTCCACACTCGCCCACGCAGAAAAGATCTCCGTGGCGCAGAGTGGCGAGCTGCCCTACTGCAGTCAAAAGCTCGCCTCTTGACCTGAGTTCGATCCTGACGGAAGTCGGGTTCAGGTAGCCGGCTCAAGGTTGACGCAGGCCATTTATACATGGGAGGTTTTGCCACTCTTTAGACGCACATTTTCCCCATCTAAATTCTCAAAACTCAACAATAAGCCCCCATGCAGAGTTTTGAGAATTCAGTTGGGGAAAATGTGCATCTGGAGAGCAGTAAATACAAGGCAAAACCTCCCAGGCATAAATGGCCTCAGCCTTCCATCCTTCCGAAGTCGGTAAAATGAGTACCCAGCTTGCTGGGGGTAAAGTGTAGATGACTGGGGAAGGCAATGGCAAACCACCCCATAAAACACAGTCAGCCCAGTGAACGTTGGGATGTGACATCACCCCGTGGGTCAGGAATGACCCAGTGCTTGCACAGAGGGCTACCTTTACCTTTACACACACACAGGGTTATGTACACTTAGGAAAACCATCACTATGAAGTGGCCCTTAAATCCATGAACCCCAGAAAAGAGCCCCACAGCGTTAAGACAAAGATCTCATAAGCTGACCAACCTTTAAATCCCAACAGCTTTTGTCTCTTGTATTGTTATCCCACCCTTCTTCCAAGAAACTCAGGATAGTGCCTCCATTTTATCTTCACAATCACAACAACCCTGTGCAGTAGCTTAGACATTAAAAAAGAGTGACAGTACCAGAGTTACCCACCAAGCTTCATGACTTGAGTAGAGATTGAGTACAGTGACCACTACATCACACTGTCTCTCTTTTGTGATTCTCTGTCCAGGGGCACATTTAGGCCACAGAGAGTGGTTTTAGTAGTTGTGGATGAGATTTGCTACCCTTGCTTCAACTTTTGGGGAGGGGCTGTTGCTCACTAGTAGAGCATCTGCTTCACTTGCAGAAGGTCCCAGGCTCAATCCCAGAATCTCCAGCTAGATAAAGTGGGAAAAGGTAAAGGTCCCCTGTGCAAACAGCGGGTCATTCTTGACTCATGGGGTGATGTCACATCCTGGTGTTTACTAGGCAGACTTTGTTTGCGGGGTGGTTTACCAGTGCCTTCCCCAGTCATCTTCCTTTTACCCCCAGCAAGCTGGGTACTCATTTTACTGACCTTGCACACTGGAAGGATGGAAGGCTGAGTCAATCTTGAGCCAGCAACCTGAAACCAACTTCCCTTGGGATCAAACTCAGATAGTGAGCAGAGCTTTGGACTGCAATACTGCAGCTTACCACTCTGCGCCACGGAGCTCCTAGATAAGGTGGTAGGTGATGTAAAAGACCACTACCCAAGACACTGGAGAGCAGTTTGAGTAGACAATACCAACTGACCTTGATGGATCAATAGTCTGATTCAGTATAAGGCAGCTCGATGTGTAACATTGCTCATGCATACTCTTTCCAAGGATGTTCCTTCAGATGTCAACAAGGTATCTTTAAAATTATTTTCTGCATTTTAAAGTAATCTACATCCATATGTTAGTCCCTTCCAAAGAGCTTTATGTGGGAGATCATTAATTTCCCCTTTGTTTTACAAAAAATGAGCTGAGGTTCTAAGGGCAACTTACCTAAGACCAATGAAATGAACACACAGCCAAGCAAAACTTTGAAGCCAGGGATCCTTTTCAAGTCAACTGGATCAATCTAAGGCATTCCAACCCTTTCAAGAACAATCCTTCTAAGCCTGTTTTCTTTGATGGACTTAGAAGGGTGTAACTCTGTTTAGGATTGTATTGTTAAGCAGGTTTAATATTTTCTGGCATGCACCCTCTAGACCAAGGCCCAGTCGCAAATAGGTTGCATGCAACTGTCTGTATGCTCATACCAGCTGATCTGTGGGTTAGCACTGTCAACTCTGACAGTCCTTTTCATTTTTATAGGGGGCTGGAAGTTCTTTATCCTCTGAACAAGGAATCAGTACTGCCACAACTGACAAGGCCAACCCTTCAGCTGCATGCTTCCTTCAGAGACACAGGGTGGTTAAGAGCAGTGGTTTGGGGTGGTAGAGTCTGATCTGGAGAACCGGGTTTGATTCCCCTCTCCTCCACATGTGCGGAGGAGGCTAATCTAATGAACTGGATTTGTTTCTCACTCCTACACACGAAGCCAGCTGGGTGACCTTGGGCAAGTCACAGCTCTGCTAGAGCTCTCTCAGCCCCACCTACCTCTCAGGGCATTTGTTGTGGGGAAGGGAAGGTGATTGTAAGCTGGTTTGATTCTCCCTTAAGTGGCAGAGAAAGTCGGCATATAAAAACCAACTCTTCTTCTTCTGGACGTAGCAATGGGAACTCAGCAACTAGGGGCCCTGGATGCAATGATCTAGCCTTGTATATGCAGCTCCTGATTGGCAGAGAACATATCATGGAAACCTGTATGTATGGAAACCTGCTTCTGCTTCATTTGACTGGGGTACTACTGCACAAATGTAGACAGGATCTGACAAATGTCCTGAAACTATAACAGCATTTTTTTTTAAATACCCCATTAGATTCAATTAGTGCCTGCCCTTTCACAAGTACTTCAAACCTTTCTTTTTCAATGACATGTGTAAATAAGAGATACCAGATAGTGGAGGCTTGCAGCCTGCACAGTTGAAACGGATAGCCCTCAGGCTACAAAAAATACTTTGTAGTAACTATATTCCAGACACTTGATTTCATTAATAATGAGATTGTTCCAAAATTTGGAAGCAAACCGCAATCATCCATGGAGCAAGTGAATGGCTTGCTAACAAATTAAATGGGAAAAGACTCCACCTCCAAGTCAATGCAATGAGCCTGCAAAAACCTGCCCTTAGGACAAAGGGCTTCTAGTTCATGGTTAGTGAATCTCTTTATTTATGCACTTTTTAACCCCCCCTTTCTCCCCTCAATGCAGACATAAAGCCGTTTAGAATATCAAAAAGCAATAGGAAACCATCAGTTCTATAAACATTTTAAACACAAGTCACCAAACAACAAATTTATCTGCCATCAACAAACTTCCGGCTGGGGTGGGTGGGGTAAAAGTGCAAGAAAATAAAGAAATAAATAAACTAAGGGGGTGGGAGCAAGTGGTAAGAGAGCTCTGTCAGGGATAGAAACAGTTGCTCCTCAAACAGGCATCCAGGCCAGGATGCTGTTCTTGTTTACTTCGAAAATGAAAGGGTCCTTTCATCTATTCAGTAGGTCTTTTTTGGTGATTGAGATAGCTGAAATAAGCAGAAGTATTGTGGCAGCCTAAAGACTAACACAATTTTATTCTAGCATAAACTGTTGCGGACTAGACCTATTTCTTCAGATGCATGTGAAGAAGTGGGATGTAGAGCCAGTGTGGTGTAGTGGTTAAAAGCAGTGGTTTGGAGTGGTGGACTCTAATCTGGAGAACCGCGTTTGATTCCCCACTCCTCCACATGAGCAGCGGATGCTAATCTGGTAAACTGGATTTGTTTCCCCACTCCTAAACATGAAGCCAGCAGGGTGACCTTGAGCTAGTCACAGCTCTCTTAGAGCTCTCTCAGCCCCACCTACCTCACAGGTTGTCTGTTGTGGGGAGGGGAAGGGAAAGTGATTGTAAGCCAGTTTAATTCTTCCTTAAGTGGTAGAGAAAGTAGCATATAAAAATGAACTCTTTTTCTTCTTCTAGTCTAAGAATATTCATTTTGGAATTACCGTAAGAAGTTTCAGTCTTTAGGTGCCCCAAGACTCCTGCTTATTTTTTTCTGCAACCAACTATCCCACATGGGCAGCTGCGTTAGTCAAGTCATTCTTCATAATAGCCATTAAATACAATCCTTTGCATTTGTTTCTTAACCTGAAGAACTCTGAGAAACATTTTCTCTAAAAGGAGATGGGAGAATGTTCTCTGCCTTCTGTTTGTTCTGTTTTTCCAGCTTCCTGTGTTGCCATGCATCACAACAGAAAGTTGTTTTCTTTCGGATGACAGACCCTGTTTCATGTCAGCCTCGCCTCGATGCTTTCTGTAAATGACCACAGTTCTAAGCTGAGTACACAGAGATAGCGCTAAAACACCTGTGTAGTGGCACTCTTGAAATGTGGTTTAGCCTATGCTCATAATCTCAAGGGGTATGAAAATATTGGGGGGGGGGGTTGCTAGCTTCTCAGAGTTTGATTAAACAATTGCTGTGATCCTAAATGTTATGTATGCGTGTGTGATTGAATCAAGGGAATAACGATCCTTGTAACTTCATCAGGGGAAACCCTGGGCAGCTTGGTGTTCCCCAAGGCTCCTGAACTGTATGTTCCCATTGGCTACCGGGGTTCCCCCCCATCACAGACTGGGGGGGAGTGGCCACAGGCGGCCAGGGGGGCATATAAGCAGAGGTCTGGTCATTGTAAGTCAGTTCTCGTTCACCTAATAAAGCGGTTGCTGTCGGAACTCCCTCTCTGACCTCGCGTGTTCCCCCACGCGGACTTAAGACTAAACATGCTTACTTTGAAAGCCCACCCAATTTAGATTTAAATGAGAGATGTTTTTCAGAATATAATCCACCTACATTTTCTGTACATCAAAATTAAAACAACCCCTTGGTTGCTGCATGGGCTTATTAGTTACACATGTATTTTAAACAGTAGTGTAATGTATTGAGAAAGTTCCTGGACAGTTGTTGTCTCAGTCGTACCCTGGTAGCCTGAACCAATGTGATCCAAGTCCCAGCAGAATCAGCAGTTTGGGTTGGACCTGGCTACAGCAGCTTGTATCATTACTTTAGTCTCTGGATGGCTCCAGGCTGAACAGCTCCTATGGGGCTGCTAGCTTTGCAGGGACTGCTTGGATTGGCTTGCTTCTGGGCAATTTTAACTACCAAGTTTACCTGTGTGTGTGCGTAAAGTGTTGTCAAGTCGCAGCTGACTAATGATGACCCTGTATGGAGTTTTCAAGGCAAGAGATGTTTGGAGGTGGTTTGCCATTGCCTTCCTCTGCATAGCGACCTTGGTGGTCTCCCATCCAAATACTAACCAGGGCTGACCCTGCTTAGCTTCTGAGATCTGACAAGATCAGGCTAGCTGGGACATTCAGGTCAGGGAAATTTACCCATACAGTAGTTTAAATAAAGCTGCAACACTGCGGACTGATTACAACATTAGGACCTCTTCAAAGACACTTTTGTGTGGTGGAAGCTCCATGCAGAGAGGCCTCACCATTTGTAAGATGCTTCCAATGTGAATCAGTCTTATTGCCCAGAGAGGTCATTTGTCATGTTCTTGTCAGTAATTGACATGGCAATGCTACATGTAAGCAATATCATACCTGTGCATGGAGATGCTTTGTGTGGAGCAGTTTTCAGGCAGTTCCATATTGGGGCAATAAGACTCAGATATACTTTGAATGCTTCAGGATGGACAGTGACTCTGATGCAAATTTCTTCTCCAGTAAAATACCTTCTTTGAAGAATATTTGCAAGAATTAATTTAAAGTCATACACTCCATAAATATATCTAATCCCTTCTTAAAGCCATCTATGCTAGTGACCATCACTACATCCACTGGAAGTGAATCCTACAGATTAATTACTCATTTGTCTGGTCCACACCTAAGGGGCCCTCAAGCTCTCAGCCTAACCTACCTCACAGTAGTGTTGTAAGAATAAAATGGGGGAGAAGAGAACCGTTTAAGCTGCTTTGGGTCCCCAGTGCAGAGGAAAGTTGGATATAAATAAATACATTAATAGAAACTTTGACTGGATCATGGCCTATGTATGAATTAATGCAGTGGGGTATACCTGAAGAGGAATTTTCCTCAGGGCAACTCCTAACTGTCTGGTAAAGCATGTGCGTGTGTGTGTTAAGTGCCCTCAAGTCGCTTCCAACTCATGGCGGCCCTATGAATCAGTGTCCTCCAAAATGTCCTGTCTTTGACAGCCTTGCTCAGATCTTGCAAATTGAGGGCTGTGGCTTCCTTTATTGAGTCCATCCATCTCTTGTTGGGTTTTCCTCTTTTCTTGCTGCCCTCAACTTTTCATAGCATGACTGTCTTTTCTAGTGACTCTTGTCTTCTCATAATGTGACCAAAATATGATAGCTAACTATCAACAACTACAGAAATGTTGTGTTGTTTGCATGGGTCTTAAGCTGACACAAATTCTTTCACTAAAATCATTGATAAATGAAAACATGCAGCTGGGGAAAGCTGCCTGTAAGTCAACAACATTCCTGTCTCTAAGCATGCTGTGTGGCTCTGAGCAGATGACATATTTTTCAGTCATCACAAACAGCTCTCACACACAGGCTGGCATAGACCTTCCTTGCCTTACTATTTCCAGATTTGTTATTTACTACAATGCAGAGGTTCCAAGGTAGGTTTATAATTAATGGCTTGGGGAAAGGGCTTTTTTTCTCTCTCAGAAATAGCAATTGTTGAATTTTACACTCAGAAAAAATATTAGGATATGTTTCGTCTTTAGAATCATTATAATTTAATTTGTTACAGTTATAGAACCTGACCAATGGAAACAAGAACATCAGTTTTCCACATTACATAGGACCTATTTGAGTTTATACTTATTTAATGATGGATTAAGCAAGATGACTGTTATGTTTGTAAAGAACTTAAAAATGTTTCCTCAGATGTTTCCACTTAAGGAAGATCAAAATATAAATCCAGACCTTTACAGCTCATGCATATTTATGTTTGTCATATTCATGAATCTGCCATGTTAAAACCTTAACCTAGTGAGGTAAACAGCACAAACAATAGACTAATGCAATTAACGTTCATAAAACAAGCTAAACAAAAAGAAATTTATTTTCCAAAACATCTGAGCAGTGACAAGGCCTGGCAGTATCCCCTTTCAATAGCTGCATGCCCTACGTGCATACAAAGAGCGGGATCTAACAGCTGTTAATATGTTTAGGGTGTGCCCAGAATACAACATGCACTTATCAAGAATAGTCCCCTTCCCTATCTGCAGAGTAAATAGAATGAAGGCAGACTTGAAGAGAAGAGATCTTTTATCAAATTGTTGGCTCTTTGGAAACATTTTTGTCTGCAGTAGCTTGTTTTTGGGGGGCGGAGCCTAAGAAGGGCGGGGTTTGGAATGGGGAGGGACTTCAATGCCATAGAGTACAATTGCCAAAGCGGCCATTTTCTCCTGGTGAACTGATCTCTATCGGCTGGAGATCAGTTGTAATAGCAGGAGATCTCCTGCCACCATCTTGAGGTTGGTAACCCTAGTAATAGGTTAGGCTGAGAGAAACAGTAAACATTACAAGGTCACCCAGCAAGATTAATTCCAGAGTGGGTATTTGCATCTGGGTCTTCCTAATCTAGGGTTGCCAACAGACCTGAAAAAGAAAAATCTTGTCCTTTTAACAGAGGGTTAGTATGTGGAAATGGGGAGGAGGAGTCAATTAATACCCACTATTTAATAACATCTGGCTAAGCCTCCATTCAAAGGACAGGACATTTTTCGTCAGGGCAGTGGGCAATCTTACCCAGAGCCTAGTCTGAGACTTTAGTACACCATGCTGGTTAGATACAGCATAGTCAACAGAAAATAAGCAAAACTGATAGATAGGCATAGTTTTAAAAAGCGTTTTCATTTTATTTACCACCCTTTCTGGATTCCTTCAATTGTCACATTGTGATTGTAGCCATCTTTCTACCCTTTAGCTGCATGAGGAAAATGGAAAAGAGCACAAGAATACAAAGAAACAAGTCTGAACTTTATTACAATTTACCTTTGCATCCTTGGTGTTTTGGCGATAACCCTGAAAGAATACAAGAGAAAACAGCATTTTCCCTAGTGTTTTCCACTGGTTTTATTATTAGAATGTAACATTTAACAAATGTAAACACTGCACACTGGGAATGTAGCTGAAGAGGTCAGCGGCAAAACAGAATAGCATTGCAGTTTAATGAATTGTCATTCTACAAACTAAAGGAACCAATACCTCATTTTTATTCCAACATAAAATCTAGTCCCTTTTTCCTCGCAAGATGATTAGCCTTCCTTAGGTTGTGCCTAAGAAGTAGTCTAACATTGCAATCCTAAACAGAGTTACACCCTTATAAGCCCATTGCTGTCAATGGATTTAGAAGGGTATAACTAGGGCTGCCAAGCTCCAGGTAGTTGTGAAAACAGCAGCATGAAGGCTCACAATAATGTAAATATTGTATTAATTACTAATGAAAATAATTGTTAAAGAGCTTGGCAATATAATTTTTGACAATATAATTAGAAACAAAAAAGAAACAAAAAAGAAGAAAAAGCATTGCTTCATGCATATAATCAATTCAACACAAAGTAAGTACACCCAAAGCAAAATACATGTACACGGCGTGGCTACACGGCGTGGCTACAAAAACAAGGCGTGGCTATGGGCTCCGCGTGCGCCCCTGCCATAGCCAACTTATATATGGCGGATTTTGAAAGTAAGTTTCTTTTTTGCAATACGTTTTTTCAATCACACGTCTTATTTTATTTTAGATTTATTGATGATTTATTTTTTGTCCTGGATTCTGTCAACACCTTTTCCGAATTGAACAGGTGGTTCAACTCTTTGGACAGTCATCTTAAATTTTCTGGAGGTTCTGACCCCCAATCTATCAACTTCCTTGACATCACGGTCTTTAGGACCCAGACGGGTCAGATTGCAGCCAAACCCTTTAAAAAAGCTACAGATCGTGGCGCAGGGTTACATTTTGAATCACACCACCCTCTTCATTTGCGTAGAAACTTACCTTTTAGCCAATTTTTAAGGCTTAAACGCAATTCTACTTTTCATCAGGATTACATACAAACCACATCTGCATTATGTGCCCAACTGAGAAATAGGGGTTACAATGACCAGGTCTTAAATGCAGCCTATACTAAAGCGGAACTAAAAACTAGAGAGTCATTATTTCTGTCGGAGCAAACAAAGAGCAGTACCACTAGGATTGTTTCATCCCTAGAATTTAATCATCTTACTAATGATATCAAAAGGATAATCAACAAGCATTGGCACATTCTGCACACCGTTCCAGGTTGCCAAGAATTTCCGCTCTTTGGCTTGAGAAAAACAAACTCACTGAGAGACCAATTAATACAAACAAGTGCTACTCCGGTACAACAGGAAGTTACTTTCGGCCATTTTAAGTGTGGCTCCTGTACCTTTTGCCCGTTAAGCCTACAAGTTAAGGAAGTCAGCTCTACAGCATTTAAATTTAAATATAAATTAAGACATTTTAGTAACTGTGCATCATACAATGTGGTCTATGCGGTCACGTGCCCGTGTTCCTTAATTTATATTGGCTCAACCACACGCCAATTAAAACTTAGAATTGGCGAGCATAAAGCGCGTTTACGCGCGAGGAATCTCGAAGCGCCATTAACAGAGCATTTTCTGAAAAAGGGACACTCAGAGAATGACATGCTCTTCTTTGCATTATGGAAATATAGACCCAAACCTTTTCATCATCAAAATGTAGCCCAGATTTTGCACAGGCAAGAAATGAAACTCATTTTTCTCTTTAAAACACTGACCCCTACTGGACTAAACAGTGACTTTGATTTATCCTGCTTTTTGTAATATGTAGCTTTAAGACCTCAGAATGCCATGTATTCAATTCACCTGTATGTAATGAGCTGCTACTTTAAAATTCATACCCTGACATTATTTCATGATCTGTTACCTCGCTGAAGGACATGAGAACCTGTGGTCTATGAACCCCCTGGGTCAATTGTAAGACATATGGTAAGAACATTCTGTTTTTTATATATCAGAAAATATTTAGCAATGGATTTTATGTTATATAAGCCTTTATTTTGCCTAGAGAGTTTTCACATGATGGCAACATCCGACTGAAGAAGCACATGCGAAACGAATACCAAACCGGAGGTGTCGTCTCGGCTTCTTGGCTTCCTTCATCACCTTCTTCTTGATATATCAAGTACACCACAGAGACTCTTTACCACTTGTTAGTGGAACATTTTTCTCATTTGAGGGCAATTCGCCCGTGTACATGTATTTTGCTTTGGGTGTACTTACTTTGTGTTGAATTGATTATATGCATGAAGCAATGCTTTTTCTTCTTTTTTGTTTCTTTTTTGTTTCTAATTATATTGTCAAAAATTATATTGCCAAGCTCTTTAACAATTATTTTCATTAGTAATTAATACAATATTTACATTATTGTGAGCCTTCGTGCTGCTGTTTTCACAACCTCGTTATTTTCAGCATAGGTACTGTGTTTGTTGAGAGAAGCTCCAGGTAGTAGCTGGAGATCTCCCGCTATTACAACTGATCTCCAGCCGAAAGAGATCAGCTCACCTGGAGAAAATGGCCGCTTTGGCAATTGTACTCGATGGCGTTGAAGTCCCCTCCCCTCCCAAACCCCACCCTCCTCAGGCTCTGCCCCAGAAACCTCCCGCCGATGGTGAAGACGGACCTGGGAACCCTAGGTATAACTCTTCTTAGGATTGCACTGTCAGCCAATTACTTAGGCACAACCTTAGTCAGAAAACAAGCGGGAACCTGCAAGGACTTGCGGGAGGCATATCATTTCCCCCTCCTGCACTATTTCCTCTTTCCCTTACCTGAAACCCCTTTTCCTGCTTCCTTCTCTCCTTCCCACTCAGCAGCCAACCTACCTTTTTCTGCCCCCATCTTCAGCTTCCTCCCCCCAGCAGCCTCTGCCTAGGAAAACTATGGTCCAGTTGTGTGGAGCAAGCCACTGGGCCAGGCCCATTTGCATGATAGGGAACCCACAAAGACTTGTTGGGGGGCACCTCACTTTCCCCTTATCTCCCTCCCCACGTTATTTTCTCTTTCCCTCCTCCTGGCAACCCCCACATTCTCTCAACTATGTCTGCTTCATCTCTCCTTCCCAGACATTCCAACCTCTCTTTTATCTGCCTCCCAACTTCAACTGTATTTATTATTTATCTACTTCATTTATACTTCACCTTTCTTCAAAGCAGCTTACATTAGTCTCCTCTCTTCCTTTTTATCCTCACAGCAACCCTGTGAGGTTGGTTAGGCGGCAAGTATGTGACTGTCCCCAAATCACCCAGTGAGCTTCAACAGCAAGATGGGGATTTGAACCTGGGCCTACTCTGAAGCTCTAACTGCTACACCACACTGTCTTTCATAGGGTGGCTGTTGTTGAAAAGCAGCAAGCAGCCAGGCCTAGTTGAGTCATGCAAGTCAGGTGATAACAAGTCACTCCGAGGTTGCTCTGAGGCTAGTGCCAACCTCCAGGTGGGACCTGGTGATCTCTCAGAAGTACAACTGAACTACAGACAACAGTGAACTGTCCCCCTGGAGAAAATGGCTGCTTTGGAGGGTGAACTGTATGTTATTATATATGGCTGAGGCCTCTCTCCTCCCTAAACGCTATCCCCACCCCCAAGACTCCACACCAAAATCTCCAGGAATTTCCCAAACTGGAGCTGGCAATTCTATCCAGCCCTGGCCTCAGAGTCTTCCCTCAAAGGCCAAAATGGGCTTGGAAAGGGCCTATATAGGGTTGCCAGGTCCCTCTTTTCCTCCGGCAGGAGGCTTTCGCGTTTAAGCGCACATGCCGACGCACACACAGCACTTCCAGTTTAGAACCGGAAGTGCTGCCTCGCAAAGGGCCTTTACCTCTTAGTTTGAGTGGTAAAGCCACCCTTTACCACTCAGACTAAGAGGTAAAGGCTCCTCACAAGGCGGAACTTCTGGTTCTAAACCGGAAGTGCCTTGCGCGTTATGCACGCGTGCGTGCATATTTGCCCGCCAACCCTCAGGTGGTTGGCGGGCAGAGGGGGCAATTGCCGGGGGTTTGCCTGCCACCAGCGGGCACCTGGCAACCCTAGGCCTATAACTGAAATTTTATCCCCCCAAAACAGAAATGCTACTGCTGGGGGGAAGGTTTGACTCATGAACTGGGGATATTTCCTATTCTGGATGCGGTTGCATTCTGCCTAAAGGACCAGGTTCATAGCATGGGGGTGTAGCTGGACCCAGGAGCCAGGACTCCTGTTAGACAAGCTGCAGCGGTGGCCAGGGATGCCTTTCACCAGCTTTGGCTGGTGAGCCAACTACAGCCCTTCCTGGGCAGGAAAGATCTTGCCACTGTGGTGCAGGCCCTGGTAACATCTGGATTAGATTACTCCACAGTGCTCCACATGGGGCTGGCCTTGAAGACTGTCTGGAAGTTGCAGTTGGTACAGAAAGCTGTAGCCAGAATGTTCACTGGAGTGGGTCATAAGGATCACATCACCCCAGTTGGGTTCCATCTACACTGGCTCCAAATTTGCTTCCAAGCCCAATTCAAAGTGTTGGTATTGACTTTAAAGCCCTATATGGCTTGAGGCCAACATACCTTAAGGACCACCTTGTCCCATATGAATCTACCAGTTTACTCCAGTTATCTTTGGAGGCCCTGCTTTGGGTATTCCTGCCATCTCAGGATAGACAAGTGGCAACCCAAGAAAGGGCCTTCTCTGTTGTGGTGCCAAAACTCCCTCCCCAAGAAGATTTGTGTCTCTCCCTCTATCAGTGTCTTCCACCAGCAGGTTTTGTTTGGCATACCCCTAATTGATGTTATTAGCCTTCTTCCCTGGTTTTGGTGTTTTGTATGTTTATTTTAAAATGCTGTTTTAAGGTTGAAATGTTTTAATATTTTGATATTCACCATCTTGGGGATGCTATTTGGGTAGAATGGTGGCATAGGAATGTTTTAAATGAATAAAAGAAAATAAAGAACATCTTAGTAACACTGCAAAGAAGGCATAGTTCATGGTTTGTGTTCAAGCCAAAAAAAGAAAAGAAAAAGTAGACATTGCATTTGTTAAATCTGCAAACCATTCATAAGTCCTTGTGGGTACTCAAGGGTTCATATTTTCCAGAAAGCCTGTGTGAACATGCAGAGGTTTGCAGCTATTAGCTATAGTCTGTAGTGTAAGTGACACATGAAGATGGTATGGTACTGTGGGGAACTGGTTGTGTAGTCGTCCCTATTTTACATTTTGTCCTTCAGCTGGTTAATGCATTCAGTGTGAGTTCAAAATAAAATATTTTCATACTTTTTGGATGCATGTTGTTATGTTGTGCTGTCTCAGAGGACAGGCTAACCGCAAGTCACACAAAAGTCATTTTGGAACCGCTTATGAAATTAATCAGTTCTTTAATCAAAGAGTTCAAGCTTATGTGGCCTGTGGCCTGTAGCCAATAAGAGATGAAAGAGGGAGTTGGAACCTCCCTCTCACTTCAGCTGCTGCAATGTAAGCAGAAATCTGAAAAAAAATCAGCCAAAGAAGTACTCTTACTAACATGCGTCCAGTACAACAGTAGTGCCAGCAGATGCTGGCATTTTCTGACCACCCTTAGGATGTGATGGAAGGTGCCATCGTCAGCTCCATCTCCATCTCTACTCATCGGTTGATAGTGCTGGTGCAGCACTGACTAGTATCACAGGCACCACTGGTATTTTTTCCATAGACTGTTCCTTCATCCTAAACAGTTTGCTAAAACTTGAAAGGGTACAAATGCTATGCTAGAGACGAAGCTTGATTCAATAAAATAGCACCCTGCCTCCTCTGGGTCAAAATTAGAAGTAACCAAGCAGGCAGAAATAGGGTTGCCAGATCCAGGTTGAGAAACTCCTGGAGATTTGGGGGTCGAACCTGGGGGGACAGGGACTGTTAAGTCCGCGTTGGAAGGATTCACGAGGTTGGAGACGGAGTTCAACAACAACTGCGTTTATTGATTACAGGAACAGAACTGGTTAACACAATGAGCAACCCCTGTTTATATGCCCCCTTGGCCGCCTGTGGCCACTCCCCCCTTGATCCGTGATAGGGGGACATAACCTCCTGGTGACCAATGGTACATATTGGCTTAGAGCCAACGGGGTCCGTTTGCTTGACCAATAGGTGAGCAGGGTTTAGGATCCTTCGTGCAGAACTCAAGCTCCTAAGTCACCCTTGCTTACTCCCCAACTATATACATGCACAACAGGGACCTCAGTGGGGTACAATGCCACAGGGTCTACCCTCCAAAACATCCATTTTCTCCACGGGAGTAGTCTGGAGATGAGCTGTAATTCCAGGGGATCCCCAGGTCCCACCTAGAGGATAGCATCCTTAGGCAGAAATATTGTATTGTAATTGCTTCCTTAACTTATCTCCCCCTGCCCTTTCATTTGTGTTAGTGTTGGAAGTTATGCAGACTCTGGGCTTATGTTTTGGCACAGATGTTTTGGCACACTGGTTTTATTAACTTTTGAGACTACAGATATGTGATGTCACTATTGTCAATTTATTTGCATATTAACATTATCCACTTATTAAGGTTAATGACGCCTTACTCCAAGAATGAACAGAAGTCTTGCCACTTTAGAGACTAAAGAACTCTGTTAATAAGGCATGCACAATTGGTATATTTAGTTTTAATGATTGTATTACAGAATGGTCGGTTGACCATATAATTGCTAATATTTTATTCCAGCATAAGCTTTCCTGGACTAGACACACTTCCTCAGATGCTAGTTGTGGATGCTCACTAGGCAGTCATTTTATGCAGGAGTGTGAAAATAAATGAAAAGCAGACGTGAGAGAACAAAATATTATCATGTAAAATCTAATCTAGAAAAATACAGAAACCATTCACTATACTATACTACATCGTGCAACCGCAACTTGAGCAAAGACTTGGGATTTCTCACTAGGTAGAAGCATTAACTACCTTAGCATAACTGGTGAATAACTTCTGTGTTTTTCTGATTAGATTTGAATTTTACATAATTTCATTTCATCCAGTTCTTCCTGCATCTTGTGAACCCTTGGCCCTGTTGCTGCTTTTTATTATACCTTTACATAAAATGGCTGCCTAGTAAGGATCCATTAGTTGCAACTGAAGAAGTGGGCTCCAGTCCATGAACGCGTGAATGTTAGCCTTTAAATGGCCACAAGACTAGAGTTTATTTTTGGTGCAATAGACTACCACCACGCCTACCCCTCTGAAACCTTACTCCAAGCTTCCAAGCTTATTCTTAATTACTCCAAGCAATTCTTCTTTGTTGTGAACCGAGCCGTCAAATCTTGGCAAAACAATTTTTTTAAAAGCATTCATTTTTAAAATGTTTATTATTTTGAGAGTCGTAGATAGCTGAATGAATGTCACATACACAGTGCCATAGAAATAGTCAATCATCCAACATTAAGAGGTAATTGGGAAAGACATGGGAATCAGTATGTGTACCCTTCACACCTATTCCAATGTGTAATGGAGAGATTTGCATGCAAAACATCGAGGACAGGGGTTGAACAAACTGAGAGTTCTATCAGTTTTCATCCACAGTCTCCAGTTACAGCCAGACACAAGTTGATCAGGTTTAGAAGGTGGGCTTGGATAAAACCTTTGGAAGATAATAGTTTTTTCCGGGGGAAAATCTAACTTGAATGACTGGTTAGGAACAAGATATTTTCTCTTTTTTAAAATGCTCATTTATTGGAAGACAACCAGCTCGATATCGACTCAAAGCTTTTGACTTTTTCCATCCATTCATGCCAGCAGCCTGTTATAGAACACGGCCTAATAATAGTCACTGTCAGGCTGTTGCTTTTTTCATGGTCCTCCTTATACATTTCTGAGAAATCCACAAGGCCATTTTCCTCAAGTTATAAATATTTGACATTAATTCAATATCTGTAATGTGGGGACAGTATGCTGTGCAATATGCAAATCTATATCATAAACTTTTAATTTCTTATGATGAAAAACAAAACCACATTGATAAAAAAGAGAGATGAGAATTGAGGCCTAATTCACTACCTGATACAAAATATGACCTTAAAACATTGGTATACTTCCTCTTTTGCTCCACATTAGAAAAAAGTTTTATTTTATTCAATTTATACCCTGCCTTCCCCATTGAAGTCCCTCCCCTCCCTAAACCCTGCCCTCCTCAGGCTCCACCTCCAAAATCTCCAGGTATTTTCCCAACCCAGAGCTGGCAACCCTAGCTCCAGTTGAAGAGCTGTATCATGCCAGTGGACGTTCTCCTTGAGCTGGTGGAAGATTCCTTGTGTTGAGGAAGTTTCCTTCATTACTGGAATTAAAACTTTAGATCCAACCCAGTAGACAGATTTGTATGATTCCTGTTACAGTTGGGTTATTTGAAAAATGATTTGTGTGCATTGGTTTTTGACGATGCGCTGATTTCATTCTCATGGTCCTCTAGATTCAAGAGAAAGATAGGATGAAACATTGGGAAATTGAAATGAAACCTGTAGCAGTAACTGTCCTATTAATGCCAGGGACTTCAGGTATTGGTACAACAAGGTTTTTATTGAACTTCTATAACAAAGAAAAGTCAACAGTTCCTCCCTAGTGCCTGCTTGCTCTTTCTTTCTGGGTCTCCTTCTAACTTCCTGTGTCCTGTTTAGTTGCTCCTCCCCTGTTCCAACCCCTTAATTAAGATTACATTTCACTACCGTAAGTCTTTTGTTTAGAAATAGTTTTTTAAAAAGAAGAAGAAGAAATAGCCAGCATATCAAGCACCCTGATGGAATTATATCTTTGAGCAAAACTGTGGAATGGAACAGATAAACTGTCCTTGGCTGCTGGGAAAAGACAAATGATACAAGGGAAATAGCAATTGTTATTCACATAAAGGTATTTAATTTTTTTTTCCAGTGAATGTTTATAGTACAGTCCTAATTGTTGTGGTTGTTTCTTTCTGGCAGTATATCTAAATAGTTACTTTTGCTTTGTTGCATTAAATTTTCCATTAAATCTCCTACACAAGAAGGAGTCCAATAATTGTTAAATATCCCACAAATTCTGAAAACAACTATCAGATGTCAGATAATGACAGGGCTCTCATTTTGCACCAATGGCCATCTCATAAACAGAAGAAGCATGTGCCATAACCCTTGAATACCTGTGGCTGGGCAGAGTTCTTACGCAAGATGCTGCGGGTGTAGCTACAAGGACTAGTCTGGAAAGGAGTTGTGATTCAGACAGTCTCATTATCATTCTTTTATTGCTGTTCTTTAATACAAGGAGATATGAGCTGGCTCAACCCACCACCAGATATGGCAAAAGCAACTTTCTCAGTCTTCACTGTTGGAGAACAGACCATGATGGTGTTTCCCCAGTTTTATAAAAAAAAGTTCTATGCCCACCCCCTAGGGTTGCCAACCTCCAGGTAGTAGCTGGAGATCTGCTATTACAACTGATCTCTAGCTGATAGAGATCAGTTCACCTGGAGAAAATGGCTGCTTTGGCAATTGGATTCTTTGGCATTGAAGTCCCTCCCCTCCCCAAACCCCACCCTCCTCAGGCTCCACCCCAAAAACCTCCTGCTGGTTGCAAAGAGGGACCTGGCAACCATACCAACCCCACTGCCCACTGGACACTTCTTTGGACATAGTTCTCCAGCCCCTAGGGAGAGCCAGTCATGCAACGTCTTCTCCAACTTGTGTCCTCTCCTCTTGCAGCCTGAAAGAGTCAAGGCAGCAGCGGACTCACTACCCTCTCTCAACAATGCCATTGGGTTCTCGCTTACTGTGCCACCTGCATCTCCATCTGAGAAGCATGTTCTTGTCTGTTTTCAGTACTATACCTAAATGAGAGCGGTGATGTTTGTGAAAGGATGGAATGCTGTTTTGCAAATAATGAAAGCAAGAGTCTAAACCAGGATTCTTGCTTATTATTTCAGGGCTGTAAGCCAGAGGAGAAAATACTTTGGAACCTCATCGAGCATTAAGCAGTATATACTTGAAAAAAATTACACAACTATGGTGAGTGAAATTATAACAGTACCCAGTGCCTACTGCAACATCAGAAGTGCGGAAAGTGTTTCTATTAGGGTGAAGGACATTTTAAAAGATTACTTTTTAAGATAGTTTCAAACGAACAGCTAGTTTCGAGTTCAGTAGCACCTCAGAAATCAACGAGACTTTCAGCATATAAGCTTTCAAGAGTAAACGCTTCTTTCATCATATACAAGTAAGATTGGAGATCTCTTGAGTCTTTATATCCCAGTCAGAAGGTGGGAGGGATGTTTCAAAGAAGGAACTCACAATGCAGAGGTACAAAGCACATTGTAATCAGCTTGATTAGAGCAAAGGAGAAATGCTGAGAAGCAGAAAATTGGCATCTGTAGTGAGATAAGAATCCTAAGTCCCTATTCAGCCCTTGGGGCTTCATTGTTCTGAGCTTGTGAATGAACTCAAGTTCAGCAGTCTGAAGTTGTAATCTCCCCTTGAACTTTCTCTGTTTGAGGACTGCAACTTTTAGGCCAGCAGTGGAATGTCCTTGAAGATTAAAATGTTCTCCCACTGGTTTTTAGTGTTGTGATTTTAATGTCAGATTTATGTCCATTTATTCTTTTGCATAGGACTGACCTGTTTGTCCAATGTAGAGAGTGGAAGGGCATTGCTGACATTTGATGATACTGGAGGATGAACAAGTGAATGAACCTGAGATGTTATGGCTGGTGTTGTTAGGTACGGTGATTGTGTTGCCAGAGTGAATATGGGGTCAGAGTTGGTACCTTGGTTTGTTGCAGGCCCTGGTCCCAGAGTCTGTGCCCATATTAGGGTTAGTGTATTGTGGTGAGTGAGAAGTTGTTTAAAGTTAGGAGGCTGTTAAGGTTTGCCTCCCAATGCATGTGAGAGAGGAGTATCATTGTCCAACATAGGTTGTAGGTCAGCAATAACGCGTTGAACTGGTTTGAGTTGAGAGCTGTGTGTGACCACCAGTGGTGTTCTGTTGTTTTGTTTGGGCCTATCTTGTAGCAGATTATCTCTTGGCATCATTCTGGCTTTACTGATCTGTTTCCTTACTATATCAGGTAATTCCAAAAATGTCTGTTGTAGATCCTGCAAATGAAAATCTGTCAGAGGGATTGAGACAGATGCAGCTGTAGTGTAGAGCTTGGCTGAAGTCAATGCATTGTTTGGTGTGTTCAGGAGGGAGGGTCAGTAAGTTTCTGGTATAAGGTGGTTTTTATGCTTCCATCATGTATTTGTACACTGGTGCATAGAAAATGTACCTCTTGTGTAGACTGGTCAAGTTGATGGTGGGGTGGATGTTGTTGAAGGCCTGGTGAAATTTCTCCAGTGTTTCTTTCCCATGTGTCCAAATGATTAAAATGTCATCAATAAATGTCAGGTACAAGAGGGGTGTTAATGTATGGGAGCTGAGGAAGCGCTGCTCCAGGTCAGCCATGAAAATGTGGGCATTTTGTGGTGCCATGTGGGTGCGCATGGCTGGGCCATTGATCTGACGGAATATATTATCAGCAAACCTGAAGTAGTGGTGGGTGAGGACAAAATGGCAGAGTTTGGTAGCAAGGTCAGCTGTGGTGTTATCAGATATGGTATTCCTAATCATTTGTAGTGTATCTTTTTTTGGGGGGGGGGATGTTGGTGTATTCAGACTCAGCATCCATGGTGGCCAAAATAGTGTTACCTGGAAGATTAACAGACTGTATTTGTCTCAGGAAGTCTGTGGTGTCACTTGGCTTGGGTTGCTTAGCTTGGTGGGCCAGCTTGTCTCCAGACAGTGCCTGACTGGAGTGGTCATCAGTTTCCATCAATTTTCAACCTATGTTATCTCACAGCGGTTCCCAAACTTTTTTACTCATGGAGCACTCTTCAGAAGAGAAATATGTCACAGAGCGCTAATTTTCACCTAGCACCTATATACTAAACTGAATGCCAGTAGTATTTTTCTTTCCATTCTCTTCATGAAGCATTAGGAGATGTTTCGCAGAGCACCAAGTGGTCTGTGGAGCACAGTTTGGGAACTGCTGTTATATCAGATCCAAATAATGTTTTTCTATAAATGTGTATTTAAATTAGCAGTTTAGGAAGCTGCTGCACATGTTCATCTCTAGAACTAGTAACCTTTTACATTTTAAATATTGTAAGAACTGGTGCATGATTTGTGTCCTTAAAAAAAAAAACACCCTATCTGTATTGTGAGCTGGGTTGAATTATGTTTCCCAGGATCTTAAGGGAAAGAACAACAGCCAAGGTTCCCTCTTGAGATACTATGGAATTTTACAAGTCGCTCATTTCCAGTTGAAACTTGCAGTTCTGCAAAGAGCACGCTCTCCCACAGGACCAGCCAGATTTCAAGGCAGTTGTGTTTACACTTTTAGCGGTTATATGATTTGCTTTTAAGATTAACCCAAAGATCCGAAACTGTATCTGACTTCAGACTTCCACTTTAACACCTGGATCTGAAAGGCATTTAGTTGGAGGGAGTCTTTACAGAACTTACTTCCAAGTAAATAGGATTGGGGTGTTAAATACAACCAGATCGTAATTCTTCTTAATGTAATGAAGAACTTGAGCTTCTATAAAGCAAAAATTTAAGCTCACAGAAATTATGTCATATTTGGGAATACAATGAAATAAGTCTGGATGGAATCTGATGTTCTCCAGCATTTCACAGATGAAAATATAGACCCTCTTAAGAGTTTTGCTGTATGAGGCATTTATGGAAGAGATGGTGTGGTTTATTTCTGGAAGCATGATTATGCTTCATGTTTAGGCAGTCTGTGTGTGGACTGGTTACATCGACATCATTATGGTTTCCCCAGTGCCACTGTGTATTGATTGGTCCCTCACATGAAACCAATTAAACAGGTTAATGGAGATAAAGTGGATCTTGGCTGCTGTAGAACTGTGCAAGCACGGGGTCATTACTGACCCATGGGGTGACATCACATCATGACATTTACAAAGCAGACTATGTTTATAGGGTGGTTTGCCATTGCCCTCCCCAGTTATCTATATTTTACCCCCAGCAAGCTGGGTGTGTATGTGTGTATTATACAAATCCTGGCAAAGCTTTTGGCAGTCTTTAGAAAATCTGAAGGATACCTTTTTATATAAAATTGTGGCTGTGTTTAGAACCTCTAGAAGTTCTTATGGCTTCAGATGTAAGGCATATATAGTGCATTTTAATAACTTATTTGAATTACAATAGTCTCTATTCTCAATATGTCTTCATATCTGATCATATGTTAATTATTAAAACATGTATTACTGAAATCATTTTTATTCTGTTTGATTTAATTCTATTCTTAATTGTTAGCTATATAATTAAAGAAAACATTCCATTTTTCCTGAAATTGGTCTATTATGTATAATTGGAAACAAATCTTGTAACAGCATAGAGTACAATGGGGAAGACCCTCCCATTCTAAGGTTCCACAGAGACATAGGCCCAGGTAAGGCAAGTTTTCACATGTATCAGACCATTCAAATAGTTGTTGGCATAGATTGAAAGCAGATAGCTGCAAAAGCTATTCTATGTTTATGAAAGATGATGCTGGAGAGATATGAAGCACTATTGTAGTGCTGTGAATCTGATTTAGTCTCACTTCATGGAAAACTAGCTTTCAAGGAGGAGGATTTTACTCTAGCCTCACCATTATGTTTTTTATGGGGAGAGAAATTGTTTTCTATGGAGCAGCATTCAGTCATGTGATTCTCCAACCTGCACTGAAGTGGCTAGTTGGCCACTACATCATATGCAGAGTTACTCCACTTTAAGCCTATTATTTCAATGGGTTTAGACTGGAGTAACTCTGCATAGGATTGCATTGTAACTACAGTAATAAATATTGGAACTCAATCTGTCACTTCATTTAATGCTTCTCCAAAGGGCTTTCAGATATCTTTGGTATGTGAAAATAATCTATATTCTTCCTCTACAGCAGACGGGGGAAAATTTTGATACACAACTGTATGTTTATTTGACTTTGCAAATATTTTCTGGAAAATTCCTGAGATTACCAATCATAACCTGACATTAAAAAATTTCCTAGCCATTTCACAACCCCTTTGTAAAGGTTATGATTAATTCTAAAATCAGGCCTAGATTAAGAAGGCTCATTTTTTCTGGAATGAGTTGCATAATCTCCATAATATTTTTATGAACTATCATCCATATTAATGAATTTCAGTAATGTCCTGTTACAAACAGAATAGGGGTGTCTGCCTGATCTGTAAGTTTTTGTTCCCAACTACAAAGTTTGACTTGCTTTCCAGCTGTGGGCTGCAGTTCAAACTGTTGTCAAATCCAGCTTTCTCTCTATGACATTTGTAAACTGCACAGATGACTGTCTGGACTGAGAATAAACATGCCTCTACTTCTCCCTTTGCTGGCTCATGACCCTGCTTGTACTAAAAAAAAGCCTGAATTTTTATGACCTATGTATTTAAAAAGCAAATCACTGACAACAAATAATGTTATCATTTAGGAGATGATCACACTTCTGGGAAGTATTTGATTCTGAGTGGCCAGAAATAATTTCGACATTTAACGTCACCATTAAAACTGACTACAGTGAATCTGCTCCAGGTTGTATTGTGCATGGTGAGACAGTCTGCAGAAAGTGACTAATTCCTCAAACCCACCCGTTGGGCTTATGATTTACCCCAGCAGACTCATTAAATCTTTTTAGTCAGTCAGGTTTAAATAAAGAAGGATCTCTTGGGCTGGGCAGGCCCTTGGATGCTTGCACTGGGCTGCCAAGTAGAAATATATGTAGACTTCGGGGGAGTCCAGCTTCAGAGTTTTGTCAGTGTGGGTTGCTATCTGTAACGGACAGAGGCTCTGGGTTTGCTTTAAAGGTACAAATCAACCAGTTAATTTTCCCCCCCCCGTCACTACATTTCTTTGCTGGCAAAAGCTTGATATCTGCCGGTTATGCAACTGTTAAAAATTCCCAGAGCATCTGTCTGTTAAAAAGAGATAACCCAACTCTGTCCAAGAATGCTTGGGTACCAACTTTGACTCCTGCTAGAAATGTGTTCCATTGAATAGTACAATACAGTCAACTTTGCAAATGGCTGTAGGCAGAATCCCTTATATATGTCTATGGGCTTCATTAGGGCATCCATATACGAATCACAGAGACTCACAGCTTAGTCACAGAGACTAAAGCTAGAAATGGAAGATATGTTTCCACCCTTTCTGATTCTTTCCTAGGGATGTACAATTAAAAAAAAATCATTTTCATTCCACAAGTTCTGCTCATTGAAGCATATTCATTTGAAAATTATTCCATTTTTGTTTTTCATTCATTTTTGTTTCTATTTGTGGCCTTAGGACAGTGAGGCAAATTCCTCTGAATTCCTCCTGGGTCTACATTTGCAGCATCCTCCTCATGCTGAGCCCTGAGGAGGCTGGCAAAGCTGAGAACAAACTCCTTTGTTAGCCGAATTGCTCCTTTATATGGGGAAATTAGCTGAGCAATCGGTAACTATGTATTTTTATGGTGGGGTCGCACTCAGCTATACCAGAATCCGTTTAATGAGACTTTTAATAAAGACAGACAATGGATTCCAAATTAAATAATGTTTATGTCTTTTCTCATTTAATTCAGTGATGCACACAAACATACAGAGAGTCTAGGAATATCAAGAGAGTAGTACAAGCATAGTTGCCAACGTGGCAGGAGGTCGTTGGTTGGGTATATTTACCGTATCTAGATGAGGTGTTGTCCAAATTCACATAGACTAAGACAGATTGAATAGTAAAAGCAGAGATGGGGGCAGGGGGTCCCGTAGACTTGACCAGCAAGATGGGAGGGAGCGTGGCTGGGTTGCCAAACCAAACCAACAGAGTAATGGCAAAGGTGCCAGGAAAGAGTAATGGCAAAGGTGGGATCCAAGAGAGCGATATGGGATGGCGGCACCCCAGATATACTGTTTTTCTGGGGGAAGGGAGAGGGGTTTCACCCCTCCTAGGTTCCCAGGTGGCAAAACGTGACAAAGGATTAAGCTGTGGCTACCGGGGTGGGGTAGTGAGAATTTGGAAATCTATTCTAATTCTGATGACTTCTGCA
Source organism: Euleptes europaea (assembly GCF_029931775.1). Classification (NCBI taxonomy): domain Eukaryota; kingdom Metazoa; phylum Chordata; class Lepidosauria; order Squamata; family Sphaerodactylidae; genus Euleptes; species Euleptes europaea. Next base: position 42,884,174 of record NC_079320.1, on the reverse strand, counting down.
ACCCGTGATGAACTGGAATTTCTCTGCTGATGAGATTAACACACTGGAACAATAAGTGCGATCTGTGTAAACGTCCTGAGATCGCTGCTGCTGAACTGGAGGAATGACTCGTCCTGATATCTGGATTGCTGCTGACGGCCCATTAAGCGGTAGATGTTGCAAGAGCGGGGGTGTTTGGCACTGACTACGTGACACACTGCTCCTCATGACACGGCTGCGGCTGGAACCGAGTCTGTACAGGAACATGGCTTCCCTCAGGTTCACCGGAGGCTGCCCCTGCATCTGCTTCCTGGCTGCTAACTGCACGGCTCTCGCAGGAGCGTCCGAGTCCATAATGACGGAGTGCGCAGCGACCGTCCCGTAGCGTTTGGGGCGCGCGCGCGCCAAGCACAGTAGTCGAGTGCCGGCATAGCGGGTTGCCACGTCCCGTCCGGGAGTTTTAGGCAGGCCCGTATGCTATCACCTTCCTTTGACAGCTTCTCCCTGTTTTAGCTCAGGGTTCATCAGGTGCCTTTGTATTTCTCTCAGTTCAAGAGGAGTGCTGAGGACTCTGATGTGTCCTAGTTTGGCTGCTGGATGGATGGACGGACGGATGGCATATGTCATTATCCTCATTCGTTTTCATTACCCTAACACGTGTAACGAATGGGGCTTTTCGGCAGGGATGCCCATTTATTTGCAAACAAATGCAGCTCCTTATTCTTTCTACGAACAGTTCCCTGAAACAGATTACAAATTAATTGTGGTGAAATGTTTTAATGTTTGAAATGTTTCAATGTTTGCTGCCTTGGGGACCCTGAATTGGGTGGAAAGGAAGCATATAAATGTTTTAAATAAATAAAATTGCCCTCTGTGGCATTAGTTTTGGGACTGGCAGCTTCCTAGTTTATATTTATTTGTTAGGTTTTCATCCTGCCTTTCGTCCAATGAACTCATGACAGCATATGTTGTCTTCCCACTCTCATTTTATTGTTAAACACTGATATGAAGGAAGTTAGGCTCAGAGACTGAAAGAGACAATGGCAGACCTAAAGTTATTCAGCACTCTTTATGGTAAACTGGGAGTTTGACTTTGCATAGTCCAAGTCCTAATCTGATTTCCTAATACAGGCTCCCAGTAAGTTTCCAGGCCCAATTGAGGTGCTGGTATTGACCTTTAAAGCCTTATGTGGTTTGATACCAACATACCTTAAGGATTGCCTACTCCCATATGAAGCTACCCAACCACTGTAGTCATCTTCAGGGGCCCTTATTTTGGGTGCCATGATGATCTGAGGCTAGATGAATGACCACCTGAGAAAAGGCCTTCTCAGTTATGGCATCAAAATTAAGGAATTCCCTTTCCAGGGAGATCTGTCTGTCCCCTTCTATCATTTTCTTCCATCAGTGTATAAAGATTGTCGGCTTTATCATCTGGAGTTCTCTCTCACTGATCCTCCTTCCTGTGTGTGTATTTTAACTGAGTATGTGGTCTGTTTAATTGCTTTTAATTGTTTTTATACTATTTTAAAAGCTTGTTTTAATATTTTTGATGGTTTGTCATCTTGTGGACCGTGAGCCACATAGAACGGCAGCATATTTCAAAAATAAATAAATAAATGAAGTTGAATGGATCTACATTGCTAAGGGATATATTTAGACATGAAGTAGTACATGTAAGGAACCATTCTAGCATGTCAGCCTAGAGGTTTATCTGGGTATTATAAAATAATGAGCTGAATATCAGTCATTGGCGTAAAAGTAAACGTCCAAAGCCAGAAGTCTGTATATGTACAATAAGGGCTTTCACCATCGTTTTCCAGGAAAAAACTCTCTGCAGGCTCATTTGAGCAAGCTGTCGGGCTATGAATTGCTGGGAACTGCTGGTCAGGAAGAGTATGAAGAAATCACACGGAGACCTTGGAACCATGGCCAGAATCTTTTATAAATAATTGGTTTTAAAAACCTGGCAAAAGAAGCCCCAGGACAGAGAAGGCAACGGAATTTGGGGAGGCAGAGTTTTCCCTCTCTCCGCCAGCTGCTGCCTCTGCTTTCAGTTCACTCTGGGAGCCAGCCAAGTTTTCTTTATCCCGGCAGGATCCCTGAGCATACTAAGACTGATCATGATACCATGCATAAATCCTTGTGGAAAAGATTAGATGAGTATTCTGGGATGCAGAAATAAGGCAGCTGGCTTTCTAAGCCAACTGAGAATGCACTCCAGAATACAAGTTCGGGGATATACCCCGATAGGACTTTGTTTGGGATGGTACTCACCAGTACGAGCTCACTGTTACTGAGCACCTGTTTTCTTTTTTTGGGGGGGGGAAGTTGTCCCAAATCATGATATGTGTGCACTGGCCCACCCTACAGCCAGAGAAGAGAGCGTGGACCCTCAGAAACAGCCTACGGGGATCTGTAGACGAAGGAGGGGGGGGGGAATTGGTACAACTTTATATATGGCACTTTTTAAAAGTGGCACTTTTAAAAACAAAACAAAAGCCATGTATCCAGATTGTATTTTCAGTCCTCCCCCAGCTTCTGAGACCAGCCAGGAAGCCGAAGGGGCTCATAGCAAAAACAGTGTATTATTTTCCTCACATTTGCCCTGTTTCAGGATGGCTGACTGACATTTTCAGGTGGGGTTCTCCTTCATTACAGCAGAAGGGATAGGCCAACTCTAGTACTTCCCAGCACAGTGGCATGGAGGCAGGTGGGATACAAAGAGAAGAGTCAGCCTTTCCCTTGTGCCTGCCTGTCTGCTGTTCTGATTCTAGAGGATCCTCAGCCCAGGTTGGCCTTTAAAGTAGGACAGTGTCTTCAAACCATTTCTGAACCCCATGTAGGGACCGGCATCCAGGGACAGAGTGAACTCGATTTGGAAACATCCATGTTAGAAATTTAATATGTGACGAGAAGCTGAATCCTCCTGATCCATATGTGATTGAGGTAAATTGGTGTTTCTTCGGGATGCATTAGTGAAAGTGGAAAAGAAAAGCGAGTCATGTTGGCTGGGCAATGTTGTCTCAGCTTGGTAATTATTTATATTATTTGTTCCTTTTAATTCAGGACAAATCTGTTTTTGGACTCTGCCTTATTCTTTGGCGTCCTCACCTCTTCAACCCTGTCTTCTTGACAGTAACAGTAACAAAAACATTTTACTCAGTGCCTTATTCTGGCATACAGTCAAGCAAAATAAGACTATCACCACCAGTGAGTTGTAAAGGGCCTGTGAAGGAGCATTTGGTTTAACAGGGGCCATTAATGGTGAGCAGACTTTTGGTGCTTATCCTCATGTATTCTGTGATCCCTCACAATTGTATGTCTCCTGAACTAAGCACAGATTTCATCCGGAGGTTTCAAAAGAGTGTGAAAAAGCCCTCATCACAAAATATAAAATGTCTGTGGCAGCTCATGGGAGACAGACGAAAGACTTGAGATTTGAACTATATAGGTATCTTCTTCCTCAGATAAGAGAGGTTTAGTGCTGCTGGGGACAGGAAACAGAATGTGACTGGGAGCACTAAACTTGTGTTGGGTCTCACTTGAGCTCTAGAGAGATAAGATATCATACTTCCATGGTGAGGTTAGAAAGTGTCCAGATACTTTCTGCACAGTTTGTTCTGCACAATCTGCTTCTTCCACAACAAAGGCAGATGTGTAGACACCATCATGTGACAGACATGTTTCAGGCTGTAGGAAGGGCTGCCACCTCCTCAGTAGGATACGCTCATTTTTGTAGTTCCTTTTGGGATTTTGTATTATTTATTCCTTGAGTCTTCTGATATACTTTGGACTCTGCCTCATTATTTCGCCTCCTTACATCCGTTCATCCACTGGTACAAATCTGTCAGGAACAAGAGTTAGCATTCTGCTAACTCACATCCAAGCAACTGCATTATTTGTGCAAACAGTGAAGAAGAAGAAGAGTTGGTTTTTATATGCCGACTTTCTCTACCACTTAAGGCAGAATCAAACCGGCTTACAATTGCCTTGCCTTCCCCTCCCCACAACAGATACCCTGTGAGGTAGGTGAGGCTGAAAGAGCTCTAAGAGAGCTGTGACTAGCCCAAGGTCACCCAGCTGGCTTCGTGTGTAGGAGTGGGGAAATGGATCCAGTTCACCAGATTAGCCTCCGCCCCTCATGTGGAGGAGTGGGGAATCAAACCCGGTTCTCCAGATCAGACTCCACCGCTCCAAACCACTGCTCTTAACCACTACACCACACTGAACCTCAACCCATATGCTTATAGTGAGCCATGCGCTTTGCCCAAAACTATCTCTAGATTACAAGAATCACAGCTGACGCCTATAGTGGCTTTTTAGCATTTTACCAACATAAAGTCCCCACGTTCTATGTCTAGAATATGTCCTATTAGTATGAAATGTGGTGTGGAGAATCTCTTTGGTGAGTTGACCAAGTTTCTGAAAAAAATCAGCTGGAAAAGGGCCAAGGCACAGCATTTAAAATTGCCTGTGGTGGAACCTTTGTTCCTTTCATTGCTGAAATTATATTGTGTTTTAAATATAAATTATTACATTGTTGGCATTTTATTTCATGGTGAATAATGTGTGAGCTATTTATGCTTCACAGGTCATGGGATGGTAAACCAGGGGTAACATCTGGTAAAATATTCATGACTCTTAAACTTAAATCATTTCAACACATTGTCAGATAACCTAGAGCCTCTCCTGGATAAGGATATTGCGCAATCACAGGATTTGGGTGGCAAGACTGTTCTTGCTGACAGACAGTCCCCCAACATAAAATAGCTTCATACCAAAAATAATAGACCACCCAACAATGACCCAAACCCAGGAACCATAGCTGGCAACAGACCCATATACCAATTTTGTCCCCAAATATTTTAATCTTCCTAGAATCACAGAGTTGGAAGGGACCACCAGGGCCATCTAGTCCAACCCCCTGCACAATGCAGGAAGCTCACAACTACCACCCACACCCCCAGCAACCCTTATTCCATGCCCAGAAGATGGACAAGATGCCCTCCCTCTTGTGATCTGCCTATGGTCATAGAATCAACATAGCTGACAGGTGGCCATCTAGCCTCTGCTTAAAAACCTCCAGCTCTGAGACTCACTGTCTAACAAAAGAACTTCAAAGGGAATGTACAAAGTGAAAATGCTGAATTACAAGAAATTAAACACTTTCTGTCATCCTGGCTTAAATCAAGATTTGGATTTCCTCCCTCATTATAATTTCTAATAACCCTAGAAACTTTAATAAACTATTGTTAACATATCATAACTCTTTACTGATGACGGGTAATTCTTTCATGCTTCAAATTGCTTTTTCCTTAATTAGCTTATTAACCCTATTTTATTGTATATATTGTATATCCTAGAATTAAAAACATTCATTCACTATCAAAGCTTCACTATCAGAGCTATTAAGGCATTTCTCCCCACACATTGTAAACTGAAATTGGACACACCTATAGTGCAGTGTACTCTGATTACTGTAGCAGTACAGACTGGAAAATGTGAATTTTAACATCTCTCTGCCAAAGGCTGGGACACAAAGTATACCTCACAATAGTAGCCAACTTGCTAGCATAGAGCAAACCAAAGCACAGATGGGACAGAACACTAGATTGCGGAATTTCTAAATCATTCTGGAATAGCGAGAAGGAATATTTTCAATGGTTGCAATAATATATCTGGATATGGGATAACAGGCACATAAAGAACTGACATGGTACAGGATTCTAGACAAGCATTAGAAAGAAGTCTGTGAGTAAATCACAACCATACTTAGGTATGCTATGTATTAATTTTTTTAACATTTCAAAGGCTTCCTGTATGGATACATACAAAATTTGATGCATCCTCCTTTGTTTTGAAGGAAGACAGTTGGTAATACCATGTCTACCATTATGGATGGTTTATGGTCAGTTCAGTCTCAGTAAGGTATATACGATGCCACACTGAAACAATTATTACTGAAACAATTCTCTACCAGTGGATCTATTTAGGAGAAGAGTTGTTTTTTATACCCTGCTTTTCCCTTCTGAAAGGAGTCTCAAAGTGGCTTTCAGTCACCTTTCCTTCCCCTTCCCACAACAGGCACCTTGTGAGGTAGGTGAGGCTGAGAGAGTTCTGAGAGAACTGTGACTAGCCCAAGGTCACCCAGCAGGCTTCATGTGTAGGAGTGAGGAAACAAGCCTGGTTCATCAGATTAGAGTCCACCACTCATGCGAAGGAGTGGGGAATCAAACCCGGTTCTCCAGATTAGAGTCTGCCATTCTTAACCACTACACCATGCTGTCTCTATTATCTATTATAATAATAGATATTCCTTGCCACATGATCCAGTAGGGTGCAGCCTTCCTACTTCTGATACAGAATATGCCTTGAGATTAGGGTTGCCAACCTCCAGGTTGAGGCAGAAGATCTCCTGCTATTACAACTGATCTCCAGCCGATAGAGATCAGTTCACCTGGAGAAAATGGCCGCTTTGGCAATTGGACTCTATGGCATTGAAGTCCCTCCCCTCCCAAACCCCGCCCTTCTCAGGCTCCGCCCCCAAAACCTCCTGCTGGTTGCCAAGAGGCAACCCTACTTGAGATGTCTCGGTAGGAGAATGGAATACATCATTAAAGAGGTACTAACCACAGGCTGGAGTATTAGAGATGCAACAGCTGGTGAGAGTAAACAGAAAAAACAGCTGGTGAGAGTATATTCTATTTTTTATTTTTTTTACTGATACTTTTTCATTCGAGTCCAGTAGCACCTTAGAGACCAACAAGAGTTTCAGGGTATAAGCTTTCAAGAGTCGAAGCTCCCTTAATCAGACATGAGTAGAAATGGACATCTCTGAGTCCTTAGGACTTGAATCTGTTTCACTGCAGGCCAATACAGCTACCCTCTTAAATGATCATTTTTCATGTCCTTAGTACATCCCTTCTATGAAATGTGATTATTTGGATGGTTTGTTAAGGTATGGATGACGGTTACCAGAAGATAAGGTGCAATTCTGAAAAGAATCAGCCAGCCAATCACTAATTTTTCTGATTCTGCATTGATTGTGTAGAAATGTTGGATGGTAGGCAATATGTTAACAAAAGCATTGTAGTGCTGTAAAATGCTTGGATACAGCCAAGAATATTGTGGCATGTCTCCCACCATCTTTGCAGAGTGAGACTTTCCCACTTCCCCTTTCTGCTGCACCCTCTTTGCTCCCTGAAATTTTGTTCCTGAGGGCCCTCAAGAACAGTGAGGGGCAAAGGAAGCGTCTGCAATGCGAGGGGGAATTTGTGGAAATTGCGGTCCCCTCTTTCACAAACGAAAATACTGTTTTGTCAGAGGAACTGTATGTTTGGATTCATGCCAATTTCATTAATTTATGGAAACATGATATTGCAAGCAGGTCTTTTGCCCAGAGACCAATATTTAATTGCTAGTTTATTTTAGACTGCATGGGAAAATCCATAGGAAGATGATTCTATCCATGAAATATATAAGTGAAAGTTCCCTGGCCCCAGCTGAAGGAAATGGCGTTTAAAAAATAAAGGAGAGCTCAAACGGGCTTTGAATGCTACCTTGGGGGGATGGAAGGGCTCCTGCCTTCACCCCTGAGCTGGTTTCCCATGCCAAAACAGCACTGGGGGATATTTGAAGTGGCAAAATTGCCAAATAACTCCAGTGGTGTTTCAGTGTGGGAAAATGGCCTGGGGGAAGGCAGGAGCTCTTCTCTCCTGCCCACCCCCAGTGGTGATCCTAGCCTTAATGGGCTGTCCTTTATATTTTAAAAGCTATTCCCCACAATTGTTATGTGGCAACAGGGAATCCAAGTTGGGTCTGGAAAACCCAGACCTAACTCATTAAAAACCAAAATGTGTAGTTTACCTTTTGTTTTCCTATTTTGAGTGTGTTTGGTTCTCATATAAAAATACTGGCTTAATTTGAATGAAATAATTAAATAGCCTTCTATCAAAAAGGGAATTCTGCAAAATATCCTAATGCATAATCCAAAGAACTGCCAATGGAGTGGAGTCTGTTGAACTGAGTTTTGCATATTCCTCACTAGTGCAGGCTGACATCCACTTTCCTGGAAGTAAGCCCTACTGAATAAAATGGAAATTCTTCTGAGTAGACCTACTTATGATTGCTCTGGCATTTCCTTGCACTCCCCAAAAGGGTCAGGAGAACTTCAGGAGCAGTATGTTGTGCAGCACAGGGTAGGGGAATTATCAGAACTCACACCCAGAAGCTCTTGTTAATGTGTAGGAAGAAAGTGAATCTCCCATATAATGTATGAATTGGGCCCTGACAGTGTAGTGGCGACAATTCGTGATTTTATATCAGCCAGTATTTCCTCCATCCCTGTCATATTTTATTGGCATTTTAATTCTTTACTGTTCCTTTTACTTGTTTCTTCTTTTATGTTCTTACTAGATACAAATGGGGCATACGGTAACTTGTATATGTGGGCATTGTCAGTAAGAGGGCAATCCAAGGTTATTGCTACTATTATATTTAGGCAGAGAGATTCTTAAACTCTGCCCTTCCATAAACCCAAGAAGCCCACCCTGTTCATCTTGGATTACTGTAAGGGAAGAACTGTGGCTTGTTTTCATGAGGTCATTGGTTCCTAGAGATCATCATTACAAACTTGTTAAGCACTTCTTTAAAGTCCAGACAGTGTATTGTGTTTTGACAGCTGCAAATGTAGTGACAAGCCCCCTCAAAAGCCCCAATCTGACTTTTAAAGTATGAGAACCAATTTAACATAAGTGTAGTGTTTTTTAGGAGACACAGAGTAATGACTGCATAGACAGTTTTCAGTATTTCACCAATATTTCAACAAAAAATGTCAGAGTTGTTCCCCAGGGATCATGGTTTTCAATGCTGTGTATGTATTTTAGCACAAATACTTAAATTCTTTCCTTTGGTTATAAAAAGCTTTTCCTGTGTACACACTGTCTATATCTTGACAGAAGAAGAAGATAGAAATTAATGGATCATATTTGTTATCAGTGGGCTTAAAACTCCACACGCTCAGATTCTAGGTTCAGTCATTCATTTCCTTATATGATCTTTTCCCATAATTGTTGCATTGTGCAATGAACGAGTTGGCACATAATCTCTCAAAGTCAAGGAATCTTCCATCACTGCAGGAATACTGTATTTTCTAAGCACCTACAGTGAAATATAGGATACCAGTGAATGTGTAATATTTCCTGGTTAGTGCATTTACTGCAGCGTTGTATTGCTATAAGGAATATGCCGGTGCAACTGACCTGGTACACTATTGTAAATTTTGGCAATGTAATTAGTAACAGACAACTCAGCTCTTTGTTCTGCCATGACCACATCATTTTGTGAGCCTTTGTTTTAATATTTGTATTTGTTTGGCGCTGTAGCCCTCATTGTTGTGCAACTTCAGTGCAAGAGCAGCAAGCCTAATTTCTACTAATGTCCTAATTTTTTTTTTTTTAGGGTTTTTGTTTTAAAATGGGCTATGGAGGCTGTTTACTCACCCCCGGAATGCATATTACATCAGGTTTACTCTACGAAACTGCAAACAGCTGTCCAGCAGGCTGCAAAGCTATCAACCTGCAGGTTACCTTATCACCACCCTTTGTTATAAGAAAATGAGATATTGTGCTATTGCTGGCAAAAAGGAAGGTATGGACTTTTCACATAAAGGCAAACATATGGCCAGGATATACTTTGACTAATAATACAGAAAGGCTGTGGAATGGTGAGTGCTAAGACCTGGGGACAAAGCCAGATAGTTATAACTGGAGAGTTTTCAGAACTGAAGGGGTATAGTACAGTGTGTCTACCACAGGAAACAGTGGTTGACCCATACCTCATTCAGCTCGGTTAACAAGGACTCCATCTAGCCTAAAGGCTGCTGAACTGCTGCCATTGACCTCTGACCTTTCTCCAGATACTACCTTCCAAGTTTCCCCTTGCAGTCATTAGGTCCAGCAATTAAATTGTGGAATTTACTGTCAGAGAATGTAGTGATGGCCACTAACACATATGGCTTTAAAGGAGAATTAGACAGATTCATGGTAGATCCATCAATGACTGTAAGCCCTGATAACTAAAAGGAACATCCACTCCCAGAGACTGTCAACCTCTCGGTAGTGTTAGGAGGCAATATCAGAGGAAGACCTTGAGATCTTCGCTCTGCTTGTAAGCCTCCAGGGCAACTGGTTGACCATTGTGTGAAACAAGATGTTGGACAGGATGGAACACTGGTGTGATCCAGCAGGACACTTCTTATGCTCTAGAAATTTTCTTTAGATAAAACAGAAAAAAAACAGGATAGAGATCAATAGCTTTTTAGGTGATCTTGAGTTTGTGATCACATGGAATTCACAGCACATAGATTTCACAGGAAGGTCTCTATAAGATGATAAGATTTTTACTGTTGTTAAAAATGTGGCTTTGTTTTAAGTAGTTTCTGGAAATGACCTTCCTGATTGTAAGAGTCAGCTGAATGGGATGAATTAAGTAGTATTTTCTACTGTAAATAGTGTAGCCAGATGAAGCTTTGAGGAAAATCTCAGGCCTTTCACTGGTGTAACTTGACACACTGTTTACTGTAGCAAATGCATATATAAGAGCCCTTTGGGAAATGTTATTGCTATGTGGGAAACTGCACATTTACATTTTTCCTCACTCACTGTCTTTCAGGTTTCCAAACAGTACTGTCCTCTGAGAATCTCATGACAGGCATTTTCTAATATAAATATACTACTTATATAAAGATAAGCAAAGAGAATATTAGCTGTCCCTGCATTTCTGTCAAAAGGCTGAGTGTGTATAACACTTATAGTTTCTTTAGGTCTTTTTCTTAGTTCTCCCTTTTTCTTTCTTCCACAGGCAATGCCTCAGCAATCCATACAGTATTCTTGTAATGTAGGTTGGTACTATTCCCGTAGGTTAGTATTATTCTCCCTAAAACTGAAGTCGGGATGTACTTGTCAGAACCGGCCTTGACTAAGGTAAGATTGGCAGGGAGGTTTCAGCTGCTGCCCCTAGCTTGTGGGGCAGCCTCACTCTGGGAGTGAGGTGTCAACTTTATAGGTCTTCAAATATAACTGAAAACTGTTGTCCCTTTCAGTTGATTGAGCAACTGAATGTTTCATGATGACATGTCCTCTTTTAATGTATCATATGGGAGGTTTTTATAATGATAATTTAAAATTGATAAATGGTTTTTCATGTTGTGTGATTTTTGTGAGCTGCTGAAAGGTGGCATAGAAATTAACTCAGTCATTATTGCCTGTATCCTACTTCTCTACTAAGCAAAAGTTTAAACCTTTCTCCAGCGTAAGGTGCCTTGGAGCCTTTCTCCAATTAAGTATCTCTTCCATTAGAGGAAGAGCCACTCAGGCTAAAGGATGTTCCTCCAGCCTAAACTGGGACATGTGTGTGTGTGAAGTGCCGTCAAGTTGCATCTGACTTATGGCAACACTGTACGGTTTTCAAGGCAGAAGACATTCAGAGGTAGTTTGCCATTGCCTGCCTCTGCGTAGTGACCCTGGACTTCACTGGTGGTCTCCCATCCAAATACTAACCAGGGCCAACCCTGCTTAGCATTGAGATCTAGGTCATTTATGCATGGTCGCTTTAACCTCCTTTATTCCCTGTTTCAGCCAGGATCAAATTTTTCATTATGCACGCTATCTCATTCCTTGGAAGCTCAACTATGTTTTGACGCAAAACGAACCCGGCTCTTCCCATTCCTCTTCTGGTTCGAATTAAACGGTTCATCCTGGCTCATTCCGGAGTCACAGAGCAAGCATACTTCATTCTCGGGTTGAGCTTCCCTTTTCCAGCCCCTTCTTCAAAGCAGCATGCAGGGGAAAACAGAAGATTGGCTTCTCTCACAGCCAATCTTGAAGAGGTGGGGATTCAAGTGCTTCCTGCTACCTTGGAGCTCTTTCTGAGCAAAAGAAAGGCTTTTAAAAAACGAGGCTTGGATTCCCCCCTCCCTTCTTTCAGATTGCTCCAGTTTTTGTTCTTAGAATGCTTTTTTATGCGGCAGTTGGGTTTGGGGAGAAGGAAATCTTCTCTCATGGTAAGCTAATTACAGAGCAGCATTTAAAGGGGTGGGACTTGATTTGAACTTGGGAGACTGTCTTTCTGTATTCATGGTTCGATTAGCACACAGTTTCATCCCTGATCATTCAAGCCAATGCATACAGTTTCCCCCAACCCGGGTTACTTTAATGTGCAGTGAACTCAGGTCCAAGCAGGGAGATCCAGCCCATGCATAAAAAACCCTAGTTAGCCTGGACCATCTATGTCAGGGCAAACTAGGATACCGCCTAGAAATAATAATTTATAGAAGTAGGACTTGCAAAAAGCCAGCAAGGGAGTTTATGCTTGTACTGATATTTGAATTTTGACTTCCAACCCCACTTCTACTTTATCAAGTGCCAGTTTGAGATTTTGGGAGGCCCTGGGCAGGCTGTGCCCCCTTCTGCCAACCACCAACACCCTCATGCATCTTTTCCATCCATCCATTTGTTTGTGCTCCCACCTTGTAGCAGTATTTTGATTATATCACAAGTTACCTTGCTGATCATGCTTGTTTTCATTTAGAATTGAGCTCATATCAGGTTCATCTGTTAATGCATTTACTGTGTGTGTAACTTCGGTTTAGAGAAAAATTCCCACAAAGTCTATGTAAACTGTGGATATGTAGACTGTTATTACATGTTAGGCTTATTTAATCAACCCCTATCATTTTGTGTATATGAGAGGTATTAGAAATATAATGATGAAACTGTTTTAGTTGCCAGTGTACATTGGTGAAAAATACAAGATGTCTTGAAGAATTTATGATCGTTTGAATTGATGCCTGTAGGACATTATTGAAGTTCCTAGCCATTAAGAAACTCCCCTAAACCCTTTTTTATTTACCCTTTGTACTTGTGCATTGTATTTCTAAGGGAACTGGAAGGACAGCATATATCCCAAGAGAGAGGGCTGCCAGCTCCGGGCTAGAAAATAACTGGAGATTTTGAGGGTGGACCCTGAGGAGGGTCGGGTTTGGGGAGGGGAAGGACTTTAATGGGGTATAATGCCATAGAGTCCACTGTACAAAGTGGCCGTTTTCTCCAGGGGAACTGATTTCTGTCGCCTGGACATCAGTTGTAATAGCATGAGATCTCCAGTCACCACCTTGAGGTTGGCAACTCTACCAAGAAACCACATAGAGAGTAAATTAGAAGAAACTAGAATGTGAAGTACAAGGGTTGTAATTGATAGGGACCTCAGGCTATAATATTTTTAATACTCATTTATAAGGTGATCTTTGTTTTAACTTGAAGCTAGCTGGTTTCTCTCTTCTTTATAATGACATTGAAATAATCTTTCTCCTTTCCTTGCCAGAGCAAGTATATTTCCTGTCTCTTGTTTTCCTGTATATTCAGTTTGTTCACATTTAACATAGATATATAAAATGTAGCTGTCAGACTTTGGAGTCACCCCAGGTCCTGGGAACGCACCACTCAATGTGATCTTTCTGTATTAACTTCCTGCCTAATTTATTTTCAGACTTGCACTTTGGAAGATTTATCCTTCAAAATTAATGATCGTCCCCTGATGTAACTATGCTAAGACCTCCACCAAACTTTAATTCATGGGATTTGGTAAGCTGAAACATTTCACATTACCCTTTCTTGCTTACCTCTTGGAAAGATCTTCATTCTCAAAGAACTCTTTTAATTGAAGCCAAAAATAATCTTGGATAAGGCGGTGTGCAAAAATAAATAAATAAATAAATAAAACAAAAAAAATTAGTGGGTTGTATATCATAAAAAATGAAAATTTGCAAGATTCATAAACTAATGGTTAAAAAAATCTATATCAAAATGCAAATATAAAATATAATGAGGAGAAACAAGTAAACAAAGCCCTAGGTTGCGGGAAGTTTGCTATGAATGTCAATGGGTTGTGATTAAAAACTCCTGCTTGAACTGCTTGCATAATAATATATTGAATATAAATAACCAATCTAGTTGACTATTTAAGTTATTAATTAACGACTATTAGGTAAGAGTTCATGATTTTTCAAATAAAAATAAATTAGTGTTATAAGAAACCCATTGGTAATGAATGTAGGAACGAGACACACTTTGGGACCCTGATGCAAATTGTTTGCAATGTTTTGACTTCAGTGCTAGTTTCATGTTACTGAAATGTTAGCATGGTATAACTTGTGACCTAATAGGTTCAAGAAATAGAGTTCTCTTCTTTCCTGTGCACATAAATATAATTCTCACCTACTTGTTTCCTCTGTGGAGCAGAGGATATTGCAACTTTTAGGTAACGTAGAACTGTACCTAATATAATGGTCCTTGGAATGATGGGATAGTGAGCTTTAGTCATTTTTCAAGACTTGACTGATTGGAATTGGGAAGTATTTTCCATAGATCAACTTGCTGCAGAGGAGGGTGGTTTGCCTTCCCTTACAGTATGTGGTTTATCCCTCATTTGAAACTCTTTGCTGTGCCAATATGTTTCTGGCAACTACTTATAGTGATACATAGGGTTGCCAACCTCCAGGTTAACTTCTCAGAAGTTAGGAGAGCCCGGTGAGTCGGTATATGGTAAGGATTTCATTCAGGATTAATAACTTGAATTTGTTGTATAATTATACATACATGCATGCATTTATGAATTTTTCAGAGGCTTGATTGCCCTAAATAATATGAAGAAGATTGACTGAAGAAGCAACTCCTTTGGGAAACGACCACTGATCTAGAAGTGTCGTCTCTTTGCGTTGCTTGGATTTTCCCTTTGTTTGCTTGGATTGTTTGTCTTCAATCCTTACCCTTGGATTTTTGTTTTGGACTGGTTCATTGGGGTGACGTAACCTCTATTCCTTTGGATCCTTGTTTGGACTTATGTTCTATGGACTTGAGAGAACGTTTTTTTTTGAGGTGATGTAACCCTTATTATGTTGTTTCAATGTGTTGGTGATGTAACCTATATATTCTGTTCTATACTTGTATTTGCAATTTGTATGCTTTGCAACGAGTTTCAGTGCCAATAATTTTTGATTCAATCAGTAAATCTTACCTTGTAGTGAATATTCAGTTTAAGTACTGCAATTTTTCTAGTACGAGCCTTGGTGCTGCTTATTGATTACCGAACCTCCAGGTACTAGCTGGAGATCTCCTGCTATTATAACTGATTTCCAGCCGATAAAGATCAGTTTGCCTGGAGAAAATGGCCGCTTTGGCAATTGGACTCTATGGCATTGAAGTCCCTCCCAAAAGCCCACCTTCCTCAGACTCCACCCCAAAAATCTCCAGGTATTTTGAGCTGGCAACCCCAGTGGTACACGGTGGTCTGGATCGTGAGTGGCCCTGTCCTCTAGAGCTTTGATTTAAATGATGTGTCCCTTTCAGTTCTATGGCATTGTGAAAAACATAGTTACAAACCAGTCCAAGATCTTTATTCCGTTCCTAAGACCAGACTGCAAGTATGGCAGAATCTAGTTTACCGTCCATATGTCACAAGATATTTATTTTGCAGGAGTTTGTATTTAATGTTGATTTAATACTACTATTCATTTGAATATAGGAAAACAGTACAATCTCAAGGAGACCTTTAAAAGCTTTATGAAATTAGAGCCTCAATGCAGTATGCCAGATGTAAACATGTCTTAATGCAATAATTTCCCTTCTTTTTTAGAATTTTAATAATGCTTTCCCTTGGTGTGTGGAATGTTAGGGAGAACTGAACCATGACTCCCTCACATTTGGAGCTAGTTAAACACTATCATTCAACACACAAGAAATCAGCCACAGACCTGGGCATTTGTAGTTTTGCAATAAGAAGAGTTGCACATGAACTCTTACTCTGTGGTTTTCATTATGGATTTCAATAGATGGCCATCGTATATGTAATGTAATTTTTTAGTGCACACTTTTGATGATCTGCTACTGTTAGGCCACCACTTTCTATTGTGGCACACCATCTATGAAATTCTACAATATATTGATTGTTAGGGTTGCCAGGTCCCTCTTCGCCACTGGCGGGAGGTTTTGGGGTGGAGCCTGGGGAGGGCAGGGTTTGGGGAGGGGAGGGACTTCAATGCCATAGAGTCCAATTGCCAAAGAGGCCATTTTTACCAGGGGAACTGATCTCTATCTGCTGGAGATCAGTTGTAATAGCAGGAGATCTCCAGCTAGTACCTGGAGGTTGTCAACCCTATTAATTGTGAATGGGATGGTATCTACAGGATACTTGAGATAGATGTCTTTGCATTCAGTTGTTCTATTTTCCACAGTTGTTTCTTGAAGGGTTTTTCTTGGGGTTGAAAATAAATCAAATTTTCCACATGGGAAATTGCATTCCTGACAGAGAGGAAAGTATAAAATAGGTGGTGCCGGGAAAAGAAAGCTGCCATGCTAGAGAAAGGGGTATTACTGGAGGATGGCTGTGGCTGGAATCACTTCACTCCGCAGCTTTGATGAAGTGCCAGAGATCCTTTGTGACCCACCTCCCCAATACGTACCTTCCTAGGAAGCCACATAAACCCGAGAGGCCGGTGGGCTGCTTCCTGTCCATGCTGCCTGCATCCACTGAACAAAAACAGGGGGTTGATATCAGCCCCTTAAAGATGCTTTCTTCTCCTTTCCTCAACCCTAAGCACAAGCCAGGTCATGGTCCAGAAGGTCAATCGCACTGAGGTCTCGACTTAAACAAAGACCCAATTACAGGCATACAATGATTGCGGAGGCATTGCTTTCCTGGCTGCTTTTATCAGGAAAAGTCTGCTGAGTCACTCAGCAACTCATTAACCTGCTGAATCATCCAGGGACAGATCCAACTCATCAATGGCGGAGTAGCCTATGTGGTTGTCAGCCATGATCCTGTGGTGACTCATGCTCACAGGCAGAGGTTGATCAGGGCTGAGCAGCCAGCTACATGCTATGGCACCGGTCTTGCGCCTCTCTCTGGGCTTGCCTTCTTTGGCATTCCAACGGCTCTGGCACCCTGGGTATGAGGCTGGCTACTGCAAGGCTTCTGCTTCAAGACCCAGGCTGTGGAACTAAGGGCATGGTGTATTGACCTCATAAGAACATAAGAAAGGCCATGCTGGATCAGACCAAGGCCCATCAAGTCCAGCAGTCAGTTCACGCAGTGGCCAACCAGGTGCCTCTAGGAAGCCCCCAAACAAGACAAACACAGCAGCATCCTGCCTGTGTTCCACAGCACCTAATATAATAGGCTTAGACTCTTCCTCTGCACCTGACAAAGTCTCCTCCTTGTCTGGAGAGTCTTCCTGCATCACCCAAGGGCTGGGGCCAGCTTCTTCCACCTCTTCCTCATCCGAGGAGGTGTTGGCAGGCAGACATACAACACCTACCTGCAGTCTGACATGGTGCATTGCAGAAGGGCTTTGACAGGTGATCTTATTCCCTGTGTCGGTAAGTTCTGAAGTGGAAGTGATTAATGAGGTGGCAATCTGATCTCTCCATTTTTCTGTGACAAATTCACATGTTTACCATGTTAAAAGATCATGGTGATGGCTTCACCACATTGGTTTGTACCTCAGTAACTCACTGGAATCTACTAAGGTTACCTTAGTAATATAGAGGTTTTGTATACTGTGGATTGTATCTTCATGCCCTTGTAATAACTTTGGAAGCCCCAGGTCACAAAGGAACAACTGACAATGCCATTACAGCCTATAGCAGCTGTCTTTGAAGCTAGGGCAATGCTTGTTTTCCATGGTCTGGGGAGGAGACCTGTTTTGGCAGTTAGCATAATATATGCAGAATTCATGCTGACCTCAAGACAGGGAAGAATAAAAACACTCCTAATATACATATTAACCATTGAATTGTAGGCTGTGGTTCCTTTCTAGTGCTTTGCAACGTATTTGTAATCCTGATCTTCAGAATCTCAGTAAATGTGGGATTCATTATTTAGCAGGGTTCTGGAAAGGCAGCATATTAATTTTCATATAAACAAAATATTAATGATGGAGAGCCAGCATGGTATAGTGGTTAAGGTGTCGGACTAGGATCTGGGAAACCCAGATTTGAATCCCCACTGTGCCTTGGAAACTTACTGGGTGATCTTGGGCCAGTCACGCACTCTCAGCCTCGACCTGGCAAATATTTGGATAGGAAACCTCCAAGGAATACCAGGGACGTGACATGGAGGCAGGCAACGGCAAGCCATCTCTGAGCGTCTCTTGCCTTGAAAACCCTATGGCAGTGATGGCGAACCTTTTAGAGGCCGAGTGCCCAAACTGCAACCCAAAACCCACTTATTTATCGCAAAGTGCCAACATGGCAATTTAACCTGAATACTGAGGTTTTCGTTTAGAAAAAACAACCCATACATTATTAACATATTTTGCCTTAAAAGAAAAACACAATAACAGAGCTTTCAATGATACAAACAACTTTTTATTGAAAGGTAAAAGTTTGCATTTGGCATGCTTTTGAACAATTAATGTTTGTTCAAAGCCCCTAAGCTGGACAGCGGGGAGTCCAGGGAAAGGGGGGGGGCTTTGAACTGCTCCGTGCAGTGCTGAGCAGTTCAAAGCCCCCGCCGCCCAGCTGGGTGGCGGGGAGTCCAGGGAAGGCAGACGCGACGGCTGCTCAACTTACCGCCGCGTGCCCACAGAGAGGGTTCGGCGTGCCAAGTCCAGCACGCATGCCATAGGTTCGCAAACACGGCCCTATGGGGTCACCTTAAGTCAGTTGTGACTTGACAGATAACAGATACACATGGCCTGATCCAGTCTTGTGGACATTTCAGAGAGCCTAATAATAGAGGTGGCCTCTTAAAATTAATTTATATTTCTTGTGTTATCTCCTAGTGGTATCTGCATGGATTTAACTTCATCCTGATAATATTTGATATATTTTGCTTGCCAGCTGTGAAGGATCATGAGATTCTTAAAATGGAAACTTTGGGGTGGGGGGGGGCACAGTACAGGCACAAAGCTTGAAGCTATCATGCTACACAGTCTCTGGCTCTTTTGACCTTTGGCTTCTTTTCCTGAAACCAGTGTGTTCATTACCCAATGCAGAAAGACTGCAAATCCCCAGATTTGGCTTTGCAGTGGGACAGTGAATGCCAGTTTGATTATGTGCAATGTTAAAACAGCATGGCCCCTTCCTTACTTACCCAGAACATCTTGAATGAGATTTGGAAAAACAGACTCTGGCTGCAAAATCCTGCTTGCAGAAACTTTCAATAGCATGAACTGACCCATAAGCTGCTGCTTGTATTCCCACACCCACCATCATGTTATGGGGTCCTCTGGGAACCACCACGGCATCCCCTCCACAGTACACAGCAAGGCTTTTTGACAAAGACCTTTGACAAAATTGTTGGCTGCCTGTACTCTTGTGGTAAACAGTAACTCCAGAAGTCAAAGATAGAATTACAGTTCTGCAGTTCACATGCTAGATACTGAACCAAGAACAGTTGCATGACATACTAATGCATTATCCCAGATTTAGATGGTAAATAATTCTTGTACTCTTACGGAGAGCCTGGAGATCAGGGGAATTAGCCTTTTAGAAAAGAATTTGGGGTTGTACCAATTAAAAGCCAGGGAACAATCACTTTTTAATAACTTCCCAGGGCTGTTCTCAGAACTGATTCAGGAACCTATTTATCCTTTCATTATCACATGGCCATTCTTTCTGAGCTTGGACAAATATTCAAATGTTATCCACATCTGGTCACAATGAGATGTAGCTCTAACTCAAACCGTGTTACCATCGTTCAGGATCCTCTTTCACTCTCCCATCATTACACTGTGCTTTTATTTGTTTTTGTTTTTTAAGTCTGTTCATGACAGATTTGGAATAGAACAAGACAACCTTTATAGGGTTATTGAAATCTAGATATAAGAAAATAGTTTGCAAAAATAATAATGTAAATCTAAGGGGGGGAATCATTGTTTGTGTTGCTGTTGTCCCGTGGGCCTATTCACATGACCCCTTTGAGCCTCTGGCAGCTGTATTTGTTCATCATCCCAGGCTGGTTTTAGCTTCTTGGCCATGGACTGACACTTCGTGTGACAGCCCATGATGAATGGGTGAACTCATCATGGGTCTTTGTTAAGGCTCTCATTGCAATCCTTTGCAACACTGCAGCCATGATCAAGAGTCAAAGCTGGATCTGTTCTAGGTTCAGGATATCATGTTGACAATGACACACAGCTTCTCAAGCACACAATGGCACAGCAAAGTCAGTATAGCCTCAATTAAAATGCAGGTCAAAGAGGGGTTACTGACTCTTTAAATCCCAAATTCAGATATCGATATGGGGCTTGTTGATGGTTTTTGGATGTTAAGAGGATAAAGTCCAGTATAAAATGTGTGCGTTCGCCAAGTAGCTGAAAGCTAAAACCAAAAATTAAACAGGTATTTTTTTCTGGGTTCCCCCCCACAAAGGATCAAAGAATAGTCATTGAGTACTACATCCCAGTTCCCTTCATGCCAACAAAAAAATTTTTTCCCCATCAAGTCGCAGCCAAGTTATGCCAATCCCATATGGCTTTCAAGGCAAGAGACATCCAGAGGTGGTTTACTATTGCCTGCCTGCATAGTGACCCTGGACTTCCTTGGTGGTCTCCCATACAAGTAGTAAGGGTTGACCCTGCTTAGCTTCGGAGATCTGAGGAGACTGGGCTAGCCTGGGCCATCCAGGTCAGGGCCAATGAAGCATACAGTGTTCTTTTTCAGGATCGCATTAAAATTCCAAGAATCCATGTATGACTTCAGTAAAAATGCTAATGTCTTTGTGATCTGTGTACATTAATCATTGTACTTCTTTTCCTCATATTTCTTTATTTAAATTGTTTAGAAATCTACTTTTATCTCAGATAATTGGGATAACATCAATAAAACAGAACAAAACATAATTCTTAAAAGCAACAAAATTAAATTAGATTCAAGTAGCCATCACAAGTACTTTATTGTGAAGGTATTGCAAGGGTGAGCCCTGACCTGGATGGCCCAGGCTAGCCTGATCTAGTCAGATCTCAGAAGCTAAGCAGGGTCAGCCCTGGTGTTTGGATGGGAGACCACCAAGGAATACCAGGGTTGCTGTGCAGAGGAAGGCACTGACAAACCACCTCTGAAAACCACAAAAAAGGGGTCGCCATAAGTCAGCTGCGACTTGATGGCACTTTACACACACACACATTGCAAGGGTGAACTGCTGTTTGAGGGCATAGGGTGGGCCTTTTTTGGCATGAAGATCACCTCTGAATGTCTATCTGCTTTTGAGGGCTTCAGCGTGGGACAACGGTTCTTTCTGTTTCCAGCACTGGCAGTCCTGAATCATATTTGGCTCACCTGGGTCTGAGGAGCGTCCAGAGATAGGCTGCTAACTACTGTTAGCAGAGGTCAAGTTGTGTTCCCTTTTCTCATTCTGCCACTGGCTATCAGTTCTTAAGGGGCTTCGTCTTTCAGGAGCAGTGGCCCATTAACAGATGCTACAGTCTGGTAGTAGTAGGCTAACACTTTTGAAAAAATCGTAAAGTAGTCAGAGCAGATGAAAAGCTCACCCAGGCTATAACCACCTCTTGCATAGATGTAGCTGCACCCTTAATATAACATATGCCATAGACCTGGTTTATGATGAATATATGCTTCTTGACCTGGCTGACTGACCAAGAGAGTATTCCACACTATCATTTTGTAGGGAAAAGTCTTCCCTAGCAATCTGATTTACTAAAAACAGGAAGTAAAGGTCCACTAGGAGAAATCTGTTCTACTGCATATAATCTGAGAACAGCGCAAGGCAAACTCACTTTCTCATATTTAATTAATTTCAAGTATAACTATTCCCCCACAACACACACACATCTAGTAAAATGCACACTGGCTTTTGGCTTTGCAATGTAACTGGATCCTTTTGGTTTAAGGGTGGTTTTAATTTACTTGTACGGCTATCATCTGGCGAAACACGGGTTTCTTGTTTACTTTTACTTTTCCTCTCTTCCCCTTCCCACTGCTTTTCATAAAAGAACTTTCCCAACAAATTTAGTTGAAACAAATGTTGTTGGTGAGTCCAAGTCATTAACTCATGGGTAAAACAAAGGGATATTGTTCAGCAGTAGTAACTGAGAAGGAAAAGTTCAGTGAAAGCCAAATGCTGTTTCTGAAAACTGGAGAAAAAAATGAATATATCATCCAGATTGATAGACATTCTTGGGTGGGATTTTCCAAGCCTGCTTGGATATGTATGATCTATTAGGAGCTCAAATGAAGTCTTTAAAATCACACTTTTATATTCTTGTTCAGAACCAGCCACCATAAAATAGAACCTGAGAGGAGCAAACACCGGTGTAATTGGTCCTGGAGAAAATGATGACCATCTCTCTCCCTGGTTAGAGTCATCATAGCACTCATATTTAATCAACTACCCCAACTATTTAAAATCTGTTTTTCTATAACCCTTCCCATCCCTTTCCACAGTAATAGACCTGTCCATTCCTCACACATCACCAATGTTGTGTAGTATAGATCATGTATACGTTTACAATGCATGGGGCAACTGGCCTCCCAAAACAATTGTTGCAATTTTAAGTCCTAATGGCTACATCATGCCCATCCAAGACCTCACTGGTTTCATTCCTAACTGGTTGTCCTATTTATTTCTTGATTAAGGCCCAACTTGAGATTTCTACAAGCCCAAGTACTCACACATTCACAGACAATGCTCAGGCCAACCATGTTCCAGGGCTTATTTTGTGGGCTTTGCTGTGCCCAGTATTTCTGTGTTGGAGAGAAAGCCCATGGATAACAGTCATGGGCTCTTCATTGCAATCCAAGAAAGGCAACTACAAGTACTTCTGTTCGCAGTTATTCTTCTCCAGCAAAACAACTGATCTGGGACTTCATCACTCTGGTGAAGGAGTTAATCCATAGGAAGGTTCAAGCTGCAGAGTTTGAGGCCTTCTGGAGTTGTTTTCCAGTCTTTGTCCATAGCTGGGTTTTGTCCTAACCATCTATATTTTTGTTATGATGTAATAATTATTGTCCAGTTGCTTGCTGGGTTTTTAGACTTACTCTATTCATTTTTTTCCCTTCCTGGAGCTAACCATCCATACCCAATACTTCTGCTGTTTCCTGCACCCTACCAAAACCAATTTCATCTATTTTTTTTAACTACAGTGGTTGGTGCACTGTTTTCTATCTGGCTTTCCACCATCTAAATGGAAATTTTGTTAGCAGTTTTTGACCATATCCTTGACCCCAATAGGGGTTTATTTATTCCCATTTATAACCCACCTTTCTCCCACCATGGAATGCAAGGAGTTGCTTGTTGGGCTGCCTCTTTTTGGATCCATTATTCATGTCTGATTCAGTCGCACTGCTCTTCTGCCTTGTTGGCTGCCTCAGTCCTTCAATTCTTTGTTAGTTCTTCTCCTGCATCTGTGCTGTACTGATTTTTGACCCTAAAACCATCCATGCTCTGTACCCTTTATTCCAAGCCCTGATTTTTTTGCAAACAGAATTACAGAAATCCAGTTGTCCTAACAATATTCTGCTTGTACCAAATGGATTTTCTTTATTGTAGGGTTTCAGTATATATCTTCTTGCCTTTATCCTCATCCAGCAAAACAGACTTCCAAAAAATCTGTATTTTGTTTTGTCTTGTGTCTTCTACTTGTTGCTTTTATTCACTCTCTTCAGCTCTTGGGGGGGGGGGGAAGTGTAGTAGTAAAGAGTTAAAAATGAGCCCTTTCCTCCCACATCCATCACCAGGCATCTGTTTATAGTTAGTCTGACACCAAGAAATATTTCTACATGCAGGTCTGTGGCAGATATAAAATTGCTGAATGTTACAGATTCCTTATCACTAGTTTAATCTCACATTACTTTTGTGTATTAAAACCATGTGTGCTTGTATGCCCATTTACTGCATCCAACTGAGATTTGTCTCAGATCATTCTATACTAGATGACACATTTTATTTTTAGTGCTAGCTTGTCCCATGTCATTCTTGGGTATGGGACTAGTTTTGCTTCATGTTATTACAAAAATATGGGGGGGGGATGAGTTTCCATCAGTTTTATGATATGGATATTGGGAATCTGAAGTCTAGGTTCATAACATGTGGTTATGTGTAAGTCCTAGACTGTTTCTGTAGAGTTTTAAAGTGTTGAGCAAATGTGATTTCTCCACAAACAGAAATGTTTCCTTAAGGAAGATTGCTGGATTCCATGCCATGCATTGCTACCCTTTTTTAACATAAGCAAATATGAAAAAGCATAATGTACTAGCTGTGTATGTAACTGGTTGGAGCAGTTGTATAACTTCCAGCTAGGAGATGTTGGTCCATGGTGTACTATCAGAAATTGTTGTATGGTCATTGTACAATGCAGTATCTCTGCTCCCAAGGAGGCCTGTAGTTTCTTTGGGTTACTGAAAATGAATCATGAACCTCTAACATTTAAAATTTATTTCCTTTCTTCTCAGTATTAACATTTATTACAGTTTTTTATTCATATATCAACTAATGGCTAAATGTGAGGTATACACTACAATTCATGAATGAACGCAGCTTCATGCTTCCGGAGTTCACAGTAATTCAAACACTATGAATCAAATCTGCATATTTCTTCTGGACAGGTTATTCAGTACTGCTTGCCTTTCTTCAGCCATTCATTAATTCTTTTGGGAGTGTAACGTAAGCATTGAGGCAGAAAATCCTATAAAGAGCACTTGGAAGCACAAAAGAGATTACTTTCCATGAAAAGTGGTTCTAAAGGGCCAAACATCTTACCCCACATGTCGTAGAATCAGGAGGTTAGGGTGGGTCACTGATTTTTCGGCCACCCACAACTTTCCTATGTTGCAGTTGATCCAGAGCTTCATACTGTCATCTGCACACCCTTCAACTATGTGATGAGCTAATTCAGGCTTGCAGATACACTGCTTGGTTGACGAAATGTGGTACATAGTCTGAATTTCTGCTTCTGTGGAAAAGTTATTGAGGCAACTTTAACTTTTTGGGGCTGTAAATTCCAGAATAAATTCAACTTTAAGTCCATGTCCATGGTGAAAGCCATCATGCTTGAGGCTTTCAGTTATTGAACAAATACTCAAGGATTGGAAGAGGATGATGCATATAATGTATAACCAGGTGACTTATTGTTTGTGTGTGCAGCAGGCACCAACAAATTAATGAGCTGGGCTTCTGCTAGCAGGAGAAGGTTAGAGGGTTACAGTAGTAAAGCTTGCTAAGAATCAAATTGGACAGTGGCAGATGCCTTTGGCCTCCTTCTGAAGGAGCTGAAGATGTTGACTCACCTCATTCAAGTCCTGCTGGATAACTAGTCTCAGAGACCTCCAGCTGCTACTTGGGATCTTGAACACTGCCTGTAGCAGGTAAATAAAGAAATGCAAGGGGTTCTTCATGTGCTTACATTGTAAAGCTAATAAAAAGCAAGTGTAAATCAGGGAGAACTGATGGAATTGGCCCACCAATGGATTCTAATGGAGTACCTGGGAATCCTGATAATTTGGCATTTGAGACAACCAAACCATTTGGTGCCCAGACCCTGTGATGCTTTATCAGAAAGGCAGGGGCTCATTTTTCGAGAGGAAGATGGGAGGAGAGCCCCTTAAGAGCCCCAAGGGACAAATGAGCACCAAAACTAGTCCTACAACTGGAGAAGTATTAAACTCTGGAGATGGTGAGTTCAAACACTGGATGCTTATCAAATGTCATCTTCTTCCCGCCCTGGTAAGCTACAATCCAGCTTGCAGCTCTACAGCGCTAATCAGATTTGGTACTGGGTAGTACATTGGTTTGTGCTGTGACTTTCATCCAGCTTGCCAGACTCTCTGGTATCTGTTAAATAGAATGAGTAAATGTATGGTCAGTGTCATCCAAAGACTTGCGTGAAAGTGTACCCTTGCTCCTTCCTCTCCTGACTATCCTACTATTCTCTCTCTCTCTCACACACACACACACTCACTCACTCACTCACTCACACAAGTAAAAAGTCTCCCAGTCCATGTCTCTGTTCCCCTTCCAACTTGGCAGGGCCCGATGTGTGAATTTTTTTGCTCATCACTCTGTGACTGAAATTCCCAGGGTAGCTCTTCACAAAGAAAATAGCAGAGGAAAACAAGAGCCTTGTTGTAGTGGCAGACACTACAAGGACTTGGCATTCAAGAGTTTTATTTGTCCTTGGTTTACGTTTATTTCACATTGGGGATTCTTCCTTTTTAAAAGACTTTTTCAGTTTGAAAAGACATATATAAAGTCCAGTTTCACCCCATTCCTTCTCAGAATGAATTCCAAGGCTTTTCAAAGAAGAAGGAATAAATTATGTATATACTAATAGCCAAGACAGCCAAATCTGAGGACAGTTAAATCTGGCAATTGGAGCTGTAAATGGGCAAGACATCTTTCTACAAACCTGAAAAAGGTCCTAGGTTTGCAGAATGTGAAATCTAAAAATCTATCATTTGAGTTCACTAAAGTAAACGTTTTGAGTGTGTGCTATTGTGGTTTGCAAAGTAGGGAAATTGGTTTCCCTTTAGTGTTTGGTATGACCTTGTTTTTTGCAATTTCAGTATTATGTAAGGCTGTTGACTCTTCCAGACATCTCCCTAAATTCTTTCTTTCCCTTAGTAACTGAGGAGAAATCAAGCATTTTCCTATTCTCCCATGGTCTCTTCTCCAAAAGAAACTTTTTCTAAAATTTGTCTTCCAACTGCTTATTGGCATGGAACAACACCCAGTTATTAACTAAGATCAGTCTGATGCTTGAATGCAAATCCAAAAGTTCTGAAAACAGTATTTGCAGAGCTTAGTATGAACTCATCTCCAGAACCTATTACAGAAGAGGAACCGGCTGGGGCAATAATGTCAGCAAATGCGCAAAGAAGTGTGCACAAAATGGAAGAATGGGAATTTGCACCCATCTAAAATGGCAATGTTCATATTGAAAATGAAAAAATCTGTATTTTATCAGTATTCTGAGCATGTGCAGCTCCCAAGTTATGCAAATAAGCCCTCTGAGGTGATTTTGGCTTGGGGGAAATGGTGTTGGTGAGACAGGAGGCCCACCATGTTGCAGCCTTGAGCTGAATCAAGTGTCTGCAGACATTAGAAACGAAGTTCCCCACAGCTGCTGTGTGGCTAGTGTTGCCAGTTCAGCCTCTGCAAATAGGGAGAGATTGGGTTGTTGTTGTTTTTTGCCAGAAGTTACATTGTGATGGATGTGATGCACCCATTTTCCTCCACTATCCCCAGGAAAGTGGTGGAGGGGCTGGACTGAAAGTGGGAGAATGGTGGCTACCACCTGGAGGTTGGTAACCCTACGCGTGGCTACCGGGAAAGTGAATTGGGTCCAACTGGTTTTTTCAAAGTATAGTTCATCCCTGAATGTTCTTGTATAAAATCATGCTGGCTCATCTGGACTAACAGGGCAATTTGGAATCAATAGTGCCTGTACACAACGCCATCCATATAGCAGTAACTTGGTCTGCCTGCCCAACAACACATGTGCTAATGCTCCAAATTAAAAGCTACAGTATTTGTACCAATTTCTGTGAAGACATATAAACCCTACAGTTGGTTTCCTTGAAAGTATTTGCAGAGAAGGTCTTTATCATTGCATTATTTTAATTAATTAATTTAAACACATTAGGATTTTATTGTTTGGAAATGTGTGGTCCTTTGTGTAGGGTTTTTTTTTTGTATTTTTTTGTGCTTTGTCCAACAATAAATAGTTTTATTGGAAGAACAAATTTTCTTTAATCTTGGGGTTGTTTTGACAAAATAACTCAGCAAGGTCTTTAGGGCCAAGCTAGCTTCTCTGCCAAAAAAACTCACAGTTTGGACACAGAGATAAGTGTGTGAAAGATTACTTTGCAGTGATTTGTGAGCTAAAGAGGCCAGGTAGAAGATAAATTTTCCATACATGCAGATGGTAGGCAAGAGAAGGCACAAAAAAGGTCTGCAGAACAAAGGCCTTTATTATATCTAATTGGCATTGAGTAGTGCAATAAAAATTGTATTAACTCTGAGAGATGGTCACCAGTTTTGCATAGATTT
The DNA here is from genome assembly GCF_029931775.1 of Euleptes europaea. NCBI lineage: Eukaryota > Metazoa > Chordata > Lepidosauria > Squamata > Sphaerodactylidae > Euleptes > Euleptes europaea. The sequence continues at coordinate 42,856,130 of NC_079320.1, read as the reverse complement.
GGGAGCTCTCTTTATTGGAATATGAGATAGAATCTTACAGTTACTATTTTAAATAAATGATCTGTGACTATAACAGGTATTTCAATGATTTGGGTTAAAAATGATCTCATTGTAAACCTTTACCCAAATGGGAGTGACCGCAAAAGCTGTAGCCTTTGTAGCATGGATCAAGAATATGTCATGGGATCAATCAGTCACTATTGACTATGATGGTCTGGGAACAATTCTGGCCAATTAACACAGCAAAATGGGAAGGAAGTGAATGTATTAGTGTGCCATTGTAGTAGGGGCTTGTCTTTTAATTAGTGCGATATCCATGCCAAAGAAAAATGTGAAAACATTAGTTTGTAGGATGTTTTAATAAATGTTCATAGAAGCATAATTAGTATAAAAAATAATGCTAAACAGTACCTTGTTCATAAAGATCTGTGTTGGTTCAATGTGGTACAGAAGAGCTTGAACCAATGGCAGGTTTGCTACACTGCCTAAGTGTGTTCTTCTGTATTTTGTACCAGTTTTACTGGCAATATGAGTTACAAGCTGGGGGAATCATGAGAAAATTCCCAGGGAGGGGAAAATCTCATTCTCTTTTCTGACTTTTTTCCTTTTCATCCAGGCTGTCTCCCAGCTCCGCCCCCTTGGTCTTTCCTTCCCCAGCTGTTTGCCCTACTGCTTATTTCCCCCCCCCCTCATCTTTTCTCCTCCTCCCCTCCCTTCACAGTTCCCATGGTGGTTTCTCCACCCATTTTTCCCCACTCCTGCTTCTCTCCCAACTTACCTCCTTTCATTATTGAGTGCTATTTTGGGTTGCTACGGCAGCACAAAATTCCACAAAGAGTTTCTTCCCTGTGAAATCTGCACAAATGCAGTATTACTGGTTTGGGATCTTTGTAGTTCCCACTTTTTTGTGTGTTTTATATTTTTCTGCCAACTTAGATTTTCCCTGACTTTGCAGAAGCTTTGTGAACTCCCTGTGCAGACTGTTTTGATCAGTACAGTAGAGGACATCCTTCTTCCATTTTTTCCTCTCAACAACTCTTAGATGGAAAACTAAAAAGGTAAAGCCATTGAACCAATGGAAGCAAATGCAGAATGTGATAAATAAACGTATCCTTTTAATCCTGATCATAAAAGAACTGAAATAAAACTTTAAAAAAAACCTGAACTAAACAGTACAACTCAAAAATATTTCTTACACATTCCTACAATTTGACCATAACATGGATGGATACTAAGGAAGAAAATGAAATACTGTTTTGGAAATACTAAAGTGTGTCAGAGCATGAGTTTAGGAGGCTGAACTCCCTCAGTCCGTGGACTTGTGATTGATAAAGAGCCATGAATGATCCCATCCCTATCTCTGATTAATCTTGGAGTAGGGGAAATGAATATCATGTCTGAGAAACATGTAGTCTTTGGCTGCACATCACACTGTGCTGCCAAACATGATATAAATATTCTTTAATTATGTATTATTTTCTAGTTATGAGCACAAAAGATCATAGGGCTAGATGTTTGAACACCAGGTGTTTCCTGGGAAATCTATTTTAAAAAAATCCAGCCAGATTCTTTAGTTCCACAAATTACTACGGTTTCACTGAATATTTAGGGCAGTCAACTAAAACAAACAAGCACCCCGCCATTTATGATGTTAATGTTTAAGTCCTTTGAAGCAAGCTTGCAACTGCTGAATATGATCCTGTGTAATATGTGAACACTGAATTAGCAGTTGAAGGACTTTTCACTGCTTCTATCCATTTATATCAATAGGGGGTAGGAACAGTTTCTTATAGTCTGTTCCAAACAGGAGTTTCTGCATAAGAAAAAAAAAATTGTTCCAAGCACAAATCATGATTATTAGTTAAAATATTAATGCCCCATTTTTCATTTTTGCTCAAGGCAGCTTACAAGTTGTTATGTAAACATTACAAACGAAAAGCAACCCAGTAGGGTTTTCAAGGCAAGAGACTAACAGAGAAGGTTTGCTATTGCCTACCTCTGCATGATGACTAGGGTTGCCAGGTGCCTGGTGGTGGCGGGCAAACCCCCGGCAATTCACCCCTCTGCCCGCTGACCAGCTGAGGGTCGGCAAGCAAATGTGCACGCGGGCATACACATCGCGGCACGTCACTTCCAGTTTACAACTGGAAGTGCTGCCTAGTGAGGGGCCTTATACCACTCGTATAAGGCCCCTTGCAAGGCGGCACTTCCAGTTGTAACCTCGCAGTGATGTGCAGGCTCGAGATCCCCTCAGCTCTGCCCCTAAAGTCTCCCGCCGGAGGAGAGGGGGGACCTGGCAGCCCTAATGATGACCTTGGTATTCCTTGGTGGTCTCCCATCCAAGTACTTAGCTTCTGCGATCTGATGAGATCAGGGTAGCCTGGGCCACCCCAAATACTCTCTCCCAAAGATGCCTGCTGTTCACATCCTATCAAAAGTCCTGCCATACAACAAGTGTTGCAGCATCTCCTGATGACTTCCAAGGAGGGAGTTCCCCTCACCTCTTCAGGAAGTGTGTTCCACAGTGTGGGGGCTGGGATAGAGAAGACCGGGGCTCTGGTTGATACCTGGCAGTCCACCCTTAGTGGGGGAACAGCCAGTGTAGTGACTCGTAATTTAGAGACACGTCCTTATAGGAACACATAGAAAATTGATACCTGCTGGCTAGGAGGGAAGAGCTCAGGGTTGCCTCCTCCAGCCTGGAAAATTCCTTGAGATTTGGGGGTGGTGTGTAGGGAAGGGATGGAGCTCAGTAGGGATATGATGCTGTAGAGTCTACCCTCCAAAGCTGCTGTTTCCACCGGGAGAACTGATCTCTGTAGTCTGGAGATTAGTTGTAGTTCTGGGAGAACTCCAGGCCACACCTTGAGGTTGGTAACCCTAGAGGAGCTGCAGGCAGTAGGACTCAGAGAGATTTCAGGTAAGCTAGGCGAATACTGTGTTCGTTTGGCAATAAACTATTGCATTTATTTTTACTTTGGTGTATCCCTCATATGATTGAACCCTAAATTATTACAGGCAGCAGGAAGCAGCCTGAAGATCATAACTGGCACACAGGAATGTATGGGAGGAGGAGACGACGGGAGAAGTATCTGCATTGTGGGAGAAGTCCTAAGCAAGTCAAGTAAGCCCCAGATTACTTCCAGGGAAGTGTTTCTAGGATTGTACCCAAGGTGTGTGAGCAATCAATGAATGATAGTGAATTGTAGATTCCTTGGGAGTCTGGTGAGGTCAGGACTTATCCTAACTACATCCTGCAACACCATGATGTAACTTCCATCTCAGTTGCTGTAAGTGAGAGAACTGCAGCATAGGATGCTCTAGGATTCATCCAGGACTTCTGATGAAACCAAGAGCATCCTGCAGTGTGATGACAACCCTCCCAGTTAGCAGAAGGAACTGATGTCTCACCCCCCCCATTTTTCTCTTCCACCCTACTGAGTGCCAGCTGGGTATGGTGACTGCTGGCAGGGGGTTTCCACTGTTAGTGGACAAATGACAACTGAGAGAGAAAGAGAGAAAGAAAGAGAAAGAGAGAAAGAAAAGACAAACATGCCCTATTTGTGATTATATGAATGATCCTAGAGTGTAACATGAATAGAATTGTGCACTTAATGTTTTGCCTTTCCTCTGTAGGCATTAAATACTTTAGAAAGTTCTAAATTGTAAATTTACCTCCTCCCATATTTCACTTATCATTCAGCGTATATATTTACACACATCACCCCATGGCATGTTTTTCCCTCCATCTTTTTTCAACGTTGTTCAAATTACTCAGCAGTCCTTCTCAGGCTTCGAGCCTTTCTTTCTGCCAACTTGTGGTCAGGACCTTTGGCTCTCCTAAAGCCCTGCCTGACCTGATATTGCTTTGGGGCTGTATCTGGTGTGGGCTGCACAAAGAAAAGTTAACTTCACTTCAGCGTCAATACAGGAAAATAAGTGCAGGCACACAAAACAAGAGAAGTCAAGCGAACCCTTCCCAGGGCTTTTCAGTTCAATCATCACTGCCTAGCTCAACAAGGGAGCCTAGAGAAAGAGTTAGCGGTGGAAAGAAGAGACCTACTTGTCTTTCATGTATAAAAAAAACCACCCTGACTTGCTTCATCCTTTTCAAGACAAGAGAGCGTCAAGGAAGGTTGTGTTGCCTAAGGCTGCAAAGGAGCAAGGGGATTTAAATGTAACCTCAGTGTACAGAAAAAGGAAGTCCCTTAATTCATTCAATATTTCATTAGAAATCTCTTAATGCCAGTCTTATTCCTGAAGGTAAACATCTCAGAGGCTTTTTGGAGCTTGTATTTCATTATTTAATAATCTGTGTTCAGTAATATGACTCCCCAGGTTGGAACTTGTAGCTACATCCACATGCTGAAAATATCAGCAGTCCAGGAATTCTTAAATAATTAAATTGTTAGTGCCTGTAAGTGTTAGGGCTCAAATCACTCAACTTTTTATTAGCCCAAACAGCCAGAGAAAAGGAGTGTTGTAAAATAACAAAGATTACCCTCCTAACTCTTGTCATGGAGTTTACCTATTGTGAATTTCTATTTTAAAAACATATGAAATTGAAGTTTGTGTTCATTACAGAGCCTCATACCAAGGCAGGGGCAATTTGCTCAGTGGCTTACATGACATAACTGATGCCCAGTTCCTGAACATTGCTTCCATCCAGTAAAATGCATGGGATCCTCTAAGAATACTTATTTATTGTGGTGCTTAGTGCAGCATAGGGGGTTCTCCCTGCCTTCATATGACATTGATTAGATAGAAAGTGAGTGACTGGCTCAAGGTCACCTTAGGGAATTTCTTGGCTAGTGGGAATTTGAAGGAGGATCTCCACAGGAGAGTCCTACGCTGTAACCACTGTACCATACTGGCTTTCAGCATTGGGAACTGCTCCTGAAAATCTGTAGCCTTCAATTTTACCATATTTCTATTAAAAGCTCACAGTCAGAGGAAGTGGGAAAATGGAGTATGTTAATGGTGGCCCTGCCTTTGGATAGAAAAGACAGAACATTTTCTCATGCTATTGTCGAAGGCTTTCACAGACAGAGTTCATTGGTTCTTGTAGGTTATCCGGGCTGTGTGACAGTGGTCTTGGTATTTTCTTTCCTGACGTTTCGCCAGCAGCTGTGGCAGGCATCTTCAGAGGAGTAACACTGAAGGACAGTGTCTCTCAGTGTCAAGTGTGTACACATGAATTATAGGAATAGTGTTGTCTTTGTCCAGGGATATATACCTGTATTTTTATGGGACGTATCTTGAACTCCTAGTGTGTCTTGCATGAGCAGCTATGGAAGTCACTGTGCCTGGATGATCATCAAGAGAACAGGTTGCTCCCCATGGAAGATTTCTGTGGATGGTAGGGACTTCTGTCTCTGGACCTTGGTTTTCTTGCCTCCCCCAGTCTGTAGTATCTCAAAATGCTAGTCCTGAAGGACAAGACAGGAGCAGGACCCCCCAAAAAACAGCAGTGAGATGTGTTAGACTGAGGTTTCATCCATGGGATCCAAAGTAACATATTTTCCACATTTTATGTTGCTACATCACATTTTGTCCAGTAAACGCTGGTCTCTGTAGCATACCTATTATAACACATCTGGACAGAAAACAATTACAGAATGAAAAACATTCCTGCATTATCCATTTTTGGTCAAGAAATGTGTGCGATCATTCTGGTGCGAGAGCAGGAGATAGAGAGGAGCATTCCAAAGTCCTTTTATTCAAAATATCTGTACATAGACACCCTATCAAATTTGCCAGCAAATGTTTGAAAAAGAACAAAACGTACTTAGATGGGTACTCATAAAGGACTTTGTTGGAGTTAATAGGCAAATTAATCCCTCCTTTAAAGGTGTGCAGTACAATTGCCTCAAGGCATCATTTAAACCATGACAGCTTTTCTCATGTTGCAACAATTTCAATTCTTATTTGGAAAACAAATGGGGGGGGGACTGTTTTAAGGTGTCTGTAAGGATCTGCCCAAAGTAATTCAAACTTTGCTGTATATCATTAAAATAAGGAATGAATGCAATGTGCCAGCGTCTGGCTCTTTAAATATCAATTGGCATCAACACTCTTGACATAAAATCCCTTTTCATCTCCATGGCTCCATTGGTAATTATTCTGTACCAGTAAAAAAAAATTCCATCATTAACTTCAAGCATTGAAGAATAATCTAACAACAGCTATGAATTTTGTACAGTATACCAGTAAAGCATGGATTTTATAGTCTTCGTTTTAAAAAATCTACAAAGGTTTCACAAGTGGTATTTATCCACAGCAGGCATTGTTATTTGTTTTTTAATAGAGCTGCAACACTGATCCCACTTATAAACTTTGAATTTGTTTCCACATTTCAATCTTGTTGCTTTTATGAAGAAATCATATACCTGCCATCTCCAGAATCAGCAGCTGTAAGTGTTTTTCCTAGGCATATGGTTTGCCACTGTGGGGATTCTAAACCAGATGGACCTTTGGTTTGTTTGAGAAGGGCTCTTCCTACATTTGTTAGGTCCTCTGAAAACAAAACAAAAATTAACCTTTGAAACAGCATACCAGATAGGGTTGCCGTGTCCCCCCTGGCCACTGGCAGGGGATGAGGGGGTAGAGTTGCTAGATTCAGTTTGGGAAACTCTTGGAGATTTGGGGATGGAGCTCAGTGGGGGACAATGCCAAAGAGCTAGGGTTGCCAGGTTCATTAGATTGGTGGGCAATTGCCCGTCAATCCATTGCTCAGCTCGGAAGTGGGGATCGCTTGCGCATGTGGCCGCACCAATGTGATTGTGTCACTTCCAGTTTACATCTGGAAGCACCGCATCTGCAACGGGTCTTTTACCACTCAAAGGCCCGTTGCGATGCAGCCCTTCTGCGTGTAAACTGGAAGTGACGCGATCATGCGCACACGATCCTCGCCTCAGCTCCGCCCCCAAAAAAACTCCTGCCAGAGGAGAGGGGGGACCTGGCAACCCTACATAGAGCCCATCCTCAAAAGTATCCACTTTCTCCAGGGGGACTGATTTCTGTAGTCACACATGAATGTTTCTTCTAAGTCACGTGGTCTTCAGACAGAAAATCTCAGGGCTCCCAGGAAGCCTCACAGAAGAAAGCGATTAAAAAAAATTGTAGGCCAGAGTTTTAAAGGTGTTGATAATCTGGTTCAGGACGGTCATTCTTCTCACAGCAGGTGGCCAGTCCACCAACCTAACACCCAGAATTTTGAGTACCAGAGGCTGTTGGAATGAAATGTAAGGAGTCTAGCCCATCACTCCACAAAACCAGAAGTTTTTCAATGTATTTTAAAAAAATGGTATCATGCTACAATTAAATGTTAACAGATTTTTTTAGCGACAGAGGAGCAGTTAGCCACCTCTCACACCTCTAATGAGCAGCTGGTTTTTGTGCTACGGAAACAATACAGCCCTTGGCCTAGTATGCCACTGGAGCTACAAGAGGCTATGCAAGAGACCCAATAATTAGAGTGTCTGTTTTCAGATACAATTTACAGATTTGAGACTCATGATCGGATCTCTCTTCAAAGCCCCTTTACCAAACCGCTGAGAAGGGAGAGAGGTTTCCTTTAAGGACTGCAGGCAGAGAGTGAGAACCTGCTCCTCTGTTTCAGTTAGCATGTTAACATTCTTCAGTGTCCAACTGGGCGACATCACACAATGTATACTGACCTTGTTAAAAAAACAACACTGTGGAGATGCCAAGGGGGAGGCAGAATGTGTTACTCAGCCACTGTTGCTAGAGAAAGAATTAAGATATGTATTCTGCTAGGTGGCAGCCAAGAAAAGGGCAATGAGGCTGCATGCTGTATAGAGAGGGCTAGCAGCGGATATTCTTGGCCACTGCCAAGGCATCTACATTATATAGCCCTGGGCTGCTTCCTTTTCCCACTGCTAGTAATCACCCCCGGCCCGCTCCTTGTATACCCCCCACAATATGACGGACAAAACTCTGAGCAGTTGCCCATGGAAAAGTTGCTCACTATCATGTTTGCTCACTATTATTTGTGAATCCTGCCTGGGGACAACTGCGTATTGTGACATAGACCAAACTGGCAATGCAGAACCTTGATCCCACAATGTTTAAATAATGTAAGAAAGACATCCACTGCTGGAACTGAAACGTTATTGACACAACTATTCTGTTTTCCTTTCATTGCTTCCAGAAGAAACTTGTCATCCTGCTTCAATTTAACCACTTGCTGATTATCTGCAGGGTCTCACGATCTTTTCCTTGTTCTTATTTTGGCAGTCAAATGTTAGCGCTGGCAAACCATTAAAGATTACTTCGATTATCATTACAAGTATACAGTTTGAAGGTAAGTAGCTTATTTTGAAGTAAGATGGAAGGATATCAGTTAATAATGTTTTCTCTAGCTCTAAGCCTGATATATCGGGCTACAAGAGAGCAGCTGTATTTGGTAGCTACGTGATAACAAAAGTAATGTGAGGTAATAAATATGTGCAAATAGATCGGTTTTGGATTTTAACTGTGCGTATTGAATATTCGTTTTAACTTGTTGCTGGATGCTTATGATGTTCTTGCATCTTTGCAGCTTTTGCTGTTTGTTAGCTGCCTTGAGTCTGAGGAGGCAAGGTGGAGTATAAATAAATAAATAAATAAATAAATAAATAAGCAAGCCCTGATCAGGGCAACAGCTGAGGTGAGGATAGCGGGTTCACTTCCCATCTTGAGGACTTTGAGGGAAGAAACATGACTTTCTAATTTGTGACATAACTGTTTCCAATTCCAATCTATTTTTAGAACTGGAAAATGTCTGGTTAAAAAACAAACGATGCCAAAGCAGCCATTTTCTCCAGGTGAACGGATCTCTATAGGCTGGCGATCAGTTGTAATAGCAGGAGATATCCAGCTAGCACCTGGAGATTGGCAACCCTAGGTGGTGGTCAGTGCCCACCCCAAGTGATAATGATCCAAATTGTAGCCACTCAATCCTTCTGCCCACCCAGGATTCTCCCATGCATAGGGTAGATTTGTCAAGATTGCTATGTCAGTTTTGATGCTTAATTGGTCCTAAAAAAACCTCTTATTGCTACTCTGACTGGGAGCATAGGAAGGTGCTGTGAGGGAATCAATTGAACTATTTATTTAATAAATGTTTTCAGTAAAAGCTTCCATACTTAAAATAACTGTTTTTAAGCCTGATACCAAAAATAATATAGATCCTTTTAAAAAAGAGTTCACACAGGTGCTTACGGTTGGATCTGTAGATTTGTTTCTATTGTGTTTGCATGTTTTTAGACAGGAATGACAAAAATATTGTATGCCATTTCTACATATAATATAAAACAGATTTATTGTTGCGCAAAAACATTACAGAATAGCTATCTTCATGGGAAATGGTAGAAAAACAAAGAATTATGGTTTCTCTTCAGACATGAGAGAAGCAAAATAGAAATGAAGATTTTCAGGCTGAAAAAGCAGTGATGAGAACTTCAAAATCAACCCTAGATGGGGCTCCATGTTTCCACCGTAGACAGACCACATCTTTTCTGTAATGTTTGACTGGCATGTATTTATCAAAAGATACATAGCAGATGTGCTTACGGATATATGTATGTCATCAAGACTTTTTTCTCTCCAGACACATCAGTACTGTTTTAACATTACAAAAAAGACATGATGTCATTGCAAAACATGATGGAACTGGTTTTTGATAGACTGGCCATGAGATGTACTTTGTCTGTCAGTGCAGAGGTACCATTTTTATTGTCAATGTTGGTTTAGGTGGTTCTGCAGTAGAATATTTGAGTCCAGTAGCTCCTTAAAGACCAACAAGATTTCCAGGGTATACGTTTTTGAGTCAAAGCTTCCTTTATCATATCTGACAAAGAGAACTTTGTCTCTCAAAAGCTTAAATCCTGGAAATCAGGTTGGTCTTTAAGGTGCTATTGTCCAGGTTATTAATCTATGGTAAATCTACTGTGACTATATTATATCATGTCACCTTAATCCTAAATATATTTACTTAGAAATAGGATGCATTGATTTCAGTAGAATTCATAACATGTGCTTGGTTAGGGAGCATCTGTGCAACCTTGTATGCCCTATTAATATGTCTTCTGCTAACATGTGCTACTACAAGATCTATGGCATAACGTATGCAAGATCTATGGCATAACATTGTCTTGTTATGAGCTTTCCTCATTTCCACAAATGGCAGACAAGGAAATTGATTGAAGAGGAAAAGGAAAATATTCACCAAGATTTATTTACTTATTTAAAGCATGTACAAGCTTTAAATGGTCTACAACCAATAGAAAAACCCAACATGACAAACCCCAGCCAAGATGACATTGCAGCACATGCTTTATGAAAGCAACAGTTATTTGGAGAGAGTGTAAAAGAATACGAAGAAGAAGAAGAAGAAGAGTTGGTTTTTGTATGCCGACTTTCTCAACTGCTTAAGGAATAATCAAACCAGCTTACAATCACCTTCCCTTCCCCTCCCCACAACAGACACCCTGTGAGGTAGGTGGGGCTGAGAGAGCTCTAAGAGAGCTGTGACTAGCCCAAGGTCACCCAGCAGGTTTCATGTGTAGGAGTGGGGAATCAAACCCGGTTCTCCAGATTAGAGTCCGCCACTCCTAACCACTGCTCTTAACAACTACATCGCGTTGGCTCTCTCCAGGGCTGCTGCTTTATGTGCTAGCCATCTATGCCACATAATGTGTAGTTTTGGTCTTATAATTCCCGCCTGTTAGACAGTGGGTTCAGTATATCAGTTTTTCATTGTGCAACATATGCTCAACTTCTGCTGTATGTGTCATTTCCATCAATGGTTCCAAAACCCTCTTCAGATGCCTATATATCGGGCCAATCAATGCCATGAATCCAACAGAGTATTTCTATGTCTGACAACATGCTGTTGGATCAGTACAACCATAGAAATGGGAGATTGGATGGCAGGCAGAGAGGTGGGCAGCGGCAGCCAGGTCAGAAGCTGTGGCTGCCCAACCCGCTCCTGTTCACCAGAGCCCCGGGCCGCTCAGTGGCAAGGGGGCGGGCTGGTGTTGGCACTGCCTCAGGGCTGGATCTGAGGGGGGGGGCCGGAAGGAGGCCACATGCAGTTAGATTCCTTCTTTCATTTCCTACTTATTTTCCCTGCTACCAAAGGATCTTGCCTTAGACTTCTTAGTTGACCCCACAGAACATGATGGCTTAGTTATATTTGGTAGAATAACAGTTTCAGTATCATTTCAGATAGGTACAGTTCTTCTTTCTCTAAAGTTCCTTAAACAGACCTAGCCACAAAGCTTAGGCTAATAACTTCCACAAAGCTTAATTTCCTCACTTGCCATTTAGGATAACTTCCACCTGGAACACAGCACTTCACTCAATCTCTTCATCCACTCTTCTCCTTTCTCTCTCGCACAAACAGTCTCTCTCAAACACAGTCAACTCTGCTCGCTAGGGTATAGCTACTTCGATCACCCGTCCACGCCCCCCTCTTTCTTACTCTGGATGCCTACATTTTGAACCATAACAATGTATATATAAAACCCCACATTAAATCACAGAAACAAAATACATACAAAATATTGACACATCAAAACACCCCACAAGCCATTAACAGTATAGGCTCTGAGTTGCTTTTAACTTTGACATCTAATTTTCCGAATGTTGTATGTACTGTTCCTGTGATTAGAGTAATTTTGCACTTTCTCCAAAACATTCTTTAATGTCTTTTTCCCTTCACTACTTTACTGCTGTTAAACTGCTTGTCAACAGGGCTCTTAACTGGATCCTGTTCTTAAGCCAACAGGGAAAAAATACTTGTAGTCTGATCTTAAACATATTACTTAGACATGAATGTTAGAGGAATCATCAACCACAAATATTCATGTTAGTACCAGCAAGGCTGGCCCTGTACAAATAAATGAAGGAACCTCTTGGGGAAGTAGTATTTTGGGGTACCCAATGAAGTGGTGCACACTGTGACCCCAGGACCCCTTGCAATGTGTTTGATGATGTTGAGATGCAACTCTCAGAACTTGCAATGCGCTGAGGTTGTTTGAGGTGGCTAGGCAGGTGTTGAATTCCTATCCGATGTGGTATTATGGGTAAATAACAATGAGCACAAACATATTTTTTTCCCCACTTGAGCAGCTTAGAAGACATAGGTTTGTTCGTAGGCTTTCTTTAAGGATTTAAATTTTTCAACCTGGATAGCCCAGGCTAGCTCGATCTCGTCAGATCTTGGAAGCTAAGCATGGTTGGCCCTGGTCAGTATTTGGATGGGAGACCACCAAGGAAGTCCAGGATCGCTACACAGAGGCAGGCAATGGCAAACTACCTGAACATCTCTTGCTTTGAAAACCCTATGAGGTCAAATTGGCTGCAATCTGATGGCAAAAAGACACAATTTAAAGATCACCAACCCTGGATGCAGTCATACTGAGTTTCATGAGACTAAAGTCAGACAAGCAGCCTACAGTTCACCTCCTAAGAGGTGCTGCATTTTCATTTATCAAGAGGTGAGCAAAGATTGATGCATACCATTCTATTCTAGTTCTTGTCCACTTATGCCCCGCTATCTTTTCCAAGAGGATTTGCTACACCTCTACAGTGCTTTAACTGTAAATGAGAAATAAGCTACCCTACGCAGGCACTGTTGATAATGTAATTTTTTATCTTGGATGTGGCTTAAAATAAACCTTTGCGTGGCTGTGGAACAGAGCAGTGATGGAAACTGCGGCTTTGTGTCTCCTGTAAAGAAGGGTAACTCTAAACAGCAGCTGCCAGAAAATAGAATGTAAATATTTATTCTCCAAGGAGCTCAGATTGGTGTACAAATTTCTCTCCTCCCCCAATCCAGGAATGACCCTTCCAACAAACACTCTACCTCCTCATGCCTCCGCCCCCCACCTGGTATGCAATTTTTATGTCTTTGTCAACAGTGACATAAAGTAGCTTGTTCAAACTGAACACTCTATTGCTGTGTCTATGTATGCTGCTGAATGTGAGCAATCCCAAATGGACTTGAGTTATGAACCTGACCAGACGTGCTGAGAAGTCATGCTGCAATCAGTAGGACTTACTTTTAAGCAATTGTGTTAAGGAGTATTCATAAGATACATTTTCACAATTATTTTAATCCCCTGAATCTCTGATATTACACAAGCCAGCTATAAACCTCAAAATGCAAAATTCCTGGGATGCTCAATAACCTCTCTGGTCAGATTTGCAATTTGGAAGCTGGTCACCCAGATCTTTTTTTTTTTTTTAATCTGTTCTTTTTTGATTATCCAAAATTTGATTGAAAATGTTCTCACACAACTTTCCTTGTTGTGTGACGCATTGTGTGACACATTCTCACTCAACTTTCCCCATCATTCATCAACCATCTTTGTCTAGCCTACCAAACCAGTTAAGATCCTTTTCTCCAACTCTTCTCTCTACAGAGGTAAGGCATGTGGTAACCAAAGGCAGGTTTTTTGGGGGCAGTGGCTGTTTGATCAATATCATTTTAGGCTACTCTTTGTTTTATGTCCTGCTTGCTTTAGCCTTGGCTTATTTTTAGCACCTTGATTTTTATTGATTCATTTTACTGCTTGTGTTATTGACTTGTCTTTTTGGTGTGATTTGTTTATATTGTTTTAATTGTGAGCCCCACTTCCAGCAGGTCTAGAGAGGGACATTTTAAACTATAAAGATAAAGAAGGGTTCTGCTGGAGAGGGAAGCCACATGGGCAGTCTCTGTATTCTAGCCTTGCATGTTTTGCCAGGTCGATTCAATCTTCATTAGGTCCAGAGCACAGATACTTAGCCATTAGGGTTGTCAACCTCCAGGTACTGGCTAGAAAAAACTAGGCACTGGTACTAATTAGACAAGCTGTGGGAAAGAATTGTACTAGGCTCTTCAAAGTTCAACAAACAACATGTATTGAATATGGTGAAAATGTGAAAAGGTGCAAACATACATCAAAATACATCAAAAGGCACTGGTAGCAAACTCACGAATAAACAAACAAGGCAGAAGCCCACACAATGTAGCTCTTCTTCTAAGCTACAACATTATCAACAACAAGGATGTTACAAAACAAGAGTAGTAAGATTGTTATTGGTCTCATAAGACTCTCATGTTTTTGTTAATTTAGTTTTTTTTATCACGTCACACGGACACGGGAGAGAGCAGAAACGCTGTCCGGATGTGCTTCGCGTTTTCACTGCCGCGGAGGCAGTTTCATCAGCCATCCATCTCTCAAGAGTCAAAACTTAAAGATAAGAAAAATATTTCACTAACAGGTCTCGTTCTCCTGTGCGCCTGCAAGGCTGATCAGCTCTAGACTGCAAGTGTGGGTTTCTGTCTTGTTTGTTTATTCGTGAGTTTGTTACCACTTGCAGTCTAGGGCTGATCATTTTAGGCTACTCTTTGTTTTATGTCCTGCTTGCTTTAGCCTTGGCTTATTTTTAGCACCTTGATTTTTATTGATTCATTTTACTGCTTGTGTTATTGACTTGTCTTTTTGGTGTGATTTGTTTATATTGTTTTAATTGTGAGCCCCACTTCCAGCAGGTCTAGAGAGGGACATTTTAAACTATAAAGATAAAGAAGGGTTCTGCTGGAGAGGGAAGCCACGTGGGCAGTCTCTGTATTCTAGCCTTGCATGTTTCTCCTTGCACAGGAGAACGAGACCTGTTAGTGAAATATTTTTCTTATCTTTAAGAAGTTTTGACTTTTGAGAGACGGACGGCTGATGAAGCTGCCTCCGCGGCAGTGAAAACGCGAAGCACATCCGGACGGCGTTTCTGCTCTCTCCCGTGTCCGTGTGACGTGTTAAAAAAATCTAAATTAACAAAAACATGAGAGTCCTATGAAACCAATAACAATCTTACTACTCTTGTTTTATAACATCTTTGTTGTTGATACTGTTGTAGCTTAGAAGAAGAGCTACATTGTGTGGGTTTCTGCCTTGTTTGTTTATTCGTGAGTTTGTTACCAGTGCATTTTGATGTATGTTTGCACCTTTTCACAGTTTCACCATATTCAATACATGTTGTTTGTTGAACTTTGAAGAACCTAGTACTATTCTTTCCCACAACCTCCAGGTACTAGCTGGAGATCTCCTGCTATTACAACTGATCTCCAGCCAATAGAGAGCCAATAGAGTGGGAATCAAACCCAGTTCTCCAGATTAAAGTCCACTACTCTTAACCACTACACCACGCTGGCTCTCCAGCAAGATAAGCTGTTGAAACAAATTTATATATATATATACACACAGACATAAACTTTCCTATTCTCCACAAACACCTGAAGAACAATGACAGAGACAACCACATGAAATAGCCAGACCAATTAATTGTTCTCTTTGGTGAATTAATGCACCAAGGCTTAAATTAAATTACATTTATTATTTACAAAAATGAGTAAGGTATTCCTAAAAATAAACTGAACACATGTACACATTAAGCCCTAGAAAAAGAAACTGATTAGGCATTGGCGGTTTATAAAGTCTACTCAGTGGCCTATTTTTCTTTATGTCTGCCATAGTGTTCAATTTATTTTAAACATAGGCTGGGCAGCCGAAGCATACCCTTTCACTTGTAGAAAGTTCAAGCAGCAGTGTCCCTCGAAGGCATCAACTACTTACTTGTTCTTGAATTAACTTTTTAAAAGAAACATTATTCTTAAAATCAATTTTTTTAAGTCTCTAAGATGTTTCTGAACTCCTATTTTATTCTGGAGCTGTAGAGTAGGAGCCAAAGTAGATATTACTACTTATACATGTTCACCATGAGGACTTGCATGGCCACAAGTAGAATTGCCAACCTCCAGGTACTAGCTGGAGATCTCCTACTATTACAACTGAACTCCAGCCGATAGAGATCAGTTCCCCTGGAGAAAATGGCCGCTTTGGCAATTGGGCTCTATGGCATTGAAGTCCCTCCCCTCCTCAAACCCCATCCTCCTCAGGCTCCGCCCCAAAAACCTCCTGCTGGTGGCGAAGAAGGACCTGGCAACCCTACAAGTCTCCATGGTGAACTCGTGTAAGAAGTAACACAACTAACTCAACTACCCATCTGGAATTATCTTAAAATAAGACACAAATAAAAAGAAAATCCTAAACATTCTAAAAGTTCTTTGGTGTCCTTGGTGGCCCTTTCCATCACTTCAGACTAAAACTGTACTTGTTTCTTCAGAAAGATGTGATGAAAGAAAGGCAATGAGTAAGAAACCAGCCCTTCCCCCAACTTGTTTACTATTCTTAGTTGGAAGCTCTACGTTATTACAGACCGAGAAGCAGCAGGAATAAATGACAGTAGGCTAGCACCTGCTGAGCAGTTTCAGATATTTCAGAAATGGCTGGGGAAGTGATAAAGCCCTTAGATACTTGCCTAATGAGACAGGTGGCAGGAAGTTATACCGGCCAAAATTCTACTTACAGCTCTCGTGAAATTTCCAAAGTACGCTGAAAAAGAAAGCACTCCAATTCAGCCCAATCCTGTGGTTCAGTCTGAGAGTTGAAAGTATGCGGGAGAGGAGCCTTCACCTGTTTCAGGGAGGACAGCCCTCATTGACTTCATCTCGTATGCGCGGCGCATCGCTGCAGACTAACTTTATGACTTTTAATGACTCCGGAGCACCTCATCGCTTGTGAAGGAATATGCTGGAGTTTGCCTTCACTCAGCTTGACAAGGTGATGGGAATTACATCTTGCCCTCCCCTTTCCCCACTCTTACATGAAAACACTTGTCAGTTCTATCAAATTTGGTAAGACAAGCACCCATGACACCTTGAGGAAAATGTAACTCGGCTGACACCCCAATCCGTACACGCACAGCGCATGCAGCAGCAACACAGCCTAAATTCAAGGGAGATATGCAAATGCCCCCCCATTTTGCCTTTCCCCATTTCCATGGCGCTTTCCTGCAGTGTTGCACATTAGATGATTAAAAAGCATCACAAACCACCACCTAAGCCAGGAAGTAAGTTTTTTTCTCCATTACTAACTTTCAATTTAATGTTGTTGCTTGCTTAAGGAGCAATTCTGTGTCTTGTTGTCTGATTAGTTTTTTAAAACATTCAGTCCTTAGTGCTTATTGCTTAGCTCAGAGAAATCACTTCCCTTCTTAGTTGTAGGAATTTGGTTTACATTCCAATTAGCCAATATGATACAATTAAACCACTACAACCACCTCCACCCTTCAATATATGCTAGTGGGAAATACTTTATTCTTTGAGTAGACAGGGGCAACAATATCCTTTGCCTGAAATATGGGAACCAGGGCAGTGTAATCATGGATCCAGATCCATGAATCTTGCCTGGTAGCCTTGGGCAATAAAAGCCTATGTATATTGCAAATATATTTCCCTGATAGTTGCACTATAGCTGGAAGGGTGGGGGAAAATTGTTCCTCAATATTGCCATGTGTGTACTGGGAACAAATTATCATTTGCTCACAATGGATTTTCTAGTTTAAGGAAAATATTTGGAACCATCAGTATGATTTTTTCAAAAAAAGTTCTTCTGTAAAAGCCCCCCAAAAAGGCTATGCAACTTTCTGGTTTGGACACCAGCTATTAATTAATCTCTTTATTGAATCTAGATTGAGCTCAACTTTTTAGACATATTTTAATGACCTAAGTTGGGTACAGGTAATATTAATTTACAGTCCAGGGCATTGCCACTTACAGAATCACCACCTGTTTCCTTTCCTTGATAAGTGACCATTCAGCTGATCTTGAAGAGCCTTTTTGATCAAGGGCCCATTTGCCTATTTTTTCCCAAGGGAGAAGTGATTCAAAACATCACTGTGAAGGCTTTTAAATAATCATGTTAATTTGAAAGCCACCAGGATTCTGCAAAAGTTGATATCTTGAGTTCATCTCATAAGCTTGCCATCAGGCATGACCTGTGAAGGTGTTAAGGGAGATATAGTAGGAAATGATGTTAATTGGGTTTTCCCCTCCTACTTCCTGCACAATGACCTGACTTTAGAGACAGCAGAGCTTTTTCATCTCTTATGCTAAGCAGGTGGGCTTTTCACATACTGTATAACTCACATCCTTCTAGTCTTCTGGCTCAAAACCCTGAGAAACTATAAAGAGCTGTTAGAAGTTCTTCAGCAAATATAACTAGTTCTGTCCACTTTCCTGCAGTAAGCTCTTGTCATTCTCTTTCCTTTCTGTTCTGCCAGAGAGACCACCATGTTCTTATTTATAAATGAGTAATGTGTGCCTGACAACCCAAGTAAATAGAAATCAGTTTTGACTTTGTGTGGGATCTTGGAAGCACCTGAGATCCATTCCAAATAGCTCAGAAAGCTTTCCTGGAAACTAGTACTACAGCAAGACTTTTTCTATCTGTTTCTTGTAATGTTTCCTATCCTTTTGATCTTTAGGGTAATTGCTATCAGACAAGCAATTTTCCAGAACTTTTGGGCTTTGTTGTCTTTATGAATATGTACCCCCCCACACACAAAAAGTTATGGAATAACCCTTGTGTTTTTTTACTCCAGCTCCGAAATACTTAACATGCTTTTTATTCAGTCAGTAAATAAATGGGGTTAAACTACATCACCATTAGTGTCCCTTAATTTTCTTGGCTGGATAGTTTATCCAAACATAAGGATTTTGTGGCTAAATATTTGTGACATTTAGTAAAGATTAAATATACTCTATAAGGTCAGCAGTTCACTTTTCCTCCTTTTTTCTGTGTTGAGTATTTTTTCTCTCATGAATTGCCTACTGCCGGTTTTTAAATGGATTGAATTTCAGTAGTCAAAACTTGTCTTATGGGAGAGAAAGGAGGGATAGAATATTCTGTGTATGTTGGGCTGAGTCAGTGACAAGGTTTCTGTGGAGCAATTCTTACTTCTACCTAGGACTGCCAATCTCCAGGTGGGGCCTGGAGAGCTCCTGGAATTATAACTGATCTCCAGACTACGGAGATCAGTTCCCCTGGAGAAAAGGGCTGCCTTGGAGCGTAGACTCCATGGGAATTCCACAGGGCCCATAAAACTGAGCTGTTCCTCCAGGCATATGGTTGAGGGCAGCGACAGTTTTCCCATCTGGCTGGCCTCCCCTCCTCTCTTGCCTCTGCTATAGTCCCATAAGTTGGTATGTACATTAGACTGTTGCTGCTATAGTTGATGGTGCCTGATTTTTACTGTTGTGAATGTTATTCATTTATGTATGATTTTAAGATGTTTTAAAAGATTGTGAGCCGCACTGAGCCTGGGCAGCGTATAAATCAAATAAATAATAATAATTATTATACCCCACTGAGGTCTATCCCCTCTCTAAATCCCACCCTCATCAGACTCCACCCCCAAATCTCCAGGAATTTCCCAACCCAGATCTGGCAACAAATTTCTACCCATAGCTGTATGAAAAGCTCTTTTAAATATAAAGGAAAAACTAATGCCCACTCTATGTTTTATCATGAAAAAGAGAAAGAGAATAAACGTAGACATTTCCTCTGTATTTTCTTCCCTGGGCAAAGTATATAATATCTTAGAATTTCATTCCAGTTAAGGGGGGAAGGGGGATAGCATCCTAAATGCATTTCCCTTCATTTCTTAATACAACTAGTTTAACAGAGCAATCCTGAGGCGGGTGGGGTACGCCAGTGGCCATGAACAGGGCAGCCATGCTGTCCATGTGTGGTTTCCCGGCCGGAAAAAAGGGAGAAAAATCGTTTTAAAATTTAAAATCCAGAAAAAAGCCCTATTCACTTTAGCGAGGCTACACTAGCACAATAGCTGGCATAGCAATGCCGCAGCATGAGGGGGTGTTTCCAAACCAGAAGGGGTTAGGAAGCTGCCTAAAGGCAGCTCTGCCCCCAGGAACAACCCTGGAATGCTCCCAGGATATCAGTGTGAGGAGATATGCCGGGGGCATGCCGGTGAGAGGCCACGCTGGCATCCAAGAGCCATGCTGCTGCTGCGGTCCAAGGGGGCCAACATAAGTCGCCAGTTTGCACAGTACAAATGGCATGGATGCCAGCATAGGGGTCACGCCAGCTCCTGTGGGCATTCCCCCTTTTCAAGAACGGGCTGCCCATTCTGATATTACCTTGCCATACTGTAAGGACCATATATATGCCCTGATCAATCTACCCAACCACTATGGCCATCTTCAGAGGCCCAGTTTTGGGTGCATCCTCCATCTGAGTTTAGATAGTGGCAGCCCAAGAATGGGCCTTCTCAGTCATGGCACCAATTCCCTCACCAGGGAGATTTGTTTGTCTCCTTTATCACTGTCTTCCACTAGCACTTTTTTTTGCTGTTGAAGACTTTTGTTTTTTCTTTTGCATTCCCTCAGAGAGCCTCGTTCACCCCCTTCTTGTTTATGTGTGTGTTTGTGTTTTGTTGAATTGTTTTTGTTGTTTTTATTTACATGCATTTTAATTTTGTTTTGGTGTTTTGATTGTTTGTCACCTTGGGGACTCTGAACTTTGAAAGGTGGTATAAAAATATTTAAATTAAATAAATAAAATATTAAAGAGTTTAACTCAAATTTAAGAAGCAATCAGAATCAAACTATGATTCTTTTCTTGTAACACCTCTAATAAAATATTCCCTCAGTTGGAGCAGTAGAGGACTGGGTGCATCTAAGATATATCTAGGGTAGTTCTTTTTATGGGTTGCGCTAACTTACATAAAACTTCCAAGATGGTGTCCCCCCCAGCACTTTAGGAATATCTCTAATTGTTCTTGGTTGAGATTCCACATACTGGCAGATTCTGGACAGGGATTTGCATGCTTTTAACAGTTAGGGTCACCTTCACCACATTTCCATATGTACTTTTTGTAGGATGGGGGGATGGGTTACATAAAGGAATATGAATTCAAGAGCAGGGTTAAAATGTTACACCAGAACAGTCTGAAGACTGAAATACTTGGCTAGCCCCATAACCCCTTTCTATTCTTAATTAAGAAGCGCTTCTGTTGGTACTTTCCTGTTTCTGTATTCATAGGGTTGCCAGGTCTCTCTTCGCCACCAGCGGGAGGTTTTTGGGGTGGAGACTGAGGAGGGCAGGGTTTGTGGAGGGGAGGGACTTCAATGCCATAGAGTCCAATTGCCAAAGCAGCCATTTGCTCCAGGTGAACTGATTTCTATTGGCTGGAGATCAGTTGTAATAGCAGGAGATCTCCAGCAAGTATCTGGAGGTTGGTAACCCTATGTAATCAGTTAGGTCCTGCACTCTTGAAATATCTGTCATTTTATCAGAAAGGCTCAATTAAGTGTGTAAGGGAGTGGGAGGGCATGGAAGAGGAGTGACCTTCCTCTGAACCAGTGGAACAGGATAACAAGTCTGAGTCTTCAAGGATAGGGAGTTAATGAACAATGTGGCTTGCAATCAGCCTCCAATGTTGGAATAAGTAATCTCTTTCATCTTTTGAGGAGGTCTCTTTGGTCCCTGCCTTGGGCTCCATCCTGATTCTCCCAACATCTTATGAATGGGAATGTCCTCATTCATGTCACAGTTAGAGAATTCCTCAGAGAAGGGACTAGGAATGTAGGCAATGACACAACCCCTATTTGTGTAGAAATCTGCATATATAAAAGCCCATCGCTTTGGATCAGAGCTATGAGTCACATTCAGAAGAAAGTTAGATATGCTTAGTTGCCATTGAAATAGGGTGTATGTGCATTTCTCCATGTGTTGATGTTCCATTAAATAAAACTTAAGCAGCTTAACTCTTTTTAAACTGTTTTTTTGTACTTTAAATGTTTTTACTTCCTGTAAAAGAGTGATGGCCAGATTTTTCTTCTGCCTCTGGAAAAAATGTAAAACCGAATGGCATGGTTTATGTATTCCACTACAGATTGTTCTTTTTTGCACTTGGATTACTGCCTCGGCTGTTTTTGTAAATATACCTCAACGTATTATGACCTTTCAATGCAAGTTTTTTTTAAAAAAAAAACCCCAAAGAGACAGCCACAATGAATAACATAAACAAAAATTTTATTCTAAGCACATAAAGTAAATAAATAGAAGACGTTAAACTAACGAAAAATGCTGGACGTATGAAGAAGAAAGGTAGGCTTGCTTTCAATTAGGGTTTTGCTTCTAGCTATGGCTTTGGTGAGAAGAGGCCCCTTTGCTGTGGCATATTGTTTCAATGAGCAGCATGAAAAGGATTCTGTTGTTTTCTGAGAGAAACTGATCTCAGACCTCCTGGCTCTGGTTCGCTTATAACGGGGCATCTTTGACAGGACAACTTTTACAACGACAACCCCCTTTTTAGTTTGGTTCCCTTCAGGTTTTAATTCCCTCCCAAAGCCCTAGGAAAGCACGTTGGATCCTTTCTCTGTTGATTACCCCTTACGTTTCTAGGGTACTGACTTCTGTTGCATTTTATTAGAAGGCCCATACCTTACAATGTGTTTATTTAGCTGTAGTTTACAATGCATTTTGCCTGTTGTACATGATCTTCATCTTCAAAGAGGACACTTTCCCAGGAGTGACCATATTGATTTTACTATAGTAACTCTGAATAATGTTCCAGTCGTGACTTGCACCTCTTATCTCTCCATCTCTCCTTGAGATCCGTTTGGATTGTTAGCAACACCCAAAACATTTCCATTCTGTGGTGATTAGTTTTGAGCATCCCCTTCCATCAGTTCTGTAAGCACATTTTTGCTCACACCTGCCATGGAATTAGAAAGTCTAGTCTGACTTCTGTTTATTTGCTGAAACTTCTGTTTGGCAGTTCCGAAATTCTTTGGTGCATTACTGCAGCCTCCTTCTACATAGCTGAACATTCGACAAACTATTGATTGGGGAATAGCTGTCCCCACCTTCCTCAGACTCTGCCCAAAAAACCTTCTGCCAGTGGTGAAGAAGGACCTGGCAACCCTATCTCCAGACGACAGAGATCAGTTCCCCTGGAGAAAATGGCCGCTTTGGCAATTGGACTCTATAGTATTGAAGTCCCTCCCCGCTCCAAACTTCCCTCCTCAGGCTCCACCCCCCCCCCAATCTCTAGGTATTGCCCAGCTGGGAGCTGGCAACCTTACCAAGCACAGGACCTGGGGAGGTCTCACCAGGGCTCTGAGAGCAGGTTTCTAAGGGAGAGTATGGCTACAATGCACAGGAAAATGTCAGGCACAGTGGGCTTGAGAGGCATTTGGTTGAAGAAGGTATATATGGCAAGCATGGAGAGAGTCTTTCTGGGGACTGGGCTGAAAAAGAGGTGAGAACATCACAGCAGCAGACGAGGGCACTGAGAAGCCGAAGCCTCAGTTCAAGCCTCCTCACTTTGCCTGAGTAGTGGCAGAGTTATGTGTGCCCTGTTGCGTTCTGGGGTCAACAGAGGTAAAATTAGCTCTGTCCTGTCACTTCAGGTATTTTGTTAAGTGGTGCACATGGAAAGCCTGGCTATGCCACGTCCTCTTTAAAAAAATAAACAAAACCCCTCTTCACAAAAAGGAAAACCAAACAAAGATAGCAAAATTGTTCTGCAGAAAATGAACAGCATCTTACGGCCTTTTGAATCTGGACTTGCTTTACCTTTCATCTTTCCTTATATTACACACTTCACTTGTACCATTCTGTGATTTTTTTAAAAAAAGTAACATCTCTGCTTTAAAAGCCTCTGCAATTAAAGCCCACATTTCTTATTCTTTCCAGTGGCTCTGGAGATTTAATTACAACTCTTCAGCTGGGAAGCGCTGGAGCCTCTTCTCTCCTTGTGGGGACTCGGCAGTTATCCTTGATGATTTATTTTGATTTTCGGTTGATATTTTATCTTATGTAGTGATTAATAATTATCCCAAATACCCCTGGGCCAAATAGGAGAAAGAGTATCCTTTTTAGGCAATGTTTTAGAACAAGAAAAGCAGCAAACAGTACATGATACAATTATATCGCTTCATTACATTTGTACGGCACAGGCAGGGCTGGTAAGAACCACTACAGGCTCCTAGGCAAAGATTCCCTTGGGGCTTCCCCCTTCTTTTTGGGGGAAAGGACACACACAAGATGTTTGATTAAAAAAGGGATATAGTTACTGTACCCAGTGGAATCTTGACTGCTAGCTCCTAGGGTCTTGGAGGTGACCCAAGAAGAGGGCTTTGCAGTTGTAGCCCTTCCCTCTCAATGGTCCCGAGCTCTGTTATTTTTGATTAATATTTTCCGGATGTGATCCACTTTAATAGGGCCAAACGCTAGAACTCATAAAACAAAGAAAGGTACAGGGTTAGGGTTATATTTACCAGTCTGTGCTTGCAGCATGTTATAATACTCAGACGTTTTTATGCTTTTATTACAACAGCCCTGTTTATGTGATGTAGTGGTGTGGTATAAATGCATGAAGGGTGGGGGGAGATCAAGATTGTGTCTACTGGTGTTCTCTCAGGCCATTGTAAGCATGACTCGTAGTAAAGAACCAGACCAAACCATCACCATTATGGAGGAATGAAAACACCCCTTTGTGTCTGGAGATGAAAGATTGGAATGTTCATTTCCCCTGGTACAAATAATATATTTTGTATCAAGAACAAGGTGTTAGGATAAGGGAAAAGATCAGCTTGCCCGTTGCACCATCTGATCTAAAACATTCAAAGAATCCTGTGAAACCTTTATTTGGTTTATTATTGGGCAAAACTGTTGCTGGGGTGGGTTGAAAAATGCCTAATCAACCGTTTGAGGTGCCAAACGGATTTCGATATTAGATGGATTGCTTGTTTACTCATCATTGCTCCTACAAGGGTTGAGAACACCAGAGGAATGAATGCAGCCAGCCAGTGTGATGATAGCTTCTTGGACAATCCAACCAGGTCTCAACTGGTATTGTTTGGAAACTAGTGATGTGCTCTCCAGAGTGCCAGGACTCACTTGTTGTGAGCTTTCCTTGAGACTGCTCAAAAAAAACCTTGAGTTCTGTGCAAGTACTTGTAAAAAGCTTATAAAAAACCCATCATCCTCGCCCATAGCCCATGGTCCTACCTTTTACTTCTCCTAAAGTTACCTGGTGGTAGGACAGTAGCAATGGTAGAACAAGGGACCCATGAAAAGCATATGTCTCCAGGCCTGATTCAGGAGCCTTGGAAAACTCTCATTTCCCAGCATAGATGCATTTCTTCATGCATATGATGAAGTGAACTCTTGTGTAAACGTATGCTGAAATAAATTTTTAAATGCCACTAGAGTCCTATTTATTCCACTTTTCCCAAGGGTTCCTCATATCTAGGATGTGGCTATTGAAACATTTGGAAAGAAACAGGAGCATGCTGTCTTACTACCAGATAAGGTTAAAGGAAAGGAAGAAGACAGGAAAAGTTGAGTAGTGAGTTTGTGGGAGAAGGGCTTGCTATCCCTGTTATTGGAGTATTTGTGCAAAAGCTGTTCATGCATGCATTTCTAGATTTCCGGTCAGGAAATCTTTTGCCTGTGCTTGAAATGAGTGAAAAACTGGGCAACCCTAGTATGGCCTGAGATGTCATGAAGATGGCCTAAAAATATGTTCCCGAATCAGGGTTGCTTTTGGGGATACACCTCCAACGAATATCCCAATGAAAACACAGACCTAAATTCAAAATGGATAGGGTTAATGTTTAATAAAATGAATGATTTTGAATTGTCCCCCTTCTAGGTCTCTTTGATGTGAACCAGAACAACTGACAATAATGTTATTTTTCTCTGTGTAAATTATGAGGAAAGGTTATGTTATGGGTTGATTGTTAATAAAAACTGGCAGGGCTAACAAGAAAGCAGGAGTACTTTCAGTACTATGTGCAAGGATTTAGTAGCTTCATGTTCACTTAAAGTGTTCCCAGTATAAGATAAACCCCTATTCCTACACTGCTGTTAAGGGATTTGTATGTTCTCTCAGTAAGTATGAGAAGAATTAGTGAGTATTTTG
The DNA here is from genome assembly GCF_029931775.1 of Euleptes europaea. Taxonomy (NCBI): domain Eukaryota; kingdom Metazoa; phylum Chordata; class Lepidosauria; order Squamata; family Sphaerodactylidae; genus Euleptes; species Euleptes europaea. The sequence goes on along the minus strand of NC_079320.1, from coordinate 42,830,279 downwards.
AAGCCTTTTTTGGTATAAAGATTTTGAATTGCTAGGTATATTGGTGGTAACTTCATAAATCTTTACTGGCACTTGCAGTACAATCTTAAGTAGAGATACTCTGGACTAAGTCCATTAACTTGAATTGGCTTAGACTGGAGGACAACTTTGCACTATAAACTACTGTATATTTTAAAAGCTAATGGTAAGTGAGTGCTACCTCCAAAACACTGGCAGAAAGATCTGTAATACTTAGGGTTGCCAGCTCCCGATTGGGAAATACCTGGGGCTTTTGGGGGCGGAGCCTGAGGAGGGTGGGGTTTGGAGATGGGAAGGACTTCAATGCCATAGAGTCCAATTGCCAAAGCAGCCTTTTTCTCCAGCTGGAGATCAGTTGTAATAGGAGATCTCCAGCTAGTACCTGGAGGTTGGCAACCCTAGTAATACTGTGTGGACAAATTTCTTGAAGCTGACTTATTGCTTAGTCGGTTTCTTGAATGGACAGGTAAGTGCAAATCACAAAACTTTTAGCAAAAAAGACATAAAATAAATGATGTATTCTTTTAGTTTCAGTTTTCATAATTAGTGAATGAATGAATGGTTTTATTTGCATTTAGCCATAGGCCATTACAAACATATCAAGTCATAATTAGTGTATGCAGGCTAAAAGGATTCTTTGACACTGTTATTTATGGGATGTGTGGAACATGCTATGCAATCAAAAATTGCACTTACTTGAGTGGGAAAATCAAAACACTGCTCAGTGAAACAAATTCTGGTTGGTATGAATGATAAAAGACTGGTGGAATTTCTTGTTTCTTGGGCAGATCCATTACATTGATCAGTCTCCAAATGTTCCAGGACATTTGCCTGCTTTTCAAGAACCCAGTTTGGTCTAGACCAATATATTGAGCTGGAAAAGAGTTAAGACATTTGGCTAAAACGGATGCCAAGATTTTGTAATCTGTGTTGAGCAGCGATATGGATCTCTGGATATTTTCCTTCCTTATCAATCTGGCTGATATTAGCCTCAGCTTACTGGGGTGTTACTTCACTGTGGATTTGTAAATATTAAAATAATTTCTCTGAGCATCTAGGCTCAGGGATTATTCAGTTTTAGATTTTGAATACTGATTTTATCTCTTCTATGAGGTTCATTGAAGTCTCATGTGCTCACTGGCTGAGAACCTTTGCTGAGAAATTCCTTTACCCAGCATTTCTTAATTTCCTCCTTATCATACAGTCTGGCAAAAAAGAGTCTGAATTCATCCGCCATTTCCTGTGAGGTTTGCAACATATTACCAGAGTCTGACCTAGTAGCTTTGATTGTGTTATTTTGGTCCGCATTTGCTATCAGTTGTGCTAATTTTTTACTCAACTTATTGCCAAATTCAAATGATGGTAGCTTGGAGAACAATAAGACTTTTTTTTTTATAGCTCAAATAGTGTCTTGTAGTTTAACCTTATTTTTGCATCTTCCAATCAGGGTTTATCATTTTTGTCTCTTGATCATTTAAATTTATTTTTACACTCTTTAATTTTATTCTGACCTTATGTTTTTGGTTTTTCACACACAGCCTACCCTGAGGAATTTGGGTATCCTGAACAAAACTCCAACCTTTCCTCTAACTGTACCTCAGCTTGGCTTTCTTTAGTCACTTCATCTTCCTTCTAAAATCACTGTTTTCTAAACAGCGAAAGTTACAGGAAGCATGAAGAATGCCTAGTCTGTGAAAACAAAAGACAGTATTGTGTCTTCTAATGTACTGATGCAGGGTTGCCAATCTCCAGGTGCAGGCTGGAGATCTCCCACTATTACAACTCATCTCCAGGTGGTAGAGATCAGTTCCCCTGGAAAGAAATGGCCACTTTGGCCATTGGTCTCTATACAGTGAAGTCCTTCCCCTCCCCAAACCCCGCCCTCCTCAGCCTCCAACCCCAGAATCTCCAGGTATTTCCCAACCCAGAGCTGGCAACCCTATACTGACGGTTATTTTGACATAAACTTTTGTGGACTGGAGCCCCTTCATCTGTTGGTGTAAACTTTTAAGAAATCCTTGGCTGGGTTTTTTTAATGCTGAGTTTGACGTATAACTTTTAATGTCATGTTATATTATTTTGTAAGCCACCTCAGGCAGGTTCCCCCAGGACAGGCGGCATAAAAATTCCCTAAATAATTAATACACATGCATATGAAGAATTATTTATAAACTGTAGGCTCAGAAGACCATGAAACGAAACAGGTACAGCTTGCTAGTTTTGATTTGTGGATGCCACAACCATACAGTGCAAGAGTTCCACACTGAGGAGCAGCGCGGCAGGACAAAGGCAGGTTTCCCAGAAAAAATGCATTCACCCCTCTCAGAAAACCTAAGAAGTTACCAGGAGATAATGTGGAAGCCATTGCTTCATCCCAGCTTTTGCGGGATGTATAGGGTTGCCAACTGCCAGGTAGTAGCAGGAGATCTCCTGCTAATTCAACTGATCTCCAGCCGATAGAGATCAGTTCACCTGGAGAAAAACGGCCGCTTTGGCAATTGAACCTCCTCCCCAAACCCTGCCCTCTTCAGGCTCTGCCCCAAAAATCTCCCACCAGTTGCGAAGAGGGACCTGGGAACCCTAGGGATGTACCACCAGCTTCTTCAGGGTCCTTTTGGCTGCCACATGAGAAATTGGGGAGGGGGAGAGATCAACACAAAGACCTCCCTCCTCTCTCTTTTTTACCTGCCCCCACCACTCTTTGTGCTTCCGCTTGTGTGATACTAAATACATTCCTGAAGAACAAAATGCAAGCTGTTGAGCCAGCTGACATTTGTTTAGTTGCTGATTGTTACTGAGGAAAATATGAAATAGTTCCCACAACAGGTTTCCCTCAGCTCTTATCCATATACAGTTCTGGCACAAGGGACCGAATGAAGTTTATTCTAACATGCAGCTGGACACATTTTGTATAAAAGAAAAAAAACTGTACAGCAGGAAGGTTTTTTTCTGCAGCTGGACATATGAGGTTTAATAAGGAGCTAGGTTGTTTCTATTAAATGTATAAAAAGATTTTAAAAAAATAGAAAATTAAGATGACTATAGTTTTCTGTTATTTTTCTTTGCTTTCTTCCTGTGTTTATCTGCCCCCCCTTCCTTTCTCGTTCTGTTATTTTTCCTCCCTCTCCTCTTATTAGACAAAATTCTGGGCATGCTTTCACATGTGGACAGTTAGGGTTGCCAACCTGCATGTGGGGTAGGGTTGCAAACCTCCAGGTAGTGGCTAGAGATCTCCTGCTATTACAACTGCTCTCCAGCTGATAGAGATCGGTTCGCCTGGAGAATATGGCTGCTTTGGCCATTGGACTCTATGGCATTGAATTCCCTCCCCAAACCCCGCCCCCCTCAGGCTCCACCCCAAAAACCTCCTGCCGGTGGTGAAGATGGACCAGGCAACCCTAATGTGGGGCCTGGAGTTCTCCAAGAACTACAACTGATCTCCAAACTACAGAGAACAGTTCCCCTGGAGGAAATGGGAGAGTTGACTCTATAGCATCACATCCCAGCTGAGCTCCCTTCTCTCCCCTAACTTTACCCTTATCAGAGTTCACCCCCAAATCCCCAGGAATTTCCCAACTCGGAAATCCTGTGCAGCACTTCTCTGGCTGCTTATACAGTAGAGGAAAAGGTTCAGAATAAATGGAGGTGTGGTGTGGTGGGGTGGGGTAATTTAGCAGTTCTTTCCTCAGTTCAAATGCCACAGCAAATCATAGTATGATTAAACTAGTGATGGTTAGCTGGTAGTCTGAATTCAGTCCTGCCCATTAACTATAACTACTGTGGTCAGGATTTGAAGTTGGCTTATTAACTACAGTTATGTTTCTGAACTGTGGCTTTGCCTGATGTATGAAAGGGGAGTCCTGGCTTGCTGCTTCTCACACTGCATATAACATGAGGAAAAGGCTGAAGGCATTGCAACTAGGGTTTGACAAGACAAACCAAAGCTGAATGATTGTCCTCAAGTCAAATCCTAGTTCCATAAAGTAACCAGAGTTTAAATAAGCCATGCGTTTGCATTACATCAAACCAAGTCCCTGTGAAGTTGTGACTCCTCCAACTTTATAAAAAACAACTGTTTAGTCAATCCTGATCACATATGAAATAGTCATGTCATCAAGATTCCCTCTAGCTAGGATGCTGGATGATTTTAGTTTATCATGATCTGAATCTTCTCAGAAGATTCTTCATTTCTTTTCCTCCCTCTGTACCATGACTTTATTTCCAAATAAGGAATATTCAGCCTGTCAGGAAGCATCTGCCAAGCTCTTTCAAAACTTTAAATACAAGGCGGAGAGGAATCTGGCCTTTATGAGGCTAAAACTCTTTTGCAATCAACTGGTCTGTTTTTTTTCAGTAATTTGAAGCCAGCAATCCAACCTGCTCAGACTCTCTGTTTATCTTCCTTTAATAATCATCGTTCTGTGGAAATAACAGAAACGAACCCATCACAATCAAAATGAAAATAGTGTAACAAGTATTCAAAGTTCTTGTTAATTGTATATTTTTTTAGGAACTGCACTCCTTAATGCAACAGATTGGGTTGCACAGATTTTAACAGTTTCACTAAGAAATCCCTCTGTTGATATCATTCTCTGAGTATTTGCGCTCTTATGTGATTGCTGGAAGACAGGGTTTTTTTCTTCTTTCTATGAAATGGCAGCAATGGGTTGAATGTTGAAAGGAGCCGCCAAACCTTTAACAATCTGGACATTAACACAGAAAAAAGAAACTATTGTAAACATCACTATAGGCCCAAGGGCCTATAGCTACACAATACACAGTCTTCAGGTCAGATCCGGGGACATTACACGGGCTTTCTGTCAGAAATGCACCTCTGAATTTCTTTTTAAGAATTCAATTCAATTCCCAGGTACGTGGGGCTCAATTTGGATCCAGACAGTGGCATGTGGGCAGATGGTGTATATGAAGAGCCTGCTGGATCACACCAGTGGTCCCTCTAGCTCAGCATCCTCTTTGACACAGTTTCTTTGGAGAGACAAAAAACAGGACATAGAGGCCAATGCCTTGCCTAATGTTACCACCCACCACTGGAATTCAGAGTTTGCTGCCTCTGAATATGGAAGTTCCCTTTCATCCCCATGGCTAGTAGCTGATGAAGGATCTATCCTCCATGACTCTATCTAGGCTTTTTTTTAGATCTATCCATGCTTGTGGCCATCACTATATTCAGTGGCACTGAATTCCACAATTTAGTTTATTTGTTGAACAAAGTACTGTTTACTTTGTGCATCCTGAATCTATTTCCCATCAACTTCTCTGGGTGCCCTGAGTTCTAGTATTTTTTGGGGGGATGGGGGAGAGGCTCCCTTTATCCACTCTCTCTATCATGTCCCTTCCCCTCTTTACTCATTTGTTTCTAAATTGAAAAGTACCAAACGCTTTATCCCTTCCTCTTAGGAAAGATGCTCCAACACTTTTATTGTCTTGGTTGCCCACTTTGGTTTCCACACTTCCTTGACCCAAAATGTTCTCAGAGGAGTGCTTTTTTCCACTAGAAAAACTTGGTGCACCCCCTAATGGGGCAGCTTGTGTCCCCTGGGGCCATTTCAGCTTGAGAAAATAGCACGGGGAAGGCTAAAACACCTTCTTGCACACCATGGTCACAATATGAATTGGGCCCTTTGTGTCTGGGAATTGTATTCTCATCAGGGGAACTCACAACATGACATGGGTTGTCTGTAGGGTTGCCAGGTCGCTCCTCACTAAGGTGGGAGCTTTGTGGGGGCATGGCTGGCAGCTGCGATTGGTGCTCACACAACCTGTGTAATGCGCCGATGTCATTTCCGGGTTTACCCAGAAGTGACGCAGATGCTCTAGCAATCGCCTCTGAAACTCTATAGTTGTCTATAGATATTTAGATATATCCATGCTTGGGGAAAAATGTAATGTGTAGTTAGGCCGTTATGAGGCACTGTGATCATTGGCTATAGGTATCCATACTGATAGACCTAAAATAAAATGCACTGTTTGTCTTATGCAAATGTGTTTAGTTTCATTATAGCATGTCATCATTAGAGTGCTAAGCTCATATCTCTCTGATGGCCAGGCAGCAACTGAGTCTTCAGGAAGGCAAACAGAGTGGCAGGGAAGAAAAGATGACCATATACAATACATGTCTTCATTCCAAGTTGCTCTTGGCAGGGTATGGTAACGCAGTACAAGGAAGATAGGGTTGCCAACCTCCAGGTACTAGCTGGAGATGTCCTGATATTACAAGTGATCTCCAGCCAATAGAGAGCAATTTACCTGGAGAAAATGGCTGCTTTGGCAATTGGACTGTATGGCATTTAAGTCCCTCCCCTTCCCTCCCCAAACCCCATCCTCCTCAGGCTCCACCCCAAAAATCTCCAGATATTTCCCAACCTGGAGCTGGCAACCCTAAGGGAGAAGGAACACAGGGATGGTACGTCATGCATATTGCATCCACACTAACATACATACAGAAGCTGAGTAAAGAAAGGCAGGACTGTGAGTCTCCATGTCCCTTAAGTCACTTAATGTAAGCGGGTAAGCTGCAGTACTGCAGTCCATGCTCTGCTCACAACCTGAGTTTGAGCCTGCTGGAAGTTGGTTTCAGGTAGCCAGCTCAAGGTTGACTCAGCCTTCCATCCTTCTGAGGTTGGTAAAATAAGCACCCAGCTTGCTGGGGATAAAGTATAGATGACGGGGAAGGAAAACCACCCCATAAATTTAGTCTGTCTAGTAAACGTCGTTCTGTGACATCACCCCATGGGTCAGTAATGACCTGGTGCCAGCACAGGGAACTACCTTTACCTTTAATTACAATAATATTGTTTTCCTCTGTTTCTATTTCAGAAATATACAATATTTTAGCTACATTATGGGTTAAATAGTCTCCTGTGGGCCAACCTGGGAACCTAACCTCCAATGTGTTCTGAGTTCCAAACACCGGATTTACAAACCAGCTTCTGGAACACGTACTTAATTGTATTTATTCCTGGACACCCTAAATCCAAAAAGCAAGTTTTACTAGAGAAGACACTAGGTGCATCTAAAGATGATGCCATTCAACTGAGAAGCTTATCAGTTGGGGGGGGAATCTCTTCTCTTAGAGCGTGTAATAAGAAAGCGCTATGCATGAAGAGCTTTTCTGAGGCAGCCCATTGTAAACAAAGTGCTTCTGATATGTCAAATAATTGTATGCTACACATGATCTCACAAAACTGGCCCTCAGTGCCTGAACTAAGTGGACTTGACCTTGGAGGAAAACATCCAAGAACATTTATGATTGTTGGACCATCTGTATCAGTCAAGGCTATCTCCCAGCCTTCCATATGGAATTCAGGAAAATCTATTTAAACAATAATTGTCTAAGCAATTAGTGTGAGCCTTTCTCATAAAACAAGTTTCATTTGGATTTTTTTTTTTTATTAAACTGCTTCAGTACATTTTGGCACTGAATCACAGTACAGTTCTAGATATCAGGTTATGAGAAAACTTTGGGAAAACCTTTATTACCCCCCCCCCAATGTTCTTGTTTCAATTTTCCACAGTAAGTAGTTTAAAGGACTCAACAGTCAAATAAGAACACATCCATTTAGGATCCCAAAATATATATTCATTCCAGAAACCACTCTAAATTTTTATCTTCAAGCTTGAAAATAAAGATAAATTGTTCTCTAACTCAAAAGAGAAGTTAAAGGCTGTAATTCTCAGCTAGCTTTCAGTTTTTGGCCATTCGTGCCAAGAGTCTGCAGACATCTCTAGCAGCGTTCACATTTTTAAAGCAGACAAAGATACTGCAAAGGTTTGTGGGAGTCCTACTACTGTAGCTATAAAACTAGTTCAATGCATTGTCCTGCCCTTTGTATAACTGGTGCCAGAGCGCCAGTCTTTTGTTACTTGATACTGTTCCACCAGCTATTAAAATTGTCCTTCTGACAATTCAGATAGTTTATTGGTTAGAATCATCACTGGCAGCTCACCAGTCCAGGCAAAAGCCCTGGGAATCTTTCACTTTTGTTTTACAGATGATAATAGATTTTCTCCACACGACAAACAATAAATAAGCATCGCATGCTTAATTATGTTTTGGTGTATGTGTGTGGAAACCTCTTGAAGACTTTTCTCCCCTGGAACATTTCCTGCATAGAAATAATACAGTTCTAGAAAATACTCATTATTTTTTTTAAAAAAATCGACACAGCGGCTGCAAAGTCCAAATGGGTTTAAAACAGCAATGGTAAAAATCTGGGACTCATATCAAGAAGTTACAGGAAGACACAGTCGGGTCTGGGGTTTTTAACCTGAAGTCACTGGAACTTTTCTTTCCTCCCTCTTTGTGAGTCTAGGCAGAATGCCCTGCATTCATTTGAGTTACTTCGATTTATGTTTGGTTCAAACATTAATGGGCTGGGCAAGGCTAATTAACGTCTTTGGCTTTTTGTGCTGACAGAACACCCAATGTGTTAAATGGCCGCTTTGGGTCTCCTGATAGGCAGCCTGCTGGTAAAAGCCGCTAAATGCAGCCAGACATATCACAGTGCTAGCAATGGGGAGTGTGGCGTTTCTGTGACAGGAAGTTAGAGCCTTGCACTGCAGAACACTTCATTTATTACTCTCATTTGCCCTGGGACTGCGCTGGAGTCCTTTGTGTTTAGCAGCCAAAAATCTGTTCTTCTCGAAGTGTCTATGGCCCCTGGAATTACTGACCTGAAGGCTGTTGAATTTCATCCCGTCATAATCGCCAACTTGTGACATGCTGCAAAGAAAGAGGAAAAACAGGTACTTCACTGCAGATATGACCCACAGGCTCCGTTCACATGCAGTGGGACAGCTTATCTTTATATGTCACTGTGACCTGTTATCCACTGAATGGAGTCAAAGTTAACCTAGAAAGAAAAGGGATCGGTAGCATATGTAAAAGGAGCCAGCGTGGTGTAGTGGTTAAGAGCAGTGGACTCTAATCTGGAGAACCGGGTTCGATTCGCCACATGAAGCCTGCTGGGTGACCTTGTCCAGTCACAGTTCTCTCAGACTCTGTCAGCCCACACAGAGGAAGGCAACGGCAAACCACCTGCGAAAGTCTGTTGCCTTGAAAACCCTATGGGGTCACCATAAGTCAGCTATGACTTGACGACATACACACACACACAGCATGTGCAAACAAGAAATGCTTCCCAGGAGATTCTGTAAACAAATAAGGTTTTGGAGGCAATTGGGCAATGGCACAATTGTCTACTTGACACGTAATTATTGTCTACTTGACACGTAAGAAGTTTCTGAAAAGCTGTGTCCATTTCCATGAAATATGACTGAGTGATTCTCGAAGACTTTGGCTTTGAAATGGAAATAATATTAACTCCCTTTATTATTATCATCACAAAAAGGATGTTTGCATGGGCTCAAACACTTGCCTATCCTTCTCTGCTGAGGGCTGGGCATGAATGATGTCTGCCCAGATGCCGTGCTGTCATAGATATGAGAGGGCTTGGTCAAAGTTGCTGTCAAGATGTTGCTGGTTGCCAGCAGTCAAAGCTGAGCTCGGATCAGTTTTTGTGACACTGGGTATCAGGGCTCTCTAGGTAAACATTACATCCATCCATCCATCCATCCCTTGTCTTTCTCCCCATGGGGACCCATCATTCTCTTCTCCTCCAGTTAATTGTCACAGCAGCCCTGTGAGGTAGATTAGGCTGAGAATATATGATTGGCACAAGGCCATCCTGCAAGTTTCCATGGAAGAGTGGGATTTTGAACCTGCAGTTTCCCAGATCTTAGCCCAGCACCCCGACTGCTGTAGTACACTGTTGTATCTGTATATGTGTGAAAGATATATGAAATATATAGGCGAGTACATGTCTATTAGGAGCTCGGTGGTGCAGAGTGGTAAGCTGCAGTACTGCAGTCAAAAGCTCTGCTCACGACCTGAGCTCGATCCTGACGGAAGTCGGTTTCAGGTAGCCGGCTCAAGGTTGACTCAGCCTTCCATCCTTCCGAGGTTGGTAAAACAAGTACCCAGCTTGCTGGGGGTAAAGGGAAAATGACTGGGGAAGGCACTGGTAAACACAGTCTGTCTAGTAATCGTCGGGATGTGACGTCACCCCATGGGTCAGGAAAGGACCCGGTGCTTGCACAGGGGACCTTGACCTTTTTACCTGTCTATTTCCACAGGTTTTGTGTTTTTGACCTCTTTCTCTTTTTAATGTATCTTTGATTGGGTTGTATTTCAGCTGCTGCTGCTTTTTGTGATATAGAATTTTCTGCTGCTTTTTAGTTAAATAATTTGTGTTCTATTTTGGTGTTTTTAAAGTCCTATTATTATTAGCTGTATATTTGTTATTAATATTCTATTTTAACTGCTTTGTTGTTTTCAGCCATGTGAGTGAAAGCTAAGAGTGTGGAATATATATGTTTGTTTCATAGCACAGTGAACACACATCATGGCATTGCTGATAGGAAGAAATTTAGTATTAACTAAGATATAATTGACTACAGCAAAGTTTAATTTGTTTAGAGTGGATTGTTCCAGAATAATTCTTCCCTTGATATGAGAGGGATGTCAGATAAGCTTATTCACCAGAGAAGAAAGGCAGATTTTGCCAGTGAAAAGAACAAAAACAGCATTGAGGGAAAAGATAGTAGACTAGGATGAAGAACAGCTTCAGAAAGAGCTGTGGCTGAGTGGTAGAGCATCTGCTTTGCTTGCAGAAGTTCCCAGGTTAAATCCCCCGCATCTCCAGTTAAAAGGATTACATAGTAGGTGATGTTAAAGACCTCTGTCAGAGACCCTGGAAAACTGAGACCAGACAATACTGATCTTGATAGACCAATGGCCTGGCAAAGAATAAGGCTGCTTCATGTGTTTAATGTGAGTTGTATGGCAGATAGGAAGTAGCCTACAAATTGAGATGTAAGATTCTGCTACCACTCAGGAATATGCTGAGGGTCTTCTTAAGGAAACATAGTATAATTTTATTCACAATAAACAAAGAAAAGAACACAAGGCCTACCAAAGCTCTTTATAGCAGCTTGTATAGCCAGCTTACCCTGAGCCTAGGATTGCCAGGCCTGGCAACCCAATGGAGACCAGGGGTGCAGTGACAAGGGGGGCACCATCAGCGATGTCATGGCATCACTTCCGGGGGACACCTGGAAGAGATGCCACACCTCTCTAGGAATAGCCAGAAGCACTATGGTAAAATCATAGTTTCTGGTGATTCTCAGAGTGGACTGATTTCACTTCTGTGTTTTCTCTGAAAGTGATGTCATGCTGTCAACCTCTTTTTTTGTCAAGCTTTTTTTAGTATTTTTTTCTACCACTTGGAGTAGCAGGGAGAAATGGTTGCTGGGGGTGGGTGGAGGATTCCCCGCCCCCCAGTAGGGGCTTGGCAGCCCTATCTAAGCCCTAAGTAAAACCTGGTCTGGAAATGCTCCAGATCCTGGTACCTTGGAGCTATAATAAAACATGGACAGAATATTACAGGAGATGCCAAGGACTCTTTAGAGCGGGAATTCTTCAGCCTGATATTGCCACAAAGGCACACACAAGGATAACAAAGATTGATTGTGAACTGCATGATGCAAAACTGATGGTTCTGGTTCCCATGTTTTTCATGTGGTAACAACATATTCATTACACTTCTGGATTTTGCAGGCAGTGGGCAGCTCTTATTGAGCACTGTAGGCACAATATGCACTATGCAATCCTGTGTTTTGCTTTTGAGATAATAAAGCAACTGTTGCTCAAAAGTTGAATACACAATGGAAGAGTTAGTACAAGAGGGATGACTTCAGAAAGTACAACTGAGATCTGGGTCTGCACCTTCCCATCCATACTCTCATCACTTGAACACATTCTGCCATACTTGGTTCTTCACAATACGATGAACATGTGCGTTTTTTCTTTTGAAAATTGGTGGTATGCAGGGAACAGAGTCTTTTTGAATGCATTATGTGGTTCCTTCTGGTTTGGGTTTTAATATGTATAGGGATAGCTAGCTTTTGGTATGATTTAAGTGCATTTATACAGTGAGAACTATAATCAAAGGTAAGTGTATGTACCTATTTCTTACTAAGACATCTGTACGGGTTTACTTGGTCATCTGTATAGGTTTCTTTCCCTCTGGCGTATTCCACACTTCCTGAGGCTATTTCAGTATTAGCTAGGAGGCTGGGGAATACAGGGTCCCAAGTGGCTTTCCTCTCTCGCATACCTGATCCATATTCATTGAGAAGTATGAAGCAGCATAGCCAAGGTTCTTCACAGGATAACTCCTTAAGGCTACAATATAAAAATTTAAAGAACATGATAAATACTTGGGCATCCTGGTAAGTGTTTATGTCAGATCTGTGAAGCTTTCCAAACCTTACAGACTATATCTAGCATTAATATAATGTATCGTTATCTAGTATTTCTAGAGACAAATTCTATACTGGTTAGGTGCAGGTGTGTGAAAATGGAAGCACCGATGTCATACACAGAAATAGTGTTCTTTAACTGTATTTTCATTGCATTGCCTCCACGTGTGATGGGATGGGTTATCTGCATCCATTGTCCTGCACTGCAGAATTTAACTTTAAACTATCGTTTAGAACATGGCGGGCCTGAGAGTTTGGTTTTAGGTTTTTGTGTAAATCAGCAAACATGCATTTTCCCACTGTTCTAGCTAACTAACGGTTTTCAGCCCTGAAAAGAATAACATGAATCAATGTCTTTATGCCCAGAATATTCCCTAGAACAGCTTTTCTTTCTGCTGGGCAAAAGCAGAGGCATTCCTGTGAGCAACCACTGGTCAATGCCTCCCATGCCAAGAACAAACACAAGCCCACCAGAATTAAATCAGAACGCAGGAATCCCAGTAGAACCACAAGCCAATGTGGCTAGCCCTATAGAATTAATGCCTGCCACTGCCAGCTTGTTTTATTGAATTGGCTGCTGTTTTTCAATTTCTGTTGTATGGGCACTTTTACCCAAAATGACAATAAGTGAAAGAATGAATATATACAGCGAAGGGTTGCTGGAATAATCTGGAAGTCTTCAAGGTGCTGAGTCTTACGTTTTTGACCTGAAGGAATATCTCTTCCTCTGTGGGTTAGGCCCTTTCAGAAAGCTCTGTTGATAATGCCCCTCTAGTCAGCTAGTCTAAAAGGAAACTGTGTAATATTGTGATTGTTTCAGTCAGTTGTCAATCAATCACTTTTCAGTCATTAACTTTTGTAACAAATTCAAAATAGATAAGACATATTTAGGAAGATAAGTAAAGCATTTTGAGAAGGATACAAAATGGTTGCCAGTTGCCACACAGCTCTGGCCACAGCTGAATAGAAGACGATGGACATTGAACAGCCGGGGGAAAAAAATGCCCCTACTGGAGAAAGAACCTATCGCACCATTTTTGGTAGAGCTTCAGCCCACCACTATCCAGACTTTTATTTGGTACAGTTGATGGCTGTGATCAGAATCTTAGAAAACTCTTGAAAGGACAGCTCCAGTAAGTTCTTTTATCTAAGCTTTAACATTATCTTAAGGATGGTATAATGCAGTGGCTGACTCGGGTTGTGGAGTTCTGGAACTGAGTTCAAATTGACCATGAAGGTCAGCTTGGGTGAAGAGCTATCTTTCAGCCCAGCCTAATCTCCTTAAATTGTGAGAAACACCAGTGCCAATTTAAGGAAGTACTAAGAGCCAGCATGGTGTAGTGGTTTGGAGCGGTGGATTCTGATCTGAAGAACCGGATTTGATTCCCCACTCCTCCACATGACTGGCGGAGGCTAATCTGGTGAACTGGATTTGTTTCCCCACTCCTACACACGAAGCCAGCTGGGTGACCTTGGGCTGGCCCAGTCACACACTCTCAGCCCCACCCACCTCACAGGGTGTCTGTTGTGGGGAGGGGAAGGGAAGGTGATTGTAAGCTGGTTTGAGTCTCCCTTAAGTGGTAGAGAAAGTCGGCATAGAAAAACCTTCTTCTTCTTCTTCTTCTTCTTCTTCTTCTTCTTCTTCTTCTTCTTCTTCTTCTTCTTCTTCTTCTTCTTCTTCTTCTTCTTCTTTTAAACTGTAGGATGCTAATCAGGATATTTGTAAGGCCAAGTATGAAGTAACAAATAATATTTGCTGGTATAAATCCTGACAATCATCTTACCTGGAATACCCTTAAAATATCCACCTCAACGTAAGCAGGTAACTTTTAGGCACGCATCCTGCTTTCATCGCTGTGATTACTTATTACAAATAAGCATTTCTGCAGGTTGGATGAGAACTATTGTGCCTGTACTGGTTAGTGAGCAGGATTTATGAAGACATTGTCATGCTGATCTGTCCGTTTCCTGCGCTAAAACTTCCTTAAGCCTAAAGGAAATTTGGTCAGTCCTCCTACTGAAAATGTCTTTGGATCAAGTGATCAGACAAACCCAACCTTTACCTGCTGTGGCTAAAGGAAGAGTTTGCAGTATTTTATATATATATATATATTTCAGAAGGAAAGCCTGTCTAACTTATGAATATTTTGAGTACTGGAAAGACATCAAAGAAAAGTGAACTAGAATACTCCCCACATACAGGTTATAAAGTGTTTTATAGTGATGCTGATGAAAATATATAAACAATGGCCTTTCATGAATGGTTGTATCCCTCGTGGTCACCCGCGGACTACTTCGGGGCTTTGTTTTGATTATGCATGCCCTTTCCGACCTTCAGAGGTCGCCCCACTCTCCCTGTGCATTTCCACTTGTTTTTCCCATGTTTTCTGGTTGCTGGCTAAACAGCATCCAGAAAATGCACAGGAAGAGTGAGGCGGCCTTTTAAGGTTGGAAAATGGATGCATAATCAAAACAAAGCCCCCAAATAGTCAGTGACTTTGAGGGAAACAGCCATGCATAAAAGGTCAATGTTTTCCAAATTCTGTTGAATCGTATTTGCTAACCATGTACACAAACTTAGTTCCTGTATAGGAACAGCTTTAAAAAAGCTGGAATGGAATAATATTATCACATAGCCATAAATACATATGCATAATTTACAACACATTTACATACTGCAGTGTTAATATGCATCCCTATTTATACACACATTCAGCAAAATGTTTTACTGATAATGATGTTAAATGTAAGACATTTGACTCCATGCTTTTTTCCAGACAAACCCAGGTATGAATCTGAACTGGAAATCTGGATTCCCACTTAGATTACCTGCAAATGCAGTTCTTTATTATTACAGTCCATGACCAGTAAGTATATAAAGGAAACAAATGCAGAACTCTTTCCCTCTGCTTTGTATTCTAAATGTTCATAAATCTTCCTTCATTTCCTGTCACTTACTGCTGTTTGTCATTGTATTTGGGGTCCCCCCCCCGTCCTTAATTAAAAGGAGTATAGTATGTGGTACTTTAAGGGGTTCTATGTTTCTCTTTCCTCCAGTTACAGTATATTTCATCTGTCCTGATTGGCTTTGATACAATTCATTGAACGTATCTTCATTGGTGTCTTTGAAAATATATTCCTGTGTTTATCAAAATAATAGCTTATAGATCTTATAGAGAGCCAGCGTGGTGTAGTGGTTAGGAGCGGTGGACTCTGATTTGGAGAAACGGGTT
The DNA here is from genome assembly GCF_029931775.1 of Euleptes europaea. Lineage (NCBI taxonomy): Eukaryota > Metazoa > Chordata > Lepidosauria > Squamata > Sphaerodactylidae > Euleptes > Euleptes europaea. The sequence goes on along the minus strand of NC_079320.1, from coordinate 42,814,686 downwards.
TGATTCCCCACTCCTCCACATGAAGCCTGCTGGGTGACCTTGGGCTAGTCACAGTTCTCTCAGAACTCTCTCAGCCCCACCTACCTCACAAGGTGTCTGTTGTGGGGAGAGGAAGGGAAGGCGATCGTAAGCTGGTTTGAGACTCCTTAAAGGTAGAGAAAATTGGGGTATAAAAACCAACTCCTCTTCCTCCTCTTCTTCCTCTTGTATAATTCTACTTGTATAATTGATGTCCCAATAGCAATGATTAATTCAGTGCCATAAATATCTACTTAGAATGATGATGATGGTGCTTTTCTGTTGCCACTCTGCATCGCCAGAGCAATTGTCTGCAAAAACAATTTACATATTTATATGTAATTTGTGTTATATATTATATTATATATATAAATATTATAGGGTAGGATTCAGAGAATACCACCATATAATATTTATTATTATTGGCCTTGGTAACATCAATATATAATCAGTTGGGATTCTAGCTCACTATCAGTGGATAAATGTTTAAATTAGATACAGAGTTTTCCAGTTGTGTATGCAAGCTCATTAAAGATTTAAAAAGTTGAGTAAGGGACTGTAAGAATAATCGGGATTATAACAATGGCATTCAGGAAAATTGGAGGCTCGGATATGGGCGCGCAACAGAACTACAGTTGAAGTAACAGTTAAATGTGGAATGGACTTACCATCCAATGCAGGAGAAGCCCCAACTTCAAGCATTTCAGCCTCTGTATGTTTCGTAGGAGGGATTGCTCACCTCACTTAATAGTCACAAGAACACCTACCTGGGGAATAGTCAGCATTGTTCTCAAGGATAAAATAAGGTGTGCAGTATCCTACCATCTGTGTTCCAAAGGCACACAGTAAGGTAAGTGCTCCTTCCTTGGAGGTTTTTAAGCAGAGGCTAGATGACCATCTGTCAGCAATGCTGATTCTATTACCTTGGGCAGTTCTTGAGAAGGAAGGCATCTTGGCCATCTTCTGGGCATGGAGTAGGGGTCACTGGAAGTGTAGGGGGGAAGGTAGTTGTGAATTTCCTGCATTGTGCAGGGGGTTGGACTAGATGACCCTGGTGGTCACTTCCAACTCTATGATTCCCACTGTCCCCTCCATCTCTGTAACTCCTGGGTCACAAGATCCATGCAAAGGAAGAGCTGTGAGGTTTGGTGGGCTGGCAGGAGCAAGGAGAGACAAGAGGACAAAAACGCAGCTTCCGCTCAAATGAGCTATGCTTGTGGGGCAGGAAAGAGAGGTAATTTCAACTCCTGGCCTCTCCTCACTCCAGGTGCCCCTCCCTTCTGTACAGCTTGTTCCTCTGCAGGGGTTCTGTTACCTAGGGGTCCAAAAGAGCCACATCGCTCAAGAGGAACACAGAAATACTCCATTTTCTACACAAAAAGTAGTAGTATACTGCCCAGCCTCATTAGGAGCTGAAACGTCTCTGATTCAAGTGTAATCACTGGAATCTTAATTATATTGAAATACTACACATCATTGTCAGAAGTGAATATGATCACTAGCTTGCTGCACAAAGATGTCTATGAATAAAATACATAGGGTGAGACACAGAGGATAACTGAACAGAACATAAGTCTGAGTTCGGGGTAAAAGATTAAGAGTTCCTTTAATCCTAGCTTTTCAGGAATACCATTATATTTCGAAGAGTTCCATCTAGTACATTTATTCCTTCATTTCTATACAAAATGATGTGTAGCTCGGAGAAAAGAGGAAGAAGGGAAAATGAAAAGTGTGTGAAAGTTTTAGCCTTTGATCACAGTTCAAAGTTTACAATGTCTGGCTGTGTGCCTAGTTTGTAAAGCTACTCATTTTCTGTAAACCTCTACAGTTCATCTGGAAAGAGGCTGAAAAGTCAGGAAGGCAAAGCGAGGCACTGTGGCAGTAAGCAAACAGTAACAAGAAAATAATCAAGAAAAGCGAAAGCATCTCTAATATAGGTGTAACAACTGGAACCTTAATTATATTGAAATGCTACACATCATTGTGGGGAAGTGAATATAATCACTAGATTGGTGCACAGAGATGCTTTTCATTTTGATTTATTGGAAAATGTGGAAAGATAAATGCTACAATGTGCATTTTAATAGCAAAACAGAATTATTTAGAATCTGAGACATTGTTAATGAGCCAACTTACTCATTATTATCGCTCTTAGTATTATAACAACACATAAGAACATAAGAAAGGCCCTGCTGGATCAGACCAAGGCCCATCAAGTCCAGCAGTCTGTTTACACAGTGGCCAACCAGGTGCCTCTAGGAAGCCACTAACAAGACGAGTGCAACAGCACCATCTTGCCTGTGTTCCAGCGCACCCAAAATAATAGGCATGCTCCTCTGATACTAGAGAGAATAGGTATGCAGCATGACTAGTATCCATTCTAACTAACAGCCATGAATACCCCTATCCTCCATGAATATGTCCACTCCCCTCTTAAAGCCCTCCAAGCTGGCAGCCATCACCACATCCTGTGGCAGGGAGTTCCACAATTTAACTATGCATTGTGTGAAAAAACCACAACGTTTAATTTTCTGCCCTGTTCTGTAGAACTTTTCTTTCTTTATGGCCATGTATTTCTAATAGACCACTCCATGTACTCTTCCCTAATGCATGAATAGCTTTGTCTTAAACTGTTAGAATGCATCCACATAATTCATCTCCTGTACCACTTTAGGCTGCAGAGGGGTTTTCCCATGTCTGAATGGTCTATCATAGAAAAAACTCCTTCCAAATAGCTAGCCTGACATCTAGCTCTCTGAGACTTCCCCCAACATGCTAGTGTCTGGAGGGAGGGGTTGTATGGCAGAACAGTCTATCATAGGGTTGCCAGGTCCCTCTTTGCCACCGGCGGGAGTTTTTTTTTTTTTTTTTGAGTGGAGCCTGAGGAGGGTGGGGTTTGGGGAGGGGAGGGACTTCAATGCCATAGAGTCCAATTGCCAAAGCGGCCATTTTCTCCAGGTGAACTGATCACTATCGGCTGGAGTTTATTTGTAATAGCAGGAGATCTCCAACTAGTTCCTGGAGGTTGACAACCCTATCCATCAAGAAAACATTCAGCTTCAGTCTGAAGTGGTGAAGCTCAGTCATAGGTTTATTACCTAAAGGAAACCTAGACTTTACATAGTCACAGTCTGAGTATGGCCAGCTGATTTAAAAGCAAAGAGAGTATTTGTTTGTTTGGTTAAAGATATGTAAGAAAGCAAAAAAAGAAAAAAAAGAAAAAGCCTAGTCCCATTTAATAGTTTAAGATGAACCCCACTAGCTGTAGCATGTGCAATGGCAGGCTGTAAGCTAAATGGTGCCTTTCTATGTAGGCGCATCCTATACATGCATTTCTATGTAGGATAGGGTTGCCAGGTCCCTCTCCACCATCGGTGGGAGGTTTTTTGGGCAGAGCCTGAGGAGGGTGGGGTTTGGAGAGGGGAGGGACTTCAATGCCATAGAGTCCAATTGCCAAGGCGGCCATTTTCTTCAGGTGAACTGATCTCTATCGGCTGGAGATGAGTTGTAATAGCAGGAAATCTTCTGCTATTACCTGGAGGTTGGCAACCCTAATGTAGGAGCACATACAGACACTTCATGACAGCAAAATGAGGCAGGGGGACAGCTTGGCTTTCTGGGGACACAGAGCAATCTAGGCAGATCATGAGAGGGAGGGCACCTTGGCCATTTTCTGGGCATGGAATATGGGTCACTGGGGTATGTAGGGGGGAGGTAGTTTGGAATTTCCTGCATTGTGCAGGGTATTAGACTAGATGACCCTGGTGGTCCCTTCCAACTCTATGATTCTGTGACTCTAGGCTCAGGGAATGTTGAACCCCTAATCCTACCACTGCTGTCGGTGGCTCTAAAAGCCATTTCCTACTGAATACTGCACTGGGTCCAAAGCTGCCTTCTGCTTAAATACGAGAGAAGCATAAGACTCCCTTTCTGAAAGGAGCATTGGGTCTTCTGGGGCTATGGACCTCTGGCAGCTCTTGTGCAGCATGCAATAATAAGCATTAATTAGTAGGAAAACAATTTTCTCCAAGTGTTTCCTAATGTCTAGTGTAGCTTCTAAGGCTTCCACGGCTTTGTGGTAAGTTAACCTACATTTCTAGATGGTAAAATTACTTGAGTCTCCAAAGAGAATGTTCTGGAATCATCCTGTTAACCCCCATTACATATACCTTATGGTGTGCTATTAGCTGCAGTAAATATCACATGACAAATGTTGGCTATTTTTAGTGGAAGTTCATGGGATGGGATTTACTATCATTTTTTTGGGGGGTCCTCTCAATTTTAATAGCTATTTTATATTTTGCCTGTGGGCTACAAACTAGACTGGTGCCTAATTTTATACATTTCTACTTTGACTGTCATGCCTCAGATGAACATTTTGTTTTTAAAAGGAAATGGGAAATCACAGGCAAAAAAAGAAAAATTTGGTTTATGTTTATGTTGACACTTGAAAAATAAACCCATCATATGAACAGGTATTTCATGCAATGCCAATTCAAGTGCATTATCATATTCAGTACTACTGTGAAATGCTTGTCACCTTACTAAAAATTTGGTTTTTGATGGCAATAATAGCAACAAAGGTAATTTTGTGGAGCCAGATATTTTGGTAGGCTTACCGTGCAATCCTATGTAGAATTGCTTCAGTATAAGCCCATTGATTTCAGTTAAGATCACACATGAAGCCACCTTCTACTGAATTAGACCATCGGTCCATCAGGGTTGGTATTGTCTACTCAGACTGGCAGCAACTCTCCAGGGTCCCAGGTTGAGGTCTACATCGCCTCCTTCCTGGTCCTTTTTAACTGGAGATGTTGGGGGGCTGAACCTGAGACCTTCTGCATGCCAAGCAGAGGCTCTTCCACTGAGCCCTGGCCCCCCACTTAAATTAATGTATGGAGGGGATAGATAAAACAGGGTAAAAGGACATAGCAGGTTTCAACCATCGACGGCAGCCCCAAGAATGACATCATACAGAGGCTTCAATAATAGGAAAGCAAAAAAAAGAAAAAAGGAAAACTTTCAGCACCCACATACCTACAAGGCACATTGTGTGTATGTGTGTGTGTGTGTAAAGTGCCTTCAAGTCACAACCGACTTATGGCGACCCCTTTTGGGGTTTTCATGGCAAGAGACTAACAGAGGTGGTTTGCCAGTGCCTTCCTCTGCACAGCAACCCTGGTATTCCTTGGTGATCTCCCATCCAAATACTAACCAGGGCTGACCCTGCTTAGCTTCTGAGATCTGACAAGATCAGGCTAGCCTGGGCCATCCAGGGCAGGGCACAAGGCACATTATATGTGCATTAAAGAACTATCAGTAACCAAGAGAACAACCATTTCCCAACAAAACAACTTCAAAGGGAGGCTGACATGGAATTGCTGAACTGGAGATGGATTGTATTTGCCTTTCAGTGGAAACGAGGTGAAGGGTTTCTCATTCACAGCAGCTATCAATTTAGCTTAGCAATGCTAGGGAAATTGTTTTATTGCCAAACTATTTCTGTTGTAAATGGACATTGCATTTACCTTATATAGCGCTGAGCTTTGCATAGAAATAACAGATTGTATCTTTTACATCCCATGTTATTTTGGCTCTATTTACATTTCTCTCTCTCACATGCCTATGTGTTTGTATGTGTGTGTGTCAAGTGAAGATTCACTTCAAGCCTATGATGAGGTGGGCCCAAGAGCACAAAATCTTACTCCCCAGTCAATCTGCTATTCTCTGAGGTGCTGTAAGACTCCTTTTGGGGAAAAAATTATAGCGAACTAACACTGCTACCATCCTAGAATGTGTCATGGAATCACACATGATAAACCCTTGCACAGACAAGGTCATACATAGGTTTAACAGAACATTATGCAAAATGCAAACAGAGGGTTCTAGGGTTACTATTTTGTTTATATCTCTTTATTTGTATGCTTGAACACTACACTGGTCCCCTTTCTAGCGGCGGGCAACACAGTTGCCTTGTATAAATAAATGTTTGCCTTGTATAAATACACAGATAATGGCCACTAGATGTCACTATTGGTCTCTGCTATCTAGGTCTGTAAAGTTTGTTAATACCTTATATGGTGAAAAAAACTAAAGATTATTCTTAGTTTCCTGACCGCAAGGAGAATATTATTACGGGTATATTCTGAGACATGTCTTCCTAAATAACTGTTGAGAAATACAGCATAGAATATTAAATTGCATTTAATATCATAACTAAGCAATTGTTAAAGCATGGGCCACCCACATTCATTAGGTAAAAATATTCCACAATTCAATACTAATTTGTAATAAACTGACAATATTTCCCTTCAGCTAATCACTGTAGGGATTTCCAAAACCGACCAGATTGTCCAAAACAATAACAAGATGTGCAAATATACAGATTATTCTGCATACAGAGCAGTTTAAAATAACAATTATTTTTATAAGTTAAATAATTAAAATAAATGTATATCCTATAATTCCATTTCTACACTCAAGACTGGAAGCACAATCACCATTACAGGGAACAATTGGAACAAATCCACACAAAATGATAACAAACATAATAATCACCATATAGAATATATTTCCAGAGGATGGAGAACTGGAGAACTACTGAGGAGGGGGTGGAGGCTTCCACTACAGCTGTCAGGGTTTGCATTACAGCTTTTAGATTCTGGGGTGCATTTTTGCTACTTGGTTTTGCTACTTGTATGATTGGCACTGGGGCCAGCCATTTTACTGTTAAATATAGGAATGCTTTATTCTTGTTATCATTTTCTGAATGCTTTCAGTGCAGAAAGTGCTCTCCAAAAGCAGGAAATCTGAAAATCACTGTAATGTACAGACCATCAGATACTAACAGTGCCATCCTAAAAACACTTCCCTGCCAATAAGCTTCCACTGAATAGACCTGAATAGGATTCGGAATAGACTTGTTTAGGATTGCTCTCTAAATGCCCAATGAATGTCAACTCTTAAATACTGCAAAGTATCAATTGCCAGATATGTTATTGAAATGAATTTTATTCAGTTATATCCTGACTTTCTTCCCAATGAAGAGTCAAAACAATTTACATTGTTCTTTCCTCCATTGTATCACAACAATCCTGTGAGGTTGGTTAGGCTGAGAGAGTGTGACTGGCCCAAGGTCACCTAGCAATTTGCATGCCATAGTAGAGATTTGAACCTGGATCTCCCAAATCCTAATCTAACACGTGAACCTTGCATCCAATATTGAGACGACATTTGAGCACCCAGTAGACAACAGAAGGATCTCCAGCATGAAAACTTGCAGAGGGGAATTGTTGGGAGAAAATTCATTTCAGCTCTAATGTCAAAACATCTTGTTTACTGTCAAAAATAATATAAATGAATGGCTTATTGGTTCCCTCTTTCATGTTTGGGCTGAAGTTTGCATGTGTTGCTATGGTGTGTGTTTGACCCACTGGATCTAGTGCCCCATAGTTTTCTCTATTCAAAAGCACTGAGCATTATGCTACAAACATGGAAAGAAGCAGATCTATGCTTCTTGCTTTCCACAAGACATTATGTAGGCTTGTACTTCACAGTTTTTCACACATAAGAAGATAATGCAAAGAATAGTGCATGTGACATATCAGTTACTCAGCTGCTGGCTTCCTAGAGCTCATGCATGAAGAACTTCTATAATGAAGCAGACAATTATTGTCCAAAATGCACCTCAAACATTTCTGCTTGTGGTTGCACTAGGGTTGCCAGGTTCCTCTTCACCACCAGTGGGAGGTTTTTGGGGTGGAGCCTGAGGAGGGCGGGGTTTAGGGAGGGGAGGGACTTCAATACTATAGAGTCCAATTGGCAAAGTGGCCATTTTCTCCAGTTGAATTGATCTCTATCAGCTGGAGATAAGTTGTAATAGCAGGAGATCTCCAGCTAGTACCTGGAGGTTGGCAACCCTAGGTTGCACCTTCCTGCATCTGGTAGCAAAATCCTATGAGAAGCACGTTCCACCACCTTTAGCCATAGAGCAGGGCATGGGAACCTCTGGCCCAGGGGCCGGAAACGGCCCGCAACATCATTGGCGGTGGCCCATGGACTCTCCCGTGGAAGCTGCTGCCATTGCCGTTGCAGGGCCACGCGCATATGTGCAGGAAGCCAAGAAGGCTTCCACCCGATCACTCCCGGCTGCTTGCACAGCCGGACGCGTGCATGTGGGAAGGGGAAGCCGGGAAGGCTTTCCCCTGATTCCTGTGTGTGTGTGTGGGGGGGGAGCTGGGAAGCCAGGTGCGGCTGGGAGTGTATGTGTATGTATGTGTGTGTGGGGGGGAGTTCTTTTACTGTCCCTTTCTCTGTTTCCCTCCATCCTTTTCTTTCTTTCTTTCTTTCTTTCTTTCTTTCTTTCTTTCTTTCTTTCTTTCTTTCTTTCTTTCTTTCTTTCTTTCTTTCTTTCTTTCCTTCCCTCCCTCCCTCCCTCTCTCTCTCTCTCTCTCTCTCTTCCTTTCCTTTCCTTCTCTGTGTAGCCTTTCCTAGGGTTGCCAACCTCCAGGTGGTGGCTGGGAACCTGTCAGCCCTAACCTCTCCCCCCACCCCCGCTGGGAGATCTACACCTGGTATGGCCCCCGAATGATGTTAAAAATATGCAAATGGCCCTTGGCAGGAAAAAGGCTCCCCACCCCTGCCATAGAGGGAAGTGATATTCAAGATTTATAAACATGAAAAGCTAATAATTTAGACCCAGGAATAAAAACATTTTTTTAAAAACAGATAAATGGCATCAAAAGTGTTCCAAACCAAACATGGTTTATGATTTCTGAGGTGTAAAAATGTGACTCTTTAGAAAATGGGTTTTAAAAACACACTGGTTAATATCTGTAAATGCATCCACTAACAGATAACTAAAGATTCTTTGACTGACCTATGATCTTATCTTACTTTTGCAAGTGGAAATTTAAAATAAACAAACTGACATTCAATAATTTTAAGAAAGCTTTATTTAATAAGCAGTCAACTAAAAAGCAGACATTCTAGGCCCGTGTTGGCGAACCTATGGCACGGGTGCCACTTCTGGCACGCGTAGCCCTCTCTGCCGGCACGCGTGGTTCCTCCAAGCCGCTGGCCATTCCGGCTCTGCCCTGCCCCGGATGGGGGAAAATGTGCATCTGGAGAGTGGCAAATCCAAGGCAAAACTTCCCATACTTGAGGGGCCTCTTTCTTTCTCCGTCTCCCTCCGTCCTTTTCTTTCCCTATTTTTCTTTCTCTCCCTTGCTCCATTTCTTTCTCCCTTTCTCTTTTTCTTTCTTTCTTTCTCTCCCTCCCTTTCTTCCCTTTCCCCCTCCCTTCCCTTTCTTCCTTCTTTCCGTCCTTCCTTCTTTCCCTCCAGAGGCTTCTCCGGCGCCCTCTGGGTCGGTGCGGGCGGAGGGGCGTGCAGTCCTTTTCCACCTTTGAAGTGCCCACAAGCCATCCTCCAAACACGTTTCCATTTGTCTTGATATGTAGAGAGAAAACACTAAGGAACTAGTTCCCAATCTACAGGTACTAGCTGGAGATCTCCTGCTATTACAAGTGATCTCCAACCAATAGAGATCAGTTCCCCTGGAAAAAATTGCCACTTTGGCAATTGGACTCTATGGCACTGAAGTCCTTCCCCAAACCCCACCCTTCTCAGGCGCCACCCCAAAAACCTCCCACTCATGACAAAGAGGAACTTGGCAACCCTAGCCTCTCCCTCTCGGCCCCCTCTGGGGGTGGTATTCAGGTTAAATTGCCGCATTGGCACTCGGCGATAAATAAGTGGGTTTTGGGTTGCAGTTTGGGCACTCGGTCTCTGAAAGGTTCGCCATCACTAGGCTGTCTTTTCTGCATATCTGTAGAATGTAGCAGAATTTCAGTATACAACCCTATCAACCAGTCATATTTAGATATAAATTCCATAGGATCCAACATGGGTTGCTTACTGCGTACCTGGTTTATGGATTAAATTTAATTTCTGAAAGATGTTTCATGCAGGTAATTTTTGTTGCCTGTCATTGGACCATTTTACAGTTCTGATAAATCTTTTCTGGATAGAGGCACCTAGAACTATTAACATAGTAAATACTTCATTTGCAGGAGGGGAAGGAAATAAAGCTTGGACATTTTGACTTCCTGCCAAGCCAAAAAAACAATTTGAGGCCACGTATTCCACAAAACGGACCATTAGCATTTCTCCTCCTCCGAAACCACCCCCATTTGTTCTTTGCTCTACAACAAAAAGATCAAGAACAAAATCATGAATAGAAGAAAATCACAGCAGAATGCAGCAGATATAAGCTGGAGTCCATATACTCCTTGGCATCTATAGCGTGCAAATCTTCAAGGAAATAGTGTTTGTATTGATTAGGTGTGAGACCAAATTTTGAAAGTTTTCTGGCTCGGTTCAAATGTTCCTGTTTCGATTTTGTTTCTTCCTTGTGAGAAGTGAACTCACAAGATCTTCTTCTTGCCAAATTTTCACCTTAAAATGAATGCATTTATATGTTAATTGCATATAAATAAAATTTAAAATTTGGATTAAAATGGCTTATACATAGTACAAGTAGGAGCCTGCAAGGACATGCAGGAGGCATCTCATGTCTCCCTCCCCCACAATTTCCTCTTCCCATTGCCTGAAAATTCCCAGATCCTCTCTTGTTTTCCTTCCTTCTGTCCTTCTAGAGTTGCCAATTTCCAGGACCGGCCTGGAGATCTCCTGGAATCAAAACAGATCTCTCAACTGCAGAGATCAGAGATCAGAGATCAGTTCCCCCTGAAGTGACCTCAGCAGGGTATAATGCCATACAGTCCACGTTCCAAAGCAGCCATTTTCTCCAGCGTAATTCATCTCTGTCATCTGGAGATCAGTTGTAATTCCGGGTGATCTCCAGTCCCCACCTGGAGGCTGGCAACCCTAGTTCCCCTGGATGAAATGGGTGCTTTGGAGGGTGAAGTCTATGATATTATACCCTTCTGAGGTTCCTCCCCTCCTCAACCCCCTTTCTCAGGCTTCACCCCCAAAATTCCAGGGACTTCCTAACCTGGAGTTGGTAACCCTATCTCTTTCCCACCCAACAGCCATCCCACATTTATCTTCCCCTGTGTCTTAAGCTTTTCTGCTCCCACCTCCGGTAGCTTCTACCTAGGAATACTATGTCCTAGTTGTGTGGTGCCGGCCACTGGGCAAGGCCCACTTCCATGCTAAGGAACCCTCAAGGACTTCTGGGGTGGAACCTCACTTTTTCCTGAATCCCCCTTCCACACTATTTCCTCTTTCCCTCCTCCTGGCAGCTCCCATGTCCTCTCCCCTTTCCCTACTTCAGAAAATGGCATCTATGGCATTATATTCAGCTGAGGCTTCTCCCCAAACCCTGCCCTCCTCAGATTCCACTACAAAATCTCCAGGAATGTCCCAATCTGGAGTGGGCAACTCTAGGATTCAGGCCTGGCCCCGAAGTGCCCTCCCACAAAGGCCAAAATAGTCCTGAAGAGGACCCTGCCCTCTCCCCCTGCCTTTTTACTCTCAGAAATCCAGCCTGGAATACTATGATTGCCTAGCAAAAGCCATTGAGGAAATCCGTTGCTTAAAGCTACAGGCACTACTTTTATCATTTTTGCATTTTTAAAACCCCCCATTGTTTTGTTTTGTTTTGTTTTTTAGATTTCAGGTTATTCTGCAGCCCTGGGGCATTCTTCAGGTTTGCAGAAATATCTGTCTTGCCCATTCACAACTTCTGTCACCAGATTTAAGTATCCTCAGATGTGGCTAACTTCCCTATTAGAATATAGATAAAAGAGACAAAAGAATAATCAATGATAACAATGAAAATAAGACAAACGCAAACTGATAATAATGTTAACCTATGGTGGGGTTTTTTTAATGGCCATATCAGTTAATTGTGAATGCTGACTGAGACACTATATAAAAAACTATTCAATTATCCTGTTCTGGGAAGTTAAATATTTTAGAAAAGGAAACCACAAGCACAATTTCCAATCACCAAAAATCTAGAAAACCTTACTAGTTTCCTGCTCTTCTGAGAGCAGTAATAAACTTAAGATCGTATAGGTTATGTCTGTAAACAGATGGCTACATTTCCATTAATCAAAAGGGTGAAGTTCTGTACCATCCATAACCCCTTGTCCCTGCCTGTGTCCATAAGAAAAAGAACAGTTTACTGAAAGAAGTAAAAAAATGTGCTAAATTTGTGTCATTTTTAGGCCACTAAAGCAGCCCCGACTTTGGATTCCACCGATGCAGAATTGGGGGGGGGGTTTCTTTCGAAGCTTTGTTTCCATGTACCCCAATATGTTGAAATTATTGTCATGACAAATCTGCAATCGGTTAACCGGAATTCTTTTCTTTCTTTCTTTCTTTCTTTTTTAAAGAAAGCTCTGTGCTGACTGAGCTTCTCTCACCCTGATTACACATCTTCCTAAGAATTAGGATGATAACGGGCAGTGACAAAATCAGTACTTGAAGTTGTCTTGCAGTTCAAAAACTACTTTAGAAGAACAAAAAAAAAGTTATTGGGAATAGAGTCAGTTGTTGCCTGAGATGGGAAGAAAGCAGGAAATCTATTATTTAAGAAAGAAATACAGCCAATATGATAAAAGTATCGTTTGGTCAGGTGCAATGTGCATATAAATGTTTCAAGTTAAGCTTTAAGATCAAGGAGAAGTCTATGGGGAACCCTGGTTTCTGGAGACCTGCTTGTCAGCGCAACTCCCAGTTTTATTTCATTATTAAGGGTGAGAGGATGAGATGTTTTCTGGTACACATTCACTCATTGCTTGCTGTTAATTTTGCTCATGACTCTAAAGAACTGAGTTCAGCAGAACAGTCTGCAAAGATACGTTTAACGGCTTCACTAATTTTAATAAAAAGTTTTACTTTAAGGTGACCTGAAGTCAAGCTTCTTGCAAAAAGTTAAAGTTCTGCCTGACTCCATCCTCATTCTCATATACTGTGCCTTAAACAAAATTTAAAATTATCTTTGACTTTGGTGATCTTTTCTCTTGGGCTCAGCACCTTATCTGATCGTATTAGTTTGTGATTTCAAATGAGCAGTATTTTGAGCAGTTTCACACCTGCCCAGTTGATAACATTTTATGTGAAAACTGTCCAGGCAGCAGCTGCTGACACATGCTGACCTCTTTACTTGCTATCTCTCACATGCATGTGTTGCTTTATAACTGCACACAAATTCTTCAGTCGATGGTATTCTTCATATATTCAGGGAGTGGTCATAGTTCTGTGGTAAAGCATCTGCTTGGCATGCAGAAGGTCCCAGTGTCAGTCCCTGGCATCTTCAGTGAAAAGGATCTGGTAGTAGGTGATTCGAAAGATCTCTACCTGAGACTCTGGAGAGCCGCTGCCAGTCTGAGTAGACAGTATAGGTTTTGATGGCCAGTGGTCTGATTCAGTATAAGGTAGCTTCATGTGTTCATGTTGCCACCTACCCAAACCTTGCTGGAGCAAGCTACAGTTCCCAGGAAGCAGTATTAGAATACACAAAGTATTTCCGATCCAATTTAGGACGTGTGATTAACACAAACATTCTCACCAATGGGAATCAGGCAAGGAAAACAAATAAGGCTACATTAATAGAGAAATAAGCCCCGTAGTTTCCTCACCATTGCCATTACCACAGAATTGGGACAAGTAAGAAAAGCACCTGTTTTGTTGGGTTTGGGAATCAGTGGAAACTGGACATCCCATGCTTACAGGAGCAGACATGTCTTTTGCTCATGGTAGATCATGCCAAATTTTTCATTTGCAAAATATCAGAGTCAATACATTACTGCTAAGTATGACTGCTAAACCCTGTCATCATACCAACGTGAACGCAGTAGTAAAGTTGCATCCACAACCATTTAGAACAATTTAGAATAATATATCCCAAAAAATGTAATTTTGGAAGAGGAAAGCGGGGACAGTTTGCTCAGAGACGAATACCTTCTTAGGCATGGCCCATCACTTTCTCGGGACGGCTGATTTACCCACCTTTACTGGGTAGCCCTGAAGCCATTAGAGCTCCTTACTGGAAACGTTGTGGCAGCTACTGATTCATCATCGGGCTGCAAAGGAGATGCCATGGAGCTATTTGGGGAAATGGAGGCGATGGCATTCTTTCTCACTGGGAGGGTTTACACACCCACATTTTCTCTAACGCAGCACTCATGTCAAATGCAAAGCTAACAAGGACTGATCCCTATTCTGCGGACTGTAGAGGTTGCAGCTGAATCTCTCTCCTGCTGACTCTGGAGAAGAGCAATTACAGTGAGGCTTGATCCACCCTCCCCCACACACACACCTGATACTTTTAAGTAACAGTCAGAGAGAGGGAATTGTCAGACTCTGCTATTTCTCCAGCAGGCATGTGTGTTGTATCTGGCTTTTTTCAGTTATTCAGGATCCCAGATTCCCATGCCTAAACATTTTCACCAGCAAATTTGTTGACTGTCCCAGTGAGGGTAACTCTGCCACAATACCAGAGTATATATTTTTGCGTTGTTGTTTTGGCATAGGTGCTACTATGATACTCTCTTCCAAACTGTTGTGTGCATCTCAGCAAGTACCTGGCACTTTTCCTGTGCATTGGATGTGCTTCCCCCCCCCCAACAAACCCCACCTGATTGTGGAAATGAAGACTTTGCAGCCATAGTTCTGCAGTCAGCATGAGAGCATCAGAGGCTACGAGCCTTTCCCCCAAGCGTCTTATTGCCCTTTCTGCTGTGTGGAATAGGACATTTCAGAGAATTATACTGTGCAACTGCAGTGCATTGCGTGTCGGTATAATTAGTCTGTGGCCATTTATGCAGGGTCGGTTCTGCTCCTCGCTCAATGCTGATTTTTTCAATCCGACCTTTAAAATTACTATTCATGGTCCCAATGCAAGAGGAGAAAGTCATACAACTTCCACCCTCCCACTCGCCTGCTCCTTCATTCTTTCGTTTGCGTAGCCATTAGTATTAGTCGTTTGCATAGCTAAGCCACGGCTGGGATTCTGCATGCTTCCTTCAGTGAATGCTTCGATGCGGGGGTGGAGCAAATACAACAGGTTGCGTTAAAGGGGCTCTTAAGAAATGCGAAGCAGGTATGCGCCGGCTTCGCAGTGAGGTCTGAATGACAGTTCAGCGTGAAGAAATAAAAAAAAAATGTGGGGCACTTCAGCCTGAAACGCGCTGCTCATTACCAAGCATAAACTGCCTGTGTGTCATGGAGGATGCTTTTCTGCTCTCTCATTTTATACATTTCAAAAATATGTAATACTTTTGAAATCAAATGGGACACGTGTACATCGATCACAGCCTTTTTGAAATTTATCGTCTGTGCGCTAAGTTTGTACCGCAAAGACCCAAACAGGATTTGTTTTTCTTGCAGGGCATTCCCTTACAAGGCCACCTGCATTGCGTGCAGAAGGTCTTCTAACCTTGGACCTTAAGGTGTTGCTTTTGCAACACCTACTGGCTTAAATTGATTATTAATTGAAGAGGTAAGTGTGGTAATTGAGAGCCGGCATGGTGTAGTGGTTAAGAGCGGTGGTTTGGAGCAGTGGACTCTAATCTGGAAAACCGGATTTGATCCCCCACTCCTCCACATGTGCGGCAGACGCTAATCTGGTGAACCTGGTTGGTTTCCCCAGTCCTACACATGACCTTGGGTGACCTTGGGGTAGTCACAGCTGTCTTAGAGTTCTCAGCCTCACCTACCTCACAGGGGGTCTATTGTGGAGAGGGGAAGGGAAGGTGATTGTATGCCAGTTTGATTCTTCCTTAAGTGGTAGAGAAAGTCGGCATATAAAAACCAACTCTTCTTCTTCTTCTTCTTTTTCTTCTTAATAGTAGGTGTTGTAAAAGACCTTTCTGTGGCTGCGAACCACTGCCAATCCAACTAGATGATACTGAGCTAGATGAATCAGTGGTATAACTCAGGGTAAGAGAGCTGCGGGTATTCAAACAGGGCTATGGTAGGCAGTGTTACACCTTTCTAAATCCATTGAAAACAATGGGTGTCGAATCTGAACTCTATTTAAGGGCGAAAACGCATGGTCACTTTATCCTCCTTTAATCCCTGTTTTAGCCAGGATCTAACGCACATTAGGCGAAATGCATGCGTTCAATCCAGGCTGAATCCTGGCTGAAACAGGGATTAAAGGAGGATAAAGCGACCGTGCGTTTTCGCTCTAAGATGCACTAAAAGACACTCACCTGACCATGAGCTTTTCCTAAAGGGCAGCAATCTTGAGGTGGATTTTAGCAGCCGGGCTTAATGTAATCGGTCACAGCATGTTTATTTTTCATGATATTTTAGCTTTTAAGATTAATTGTGTGCTACATAGGATGCAACATGCAATAAATAAGTAGAAAAATACAGATAAAATTAAGGACTCTAAACAAATACATTAAACAGCAAGTGATGATAAATAATGTTAAATGAAGATTTCATGTGAGTTTCTATTCATTATTGCTTTTTTAGTTGCTGTGTAGTTTTCTCAAAGGTTCATGCTGTCAGGCTTCCCAGAGAGTTTTAAGGCCAGGATATTCCAGACTCTGGAAGTGCAAAGTTAGTTCAGTGATCCCAAGTATGCCAAGAAGGAACCTAGTTTCTTTTAGACACTTGCAGAATGTGGGAGAGACATCTTTAACCTGGGCTATTTAGATTTCCAGCCTTATAAGTTGCATATACTATAGTGCTGCAATAGTTTATATTCAGAGAAAGCTTTATATCTCTTTTGACTCTCTCCCATGTTTTCTTTTATACACTATTTATGGTATATAAATCTATCTGTTTTAAACTGACCATTTGGCTGTATTGCCTATAATAGCATGGAGTGCAGAAGTGCAAAGGGATGAGAAAATATTGTCAGTTATTTCTGAAAACAAAGATTCATTTTAATTCATAACGGCTCATGCTGGGAAATCTATCCCTTTCCCAGCTCTGGAGCATTAGGCATAGCCCACATTACTAGAACTGTTACATTTCTGTCCATCTGTGATTATTTATGACACTCTTGTTGAAAAGAAAATGGGCCACTCTAGGAAGTCATATATGATGGAAACAGAATTAAGGAAGTCTAAGCACTAAGAAATAAAGATATCATTTAAATTCATTTAGTTTTGCAAGATAAACATGGATAAAAGCACAGTAAACAGGAGACTAATATCCCTGGCACAGGAAGGAGACAGTTTCCTTGGCCAAGTGCCCTAAAAGCTCTTTAGTTTAGCTGGAATTTTTTTAAAGCTTTCAGTTTATACAGTATATATCTGAATCTATTAAGAGATGAAATAAGACAAATTTCATATTTTAAAAGATTGTGAAAGGCACAGCAGGAAGAACAAAGGTTTTAAAAGGAAGAGAATGGGTCTATCAAGAACTCGAGTAAGATTATTTGAGGCCTTTTAAATTAATGCTGTTTAACAGCAAAACAAGTTGGTGGGTGAGCAGTTGGCCATTCCTGAGTCATAAATTTGTAGTCGTGCATAGAGCAATATGCACAGCTGGCTCCATAGTGGCTAAAAAGTCATTAGGTGAGTGAGGCATAGGTGAACCATTCCTAGTCCTAAACCCCATTGCAAGGGCGCCATAATTCTTGCATATTATATGAAAAAACTAATGAAGTTATTATAACTACAAGCAGTATGTAAAGTAGACCTGAACCCAACTGCATTTCCCCTGGGAATGTATTTATGTGCCCAGAAATTGCCCAGTCTCAGATCAGTTCATCCATGAGCCCTCTGATCAATGGACATACTGAAGATCCACCTCACAGGGTTGTTGTAATGGCGATCAGTTAAATTTTTTGAAATATTTTAAATAATCACAATCCAATAATCCAAACAGTTTCTTTGCTGAGATTTTCTAACCCTACACTGAAGTTTTATGGTGTGTGTGTGTGTGTGTGTAAAGTGCCGTCAAGTCGCAGCTGATTTATGGCGACCCCTTTTGGGGTTTTCATTGCAAGAGACTAACAGGTGGTTTGCTAGTGCCTTCCTCTGCACTACCTTCCTCTGGTATTCCTTGGTGGTCTCCCATCTGTAGTGGCAATATGCGGAAGAATATTGTACGAGGAGTTTTAGGTTGACATGTCACATATTCCTCCATATTAATGTTAGTTTAGTTTGTTTCTGTAGTGTGTTGGGTTGCCAGGTGTGCTTACAAGTTGATTAGGCAGTCTATGCTGGCTCATGCAGCAGCTGGTGTGCATGATTAGGGAGGCAGGGCTGTGGGCCAGGTGTCCTAAGTCAACCCAAAGTGCCTGGCTGGAGTGAAAAACCCAAGAAGGAGACGAACAATGGGCTTCTACACAGATCAGGCTGGATGCTGTGTGACTGGACTGTTGACCGTGGGATCTCTCTGGATGCTGCACGCGGAGCCCCCTGCACCCAAGAAGGAGAGACACTCATGTACAGTGGTATTTGTACTGAGTTACTTTGTGTTGTTTTGCCTGCTGTGGTTTGGTAATTAAACTGTTGATTTTCCTTCAATTACCAGAGTGCTCATTGCCTCCAAATCTTAAAGAACCCCTGCCTTGGCAGGACACCATCCAAATACTAACCAGGACTGACCCTGCTTAGCTTCTGAGATCTGACGAGATCAGGCTAGCCTGGGCATTTTATGGTGCTTGTCCTAAATTCAGAGATAACATTGACTTAGGGCACTTTCAAGGAAGCTTTTTGCCTCAGTTTCTTTGCCAAAGTACGGCAGGTTTTTGTACCTTCCTCACACAAATTGCCTAATCTGTTTTCCTTCTCTTGTGTTCTCCATTTTATTTTCATGGTTTTCCAAATCACCTTTGATGTGATATATCTATTGCCTGACTTCCCAGACTGTTCCCTTATATGGCATTACCTCTGCAAACCTAAGCTAGGAGACAAATCTGGGACTAACTACCTGTGTGAAGGAGCTGATTTGCCTCTACAGGCTAAACTGGGACTGTTGCCATGCTTTCTTTTTAAGGGCTAAGTTATCCCTTTCCCTTCTTTTAAATGCAGTGGGAAATCTCAATTTCCACCTTGATCCAGAGAAAAACAAGGCAGCAGTGGAGGAAAATTAGGGTAAGGTAGGAGTGTTACAGTGCTCTTAGAATGCAAAGATCAAGAAAAATGTGATTAGATCCATGAGATCTCTTCCGAACCACTTTTCTAGTATATTCTGGTAGATAAAAGTGGATATGGGTATCTGTTTTGAACCCTCTCTGTATGTGATGATTTATCTGTATTGAATAATATATTGCTTGATAATTTCCAGCCATATTTGGAACCACATCATATACTGCATAGGAAAGTCCATGTCTCAATATTCTTAAATTACACAACAAATCTATGTTAATGTAGGATATCTACCCCAAGTTTGGCTTGGAGGCATGTTCATGAAAGTAGGTTTCTGCATGCATATTCCTAGTTGGATACGGAAATAGGCACATAAATGCAGGCTCCAGTCAAGCATGTAGGAGTCCCCAATAAAAAAAAATTACTTGGTAGCACCAATCAGCTCTTCAAGAGGGATGTTTCAGGATTAATTTCATCTGCTCATGTCTTCCTTCTAACCCTACCAGCAAATGAGTGCTATTCCGTGTCATTTAAATCGGGCAATGTGTGCACAGTCAAAGGCTAGCCCAAGAACTTTTAGCACTCTAGGTGAATAACTTCGTCTCCGTTACCCGCGGTGCAGGGACTCTGCCCCCCACCCTCCCCCCTAGGGCTGCCAATCTCCAGGTACTAGCTGGAGATCTCCTGCTATTACAACTGATCTCCAGCCGACAGAGACCAGTTCACCAGGAGAAAATCTCCAGGTATTTCCCAACCTGGAGCTGGCAACCCTCCATGCCACTGGGAAGCCACCACTGCCCTACTGTTCCCCACCCCCACTCCCTGGGTCCAGAGCTGTAATTTGCTGTGGTGCCACACCTCCAAACAGGAGCAGATTGGGAGGCAAAAACAACCTCGGAAAAAGGCTTCTTCCCCTGGGCCACCCATGGCCCAACCCCTTGATGAGAGCGGGAGGGAGGGAAGGGCAGGCTCCCTGCAGGCCACACACCTCTGGCTGCTGCTTGCTACAGCAGACTTTGACACCATGGGTGTATGGGTGGGGCAGCAATAGGGCTGGTTTGGGTGCCCAATTACCTCTGCTGCCCTAGGTGTGTCTAACAGATGGGCCATCCCTGTGCCCAGGGCAGGCCCAACTGATGCACAAATGCAGTGGATTCATGGTTGTAGATCATGAGACGATATTCCATTTTCTATGTACACAAAGAGTCTCAGTGACACAGAGTGTCAATCAATCAATCAATCAATCAAACCTTTATTGGCATACACAATACCTGGACAGAGAGTATCAAAATAGATGCTATCCAAATTGCTCTTCGACATTTTTTTAATTGAAAATATAAAATAATAGTCTCATGAGATTCAGATAATCTACATTAACATATAATAACTAGGATTTCTAATCCAACCTTATGGGGAGGGGATAAAAGTGGAATTGAGACCAGTGTTTAAAATGTGTGCCAACACTATACAACAACACTTAAAAATAAAAAATAAACCAGAATGGTTTAATAGCATTGAGTAATTCTTCCTGAGGATGAGCACCCTTCCCCGTCCCAGCAACAGCAGAACCAAGCCAAACATCGTGGTAAAGAGCATGCAAGATAGATTATGCTTGTCAATGTGCTATACGTCACTTCATTTAGTGCTGTGTCCCTTTTAAATTGAAAAAAAGTGGTCATTAATGGGGTGACTAGCAGAAAGAAGTTATGACCCAAGCTGTAATTTATAGAAAAAGCAAACCCTTGGATTTGGATTCCTCTCCTAGAGGTCACTCTTCCTGCTGGCGAATGGAGTGGTTGCTCCCAGGGGAAAGGAAATTGGCCCATTATGTCAGCTCACACTCGGGGAGAGGCTACCAATTCCATAGCTTTATTTGTACAACATCTTTAGCTCTGCCCTTGTAGTGGGGTCAGTGTTCCAGCGGGGGGGGGGGGGGAGAATAGGAATCATAGGCCAGCCTGCCCAGTGCTGCATATTTCAAAATACGTGTATGATTTTGGGGGGCAAGGGGTGGTTGGGTGGATGTTTGTGTGGATCATTGATTGAAATGTCAGACAGATTAAAAGCATCATTCCCACCAATGCCTTCATCATTATTCTGACAAGGATTGTTTACATGTTAAAAAGCACTAAAGAATGTCAAGTTTTGACATTACCAAAACTGCCATTCTGTTTTCTTTTTTCTTTTCTTTTGTTGTCAGGAAAAGGGCTACACAAACTGCAATGCCAAATACAATGTTATTTCTCCCCTTCCCCCCCGCCCCAGAGAACTTTAGAAATGTTAATCTAATCAGATAGAATTGTTTTTTACAAGTTGGGACAGAAGATGATACATTGTTTAGAAGAGAAGAAGAGTTGGTTTTTACATGCTGACTTTCTCTACCACTTAGGGAAGAATCAAACCAGCTTACAATCACCTTACCTTCTCCTCCCCACAACAGACACCCTGTGAGGTAGGTGGGACTGAGAGAGTGTGACTAGCCCAAGGTCACCCAGCTGGCTTCGTGTGTAGGAGTGGGGAAGCAAATCCAGTTCACCAGATTAGCCTCTGCTGCTCATGTGGTGGAGTGGGGAATCAAACCCGGTTCTCCAGATCAGACTCCACCGCTCCGAACCACTGCTCTTAACCACTACACCATGCTGGCTGTTGTCAGGGCTGGTTCCAGGTTTTGACAAGCCCTGGGCAGAGAGTGATCGGGATGCCACCTCTTATGCGTACCACCAGGACCCCCGTTCATACATCCCTTCCTGCCCCTACCCGTGTACCCCCACTTGCCTGTGCATCCTTCCCCTGCCTGCATGTAACCCCTCTCACTTCCACTTGCATGGCCTTTCTTCAGTGGCACTGGGAGGTATGTGCAGCTGGGAGTGCCGCTGCTGTGACCGCCCCCATCCACACACTCTTCCCTGGCAGTGCTGGATTGCCCAGGTAGCTAGAAGCACAGGAGGTGGGGTACATGCAAACAAGTTGAAGAGGGAAGGAAATTCAGGCAGGTGGCAGAGGAAGTGTACAGGTGGGGGCTGGTGGCAGTGAGCCCTGCCAGAAGCCCTGGGCCCTGGCAGATGCCCCGCCACAGGGTATGCTGATGCCAGCCCAGCTATTATGGAATGTCCTGGGCATTATTCTGGATCATGGTATGTCCAAATAACCAAAGTACAATATGGACAACACAGGAAAATGGATAAGACAACTGTACAGTGATTGATTTCTAAGAAAGATGCTGGAGGCCGCACAGGGCCAGACTGCGCCATTAACTTGCAGGGGAATTTCCCAGTGGGTAGGGTCACCAACCTCCAGGTAATAGCAGAAGATCTCCTGCTTTTACAACTGATCTCCAGCCAATAGAGATCAGTTCACCTGGAGAAAATGGCCGCTTTGACAATTGGACTCTATGGCATTGAAGTCCCTCCCCAAACTCCGCCCTCCTCTGGCTCCACGCCAAAAACCTCCCACCTGTGGTAAAGAGGGACTTGGCAACCCTACCAGTGGGCCACTGCCCTAGAGGGCTGCTGATGGACAAGAGAAAGCAGAGCTCAGTCTCCCGTAGCTCTACTAATGCTTTAGGGACATCTTGTCTTGGACCCTTCTGGGGCAAAGGTGATCAGGGTCAACTCGCCTGTTGCTTCCTGCACTGTTGCCAGTTTGTGGGGAAAGGCAGTGAGCCAACACCTATTGTTAGCACTGCTGGTAGCATCCAAATTGCAGTGCTGACAAATGGCGCAAAAGGGCCCGCTCCACTTGGCTTGTTCCCGGACCATTTTAATCCATGACGTGTAAGATTAAGATGAAGAGTTCCAGCAAGTGATTAGCAGTGAATAAGTGTAAGTACTGGATGTAATCATTTTGAGACCGGCACCTTAAACACACATGTGCTCATGCACAGCGTCTGCAGCAATGGCTTAGGCACTATCTTGCAAGCAGATAGCTAGCTTCTGCCACTGCTTAGGGGAGGAGGGCACCCTTTCTGAGGAGCACTGCAAGATGATAGTGGAGGCCCAGGGCTGCAACTTCAATTCAACATGATTGCTGAATTGAGAACATGGGCACAGCAACAGTGTCAGCAGACTACACTTTAGTTTCTACCATCTGGCAACACATTGGTGCTGAAGAAGCAACACCCTCGTCTTTGCCTCACAATGATCCCCCTCCACCATTCAGCTAGGGTTGCCAACTTCCAGGTAATGCGAAGCAACAGCACTGTTGGTTCAATGTCTAGTATACTAATATACCAATATTACAATAATATAATGGATACAAAAATGACTTACTATGCCACCCGTTTGAATAAGTGAGGTATACTCCTCGTGTTTGGATAAAGCACCCTGTCCTGCAGCCACCCAAGAATTTCTTGGATTGATGAAGCCTGAATAGGCGAAATGGGTATAAATACCGGAAACCCATCTTATGGAATCCGGTGGCATCAATGGCGCAATTGATTGAACACATGTATGTGTGAAAATTAATGGAATAGTGAATTTTATTAATGAATTGGACTTTGACTGTCATTTTTGTATCCATTATATTATTGTTTCACTGCAGTTAAAAGCAATTGTATTACAAAATACTTACCTATAAAAACTTATTTACACAAACAATTTTCTATTGGACTTAAATAGTTGTAATATTAGTATATTAGTATACCGTGGACTGCTAAAAAACAACAACAAATCAGTGGGTTATAGATCAAATCAAGCCTGAACTGACCCTAGAAGCTAAAATGACTAAACTGAGGCTATCGTATTTTGGTCACATCATGAGACGACAAGAGTAATTGGAAAAGACAGTCATGCTAGGAAAGGTTGACAGCAGCAGGAAAAGAGGAAGACCCAATAAGAGATGGGTGGACTCTATCAAGGAAGCCACAGCCCTCAATTTGCAAGATCTGAGCAAGGCTGTCAAAGATAGGCCATTTTGGAGCACTTTCATTCATAGTGTCGCCATGAGTCGGAAGCGACCTGACAGCACTTAACACAGACACACACACAATATTGATATATTAGTATACTGGACATAGGACCAACAGTGCTGTTGCTTCGCAGTACTTTCTTATTCTCAGCACAAGGTATTCTTTGAGTTCCCAAACTTCTGCTATTACAACTGATCTCCAGCTGATAGAGATCAGTTCACCTGGAGAAAATGCTACTTTGGCAATTGGACTCTATAGCATTGAAGTCCCTCCCCTCCCCAAACCCTGCCCTCCTCAGGCTGCACCCCAAAAACCTCCCGCCGATGGCGAAGAGGGACCTGGCAACCCTACATTAAGCAGTACTGAGTGACAAAATCTGGTAGTCCCCCAGCAAACTACTACATGAGCCATTTCTGCACACGTTTAGACCTTGCTGAGATTCATTTACTTCTAAATCTCCACACAAGATGGAAAGAGGCAGGGGAGGGAAAGAGGACGTAGAAATGTGTTCAGAGAATGCTATCACCTCCTTGACAGTGTTTGCTCAGGTACTCCTGGGTGCAGAGACAGCTTCATTCAATAAAAATCCAATGTGTTCCAGGCCACAGATGGCCCTTCATCAAGGGAATCCATACCAAGCAGATGAGCAAATACTCCATCACATTGAATCAATGTATATTTTATAAGCTGCAAATATGGCACAGGTTACAACAGTCCTTGTAAAAGAAACATTTGCCTCTCTTACTATAAAATAAAAAATAGGAATACGTATACATAGAATCTGAGATATTAACATTTTACTGGAGTATGCAGAAGATGATGTTAGAATTCCATATAAGAAGGCATTTAAAGCCTCACTCGAACAAAAAAAATTGCTTTATTAATCTGATGTGGAGGTCAAAGAGAGCCCACATTTTTTAAAAATGGCAGGTAGATTCTGGTAGTGAGCTCGCTGTCTTTAAAAATGGTCAATTATTCACAATCAGAGATTAGAAATAGCTTGTCAAGCAAAAAGCGGTTCCCAAATTCATGACAATTACCTCTTAATCAGCTCAACCTATTTAAATGGCAGGTTAGCTAGAGACCTCCTCTAGCAGACGTCTTGCAAAGTCCTACGTACTTTGCATTCTTCATACTATTCATATCTGACTCCCACACAGATGAGGAGCATTCCAGAAAAGTCCTCTATAAAACAGAACTTGTGTTTAGTATTCTGAGGACAGACAGAGGAAGAAAAGACCCATCAAAGATGCAAGAAAGGAGGAGAGGAAAACCTAAGTCTTGTGCATAGTAAAAAAAAAAATATTGTAACCTGTGATTCAGGGGCAAAAGTATCTAATCATGCAATTCTATACCTTGCAGAGTCACAAGTTCAAACTACGCATGACACCAGCATTCTGTGATTAGAACTTCTGAGGTATGATTTGTAGTGAATTACAAAGCAGACTTGCACCCTTCTAAGTCCCTTGAAGTCAAAGGGTTTAGGAGGGTATAACTCTGCGCCCTGACATGGATGGCCCAGACTAGCCTGATCTTGTCAGATCTCAGAAGCTAAGCAGGGTCAGCCCTGCTTAGTATTTGGATGGGAGACCACCAAGGAATACCAGGGTTGCTGTGCAGAGGAAGGCACTGGCAAACCACCTCTGTTAGTCTCTTGCCATGAAAACCCCAAAAAGGGGTCACCATAAGTCAGCTGCGACTTGACAACACTTTACACACACACACACACACACACACACACACACACACACACCCCTCTGTTTGAGATTAACGCTGTTAATCCTTAAAAACATCTATAGGAGGGGGGGTCTGTCATTAGCCAGGGTGCTAAGAAAGGTTGTATGTAACTGTTCCCCCACTACCACACAAGCCATTTCTGCTTATCTATATCCCACATATCAACTTATATGTCCTTTCAGTTCTAATGAAAATAACTGATTTGTGTGGTCCTCCTAACTGGGGGAATTTATATTATACTGTTAACCCCCTGTGTTACTTTGGGTCCCAGTAAGGAAAAAAGACAGGCTCAATATGTTACTGCCCTTGTATAAATCTATGGTGAAACCACACTTGGACCACTGTGAATGGTTCTGATCACCACACCTAAAAAGGGATATTGCAAAGCTTGAGAAGGTGCAGAAAAGAGCAAACAAAATGATTAGGGAGCTAGAGCAACTGCCCTGTGAGGAGCAGTTAAAAATACTTTGGGCTGTTTAGCTGGGAAAGAAGGCGGTTAAGGGAAGACATGATAGAGGTCTATAAAATTATGCACAGTATGGAGAGAGTGGGTAGGGAGAAAAGCTTCTCTCATAATACTAGAATGCAGGGTCATCTGCTGAAGCTGGAGGGTGAAAGATTCAAAACAGATAGAAGGAAGTATTTCTTCATACAACACATAGTTAAATTGTGGAACTCCCTGCCCCAGGATGTGCTGATGATGACTGCCGACTTGGAAGGCTTTAAGAGGGGAGTGGACATGTTCACAGAGGATAGGGATATCCATGGCTACTAGTCAAAATAATACTAGTCATGATGCATACCTATTCTTTCCAGTATCAGAGGAGCCTGCCTAATATGTTAGGTGCTGTGGCACACAGGCAGGATGCTGCTACAGTCATCTTCTTTGTGGGCTTCCTAGAGGCACCTGGTTGGCCACTGTGTGATCAGACTGCTGGACTTGATGGGCCTTGGTCTGATCCAGCAGGGCTTTTCTTATGTTCTTATGTACCTGTCTTTTTTTCCTATCAGAGTTCAAAGTAGCCTGGGGATAAGGCATTTTTAAACAGGAAAACACCATTGGGGGAGTAGACTTTTAAAATAAAAAAAAACCCTTCCCCACTTCTATGGCTTTTTAGAGTCAAATTCTATTTCCAGGACTCCAGTGACGCAGCTTGGCCCATATCTTAAGTCTGCTGCTCATTTTGTATTTTGGAGTGGCCCCTCCTGTTCTTCTGCTCCTACCAAAGACACATACATCACTTTATTTCATTAATTATTGGTATAGGTTCTCAGTCCCTTTGCATATTTATTTGAGAACACTCTAAATTACTTTAATTAGAATGTGCCATCTTTTTAAATAAAGCTCTTCATTTGTTTGTTGCAACACCAAAAGAAAATAAGAAACAATAGGGATTAATAACCTGAGTAAAAATTAATTCAAAAGTTGTTGATTTCCTTGAGAGGAATGCAAAACATATAGTAACAAGGCCCATATATCAAGTTGTGCGTCTTTTCAGCTTTAATGAAAATAGCTGATTTATGCAACCCACACAGCTGGAGAGAATTTAAATGATACAGTTAACCAAGTTTCAAATCAATTAACACCTAGATGTTTGAATAATGAACTCTGAGGAAAAATTAAGTTTATTATGGGAAATGCTGACTTAATTACAGTGAGGGAGATGCTGCTTTTGATAAAGGCATCCAGATTCAGTGGTGGAGCTATGAGAAGATGTTCAACTACCGCGATTCAAGTGGGATCCCTTTCCGTAGCTTTATAGTCCTCACTTGCTGTTACACTTTTCAATAGTAATCTGATTTTAAAAAAAAGAAAAAGAAAAGAAACATACAGTAAGTTTGCATCCTATAATAGGCTGTAGTTACTAGACAGTGTACGGATATAGAACTTGGCAGTTCATGTTCATTGAAATCTAAATTGTGATTCACCAGGTGTATTTCTCCTCTGTCCTGAAAGCCCTCGGAAGTCATTCAGTTTCCTCCCATGTTTTTGTGATTAAATCAATTTACTCTCTCAGCTTTTAATGCTTCACCAAGACAGCGTGCTTCTCTCCACAGTAGGTTGTGCAATGAACAATGGTACAGGGATGTCACATTGCCAAATGGTTTAGATTCTTTTTTTCCCCAGCATGATTTTTTTGGTCTGAATTTCTACAGGTTCCTAATATAGGCTCCAGCCTCTGGGTAAGATTACATCAATTGGGGAAGGGGTGTCTAAATAGCAGAGCTCTAAATATGTTGCTGAGTCTTTTATAATAACAAAAGATAGCAAAGACAAAAGCTTGTGTTAATGACAGATTCTTATATGACACAGTTAATTAATTTGACACAGTTACATCATGTGCACCAGTGTCAATTGGAGACAGTGTTAGATATTCCATATCTTTAAAAATATCACTTTAATGAGGCAAAGGCCATAGATAAATTAAGGATAAATTTAGATGTGCATTTAACATGTCCTGTAGGGTTCCTATTATGCATGCAAATATGTATCCCTTTTTAAAGATCTTTTTGATTGTATACTTTGCTTTTATCTTGCTACATTTTTAACTGGTTTTATTATCGTAAACTATTTCATGAATTGTTGTCGTCATCAGAAATGATGGTTACCAAAGCAGTCTCTGAAATCTGTTCTTATCATGGTGGTGGAAAGTGCCATCAAGTCGCAGCCAACTTATGGCAACCCTGGGGAATTTTGAAGGCAAGAAATGAACAGAAATAGTTTGCCATTGCCTGCCTCTGTGTAGCAACGCTGGACTTCCTTGGTGGTCTCCCATCCCAAGTACTAATCAGAGCTGACCCTGCTTAGCTTCTGAGATCTGACGAGATCGAGCTGACCTGGGCCATGCAGGTCAGGGCAAAATCTGTTCATATTAGCTCCTTTTCTATAAAAGGAAGCCTTGTAAAGGCTAGGAAGACATGAAATTAATGGGAAGACAGAAGACTTTATCTAGAAGGCATACTGAATTGCCTTCTAGATAGAGTTTTCTGTCTTCCCATTAATTTCATTGTCTTCCTAGCCTTTGAATCTGTTTCCTCATTACCCTCCTTGTTGGAATTCCCTACGCTGAGATTCCTGTCCTGGTCCACAACCATTTTTGCTCCCTATCTTTTCTGAATTTGGTTCTGAAAGACAGTTGGTCCATCCATACTCGTATCTATCTACACACAAACTGGCCTTCTAATCTCATCCCTTATACCTAGAGAAGACTTCATGGTGATCTATCATCTGTTCCACAGGAGTCTGCAGTTGACTAACAGTGGGATCCTAAAACACAGTCCTGGAAGTAAGTTCCATTGAGTAGACTTAAACAGGAGTTTGAATTGACCTGTTTATGATTGCACTGTGAATGCTCTTGTTGATGCCGCCTTTCAATCTGATTTCTGTGAAGGATGATCAGGCTGAAACAATGACTTTGGCACTATTATCAGCCTCTGGTTGCATAAAACAAGGGAATATTGTGGGGTAGCAAAGAACCACTATTTCTATATTAAATTTTAATGTTTCTACAGTGTACTACTACTACAGTATTTTCCACTGGCATTGAACTGTCTAATCTGACTGTTGGAAGTTTTAGTTTTAGGACTATTAAAATGGATTTTCTATTATGTCTGGTACATGTAGCAAAGCCCTTGGTGAATGGAAGTCCTTATACAATATGAAAGCTTACAGTTTTCAATAGCTTTCAGCATTTCCCTTGGCTACCCTTCTTCCCTTGGAGAAGAGTGTTGATTATACATATGAGCTGCAGTAGTAGACATCTATGATTGAGATTTTAATCTGCCTGCAAGATATGTGCTGAATTTCTTTATTACATAGCCACATTTCTATGAACTATCTATCAAATTAAAAAGAGGGCTCTCTTTTTTGTGTTGCATTAGCCTTTTAATTTTTTTAAAAAATGCATTAGAATCAAAAATGCATATGTGCAACTATAATTCCGGGAACTGACTGCCATTCTGGCAACTGTTTGACAAACACAAAACAGAAAGTATAGTGCTGCCTTACTGAGTGCTCCCTTACTGAGGAGAGGATTGTGGCTCTAGCACTCCCTTAGTTTCTAGTGGGTTATATTGATACTTGAATAAACACAGTGACAGACATCCTGGGAATGAAAAGCATCACTGTATGAATCTTTCCTAAAATTCCACAACCCCACCCAGATTCAGACAAATTCAAAGAAAACAATCTGTCAGTCACCAGAGATGCATTACTTAGACAAATTGTGATTGACATCCAATCATCTTTTTATTAAAGAGTGACTAAAATCAAAGTAAGGCCTTATGGGATTGGATCAAAATTGTAACTATCTTAAAAGAATATAAGCAAACTTGGTTTCATATTATGCTATTGAAATTAGCTAACTGAAATTCTTATACTTAGGGAAAACATGAATGTTAAGAAGCTGCATTGCACAGTGATCGCTTCCCTGCAGAATGAGAAATTTCCTGCAATTCATGTTTTCTAAAATTTTCTATAGCAATTGTACTCATATTCCCTCATAAATACAGATTGCTGCATATATACCTATAGCATGCTACTGTATTCATACTGAGAAGGCAAGGCACCTTAACAAATGTCAAGGTTTATGTGTGTGGGGAAACCTTCGGGTGATGTGAGACAATGTCTCTTTCACCCGTTCTTTTGTCTTCAAAGTAGTTTATGCAGTGGGCTGAAACTCTGACATAAAGAATAGCTGAGAGCAAATTAAAACTGTAAAACATGTACTGCAACCAGTTCTATTTCAAGATGTTGCCTCTAATATTAAAGCACATTTCCCTATTCAAATGATGAACTCATGAAATGTTCATGAAAATGTCATGAGTATTTATTCTAGGTAACGTGCCCGTAGTCCAGGAGCCCCTCTGGAGTTCATGTGAAATTCTGTTTTGTTTTCTTCCTTATATTTTCTTCCTTTAAATATTGTAAATCAAAACAGTCATCAAATCCAAAGCCTATCAGATCTTTGAATTCTTTAGGAAGACCCCCCACTATGCTGTCTGAATTTTTAACCTGTTTGGTGTCTCTTATATGACAGATTTTTAAAAAACTTGGACACAAGTTTTCACGTAGTCTTGTCAGCTTTTTAAAATTCCGTTGTTCCAAAGTAACTTCAGAGCTCCAGTTTCATCTTATTTCTGTTTGTATTAAATGCTTTGGCACAGCTGCAGAACCACACCTCTTGCAGGAGCAGGATAAATAAGAATTCTTCTCTCCTCTAAAGTAGTCTCGGCACAGATTTTGCTCTCAGCTATTTTCCTCTCCGGGCTTAAATTATGAAGCAATCTGTGGGTTTTTTTCGTCAGGTTTGCAGTATGTGCTCCCTCTAGTGATAACTATGTATAAACATTGTTGTTTAGTGCGTGAGAAATGGAATTTCCCAGGTGGCCCACAAACCATTTAATGAAGTATATAGCACAAACATTTCATTACAAC
The DNA here is from genome assembly GCF_029931775.1 of Euleptes europaea. NCBI lineage: Eukaryota > Metazoa > Chordata > Lepidosauria > Squamata > Sphaerodactylidae > Euleptes > Euleptes europaea. The sequence continues at coordinate 42,783,559 of NC_079320.1, read as the reverse complement.
ATATTGTGCACTTTTACCTTTAATAACTACATTCCTCATACAGGAGGTCTCCATAGTTTTCAGAAATGAATTACACTAGCATTATTTCAACCAGAATGTTTTTCCCTCTCACTGGTAAGAACGATGCTTTACTGACCTATTGTATTGATTACCGAATGTGTCAGCCATGGACATCAGTACTGTTTCAATCTCAGCAGATAGTGTGATATCCTCTAAAATAATTAAAAATTATTAGGTTACCAGAGCATTTTCTCAGCTGGGCACTCAATGAGAAGAAACAGTTGGGGTGACAAAATAATAGAATGAGGGCAAAACAAAGTGTTTCAGGGATAAATGGCTGTGACGAAGTCTGATGGAGGGAGCTTTGGCTTGCAGAAGCTTATGTTGATGCTATTGGACAAGAATATGGCTATTGGACAAGAATATGGCTCAAACAGGCTCTTGACACTAAGACGGACCCCCCCAGATAAAGATTCCCTTTGGCCCCCCTTCAAAACAAACATTGTAAGAAAAACAGTGACTTGACTTCGTTAAACTGAATAAACTAATGATTTTTTTATCAGATAAGAAACATTAAAGGAGAAGAGACAGGATTGTAAAGATTTGTCTTTAATTGGCATTTACTTACACAGGGGGTGCAACCCGACCACCAACCCACATTTTCGAATGACAACCAACTAGCTCAAGTAAGCAGGTAAGAGACATTAAAGGAGAAGGGACAGGTTTGTAAAGAATTAGCTCACTGTGCCTTGTTACTTATTATGGCTAGCAAGCAGTTTGAGAACACTGTCAAACCTAAGGGTCTGGGCAAGCTATGCGTCTTCTGCGAGTATTCCCAAAGCCTTCGAACTACTGGCTCACTGAGGATCTCAGGCAACATCTGTCACATTTTTATCTTACCTTTCTTCCAGCTTGCTCAGGGCAACTTACATGGTTCTCCCCCTCCTCATCTTTATCCTCACAAAATCTCTGTGAGGTAGGTTTGGCTGAGAGGAACTGGTTCACTCAAGGTCACTCAGGAAGCTCCATGGCTGACATGAACCCACGTCTCCCCGGCCCTTGTCCATCATTCTAAGCACTGCACCCCACTGGCTCTCATGTATTTCATGTATTTACTCCTTTTGAAGTGAAAGCAACAGCCTGTTTCCACAGATGACAGATAACAACACATAGAATTCCTTTCTGAGAAGCAAAAGTGGGAAGAAGAAGGGGAGATAAACAAATAACCAGTATCTTGTGAAATTAGGAAGCCCAGCTCTAGACCTGAACTCTCTAACAACTCCCCTTGCTTAAATTCCTATAAGTTCTAACTAAAATTGCAAGAAACTTTACTGGTCCATTAGAATAAAATCCAAAGGCAACAAACAAATAACCAGTATCTTGTGAAATTAGGAAGACCAGACCTAAAACTGAGCTCTCTAACAACTCCCCTTGCTTAAAATCTTATAAGTTCTGACTAAAATTGCAAGAAACTTTACTGGTCTATTAGAATAAAATCCAAAGGCAACAAGAGTGTATTTTTATGAGAGCAACTGCTAGTGGAGGAGGGAGGAGGTGGCAGTTTTACCTGATTCCCTCTCACTATTGATGCCCCCTGAACAGTGGCACAGTTCATTTGTGAAGCTCTTCCAACCTTCCCAAAAGAGGCTGCCTGGGAATGGGGAAGGTGGGGAAGCACCCACTCCACCAACTTCTTCCACAAAATTGTCTACTGGAGCCTTTCCATCGCTTTGTTGTCTCTGAAAGTACACAAATAGTCAATAGGATAAAAGGGGGGGTCAGCACAACTAAAACACATACTAGAACACAACTAAAACACAACTAAAACAAATGAATTCTTGCTTAAGGGCACAGAACTCCCCTAATCAAGGGTGTGAAAAGAAACTCAGATCACATTCAGAAGTGTGCATAACAAAGGTCAGAATCACCCAGAGTCCCTGGAAATGGCTTATGTCTCGTGCCACATAAACCATTTCCAGGGACTCTGGATAATTCTGACCTTTGTTATGCACACTTCTGAATGTGAGATCTGAGTTTCTTCTCCCACCCTGGATTAGGGCAGTTCTGTGCCCTTATGCAATAATTCATTTGTCCTTTGAAATTAAGTATGGCAAACAAATCAGGCAGGAGCAGTGTTTCTAAAGAAAGTTCATCCCTAGGCAGTTTGTGTAGGCTAGAGTATTATCTACAGATTTAGCAAAAGATGTATACTCCAATCCAAAACTAATTATGCATAAAAATAGTGTGACAAGTTGCACCAGAATGAGGATGAGGGCACACATGCAAGGCAGGTCACAAAGGACAGGGGCAGTGCTGTGGTGCTTTAAATAAGGTTTTACCTGCCTGTCCCTCATGCCATTCACCTGCTTGCAAATGCATATGTACACAAATGCCAGCAACTTCCCTCTGCAGGTCGCTGGCAAGCTATGCCCACTCAATTCATCCTTGTCCGGGACTGCCTGGAATGGAATTTGCGTTTATAGATTAAGTGGCCAAACCTTCAACACATTGATCGTAAACATTGGCTACAATGTTAATCCTTGCTTATTAGTCATCTTACTGGCTTTGCCTCCTGGGGTAATACCTTATACCTGAAATGAACAGGGCCTGAAAAAAGGTACAAATGCTTCCTGAACTGGGTCCTGCTGAGCTCACCAACCCATAATGCCTTTTCATCGTTTACTACCATGTTGACTGAATAGCTGCAGTTCCTGAGGGGCAGCTGTCAAAGTCCCTTTCTCTTCCAGGGAAGAATCAGCTTGACAAACATTTGGATTTGCAAAGAATCAACATGAACATCAAAGACAGACCAATAACTGCTTATTATAAGATCAATTTGGATAAACTTACTTTCTTCTGAATATTGATCTCTGCTGAAAAGGAAGGTGAAAAAAAGTCAAGATAATATTGTTTCACTGTGTTGTTTATTTAGTTCCCTCACCCAACCTATCCATTAGACTCCCATCATTGGTTCACAACAAAATACTGCCAGGACTTGGCATGTACTACATTTCTTTATCTAACTGTTTGGCAAGTATACAGAGAAGTCCATGTTGCAAGTTCTTGACTTTCTAAGCACTACATTTCTTTTGCAACTTTGATGGTGAGAACATTCTCTATTTTTTTAAAAAAAATTAAACTGGATAATGTCATAGCTGAAACAATTTCATGCCGTTTTCTCACACTATGTACATTTGCATATAACAATTGAGAGAGAATATTTTCTCTTCCTTACAAAATCAGAAATAATAGATGTATTTCCCATGTTAGAATTCTGTCCTTGGGGCATTGCCATTATTCTGAGTGTAGTGCTTCTGGCAGGTACTTGAAAAGGAAAGCTCTGCTGTGTGCACCGGGGCAGCTTCAGCGCTGTTTCCAATCTCCACCTGCAGGTATTTACTCTAACAGAAGAGGATTGACAATTGAGTTATTCATTGAGGCCAGATTCTGCACAATCAACTGGCAGTGGGTCAGTGGGAAAGTGGCCATGTTTCTTAATGAGAGGAAGGAAGCTTTCGGGGCAAGCACATGCAAATGTCATCCCGTGTTCCCTGAAAACCCACCACCTCTCATCCTCCTGCATATTGGAACAAGTATTAACTATTGTATGCATTTGTGTGTGCATTTTTAGAAATATGACTGTGGTTGGTAGTTTCCAGTCCTGTTGGTCATCCTCACAGTAGTCCTGTGGGGATGTCATTCTCATTATTCGGAAAATGGACAGAGGATGAATGACATATTGCCCCAGGGCTATCCGATAAATCTTCAACTGAATTGGGATCTGAATCCTTGAGTTTTAGGTGGGGCAATCCACCCGCTCAACACTCTGTCAATCTTTCCTTTCATTATATCAAGTGGCATTGTAACTAGAGCTGTGCAGGATTACCAGTGCCTAGCCTTGAAAGGTGATCTTGCGTCTGTAAAAACTGCAGGTAGGTTCACTGGGTGGGAGCATCTTGCAACTCTGCATCACAGTGACCGGAGATGCCGCATCTACTGAATGTCTCCCATCCACACAGCTTCTTTGGGCTTGGAGTTGACCAGCCTACAAATCTAGCTTCCTCCCTGCATCAATACAGTGGAATAACTCCCAATGACAAAAAGAGGGAATTCTCCAATGCAGTGGCTTTTCTGGAGGAAACTTCACAGCTATGTGTCACCAAACTGGATGATATTTCAGTCCAATCACTCTCATTGCTAAAGGAATTCCATTTCACAGCATTTAAATTGCTTTCCACAGTTGGTGGAAAACAACTCTTCCTTCCCCAGCAAGAGAGATCCAGGATGATATTCAGTTTGCTGTGGGAGTGGAAGCTGTGCTAAGATCTCAACCCCAATTTTGAGGACTGGAATATTACTGACATCAGCTACTGCAAGTGACAAGGTCAAGAACCTGCTGCCTGGATGTTGCAAAACTGAAGACTTTGCTTTTATTTGACATATTTAAACCCCAACTTCTTTTAGTATCACTGTAGGGGTGATCAACAGTAATCCTTCAAACTTCACTACATTTTATTTTGTACCTTCCGAATGTGTCCAGGAACCGTACCATTTTTTGAAAGAAAAGCCACCTCTTCCATCAACTTCGGAGCAAAATAAGAACAAGTGTTCCTTTTTTTAAAAAGTGTGAATACCAAAATTTTCCCCCTTGAAGAAAAAAAAGAAGAAGAAAAAAAAAGAAATGCAACAGAAAGAATGATCTTAAGAGTTACATCAGTCAAGTAGTATTCCAAAGCAAGGGAGAAGCTCAAACACAATTTTAGCACCTCTGGCTTTCAGAACTCAGTTGGATGTAATGTCTACATCAAGGAACTGACAGAATGAAGCTAACTGGTGTGAAAAAACCACCCTTCTGAAGAACTTCTAAATACCAGTTGTCTAAATCTATTGATAAGCATGGATGCATTATTAATGAAGCCTGCAGCTTGCCTGGTGCTGCTCAGATGGTTCAAGCATTTAGCAGGAAATATTTCTGTGAAGTGTTGCACTGAATAATGACAGTGTCTGTCTTAAATCGAACAAATGACTGTAGCAAGCTCTTGGGAGGCTCTGAGCAAGCAGATGCTTGCCAAGTGAAAGGCAGTGGGGTACCACCTGCTGTAGGCAGGCAGGCAGGCAGGAGCAGTCCACTGTAATATTGACTGGTTAATAATTCAAGGCAACAGGAACCCCTAGCTCTTCGAACATAGCACTGTCCCTTCATCATGTACTTTTCATCACCCTAATGAGCTTGAAGAATTAGATGCTAAAATGTCTTCCAGCACTCCCCAAAGGCTAAGATTCAAACTGGTGAAGAAAAAGTGCATGCAAGAAGTGTCATGCTCTTCAGAAAGAAAAAGAATGACTTTGTGGGATAAAGCATTTTGATAAAGCATGATTTCACTGTCTAGTTAGGCCAGCATGTAACATTTTGTAGATCTGCTGGCAAGAGTGACATATTGTTAATTCTTTTGGTACTGTTTATATTTTCATAGCATCTTAACCTGAGGTTATGGAGTCCAGAAATCACAAGTGTTTCATCCCAAGGGTCGCATGCCCATGTTTCTGATTGACTAATGAATGAAATCATCTTCTGAAAATCAAGGAGAATAATTCTCACATGGGGTGTTTCCACATGGGTTATTTGTCCTATGTTTGATGCAGTCAGGAAGTGGATTTTTTATTGCTTTTCCACATCAGCATGGTACGATTGTGCACCTCCTGGGGTTTCCCAGGCTTTTATCAGTTCTTTCTTCTTTGCTCTGAGGTTTTGGGGGAAATTGCAGCAAAGCCTGGTTAGATGTCATGTGGGTGGAAAAGTTCAGATTCTTCTGAGCCCACACTGCAGCCCTACATGATTTGCGACCACCATACCTGAAAGACCACCTTTTCCATTATGAACTTACCCAATCACTGTGGTTATCTTCCAATGACCTTCTTTGGCTGCCTCCGCCTTCTAAGAATAGGTGTCAATCCAAGAGAGGGCCTTCTCAGTTGTGGCACCAGAGCTCTAGATGTCACTTCCCAGGAAGAGTAATCTGTCCCCTTCTGTTGCCATCTTCTTCCAGCGGGTGAAGACTTTTTTTTTTTTTTGCCTTTCTTTAGTGACCCCTCCTTCCTGCCCAATGTTTTAATTTTTTGTATTTTAATTCTGGTTTTAATGGTGTGATTTTAAATAATTTTAAGATGTGATTTTATTATGCATGTTTTAATCTATTAGCCACCTCGGTGGACCTTATGAGAGCAGAAAAATGGGGTATAAATTTTAAAAATAAATAATTTTCGCCCATGGAAGCCATTTCCTCTCCCTACTGCAAAGAGGTTTTCTTTTTTGATTTAATAGCATGGTATTGATGCACCGTTATACCAAAATATGCATCAGGTTTTCAGAATTCCCAGCTTTCATTTTTTAAAGGTAAGTCTCTAGCTGCTTTCCTTACAGATATATATTGGGGGGGTCATATCTCTGCAAGGAAATGGGCAACAGACTTTCTTTTTAAAAATGAAAGCTGGGAATTCAGAAAACCGGATACATATTTTACCATAATGGCATACCAATTTGATGCTATTAAATTGCTGATTAAAAAATCTACCGGGGAGACTGTGTAGAAGTCCTGTGACTGTTGCACTGTATTAGCAGCTACAGCAGCAACAGGGAAACCACGCAAGAAGGAGGAGGAGGAGTTGGTTTTTATATGCCGACTTTCTCTACCACTTAAGGCAGAATCAAACCCGCTTACAATCACCTTCCCTTCCCCTCCCCACAACAGACACCCTGTGCAGTAGGTGGGGCTGAGAGAGCTCTAATAGAGCTGTGACGAGCCCATCGTCACCCAGCTGGCTTCATGTGTAGGAGTGGGGAAACAAACCCAGTTCACCAGATTAACCTCCACCGCTCATGTGGAGGAGTGGGGAATCAAACCCAGTTCTCCAGATCAGACTCCACCGCTCTTAACCACTACACCACGCAAGCCTATCCCTGTGTGGGAAATACCATGTACCAATCAGATATGTGGTGTGTTTTGCTTGCAAGGCTCTCCCAATCCTTAGAGGAGTCTTTGGACAAATGGCAGGGTCCTTGAAGAAGGCAGGGGAAGATCCACCCTGCCATCTGCTTCAGTGAACTCCTCTTCTGGATCCAACCCAAGGGATGGAAGGAGCTGAGCTTTGTCAAAAAGATTTGGTAGTTGCTTTTATGGAAAATTTTACAGTCATCCCCCTCTCCCCCAGGAGCACTTTTGAAAAGGTTAGCTGATATTTTTTTTTAAAAGTGCATCTGTGGAACAGAGTAAAACTAGACAAGCGCAAACTTGTTATTTGATAATAGAGATCCCCCCTCGGTAACTACTGCCCCTTATATTAGCAGTCTCCTCCAGTCTTTTTTAATGTCATACTAGTTCCTGAGTTTTTATACTTACTCTGTGGTACAAAGCTTTATACCCTGAGCGTCTCCTAGAAGTGGGAAGTGTTAGAGAGCCCATCAAGTCCTTAACTTGAAGAGTTAAAAGTCTACAACTGTGGTACTCGAATTGATTCCTGCTTTGGTAAGCCAAAACTATGATATCAAAATATGTCTATATTTCTCTCCTGCATTCAATCCTGAAACAATTCTGTTTATTTTATATGACTATTTGAGGGGTGACTCAATGCCAAGAGGTTACTATTGACAATAAATTACAAGAAGCCAGAAAGAAGCCCAAATCATGCTGTGAAGCTATAAGGGGCAGGGTCAACCCTTTTAACCATACATCATTTTCCCAATTTAAACTCACCCCCACCAAAGCTACCATTTTCCATCCAGAAGAAAGAATAAGGCACCAAAAAAGGGACTTCATTGCAATTCCGATTTCTGCACAAAGGTTTTGGAGAGGATTAGTACTGGGGAGAGAATCAAACTGCCTTTCTCCCCAATCTGATTCAAGGGGGATTCTTGGTAGTTTGAATTTTTTAAAAAATGAATTCCCATCAAGGATCTCCCAACATATATAAAGCCATGCCCAATATTACTTAATGTTAACCAAAACATTGTGACCAATTTTGGAAATGAAATACAAATTTGTAGTATTTTAAACAAAATATGTAGTATCTTTATTAATGTTGGTCTCTGTCTTCATCCCTACAGCTTAGTCCACATTTTTGGTTAACATTGTAAGAGAACCTAAGGATTTACATGGATCCCATTGTCACAGATATACCCAGAGGGTGTTGGGCAACATAAGAAAAGCCATGCTGGATCAGATCAAGGCCCATCAAGTCCAGCAGTCTGTTCACACAGTGGCCAACCAGGTGCCTCTAGGAAGCCCCCAAACAAGACGACTGCAGCAGCACCATCCTGCCTGTGTTCCACAGCACCCAATATATTCGGCATGCTCCTCTGATCCTGGAGAGAATAGGTATGCATCATGACTAGTATCCATTTTAACTAGTAGCCATGAATACCCCTCTCCTCCATGAACATATCCACTCCCTCTGGTTAATGCAAGAGATTCTTTCTCAGTGGCTCTCAAAGATGACTTGTGTCATTTCTTCTCTTTTCTACTTGATCACATCTCACCAGTAAAGCAGCAGAGATTCTAGTTAGGAAGGGATGAATGAAGACTATATGAAAACTCCCCTAACAGGAGACCGTGTTGTTACTAAGCAGGGGGTTCTTCAAATGACTCATTCCACAGAGCCAATAACAAGATTCAAGCAGCATGAGCCATGCAGTTGATGTGTGCTGGCATTTAGCCATGGATATGTTCTGAGAAATTTAAGCATGGTTAAATTGTTGGAGATTAGGTTACAAACAAAGCACATCTAAAGCGGGAGAGGAGTCAGTCTCTGTTGTTCTGAAAAGTTTTCCAAAATATAATTTGTGTTATACTTATGGTAAGAAATAACTTAGCAAATATTCTTTTTTAATATTGTCGAAGGCTTTCACGGTCAGAGTTCATTGGTTCTTGTAGGTTATCCGGGCTGTGTAACCGTGGTCTTGGAATTTTCTTTCCTGACGTTTCGCCAGCAACTGTGGCAGGCATCTTCAGAGGATTAACACTGAAGGACAGTGTCTCTCAGTGTCAAGTGTGTAGGAAGAGTAATATATAGTCAGAAAGGGGTTGGGTTTGAGCTGAGTATTGTCCTGCAAAAGTAATGTGCTAATCATTGTCCTGTATGTATCAAGATAATGTGCTAATGATTAGCACATTATCTTGATACTTACAGGACAATGATTAGCACATTACTTTTGCAGGACAATACTCAGCTCAAACCCAACCCCTTTCTGACTATATATTACTCTTCCTACACACTTGACACTGAGAGACACTGTCCTTCAGTGTTAATCCTCTGAAGATGCCTGCCACAGTTGCTGGCGAAACGTCAGGAAAGAAAATTCCAAGACCACGGTTACACAGCCCGGATAACCTACAAGAACCAATATTCTTTTTTAATGTTTCTAATCTTGGCATTTTCCATTGTATGATTTGTATATTGTTTTACAGTTTAGGGTGAACTATTAGTTCGATATAAATGGTTCATATGTTAAGAATAGAAGTTTAGAATGCTGCAAATGGAGAATAACTCCACTGGCATGTAGAAGAGTCTTGAAAGGTAAACAGCATGGCTCCATTGTGATCCAAAGTAAAAACAAGAGAATGAAGTCTAGATTGGTACTCCTACCAAGTCAACGGTTTAGCTGCATGAGTAAAACAGATCTTCCAGGTGGATTCACACCATTGTCTGTAACAGCAACTGTGGATATGTGTGTGTGTGCATGTATGTAAAGTGCCATCAAGTCGCAGCTGACTTATGGTGACCCTATCGGGTTTTCAAGGCGAGAGATGAACAGAGGTGGTTTGCCATTGCCTGCCTGTGTGTAGCAACCCTGGACTTCCTTGGTGGTCTCCCATCCAAGTCCAAACCAGGGCTGACCCTGCTTAGCTTACAAGAGCTGATGAGATCAGGCCAGCCTGAGCCATCCAGGTCAGATTATCCTATATAAACCAGAGGGTTGCCCAGCACCCTCTGGGTATGTTAGTGGCAATGAGATCTATGTGTTTGTGTAGATTATGCTTAATGCCCAGGCCTGATTTATCACTTTTCTTCATATTTTCTGATGTTAATGTCAGTTATTTTAACTACACAATGTACATATGCGAGTGACATGATGCATGTAAGATGTGTAAATAATGCCCTAAAATGTTTGAATAGTGTATAACAGGGGCTTTAAAAGGTAAGGATGATTGATTGTTTGGTTGGAGGTGTGTGTGTGAGAAGTGGAGCGACTTCGAGTGATTTTGAGTGACTTAGAGAGATGGATGGATGGAAGAAAGGGAAGTGTTCTGATTGGATGAGAGGATGTGATTGAGAGGGATATATTGGAGAGACCGAGGAGAGAAAAGTAGAACAGGGTATGGATTTTGGAAAAGAAGATCATCATAGGAAGGGCTAGGGTAGATAGGTAAGGATTTGTAAAGTGAGGTAGTTGGGAAAGGAAGATATTGCTAATAAGATTTTTTTATTGTTTTGTTGTTGTTTATTGTTGTGTCTTTGGTCAGTTTCTAATTCAAAAGATCTTAGAGGGAAAGGGATTACAGATCTGAAGTGATAGAAAGAAGCGGGATATGAAAATAAGATAGAGTGCTGGAAGAAAACGTGGGAAGAGAGAGAGTGACAAACACACAAGTCACCCCTGGTTTATTATTTTACACATTATTATTTTACACTGGTTTATTATTTTACACATAAACACTGGTTTATTATTTTACACACTATCCATCAATGGTTTATTATTTTACACATATCATAACTAGTGATGGATGAGTGATTAACTTTTGATCACTGTTTCCCTCCCCTTTTCATGTATTAATTGTGTGCCTTAGCAGTGCTAGTTCAGGACTGATCTGATTGGCAGACTGTCAGATTGACTGTCAGAGAGGAAAATGCGTGTGCGTGCGTGCGAATGTTGCAAATTAGTGTTGCACTAATTTGAGTTATAAAGAGAAAGCCTGGACTACACTGTCCTTCTGAAGAATGCACTGCACATTTTCTCTCTCCTGGGGCCAGCCCTTTTCATTCTACTCTAGAAAGCCTTGGGCTATTAAAGGTCAGCAGAAATAAAATGTACTAATATCTAGCCCTTGAGCTGAGCAATAAGAAAACAAAATCTCATTTTCATTCATTAAGCCTCGTAGGTTATCATCTGTTATTCTAATCCAACTGACATACGTTGTTGGATCTTGAGTCTGCTCTACACTGCTGACCTTGACAACAGAGGTTTGTGTGTGTGTGTGTGTGTGTAAGATCAAAACTGTATAATGGAAAGCTGATTTCAGCCAACAAAATTTTACTCAAGTAAAGTTTGTTCTCTTCTATTTCAGTGGCAGAAAATACTCTTCATTGGTGTTATATTTTGATATATGCTGTATTATATTTGATAAATACTATATTAGAATATAAGCAGCAGACCCACAAGGACTTGCATGGGGCATCACATTTTTCCTCCCCACCATTTCCTCTGTTGAGCAGTAGCCAGCAGCTGGGTCAGGGTGAGTCACGCAAGTTATGTGGTAGCAAGTTGCCCAATTGTAGCTGGTGGGCCTCACCTCAATGAGTCCTCCCTCAAAGGCCAGAGCAGTATAGGAAAAGGCTCTGCCCCCTCCCCTGCCTTTTACTGATAGAAACCAAGACTTGAAGGCTGGCAACAAGATAATTAATTTCTTACAGTGACAGGTGCTGCTTCCATTATTTTGTTTGTGTGTGTGTGTATGTGGGCGGTTAACTCCCCAAAGTATTCTTTTTCTGATTTCTGTATGTTTTGAAAACCTGGGGCATTTTCAGGTTTGTAGAAAGATCTGTCTTGTCTGTTCATGGCTCCAATCTGAGGATTTAAGTATCCACAGATTTGGTCACATTGAGAATTAGATATATTGAAGATTTTTATTTCCTCCCACTATATCCATGAGAACTGGCTGATTTGTCATCTACAAGTTCTTGCTAATTAGGCTTAAGGTGATACTAAGCCTAGTATCAACTTAGCCATTCCATCACTCCTTCTAATACTAAAGTGATGCTCCCTTGATGATCATAAGAATAGCAAACCTGGGTCACCAGAAGGCAAACTATGAGTTTCTATTCAGTGGGTTCCACACGTGTGCAGAACACTATGACTTTGTAAGTTAATCAAAACCAAAAAAATTGCCTGTAGGACTGAGAATGCTCCAGAAGACAGAGAATCAGATAGATGGAGGAGGAAAGAGAGCCATGGGGAAATAGCCTGTTCAAGTCCTTGAGGACTTGTAGGGAATATTTTGGCAGGCAGAGCAGGGTTTCCAGATTGTTCCCCTACCCACAATTCATCATGGGCCCTCAAGCTTGTCCTAGCCTAACTGAATTTAAGGGAATTATTTATATATTACATTTATATTCTTCCTTTCTCCACAAATCTCAAGATAGAATATGAAGAACTCCCAGTCATGATGCATACCTATTCGCTCCAGGATCAGAGGAGCATGCCTATTATATTAGGTGCTTTGGAACACAGGCAGGATAATGCAGCTGCAGTTGTCTTATTTGTGGGCTTCCTAGAGGCACCTGGTTGACCACTGTGTGAACAGACTGCTGGACTTGATGGACTTTGGTCTGATCCAGCATGGTTTTTCTTATGTTCCTATGAGGTCTCCCACCAGGCAGTAGCAAAATACATTTCTGTGAATTTCAGCCAATTTGCTGTCTCATGAGGCTTCTAACTATATCCTTCACCAAATACAGATTTTGAATACACTTGCTTTCTTTTGACCACACTGTTTTCTCTGCTATCCTACAAGGGTTTTATGACAGAAAAACTTTAGGTAGCACCTGTTATCACAATTACACATACAGTGTATTCCTGAGAGGAATGCTTGCACCGGTCATAGGAGGCAGTGCGGCTACGCTGCCTCCAAGGGAAGTTTCGGCCCTTCCAAAACCTCCTCACACTGTTAAACATTTGTGCAACCCTTCAAAGGGTTGCATGGGAGATACACCACCTAAAAAATAGGCCATAGGGTTGCATGGGAGATGCGCCACCTAAAACATATGCCAAAAAAGGGGGCGTTCCTGGCCCAAAAGGTCTTTGGAGGCTGCCTAAAGGTGGCTCCTCCCCCAGCCTGGTGCCGGAACGCCCTGGGAATGCCTCCGGGGACACCGGCACGGGCTTTGATGGCAGCAACCACTGTCTGGGCCTTCCTGCTGGCGTCCAGGCCACTTACGCTGGCATAAGTTGCCCAGACGCCTGAGCGGGAGCCCCGAATGCCGGCCCCGTGCCTTCCTGGAGTCCTAAGGGCTTTCGCTTTTAGAGCTCAGGAATGCACTGATACTGTGTTATACTTGGCTACGGTGCTGATTGTGTTTTAACCTTGAGGTTGCTAGGAGAACAAGGAGTGGGAATATACCCCAAGTCTAGGCTCCATATGCCTGAAGTACCCCTTATAAATTAATGTTATCCTGTTTCAGATTTCCATAGATCTGAAGTGTCAGTTCCACAGATGATAATTGTACACTGTATCCCTTTATTCTGGCCCTGTGGTAAAGCAGAGAACTCAACAGTCCTTTGATTTTAACAGCTGCATTTTCATCTGGGGGCAATAAAGGCTGCTTGCCTTGTGACCCCACCTTACAATGATATCATCATATTTTATACTAATCTTCCTTCCATGTTTATATTTTAGCTGTTCCATCAATAATGTTACTCAATAAAGCTCTCAAGGAAAATGATTTAACAGTGAAACTGTCTGGCTGATAAAACTCTTTTCTTGGATCTGCACAGGCCCATTTTTCCTCAGATAATACTTTTATTAATCAGACGAACTGAAAGCCCATGCAGTGCAGGGGTTAGAGCGTTGGACTAGGATCTGGCAAAAAAGGCTAAGCATTGTGAGGATAAAGGAGGGAGGGAGAACCATGAGTGTCACCCCGAGTTCCTTGGAGGAACAACAGGATAAACAGGCACAAATAGATATATGTAGAGAGAGAGAGAGAGAAATGAAAGAGAACCTTTCCTATGTTTCCTTTCTATGCCTGGGATCTTCTCTACTATGCTTTAGGTGCCAGGCCAAAGTATTTTCATTCTCCCAGGAAACTGTTTTAATATGTATGTGGGTAGTTTCATTTGGTAGTTTAAACTGTATGGCTTGTATTGTTGCTGAACTAACACCACATTCCTGAGGTTGGGGGCCCAAAGTTCTCTGGAAGTGGCATGACTCGGCCGTCAGCATAAATGGCCTTTTATCATGAAATAAGAGGCACTTATGCTGGCGGTGGGGGCAGTTCCGTCAACGCCTGAGTGCCGCGGAGCTGCACGCCGCCCCTCTGATGCCGCAGTTTCTCCGGGACCTAAATCCTGGAAGAGATATACAGTGCCAGTGTGTGGGGGTGTTCCCAGGGTGTTTCTGGGGGCAGAGCTGATGGTAGTCAGCTTCCAAAGCCCCTCCAGCCCAGGAATGCCCCCTCCAGCAACAGTGTCGCTGCACCAGGTTTTAAAAAGGCTTTTTGAAGCCTTGCGGCAGGCGGGTAAACTCTGTGGAGGCGCTGCAGCAGCAGTCGTCTCTGGCTGCCGCAAGGCTCAGGAATGAGCAGTGAATCAAATGTTATCATTATCTGATGTTTCCATTACTTTAATGTTGTTTACTCCTGGTTTTATTGGTTTTTATTGATTATATGTTGATTCAATGTTTTAATTCTTTTTTGCAAAATCATCAATATCTTAAGAGGTAGAGAGAGAGGGGAAGGAAGGAAGGAAGGAAGGAAAGCATTTTAAGTGAATATTTTAAAAGTTTGCCATTGTGGCATCTTAAGGTGTGAGCTATGAAATGAACCATAAATGAGAAACATCAAAAGTAACTTAGAAAGGTTTTTTTAATATTAAAGTGATGAATCACAGGCCAAATTAACAAGTAAAGGAATGCACCTATAATGAAATCTTTTTTTCCAACATAACACTTCATTATAAAGGGAGTTTTTCTATAATAGTAGCAAGTGTAATTACATTTTTATATATAATTAGGACATTATTATCATTTCACCATATCAAAGTTCATTATAAGACATCTCCAATGCATTTTTCATAGAGCAAAAATAAAAAGAGAACAGGGGTCCTTCAATTAGACTCGTATAAGGACATCCACAGAGACTGAAGGAAGCTGATCAAACAGCTTAGCCCAAAAGGGACCAGGTGGGCTGCTCATTGCTTGTAAGGCACAGAGAAGTCGCATTTTTACATTTCCTGCCTAGTTATTAATTATATTTTTCACCTCACTCATACTTTAGTCTATTCTTTGGAAGAAAACTATGTTTCAAAAATTGTCCAGAACTACTGTAAACACCAGCAGGCCACAATCGATTAGTTTCCCAAAGACGAGATGTTGATCTGTCTGTCGTACTGCGCCATTTTCTTGTGCATTCTGACACACTTAAAATATTATAAGTGTCATCAAAGATGAAACTGATGGTTTGGGCTTAACCAGAAGGTTTGCTAAAGAAATACTATTTTTATAGATGTTTAAACCAAATTTGCCCAGTTGTATAATTCAATTTATAATTCATTTAACAAAATATTGTAAAATAAGCCAAGAATTTCCAGTTTCTGGCTTGAATCCAGCAATGCATGAATAGAATGGAAAATGGTATTTAGTGCTGCTTATAGGAAGAAATGTCCATAAGTACAGAGCTCACTGAATATCCCTCTGATCTTAGACCAGGTTTTTGTTAAATAATATTTAGCAAATTTGGTATGAAATTTTGGGCAGCATTTCCGAATTAGAATAATGAGGTGCTCAGACTGAGAGGGATGTGACCTGATAATTTATTTCAGAGAGGATGTAGAATTTCCTTGAAAAATCTTCACTCCATCTCATAGTAGCAGTTATAAGAGATGCTACAGTTTCATTTTGTTACTTCAGTGAAATCCTGTGCAGAGTTACTCCAATCAAAGGCCATTGAAATGAATGGGCTTAGACTGGAGGAACTCTCCTTACAATTGCACTCACAATTGTTACTCACAATTCAAAACAATTTTGAATCTTGGCAGTGGCAATATTTAACATGGCGGCTGACCTGGTAACCAATGACTGGCTTGTTTGGGTTATATATGTCCCAGGTTTATTGCTTGAAAGTGCTGTTCATAATGTGCGACTGAATTGTGATCTGAACAGAAGGGAGATCAAATCCATGGGTTATTCTTACTCATGCTTGCCTATGGTATAAAAGGTAATTAGGAGAAGGACCAAGACTGAGGGTTGTCTACTCCACTATCAAGAACGGTGGAAGTCAAAGGAGGCTTAACAAGTGTTTTATACCCATCTCCCCAACGGGCTTCTCCTTTTGATGGGGCTGTCATCCTTTCCATGCCTTCCCCTGTATGACTGGGATGTGTCCTTTTGTCTTCACTTTTGCTTTTCCTCAAGAAACTTAAGCTTACCTTTTGTTCAAGATATCTCTCTCCCATTTCATTACTGCAGGGATCTATTACTGGATACTTTAATGGGGTATGGGCAGAAAGTTTATGTTCTGCCTGAATAGCTGTATACATTTCCCTTCCTTCAGAGTATTTGTTGGTTCATTGCCCGGTATCCTTCATTTATATCATTCTGCAATGTGCAGGGAGAAGAGCTGGAAGCTAAACTCTGGGAACCATCATTCAGTGACTGTCAGTTACTAAATGCTGTGGAAAATTGTAGCCTATATTGTCTAACTTTGGGTCAAAATCCTTGTACTTAAATTAGTTGTCCTGCCTCAGACTTGACAGTTGAACAGTGATCGTTCATTCTGTCTCACTGAACAAAAATGAGTGATTTCATAAGTTCATGAGAAACACATAAGAGGCCTGCTGGACGAAAACAAAACTCTAAACTTGCCAGTATCCTGTTTCTCACAGTAGCCAACAAGATTCCTTGGGGGAGGCCATGAGGTCGTGTTTCTTCATTTATAAAGCAGCCCAATGAGAAGATAGGAAGATATGTGAGAAGTTCAATGAACATTTAAACTATGAAGAGAAGTATGTGCAAGGGGCAACGTGCCTAAATTTTGGTCCCTAAAAATGTCAAAATCTAAAATCAGACAACTCAAATTCTGTTATTCTTTTAATACTTTGAGCATGATACTTGGGAATAATCTGCAATCATGTCTATAGAGTTATTTTCATGTCATGTTCAAAATCAAGTTATACATTATTTAGAGGATATCAATATCTGTCTTAATCCAGGTGCACGTTTTTAGAAAGGGTTGATTATGAAGCTTCAGCTACATAGAAATAATGGTAACAAGTACATGGAAAGCTTCAACTCAGTTCATATTCTCAAAAATCTTAGCATATTAGAGACGGCTGGTGCCAGAGTGTGTATCAGAGGAGCACAATGGTGCTTCAGAACACATATCTGCATATGACTTTCTTTGGTGCTCACAGCATGATTGCTGTCATGCATACATCCACTTGTGCTGATACTCTCCTTATCTATATGACAAACATTGAAAACTGAAGACCAATTTGGTATCTTCTGTCTACGTATCTCAATGTGTGAAATTGCCTCACATGACAAAATACATTTTTAAAAGACCTCTCAAAATTCACAGTTCAGTCGTACAATCCTGAAATAGAAGTAGGAGAAGCTCCTACACAGATGTGTTAAATGGCACCAATGATTGAATATAGGGTTTTTTTTACATTGTACCTGTTTTGGATAGGCTCTGGCACTCGAAGGCACTAGAAGTTCAAATGAATGAGACACTGGCTTGGATGCAAAAAGGCTGAAAGGCACTTCTGCCTTGGGAAGAGGTGGCAGCAATTTCTACAAATCTCCTTTCCCACTCCTGACCCCCTACTTTGTCCCTATGCTGTTCTTGACATCTGCTGACCCTCCACCCCCGGTTTAGGAATGAAATTAGGGGGCTTAGTGAGCTGCTGCAGGAGGGGGAATTAGGAAAGTCCTGTTCTTCAAGGCCAATCCACAAACGGATCTCATGGGGTATAAAACCACATCTACTAAAAACACTCACCCTAATTCAGTGATCAGGTTGCAGATGTGGTAACAGATTTCTAAGTAGCAAACAGCTGTTACATGTTGCTAACTCATACCCAATATAGCTGTGCGTGGGGGAAACAGCTGATCCAAAGATCAGTCTTCACACATTTATCAGCATCCTAGTGGTGCCAAATGCTGCGATTCATAAGGGAAGCTGTACATATCACAAGGAGGACTGCTAGCCATCTCCAGTGTTACCTGAGAATAGTTATCAACATCTCGTCTGTATGTAAACCTGCATCGGATTAGTTGTCCTCTGTGCCCTTTCATGCATGGGGATCTGGACCAAGCGCCAGGACCATTTCTTTCATGGCAATAGAAGATTCCCAGTATTTTTCTCCCGCTCCCATAATACTAGAACCCGAGGTCATCTGTTGAAGCTGGAGGGTGACAGATTCAAAACAGATAAAAGGAAGTATTTTTTCACACAACACATAGTTAAATTGTGGAACTCCCTGCCCCAGGATGTGGTGATGGTTGCCAACTTTGAAGGCTTTAAGAGGGGAGTGGACATATTCATGGAGGAAAGGGGTATTCATGGCTATTAGTTAAAATGGATACTAGTCATGCTGCATACCTATTCTCTCTAGTATCAGAGGAGCATGCCTATTATATTAGGTGCTGTGGAACACAGGCAGGATGGTGCTGCTGCAGTCGTCTTGTTTGTGGCTTCCTAGAGGCACCTGGTTGGCAACTGTGTGAACTGATTGCTGGACTTGATGGGCCTTCGTCTGATCCAGCAGGGCCTTTCTTACGTTCTTATGTTCTTAAGTATAATGCAAGAAAGAATCATGTCATTCAAGTAAAAGGTTAGCCCCAGAGAGCAAGTTTGCAAACCTTGCTCTCTGAGCCGAAGGAAGCATGGAATAAGAACTGTCTGACTCTATCAAACTTTCGCATGCTATAACCTTATGTCTAATTACTACCAATCCTAGAGTTCAGCTGCCAGTCCTTTTTTGTAATTATCCCTTTCTCAAGTTTTTCTGAACCACTCTGGCAGTGTTGTTTAGATTAAAGTTGTTCCTTTACACACAGATGCTTTAGAACAATGTGATGATGTACAGTTACACCTAACAACTTGCTAGCCTGACAAGTAGGGAAGTTAAATTATGAAGCCAACTTCAGCTTTGAAGAATTTTTTTTTTATTTAATCTGTATTCCCCTGTTTCATCTGCTCATCCATCCGGCACAATCTGCATCATTATTAACCACACCATATTTCTAAAAAAAGAGTCTGAAAAGTAAGACATCTGTGTTATAACATTAATATATTCAAAGGTTTTTGACTTTCATCTTCCAGGCATTAACACTGTGTAAGTGCATCGGAGCAGCAACTTGCAGCATCGGTGAATTGAGCCACAAGGAAAAGTGCCTGAAAGAAGGAGACTGGTAGCAGGAAAGACAAAAGAAATTAGTTGGGGCATTATGCAAAAAAGATTACTTTTATTTATAAGCAGAGACCTTTTTTTTTTGCCTATTGCAGCTCTGCACCTTGCTTTCTAATTGCTAGCACAATTTCTAAGGCACTGAGGCAAGCCTCCAGCAGTGTGCTGAAGGTGTGTTTGTGCTGTTATGCCCTCTGGCTTGGCTGGCAGCCGATTCCCTTAGATCAGAGCCAGAAGGCAGACTGTTTTCGAATACCGATCACCTCACCCGGACCTAATCCTTTGAGTTCTCTTTGGCATCTATTCCTTCTGCCAGTTTCCTCTTCTGTTCCTCTCTTTTCTTCTGAAGTTGACAACAAAGACATCCTCAGGGCCCTCCTTAGATGTAAGACCACTCTTGATGTTGTTACAGTGTGGGTTTTTTTGTACCCTAAAGTTGTACTACTTTTATATTCAGCTAGCACAATATTTGCACACCAGAAGATAAAGAAAATGTGAATAACTTATACAGATTGGTGGTTTCACCCCCCCCCTCTTAATTTGCACACTTGGTCATTTGGATGGAAATGGTTCTTGCTGCCTCTGACATTCATCTCCATACCTGATCAAGAACCTTGAAGGTATCTTTTAAAAAAAGACCAGGCTCTGTTCCTTATATACCTTAAATTGGCCTGAGCTGCCACTTTTAATTTTAAAATGATGGCTGCATGGAATGTGGATGAATATGGAATTTCTATGAAGCACAAAACTTTTGAACGTTTCCTGTCCTCTGTGATAGTGAGTTTTAAAAGGGAAATCTCCAAAGAGCTAATTAGTAGACAAGTAGAGCTCCGACGGAACAAAGCTGAAAAGATAGCAGATAACTAAAAGGACCTGGCCATAGCTGACAAAAATCAAAGCACTGACAGAGAGCTGGCAGTAACCTTGGGCTGCTAACTGACAGGGACAATAAAAAAAAAAGCCTCCGAGTGTGGCAGAGAGTGACAGCCCACACCACAGGCTCTCTAAAGAACATGAAACCTCCACCAAAATACAAGAGATAATCTTCTGACTGATGATATCATAGACTTCATCCTCCCAGTCTAATTCTGTGAGAGCTGAGCGTTGGTTAGATTATAACCTTACATACAAGATGGAAAAATGTGCAAAATGTGACTCTTAAAAACCTGGATCCAAAGGGGCCCCTTCCACATGCAGAAGGGCTCTTTTGTTCCTTGCACTAGAGCATTGTGCAAGAAAAGTGAAACTAAATCCAAAGGTGCACAAGCTTGTGCAGGGTCTTGCACAACAGGGTTTATGTTGTAATGGAAAAGCCCCAGCAGTTACTTCCCTTCCACTGGCTGTTCTTTGAATCCACTCCTACTAGTGCAAGGTTCTTGGATTTTAATAGGATTGCCATGAGATGTGCTATGCTAGGATTATATTACAAATATATCTAACAAGTGAGGGACCTTCAAGGACTTGCAGGAAGCATCTAATTTCCTCTCCCCCACTATTTCCTCTTTCCCTTTCCTGAACGCCCCCATAGCCTTTCCCCATTTCCTGTTTCCTTCTCTTTTCCACTCACCAGCCGATCTACATTTATCCACCCCGTCATCAACTTTCTCTCCTTCACTCCCCCTGGCATCCTCTATTCACAAAAACTATGGCCAAGTTGTGCAGTGCCGACCACCAGGCCCATTTGCATGGTGGAGATCAGGCAAGGACTTGCAGGGGCCCCTCTCTTTCCTCTGTATCAACCTTTCTACACTATTTTGTCTTTCCTTCCTCCTGTCAGCCCCCATAGATGCCTTTCCCTTCTTACTTCTCTCCTTTTCAACCACAGCTCTCCTCCCTTTTATCTTCTCCCATCTTCAGCTGCCTTTATTATTTATTTACTTCAGCTCTACCACACCTTTCCCTTCAAAGCATCTTACATTATTCTCTTTACCTACATTTTATCCTCACAACAACCTTGTGAGATAGGTCAGGCTGAGAATGTGTGACTGGCCCAAGGTCACTCAGTGAGCTTCCACAGCAGATTCAAACATGGGTCTCCCAGATCGTAGTCTGAAACTCTAACCACTACACAACACTGCATTGCATTGAGTGGCTGCTGTTGAACAGTGGCAAGCAGCCCTCAAGGGCCAAAACAGCCCTGGAAAGGGCCTGCCCCCATCTTTTACTGACAGAAACCAAGGCTTTAAGGCTGGCAATACTGTTGTAGTTGCCTAACAATGTCCACTGAAAGGGCATTGGGCCAGATGCCTATTGTTATGGTATCCTAATAGCCCTAGGCTACCCTGGTACACCCAGCAAGGTGTTCAGGACTGGAGCTAGTGTGCAAGGGTGGAACACTGCTGTATAGCCAGAGACAAACAGGGGTTTCCTGGCATCTATCTTGTTTGGGCCAATGCTGCAGAAAGCTGACTGGGCTAAGTCCAGACTTGTTTTACCATGCTTTCCCCAAGAAGACTCTGGAGGTGCAGTGCAAACAAAGAGACAATGGACAACCATTTAGCATTTCTATAGTTCTCCGGCAGTAGACTGCACAGACCCTGCCAAATCTCATCAACGCCATTCAGATGGACACAGTAATCTCATCAAGTAGCCAGCCAAGCCCTCTGACTCACCTTTACAGCCTCACCTTCATTTCCAGTTCTATTGCCCTATGCTCAGGTACTCAACCCTCAAGTAAAAGTAAAGGTCCCCTGTGCAAGGACCGGGTCATTCCTGGCCCATGGGTTGACGGTACATCCCGACGTTTATTAGGCAGACTTTTGTTTACGGGGTGGTTTGCCAGTGCCGTCCCCAGTCATCTCCCCTTTACCCCCAGCAAGCTGGGTACTCATTTGACCGACCTCGGAAGAATGGAAGGCTGAGTCAACCTTGAGCCGGCTACCTGAAACCAACTTCCATCGGGATCGAACTCAGGTCATGAGCTTTTAGCACACTACACCTAGAAGGAATTTAGACCGGAGTGAATATAGACAATTGTTGAGCCCAAAGAAGACTTCATTTACAATGTACATTTATGTTATCTTTCATACCAGATATTATAATTATGGCATTCTTGCATGAATTACACTTATTTTTTGTCCCAGCACTTTTTAGTAAGATAAGCTCCAAAATCAAATAAATCAGTGTTTTTGCCTAGCAGACCATTAGTAACCCCTTTGTAACTATAATAACTATTATAGTAACTGTAATAATTATTTTGGATATTGTATCTATCATACGTGCACATTCATGTGCATACAAGAAACAGAAGAAAAGCGAAAGACAGCAAAATACCTTTATGTGCAATGCTAAATGAAAACACCTAGCGCAGGAAAGATTTGCTGTGACTTCTGGGTTTGCCTGCAAGTGGGCTGAAGCGACATTCGTTAACAATGCTGAAGTTTTCCTTCTGTGCATAAATAACCCTGAGGGGATCATATTCACAGAAGTACTGTTCCGATGCCCTTTTGAGCAAATAATGCAAAGCCTTTGAAAGCAAGCTGTTTTCATCCCATCAACCTATTTCCTGACAACTTAGTAGAACCATATACAGCTAATAAGTCATAAAATGGATGAGAAACCAAAATAGCTGGTCCATTTAAATTTGTGGAATGGGCTAGATTGATGACCAGTAGCAGCAGGCAGTAGGAGACTCATACTGCTAGTGCTGGGCAGCATTATGCCATGATAGGGTCACCAAAACAACAACAACAACACACTTTGCTGTCAAGGGAAGGAATAATAAGGATCTCAGAAAAGCCCTCTCAGACAAGGTATTTTGTAGTGATTTACAGCGCAATCCTAAGCAGAGCTATAGCTTTCTAAGTCCACTGACTTACACTCTGTGAAAACTGTGGCTCTGCTAAGACAAAAACACATCTGAGCTTCAGGGAAGGAGAATTCCTGTCACACCCGTGTGAACGAACCTCGATAAAGTCTGTCCTTTATCAACTGACACACATCAAGGAGTGATGTACAACACTACAATCAAACTGAAACAACCTTGAACTGTTTGATCCACTGTACTTTTCAAGATCCACTATCAAAGTAACTCCATGTTACTTTCCTCCTCAACATAAAACACAGGAGCCTCACATCAGTTAACCACTAAACAAATTTATATTTTATTTTTCACATTCAGCGCTTATAAATATATATGGCATCCCTGTGTGTATTTCATGGCCATTCTGCTGAGGCAAACCCAAATTTGCCACCTTTCTTCCTGGGGCCTCTTCCCTATCTCCCCCTCTTCCTCCCTCATGGCCTTGTGACCCATCTGTGATCGAGCAGCAACTTTGGGTCTGACTGAGAACCACAGAAGTAACCAGAGATGTATGGTTTTAATATTTAAAATGTATCCGTTACCTTATGATAGCAGAGGACTTGTGATCTACTTTGTTCTCTTGCTGCCCTTTTTCGGAGAGCTCACTTGAAGATAGCCCCAGCATCTCTGAACCTAGAGAGGATAACGCTGTGAACTAATTAGCACTTCTGCTGTGTAGCTTGCTCACAGACATGAGAAACAAGATGTGATCTGAAAGGCTAGATAACTAGGAAATGTCTAGGTTACTTTGTTTTTCCAAAGTTATCTTCTATCACATCTGGGCATTAGCCATCGCTGTGAATTTCTTCCAGCTTGTCAGCGTAACAACACCTTGTACCATTGTGAGTCAGAGAAAGACACAGGGCATTGCTAGAATGACTTCCAGTTTTGTTTTCTGCACTGGAAACCTATCTTTGCATGTGCACATGCATGCAGGGGGATGCAGGAGAAACAAAGACTCGGCACCTGGGCCAGTGTCAGCATATCCTCAGGTGGGCCTTCTGGCAGGGCCCACTGCTGTCAACCCCCCATGCCCTCCCCTGTCTGCTCTCTTGCAGCATTTTTAAGTGGCCTACGTTCACCTCTAAAATGGTGGTGAACACTGTCATGTCTAGTCTGTCCTTTAATCTTGCCCAGTTCTCCTCCTTAATATTCCCCCTGTCCCACATGGCCTTTGTCCATTTTGGTTCCCTGATTCCCAGCATACCCTTTTTGGCAGTCATAGGTACTCCATCGTCTCATTTTCAATGATGGAAAAGCTCGTTGCATCCAACCCATTGTATCTGAAGTTAAATGTGTCTCTTGATTGCCAAATTCAACAATGAAATTCATACAACTGATTGTCGACTTTTTTTGGCGATAAAATATCACTACCAATACATTACGCTTTTATCTTGCCCTTCCTCTATAGAAGAAGAAGAGTTGGTTTTTATATGTCAACTTTCTCTACCACTTAAGGGAAAATCAAACCGGCTTACAATCACCTTGCCTTCCCCTCCCCACAACAGACACCCTGTGAGGTAGGTGGGGCAGAGAGAGCTCTAACAGAGCTGTAACTTGACCAAGGTCACACAGGTGGCTTTGTGTGTAGGAGTGGGGAAACAAATCCAGTTCACCAGATTAGCCTCCGCCACGCATATGGAGGAGTGGGGAATCAAGCCCGGTTCTCCAGATCAGACTCCTCTGCTCCAAACCACCACTCTTAACCACTACACCACACTGGCTCCCCTCACAGCAGTGTTCGTAGATCAGTTCTTCCTCACTTTATCTTCACTCCACCCCTGGAAAGTAGGTTTGGCTGAGAGAGTATGACTGGCCCACGAGGTTCCCAGGAGCTTCATGCTGCCTGAATAGGGATTTGAAGGTTGGCCTCTCCGTTGCTCTGGTCTAACAATTGCACTACACTGTCTCTCTCTTCCAGGAGAGCAGTGGGAGGGAAGGGAGAGAGAGAAGAGAGAGTGAATCAGCAGATAATGTGACAGGCGCGTTTAGCAACCAGCAGAGTGTATTATCGATCTCACCACCAAAGGGGATTGTGCTGATAGGTTTCTGGGCATTTTTGCCATTTCTTTCACTGTCAGAGAGAATTTTTTGGATTGCATGTAAACATGGAGCTGTGCCCCATTTCATTGCCTCTGTTGAGTTCTTTAGTGTGCGTTCCCTTCTCTGTCACTTGCTTAGTCTTGCCACATCTTTGCAGTTGCTGTATGTGAGAGAGTGTGATTGTGTGTCTGCCTCCTTGAGGTGCCAAATGCAAGCCTCTGTGCCTGTTGTGTAACTCTGCCTGCCTTTTGGGGGAGCCAAGCGATTCCCTGACCCTGCTTTGCAAACCAGAATATTAGTTGCTAAGGACAGTTTCTCCTACCTCTATGCAATTTGGCCAGAGTACAGTGTCTGCGAGTGTTGTCTCAAATGACTGGACAAAAACCAAACCAGACTTGCAGATGTGTGTGAACTACTGTAATTTTACCTGACACTTCCTTCAAAGAGCTCAGAGCAGCATACATGACTCTCCCCTTCCTCACTGTGGTGGCTTTAGGGTTGCCAGGTCCCTCTTCGCCACCGGCAGGAGGTTTTTGGGACAGAGCCTGAGGAGGGCGGGGTTTGTGGAGGGGAGGGACTTCAATGCCATAGAGTCCAATTGCCAAAGCGGCCATTTTCTCCAGGTGAACTGATCTCTGTTGGCTGGATATCAGTTGTAATAGCAGGAGATCTCCAGCTAGTACCTGGAGGTTGGCAACCCTAGCCCCACCCCTCCACTGACAGGGGTCTGTCACTTCCAGCCCAACTGTGTTTACTTTCAGCCGAGCTGTTTAGAATGACCCTTAGCCTCCCAGGCTTCATGGGGCCACTGGGCTGCCCACAGGTGTATTAAAGTCACCAAGTCAGGGAGCTGAAGATTTTCAACAGTATCTCTAAAAGCACTTTAGTCCCACCAGTTCGCAGGCAAAAAACTGAGGGTAGACCTTCTGAGCTTCGGGCTGTATTTCTAATATTGTGCATTTAGCCTAAATGGTGACTTAGAAATGACATTTTTCCCTGAGACTTTGGATGAGTTGTAAAAAGAGACAGCAGCTCAGTTTGTGTAATGAATTTTTATTTTGTATGCGCTCGTAGAGTCTGATAAGCATATTTTATAAATCAAAAAGTAAGACATACAATTGTGTATAGTGCAGTCAAAGAGAATGTGTTATGAAAGCATACACTTAACAGTATCTAATTCAAAGACCAAAATCCCATAGCTTACCACAGGAAATATGAAATGAAAGAGGTACTACTAAACCAGACACATTTAAAAGTCCAGCATTTTCCCCCTCTCCCTGAAAAGTGTTTATTGCAGCAAATTTCAAGGTAAAAAAAAGGGCTAAATTTATCCTTGGTGTTGTCAATAGGGTGACGCCAAGAATGAATTTAGCCCATTAGTTTTACCTTGACATATTTGCTGTAACCAATATTTCTTTGTCACAACTTGGATCCAGTATATAGAAAGCCTCACTCTTATATGCCAGTATGGTGAACAATAGGCTAGAAGGCTCATGAGTACCTCTGTTTATGCATCTAAAAATCTGCTACTTGTGTCCTTTTTTCCTCTTACTTATCTGCACCTTAAAGTTCACCAGTCCATTCATCTAGCTCCCCATCCTAATACCCTAGAAGCCTCTTCCAGCCAGAATTTTTTTAGCAATCTTTCCCAGCATAAACAGACTTTAATAGTATTAAAGACAAGTATGCTTAAGCCAGTTGAAATCTATGCACTTAGACAGGGTTTTCTTCTCCCCACATTCTAAACGCAAAAAAAAAAAAAAAATGGCCTGTACCCAACCACATCGCTCCAATGACTTAAGGGAACTTGAGCTTTCATAAGAGGGGATGACTATTTCTGCCAATTCCCTTCTCTCGCTGAGCCCATTGAAACTTTTTTCCTAGGGGCTCAATAAATCCTCAGAAACAGCATAGGGGCAAAGTGGGAATCTGCAGTGGGAGGGGGGATTCAGCGGAAATCCAGCTCTCTCTTAAGAAAACTTGCCATTAAACCAGAGGTCTGCAACATGGTACCCATGGGGTCATGGAACCCACTGTATGTTTTGTGGCACGCAGTTACTACTTCTCCAAAACATGTTTTCCCTAATGTAAAGAGCCACTCCTGACTTTCTCCCTCTTCCCTGGAGTAGAAGGTGCTTCAGAAAAGCTCAGGCCGGCTCAATGTTATTTTTAAGTTCCATCATCCATTTAATGGATAAACAGAAAATTTAACTAAATACATTTGACCATAATAATATTGTGGCCTCCAAGATACATTCCTTTTCTGATATGTGAATATAACAAGAAACGTGGTCTTTACTTTGGTGGCACCCCTGTTTTTGAGCTTCTTAATAGAAATCCCAAGCTAACTCAATTTTTTAACTTTTAGAAGGCTGGTGAAAATCATTTTGTTCCAGTAAGTCTCACTGGGAGAGAGGGACACTGCCATGTTGACAGTATGAGTGAGCATTGGTATTTGTGCTTTGAATCTGCCAGATGGGTCTTTCTATTTTGCTCTGCTGCAATATGGCTTTTTGATGGCATTGTTTATATATGCAATGGAAAGTGTTATCAGTTTGACTCTATTTCTAATTATTTTCAGGAAAGTTGTTAGCTGCTCTAGAGTTCATGGACTCATGTTTGATGAGATACACATTTTTTAAATACTATAAGGGGAGGATAGGTCACACTGTTAACCACAATAGCCAATGCACAACCTCAGTTTTCAGACAATATATCAGATTCTGGGGGTTAACAATAAGGAATAGGTATCACTGTCATTTCCATGAGCTAAGAAGAGATCAGAGGAGCTCGGTACCCACCTCGGAATTTTATTTTCTCATTTTCCCACCTCTACCATTGCTACAAATGGCTTCTTTAAAAACAGAACATATTAGAATGCCAATGACAGCAGCCGCTAAGCAGAGTACACACACAGGGCAGCCCCTATTCCTAATGAGGTGAGATCCAATTTCTACTAGTCCTCTGAGCATTCACACACCTTTCCCTTATTGCTATAAAAATGAAAGCCTGCAAGTTGTTACACGCACTACTTTCCACAGCCAGGCAAACCAAAAATATCAGGGATTCGAGAGATGCTTTAAGAAATATGTGGATTGAGTGGCAATAAATGGGTACACTTTCATCTTCTCGATCCAAAAGAGGAGGAGATTGCTAGGTTAACGACCAGCTTAAATTTATTGCAGTTGTATTGCTCAGGCAGGCTGGGTCTTATGATGTTGCTGCCAAAAAAAATTCTACTTGTTTCTGAGAATAGCCTTTTTATGATGTTTTTCTTGTGCTTTTCTTTCTCATGGACAATTAGCTTTAAAAAATACTTCACTTCTCTCACAGAAATGTTGAGACAAGTCTGTTACACTGTTCGGAACAGTACTCTTATAATGGGTTAGCAATTATTTGTCTGCAAAAGCCTCTTTTCAGACAATACACATTTGAAGAACTGAACTGGCTTCTTCCGTCTAATAGTAGAATTCAAATCTGGTTCCCACAGGAAGGAGAAGAATGTGGGGCAGAGACCTGTCATGCAATAGAAAGGAATGGACCAGTTCAGAATGCTGGCAGAGGATTGCAGAAGATCAGATATTGGGATATATCCCTATGTTAACAACTCCCTGAAAACAAAACAGCACAGCAGGCACAGACAGGAACTGGAACCTTTTCTCCTTGCTGTGCTACTTTTCTAGTTGCATGGAATTTTTATGTGGAGGAATATTTAAATCTGGAAAATACCACCTGCATTATCAAGTGGTGCAGTCCATTCTTTTACCTCAAGGTTATGTCATTTCGTTACCACCTTATTTTTCTGCAGGTGTGAACTATCCTCAAAATCACTATTGTGTTAGGCACGAAGCAATAGATTAATAAAAGGGGACTAAAAACAGAACTGATGCATAGGGTTGCCAGCTCCAGGTTGGGAGATTTTGGGGACTGAGCCTGAGGAGGGTGGGGTTTGGAGAGGGGAAGGATTTCAGTGCCATAGTCCAATTGCCTAAGTGGCTATTTTCTTCAGGTAAACTGATCTCTGTTGGCTGGAGATCAGTTGTAATAGCAGGAGATCTCCAGCCACCACCTGGAGGTTGACAGAAAAAAAACAGAAACCACTGTACTGGTACTATAAAGTAAGGAAATTAATACAGGAACAACACAGCATATAATCAAGTACAAAAATAATCTATTAGTGAGCTACCAAAATAACATCACATAATATAAATGTTCTACAATCTATACATCAATATCCTATGTCTACATGGTCAAGGCAAAAAGTTCTTGCATATATTTTCTCCAATGGTATCAAGTTGGTGTGATCCTTCCGGTATCAAGTTGATCATACCAACTTGATACCATTGGAGAAAATATATGCAAGAACTTTTTGCCTTGACCATGTAGACATTTGTATTATGGGATGTTATTTTGTTAGCTCACTAATAGATTATTTTTGCACTTTGATTATATGCTGTGTTGCTCCTGTACTAACCACCTGGGGGTTGGCAAGGCTGACAGAAGCAAGCTTTGTTTACAAGGCTTCTGAACACTGGAGGCCAAGATCACACTTGGTTCTTACCCAGGGCTGTGACCCCTCAAAGTAGCTACCATTCATTCCTGTGAGGGAAGCACTGCCTTCCTTTCTTAAACACGAGGTAAAGTTGCCAACATCGGATGTTAAAAGGCCAGTTGCCATAGCACAATCAAGGCTTGGGGGTCACTCAGGGAAGATGTGAGAGGATGCCCCATGACTACTGCTGCCACATGACCCCATTGTTCTGCCACTCACCACCCTCCCTCTCCAGTCTCAATTGAGCCTTAAGGGGGTGAGTGTGAAGAAACACTGCAGTGATATCTGCATCCTCTCACGCAGCTCTGGGTGCCCTTCCATGCAAATAGTGGCTACACAGATTACGCAAGAGCAATAAAGTAGGATTAAGAAATTTTCACTTTTAAAAAACGAAGTTTTTCTAAAACAAAACCTGGCAACAGCAGTGCTAGCGTTGATGGGGGCGGGGATCGGAAACCTAGTCCAGGGGTGAAAAAATTGGCCAAGACTTTTTCCTTGATCCGTTGGCCTTCAGTAACTAGAATTCCACTGAGGGGTGAAGCGTGTCTCTCCATACGCATCACATTCATGATCCATGATGGCCATTTTGCTAGACAGAAGACGATGGGCACAATCCAGCCACAGCTATGCAATTTGAAGCTACGTTGATTTCAGTGGGAAAGTTATATGCTGCTTAAATCCCTCCAGCTGAAATCAGTGGGATTTTAAAGTGCTCTGTGGTGACTGGATCATGCTCACGCTTACTATAAAAAACTGAACAATGAATTTAGAGAGGGTTTGGCTATGAGGAATGGCTTGGAAGTGATGCTTCAAGTACCTAGTGCACAGCCTTCAAAATTATTGTTGCAAAAACAGGCACGCATTATCAGTTAGAGCCCTATTAGAATTTCACATCTCCCAGCTGGCTGATCTATAGAAGCATCATATGGGTGGACTTATTAAGGGGGCAAGACTATAAAAAGATTTTGGAAAGAAAGCTCTAACCCTGATGATTCTATGTAGGACTCCAGTGAGGTTGGCAGGGAAATGCCAGTGCTGAGACAGAGATCCCATTCTAAGGTCCTCTGAAACCAGTTGCTCCACAAGAAATTGAAACTTGTAAACACAGAGTTTTGAGGTATGTTACACTGAAAGTCAAAACTGGGCAGTATTTCACACTACTTATTTAGTGTCATCATATATATATTTTGTACATGTCATGAGAAAATCAAAATAGGTCATCATTGTGGCATAGCAGAGAAGTAAAATAGTCAAGGTGATATAATGAAGATGGGTGACAACCTGTTGGAGAATTAAAACTCAAGTTTGAAAAGTATTTCTTCCCTGCCACCTAAATACATATGTATGTTTACTGGCCGTCCTCCCTGCAGGTGGTGTGTTTGTATATTTATATGTTCTTATAGTACTGTTAGAGAGCCCCGTGGTGCAGAGTGGTAAGCTACAGTACTGCAGTCAAAAGCTCTACTCACGACCTGAGTTCGATCCCAATGGAAGTCGGTTTCAGGTATTCAGCTCAAGGTTTACTCAGCCTTCCATCCTTCCAAGGTCGGTAAATTGAGTACCCAGCTTGCTGGGGGTAAAGTTTAGACAACTGGGGAATGCAATGGCAACCACCCCATAAACATAGTCTGCCTAGTAAACGTCGGGATGTGACATCACCCCATGGGTCAGGAATGACTCGGTGCTTGCACAGGGGACTACCTTTACCTATAGTACTGTTAAATATTTTACATATACATTTTAAATTTAGTTAAATGTTTTAATGTTTGCTACCTTGGGAACCCTAGAGCTACAAGTTCACATTTCAAGTGTGTGATAACAATCTAGGACAGGGGTGGGGAACCTTTTTTCCGCCAAGGGCCATTTGGATATTTATAACATCATTCGCGGGCCATACAAAATGATCAACTTGAAAATTAGCTGACCAAGCCCCAAGCAGGCAGCTGCCCCAGATGACCCCCCCAATGCGGGCAAGCAGGCAGGCATCCAACTGGTGGTGCACTCACCCACCTGGTGGCACAGGATGGTCTGTTGCACCAGCCGGGCATACCTGTCCAGCCACATGCTGGAGTTGCTCCTGCTCCGCATGGTCGGGGCCAGATTCTACAGCCGGCTCCTGCTACCTCTGCCTGTAGGGATGAAATGAGGCTAAGAACTCACCCCCCCCATGCATTCTGGCCCTGCCCCCTTTAACCCTTCTATTGTCGCCACTTCCGCCCCCAGCCCTCTTGTAGTACAGAGGGAATATGTTTCTCCATGGCCAGGGTGGGAAAGGGTTAACATAATTTCTTGGGCGGACCTAGAAGCTCCATAGCTAATGACTCTTCTGCAAGGGGGGGAGGTTTCTTTTCTTGGCAAAACAAACTCACATCTGCCTTGAATAGAGGTTATTCCTGTCTGTGAGAGGAAGTGGATCACCAGTCTTAGATCCTTCTGAGCTAGAGATCTGCCAGAACCCACGAAGGGCCAGACCAAATGATTTAGTGGACCTTAAACAGCTCCCGGGCCTCACGTTCCCCACCCCTGATCTAGGGAGTGTGATAATTTACCAGAATTTCATCAGTTTTAGAGTTCCTTATTAATAGTACCCAAGGTGTATTGAGTAAAACACATCGTGTGTTATTGACATCCAGTTTAAAAATGACAGTTCTTCTAACTGCAAAGATAATAACATCTCTTACAGTAAGGCATAGATAACAGTAAATTATTAAACCCAGAGGATTCACTACAAGGAGAAGAAATTGACTTCTCAACTGCCTTTTAAAAGAACCAATTAATTGTAGTTACAAATAAAATAACAAATGCCATTAAGACCCACTTTGATCTAAATTGGGCTCTTGAAGTAACAAAAGACATAACTGAAGAAACAGATGAAATGCTTCTCTCTCTGGAGCTATTGTATTATCCGTAGACCAAAGACAGAAAGGGAGTGGCAAGTGAACTGACCAAACTACTGGGCAAATTAACAGTGGAGTCAGATACCAC
This sequence comes from Euleptes europaea, assembly GCF_029931775.1. Lineage (NCBI taxonomy): Eukaryota > Metazoa > Chordata > Lepidosauria > Squamata > Sphaerodactylidae > Euleptes > Euleptes europaea. Next base: position 42,750,778 of record NC_079320.1, on the reverse strand, counting down.
TGAACATGGCTCAGTGTTTCATAATTACTAATAGGAATTTATTGGGTCATAAATCAGTATGTAAATTCTTTTTTAAAAATAAATTCCTATCTAGTATAATCCCAAACCATTCTGGCACAGATGGTATTTATTAATCTGCTATGTTTATTTCTTTAAAACCAAAGATTGTCACAAAGGGCGAAAACGCATGGTCGCTTTATCCTCCTTTAATCCCTGTTTTAGCCAGGATCGAACGCACATTAGGCTGAATCCTGGCTGAAACAGGGATTAAAGGAGGATAAAGCGACCATGCGTTTTCGCCCAAAGGCTTGGACCCAGTGATTCTCAAGCAGAAACATAAATGGACGGGCAGCCCAATCCTAAGGGGGTGGGTAGTTAGTTGACGGCCGGGGACGGTGCAGCCGTGTCGCCTCCTGAGAGGCTTCCTGGCCAGGAAAAAAAAAGTTAAAACTCCATTTTTTGAAAATCCCCGTGAAACTCTCCCATTGAGTTTCACAGGGCTATGCCACCTATTTTGCAGGCATAACTCGATGCCTGCAAAATGATGCATTCCCAGGCACCTCCGGAAAGACCCCGGTAATGCCCACCCAGACACCTGCACGAGTACTCGCGCCAGAAAAACTCTACCGGGAAAGCAGCACCAGCTAACGAGGTTTGCACTGCTGTGTTGCTCCCTGGAGCCACTGTAAGTCACTCTATGCTGGTGTCCATGCCGGTGTCCATGCCACTTAGGACAGGGCAAGTGGCATGGACACTAGTGCAGAGGGCACGCTGGCTCCACCCTGTCTTCAGGATTGCACAGTTAGTGTACTTATCTTGTGCAAGATCACAAGATCTTGTGCGACACCTAGCACTTTCCTCCTTATATAACATAGTACCCAGAAATTGCTTGCACACCATCTTGAGCTAGCAGAATCACAAGTGGGGGATTCAATAAGTTTGAATAAGTTTGACTTATTCAAGCTACCTCAGTCTTTTTCTGCCATTTTTGCTGGTACAAGAGCTCTAGCACAAGCAAAACTTTTGTGCTGGATCCAACTCATGTGCAATAGAAGCATGGGTAAAATTAAGCTTCGTTAAATAGCATGGTAGCATGGCATTATTACAGTTTTATGTCTATGATCTGCTATGAAAATTAGAAAATTTATCTTAGAGTAGAAATGTTTCTTGCTGTATTTATTTATGTTAATTTATTGTCTGCCTTTCTCACTGAGACTCAAGGAGGATTACACAGTGTAAATCAATACAGCCAACAGGATGGGATATCTAATAAACAACACAACAGGGTTTAGATTGCAGACATCTAAAACAAGCAGAACTGTGAAACAGAGCTGTAACAAAGCTGAAACAAAGCCTCAGCATTATGATGACACATTAAACGATGGATGCAGAAATTACATAGTAGGAGCTTACTTACAGCAACAGACAGTATGTACTATACACAGTAGTATGGTCTACAGTCCCTGATCCCTTTACCAAGGCATCTTTCTGAACCACTTCATTGCAGTACAACTCTAATAACTGTATAAAAATGCTGTCCCGAATAATTCAATTTTGCATACTTTTAGGAAAGCCATTAGATTAGGCAATCCATTCCATAAAATGGAGGCCATGACAGAGAATGCCTGTGTATGGACAGTTTTCGATTTTGCTCATTTGTACCATGGCATCTGCAGGAGGACCTTCCCAAATGAGCAAAGCTGTCATGGTGGGGCATAGGGGGAGAAGGGGTCCTCCAGGTATGAGGGGCTAAGGCCATGAAGGGCTTTGTATATGATAGCCAATACCATGAATTGAGCCTGCTAATGGAGCTAATGGAGTGACTGCGCTAATGGGCAGCTAATGGAGTGACTGCAGGATGGGAATAAGATGCTTCCTCCACCTAGGCCCTGATAATAACTGAGCTGCGGCAGTCTGCATCAACTGGAGTCTCCCAGTTGTCTTCTAGAGGAAAAGTGCATTACAGTAGTCTAGTGGCATAGATCCAGATGGCCAGATCATCATTGTCAAGCTGGAGGCCATCTTGTAGGCTGAAGTGAGCAGGAAAAAGCATATTTTTTTTTGTAGCTGCATTAATTTCTTCAGCAGCAATGTAGGATCCAGTATAACCCCTAGGCTGTTAACCAAGTCAGCAAGAGTCGTTGGAACCTCATCGAAAGTGGTTAGCATGATATCCCTTAAGATTGCTGCCTTCCCAACCAGCCTCACTCCTGTCTTGTCTGGGTTCAGTTTCAACTTGTTCACTTTCAGCCATTTAACCACGACAGTCAGGCAATGGCTCAAGACCTGTACAGAATCACCACCAGCTCTTGATAGAGAGAGGTAGTCATTAGCATACTGATAACATCCAGTTCCAAAGCTATGAATGATTTCTCCTAAGGGGTTTACACAGAGGTAGAATAACATGCAAGATAAGATTTCACCCTGTGGAACCAGTGATGTACCATTGACCACAGTGGTTTCACTGACATCATGAAATATAGGGGCAATAATATAATTATGCCAGCATATTTTGTGTTCCACCAACACAAAGAGATTTATCAATCCTGTCCTTGTCTAGTGGGCATAATTTAAGTGCAGGATCACAGTGCCATTTTCTTTCCTGCCTTTTTGAAATTATGGATTATCAAGATCAATATCCTCATAATCCTTTGAACAACTTAGTATACAACTGAGCTTCAGTCCCACTGCAAATATTTAAATTTTATTTTACTTTGGCTGCCTTCTTCTCAACTTTATTGACCTACATCTGTACCTTATCACAGGGAACATCCTCGTGTATTAAGGATGTTAACGAAAACACCAGCATGCAAAAAAACTCACACCAAAACCCCAGATTACTTAGTCATAGTCTAGGTTTCTCATACATATTTAAATCAGACTGCTAATAAGCAGCATTTGCGGCATAGTTTCTGTGTTTAGACTTTTATTTTTAATTAAACCATTAGAAACCTCTCTTTATTTCAACTAAAATGCTGGCCTTCTCCACACAGAAGTATTATTTGAATGCCCATGCAGAATAAATGCCTTTCATGCCAGCAAAGAATGAAAAAGGTAAATAACTCGCAGTATCATTTTCTGACTGACTTGTCTTTGAAATGGATGCAATCTACATAAGCAGTTCCACAGGTACAGGGTTTTGAACTGTAACACTAAATCATTCCATAGGTTAGTCTGCTAATGTCGAAAATGATTATAAACATCTCAGTTCATCATATTAATGAGTTATAGTCAATGGGAAAGGACAAAAATCCATAACTTTTCCACAAACTTAGTTAAACGTCAAGGTTTTTAAAGGCCTAGTTAGCAAGTATATTAGATGAGATATGTCAGTTTCCCAATTTACGACTCTGACTTGTCTCTTGTGATTCCTTATAGCCTCTAGCCATTCTCTTCTTACCTGAGGCATTCTTTGGCAAAAACCTGATGCTTCCAGTCATTCTGCATTCTTGTGTTCCTTCAAAAATAATTGGACAGGCAGCTCTCCATAAACAATCATCATTAGTCATATATGGTACACAGATAAGGACACCATAAATAAGTTGCCAGAGAATATATTCAGCTAAGTAATAATAATTTGGCCAGTGAGATTTTTAAAAAATTGTGATTGACAGAGATTTAATGCACTTAACACTTTTCTAGGCGGCTGTTAGAATTGTGGTACTTCCTTGATGCTCAGAGAGTCCTGCTCCGTGAAAAGTGACACTGACATTGACCATTGAGATGGTTGCTGTTCAATAACATGTTCACTCTCCAGACAGTATGATTAAAGTCATTATGGGAACTGTCAGCAGGGCGGAAAAATGAAAAATGTCATAAAAAATGTAACTGGCAGAAGGGTTTTCTTTTTAAAAAAAAATTAATGTTAAACTCAATTAAATCATCTAATTTTAATGTCCTGATTCCAAACTATAATTCAAGTTAAATAACAAAATTCAGTACCATTACCCCAGTCTTCAACATATGCACACATGCATAGGTTTTAATCACTGTCAAAGCGTTCCCTCATTATCTTAGTAGTGGAAATAAAATTACAGTTTGGTTCCAAACCCAGTTAAAGCAAAGAAACTTGGACATTAGCCAGCCTCCCCCAAGGATATTAATGGAACCAGTACCCAATCTGAATAGGTCGCCAACCTCCAGGTAGTAGCTGGATATCTCCTGCTATTACAGCTGATCTCCAGCTGATAGAGATCAGTTCACCTGGAAAAAATATTTGCTTTGGCAATTGGACTCTATGGCATTGAAGTCCCTCCCCTCCGCAAACTCCGCCTTCCTCAGGCTCCACCCCAAAAACCTCCCGCTGGCGGCTAAGAGAGACCTGGCAATCCTAAACATGAAGTACAGTTACTCTAAAGTTGATTCCAGTGGGACCTAGAGAGAAGAGTTATTAGGAAACAAATTAAATTAGCTAAAGCATACCTTTTGGTGGTTTTCACAAATGCACAGAGTTGTTGTTAAAAAAAATTGTTTTGAGTGAACTAATTGCTAATAAAAATTGACTGCAGCTTATTTAAGAATTCTAGATTATATTATGCTTATGACTGGGAGAGTATAGAAAAACAGAAGCCTATGGAAATTAAAATTCAAAACCTGTTTACTCAAATCAATAGGCAACATATAGGTCACTCAACAACATCAATGAATATTTCCAAGCAGTATTTTAATATGAAAAGTAAATTAGTAAATATAGCTGTACCAGTTCTGCACAAAAGTGTGACTTCAATTAACACATGTGTCTGTCTTAAAAGTAATACTGAAACAGCGATGCATATTTATTCATAGTCGTACAAAGACTCAGAATAATGATGAGTTCACCTTCTCAAGTTCTTACTAAGTTTACCGTAGAGTTGCTCTGCGCAGATAAAGTGTGCCTTGCAGTGGATTGTTTAAAGGTACATGACACTGAATTTAATGTCATTATTTTAAAAGATGATGGCAATAACTAACACTACAGTAGTGTTATGTACTTGAGTGGTCTTTGACGTGTCCCTCTGTAAACTCAATTCAAAGGTTTGTTTTTATCCGTGGATGCCGTGTAACTGCCTGGCCCTTGACTCTGTTATGTTTTGGAATGCTTTGTACAAATCAAAAAGGCCCTTAGAACAGAGGGCAGTATCATTGTTTAATACTAATACTGGGGCTGCCTTATATTTATTTTTCTATCCTTGCCTGTTAAGCCCAGATTTTGACATTAGGAACATTGTGTTTGATATTTTCAGCATTAAAAACCACTTTAGGCTTTGGTTCCACTTTACTCCCAGTCAGAAAGATCAGAAAAAGCTCAAGTCACACAGTGAGAAACTTTATTCACTGAATGAGACATTATTCATTCCACCAGACTACAAATCAAAGAGTATCTCTTAGGCTGCTTAAAAATTCATTTTAAAATCTGATCCTGATTGTACTTTTATGGTAATTTCATACCATCAATCATCCTTTTACCTTTAGTCTCTTGGTCCACTGCTTTCCCCATAGATCTCATTCACTGTACCTCATTATAATTCTTTAGGTGAAAAAACAGAGTAAGAAACCTTAACAGAAAATGAGAGAAAGATGTAAATTTCTTGAGAAAAGTCAGGTTCACTAAGAAGCATGGCTAATGATATGTTCTGATCTAGTTTTTTTAAATTAAAAGAGGAGGAGGGGTAGAGAAAAGGACAGAACAGAAGTGAAAAACATGTTTCCCATGCAAATAACTTATTTGTACTTTGTATTCTACCTCGATAACATCATTTATACTACTAAGCTGTCACAATATTAGATGCAGGTGAGTGTTGTGGGGGTGTTCCCTAGAACTTTGTAACAGAAGTTTTGAGTTTCTTTGGAATCTCTCGTTTTTCCAAATTTGCTTTGAGTTGCTTAGTTCCAGGAGTTAGACACAGATTATGTTTCTATGGTTATTGTAAAGCCTTAATGTTTCACAGATCTGTTTCACATATCTATTATGCAGTTCCATATAATCACAGAAGTCACTTGAATAGCCCTCTTTCTCTACCTGTGGGAAAGCAAGGATGAGCCAATGTGTTGCAATAAACTATGGTTGTAGTCTGAATGTTAGAAATATCCATATTTGCAAAATATTTTAATAAGGAATTATTCCTCTTTGCTATCAGTGTGTTTCTCGAAGATGTGAATTCACACTGTAAGACAAAAGCTGTGTTTTAGCAGTGAATACATTTTGCCCTGCACACCCAGTGCGTTTAGAATGGATAAGGAGAATAACTACTAACCTCATGGGAGAAGAATGATTTCCCCAACCCAGCTCACTTGGGTAATCCGTATTTCATTGCCTAATGCCTTTTACAAAATGTAGCCATAAACCATTGCATACTAGTAATAGGCATAATCCCTCCAAAATAGGTTGTTACCAGCACTTAGTGACCGGTTTCTTATTTAATAGCCTAAGGGGAAAGGCTTTTAAAAAGCTGTATGCAGTGTTTCCTCTCAGGCAATTTAAATGGATGTATTAAGCTGCTTCCCCCCCTTCCCCCAGTTTTCCATATGCCTGTAACCTTACAAAATATAATCTGAAAGAGGTTAGATAAATCAGCTCTAATTAATAGCTATTTATACTTTTAAGAATATATACAGGGAAAATCTTAACAGCTGACCCAAAGAATTTAGGTTTAAGTCCTTGTGTTCTGTTGATAATTATTTGCTTGCTTTAAAACCGAAGGAAACTAAAGTATTTGCTTAACTAAAGGTTAAATCAATCAGTTGGTACACCACTATTAGTTTGATATCCAGCTTGGTTTGCCAACATTTTAGGCAAATCCCATTAGAATATAAATAATATATATATATATAACAATATATTTTAAAGCAAGACATTTGAAATTTTACCTGTAATAAAACTTTATTTTATTTATGGAGCAATTTCAGATTTTAAAACAGGTGCTTCTTTTTTCTCAATAAAATAATTTGACTTCAGCCATTCCTTCCAAAGATTCCAATAAATATTTCTAAAAAAGAAAATATCTCTGTAAGAGAACTAAGAAAAGAAAAGAAAAGTATATAAGGTGGCTAAACTCCAGCTTCCACAGATTACTCTGCTCAGTAAATGAAAATGTTCAGGAAGGTTTCAAATCTCTATTTTATTAATAAACTTGTTCAACAAGAACTCTCCATGAATGGAAGTAGGATTTCTTTGTAGACGAACCCCTGGCATATGTGGGAAAGGGTGAGGGAGACAATAAGGATTCCATAGGAAACACTGACTGCTGGCGAATGCAAACTATGACACACCACATGATCAATGCTGTCAGCTCTAATAGGCCAATCTCCTTTTAGGCCAAGGAGGCCCACAGTGTCAGATTCTAGGATCCTCCCAACCATTTAAAATGGTAAAAAAGGGAAAGGTCCCCAGTGCAAGCACCGAGTCATTCCTGACCAATGAGGTGACGTCACATCCTGACGTTTACTAGGCAGACTCTTTTTTTTTACGGGGTGGTTTGCCAGTGCCTTCCCCAGTCATCTTCCCTTTACCCCCAGCAAGCTGGGTCCTCATTTTACCAACCTCGGAAGGATGGAAGGCTGACCCAACCTTGAGCCGGCTACCTGAAACCAACTTCTGTTGGGATCGAACTCAGGTCGTGAGCAGAGCTTGGACTGCAGTACTGCAGCTTACCGCTCTGCGCCACAGGGTTCTTCTTAAAATGGAGTCACCCAAAATTGTGTTAGAAGTGATAACATGGACCAATCTAAGCAAGGGAGGAAGAGAGGGTTATTCTGGGAATTTACAGCGCTTTTGCGGACCTGCTATGATCCCACTTCCATAGGAAAATAGTTGCATACACTTGCCAAATGACTTTTTACTTTATTTTCGGTTTATTATTCAGACCTATTATTAGGGTTTAAATAAATGTATAACTGCTCTTAACCACTACACCACACTGGCTCACACTGGCTATAAACTAGTGACTGTCACTAATCTTGTGGCAATACATGTAAGTGAATTGTGTGTTGTGTAAAGAAATACTTCTTTGTCCTGCATCTGTTGCCTATCACCTTATCTGGGTGACCCTAATTTCTAGTATTACTGCAAACTGAGAAAAAGTTATCTCTATCCACTTTCTCCACATCACACATAGTTGTAAAAATGCTCCCCACACACTTTGTCCTCCCCCCCCCCCGCCCACTCAAAAGCCAATTTTTATCCTTGCAACAAACCCCTCAACCCTGGGTGATTTTGGTTGTCCTTTTTTGTGCTTTTCCCAGATATCCTATTGAGATTTATTTATTTCACTTATATATCACTGTTATCCTCACTGAGGACCAAAAGTGGCTTACAACATTCAGTTCTGTAAAACCAATCCTCTAGAGCCGTGATATTCACTTGGCGGCCCAGGAGCCACCTGTGGCTCTTTAACATCCCACCTATGCTGGCCCACCAGGGCGGGGTGCTCCTGTAGCAGCGCGGTGCTATGAAGAGGCCTGCAGCAGGCGGGGCAACAGGCTGGGGTTTCTGAAGCTGAGGCTTCTACAGCTGGCAGCTGTACTAATTGGGAATGGGAGTAGTAGACGCAGTCCAGTAACAGTCCAAAGGTCAGTCAGGGTGAAAGGCAATCCGTCAGAGCAAAAGGCAGAGTCAAGGTCGGTCCGGTCCAAGGTCAGGCAGGGAGTCCAGAAGAATTCAGGGTTGAGAAAGCAGTCCGAGTCGATACACCGTCAGCCAGAGTGGAGTGCCGCGGGTTCGCCATGCGTTGCTTCCACAGCTTCTGCTGACTCAGCCCTCCTAAATACTTGCAGCTGTCTGGGGGAGGCAGCTTCTGTAAAGACTCACTCACTATCTTCATGGCTGTCCCAGTTCCTTCTTTGTTGTTCCAACCTGGCTGAACGCCGGCGTTGTTCTGCCAGGACCCGGCCCATTTTCCTTCGACGAGTCCCAGGAGACATCTGTTCCTTGTGGTCTCCCGGCTCCCTGGGCAGCTTCCTTGATGTTCCCTGGTCGGCCGGCGTCTGGTTTTCCTTAGGCTGCTCTTTAGCCGGTGACTTTAAGGTTTGTCTTGGCAATACATCGTCATCAGCTGTTTTCTCTGTCCCTGGTTCTGGTCTTCGTCAGAGTCTGAATCTGTTGTCAGGCAGCCTCTGACACCACCTGTGGGCCTTCTGGCCACTGTTCCCCAGTGTGGCAACTGCTCCATTTTTCAGGAAAATTGGGCAAGTTGACTGAAGGGGGTTGTGGATGGCACATGGTTCCCACCTTAAAACTGCTGCTGAAGGAACAGGCGAGCTCCAAGCCTTTTTGAACGGCAGCTAGGGAAGTAAATGTGGCTGTTTTGGCTGAGTGACTATCACTGCTCTAGAAGACTGTCAAGTCTGAGCTGATATGATGCTTGAAAAAGCTATGAAACTTCTTCTAGGGATGGCCTCAAAGGACTAAGATTAAGGGGGTCTGGTGACACTCCAATTTAATTGGAAATTTTGCTTTTATAGGGGTGTGTTTTATTTGTAACGATTGTTAGTCGCCATACTTGTCAATTTTTTTCCTTTCTCTGCACCTGTTTCAACATTTTTCTCTCCTTGTTTTCTCTTTTTCTTATTGTTTCCTTTTTCTTGTTCTCTGTCTCTTGAGGGAAAAAAAAACACTTTCTACAAAACGCAAAGGTACTGATACTGTTTCTACACCTCACCTTGATTTAGGGTACAACCTCTTTTTGAGCCCGGCAGCTGAAAACCAACCATTTAGAGAGTCTGTTCAGTGAAGTTGTAATAATTTACAAACAACAATAAATCCATTTACTAGCCCATTCAATCAATTAGATTAGAGTGAATTAATTCCACACAATATAATTAATTTGCTGAAACCTACACGATTTTAGAATATGAAAAATGTATCACCAATGTATTTAATTAAAACTATTATAATCAATTAACTGATTTGTAAATTACCTTGGCACAGAGCGATAAGCTGCAGTACTGCAGTCCAAGCTCTGCTCACGACCTGAGTTCGATCCCAATGGAAGTTGGTTTCAGGTAGCCGGCTCAAGGTTGATTCAGCCTTCCATCCTTCCGAGGTCGGTGAAATGAGTACCCAGCTTGCTGGGGGTAAAGGGAAGATGACTGGGGAAGGCACTGGCAAACCACCTTGCAAACAAAGTCTGCCTAGTAAATGTCGGGATGTGACGTCACCCCATGGGTTAGGAATGACCCGGTGCTTGCACAGGGGACATTTACCTTTACCTTATATGACCTTATTCTTTTAAATGGCTGTGCTTACTAGTTGGCCTGTGGGAGCAGAAGACTCTCTCCATTATTTACATTTTAAGTGAAGATGCATGAAATAAAGGTACACACACACAGCCTCTGGTGTATTATGGTGACCTAGACGTGAGTGATGAGCCAGGAAATTCAATTTCCTGCCACCACCACCCCCATCAGCAGAAACCTCATGCCATCCCAGACACCCTCACCTGTCTGGAGCTCACGTCCACACAAACAGCACATGAGGGGTCCTCCTTGACATCTGCGCCACAGGAGTCTGCTCCTGCAAGGGAATGAGTCCAGGGATTGTGTGCTTACCCATTCCACTCAGCATGCACCCTGTCTTAGGGGGAGCTCCACAACTGCCCGAGCTGCCAGTCCAGGGCAGAGCCAACAGCTTGAGCACCCTACTCCAGCAGCTGTTCCAGCCCAGCCCCCAAGCGTCACAGCCTCTTGTGCTGAGGGATGATTGTGGGAGGGGGGGTCTCTGGAGCCCCTGTTGGCCCTGTTGGCTACTGGCCTCGGATGCGGGAGGCGGCATCAGGGAACCTGTCAGTGAGTGGCTGTCCCTTTGGTTTCTGGCTGAGGAGATGAGGTACCTGTTTGGGTTCAGAACTGAGAGAGGTCAGCCACAGAGTGTGGACTTTGCTCTCCCGGTTGGGTGTTTGTACAAAATGCTCTCCCAGTAGTGCTAAGTGTCCTCGATGTGCTTTTCCCACCACCAAGATGCCTCGCCGCTTGTTCTAAGTCAGCATGGCAGGGAGCTGTCAGACAGAATTCTATGCTATGCGCCTTACCTACTGAGATGTGGGACATCCTGGTTGGTTTTTTGGTAGTGGTTGGGGGGCTGTGATTAGGTGCTGGGATGGGGGCTTGGCCGCCACAGGGAAGGAAAGTGATTGGTCGTGCCCTTGGTTGATATCCTGAGCTGCGTGGGGCTTCGTGGGTGTAGCCATGGCAGTGGGCAGAGGCACTTGATTTTTTGCTTTAATGGGTTCCTATGGACTACGCCGTGTTTCTTTCTTGGCATAACTTTGGACCTCTTTCAGGGGGCATTCCCTGGCTGAAATTTATTTATTTATTTTAATTTTTTTCAAATTTGTAGCCCGCCCTCATCTCCAGCAAACCAGGCTCAGGGTGGGTAAAAAGGTAAAGGTCCCCTGTGCAAGCACCAGGTCATTCCTGACCCATGGGGTGACGTCACATCCCGACATTTTCTAGGCAGACTTTGTTTATGGGATGGTTTGCCAGTGCCTTCCCCAGTCATCATCCCTTTACCCTCAGCAAGCTGGGTACTCATTTTACAGACCTTGGAAGGATGGAAGGCTGAGTCAACCTTGAGCCGGCTACCTGAAACCAACTTCCGTTGGGATCGAACTGAGGTCATGAGCAGAGCTTGAGACTGCAGTACTGCAGCTTACCACTCTGTGCCACGGGGTGGGTAACAACCACTAAAATACATAAAATTATCAGTATCATTAAAACATCAAAAACATCAGTAAAACCTCATAATAAAGTCATAAATATAAAAAGGTCCCCTGTGCAAGTACTGGGTCATTCCTGACCCATGGGGTGACGTCACATCCCGACGTTTAGTAGGCAGACTTTGTTTGCGGGGTGGTTTGCCAGTGCCTTCCCCAGTCATCTTCCCTTTACCCCCAGCAATCTGGGTACTCATTTTACCAACCTCGGAAGGATGGAAGGCTGAGTCAACCTTGAGCCGGCTACCTGAAACCGACTTCCGTCGGGATCGAACTCAGGTCGTGAGCAGAGCTTTTGACTGCAGTACTGCAGACTAACACTCTGTGCCACGGGGCTCCTCAGTCATAAATAGGTGGCCTTAAATTTACCCAGGTGCCACCATTTAGCTCAGGATGCTGGCTGACTCTAGCCACACCCCCAGAACTGCCCACTACCATGCCTGCACAGAGCCTGGGCCCGCATTACACCAGTGTGCAGCTGCTGTGCCCAAGAGCAGCGCAGTAGTGTTGAGGGCCTGCACCAGCATAACGGGCCTTTATACCACTGTATCTCCCAGATAAGCCAGCGTATGGGTCAGTTGGCTCCCTAAACCCATTCTGTTAGCTTCTGCTGGGGATAAAAATATTGACCTCCTTACAAGATTGTTGTAACAATTATTGAAACAATACATGTTAGGAGCTTTGAACACTCAAAAAACTTTCTACAAATTCTAAGAATTATAGGAAGAGTTCACAACCAATCACCTGTAACTTCAGGGAATGAGTTACATGACTGTATGTGTGGAGCCACTGTTTTGAGTCGAAATTGTCTAACAAGAAACAAGACACTAGGCATTATCAATTCTCTGTGAGGTTCTTCTGTGCAACAGAGCAGCTGCACAAAGGAGAATAAATACGAAGACCCACCTGAATTAGTTCATGCTAAGCATTAGGAACACAAGCATTATGTGTCTGAAAGCAAGTGACTTTGGGCACAGAAGCATCCCAGATGAAAAATACAAAATACAGGTGAGAGAGAGAATCAGAAAGCATGCTTGAGGCAAAGAGACAAGAGATCAAGGGTGAGCAAGCAGGGAATAGTTTTCTTTCGTTGTGCTGGAGACAGATTTTCTGCAAGCAGAATCGCTTCTCCTTGTGTATTTTTTGGCCACCTATTTAAATGTCCAGTGTTTCCAGTTAAATAAATTAAAGCTTGACAACTGCTCTCTGCTTGAGGTGTGCCGTTCTCAGCTGATGCTATAATAAGTTGCCCTGATTTTACACAGAGCATTACAAGGAACAGCTGCTGCATGCCAAGATACGCCCCTGCAGAACAGACTGGTGCCATTAATTTGACAATTTTTGGTCACCTGTATAAGAAAGGGAAGGCCTGGAATACTCACCGTCACACACCACAGAGGTCACTGGTGCTGTCAGAGCTGACAGGACCATATACCTGCTGGCTGTGACGCAAGTCCCTTACTTTTGGAAACTTAATGTTCAAGAGCATTGTGCACGAAGCCCTAAATGCTGGATTCATGCCCTACCCCCTCACACTCTGGCCATTTAGGCACGGGAGGTTTTGCCTTGGTTTGCTGCTCTCTAGATGCACTTTTTTTCCCCATCTGAAGTCTCAAAACTCAAAAATAAGCCCCCCATGCAGAGTTTTGGCAATCAAGATGGGGAAAATGTGCATCTGGATAGTGGTAAATCCAAGGCAAAACCTCCCGTGCATAAATGGCCACAGACTTATAACACCCTTTAGTGTGTCTGTGACCTTAACCAGATGGGTGTTCTGTCCTTGGAAGCTGGTTTCCATGCAAAAGTTTCCTTTTCTACATCAGGATGATAACAGGGTCTTCTCACACGCTTGAGGATTCTAGCTATCTACACTAATTCGCTTGACTAAGACCTGATTTTCACATCCCAAAGGAAAGATGCCTGAGCACCCCATAACAGCAGAACCTCAAATGATCTCCCCCTTTTTTATTATACAAACATAGATAACAAATCAGTTATATCAAACTTCCTAATAAGAGTGTTTAAGACAGGTGCTTAGTTCTTGGACTGATGGATGTACTGTGAGACTCCAACAGTAGCTTCCCGGCAAATGAAACTTTCTCTGAGATAGGTACATATATTAATCATCCCCACAGAATGTTTTCAGATGCAGGAATGACTCTCAGGTGCACTCCTATGTCATTAAATTGTAATGTGAAAAGCATTGCAGAGTAGGAAAGTTAGTATCACAAGTGTTAAAACTTTATGCTTTCTCTGATCAGGGTGTGCTTTTTCTTTGTTTTGTTTTTTTGTTTGTTTCTCTGTGGATGACAGAAATGCAGATCATGTTGCATGAAACATAAAGAGGTGGCATATTTTTTTCCCCTTCGTGGCTTAAACAGCATGGCATATTTTACAAATATTATGTTTTGACAATATATCCCTCCCCTTGGTTTCACTTCTCATCAATTGCACTTCACTTTAATTTTGACAAAGCAACTTTTTTTCTTTATCTGTTTTTTTTAATCCAATTCCTTCGTTCTCATCTCCAAAGATCTTTCCACTTGTATTTCTGCTCCCCAATGTTTTATTTACATTGTATCACTGAGCACTCGAAGGGACCTTATGTTTCATGACTAGCCCCCTTTTCAAAGCTCCAGGCTCAAACAGAATAACTTAGTATTAGGTGACCTTTTGCTCCGATTTTCCAGTCAAAGCTTAGGCCGCATACCGCCAAAAGCAGTCTGAATACTGCTGGTCTCTGCTACAGCTGTTCTCATTATATACTACAGTTTCTGCAGTGTAGATGGCGGTATTCAGAAACACAAACCCTCTGGTTTTCATGCACCTGTGTTAAGGGGAGAATTAAAGATCTGATTAATTTTAATAATGTTGTCCTTCCATCTTCATTTGTAAAACGGTGTGAAGAACTTTACCTCGCTTGCATAAGAACATGTGAGCAAAAAAAAAACCCCCAGTTTTAACAGACACTGAAAAAAATCTCTCATTATTTCAAATCGGGTTTTTGTGTGAAATATTGCGCTTATAAAATTTCATAACAATGCTCATTTCAATGCCTACTTTCATCGTTCATGCTTTTAAAAAGTAGACAGTTTTAATAATCTCTTAGCCAGAGCAAAGACACTACTTTTAACCAGGGCAAAGGTACTGTTTCAGAGTTATTATGCATTTGTTTTCAAGATAAAACTATACATTGTTCAGGCCTATTGGACACATTTAAGCGGAACCTATAAAGGATCACCTTAACTGCAAGGTTTGATAGCAATAACTCAGTAAAGGCTGTCATTAATGCCGGCTTACCAATTCACTTGAAGAAAGCATTTTACGGTTCATTGGTTCTTGTAGGTTATCCGGGCTGTGTGACCGTGGTCTTGGTATTTTCTTTCCTGATGTTTCACCAGCAGCTGTGGCAGGCATCTTCAGAGGAGTAACACTGAAGGACAGTGTCTCTCATTGTACGGTTACCAAGTTTCTGAGTAAGATACAGGAGAGAGAGAGAGAGAGGGAGAGAGGGAGAGAGAGAGAGAGAGAGAGAGAGAGAGAGAGAGAGAGAGAATATCATTTCATGGACTTTGACATTTGAAAATATGTTGCAAATAAGAGATATCATAAACACTATAACATCTTTCACTGCCACTTAAGGTAGGAGCACAGCTAAAAAATCCAAACCCGTCATATCCAGAAATAGTTTAAGTCACCGAGAAAGGGAAGGAATAACGGGGGGGGGGGGGCAGGGAGCCGGAAGATTAGTTCTTTCAAACAGGCTGTTCTTAGTTCTCACCATTATTTAAGATTTCTGCCCCTGACTCACTCTTTATATGCACTGATGAACACAGGGGCTGCTGCATATATAAAAGTGGCCTCAGATCCCTATGTACTTTCAATAATTTTAAAATCTCAGAGATGACTCACAGGAAGTTCTTAATGAACATGAGCCACAAGGTCAGCTCTGCTTAGAAGAGAAGATGCTCTCTTTGAATGTTTTGAAAAAGAAAATCAAGCCGTCTGTACTGCTTGGCACTGCCCCAGTGGAAAAGAGGTAGAACAAGATGTGTGAGGAAGTGAAGACTCCCCAAAGTTACCATTAACAAAATTTAACACTGGGATCTTGAGCAGTGGTTAGATTGGCAAATGGGCTGCCCTTTGGGATCTTTCAGTGGGTTGTTATTACCTATCATATGTATCAGTTTAAAAACAAAATACAATGCTAACCTAAGCAGCGTTACACACTTCTAGGCCTGTTGACTTCAGTGTTTAGGACTGCACTATAAGTCATGCTGCATTTCGCCCCTCCTGCACCACCATTTCTAAAAGCAGGGAAGACTTTTGAGGGCGGGGCTGTGGCTCAGTGGTAGAGCATCTGCTTGGCATGCAGAAGGTCCTAGGTTCAATCCCCGGCACCTCTAGTTAAAGGGACTAGGGAAGTAGGTGATGTGAAAGACCTCTACCTGAGACCCTGGAGAGCCACTGCCAGTCTGAGTAGACAATACTGACTTCGATGGACCGAGGGTCTGATTCAGTATAAGGCAGCTTCATGTGTTCATGTGTTCAGGTATTTCACACTTTGTCAGTCAAGGGTAGTATTGCACAGATTGACCAATTCTGTAAGAATGCATCCTTCTAACGGTGTGATAACATCACTGATTGCACTAGGTTGCTATGGAGATCCTGTAACACCCTGCTGGATCTTCTCAGTTCCCCTTGGGGTAACTGCTATGGCATGAAGCTGATATATAACCACTAAGTATGTTCTTAATTTTCTCTTTATAAGATCATGACCTTTCCCACCAAGATCCCAATATAGAAATAATCTCTTTTTGAGTCAAGATGAAAATCCAAAACATTCCCTCTATTTCAAGTGTTCAATAGGAATGTTGCATTCTATGGGGGAAAATACACTTTTCCAGCCCTGAGCATTAACGTTTCTCTCATCAAATTTGCTTACCCGACTGACTGTCCTGCCTTGTCATAAGCAGTCTGAAGACCATAATTTACTTTCCTTGATTAGTGTGAATAATATATTTTTAAAAAATATTACATAACTTTTTGTTGTTCTTTTATAAAGTTTTGTTGAGGCAAAGTTGAATGTTTAAATAGCAAATTCTGGCCTTAAAATCTGGATGAAAATACTAAAACAAACATATGGAGTAATTTGCTAAATAAGTAGTAGAAAGCAGGCTTCTCCACCTGGCCTTTTGAGACTGTTTGGACTCTTGCTGTTATATGTGTCTGGGCTGTCATGTTTAGTGTGAACAAGCAACTAATGAGCGACCGATAGAGTTGCCAAGGTACCAGCTGGAGATCTCCTGCTATTACAACTCATCACCAGCCGATAGAGATCAGTTCACCTGGAGAAAATAGCCGCTTTGGCAATTGGACTCTATGGCATTGAAGTCTCTCCCTTCCAACCCCACCGTCCTCAGGCTCTGCCCCAAAAACCTCCTGCCAGGGATGAAGCGGGACCCGGCAACCCTAGTGACCAAGGACTTTTAAAAAAGACTTGCTTAAGAAGTGGTAATCTACCTCCAGGCTTCAGAATGTAGTGCCCATCAAAATTTAGGAAGGCCGTACTTCCAACTTGTGGGTGGGAGGAAAGAAACACTTTGGAACTACCGGTAATTGAATTTAAATAGAAGCAGGCAGACAGGGAAATGTTGTTGCTGGAGTTAGCTAAAAACTAGGATGCAGCCCTGGAATTGGAAGTTGCATTTGGGGAATCTGAAGCAGGATCTGTGGTTGTGCTATCTGCTGCACAGCCTGTTTGCTTTCACTATGCTCTGTTTGCATATTTGTAAATAAAACAGATATTTCAAAGATGCCCAGAGTCTCAAGGGCTTTCTCCTCCAAAGGAAATCAATCTCTGCACCAATACTCATGTACTTCTCCCCAGTCAAGGAAGTGAAGAACATACAATTATATTAACGATCATGAAAAAGGCATGACTCCTGTGAAGACAATAGATAGTTACTATTAATTGCAATTGGGATGGAAGCTTTGTTCCTGGGGACATAAAGCTAAACTTGTGAATCAAAGGAAAAGGCAGTCTGACAATTTAGACAGAGAGCTCTCATGAGCTCACTTGTAGTGTTGCAACTTTCAGTTCCATGCTGAGCTCTTTTATACATGCCTACGCTTGCTTTTTTAAAATTTTAGAACAGATCTGTGAATGATCAGCAACCAGTCACGAGAAAATCCACATAAGTTTAGAAAAACATGGAGTACAAGGAAGACTACAGGTGTGAGTCTCTTTTTCAAGAAAACTATAGCCTTTGTGCTCCTGACACCTTCACTCACAGGAAGAAAAAGGCTTCCCAGCTTGTTTTCTATTGTATGGGATGATGCGCAAAGCCCAAAGAACACAGCTTCACATTTGTTAGACAGTGGTGTAATGATCAAAACCCTGTTTTGACTAGTAAACTGAGCAAGCATAGGAAGAAAGTTACTAAGCAAACACCTTTGCAACACCAGGGTCTCATTTTTACAGAGCTACTTTTGGGAAGGGGGGGAGGAAGGCTTGGCTTAGCTCATTAAGAAGTGACATTTCATCATCGTTTTCAAGAAAGTCTCAATTCATGAATGTGAAGCCTTGTAATTATTTTTTGCACAGAATGCAAAAGCATGATCAGGCTTGAGCGTAGGTTGTTATGTGACAGTAATAATATAGTGGGGAGGGAAGGTATAGCCTGATCTCGTCAGATCTCGGATGCTAAGCAGGGTCAGTACTTGGAAGGGAGACCACCAAGAAATACTCTTCAGAGGAAGGCAATGTCAAACCATCTCTCACTTGCCTTGAAAGCCCCTTGCTGGGATCAGCATAAGTCAGCTGTGACTTGACAGCACTTTACACACACACTATAATGCAGTGGGCCAGATATAGCAGTGGGTGTCTCCCTTGGGAATGAATTCCATGGAGGAATACATATGGGGAAATGATTCAAGAATAAAATAAATAGATATTCCAGAAAAGATTCAGGATACGAGATGCTAAATTCCACTTAGCTTCTACTCACAGATCTTTTCTTAAAAATCTACATGAGATATTTTCCACATACAGTACTCCACCAGAATAATTCTCATGGGCTCGGTTCAAACATGACATGAAGCCATGTTTTAATGAAACTAATCATAGTTAGCTGATTGTCTGAACCCCCGCCACCATGCTAACTATGGTTAGTTCAAAGCAGGATGCAAAGCCAGGATAATTTACCACAGGTAGTTTAACTGTGGTTTTGCGTTATGCATGAACATGGTATCCTGGCTTAATACTGGTTTGCTCTCCCATCGACACTCCACACCTGCCTTGCCTAGAGTCACTTGGCAAGAATGGATCAAAACTGAAGCCACTGTTTGCCTGCAACAGACTCCTGCCTCTGTTCACCAGCAACAAATAGGAGGGATGTGTGCATGTTCTTTAAAGGGCTTTTGTGGGACTGGTACTGCACACTCTCTCTAAATGGCAAGCAGGTGGCATTTGCATGCAGATGGAAACACGCAGGGGTGTACAAGTAACACGAGGGTTGGGAATCTTGTATGCCTTGGAGCAGAGACTGGATGCTTAGGAATGGAGTTTGGTCGAGTTTGTGTGGGGGTGGTGCACCAAAATTGGCAGCAGTTTATTTTTCTGGGTATTGTTGAGGAAAGGATGAATGCAAAAGCAGTACAACTTTCTTGTCTAACATCCAGGAAGAGGAGGCATGATTCAGCAGTAGCCAATTGCCTTTCCAAGAGACATTTCCATGTCCTCACGCTTTCCTGCCCCTGTGTTGCTGGCAACCAATGGTGATGTGGTAAGGCTTTGCTATCAGTTCGACACCACAAGGCAGGCTGGTATAGCAGCTGGGTTTCTGATAGGGAGGCAGAGGAAAGAGTAACAACGGTGAAGCCAGGATTTGCCAAGACAAGCCAGGATTCAATGACTGTGTGTGGATCAAACCCCAGTTTCACTAACTAACCACAGCTAAAATAAGCCATGGGTTGGTTCTTGTAGGTTATCCGGGCTGTGGGTTCATTTTAAGTTTGAACAGAACCACTATCTTCTTGCTTTTAAATATTTATTACTTTGTTCTCTTATTCCATTATAGCATCTTTCTTTCTTTCTTTCTTTCTTTCTTTCTTTCTTTCTTTCTTTCTTTCTTTCTTTCTTTCTTTCTTTCTTTCTTTCTTTCTTTCTTTCTTTCTTTCTTTCTTTCTCTAACATGCTCCTGCTTGCTTAGAACATAAGACATTTTCTGATTCGAACACAGTGACATCATAGCATTCCCTCTGTGCATCATCACTATGCCATGTGCCCCAGCCCAATCCTTAGGAATGTTCAAGTGGGTAGAATTTCTAGTTTCAGGAACAGGTTCAGTGGTTCTGATCTCTCCTGTCCTGATATAGAAGGTGTTTTGACCTGTGCTGATGAGACTGACAGAGACGATCAGCCTTGGCTCTGAGATCCTAACAAGTGGCTTCCCTTGTTAAGCCAGGAATGTACATCAAGGGAAAAGAAACTGTTTCCTTGGGTGCACCCAATCAAGAGAGCAAGAGACTGCCATCTACACAAATCCTTGGAAAAACTTTTTGATTTTCAAAATATATTATCTACCAAGCAAAGCTCTTAGAATGTGAAGCCTAAACCTTTAGTGTTCTGATCTAACTATGGTAGTATTGATTACATTTTGAAAACTGATATTATTTGAAGTATGAAATCATTTACTTTGTATTTTTTTAATTAAAGTGCATTTTGTCTGATGAATTTAGCTAGCCTGAAAAGTACAGATTTAAAAAGAAAGTGAACATTCTAGTTTGTGCCCTTTCTAATAATACACTGTGGAAAGCATGAGTTATTCCAACCAGCATTTCTACTGGTCAAAAAGGATGAGGGGGTGTCCTTTGACCACTACAAGGTGCTGAACTGGGGGTCAGGGGACCTGAATGAACAAAAGCCATGTGGGATGGAGGTGGTGGTACGGAGGAGAGTTGGGTGAGATTCAGTGAAAAAGCTGGCTGGATCCAGCCCATTATTCTTCTGTCACGTTTTACTGTTTCACTGTTGTCCCAATACATACCCCAGGCGATTCAACTTAATCTCTCCTTTTACAGTTACCCACAACCTTTTTAAAGTACTTATTTAATTTATTACTCACATCATCTACTAATATTTCATCATCAACTTTTTAAATTCACTAGTGGACAGTCACGCACCTCATATAAACATCATGATAAATCAATTATCACAATTCAGTAACATCTCTCATTCGTTTCAATTTGGAGATCCTCCAGCAGAAAGTATAGGGTCCTAAATAGGGTTGCCAGGTCCCTCTTCTCCACCGGCAGGAGGTTTTTGGGGCGGAGCCTGAGGAGGGTGGGGTTTGGGGAGGGGAGTAGTCAATGCCATAGAGTCCAATTGCCAAAGTTGGCATTTTCTCTAGGTGAACTGATCTCTGTCGGCTGGAGATCAGTTGTAATAGCAGGAGATCTCCACCTAGTTCCTCGAGGTTGGCAACCCTAGTCCTAAATATTATGCTTTATGCAGTGGGAAGGGCTACCACAGAGAAAGACCAAGATTGCTCCATTCCAGACCCTGAAAAGTTAAATTGTGAAACTGAAAAGCTAAACAGCAACTAGCAAATATCTAATTTGAAGTTGAAGGGATCCGGCGCTATGTCTTACAGCTGTATTCGGTACTTGCATGACACAGGAAAATCACTTCTAAATGCCTCCACAAAATACAGGCGACGTTAAGAACTACCCCTCTATCTAATTTGTTATTTATGAAACACGGAGGCAAAAGGAATCCAAGAGCAATAAATAAATGTAATGCCAACGCCAGAGAATGCTTACAGGGCAGCTTTGAGTCAGTGGCGCCCTGGTGAAAGAGAAGCTGCGTTGCTACAGGCCATCTTACCTTGTAATGTAAAACTGTCATCTGTTATGTTAATATAGTCAAAGAGGTGATCATAACACTCTCCTTCCCCCGCTGCCGAGTGAAGACACATCCTGGCAAATAGGCAGCTGCTTCTAGTTGATCCTGAGCAAATAAAAACAGCGATAAATAATTAGAACATGTTGCAGTCGTTATCCTGATGATGATGAGATTGTGAGAAATTAAGAAGCCTTTTACATTCCCCCCACGCCCCCCAGCCAAAGATCAGCGGCTGACGGGAGGGAAGGTAGGAAATATACTGTAGGCTGTGATAATTGCTGGCTGCCCAGGGAAAAGGCATCAAGGCCGGAGCAGTCCTGGTTCCATGCAAGCACATCCTCTAATTATTGAAAAACCTGTGTAGAGTCTCAATGTTAATCAGTCTCTGAGAGACTTCAGCTTTATGTGGTTAGTGCAGATTTATGGCATTTTTCTTTTTCTTTTTTTTCCTTTTTGGTTATTAAAACTGATTTCACAAGGAAGGATCTTTCTCCAGACAACTGTTAAAATGCAAAGTTTCAGTCATAAAAGAAAACGGCAGGATTATTCTGAGACTATTCCACAGAGAAACCCAACAAGGAGGATAAAACACATCAAAGACCGGGGCGGGGGAATAAAAAAGGCTACAAATTAACGGAAGATGTAACAATTGGCCTATAGATGCAAGCGGTTGTGTTGTAATTAATTTCAGTGCTTGTTGCAATTATAGTAATAAACACCGCATCCACAAACACAACATGAACTACATATAATTATTATTAGGTAGAAACAAATTGTGGGATTTGTATGAATATGTAACTGGAGAGAATTGCATTGTTTTACAAGTCACATTAGTAAAAATACAGACTTTGAAGTTATGCAGCTCCGTTCAAATTTGCTAGTCTTGCTTGGCTATACTAATATTCCTGTTCATACTGTAAAATAGGGGTGGGAAGTGCCAGTGTGATTAATGGTAGGGCTGGGCATGAGGAATATTATTTGTATTGATGTTACTTGCTTAAAGAATGCAGAATAGTCCAGTGGCTACCATAATCACTCCCAAACTGTAGCTGTAGCCTGAAATTTCCCAGAATGCAGCAGCATGCTTTGTAGCAAGTCTTCCTTCCTGCTGAGTTCTTACGACAGAACAATCCAGTTTTTGTTGCTGCGGGGCAAGTACTGTGCCTGGGGAGATCCTGCTAGGGTTGCCAACTCTGGGTTGGGAAATTACTGGAGATTACTAGGGGATGGATTCTGAGCAGTGGAGAGTTGGGGAGGGGAGAGACTTCAATGGGGTATAATGCCATTGAGTCCACCAGAAGCCATTTTCTCCAGGGGGACTGATGATTTCTGTTGTCTGAAAATCAGCTATAATTCCGGGAGGTCTCCAAGACCCACCTGGATGTTGGCATCCCTAGATCTTGCTTTGGCAGTAGTGGTTTGGCATCAGTGAGGACCAATCACTGTTTCTATTGCCAAGCTCCTGCTGTATCCTAGAATGCTCTTGGATGCATCAGCAAACTAATGATTTTTCCTTTCCCCCGCTTCTCTAGCATAGCCTTCTAGGAAGAGCAAACAATCTTGTAAATTGCTGATGCTCCCAGGGATGCTGCTTGTGGCCTATGGCAAACCCTCCTTCCTACCAAATTTATAGAGCAACTAAGCAAGGGGTGCCCTGGGGAATCAAGAGCTGCAGTGATGTAGCTGTAATGGCAAAAGACTCTAAAAGATTTTGCAGGATTGTGAAGGGAAAGGATTATGATCTGTTTTAAGTATTCATAGGGCTTTAGTCTCAAAGTGAGCCTAAAATTTAGACATTTTTTTGGCAATTAATGCTTCACAACTTGTTTTCATGCATCTCATGTGTCATCATTTTTTATTCTTATTATAGCTGGTGCCTCCCGGCCGGGAGGCACAAATTTGTTTAAAGGGCACCCCGCCCCCCTTCAGGGGGAATCCCTGGAGAGGCGCGGGGTGCCCTTTAAACAGATCTGCTGCTTCCAGCCTCCCGGCCGGGAGGCACAGATTTGTTTAAAGGGCACCCCTCCCCCCTTCAGGGAATTCCTGGAGAAGCGCGGGGTGCCCTTTAAACAGATCAGATCTGTTTAAAGGGCACCCCGCGCCTCTCCAGGGAAGCTCCCTGAAGGCGCGTGGGGTGGGGGAAAGGGGCCGAATCGGCCGAATTTATTCGGGAACACCCCGAACTCGGCCAATTCGGCTCCCCGGTTCCCCCCACTTTTTGAGTTCGGTTCGTCCGAACTGAAAAACCGCCGAATTGAGAGAAATTCGGCTGTTTTTTGGTTCAGGCCGAACCGAATCAACAGCCCTACTTCCAATGGCGAAGAGGGACCTGGAAACCCTATTCAGTGACCTCATGCCATCAGAGTGACAGTGATTTGTGTTTCCCTGCCCCTCCTGAGCCTCCCATCAGTTGCCAGTGCTCGGCTGGCAACCCTGACTCTGTCCCTTCTTGAACCTAGATGCAGAAGATAAAAGCTGCAGCTTTGTTATCTGCATGTCTCTGAATTGGCACAAAGCTCTTCTAGTGCATTCTGAAGAACATCCATTCATCTTCCAGCTTCAGAAGTTCAATTTTTTTTGTTTTACTTTTTTTATTTGGTGGTAATTTAGATGTAGCTGTTGAAGGGTCTTCAGTCTGTGTTAGAAATTCTCAATAATCCCTGGAGTTTTGTATCTTGTTTGAAAGGCCTTCCCTTGTTTTTATCAGTTGTCATCTACTGTGCTTGAGTATTTTACTCTTGGGTATTTCAATTATATATGAATGTGAGTGCTTCACAGCAGCTAGGTTTCATTTGCCGTCTTTGTACACGAATGGAGCAACCTATATTTAACTTCAGAAGTACCACCACAAATCTTTTGTATTCAGATTTTGTTTAGTTAGTTTTTGTTTTGCGTTTATTTGATAATTGATTTCTACATGACCCTTGCTATCTACTTGAAACATCACTTTAAACCCTTTTTAAAAGTCCCTCCACTGTTGGCTGGGCAACAGAAACAAGTTTTATTTTTGAATAATTTCTGGTACAATGTGGTGGGACAACAGACACATTGTTAACTAATTCACAAAAACAGGGTCCAAAGAGATAATTGACTGAAAATCATACATTTGTTTCACCTCTGTTAAGTGAATTTACCATATACTCTGCAAAGTAACATAAGGTAAGTGGACGAAGCTCTGGGATATCTGCGTCCTGTTAAAAACCTCCATGTCTGAATTGCACTCTGACCGGTAGATGCCAGTATGTACCTTCTATGTTTAGATCAGAATTTGGAAGAAAATATGTCTGTACGAATAAAAAATATGGTGAACATAACCATATAAAATATCTACCCTGGATTTAGGACCAAGCTGAGAGCTTAAAGCTTTCTTTCTTTCTTTCTTTCTTTCTTTCTTTCTTTCTTTCTTTCTTTCTTTCTTTCTTTCTTTCTTTCTTTCTTTCTTTCTTTCTTTCTTTCTTTCTTTCTTTCTCCTTTCTGCTGCATTAAACTCTTTTTCTTGGATGGGGCAGGAAAGAGTTACGAGGCAGGAGCAAACACAGTCTTTTAGGAAAGCCCAGGATCCTCAGGCCAAAATCTAACAGTGATAGAAGTCTGATGTCTTCACATCCCATCAAAGGAATCAGATCAAAAGTCCCAGGGTTAGTGCTTCTGCTGGATGCTCTAATTGTCCCATGGCAACTTCTCTGATACTGGTATTGGTTTATCTTACATCTGTAGAAAGCCATTTGTTGGTCTTTCATGCATGGCTATTTCACTTGCCCTCACCCCTCCCACGACCGGGTCTTTGTGTTGATTATGCATACCATTTCCTACCATCAGATGTCACCTTGCTCTCCCCCTGCATTTCCCCACGTTTTGCCAGCGTTTTCACATTTGAGATAAAACAGGTCTCTGATGGTCGGAAACGGCATGCATAATCAACACAAAGACCCAAAGTCGTTGGAGGGGTGACAGCGAATGAAACAGCCATGCATAAAAGACCGTTCTCTTCTCACAAAAAATCCCGTTCATCTATGCTTTTCGACCCCATGTAATTGGAATTGTGTACTGTAATGGTGCAGTCTTCTCTATCTTCTGAGCACATGGAAAAGTACTTCACATTTTCTGAATCAAACTGCTATGGCAGTAGGATATCCTACACTACAATCCCTTGTTGCAATTTTGTTAGTACTGAAGGAAATTTCTTCTACATCTAACTGCACGGGAAATTCTATTAGAAGGCCACATTCAAATATGCATTTATTTTAGTTTCATCTGAACTGCTGTTAGAAACGTGTTCTTCATTTGAAAGAAAATATCTTTTTTTACAGCAGAGATTTAGAGAACAGAAAGAAATCAAATGCATCAAAACCTTTTAAAAAATAATTTAACATCTAGTGTTGCACCTGTGGAGTACGTTTGAAATTTGGTAACGATAGGGAAAAAAGAGAATTGGAAAAGATTTTGGAGTCAAATGTTAATCAGGGTGAATGACAGTTGTGATTTGACTGACAGTTCTGATAATTGGGGAAATAACATGAATAAGGGACAAGGTAAACACAAGTCAAAGAGCATAAAAAAATAAATGGCTGACAAAACAACAACAGGAAATCCACATGGGGATTTGCAGTCTTCAATCCTGCTAAAATACAAATTGAGCTTAAGATGTGTAATTATTGGTTAAACTATGTCTAATGAAATGTAAAGACCTTTGTACTCCTGAATGGATAATTTATGTGCCACTTTATTGTCTCTCAAGGTTTAATTAAATGTTTGCCTCGTGGCTAATCAGCTACAATTAATAAAAGAGGCTTGTATTCATGTCACTTGTAGGAAATGTTGAAATGTCCTCTTTTAGAAATTCAGTAGCTAATCTGTTGAGTCCTCAGAACAGAGACTATTCCTCCCCGGATACCTAGTCATACTTTTAGAAACTAAAAATAATGACACAAGCAATAGATATAAAATAAACATAGTACTGTATTTAACATTCATTTGATTTATAGCCTGCTTTATCTCAGAGTGGACAGTAGTGTTAAAGAAAAGTTACAGAAGACCTGCAGTCTTCATTCTTTTATCCAGTGTTTTGTAAAAAGAAAAAAAGAAAAGAAAGTGCCGGTACTCATATATAAGGTTGCACTGATTTCCACCAGTTTCCCCCTCAGGTCTTGGGAAAGTCCTGATAAAAAGGTGCTGGTACCCTGTCTGTCGATTCACAGAAGTGTACACATACAGATACACCACACACATATCAAGAGCATGGAACGCCCTGGGGAAGAAGGCTAAAAATACAGATTGTCTCTTAACAAAAGCCCTTTTGCTATATTGTGGTCATGTGTACCGGGAAACTGGCAACCATGCATATTGGAAGCACACCTGCGATGCTCCCTATATGCACAGCTGTCATGTTGTCTGAACAGGGGCATTGCACATATTTTGTATGCGTGTGCAGCTTTTGGTCTGCATGAACAAAAACCCTGGAAAATCCAGTGGTCAGTTTGCATGTACTGAAGCTGTCTGTGCATGCAAAACGGATGCAGTGCCCTTGGTCAGGCAACATAGGGACAACACATATCAAGAGAATTGACACATGGTATGAACATAACATATGAAAAGGGCTAAAATGTCCCCCATCCATTCTAGCTCTGTCTCTTCTCTCTTGTGAAGGATTTCCTTCCTCCCTGTGTCCCTATTCTCTTTACATTCTTACTTTAATTTACTGTCCCTAGTATTACTCCTTTCTCCAAACTCTTCTTCTCTCAAGGTTGGATTCCAAAGTAATCTCTAGAACTGTTCAGTTTACACTTTGTTTTAAAAATCACCATTATCTAATTCTGAAGCTATTTATAACTGATATATTCCAATTGTACTGAAGGCAAACCTGTGTGACGGAAAAACATTGATACAAAAAAACCCTTTACGTTGAATAAGTTACTCTTACGAACTCTGGCTAAACTTTTTTCCCCTGAAGAATAAACCCAAACCCCAAAGTATCCACAAACTACATAGAATGAATTGTATCTTGGCCTATATTCTGATTATCTTTCATTCACTCATGAAGGAGACCTTCAAATTCACTTGCCTGAGGCAGTGAAGAACTCCAGGTCTTTCATGCTCAGGAAAGACAGATAACAGCTGCTCTTACTACTCGACTATACAAGCTCACTACTTTGTACTTGCACAAACTATATCTTCGATGATTGTTTGATTTCTTTTTGTTCATGTTGTTTATAACTTTCAATATGTGTGAATATATGTACTAGCTGAATCATCAGTGTTAATGCATATAATGTATCTCACCATATAGACATCTAGATATGGACATGTCGTTAACTTTATTTAGTTTGGCTACAACTTAGTGAAAGTTTTCATTTAACACCAATGATTCAGCTAGTACATATATGGAATCGGGTTGAACAGGATGCAGGTAATTTATGAAATACCTTCATCTAATTTCCATAGTACCTTGACTCACTATTTTTAACTCCTTAGGACAGTGGTTCTCAAAAACATTTGAAATGGGACCCACCCAGCAGGTGTAAGATCTGTGTCCTCTTTCTGAGGATTTTATGTGGGATACTAACTAAATCTGTTGCCCTACAGGGGTGCCTCTGTGCCTCCACCTGTGTTTTACCTGTATGTTTGGAAATAAAGCAAATTCTGCAAAAACATCTAGCTGCTGTTGTATATGGCAAACACTCCTGTTATTCTATGGCTCCTGCACAATTGTTTAACTGACAGTTCTTTGACCAGTACATTTATACCTATCATAGGCATGCAGTGACAGGCAAAGCTCTGCCTGTGACTCAACTTGTCTGTCACTGCAACTTTTAAATGCACATAAGGCTTGCAAAACAAGACAGCAAATCCATTCATTTGATTTACTTTTAGAACTGTGTTTCTGATGCTGTTCAGCAAATATTTGGATGGTTTCACAGTTATGACTCTGCTTAAATAGGGTTCGGTAGGTACGGATCATTTCCCAACCCCTGCTCATGAATAAATCTCAGCTGTCTTCAGCATGGTACTCATCCTGTGTTACTGCAATCAGAGTGTCCCTTAGGCAAATAACAAGAGCAGAGGTAAAATTGGAATAATTCAATCTGGTGTATACCCACTCCTAGGACTGGCACAGTAAATCTCAAGACAATGAAAAGATGCAATGTCCTCCAAAATGCCCTATCTTTGACAGCCTTGCTCAGATCTTGCAAATTGAGGGCTGTGGCTTCCTTTATTGAGTCCATCCATCTCTTGTTGGGTCTTCCTCTTTTCCTGCTGCCCTCAACTTTTCCTAGTATGACTCTCTTTTCCACTGACTCTTGTCTTCTCATAATGTGTCCAAAATACGATAGCCTCAGTTTAGTCATTTTAGCTTCTAGGGTCAGTTCAGGCTTGATTTGATCTATAACCCACTGATTTTTTTTTTTTTTGGCAGTCCACGGTGTCCGTAAAACTCTCCTCCAACACAACATTTCAAAAGAATCTACTTTCTTCCTATCAGCTTTCTTCAATGTCCAGCTTTCACACCCATACATAGCAATATGGAATATTATGGCATGAATTAACTTAATCTTGGTGGCCAGTGACACGTCCTTACACTTCAGAATCTTTTCTAGCTCCTTCATGGCGGCCCTTCCTAGTCTCAATCTCCTGTGACCCTAATAAGATACAGACTAGAAAAAAAGCATCAGTTTGGAAAACGGAGATAGTAAGTAGTTGTATCACAAAAATCCAAATAAACCATTATGGTACCCCTTCTTATATGCCAAAGAACCTGCTAGTGCACTGTTTTTTAAACTTTTTGAAGTGTGATTCATTTCTAAACTTTGCCTTCTGCAATCTACCTCAGCCATGCTGCAAACCTCTGGCTGCTGTGACTCTCAGAGGCATTAGTCATAGAGTCTGCTCATCACCTCTCATGCTGTCACCAGCTGGGAGCAAGCAAAGAACTTACAGCCTAGCAGCACTGCTGAGCTTCGACTCAGTGGTGTGGGTCTGGGGGGGCTATAGCAATAGGCTACACCAGGGGTCCCCAACACGGTGTCCGTAGGGGTCATGGTTCCTGCCAACACCTTTTGTGGCGCCTGGCAAATGTTTTTAGAAAGTGGGTGGGGCCGGGGAGGGCTTTTGCTTCTGATTGACTATTGGAGATTTGATTGGCTGGGCACCTTTTTAAAGATGTTGCTTTGGCAGCAGCTGCCACCACAGCCCACCATGCCGTGTCAGAATTCCAAATGGGCCCACAGACTCAAAAGGCCATGCCCTTCACCTCATCACTGCTGGTGGCTAGGAGTCAGTCAAATCCCTAAGAATGACCACGGCCACAGAGCAGAGGAGGAGAGAATGTAACTGCTCTTCTCTCACAGCTTGGGGGAGGAGGCAGAGCTTCCTCTCCCAGCTTCAGAGTTTTTCACAACTACCTATAAGATAGTTGCACCCTGTTCTTGGGCCACAACCCACAGTTTGAGAACACTAATCTAGTGAAATTAGCTGCTAGATATCCCTAAATGTAGCATGTTGGAAAAGATGCACACTCCTGGCTCTGCACACATCAGAATGTTTTCTTGCAGCAGCTATAAGCTGACCTGTTGTTTTTTTAAAAAAGATTTCTATAGCCAAACCCCAACTAGCTTTATGATTTCAGCCACAGTGTTTTAAAAACAAAACCCAAGAATGAAACAAAAGTTTTGAAAGTGTGAGTTTTTTTTTGGTTAAAGGTGGCTTAGACAAGAAACATGACATGACATTGATGCAGTACATCAAAGCGTATTAATGAAAAGCAGGCTAAAGTTTCCTTCAGTTGTCCTATGCAGAAAGAGTATTTGATCTTCATCAGTATTACTGTCTCCATCACATCCCTCTAATAGAGATTAAAACAAAGAATCATACAATGTGGAGACATTTTTGAGGATCGGTCGATAGAAAATACATCAATCTTTACAAAGAAGAGACAGTTTGCTTTAGTATGTACGTTTAGACAAACGTAAACAGGCTGTCTCAGTAATCAGTCAACAGAAAACCAGCCTGTTACTTGAAAACAAGGTGACAGAATGAAAGCTGTGCCATATCCTAATAACTTTAAAGGACATATTGTCATAAATGTGTTCAGGGTCAGTAAAGTTAGCATGCTATGCCCCAGATGTTTCTTAAGGGTATGTTTGAGAGTGAGGGAGGCGAGACAGAAGTGTGAAAAAGTGGGTATGCTATGGAACCAACAGTAACATACCACTTCTACATTGGTCATTGTGAGGCTCCTTCCTTGCCAACACTGCCCCCTGGCTCTCAGGTGTTGCACTTGCATCACTTTTGTTCCCTGGGGTCTCCCCAGGGATCAGAATAGAAACGGGGTGGGTGAAGGGTTGCATTACCCAAGTCCACTCTCTCATTCCTCAAGTCGTACCCTTGTTTGGGCAGAACTATGTTCCCTCTGTCCTCGCTGGCCTGGTTACAAAGCTGCCATTTATGCTTTGACCCCCACCCCATCAATCAGCCCCAGCCCCCCTCCTTGGCCCCCTCCTATGCCCTGATACATTATCTGGCCCAGGGGTTGGAGCACCACTCCTTCTAGTCTC
The DNA here is from genome assembly GCF_029931775.1 of Euleptes europaea. Classification (NCBI taxonomy): domain Eukaryota; kingdom Metazoa; phylum Chordata; class Lepidosauria; order Squamata; family Sphaerodactylidae; genus Euleptes; species Euleptes europaea. The sequence goes on along the minus strand of NC_079320.1, from coordinate 42,719,633 downwards.
CTGCTCAACCTTGCTAGCCCTCCCCTTTTCTCTCATTGGTGGGAGGTCTTCAGCAAGGCCCTCCTTAGCTGGCTCCCCCCAGGTTTTTGCATCACTGGGTCCTGCCCATGCTCTGCCCAGGCCATCACCGTTGGGCATCTGCTGGCTGCCTCCATGCTTGCTTGCTGGTTTGTTTGTTTTTAAATAAAGTTTTATTTCTTTTATAAACAAACATAACAACATACAAACATGCACGATCATCATACTATAGTTTACATGGAGTTTACTTTCTTTCTCCCCCGCCCTTTAAAATTACATCTTAATAATCAGCCTCTTTAAATTACAATGCTCTATATTCTCATAAGTTTCCATTTCAAGTAATATTTTTATTGTAAATCCATACAAAACCTTAGCCATTTTTATTCTATTTTTACTTTAATTCTATTCTTGTTAGCTATATAATTAAAGAAAATATTCCATTTTTCTTGAAATTCTAACATTGGTCTATTATGTATCAAAGACGTTAATTTGGCCATAGTAGCATATTCATTTAGCATATTCATCTATTCAGTTAAATCTGGGTAGTTCTCTCCCTTCCATTTTGCCGCACATATTGTTCTTGCCACCATCACCTTTACTTGAATCATTCACTATATTTATTTGAAATATTACTTTTCAAAATATTTAATAACATCTTTCTGGATCTAACTCAAACCTAAGTTTTAATATCTTTTGCATTTCATCATGTATCATTATCAAAAAAATCTTGCTTTTTTACATGTCCACCACATGTGGTAAAACATTGCTTCTGTGGTATAATATACTTGCTGTCCAGTTTGATGGCCTCTGAGGCTTGCTCTTCCCTGGCATCATCTTTGTTTCCCCAGTGTCATGAGCTGATGTCATCAGCTGGTGCCTAAAGCTCTGGGGCCCAGGAGGGAGGTGGTGGGGCTCATGTCCAGTTGCTGTAGCTAACTGCTGTCCAGGGTCCTGACCTGGGTGTTCTGGCTGAGTCAATGGTGGCTGCTTGAGGTATGAAGGAGATGGGTGGGTCCCACTCAGCTCCTGCAGTGTTGGGGAAGTCTCCAACAGAGCTGCAGGTACCTCAGCAGAGAACAGGCCAGGTGCTGGCCCAAGTCAGCCATTAAAGGGGAACATGGGCACACCAAACACCAGGCTAGTAAAAGCCAAAAGGTGCAGTTAAAGGTTTACATAAAACAGAATGCAGACAAACACTTATGTTTCACCCAAAGGAGAAATTCTATTTATATTCTTACCCCCATTGCCCCCCCCCCCGATTGGCTTCCAAAGCATTTTGCAATTAATTATATACCATTCCAATAATGCAACTTGCCTGGCTTTGTGTGGTGGAACAGCAGTCTTGTTTTTGCAGAGCACCTGTACTGGAGACATGGCAGTGTTCACATACTACGTGTCTGTTTTAAAAATTCTCCTGAGGAAGACTCTAGAAACATGGCGGGAATTTATATTATACTTCCAACTGAAAAAGGGAACTTTTCATTAAACTTTTAAGTACGCCTTTTGGCTTTGCCTTTGGCTTCTATACCGGGAACTCTGACATGCATGTAAGGGTGTATAAAGGAGAAGATGGTCATCCACACTATTCCTTACCTTACCTCTCCAGGGGTGCATAGTACACTGTATATATTGGGAATACGCAAGTTAGTAATCTTCCTTTGGTAGCAAATACTGAGCTCTGGATGTTTGAAAAATATGTGGGCATTTCTTGTGTTATTGGTTGCAGCTTACAAACAACAGATAGCCACCAAGCTCAATGAAAACCAATGAGCCATCCATCCCACCTGTTTGTTTTCCTTCACATTATGATGAATGATAACCATGCACAGCAATCTGAAGCATGCTTAATTCCTCATAAGAGTAGAAGGGTGGTAGAATTGGGTGCCCAAATCTAGGTGTGCTTTTCTCAGATACTCAGTTCAGTTTATTGGAGGTTCTTTAGATTGCAGTCTTAGTGTACAACAAATGCACCCACCTTCCCAGAGTTGAGAAATAGATGGTTATAAGCTGTTAAACCACTTCTGGCCCCCTTTGCTGGGGGTTGATTAAAATGAACTTGAAGCTTGCTGGGGGTAAAGTGTAGATGACTGGGGAAGGCAATGGCAAACCACCCTGCAAACATAGTCTGCCTAGTAAATGTTGCGATGTGACGTCACCCCATGGGTCAGTAATGACCTGGTGCTTGCACAGGGAACTACCTTTACCTTTAAAAATAAATAAGGTTGCAGGTGTTTGCATTTACTCAGCTATAAGCTCATTAGTTTTGTAGTTTGCTTTCATATAAACCATGCATGTAGGCTTGGATTGCACAGACTACTTAAGGATCATATATGCGTCATATATGTGTTTCTGATGGTTTGTTGGCTACATCTTTGTGTACGCTTGAGGTGCTGGGGTTCGTGACAAGGGTTGCCAGCTCTGGGTTGGGAAATACCTGGAGATTTTGGGGGTGGAATCCACTCCACCCTCCAAAACAGCCATGTTCTCCAAGGAAACTGATCTTGGTTGTCTGGAGATCAATTGTACTAGCGGGAGATCTCCAGGGCACCATCTTGAGGTTAGCAGCCCTATTCATGACCTTTGCCCGCACTTACTGCCTTCATCTTCGACTGGGGTCATTTATGCATGGGAGGTTTTCTCTTGGATTTGCTGCTCTCTAGATGCACATTTTCCCCATCCAAATTCTCAAAACTCTGCACGGGGGCTTATTGCTTAGTTTTGAGAATTTGGATGGGGAAAGCGTGCATCTAGAGAGCAGCAAATCCTTTTTTTCTTATAATATATTTTTTATTTGTCTTCATTTAATATATATATACAGAAACAAATATAGTAGTAATAATAAAAAAAGAAAATAATATTTCTAATATAACAATCAAATGACTTCCCCCTCTCCCTCTTCCATCTAAAATTAAATTGTATAAACTTTTACTAACGGAACTAATCCCAATATTATTTTAATTAACCTGTTCTTATCGTATCAAACATTATTAAATCAATACCTAATATAAAAATTAATACAAAGTATAAATAAAGGATTAGATCAAACAGTATCCTTTAAATGGTCCCGTTAAAAAATAATTTTCACAGTACATTCTCCAAACCTCCCATTCCCCCCAAAATTGTTCACTGTCATTCTGATTTATCAAAGCTGTAAGCTTTGCCATCTCGGTCAGTTCCAGCATCTTTTTTAATCCAGTCTTTTTAATCTGGTATCTCAACTGTAGCTGCCTATTATCAATCGAGCAGCCGTGGTGGCATCCATCAAAAAAGTCCTGTGAGTAAAAGTGGTATCCGGTATCATACTTAAGAGCATCATTTCAGGTGTTTTAGGGCTCTTTTGTGGTAAAAGCAACCTTGTTTCATTATATATCACCTCCCAAAATTTCTTAGCTTTTTCACAAGTCCACCACATGTGATGAAAAGATCCTATTTCTTTATTGCATTTCCAACAGCAAGTCCAAGGCAGTACCTCCCCTGCATAAATGGCCTAAGAGGCGTTGGGTGTGGTGACTTAGAACTGCACCTGATCCAAAGGGTGCGCGCTCTCTCTCTCTCTCTCTCTCGACGTGCACAGCGATCCCAAATCTCGAGTCCTCTCGAACTTCAGCTGTGATGGAGACTTGATGCCGCCCGGGAAGGAGGTCCGGAAGGATTCCTTCCTTGATCGCGAGCAACGGCGATCCCTTCGAAACAAGGCCCTCACGAGGCTCCAGCTGGGCAGGAGTCAGGAGAGCCTCCCGTCCACTACGGCGGGTGCAACAGCGGCCAAGAGGGATCGCGAGACGCCAGGCGGCCATCGGCGGAAGAGGCGACTCGGCCCACCCCAGGCCGCCACCGAGGCCTTCCTTTCCCTCCCAGGCCTCAGGAGGAGGAGGACGCCCAGGCGTCGCCATGGAAACAGGGCCGCGACTGCGAAGACTGCCGCCTCGCCCCGCCCTTCTTCGCCGGTCGCGCGAGGGCGGGGCGGGGCTCGCGACCCTGTTTCCATGGCGACGCCTGGGCGTCCTTACTCGTCTGAGCCCTTCTCCTGAGGCCTGGGAGGGAAAGGACGGCCTCGGCGGCGGCCTAGGGTGGGTCGAGTCGCCTCTTCCTCGGGGGCTTTTGGGGGCGGGCTGCACCCTTCCCTCCCTGGGGCAGGGCCCTCGCTCGGCTCTCTCTCTCCGTCGAAGAGGCAGAGGCGGGTACCCGCAAGGGGTTCGTGCGGCAGTCGGCCCCCGTCGCGTCCCGTGGAACTGACTCCCGGGGAGACGCGTGTGGGGGTCTCTGGGAGGGGCCGCGAGGTCGCCGTCGTCGTCGTGGCGACTTTGATTCCCAAGTAAGGCCGTTTATGCATGGGAAGGGTTTGGGTTGGATGGGCCGCTCTCCAGATGCACGTGTCCCCCATCCAAATGCTCAAAACTCTACACGAGGGGTTATTGTTGAGTTTTAAACAGTTGGAACGGGCAAAACGGGCATCTGGAGAGCAGCAGACCCAAGGCGAAACCTTCCGTGCACATAAAGGGCCTAAGAGGTTTGCAGAAGCGGGCGGAGCGCGCCTGAGAAGGGAGTCTGCGCGGGGGCTGCCCAAGACTGGGCCCATCCATCGGCGCTGTTCAGAATTAGCCTCCAGCCCAGTTAAAACGAGCAAATGCCCTCGCAGCTCCTTTTTTTTGCAAGCGCCTCCGCGTTTATGCGAGGCTTTCAAGCTGGGGGTGTGTGGATTCTGTAGGGGGGGATTTCTGCAGCACCTTTCTTCCTCACAGCCTTTCCCCTCCCCGTTGTAGTTCCCGAGAGGTGTAAAAAGTGGTGTAGAGCTGCAGGACGGAGTAACGGGAAAGAGGTAAGAATGCAGGACAGTTACCCTCCAGTAAGGGCCCTACCCTTGGACTGTTACCCTTCTTCTTCCCTTGGACTCTTTGAAAAGCCTGTCTCTCCTTGTTCAAAGAGCAGTTCTGGATCCTACATGTTGAGGGTTTGCACCCACAGAAGAGGAGGAGAGAGCCCCTTGTATGTAGTTGCTCATGAAATGTACAAAATGCTTCCATCAACCAACATTTGATTGCCAGGTTGCTTCTCTTTCTCTGGTTCATTCAGCAGAGAGCGCAGCAGAACAAGTGAGACACTTAAGCTCTGCAAGGATCCTTTGCCAGTTGTCAATAATGTTTCACTATAATGGGAGTTCATCCTCTGAAGTGTATAAACACAGCAATGGAGAATAGGTTTAGTCACCAGAAGCTGTGTGTTCATGAACACAGTTCAAGAATTTTTTTTTGGAGGGGGGGGGGCCTGAAAACACAGCTACTGTCTCTGATTGAATAGCAGGTGCTTCATCGGAGTCCTGTAGTTTTCCAATATTTGAAATAGCAAACACAATATTTCTCCCCTGTAAGGCTGCATTCAAAAAGGAGTCTTGGACACTAACAGATTTACAGAGCAATTCTAAGAACACTTTCCTGGAAGGAAGCCCCATTCAGTAGAAATGAGTAGGATTCTGAGTAGACTTGTTTAGGATTGCACTGTTATAGTGGCATAAGCTTTGTGGACTTGAACCCACTTTATTAGGTGCATCTGATGAAGTGTAGTCCACAAAAGTTTATATCACAACAAGTCGGCTAGGCTTTAAGGCATTTTTCGAAATGCACAAACTTGAAAAGTCACATTTCTCATGAGTATGAAACATTTTCCTGGAAAATATGGATGGAATTTCAAGCTTTGTTTTTGAGAGAGTTCCACACCTATGGTTTGTTTTTGTATTTTTTTTAATTTACTTGTTTAGAGGTAGTGGTTTTCTTGTGATAGGGATTTACTGAATAATACCATAAGCAAAACAGCAAGAGATTTTTGGAATACTGTCTTGCTGACAAACAACTTGAATTTTGGAAGTGAAGGAAAATTGGAATCATCATAAAAACAAGAGCAGGTGTCTTGAAACAGCTTGTGCCTCTGTTAGGTGGCCAGTCTTGCATTTGGTCACTAATCTACTCACAGCAATGTAGAATCTTGGGGAGTTTTTACCAACTAGAAGTTGCTGTTGAGGTAGGAATCCCTCTCTGATTAATCATGTACATTAATCTAGTTTCTGAAGGGTAGCCATGTTAGGCAGTAGTAGAAGAACACAGTTTAAGTCAGATGGATGGCCATCTGTCGGGAGTGCTTTGATTGTGGGATCCTGCATTGTGGGGCGAGGGTTGGGGTCACTGGGGATGTGAGGGGAAGGTAGTTGTTAATTTCCTGCATTGTGCAGGGGGTTGGACTAGATGACCCTGGTGGTCCCTTCCAACTCTATGATTCTAAGTCAAGTAGCGCCTTAAACACCACAGGTTTTCCAGGGTAGAAGCTTTCGAGAGGCAAAGCTCCCTTTGTCACGTCTGATGAAGGGAGTTTTGACTCTCATAAGCTTATACCGTGGAAATCTTGTTGATCGCTAGGGTGCTACTGGACTTGACTCTTGCTGTTCAATGAATTTGGCTGGGTAAAAGTCAATTCTCAGCAGTGTGTTACACTGTAGTGTGAATTCAGCCCTGTACACATAGTATGTTTAGCCCTGTGCATATGACCGACAGAGTTTCTGTGGGGAGTGATGAGTCTCTTCATTAAATGCAGCATACAAATCCTCTTGGAGCAGACATGTCCTCCATCCACCCATATCACAGTCATCATAATGGCAGGCGTTTTAAAAGAATTTGTTGGAGAAAGTAAATAGTTTTGGTTTATTTTTGAAAAGTGTTGTAATTTGTTTCTTTTTAGACATTTTAACAAAACAAGCGTCAGAGAGTTGTGTCTTGCAAAGCTGTAAGTGTTGACCATCTTGGATTTATTACTACTCAGTCTTTGAATAACATCTGCTAAGTTTCTAAGAGCTGATGGCAGCAGCTAGTTACTCTTAAACTATAGTTTGTTTATGTGACCATCCCAGTACAAAACATCTGTTTGTGGACAGGATATGGCTGAAAATGATTCCAAGTGCCCAATAAAGTGCTAGACAGGCTTTTGCTGCATGAGCTGGTAGTTGCTACATAGAGCAAATTAAAACTGACTTCATGTGGTGACTTAAGGCACTTTCACACATGCTGAATAATGCATTTTCAATCCACTTTCAATGCACTTTGAAAGCTGGATTTTACTGTGTGAAATGGCAAAATCCACTTGCAAACGATCGTTAAAGTGCATTGAAAGTGGATTGAAAGTGCATTATTTGGCATGTGTGAAAGTGCCCTTTGTTTTATGTCCTTGCTTTCTGATCCTTATGTGGAATCCGTATGCGGAATCGATGAAAGTGCTTTCATTTCAGTTGAGCTTTTTTTTATTGCAACCTCGTTGATGGCACTATACAGCTGCTGATCAAAGAATTCACAATCTTAGCAATAAGTCCAAAAGTTTCTTCTACTTCTTCTACACAAAAGGACTAATTTATATAGATTATCCTCTGTCTGATTAGTGGTAGCAAGCTTGATTCAAAATAGGGGTGTTGAACTTTTTGGGGTGCAGTTCTAATCAGTCCCAAATTAACTTACTTTAAACTTGGTCCCATTTCATGCTCTTGTTCTGATCCCCAAGTTCCAGTGATGTCTTTGGAAACACAGTAAGACCTGGAAGCAAGTTTCAAACCTCTCATGAGTTCCCCTGTTCCTGGCTTCCGTTTTCTCAAGACTCACCTGGCAGTGGCAATAGTAATGAGAAGGGCTATTACAGCAGCCTTAATTAGGTCTTGGAACTGTGCGGGAATAGTGACCTGGGTACCAAAATTCATGGAAACTGTAACTTTTCAGGTGTCCTGGGTCCTTAATAGGGCTTATTGAAGACTGCAGTAGCAGCAGCCCTTCGCATTGCCACCAACAGGAGTTTCACTGGGAAGGGGAAGCCACAGGAGGGGGTGGAGATCGGACTCTGGCCAATTACAAGCTGAACTGAAACTTTCCAGAGAATTGGGTCAGCTCATAGTTGGCTTAACAGTTCCAAACAAGAGAAGTTCATATTCCAAACTCTCCAGTACTAAACCGTGTCAGCATCATTCACTAGGTCTGATGTAACAGAAGGTAGTTTTATCAGTTATCTATTGGCTGTAGTTGATACTGTATTTTATCAACTTGTCTTGTACTTGCGTTCCTAGCAATATCTCTAACAATTAGAGAATCCTCTCCAGTGTGACAATGCTGTGTTTCTGCCGCCATTAAAAGTTTGTGCCTTGAGGCCTGCCAGCAGGGCTTACAATACCTACATTAAACCAAATTTAAAAATAAGGGTGCTCCTGCTGCTAACACTCTCAGATCACAGTCGTGTAAAATGAAGGAAGTGGCAGCTGTAACTTTAATGGTGGGAAGTGTAAGCCGAGTACGCGGGGAAAAGAACACAGTACTGTGTGACAAAAAAGTCCCATTAGCATTTATGAACTTCAAAATGACAAGCTAGACTGCTTCGTCTTTGGGGGGTTTTCTGCTTAAAAGAAATGAAGCTCGTGTTCATATAAGACTAATTATAGTATTAAGTTGCTAGTCTGTTGTCATAGCAACTCTTCAATTTTCCATAACTAATAGTTTACCATAGCTATTGATATAATAGAGTTAATAATTATATGTTAGTCCATTTCATTAAGAAGCCTCCGTTTTAATATTGCCTAACACAAGTATCTAGGCTCAGTTTTCATTAAAATTTACAGTATTAGAAATTATCTGCAAGTCTTTGGTTATCAAAAGTACATGAAGAGCACAGTAAAAAAAATTAAGTCAGAACCAAATTCGTTTGAATGTATCTTCTGATTAGACATGCTCTTTCCATACTTGTTATAGTTATGTCAATGTCTAACATTACTATGCTTTGTTTACTCCTTTAAACATATATATATTTTGGTCATAGACTTAAGTATTATTTTAACTGCTTTTTACAAAACATTAGTTTTTTGTATCCCAGATTCACCTAATTAAAAATTTTTTTTTGGAAACTATACACCCACAGCATTTGCTCAAACAAAAAGAATACTTTACCAGTCTGGTATGGGATGGTCCAACAGATGCTAAAGCAAACCATACAAGGGGGAAAAAAACCTTGGAAGTTGTAGTGATCATGCCACCAGCTGCCAGCACAGCAAGCTGAAAAATAAATTTAAAAGTATTTTTGGAGAACAACCCCATGGAACTCCCCATAGAGTTCCACAGGGCTGCACCATGATTTTGCAGGCATATCTTGACACCTGCAAAATAGCTCCTTTTTAGCGCAAAAGGAGTTAGGAACTGCCTAAAAGCAGCTCCTCCCCAGGGAACACCCCAGGAACGCCCACCCCACAGATGCCGGCGCGAGCACTCACGCCAGTCTTACACTACCAGGAAGGCAGTACAGACATAGGAGGCTCGTGCTGCTGTGTGGTGCCCCGGGGCCAGTGTAAGTCGCCCTGTGTCGACATCCATGCCAGTTTGCATGGTACAAGTGGCATGGACGCTGGCTTATGTATCACGCCGGTTTCTGTGCAGCTCTGCCTCCCCCTTTCAGGATTTCATGGTCAGTCCTTCATTATGTGTTTTCCTTTGGCAGTAAAGGAACAGAGCAGTTGCAAGGACACCAGGGGGGGATAATATGTGAAAATTAAGAGAGGAAGTTTTGATTAGTCACCCAGTTTGCCAATTTCGGTTTCCATTCACTGCAAGTAGTCATAAAAAATAACCACAACACAGTCAGCATGTAAACTTCAATTTATTACAAAAAAACTACAGCAGAAAGGGGAGCCTGAAACATCACAGGGCAATTGACCTCATTGAGGAGTTTACAGTTGGAATAGATTCCAAAACCTAGTTTTACCAGTTTTTTCTTCTTTGAATCAGTTTGACCCTACTTTTTAAGGACTAGTTAAAGTATATTGTGGGAACTTTTTCTCAGTGATGTTTATTTCAGTGCACGTTGATTCATTCAAGGCTTGGCCAGTAGTTTTAGATGACCACATCAGATAACCTGTTAAGCAAATGCCTAGTCATAATAATATAAAGTTGCACTAGTGTGAATTTACTACAACAAATGTCTAATGTGATCAGTTTCATAGAATCTAAAAATTCTACAAATTTCTTTGTGGCAAGGCCTTGAATGGTTTTGACCTAATTTTACATGGATAATTCACACTTGAACTGAATATTTAAAAAAGGTATCTAACAGGAATTAAACTATTCTGTATTAATTTATTTAGTTCAAAATGAGCATATTACCTCCTGTGTCAATGCAAAGCCCCCAAGCGCATCCAGATATGGAAGAGACTAGATGTCCTTCACCAGAACTTGCAAGGTGTGTATAACTTGTGTTCAGTTAACTATTAAATATAATAATTTTTTTAACAGAAATAAAAAGTTTTGTCTAGCTTTGTCACATTATTTACAATAGCAAGCTTATCTTCTCATAGGAATGATAGTTATGCATAAAATGCAGGGCAGAGTATAAACTGTTTTTGGGGGTGTGTTTTTAGCATAAAATGAAAAAAATCAAATGGTTCTCATCTTTTAAATGAAAAGCTGCTTTGTAAATATGTATATTTTAAATAGTATATTTACCTATCTCAAAATTTCTTACCCTTTATGTTTCTCAGAAAGCTACACTTCAAGCCTTTCTAAATTATCAAAGCATGTCCCAATTACATTTTATTTACTGTGCTCCTACAGCAGTGATCCGGCAAAGAAATAATTATATGCCATGCACATAAACTGATGCATGTAAATATGCTACCTCCCTGATTTCTCAGTTTAAGTCTGCTTTTTAACAATGAAGGAGGATGTAGTGCCTCCAAAGAATTAAAAATAAATAAAACAAAACCAGTAATTAAATCTTGGAGTAGTGAGAGATGCTGGAGAACCTTCTCTCACATTATGCAATTGCAGACCTGGGTTTGCAGTTGAAAATACATGAGATAGGGAGCTATCGCCCATCTGACTCCCTGAAGCATACATTTATATACACATGCTTGCAAATAAAACCTTATTTTCTGTTGTTGCTCACAATTTCAATTTGTGTGCAGTCTTTTTTATTTCCAATAAAAAATGTATACCTATATTCATATACATTATACAATAAGGAAGTGGAATAAGGCAGAACAACAGCAGATTGAGTCATTAATCACAGTTTTTAGATTTCCAGATCTATGTCAATGTAATTGAAATAAGGCCCCATCACATATATGTAACCTCCACACACAAAAATTAACTGAACTTCCATTCTCTGATAATCAGTCTTGGAAAACAGTTTCTAGCTTAATTATCTCAGTGAGATAGGAGGACCTTTACTAATTATCAAATGCTCAAAGTTCAGTAAGATAGCCAGAATATTTTTAAAATATCAATTTATACCAGTTTACTATCTTATCTGTAATTATATCCTAAATACACTGTAACATCTCCTCTTTCACGTTAGAATTATGATACTGACATTCCAGTGTTTAATAAAAGGTAACCAGACCTCTGCAAATTTTTTACTTGACCAAAATTTATGAACAGTATATATATTTAAACATTGTAATTTTATTCTTATCTATCATCACGTGCCAAACCTTCATTAGCCATTGATACCTTTTTGTTTGTTTGTTTCCAAACTTGTGTTAACACCGTTCTGGCTGCAATCATTAATTGTTTTACCAGTGCTACATTTTTCGGATATATATCTTCTGAAATCAGATTAAATAAGTAAAGCTGAGGAGTCATTTCAAAAGTATATCCTGTTGTATTTGTAATTTCTTTACGAACGAAAGTCCAAAATTTTAAAAACTAAATCACAATTTCTCCAAAAAGGTAACAAATTTTGTTATCACATTTTCAGCACCTGTTTGCTTGCCCAGAAATTTTAGCCAAAGTAACCAGCGTTAGATGGCAGCAAACGAACACCTTCAAGCAATTTTCCTTTATACCTATGTTCAAAGATAATGGGGAAAAAATTAAAAAAAATTCTATTTGGGGAATTTTTGGTGTATACTATTTTTGGTGTATACCTGAAAAACAATATGTGCATCCATCCTGAATTGTTTTCAAAGTTGACATTTTACCAAAGACTTTAGGTCTTTATCAGTTGGCATCACTTGGCTTTCTTCGAAGGAGTTTATTATTGGAATATGCCCTTAGTTCATAACTCTGCATTGAAGTGTCAGTATATTTGTTCTTGTTTAAAAACTAAATATAACTTGAGTAAATTATTCCTGATGGCGGTGAATGTACAGTCTTTGTCCATTCAAGCAACGCACAGTTGTGATTATCACACTTGAATTAAAGTTTAAAGAAAAAGAAAAGCTGCACATCTGTTCCCTAATCCCTTCAGAACATAGATTGTTGTATATACACTGAAAGTGGAATATCAGAAATCTTCTGCTAAAGCCATGTGTAACTTGCACAAACAATAAAGATTTGGAATATCAACAGACCAAAAAGTTAAAATGATACTTGTACCATCTTTATAAAATGTGTTTGATAAAATACCTTGTCAATATTTTAATATTTATCTGTCTTTGCTTGGCAAAGATTAATACATAATACATGTACCAGAGTTTGACGTTAAATCACCTCACAGTTCTAATTTTTTAATTTAAATTTAGGATGCATTTGATCAAAGGCAAAGATGCCATAGATCGTTATTTGGCCATGCATATCAAAGGATTGTCAAAACAAGAGGCTTCTGCGTAAGTACGGTCTTTCTGAGGCATTTTTATGGTGTAAGTTTATTGTTTTCTTTGTTTCTAGCCCTATTCTTTGAAATCTAAAGTTCCTCAGAAAATTGCCTGAGGAACATGGCACTTAAAAATTTAAAATGGTATGAAATAATTATGTTTCACTGCTACTTATCTTGCATATATCAAAGCATTTAGTTCAATGCCTGTGTTAATTCTCCCTCTTACTAAAGTATTATAACATTTACAACATTTAATTGTTTGTCTGTAATTAAAACTATCTGTTTTTCTATCTTAGTTTTTGAAAGTCTCTAATTTAAGGCTGAAATACCACTTACAGAAGTAATATAAAGATTTGCAACAGTGACTTTTTAATGCACATTAGTTCTGCGTAAGTCACTACCTGGTCTAGAGAAAGTGCTTTTCTGTATGATGTTAAACAAAAGCTTTGTGTGCTTATCATTTTTAAAAATACATTTGAGGTTCAGGTTCATTGGAATTACTATCATGAGCCACGCTTCTTGTTCAGGAATTGCTAGTTTGGAGATCAGTGCCCTAGTTGCAAGTGGTGCTTGACACAGTTTGCTTCGTACAAAGCATGTTGAACTGGTGTCTGAATGTGATTCTTTGCTCAAACATGTACACCTGGAGCAGGGTTATTATCTGAATGTCCTTTCTGAACATTCTTTCTCTTTAATAGTATCCTTCTTTCTTAAGCGATTCAAAATATATGCACACCCATTGACCAAAGGTACCTGTCAGTAGTTTAATCTTTAAGGTAAGACAGGTTTTTAGAAGGTTACTGTTGAAAGCACGAAAACTAAAAAAAACACTAGTTTGAGGTAACCCATCGTATGATCTCATTTTGAAGGTCCATTTCGCTTCCTGGTGCCTCGGGTAATCAGGTTTTGTGATCTGTTCAGGATTTCTATGAAGTTGAATCCTTACAGGTCCATAGTCTTACTTCCTTAGCTTCTATGGAACGCAGCTTATTTGGGCTTTTGATAGTTTGGTTCCATCCATTAGGAACTCTTTTCCTTTGTCTCCTTCCCTTCCTTTTTTCTGTTAAGGAATTCTCTGTTACATTTCCAACTGATTCACTGTGGTCATGATCCCACTAGGATCTTAGCAGACGGTACAGGCCAAAGTTGTTAGACTGCGAGAAAGTAGGTTGCCCATTACCTGGATAAAATTCCGTGTCCCTTTAATAGAGGCTCAGTGAGTGGAAACGAGCAGCTAAAATTTTCTGGATGGAGGTAAATAGCATTATCTGGTAAATAATATCCCACTAATCCATTGTTAAGGGAACAAGACATTTTCTCCAGGCAGTTTGCAATCCTAAAATGTTTCCCCCCCTTCAAAACATTCAGTGCTTAATCAGTAAGTTGTTCAGGGGTAGGCTCTGGAGCACACAGTACCATTCCAGTTGTCCATTTTTAAAGTCACAGAGTAGTAGCGAATTCAGACACAAGGACTAAGATCCAGTGGGGTTTAGTGAACAGTGCACGTGCCTCCTCATGTTTCTTTTGCAAAAAGGGAGTTTCAAAGGGGAAACTAAACTATCCGTCTCAGCTCTTACATTTGCCTTCCTTTGTTCCATCTAACAGGAAAAAGCCCTAGCCCATTTCTTTTATAACTGATCAGCAGCTTTATCTTGCATTGTGTGGGGTGGGACACAATGGAGAGTCAGCCCAATATTTGTTATTGCTAAACAACCCCCACATATGAAATGGTAGGGAATTGTGCAAAGTATGTTTTTAAAACGGCCCTTAAGGACTGGTACCAATTATACTCAGGGCCTTAATCAACTATGAAGCTATTTTAATTTGCTGCACAAATATAAACCTCATGAATAAACTGGGGAAAGTGGCTGAGTCTAGAAATATACAGAATCCAAAGTCAGTTCACATATAGCCCAGACGTAGATATTGTTTTATTAATTTATCTCCAGAGACATGTCATGAGGCAAGGGAAGAACTTTGTCTTTATGTATCTTCACCATACATGAGGTGGAAAGTGCTGTCAAGTCTCTGCCAATTTATGACAACCTCATAGGGTTTTCAAGGCAAGAGACGAACAGAGCTGATTCACCATTGCCTGCCTCTGCTTACCAACCTTGCTTTGGTGGTTGCCCATCCAAGTACTGACCAGGGCCGGCCCTACTTAGCTTCTAAAATCTCACAAGATTGGGCTAGCCTGGCCAATCCTGGTCAGGGCTCACCATATATAGAGTGCTTAAAATGAATTAGGCCTTACATAATTGAATGTCTACGCACATAGGACCCATTTCCTGAAACTTCCACCCCTTTATAGTGATATATTTAATGTATTTTTACTGAAATCTTATGTTTCTCCTGTCCATCCCAGTTCCCTCGTCTTCCTGCTACCATCTACTATTTTTCATTATCCCTTTCTTTCAATTACTTGTACGTTTTGCCAGTGATGTTTACTGATGTATGATGTTATAGAGGAATTTTTTCACTTAACAGCTGTGTCACAAACTGACCATATTTAAGCGTAATTCTGACAATATCTAAGCATTAAAACACAAACTAAAACCCAACATGAAAGAGCAACTTCAATTAATCTTCATAATTTCTCTTATGTAATATGTAAAGCAATGACTTAAGAAATAACAGTAGTTTTTTCATGATCTGCTTCAAATCTTTTTCTCACCAGCCTATTTTACTAATTTCCTTTACTGTTCATATGTACCTTTCTATTTAAATTGATATGTTATTGTATAGAAAAATAAATTATGTCCTTTTTTAATAACAGAAAGCATTATCAATTAAAGCTTCCCCCCCAAAAAACTCCCTTTTATAAGGTAGCACACATTATAGATAGTACTGGAAGATACTGTCTGCATTTTCTGCTAATGATTTAACAGATTTAATGTTGTTTAAATATATATTCTGTTCTGTCTGAATAATTCCTAATAATCTTGCTTGTTCTGACCAAGATCATGTTTTTATTGAGCAACATTCAAAATGAGAATGTAATTCTTAAAGTATGTGTGTGAGACTGAGTATGAATGTCTTTATGCATATCATTGTGATTTCTAGACTTTGGCTTAGTCTAATATACATATCAGTGTAATTAGAGAAACTCTTAAATAGTAGAATTGCATAACAAATAAATAGTTTACCTTTCTGAAAAAGTTGCCGATACATTTGAGTAATACCGAGGACTTCTCTTGAAAAGGTTAAAAAGTTCTAATCAACTTCTGTACATTATGTAGAAGTTCCATTTTCTAAACTCTGCAAAAGAAAGTTTCATATTTAATGGGAAATCATGAATTATTCCATTTATTATCTACTTCCTCCTTTCAAAGACATGATCTGGATAAAAGGCGGGGTGAATAATTTCAAAAAATACAATACATTTTTAATGGGAAGGTGCAAACTACAGATTCTCATGACTATTAGCAAGTGTAGAGGAAACAGAATTTTACTTGCAAAAACTCATCAAATTCTTGCAAAGATAAAATACAAGACATACTTTAATAAAGAAGGACACTGAACTGAAGTTTTTCTTTTTATATAGCTTCTTGTTTTGGTAAGTTGAATCCTAACTGTCTTCTAAGCCTGTTATTTCACAATAGTTTAACAATACTTAGGAAATAGTATACAAGTAAACAAGTGTGCTTTATTTGAGGTGATGCATGATGCACAGTTTCTGTGGAAATAGTCAATGTGTAAAATGATACAAAATACAACTGGGAATTTTCATTTGCCCCAAAACATGTAGAGTGAATTTATAAAATCAGTCTTCCGGACTGTATACAAATGCTTTTAAGTCTTACCCTGAACCCCATCAGGTTGGGCAAATTGTTTATATGAATCTATAAATTATAATTGAAAAGTGTAAACCTAACATAACTTGTAACTTTGCATATCAAGTTCTTAATGTTTTTATTCTGTCGAGCAGACTTGTGGGTCTTGATTTTGTGGGAAAGACATCAATATCACAATCCTCAGAATGTTTACTCGGACGTAAGTCACATTGGGTTCAATGTGATTTACTCCTTTTTAAGTGTTTTTAGGATTGCAGCCAAAACCACAAAGAATTTAAGATACTTTCCCAAAACTGAAATTAGAGGATCACCATGCAAAGGAAGGCAGTGGCAAACCACTTCTGTTAGTCTTTTGCCTTGAAAACCCTATGGGGTCACCGTAAGTCAGCTTCAGCTTGACAGCATTGTACACTCACTTGCATGTGTTCGTGTATACATAGTACATGATATACCAGTTCATGATCCTACTTCATGCATCCTATATAATGGGGGTGTAGATCACAAAATTGGTTGGTCTTTAAGGTGCCACGTGACTCTCAATTGGTTTTCCCTTTTTGTCAAGTTGCTATGCATTGTTAATAAAAGACACTAGATTAGAACATTCAGCTACAGGGAAAAAAACTATTATCACTTCTGCTACAAGAAACAGAAAAGAGATTGATTTTAGAGACCAGTATTTTCTTCCAGTGTTGACCTTTTTCTTCCAACATTGTATTTTTGTATTGGTTTAATATTACCATGTTCTAGTATAAGCATTTTTTTTTAAACTTAAATCATTTGTAGACCCCACTTCTAAACAAACTTACTTGGAACTAAGTTCTGTTTATCAGTGACGTTTATAATTATAATGAATGGTATCAAGGTACACGACAAACAGAACAAATACCTTTCAAAACATGAATTTACATTTACCTATGGTGGGATGGGGGCAGTGTTTTAATTCATTTACAATAATTTCATCAGTGTCCTCTGTAGATAGTTTATAATTGATTTCTTCTATTCCTATTGGTTTTGTGGCTCTAAACAAAAGAAAGATGTATATAAGTATTGATTACGAATCTTTACTGACATGCTGTGAAGGCACACTTGATTGCACAATTCAGTTAAATGTGCAGTTTGCTAACAAAGGCAAGGAGTCAGAGGAAGAATTCTGCAGATGATAACAGATTTATTACTATTTTGAAAACATACATGCCTATTTTTATATTTAGTATTTGTACAAACAATTACACTATTATAGTCACATTTTAGCTATTAAATATTAGATCTTAGCTATTTGTAGCTAATAGGTATATCAAAATAGTGTATACTGAAATGTAAGAAGCGCTCTGGTACACTTGATGCCTAGGTTGCATGTCTGCTGTCTTTCCATTCTTCAAGAATGTTTCAAGCAGACTGGGAAAAATATAGTTTAGCAAGTAGTGAAGTAAGTGTGCTGTCAAATTTTCAAACTGTTGCAGTGAATGAAAACACATATATCGATAGAGGATTAGATTCTGGGTTTAGTAAACTTTAGACTTTGGCAAACCAGAGGAACCTCATAATTTGTAACTTTATTATCCCATGGATGATTTCCTGTAGCTTACATTTATAGGATAAGTTTAAGAAATCAAATATTTATTTAAAGAAAATATTTAAAGCTGAGTACTAAGTTTGAATCGAAGCATTCTGTACTCAGCTTTCACAGCATTACTAATTAAAAAATTACATGGACAGTAATATTTTGAAAAATATTCCTGACATCCATACTTATGCAAGGTTAATTTGATACAAGCATAATTCTCCTTCCTGGAATGTGAATGTGAAAAATAAACAGCGACTAATTGAAGGAGCGAGTTAAAGCTATGTAAAAAATCAGGTTATGAAATAATTCAGCATTAAAGCAGCAATTTATGACATTATATGCAAATCATTAATTTAAAAAAAAATAAATTTGAGTCTAGTAGTGCCTTAGCAACTGATAAGATATTCAGGGTACTTGACAAAGGGAGCTTTGACTCTTGAACGTTTTTACCCTGAAAATCTTGTTGGTCTGTAAGATGGTATTGGATTTGAATCTAGCTCTTCTACTGCAGACCAACCTTATGTAACTATCTTAAAAAATTAAATCTAGAACACTTGAGGAGTAGTATTTACTGTAACATTTCTTAAATTCTGCTGCACTGATTTTGAAAACTTTGCTTATGTTTTCATCCTGGTGAAAAGGATGTGAAGATGTTCAGATTTGCTTTTTAAAAGATTGTTCTGTCTTTAAAGTAGCCAGTATGATATGGACATTGGGGGAAAAAAACTATTTTAAAATATATTTAAAGCTTCAGAGCAGTATTTGTAAATCATCCAAGCAACATACAATGCCATTTTAACTAATGTTTATAACTATTTAATTTTCTTTAAAGCTGTCTTTCAGAAATCTCAGTTGCAGATTTTGTACAATCTTAAATCAGTCCAGTAATAGTAGTACAAGCCAAATAGACATATTTTTAAATGTCTAACAATCAAATTCTTTGCCCTGGATCATTCATGGTCTGTTAGCCACATATTGTGTCCTGCCAGGTGTTTGATAAACCATGTTTTCAGTAGGTGTATCTAGCATGTATCTGGTTGTGAAACATGGCTAGTGTGTGATAGGGCCACAGATCCTTATGCTCTTCTGAGCTTGACCAGCCCTCTTTAACCAGACGTAATGTACTTTTATATATCAATGGAAGGGGGTTATCTGTCTTGGTAGATCCAAATACTAAATTGTGCCCACAGTGGAAGCAAGAAGAAAGAAAAAAGTTCATCATGCAAGGCAGTGAACTTTGAGGATAGTGGTATAGGACAGAGGCAGACAAATGTGTTTCAGGCTTTTGTAAAACTAGTCCAGGGACGCTAAACCCTTGAGGCCTCTTAACAAAACCCCACTTGTTTGTGGGTATTTCATCATAATTGTTCTGTATAGGCCTGGTCACCGCCTAATGCAGATGTGCCTAGGTATTATGACAACATCATACATATAACAGTATGAGGGTGGGAGATGCGGGTTTTCCAAGGGTTTTCCCTTGAAGAGGAGACAATGAGCAGGGTTGCCAGGTCCCTCTTTGCCAGTGGCAAGAGGTTTTTGGGGTGGAGCCTGAGGAGGGTGGCTGGTCTTTATTTCCTGCTGGTAACGTGGAGAGGTGGGGGTGTCAGAGCAAATGACATATTTGGGTTTAAGATGACTGACTTGAAAGGCAGCCATATCTAGGTTGTTCAGATAGACTCTTCCAGCAGAAGGCAGTTGAGATCTACTCAGAGAGGTACAAGTCAGCTGATGTGGAATGAAAAGTAACAGGAACTGATTTGTTAGAATTAGCTGGTTATTACTCAGGGGAGAGAGAAGTGTTGGCAATTAAAATAAAAAGCTCCTCCTTTAGTGGCTTCACTGCTGCCTTCTTCTGCTAGCTTTTTGCCTCCTCAAACTACCTTTTGACCTCTCTGAGCCTACTTCATTGCCCTCATTAGGCAGTTAGATGGGGACAGATCTTTCTCAGCCTCATTGAGCTTTTCCCTTGAATATAGCTCATTTCCCCCCCGAAACCCAGGGAGAGGCAACAGCCAAAGGGACTCCTAGTCAGGTCTGGGTTCTGCTCCCCATCATTGAGACCCTAAAAGTAAAATTTCCAGTTTGTCAGCCTATAACATAACTCTTCAGACTGTGAGGAAGCCAAATTGAAGCCAAATTAGGGTAATCAGGACCAGGAAGAAACTCCTCTCTGGCTCTGTTACTCAGAAACCAATCTTGCTGAATAAGGAAAACAGCCACCAATCAAATATCAAAGAGCAGGTGTGAACTTTTGCTCCAAATCTTATTGTTCTGTGAGTGGCTATGAATGAAGCAGGACATTCCACTGGGAAGCACAGCAGAAACATGAGGTCCACTATAGCAAGACCTTTGTCTCTTGTGTGGCTGTTTTTGCATTTCTATTGGCTCTTCCATACAGTTCCAGTGGGGTGGCAGTGTTAGTCTGTCGTAGCAAAACAAAACAAAAGTCCAGTGGCACCTTAAAGACTAACTAACAACATTCATTCCTTTATGAGCTTTCATGAGACAGAGCTCATCCCTTCAGGTACAGTAAGAGAAAGAAACCCCTTTACCTCAGTTTTACAGAAAAGTACAGAAAGGGAGGGGGAAAGGGAGGAGTCGAGCAGACAAAGGCTTAGTATAGTAAATCAGGCGAGATTCTCTGTGTGTAGACTGGAACCACTTGGGTAGTTTAATGGATGGTGATAGTCAGAGGTACTGGCCTCTCTCCCATGCTATGTGCAGCCAAGCCTCCACTTTACAGTAGGCACAGTCTGTTATAATGATCTAAATTTGTGATGTGATCTGCTATAAAAATTCCAAAACTAAAAGCTTTGAATGATTCTTACAGTATTTTGGCAATAGCCAATCAATATGATGGTTCATAATTACAGCAACTAACTTTGTAGGCTGAGTTCTCTTATGTTTTTGCATTAAGCGCAATCCATATCCCACTGACATCAGTAGAAAAACCTGCACTAATGTTAGTGGTTGAGGCTCACATCCAGTGCATTCAATTACATTTTGTACTTGCTTTTGTGTTGCAATTGTATCTCATTACAGTAGGTTTTGCTTGAATATCAGGGTTTGATTGCAGTATTGCTATATTTCCAGTAGATGCCCCCAGAGGCCATTCTACCTATTGAAATAGCTTTGTTTTAACACCAGAATTTTGTTCCCTAAAACAATGTAATATTGATATGAAGAGCAAGCGGCATGGTAACAATAAATACTCTTAAGTTACTAATAATTTCTTAAAGTTTGAAACTGAGCTATAGAAATTATTAGAAATAAGTAATTAGGTAGATCTTTAACATAAGGTTTTTAAGAAATCGCATTCTGACTTGTTCGTATATCATGAATGATTTATTTGTCAGTTTTCTGGAATTCGTTGACAACCTGCACTTCCTGGCTGCAGATTCCAGATTATGTTGGTTCCTTGTTTTAAAAAGTATACATCAGTTGGGCTAATGTAATATAAGTTGCACCCAAGGGTATGGGAACATTGGATTATTCATTCATTCTGCATTTTCCCTAAGCCTTTGAGAGAAATGAGGTTGTACTCATCACACATTGAGAGAATGAATTAATTTTTGAACTATATATGAATAACTTCCATTCCATTCATTGTAATTTTAATTAAATTATTAGCATCAGTAAAATGTATTGATAATTTAAACAACTTAAGTTGTCAGTTTACTCCATACATTAGATGTAAAGTAATAAAATTTTGGTTTAACAACACATGTGCCAGGGCAGTTTGGGAAACACATTGCCTTGTAGGTTGCTTCATAGGAAGGTTAGTTTATTGTTTATGAAATTCCTGTGTAACCCATGTTGTAGAGCAGGCGTCCCCAGCATGGTGCCTGTGAGCATCATGGCACCTGCTGACACCTTTTTTCTGGTGCCTGCCAAGTGTTTTTAGGAAGTGGGCAGGGCCAGGTTGGGGTTTTGCCCAGTAAGGCTTCTGATTGACTATTGAAGATTTGATTGGCTGTGTAGATTTTTTAAAATGTTGTTTTGGCTGCAGGTGCCACCCCAGCACAAGGATCTGCTCTGTGTTACAAAAGTTAAGCTGTAGTCACTATTTTGTGGCTCGCTCTGCCTCCTGTAGCAGCCATTTTGAGGCATCCTTTTTGTTGCTGCGCCTACCATGCCATGTCAAAATTTCAAATGTGTCTGCATGCTCAAAGGTTTTGGGACCCATGCAGTAGAGGGCCAGACTATTACCTGTGATAATATTTATCCCAATAGAACAAGTATCTTTCAAGACTGCTTTCTTTTTCTTTTTTACAAGTATGGCCTCATTCTCACTTTGGTCCCCAAAGCATGGGGGGATTCCTGGTTAACTAAGAGCATGAAAGAATTCCAAACCACAATCAGTGTTTAGGTAGAGTAGAGTCATTGCTAGTTCCCCAGCCATTCCATCTGAAGTGTGGATGTCTCTCCTATCTCTGTTTTTGTATCTATTTCTCCTTTTCCTGTTGTGTAATTTTGTGACTCTTTTCCACTCTGGTCTGTCTTTTGTCCTTTTACTTCTGCTATGTTAAAGTCTTAACTCAAACCTTTAATTATCT
The DNA here is from genome assembly GCF_029931775.1 of Euleptes europaea. NCBI lineage: Eukaryota > Metazoa > Chordata > Lepidosauria > Squamata > Sphaerodactylidae > Euleptes > Euleptes europaea. The sequence goes on along the minus strand of NC_079320.1, from coordinate 42,697,101 downwards.
ATGACAGCTCAGTTAATTCTTACAGTCTAGATTTATGTTGATCATCGTACTGCTCTTTGATCCAGCCTTTTGTATGAACCAGAGTCATGATCCAGGGCCCACTCTTGGACACTACTGAAACAAAATAAGTGTCCCGAGGTTGAGTTGTTGTTGTTTTTTTACCATGAAGTCATAGCTGACTTATGGCAACCTCGTAGGGTTTTCAAGGCAAGAGACGTTCAGCGGTGGTTTGCCATTGCCTGCCTCCATGTCACACTCTGGTATTCCTTGGAGGTCTCCCATTCAGATACTTGCCAGGGTCGAGGCTGAGAGTGTGTGACTGGCGCAAGGTCACCCAGTAAGTTTCCATCGCACAGTAAGGAATTGAACCTGGGTTTCCCAGATACTAGTCTGACACCTTAAACACTGTACCACGCTGGCCCTCTCTCTGGACCCTCTTGAGAAGTATCCACTGAATCAGTTTCTCTCACACTGATGCAGAAGAGGTAGAGCTCTAGGGAACAGGGCTTCCTCTATCCCAGTCCCCAAGAATGTTTCCTTGCCAGCACCCTCAGTTACTGAGAACTCTACCACAAAAACCTATTCAGCTATGTAGACCATCACCACATCAATTGTTACAAGAATATTTTATTCCTCATTTGATTAGATTCTAGACAAGCGCTCTCCTTAATTTTAAATTCCGCACCTTATTTTTTAAAAAATGTTTATACATGATTCTTTCTGCTTTACATTAGCTTCCATTTCTATATAGGATTTCTGCTACCCTTCTTATTCTAGTGGTACTTTGCTCCATGCAAATTCCAAAATCTCATGCTGTCTCTTATTTGTATGTTTGCTATAGTATGTCTATTTGCAAATAGAGAGAGAAAGATAATAGGAATTAGTTGAACACTCAGCAGTAATAGTTGGCTGATGTTCCACTGTATGAAAATGGCCTTAATGTAGCTATGTGCTCCTGTATGCATAGGTAGTGAACTTGAATTAGTGAGCTCAGATTAAAACATTGCTCTTCCATCTATAAGGTTGTAGCTACAGTGGCAATTTCTAAATTGATATATTTCTTGCATTGCTTTGGATATTTTAGTCAACTTGGATCTAAAAATGGGATTTTCTCCTGTTTACTAGAAGGTAAAAATAATATATTTAGCTTGGTGGTGGGGATCGAGACTTGTAAACTTTTCTTCCTTATGAAAACCTTCAGGGAACAGTCTCTGACCATATATACTTGTCTTGTTGTCATTGCACCAATTTAAGAGGGCTGTGCTTCACCTCATACATTGTAAGTCCCACAGGGTTCGTGGACTGGCTGTATGGGGTTCTATGGTTGTTGCCTGTCATTCGGAAGCACATTTAAATGCTTTATATAAGTTATCCCTTAAAAGATATGTTACCTTTTGAAGATATTTAATTTAACATGAGATTTTAATATGTATATCTGTTCCATGTATATTAGTGGAATAACTTTGATACGAATTCTTCATTGTATCTCTGTGGATATGTAATTTGGTTTTAAAATTAGGTAAAATTATTAAACTTCTGTGTTACTAAATTAGTCCCAGCAGAAGACCGATATTGAACACAGGCAAATAATATGTACGAAGTCTGGTTGTAACAAATACTGTGTCAGACATTTTAAACCAAACCACCATAACCTCCAGCAAAACTATTTAACATATACATTGTTTTGACATGCAGTATATGCTTAGTTTTCCCCACTGCTCACTGTTTTAAGCAAACTGTGAGCGTGTGTTTCAGTAAACAAATGCCAGCAAGGTTTCTTTCCTTGGGTAGGTTAACTTAGTTGACCTTCTTAGCTGATTTCAATTGCAGTACACTATTATATTTATAATGCAGTTCTATTAGAAATACTGTTCAACTCCTGTTTCAGCTTTCTCTGTTGAGAGGGTTCTGGCAGATAATAAGGTTAAAAAAAAAAAAGGAGCTGATCAAAACAACACTTGCCGCTTTTTAATCACTTATGTATAGAGAGAGCGAGTTTCTTTTTTTGTATCGTGATTTCTTTTGTTAGAAGAGCGTAATTAAGATTTAAAGGATTAAAACCATCCCTTTTAAATTCCCAGTTACCGGAATTCGTACAAGAAGAACATCTGCATAGACATGCTGCGGCAGGGTTATCACAAGTCTTTTGCCGAGCTCTTTACTCTGATAGAGAAGTGGAATGCCTTGAGGGAGGCTTCAGGGCCTGGGTCAGCCATATGGCTGCAGAAGTCCCTAGAGGAGCAGCCTGATAAACTGGATCAGCTTCACTACTTCCTGACCAGGGCTGAGGCAGCCCAGCGATCAGGTAAATAGAGGGATTCTGGGTAATGGAGCAGCAAGAGTTGCAGCAGCGAGTGCCCGAGGGAAGATTCCAGATTGTTTCATGTATGAATTTGAAACGTTACTAGAACTTAGCACATCTCAGGCTTATTCAGCTGAACTGTATTTATAAAATAAATAATGGGTAACTCTGAATTATGAGCTTACAGTTAGTGAGACATTCAAATAAGAGGGAGTCCAGTTTGTGTGTGTGTGTGTGTGTAATGATGTCACGAGGATCGTTTTGCTACATGTATACTCATGATAACCAGCAGCTCAATTATGACCTCTTTCAGAGGTTTCATACAATCTATTTCTGTTTTGATTCTGTAATGCAGTAACTATGCTATTTTGTCATATTTTCTCTAACAATGTCAATTTTCTAAGCTGTTCTATTTACCGTATATTTTTCTACACCTCTCTGTTCTTAGGCTTCAGTAAATATTATCAGTATATAAATACTTTTAATTGCAGTTATTTTAACCTTTAGGCTACAGTCCTTCATTCAGTTATATATACTTAAATGCACTAGTGGAAATAATTGTACTGGGTTACTGCAGTAGAAAATTAAGCAAAGGCATTTGAGGTAGGAGGGAAGAGACATCATACCTGCATTCTATATTATGTTCTAATATGCCATGCTTGTTCTGATTTCTGTAATCCTAGTCCTAGCTCATTGGTTATTAGATGTCTCATCATACTGATTGCATTGATTGACACTGTACAATCTGCTTTTGAGTCTCAGTGAGAAAGGCGGACTATAAATATTGTAAATAAATTAATAGTGCTGGAAAGAAGCCAGCATGTTTGGTAGCTTAGAGCTGCTTGGAAGGAAATGGGTAGGGGCAGGGCCTTTGGCCCAGACTGTAAGTGGGAAAAGAAGTACAAGGAAGAAGCAGGAGGTGAAGCTAAAGGTGGTATAGGGTCTGGGCCCAGCATCCCACAGTTGGGGGGAATCTGAGATATCCGGATTGGTTCAATTCTGGGCATCCCTGGTAGAAGATCAGGCACTAAAAAACTTCTATTTGATAATGGAAACAAGTGGGACAGGGGCAGAAGGGGGCTAGCGTGAATCTGAATGAGAACATTTAATATTGTATTTCATAGTATATGCTGGTGTCTGTCAAAGTTTGAATGTTTGTGCTGCATTTGCCAACAGAGCAGTTACAAGCAGCTAATAAATAAATAGTTGTCACTGAAATGGTAAGCATGTACCTGAATCGTGCCACTTCCCTGTAGTGTTCACATTTCAGAATTCTCCTTTGGGAAAACTAAACAAAATCCTGCACTGAGCATGACAGGAAGAAAGGTTCTAGGCTAGCTTTCCCCGTTTGATTCGGCATTGTCTATTATTGACAACTATACAACCAATATTTTAGTTGCTTTACTGGGGCAGTAAAAATTAATCATATCTACAAGGTTGGCTGTGTGGGGAAATGATTAGTAACTAAACCATGGTAATGGTGTCTGTGAAAACTGTACTTTCGCAACTATCTCCTGATTTTTCTGGGTTCTTAAAAATACAAAGAGACTTATCCTATATAAAAAAAGTTTAAATTGCTGTGCTTTATTCATTATCTCTCACTTGTCTTGGTCAGTTTGTCTCCAAGATAATTATAGTGAGATATTGTCTTTGTGCACTGCTTATTCTTATTCACTTGAAGGACAGACCTTTGAGGGTCATATTAAAGTTCATTCAATCAAGGCTGTGACAGTAACAATAGTCAGCCGCAGGTCACTTTCTTCTCTTGAGAATTGTAGGGTACTTACCTCAACTTATTTGCATAATTTTACAAAACTGTTGCCTTGATACTCAGTATCAAAGAGAAGTTAAAGCCATCCTCTCTACAGACATATACTTTCTCCCAATTAGCTCTTTCCCCATTTTTCTTTATTTTTCCCTTATTTAATCTGTTTGTGTGGGATGATATTTTATGGAACCATTGAACAGGTGAATTTGTTTTATCTTTTACAATCCATATAACCCATTGAAATTGATGGTGGTACTGTTAACTCTGAGGATTGAAGATGCAGTATTAAGGGAATAGATTGCCTCAGCCTCATACATCTAGGGGGGCACAAATCAGTGCTTTGGATTTTGCTTCAACGACATTTACTGTACAACCAGTTTTGGTACAGGGATTTTCTTCTTGTTTAACCTGAAAATGTAATCAGCATATAGCCCTTCAACTCCTTTCCTCTTTTCCACATACCAGACAGACTAATCTATGCCTGGATAAAGAACAGAGAGACAGACCCATGATCTCAGCCAATAGTAGCAAGGAATATTTTATGGCTCACCTCAAGCTCCTGATAAAGAGTGGTGATAACTTTTGTTTTTCAGTCTCCAACTAACTTCATGTCCAAAAACCATTAAACAATGGGAGGATTCTATTTGTGAAGAGTGCCATGATTTACAAATTTATCAATTTTTTTTACAATTTTTTTACAATTTTTTTTTAAATTTCAAGGCGTAAAATCTTAAAATACTACTGAATTAAATTTTAGTATCAGATAAAGGTGGCCATAAAACAGATTATATGCATTTTTTTCCTGTGATGAAAAACAATCATTGTCACAGGATGAAATGAGAAGGAAGGGAACCCTCACATAAACATTCAATCCCTGGATCTCTCAGATTCTTAAGAAGAGCCTGACTATTGAATGTGACATGTAATGCTTAGAACTCTGCTTTTACACATAAGTGGGTTTATTTGAGCATTTGATCTAATATTTGAATTGCAGGCTTATCAGTAGGTCTGGGATAAAATCATGTCCTGCCTGCTTGCTGACCCTCACACCATACTATTCAAAGCAAAATCATGCCACCTCTCAAGTCTTCTCAAAGTAGTTTCAGAGAATAAACATAGTGCTCATCTTCCTTTAAGCCAGGCTGAGGAGCATGAGAGACTTGAAGAGTTTCAATAGAGATTTTGGGAAGGCAAGAATCACCACTTCAGGCAGATCTAATTTAGCCAGTTATGGCAAGTCACAATAGTCTGGCCAAGAGACAGAAAGAGAGAGAAAAGGTGGGGGTCAAGCCCTGAATGTCCAAGTAAAAGATGCATCTGAATGAAGAAGGAATGGTCTAGTGAATAGTTGTAAATAATAACATTCTGCCAGAATAGCAGCAACGTTCTGATGATATTGCAAAATATTTCAACACAAAATAGGCTGGACTAGTGTGAGACTATGAGAAGACAAGAGACACTGGAAAAGACAATCATGCTAGGAAAAGTTGCAGGAAAAGAGGAAGACCCAACAAGAGATGGATTGAACCTGTAAAGGAAGCCACAGCCCTCAGTTTGCAAGACCTGAGCAAGGCTGTTAAAGATAGGACATTTTGGAGGAAATTGATTCATAGGGTCGCCATGAGTCGGAAGTGACTTGATGGCACTTAACACTCTCACAGGGTGAGGCTGTCTATATAGATATTTTAAAGGTGTGTATATAAGTGGAGTACAGTGATCAGTAACGGAACATTTCTTCATTAGCCCTGTTTCACAAGACACACACATGTAAAGGTGGGGGTAGAAGATAGTTACATTATAGCAGTAATCCCCAATGTGGTGCTTGCCAAAATTAGTAGTTTTGCCAAGTTCTCTCCAAAGGCAAATGACAAAAGGGGAGAAGCTACAAATCTTGAAACCTTGGTAGCTACGGTATGGGCTGTAAGAACTGGCTTTGGCATGCTAAAATGAGATTGCTCTAGCCATTGGCTCAGCTGTTCATGTTATGAAATATTTATGAATATTCCAACTGCTTAGGTGAAAAGATCTTTGAGACCAGATAGAGCTGTTGGTTGAATGGGATGGATAGAAAGGAGGCAGTGCTTTCATGATAACCATCAACTGTTATAATGAAAAATAATAGCAATGTAATACCTTTTTATTAGGACCAACCAAATTGCCACAAAATAGTAAGAAAGGGTGAGATATGAACAAGGGGAGTGAGTAACATGAATTAGGTGTAAAAAGAGAGAGAATATGAACAAAATGCTTCTGCAAATCTTCTGCATGTGTGTGAGTAGATGAGTATATACACATACATGGGTCTGGGTATATCAAAAGCATAAATGTATGTTACATAGCTTTGATTAACAGAACATTGTCAGTTTATTTACTATTAACCTTTACTAAGGTTTACTATTGGGAAGTATTTTAGCATCTCTCAGATAAAATTATTTTCTTTTTTACTGAAGAATACTATGAAGAGATGTATTTGAACCAACTCAGTTTGGCCTATTGCTTCAACAAACCTGAAGACAGATGGTTAAGGAATTACTTCTATGAACAATGCTACAAAACTGCTCAACTAATTAAAATTGATGGTGGGAGGAAAGAAGCTGAAGCACATTCAAATATGGGCCTGGTTTATGAGGAGCAAGGTAAGTAACATGCAGTTTATATAACTGTATCAGACGTTATAGCCGAGATTTCTACAAAGGTGTAGATCAGCAGTTGTGCTTTAGAAGGCAGAATTTGGCATTTGTTGTAAAATCTAGTCATTTTCTGGCTTTCTGAGAATTGTAGGTATGTTCCATATGGGGGAAAGGCCTGTGTGATTTCCCGGTGGCTGGTTCCAATGCTGACACAGAGCTGCAGCAATGGGGCTTCCACATGGCAGGTGTTCATGCAGTTGTCCTGCCCCAGCCCCCCCAGCAGTGGCCATCCTCCATCCCATCAGGCCATTGGGTTTTTTTAGTTTTTTTTTAAAAAACCAGCAATTAACATTATTGCTATAATGTTATAACACTATGTATAATAGCATATTTAAATTCTCAGCTTTTTTTAAAGTAAGTAAACCTTGGGCCTCTTCTGTAGGAAAGATATCCCTTTCTTCTTATGTATCCTAACGGAATGAAACAGAGACTTATTTTTAATGCAAGTTGCGAATTCAGAAAAACTGTTATATGTATCAATATAAGGAAATTCAGCTGCTGATTTTTTTAGAAGCCCCTGTGTGTGTGTATGGGGGGAGAAATGCTGTGGACAGTATAAAGGAAAATAGCTACCACGTGGGTAGGAAAATCCAAACTTTCACATCCACATGGCAGCCATCCAGGTTTTACTGAGATTTCCCCCAAAACTTTGAAGTAAATCAGGTTTGAGAAAGATTTATACCCTACCTTTCTCCTCAGTGGGGGCCAAGAGCAGCTTACATAGGCTTCCTCTCCATTTTAGCCTCACAACAACCCTATGAGGTAGTTCAGGCTGAGAGTGTGTCATAGAATCCCCACTCTGCCATGGAAGCTTGCTGGTTAACCTTGTCAAAGCTTGGTCCTCAGATCCTACTCTGATATACTCTTACTACTGCACCACACTGGCTCTCTGTCCAATTTATGGTATCCAATTAGTTTCTTTTAGAATTCAGAGACCAAGAACAGATCTGTTGCTATATCTAACATTTCTATGTTTACTACAGAGGATTTATTTTCAGATACAAAGTAAGAGGAAAATATTCATTGAAATACATATTAGAACAGAAAATGGGTCAAGTTATATTTCTCCAGGAGAGAAAGCAAAGGCATGCAAATCATGTTGAATCGGTAGTTTGGAGGTGGAGGGCAGCAGGAAAGAGAAGAGGTGGTATGGTAGTGGACAGAGGGAGAAGCAGAAGTTATGGTGGCACAGATAAAGGAGGCTGGCTTGGTATTAGATTGATTTTTTGTTTCCATTTTTCAAAGCAAACATGTTTGAACCATTAACTGGGTTAATTCAGTAAGCTGATTGATGATTAAGCTTCCTTGTGGAGACTCTCGGCCGAAGGAAAAAAATGGAGAGTGGCAAATGTTAATATTGAACTAGTGACTAGATTTAAATATCTAAGACTGCTATTATCCCAGGATTTGTCCTGGAAAGCCCAATTTCAATTTATTTCTCAAAAGACATCACCATGTCTAAATGTTTCATCACATTTTTTCACATAGTAGGAGGAATATATTATCTAACAGCCAGTAGGACCTTTTTGTGAAAAATTAACCAAATGATACTTTATGGCACTGAAGTCTGGGTAGAAGGTATTTTCGAGGACATTGATTCCTTTCCATTAAAATTCCTGAGAAAAACTGGCAGATTGCCTAAATGTGTGTCCTGAATGCCTGCAGACATGAGGGCCATAGAAAGGTAGCATAGTTGAATAGGGGTTTGAGGGTCAATACTGGGCTGTTCCAGATCTGGGCCCAAAGTCACGATCAGAAGCAAAGTTCAGATGCCAAGTCAAAGTCCATTCCAAGGTCCAAGCCATGAGAGTCTTAGGTCGTTTATGCATGGGAGATTTACCTGGGGTTTGATGCTTGCTCGACCCACACTTTTCTGTTGTAAATCCAAAATTTGCTATGCACCAGCAAAGTCATTGAGTTCAAATCCAGAAGTGTCTCCCTGCCCCTTGAAAATGTTACTTTGTAATTGGCTGTATTGCTTACTGTGAGAAAAATGTCCAGCTCCCCTCTTCCCCCCCGCAGAAACCCAAGTGCCATTTTACAAAACAATTTCAAAAACCAGTGCTCTTTAAAAGGAACGGGGAGGGGGGGAGAAACCCAAGTGTTGTTTTAAAATCCTTTCTTATGAGAATGTCTGCTCAGAAAGAACTCTGGGTGGAGACAAAAATCAGGAAACATTTGTGTCCCTGCCCCTTTAAAGGCTGCTTTGTAATTGGCTGTAGTTCTTATTGTGAGAAAAATGACACACCCCAACTTCCCTCTTGTGCGCTTTGACTTATGCATAAAGATTTCACCCAGGCTGATCTCCAGGGAGATCGAAGAATTGGGTTATTACAGGAACGGTAAAACCCGGGATTTGCGAGGGCTGGTCTGAGGAAGCGTCAGCAGGCTGCCCCAGTGACAATGTGTATTGGGTATGGCTATTCTGCAAGAATTTGCAGTTCCTTCATTCAAATCAGCAGCTTGGCTAGATGCGTTCAGACTCAGGATTAAGATTCTATTTATAGATCTAGGCTCCTCTTTAGACTACAAGAAGACTTCCTTCAGAGTGACTGGAAGAGGGTGGTTGATCAAAGATTGGAACAGTTAGGCTTTAGTTCTGCTTTTTTATTATCTAGGGAGAGTGATAAAGTAGCATTGGCCTGGGTTTTAAAAAGCAATTATTAAAGCTCAATTTTAGAAGTCCACATCTGCGAGCAAGTAGAGTGTGTTTTCTTTCCTATAATGGATTAGAACCTCCGGTAACCCTTCTGGCATATTTAAAATCTTTGACTGTTCCCAGATACTGTAATATTTTTTTGGCTGCTGGATTAAATGCTGTACCATTACCAGAAATAAAAGGCCGATTTGCAGGAGTCCCTTTTTTAGAATGTTGGTGTTTTTGTAACACGGAGAATATAGGTACCTTGGTTCACAGACAGCCCAATCCTGAAGGGGGGGGCCTTATGAGGCACCTGGGGATGGCGCAGCCGTTCCACCTCCTGAGTGGCTTGCAGTGGCATGGGGGGGGAATGATTTTTCCCCAAGCCCTGTGAAACTCGCCCATAGAGTTTCATGGGGCTATGCCACCTTTTTGCAAGGGTAACTCAGTGCCCTCAAAAGGGGGTGTTCCTAGTCTGAAAGGACTTTGGCAGCTGCCCCCGGGAATACCCCCCTGGATTCTGGTGCAAAGACTTGTGCTGGAAAACTGCTGGGGAGGAGATGGTGGCGCCCAAGCCTCATGCTGCTGTGCAGCACCCCTACGCCAGTGTAAGTGCCGTTACGCCAGCGTCCATACCCATTTAGCCGGCACAAGTGGAACTTATGCTGGTGTAGGGGTCATGCCGCCTCCTCAGCAGTTCTGCCCCCCCTTTCAGGATTGCCTTTATTTAGTGAAGATAGAGAGAGATGGATAATCCTGTTGTTGCATAAGGATGAGTTTATGAACAATGATCAAAGTTTTTTCCTTTCTTCTGCGGGATACGGATCTAAATATTACTAAGTCCTTGGCTTCTTATCTTTTAGTAATTCAGCATAAAACAAAAACTAAAAAACTTTTATAATTAGGGTGGGTGTATTAGGGAAAAGGGAGATTTTTAAAAAATTATTGTGGTTAGGCTTAAGGCTATGGCCAATAAAACCGTACCATTGAAGGAAGGAAGGAGGCTTTCTTGTGGGTTGAAATGGGGTTAGGTGATGAAAAACTATTCATTGTGCATCTTTTACAGGGGGAGTACAGAATACATTTAGGGGTGGACGGTGTAAATTTCTTTACACAACATCTAAAAGCTCAAATGATTTGAAATTTAGATTGAAAGAGAGAACATTCTAAGGCTGCAGTCCCCAGTCTTTTTGAGTGTGCAGGCACCTTTGGAATTCCGACACCGGATGGTGGACACAATCACAAAATAGCTGCCAGAGGAGGCGGAGCCAGTCACAAAATGGCTGTTGCAGAATGTGGAGCCAACTACAAAATATCATGGAAAGAGGTTATGTATAACTCTAATAGTACCTCTTCAAGATTTCAGGCAGAAGCTCTTGTGTAACAGGATGGCTTTTAATGTGCACAGCCAATCAGAAACCCTGCTGGCCAAAGGAGCTCCCCCTAATCCCACCCAATTTCTAAAAGTACTTGGCAGGCATCAAGAAACGTGTTGGTGGGCACCACGTTGGGAACCCCTGTTCTAAGAGGAAGAGGGGAGAGAACAGGGGTTTCAAGTTTTTTGCTTGCTAGCCTTGCTGCTACTCTCTTACTCCCTCCATCTTTCTCCCTTTTCCTTTACTACTAATTCAGCTGCAGTTTATTGCCGTGGCCGAAAAAGATTCGAATTAAATTGGCTGTGTTGCTTTTGTTGGGTCAAGGAAAAAAGACAGTTTAGGAGCTGAACTACAGGAGGGGGAAAAAGGAGATACTGAGTCTGGACAGACTCCAGTCATTACTTTCTTGCTTAGGTCTCAAAGGTCTTTGGAACTGAGTGGAAAAGGAAGTAAGTCATTGCACCAGACATAAGCATTATGCCACAGCTGCTGGTGAAACGTCAGGAAAGAAAATTCCAAGACCACGGTTACACAGCCCGGATAACCTACAAGAACCAATTATTATCTTCCTTTCCCTTCCTCAGCTCAAGATGAGGGAGCTCACACGCTCCAGCTCTCATTCAGTAATGAAAGTGCAGGTTTTTGTCTTGGAACACCCTGCTCTGCCTGTTGTCTGCCTGATAGAATAGCATTGTGGCATTAGATGGGTGTCTTCGTCCTTTACACCACATTTGTGCAGATGCCAGTACTTGTGTGTGTGTGTGTGTTCCTGAGGATTTTCTTAAATTTTCCAGTGGAAAAACTTAGAAATTTGGGGGAGCACTAGGGGGAAAAAACATCTTATAATGTAAACATATGCAATATTTTCAATACTGTTTTAATGTAAACAAGTCTGGCGACAATATATTATAGTGTGTTTAATAATATGTTATTAAAATACTTGGGTGTTTTCAGTGTTATAAAGCTTAGCTTAATCCAAACATACCAGTTGTCCTACTTTTTTGTGATTATTTGAACAGAAACTTTCTTTTGTTTATTCCAGTTTGTTTTCTACCCTCAGCTTTTATTTTTCCCAGCTTTCAGATGGCAAAAATTAAATATACATTTGCTATTGTGGCATAGGGTACAGCAATTTGCAACTCATTCTCAAGTACTGGGTATACTTGCAGTTTTTCTTATAAAACATGTTGATATTTATATTTTTAAATTCCATAAATATGCCAATCATGCAATTTTTTATGCTAAGTTATAAATGATGCATTTTATGTTAAATCAGTAAAAGAAGATTGGATTTCATAGGAAGGTAAATATTGCATATATTTCAGTTTTTCTCAAAATTTCCATTTTTCCCGTTGCTTTAGAATTTTTGGAAATTTTACATCTCTAGTCAGCCCACAAAATGAATGAGAGGTTCTACTGATCTAGCCTTGCCTCCAGCCCTTCATCTTCCCCATCTTGTGGCTGTGTCAAATATGACCAAGTTACTCTGTTAGTCTGTGTTTAAAATATTCAGCTGACAATTTGTAGTGAATCTATTGGAACTACAGGAGATTCCCTGTACCAAATTAAAACAGCATTAACACTAAGCCACTACTCCTGTTAATCTTCCTATGGCACAATGACTCCAGTTTGAAATGTTAGTGTAAATGAAATCTTAATTTTAAAATGGTGAAGGGCAAATAGTGTGGGGAAAATAATGATATACTGGACATTTGTATTTCCAGTAGCTTCTGTCTTCATGACATAAAATAGTTGCCAAATGAATTGTTTTCGTTATTGGACTGAGAAGGGGATAATTTTAAGTCAGCGACATATACTATTTTGTAGATATTCAAATATGTAACTCCAGGAATAATACTGCTGCGTATTCCACATCATTGCAAATACTATGTAGTGTTAACCATCATTAAGTTCAGTGCTAACGTAAGAGAGAGACCTTTTCCACACAGGTTATTTGCGTTGGGTCTAATGCTGTTAGGAAGCAGACTTATTTGGATTTTACCTGAGTTTTCTTGGATCTTTACCATATCTGCTTTGGAATGAGGTTTTGGGAAGGATCGAACCAAAGCCTTAGGTGGATACTGTGGGTGGGAAAGTTTGGGTTTTCCTGGTCCTGCCTACACAGCAGCCATTTCCCCTGCCCCTCTCCCTGTGATGGCCATTCCCCACCCCCAGCTCAGAGTTTTTAAAACCAGCAATTAAAAATCATTATAGCAATCTGTGTATCAGGTTCTCTGAATTCTCAGCTTTAATTTAAAAAAATGTCATTCTCGATCCACTTCCATTGCAGAGGTAATGGGAAAGGGATATTTCCACATAGGGGCTAGATACTTAAACATTTTAAATGAAAGCTAAGAATTCAGCGAACTTGATACACAGACTGATATGATATGCAATTGCTATGCAATGCTATTCAAATGCATCCCCTCCCCAGGTGTCATGGGGGGTGGCCACTGCCCAGGGACTGGGGCAGGGAAACCATGCAGAATCCTTGTCAGCAGCTGCAGCAGGAACAGTGGGGGACACTGGAGTTAAGGCCAATATTGGAAATTCATGCTGTAGGGTGGAGATAGGGTTGCCAGGTCCTTCTCCTCCTCCGGCGGGAGGCTTTTGTGTTTAAGTTCGTGCGTGTGCGTGCTCCGTTTAATTCGTTTGATTTTAAAGCTTCACCTTGCCTTTCAGTTATTACAAAGGAAGTGGTTTTAAGAAAAGAATATAAAAATTTATATCTTCAGAGAGTAGTGTTTTGTATGCGGCTCACTGCCCTTATTAATCTTCAGCATAACCTCTCTATTTAATACATTATATGGGAAAGATAACAATACTTAAGTATCTTTAAATCTAAGGCAACGTGGAAAAATAAAAAAATTCTGTGTGAATAATGAAACATTGTATGGCAGATATTTTGAGACGTTCTTCTAAACATCAAAATGTAATGGTAGTGTTCATAGTCTTGGTTTCTGTGCAGTCCCACATGGGACTGCGCAGGCCAGCCAACGGAAGATTAAAAAGCTTCTTGAAGAGTTTCACTCCCTTCGAGCGCTCCCCTTCCCCCTGTCAGTGATCAAGCCTCAACGGCTTTTCCCGCCCAGAGATCACTTGACAGGGGGGCGGGGGAGCACTCTTCCCTCAGTTCTTATTCTGCCGCCGCGGAACAAACACGGAGCTTCAATTACTGCGATAAGTCTTGTTAAAGAAAGTGAATTTTGACAAATTTTAAACAGCGGTCTGATTCCTTTAGACCAGGATGGCTTTGTTTAAAAAATGCCGCACTTGCGGCACGAAGATGGCCACAATTGACGGTCACTTAGATTGCCTCATATGCTTGGGGGAAGGGCATATTGTGTCTAAATGTAAGGAATGTGCGCTCTTCACGCAAAAGTCCAGACAGTAGAGAGCCAGAAAACGTATGGCAGCTCTATACAAGAAATCACTATGCCCAGAGCAAGGTCGGTGGGATCACCAAATTCGTCAGGTCCTGTAATTAAAAGATTCCTGCAGAAACCCCTGAAGGAGGTTAGGGCTGCGTCTGAGCCTCCTCCAAAGAAACATAAATCTAAGAAACGCCACTTATCCCCCCCTTCGGAAATGATTAAGGAAGGGTCGCTTGGTGCTGACAGAGTTAAAGCACCCAAGACGAAGGACGCTAGACCGGCGCACACGGCGAGAAAGGGAGGTGGGGACTCAAAAGGGGAGGGAGAGAGTATGGTGGCTACGATGTTGGAGCCGATGAAGGCCCCGTCGCCGAGACACAGGTCTCCTTCCAGGAAATCCTCGGCGCCGAGAAGCAGGTCTGCCTCTCCGAGGAGGGTGCCAAGGGAGATTGAAGTGGGCTCCCCGAGGGAACGGGGAAGAAGCCCAGTAAAACGCCTGCAGAGCACGGTGATGCCTGCGTTAGGGCATCAGAAGACCCCATCACTGTCGGGGGCTGAGATTCAGCTGTCATCCTCGAATGAGGAAGACATTCACATCCCAGAGCTGATCTCCTCGGGAGAAGAGGAGGAACCATGGGAGGGGATGTCGGTACCATGGCACCTTACTCAACCACATGGATGGATGCCTTATGGATATTACCCACCCCCTTTTTATCCGGGGTATGGATTTATGGACTCTAGGCAGCAATCTTTTCAACCTTATCCAAGCTGGGAGAGCGTACAGCCTCCATGTACATCATCCCGGGTATCGGGAGGAGGAGTCGATGCCAAGCCGGTGCGACTTCAGGAGAGAGAACTACCATCGACGTCAGGCATGACAGGTCGAGGGAGAGCAGAAGCTGCAGAAATGATGCAAGGGCGCCGAGTAGGCACCAGAGACTCGAGAATGCACCAAAAAGAAAGTTGGGGCTCGCATTCAAACAAGAGGCAAGTGGACATGGAAGGGGAAGAAGAAGAGGAAGGTGAACTAGCATCTGATATGGAGTCGAAGGGCGCCTACACGCCGGCTCCAGAAGACGCTGGGGGAGATTCAACCCCCGTCTCTAATTCAGAGGACTTGAAGTCTTTTGCGGAGTTGATACTTCGCATGGTAAAATCACTGGGTATTTCTGCTATGCAAGTAGACCCCAGAACGGAAGACCCTATTATGGGTGTGCTATATAGTGCTGAGTCAGGACCACCTAAACTCCCATTAGTACAGGGAATTAAAGAAGTGGCTATGTTGGGGTGGCAGAAGCCTGCCTTTGTAGTAGCTTCAATAAAAAAGATTGAGAATCTGTATAAAGTGGCAGAGGACAACTGCGAGTTCCTGTATAAACGGCCACAGGCTAACTCGATTGTTACAGAGGTGTTGTCCGCTAATTACAAGTCAGGAGGGCATTCATCCCTGTTAGATAAAGAGGGTAGAAAGCTGGATGGCCTCGGCCGAAAATTTTACTCGTCAGCAGCACTGCGGGTGCATATAGCAAGCTTCAGCGCGCTGATGGGCAGATACCAGATGACCCTGTGGAACAGGGCATCTGAGGTCATAGATTCTCTGCCAGAGGATAAAAGATCAATCCTCACGACACTCCAGGTGGAAGGGAAAAGGCTAGGCAAACAACAGGTTGCAGCTGCAAGACATGTAGCAGACTGTTCGGGAAGGGCAACGGCCTGTAGTATCGTCCTTAGGAGACACTCATGGTTACAGTCGTCAGCTCTAACACAGGATGTTAGGGCAAGGATTGAAGACCTCCCTTTTGACATGAAATCATTGTTTTGTGATCAAACAGATGAAATATTACACAATGTGCGTAAGCAAAAGGCTATAGCTAAGTCACTGGGAGTGATCCAGCAGTCGGGTCCTTACTATAGGGCCAGACCATATTACAATCAGACCCAGGGGTACTTCCAAAACAGGTTCCAAAGGCCCAATGCATGGGGGTACCAACAATCTCAAACGAGCATTTCCCAACTCGGGCCAAGGGAGAATATTTACTCCCAGGAATAGGGGCAGGAGGGGAGGGTACTCCCCCAATGAGCAGGCTCCAAAAAAAGGAGCAGCATGACTAGATGTTCAAAATGATGTACCAGTGTTTTTTGAAAGATTGTGCAGGTTCTTCAGTAAATGGTTATGCATTTCGTCTGACTCATGGGTATTGAATGTTATACATCAGGGCTATTTTATTGAGTTTACATCTATGCCAGAATGTTCCCTGCCCCCGGTAGGGGGGGTTAATGAATGGAGAGCTCTTCACGGAAGTCACCAATTTGTTACAAAAGGGAGCGATTCAGATAATCCCGCCATCTGATTCGCAATATGGTTTCTACTCCAGATACTTCTTGATAGATAAGAAGGGAGGTGGAAAAAGACCAATACTAGATCTGAGGGACCTGAACGAGTACGTCAGGGTCAGGAAATTTAGAATGCTCTCAATAGGAGAGAATCTGCCCTTGCTGTCAACACACATGTGGTTTGCGGTCTTGAACTTGAAGGACGCATATTTTCACGTAGCGATACATAGGGATTGTGGAAAGTTTCTGAGATTCATATGCAGGGGGGGTGACATATGAGTTCACTGTACTCCCTTTTGGACTTGACCAGCCCCTCGAGTATTTACCAAGGTGGTGTCGGATTCCTGGCGACCAAAGGGTGCACCATTTTTCCGTATCTGGACGATTGGCTCATAGTGGGCCATTCGGAACGTCATCTACATCAGTCTGTAGACTTGGTTAAGGATACCCTACTAGAATTAGGGTTAATCATTAATCAGGAAAAGTCTAGATTGAATCCGATTAAGGTTACTGACTTCATAGGTGCAGTCCTGGATGCTGAGAGGGGTTCGGCATTCCTTCCCATGACAAGAGTAAGGGCATTACAAAAGATGGTGCGCGTGTGCTCAAACAACCGTTTCCAGAGAGCGGTATCTATTCAAAAACGTTTGGGCCTGATGGCCTCCACCACAGCGGTAGTACCACACGCTAGGTTACAAATGAGACCACTCCAAAACTGGTTCATTAGGGCATTCCGCATCAATATAGATGGAAAACAATGGAACAGACTGTCCATACCAAGAGTGGTCATTAGGTCACTTTCCTGGTGGGGTCAAGATACCCTACTACAGGGAATCACATTTGGAGTTGGCACACACGATGTGCAATTATTTACTGATTTCTCCCTAGGGGGTTGGGGGGCACACTGTGGAGGCGTAGTGGCTGAAGGTAGATGGACTCATAGACAATCGTCAAAACACATTAACTTGCTGGAAATGGAGGCGATTAGGAATGCACTTATTTCTTTTTCAGACATTCTTCGACTCAAGGCGGTCCTCATTGCCACGGACAACATGACCGCAAAATTTTACATCAACAAGCAAGGGGGCACAAACTCCCTAGCGTTGTGTCAAGAAGCATCCCGAATATGCTACTGGGCTATAAAACACCATGTGGACATCACGGCTATTCATGTAGCAGGCACATCCAACTGCGAAGCAGATGCTCTGAGCAGAGATTCATCTATAGACCACGAGTGGTCCATCCACAGGGATTTTATATACCCCATCTTCCACACATGGGGGGTGGCCTGGGATAGACCTATTTGCCACATCGGTAAACACAAAATGCCAAAGGTTCTGCTCCAGAGCAGGGGTGGACAGGGAATCTATGGGAGACGCATTCCAATTTCAATGGAACGAACAGCTCATGTATGCGTTTCCGCCAATCCCCCTCCTCCCGAAGGTATTAGGGAAGATCAGGGCAGACAGTGCAAATGTCATCCTCATCATCCCATTCTGGCCAAAGAGGTTGTGGTTTCCAGTGTTGTGGAAACTAGCTCGGGGCAAACACATCAAGCTCCCGAGTTCAGATTACCTCCTGCACAGAGGGCAGGTGTTGCACCACAACTCCCAGACGTTCCACCTGACGGCTTGGAGAATAAGGTTGTAGGAGACTGGTCGGTTAGAGTAGCAGAGGTTCTGACAGCCTCTAGAAAACCGTCCACAAGACGGGCTTATGGGTTAAAATGGAATAATTTTGTTACATGGACTTCGGGTAAAGGAGTATCACCTCAGAATTGCCCCCTACCACTAGTTTTTGAATATCTTCTATCTCTTAAAGATAGAGACCTCTCTCACTCATCGATCAAGACTCATTCGGCAGCCATTTCAGCTTTTCATGAGGGGGTGGGTACATTGTCACTTTTCTCAAATAAAATGTGTAAAAAAATTCTAAAGGGTCTGAGTAACCTATTTCCACCAGTTAATAAACCTCTGCCCCAGTGGAGTTTATCATTAGTTTTGACACGGCTGATGTCAGCACCGTTCGAACCTATGGCCACTTGTGACCTCGCAAAGCTGTCATTTAAAACAGCGTTCCTGGTGGCAATTACTTCAGCAAGAAGGGTTGGTGATCTCAGGGCTCTGAGGTATGATCCACCATTCACAAAAAAAATTCCTAACAGAGTGGTCTTACGACCTAGCATAACTTACCTGCCAAAGGTGGTGTCCAAATTCCATCTGTCCCAAGACATCACATTACCTGTTTTCTTCCAGGATCCTCAGTCGAATGCGGATAAAAGGTTGCATACGCTTGATGTGCGCACAGCGTTGCTTTTTTATTTACAGAGAACCAAACAATTCAGACTGGAGAATAATCTTTTTATTTGTTTTCAAGGCCCTAACAAAGGTAAATCAATTACCACCCAGACGTTATCCAGATGGGTGGTCTCCGCAATTAAACTGGTGTATGAAGCAGCAGGAGTGGAGTGCCCCTTACAGTTATGTGCGCACTCCACTAGAGCAATGGCTGCGTCCGCAGCATTCTCCTATATCCACAATGTACAGGGGGTCTGCAAAGCAGCGACATGGTCCTCTCCGATGACGTTCATCAGACACTACACCATTGATGTCGATTCCCGAGCGGAGGCATCTGTGGGATGGGCAGTGTTGACATTGTTGTTTCGGTGACAGCACACACCCACCACCTATGATGGTAAGCTTGCTATTCTCCCATGTGGGACTGCACAGAAGCCACGACTACGAAAAACAGCGTTGCGCTTACCTGTGACTGTTGTTCGTAGAGTGGTCTTCTGTGCAGGCATAAATCCCTCCCTCCTGTCCCCGCTGTGGGCTGTCACCGTTGTGTGTTCAGACCCTTGGCGGCAAATGGAGAACTGAGGGAAGAGTGCTCCCCCGCCCCCCTGTCAAGTGATCTCTGGGCGGGAAAAGCCGTTGAGGCTTGATCACTGATGGGGGGGAGGGGAGCGAAACTCTTCAAGAAGCTTTTTAATCTTCCGTTGGCTGGCTTGTGCAAGCACAGTCCCATGTGTGCCTGCACAGAAGACCACTCTACGAACAACAGTCACAGGTAAGTGCAACACTGTTTTTCCACTTAAAGAACGGATATAAGTGTAAGGCCTATTTTTATTAACTTTTTTTGCATATGGAAGTAAAGCATTGTTAAAGAAGGTGGAAAAATACTTGCCTTGCTCTGATGGAGTAATTTGTGACAGGAGACTCCACAGGATTCCTTAATTCAATCAAGACTAAAAGAATTAAACCATAAGGCTGTATGAAAGGTTTAAAGAATTTTGGATTATTATGTTCTGTCTAGGTTATTCTTTTCCTTGTCCATACACTTTTCAATAAAGCACATTTAGATACATTTTTTTTCAGGAAATGTACCTGAACAGTGCAATCCTTATGCTGTCTCTGAATGGTTTAGAATACTGACTAAGCCCTATGACAGTGACTTGCAGACTATAACTGATACCACACCGGCCCTGCACCACTGTAACCCTGGCACAGAATTGGGCAGCATGAGAGGAGTGGAGAAGGCTGGTATCTTAGGCCTCTCTAACATGCTGCCTGCCCTGGGTAGCATTACTTATCAGCAACTGTGCTTAACTAGAAAAAATATCAGAGAACTGATAGAAAGTGAAATCCCCCCCCCACACACACACACACATACCTTTGTCCGCTCCTCCATGTCATGATGCAGCTTAGAGTACCAATATTTCTGTAGCCATTCACAGCTTTTTTGAGCACTCTATAATATCAACTCCAGCCAGGACACCCATAGCTCAGAAGAGCGACATGGGGCTGCGTCTCTCTGGCTCCATATTGGGCACATCTAGAATGTACACTGGGGGACTTGGTTGATTGGAACTCCAGAGAAAGGACCCTTTGCACCAAAAGGGAGCACTTTACACCAACAGTCAAGGCAAAGCGCAAACACTGTTGTAGCGAATTTTTAACAGTTCTCTCCTCAGAATTCTTACAGAGACTCCTCCTCTGGACACAAGCATCAAAGTGTAGCCCCCACTCCTCCAAGTGGGGTTGCAAGGATAATGCACCTCACACAGGTAAGCAAGTTCCTCAGACTTTAATTGCTGCAAATGTTTCTTCATGCCCCCACCACATGTACCTACTCTGTAATTTCATCAGCAGCCCATTCTCCCTCAACAGTTACTATCAGTAAGTGGATGCAGTGTACAAAGGGAGTGCCCCCTCAGATCATGCATACATGTTGGCAGCATATCACCTTATTGTCAGCAGGACACCATGTTGTGGAGGACATAGGGAGGTTGCTGTGGCTCAGTGGTAAGAGTATCTACTTGGCTTGCAGAAGGTCCCAGGTTCAATCCCCAGCATCTCCAGTTAAAGGGACTATGCAAGTAGGTGATGTGCAAGACCTCTGCCTGACACCCTGGAGGCTACTGCTGGTCAGAGTAGACAATACTAAGTTTGATGGACCAAGGGTCTGATTCAGTATAAGGCAGCTTCATGTGTTCATATGTGAACCATAGGTTTTTATGAAGAACAACCACTCCTTTACTTCTACTTGCTAACATTTATAATACATATTGCCTTGCAGGGTCATATTCTCATTGTGCAGCCCTAGCATGAACTGCAGACACACGTACAGTGCAAATCCCTACAAGGAAGGGGTCAGTATTGCTTCAGTGGGTACACTATTTCCCCAACAAGTATATCTCACAGTGTGGGAATCCCCAAGTGGGGGGGAAGAGCTGAGAGATGCCAGAGCACCATGCTGTTTATTCCTACTATGGAACATTACGTATTTCTATCCTTGTGTCTCTCTTGGCAGATAGCCATCCAACTGGAATGGAGACTCTAGGATGGATCCAGTTTAATGTAGTGGCTTGACCTGATGAACCTACAACAAGATCAACAGCCACAATGATCAGCATGCATCTAGCTGCTCTGGGGTTTCCTGCTGTCTTGTTCTAGCCTGGCTTCTGAACCTTTACAAGCTGCTGAAGAGTTGTCTCTCTTGAGGGCATACAGTAATAGGGAGAGCTCTGATCTTGTAGTCTGTCAGCACAGCTGTCAAACACAGGAGTCTTGCTGGAACAAGAAGGTTGGCAACCCCTAGACTGCCTTAGTTTTAATAGTCCTGATGAATAAGTTTGTGGATTGGTCACAGCTTTTCCTCTGTTTAATTGGGGTTTGGTTGATAGGGACCTACTACCTTCCCGTGATCATGACCTCAGCTGTCTTCACGCTGAGAGGGAATCGATGTTTGCATAATTGTGTTGTAGCAAGGGGAAGACGCCTCAGGTTGCACAATCCCACGATCACTAAGCCATGCAACCTGCATGATGAAGGTGGGTGGTGGGGAGTGGTGGGGCACGAGAGCTGATGGGGATGAGCAGGAGTAGGTTGCAGTCAAGAACTTCCTCTCTCCAGCAAAAAGATGGTTCTTGGGGAATCGCCCACTAAAATGATAGTTGTATGGGGGCGCCAATCAGCATGAGACCATGATTGTGCTTGATGATGTGAAACCTAAGCTGTGCCTGGGAACTCAATCAATCGTCAATTTAAATATAAAAAATGGAAATGGGCAACCCAACTTATACCTGAAGTTTGGTTAAATTAGGCACACATACTAACCTTCACATTACAGGTCAATTATGAAACAATGTTGTATACATTTTCTTCTAATTTCGAAACCACTTTTGAGGAAACTGAAGTGGTTTGGCTTTGTGTCTTGTTGTCGTGTGCATACTCAGCCATCTCAGTCCACAGTGCTGACTGGGGCTAGTTGCTTCCACTTCTGCTGGAGAGCCAGAGCAGGTAATCCTTCCTCTTTCCTTGCTCTTCCAGACCTTCTTAGAAACAATGCAGCAAACTTTGCATGCTTCCCAAACTCTCACAAAATTGTTTCCTCTCATGATGCCTTCCTGTGTTGCCAAGGCAACCAGAATGGTGGTGGAACTCACATGAGAGGAAGGAATTTTTCAAGAGTTTGGGAATCCCTATAGGTCATGCGTGGCTTATTGTCATGTTTGTGAAGGAGCTGGAAGGATTAACTGATCTGGCTACTGGGGGATGCAGTGCTGGCAAGGTGGGAGGCAGAAGAGAAGACTGACAATGGGCGGGTAGGACTTGTTCATCCTAATCCTAAATTTATTGCTGAGGTGAATACCTGAGTTGTGGATCTAGCTTTGCCCTTTTGGTGATGCATAATGTATGCAGACATTTTGGATATTCAGACATTCCATCTATTGTTGTAATCTTGCCAGTGTAAATGTTTTACAAATACAAAATTTTGACATCACCCTCATTTATCTGTTTGTTATTTCTTGTCCATTTTTGTCACTATGAGTCAGGGTAGTCTGTGCTACCCTTTTTAAGATAGTTGCTTAATGTTAGATGGAAGTCAGATGCTATACCCTATTCGAAACCCATTTTAGAAAGTTATTCTTACTTTGAGAATTGATACCAGCACACAATCCTTTACTGTAACATAGCATGTGTTTCATCTTTCCAGTTTCCATAAAACATGTAACTATTTTAATTAGCAAATGGAAGTTTGACTTTAGATGACAATATGAGAGGTTCTACAGTATGTTAATGTGGAATGACTCTGGTGCATTTCCCTGCCATTCCATGGCCAGAGGGAAGCACCCATAAATCCAGAGTGACAAGTCTGAAGAGCAGCATGATTGAAAGACTTATTAGATTATTCAGTTCATCTCCATGCAAGCACAGGATTTTTTTTTTCAGATAAAGGATGTAATCTTATTGCACTGAAGTAATATATTGCTATAGATATTGAACTGACAGCTATTAGCTTGAATTGATTCCACAATGATTATTTGTATCTACAGTTTAGATGAATAATATATTGAAATCTACAAATGGTGCTGTATATGACATGGCAGAAAAGTATGTAGATATTTCGTTATCCTTTTAATCTTAACCATGCTAAAATACATGCAAGGGCTAAACTTCATTGGGACTTTAACGGATTTAAAGGATTTGTCATGGAACAGCCATGTCTATCACTGTTTTGTTCATATTATAAAATGATATTTTTAAACATTTTTAAGATAGGGAAGCAAATACTTGCAATGAGCAAAATTTCCATTTTTGCAGCATGTACAGAAATTTCTGCTAAGCCAGTCACTTGGGTATGTTCTGATGCTTGCTAGCAGGGGTACAAATATCCTAGAAGGGGCTGGGCCAAACCTGAGAAATGCTCTGTTTGCCCTATACTAGATGTTCTCGATCCGTTAAACAGAGGACCAGAGGCCAAAATCCAACACACAAACAGCTAAAACAATTCTTTTGCAAAATATTGTCGAAGGCTTTCACGGTCAGAGTTCATTGGTTCTTGTAGGTTATCAGGGCTGTGTGACCGTGGTCTTGGTTTTTTCTTTCCTGACGTTTCGCCAGCAGCTGTGGCCGGCATCTTCAGAGGAGTAACACTGAAGGACAGTGTCTCTCAGTGTCAAGTGTGTAGGAAGAGTAATATATAGTCAGAAAGGGGTAGGGTTTGAGCTGAATCATTGTCCTGCAAAAGAATCAAAGGTAATGTGCTAATCATTGTCCTGTAAGTATCAAGATAATGTGCTAATGAGGGTGTGGTATGTTAATATGGAACCATTGTATCCTGAAATGATCTGTTAATGTGTGAATCCAAAGCTAATCTGCATGGCTATTGTGGACTGTAGTCTTTGTTAGTCTGGAGGTTTTCAGGACAGGAAACGAAGCCTTATTCATTCTTAAACTCTCTTCTGTTAAAATTGTTCTTTTATCCTTGTTTGTCCTTCACTGTCCTTCAGTGTTACTCCTCTGAAGATGCCTGCCACAGCTGCTGGCGAAACGTCAGGAAAGAAAATACCAACACCACGATTACACAGCCCGGATAACCTACAAGAACCAATGAACTCTGACCGTGAAAGCCTTCGACAATAAAAATCGGAAAACTCAGGAAAAACAGTCTCCCATAGGAATGGTATTCTTACCATTTATTAAAGGAGTCACTGATAGGATGGAGAAACTTTTGAAAAAACATAACCTACAAACAGTGTTTAAACCCACCAAGAAAATACAACAAATGCTACGATCAGCAAAAGACAGAAGAGACCCCCTCACCTCTGCAGGAGTATATCGTATACACTGCAGTTGTGGACAAGTTTACATCGGGACCACAAAACACAGCATACAAACAAGGATAAAAGAACATGAAAGATACTGCAGACTTGGCCAACCTGAGAAATCAGCAGCGGCTGAACATGGACTGACACAAACAGGACACAGGGTCTTATTCCAAGTTGTGCTGATGTTTATGGAATAAGACCCTGTGTCCTGTTTGTGTCAATTCTACCAAGACTGGACAATTCTACCAACTATTTTGTCAGATTACACAGAGAAGCCATTGAAATTCATAATCATCAGCACAACTTTAACAGAAAAGAAGAGAGTTTAAGAATAAATAAGGCTTGGCTTCCTGTCCTGAAAACCTCCAGACTAACAAAGACTACAGTCCACAATAGCCATGTAGATTAGCTTTGGATTCACACATTAACAGATCACTTCAGGATACAATGGTTCCATATTAACATACCACACCCTCATTAGCACATTATCTTGATACTTACAGGACAATGATTAGCACATTACCTTTGATACTTTTTGCAGGACAATGATTCAGCTCAAACCCAACCCCTTTCTGACTATATATTACTCTTCCTACACACTTGACACTGAGAGACACTGTCCTTCAGTGTTACTCCTCTGAAGATGCCTGCCACAGATGCTGGCAAAACGTCAGGAAAGAAAAAACCAAGACCACGGTCACACAGCCCGGATAACCTACAAGAACCAATAATTCTTTTGCATTTGTTGGGCTCAGAGAAGGACAGGAGCATGAGTGGAAAGGGAGCAGCTTTCCCTCACCTGCCACAGCTTTCTCATTTACAGTTGCTAATGGTAAGGATGACAGTGTGAACAGGAGTGAATTAGGCTTGCTTGGGTTGTCAGTAGATTGAAATCAATCAACGAGCTAGACATTTAGGAAACCAGGTGTATGCTCTACTATTTACACTCAGTGGGGTCTATAGTTTGATTCTGTGAATCAACAACATTGTGCTTAATAAAAATGCATTAATTACAAACATCTCGCAGAACCATGTGTATATTTAAAATATGAGAGTGACACACTGTGCCATTACGGTTGCTGGGTAAAACCACTCCATAGACAAAAAGGGGGATTCCAAGCATGCTGTTAAGGAAATAGTTCTCTCCTTAGTATAGGAGGCCCAAGAAAAGGATCTGTCCTTCTTGCCACACTGTCACAGGAGTAGGAAGGATCAGATAACCCTTTTAGAAATCACATGCAAAATTATTTCAATGGAAGATACCATGCCTATAAGCTGTATACCCAGCTTATATCCGCACATACCCAGGATACCTTGGTTATACTGCTAACTGGACAGCCCAAGCCTGGAGGAATCAGAGATGGACTCTGGTTTCATCACATAGTGACCCAGCTAATGCTGCCTGGCAACCACCTGGAGTCCCACCACCACCCTGAAGTCTATTTCCCTGCTCATTAGCCATCCATTTTCTGCCATATATCCTGCTTCCTTTTAGGCCATATGCTCCCTTTAGGTCACTCTTTCTATGGAAGTAAAGGATATTGTGGTGTGAGAGAGTGGAGGGAAATCCTATAAGAAGCAAGGGGCTGCTTAGATTGGAGGAATCAAACTTGTACAAGTTGTGCAGAGAGGTCTGGCTCCTCTTCTGAGTAGAAAGGAATGGAAGGGGAGGGGCTTCTGCAGATACATGCTTAATGCTTATTTACCCCTTGCAACTCGACATTCTCTGAAGTGGCTTACAACATATACTACATAAGAAAACCAGAATAAAAAAAATTACCATACATGAAAACACATAAAAATAAATAACATTACAGCACTGCTATCATCACCATCAACTGAAGTGATCAAAAGTCCCACAGCAATCCACACAAACCTTTAGAAAAAAGTACCACCTTACAAGCTTTATGGAATCTGATTAATGATGGAACACCAAAAATTTTTGGACAAAACTGAACAAGTGAGAGCTTGCCACTTCAGATCAAACACCATGATAAGAAGGAAGGATGTGCAATCCATGTTGCAAGGAGGCTCTCATCTGGCATGTGGATCTGATAAAGGGAGAGGTGATCCTTGAGGTTTGTGGGTACCAGATTGTTATGGGTACCCGATTGTGAAGGGCTTTATAGGCATCTTGAATCTATCAGCATCTTGAATTTGGCCTGGAAATGCACAGGCAACTGGTGACATTGTGGTATAGGTATAATATGTACTCTTCATCTTGTACCTGTACGCAGATGTGCCACAACATTTGGTACCAACTGAAATTTCCAAGATCCTTTCAATCTGTGTTTTCATGTCATCTTCCATTTTCTCCATGACAAAAATGGTTTCCCTGCCGTCATCTCAAAGGATGGCAGAAGAGATGTAGGCAGGGCAAATATTAGGGTGTGTGAGTCATGCATTTCATCTCTGAGTGAGCATATCCCTGCCTTCTTGTGAGGTAAGACACTAATTTGTAGGCAGGTTGTTGTGGTTCAAGTAAAAAAAAAGTCTGACTTTCTCCTCTCCCTCACTTCTCTGACTCATATCTCATTTCCAGCTTTCTCTTACCTCTCTTGTGGGGACGTGTTGACTCTGAGAGAGGCTGAGTAAGCAGGGAATGAAATCTCTAGTATGGTTGTTGAGAGGAAGTGATAAGTGCATGCTCTAAATGACCCCCATTCCTTATCTGATGTAGACATCACATTGGCTTTGATCCAGCTTAAATTTTACAGTGGCAGAATGGAACTTTCCTGCCTCTCCCCCGTTGCAACTCACTGATCTTCATGAAATGCTGTTCCTGAGGGTTACAGTACCCTGAGGGATGACAGGAGGGGTATCTGCAGCAGGAAGGTGAGAAACAGCATTAATTTGCTAATTTATACTGGATCCAACCCATAGTTTCTGCCTAGTGCATGCTCTGTTGCTGGAAAGTCTTCACTCAGCATATTAATACCTTATCTTTATTATTAGATTGACGATTTACAAGCATGTTATTAGATATTCCAATTGCTATGTGCATGATAATATGTACATACAATAATATTTAAAATGAAAAAAATATAACATTGTTAATCACAAATGTTTGTCTCGTTAACACTAGCCAAAGTCCAAGATCTTTTTGTGGGAAAATATAGCCTGTAATTCAGAAGGTCCATGCATGTATCACACCTAATTGTTTTGTCTGTTTTTTGCCTCCATTCAGTCTCCAAGCCGTGATTTGTGCTCAGCTGTGTTCAAGGGGCAGTTTGGTGACGGGGCACGTGAACAATATCAAGGGAAACTGGGGAGGGGGGCTGGAATTCCACACAGAGGGAAACGCTAAATCCCCAAATCTCTTTTAGAACTTGCGGGAGTTAAGAAAGCAGTTTGGGTTTCTCCAGCAGTAGCTTCTAAAGAGAAAATTCTGTTTTTTTAAAAAAAAAAATTCAGGTGCCCATTTGGATCATAATTAGGTTCCATCCCTAAAGTCTAATATATCTTTAAACAAGGCCGCAAATGAAATTTATTAAAACTTCAAATGAATTATTTCATTGCTTTTTTAAAATTCATTTTCCCACTCTTCTCTTTTAAGTCTGTTACTGACACTGCTGCTTGTATTTTACCTATCTGCTTCCATGGTGTTTTAATTATTTACTGTTTAATGAGTAGTACTGAGATCATGAAGTTTCATTCAAAGCGTCCTGAACTGAATTTTTTTTCCCTTACTTTTGCTTCAAAGCTTCACAAGGTTTTGGAAACCTCCATTAGAACTTGCAGCTCTTGTGATACAAAATAAACCTTTCGAAAGGCAAAGTTGATTGGCAGTAGTTGGCAAGTTTTTGTGCCAGAGATGGCCTTTTCAGCGGGACCGCCGCAAAGGACACATCTAATTATCGTGGCTGTAGAAAAGCTTTGCTGTAAATTGCTAATGTTTCTAGTTATTATAATTATTATAAATTAATAAATCCAAAGTGCGGCACCATCCAGTCAAAGATAAGCACTTTTAAACTTGTCCATAAGTCTATCGTGGAAGATGTACATGCTTAAATGTACCCCCTGCTAATTCACAAGGATTTCACGTTGCTGAATTGGGCTGCTAACTTCAGTTTTCAGTGGCCAAATTTGATAGCATTTCTGAATTAAGTCTGACTGCCAAAATGCCTATTTTAAGTACTTTACTTTTTGTAATACTGTGACAGATCTCCCAAAAGAGGATACTCCTGGCCCCACTGTCTAGGGTACTTCCTCATTATTTACCTCATTATTTATTTATTTACACTATTTGTAGTCCAGGTGACTGGTCTTCTGCCTAGACTGTTGCTTGCACAAGACTAACTTCTCTCCTCTTTGTATTGCTTCGCAGTTTCATAGAAATCTTTTCGTGTGTTTTGATTTAATGCATTTATGCTCTATGTAAAAAGGTAAAGGTAGAAGTCTCCTGTGCAAGCACCAGGTCATTCCTGACTCATGGGGTGATGTCACATTCCCAACGTTTACTAGGTAGACTTTTGTTTTTACGGGGTGGTTTGCCAGTGCCTTCCCCAGTCATCTTCCCTTTACCCCCAGCAAGCTGGGTACTCATTTTACCGACCTCGGAAGGATGGAAGGCTATGTACACTCTTGATTTTACCACTATGAGTTTTTGATTAACATTGTCTGGACTGCCAGTTCAATATGGCGTTTTAGTTCTGTGGCAGGAAATACAAAGTTGAATCTATTTGGAAAGGACTTGGTTATTAGCATAACCATAAAAAAACTTTTTAATAGCACTAAATATGTATTTGGCTAAACAGAATATAAATACACTTGAATTCAAGACTTTATCAGTTAATTATGATCTTTCTTACTATTGAATATTGATTCCAAACAGTTTTTATCTACTGTGCAGTAACTTATACCACAAGATTCCAGCATTTCTAGATTTAATTGTACTAAATAGTGTACATGAGTCTCTATACCTCAGTGTCTACAAGATTTCCATACAGTGTTGACACTATATAAGAGAGCTGCTGAACAAATGTGCCTGTAACTCTTCTCGGATTATTTTTATGCCATTGTTTTCAGCTGTTTTACTTTCACTGCAAAATGTAAAGTCTGGTAGAGAGGGAAATAATTAGCTGCGCTCAGTATTGCTGAGACATGAAGCTGGAACAGGTCAGTCAGTTATCTTGCAGATTGCGACATTTTAAATTACCGTACCTGAATAATACTCGAAGCAATCTTTGGACCTAATTAACAGCTTATCTAATTAATGTCAGATTGTATTATACAGACGTAAGACATATTTGCATTTATTTACTAATTTAATATAACATTCATGCAATCACCTATCTTTATTTTTCTGTATTGGAAACTTCAAATTTGTGTACTGTTTTCTTAAGTGGAGTAACTCTTCTTTTGCTTCCCCTGCCTTCAGGTAATCAATGTGCTGCTGAATGAGTTCATTTTAATGCATTCAATCATGCCTCTAATGTTTGTAGCTTACGGGCGCAAGCATCAGTAATGCAGGAATGTTATATGGCTTTAGTTTGGGCCATTTCATAAAATATTCATGGAATCAAAAATGTGCATCAAAATAGCGTCTGGGAGAATTACATTTATGTGCCTGCTTTTATGGCAGCTTCACATTTAAACCCATTTGTGTTAATATCTAGTCAATCTTTCTGTTAAAAAATAGTGCAGAATGTTAGAGATCTTATACGTTCTCTTTTTTCAGTTCATATTTGCCTAAGATATTTCTTACTTAATAAAATAGGTAGAATAAGTGTAAAAAAATAAAGAAAAGTATTCAGAAAAATCATAGATATATATGTGTGGTGTGTGTTTTCTATTTATTGCATGCAAACTTTTTAACCCCTACCCCATTTCCACCTACCCCCAAAAGGCCCAGGAAGGATGTTTTTCTATCAACTCTGTTAGATTGTTGTTCAAACTATAACCTTATTTAAGAGACTAACAGAAATCCTTTGTACTCAAATTTCTTGTTTCTATGAAAAATGAATGATTTATGATATTTAATTCATTTTAATGTGATGTGTTTGCATTAATATAATTGTTTAGAATGGGACCTCCTATTGAAAGAAACACGTAGTTATACGTCATTTTAGCTATTAAAAAGAATTGATTACTGATTGTTAATTTGATGCTGTATCCTGGGGCCCTGTTAAATTCTGACTATTGTTAGCAATGCTTTAGCTTTTGTTGTTGACTCATGATTGTGTATTAGAAGTGCTGCTATTTTTTAATTTGAAATTTATGTTACATTAGTGGGTTTTTTGAAAACCTTGCTTGGGGAAATTGAATAGCTAGATCCTTTTTAAATGACAGCATGAATAGCATTTATGTTTAGGTATTTAAACTTTTTTTTACAGATTTTCTTTATTCAGTGGAGCTACTATCCAACAAAGGCTTATGCACAGAGAAGTGATTGTGCTTAAGCACTTCTAACTTTGTATTGGTTTGTTGCTCAGATATTTGGGAGATATTTTGCATTTTTCTTCCACTCATAATTTTCTCTGCAGATAACTGATTTCTTTTAAATGCTGGCTTTGAAAATGTAGAACCATACATTTTGGACTTTTTGGGTACCTTGTAGCTTTTGCTTCTGAATACTCCTCATTCTTTTTCTAATATTTCATTAAATCTAATGCTGAAACACATTGTTAGTAGCAGTAGGTATTTGCAAAGAAATTGCAGTAATAGTATTTAACATTTCAATTAGCTTTTCTAATTTAGCACAAATCAATTCTAACTTTTAGTGTGCTTGTGAAACTCTGAAAACTCCATTTTTCTATTTTTCAGAGATCTGATTCAGATATTACATAACTGTCTCATTCTTGCAAGTTGTCACAATTATCCCCAAGTGACCAGATGTAATGTGTGAATCAGATGATTCAGAAGGCCAGAAACAACTTCTGAGATTATGGGTGATTTTTTTTCATACTCCCAAACATCTTGACATCCCCAAATGCCTGCTTGGATTAGTAAATATATTTTGTGAACAGTTGATGAAGTTGCTTCACTGCCAGGGGCACCTGTGATTGTGTGCGCGTTTTCCCAGTGGATAAATGATGTTTCTGTTGCCATTAGTTGTGACTATCTCACTTACTACTTATGTGAGCATGCATTTCACATAGCAAAGCCAATATGGGGAATTAACAGTGCCATCCTAAACAGAGTTACACCCTTTTAGGTCCATTGACTTAGAAGGGTATAACTCTGCTTAGCATGGCACTGTAAGGCAACAGTCCCAAGGAGACTTACTAGGGAGTAAGTCCCATTAAACTCCTTGGGATTTATTTCTGAGTATACATACTTAAGGTTGCACTGTAAGAAACATAAAACCAGCCTTTACTTTCTTGCTTTAAATCCTTCTAGCTGTTACTTAGCATCTTCTCTCATGTATAATTGCCCAGATTTTTATCCTGGTGTTTTCCTGCTGTCTTGAACTCTTTCATTTTGTTAGTTATCTTGGCACTCTTTTAATCAGAATCATTGTCCCTGTTCTTTAATGCTTTGTAGTTTGTTCTTTAATGGCTCTCAGAGTTATGAGCGTGAGAGGTGTCAGCTCAAGATCACAGTTTCTAGTTTAACATATTAAACTGACTGCCCCCTCAAATAAAATTTGAATTTGAAAGTGAATTTGCTGAATTGAGTCACCAGATTTAGCCCTGAAAGCCCATATTTACATTTAGCCAACATTTATGCCCAGTGGGCAGTCAAGAACGCAGTGTATTTTGGAAGACTACGTGAAATGGCTTTGCTTTGATGTCACAGAAGATAGAGATGCTTTAGATCAGTGGTTCCCAACCTTTTTTTGACCAGGGACCACTAGGACTTTTTTGTTCGGTGCAGGGACCCCAAGGTCCAAAATAAAAATTCTGAGAATTTGAAAAATAAACTTTAATCATAACTGTTAGTTGAACATTAAACTTAGAATAATATTTGAATATATATTTTTATAATAGAGAACTTTTAACTGAAAATATTAATTTATTATGGGTTTATAACTTTGTTTCGCGGACCTTAATTTAGTTCTCGTGGACCCCTGGGGGTCCGTGGACCCCCGGTTGGGAACCAGTGCTTTAGATGAAGAAGAAGAGAGAAGAGTTGGTTTTTTATATGCTGACTTTCTCTACCACTTAAGGCAGACTCAAACCGGCTTACAGTAACCTTCCCTGCCCCTCCCTACCTCAGACACCCTGTGAGATAGGTGGGGCTGAGAGAGCTGTGACTAGCCCAAGGTCACCCAGCTGACTTCATGTGTAGGAGTGGGGAAACAAATCCAGTTCACCAGATTAGCCTCCGCCGCTCATGTGGAGGAGTGGGGTATCAAACCCGGTTCTCCAGATCAGACTCCACCGCTCCAAACCACCGCTCTTAACCACTACACCATGCTGGCTAGACATGCAACTCCATTGTTTGCCAACAATATTTTTCATGAAGTTTTATTTATTTATTCGCATTTTCAGCAAACTCCAGTGTACAACTAGGTAAGTGGAAGACGCATGAATCAAAGTGCCAGGTTGCTTCGAGATTGTTTAGAGAAGCCCAGATGAAAATTGCTGTCTGCAAGCTTTTGCTCACTTCATGGGGCTTGCACCACTTGTGCATAAGTGAAGGAGTGATTTCAGTAGATTCTCTATTCTACAACACACACCCCTGCTTTGTACCATTCTGATAGACCACCTGACCCTCAGGAGTGGCTTTTCAGGGGCATCAGGATAGGGTGCCCTCACTCCATCTGAAGCCTTGGATTTTCCTACCCATGGTTTCTTTGCCTGTGATAAATTCATGATTGATCTTGAAAATGTAGCTGTTTTGTACAGGAGTGTTTAATCTATCAGTTGATAGCTTTTAAATAGCAGTTTTTTTAAAAAATAATAATCTTATTTGATACTGTTTCTTGGGACTTCTGCAGTGTTGACACAGTTTAAAAGGTAACTTTTAGAAGTTTTCTTTACCAACTATCTTTTGAAGGCATAGGGTTTGTGGAAATAACCTATTTCTGTTCAGCCCTTACATCTAATTTTGCTGGCATAAACAGAAGATGTTATTCTCAAAAAGATTCACTTTTAAGAGGCAGTTTGTAAAGGGATAAATTTTATAAGGTTTATATCAAATCTTATTTGCTTTATAACTAAATAGAAATACTGTTTGTTTAGAAACAGGGGATTTTGTAATATATTTCCTGCTAATTTGAGTCACTTTCATTTCTATATTACTAGGTGCAATGTTGAATAGGAAACTATAGAGAGAAAATAGTTATATTGTGTTATCTATCTAGAAGCCTATGCACATTAAATTCAGAGCTAGTATCATGAAATGATTGGACTAGAATTAAGGGGACCAAAGTTCAAATCCCTACTCAGCTGTAAAGCTCGAGGGGTTGTATTCTGTCAGCCTTATCTACCTTTCAGTGGAGTTGTGAGAATGAAGCAGAGAGGGAGGAAGAAAACCACTCTTGGTTGTTTGGTTAAAGGACAGGATAAAAAGTAATTCTTTGAAGTGCATTTATCCCTAGTAGCATATGGAACTGTGCACACAATGTATTTCATTAATTTGAAAGGACTTCTCCAGGATACAAACCACACAGATAAATTTTGGGCAGTAGTGTTGAATAAGAAGCATGGGAATAGGGCATGGTAGGATACAGAGCGACTCCTAATATTGTGATTTTCATCCTGAGGGTCCAAGTGTAAAGCATCCCGCTATTGCATGCCTATGTTGCTGGACTAGATCCATCGTTTCCCCCTCCCCACCATACACAGTAGCTGTATGTATTTATGAGTGTATAGGCAATCTTTTCAGATAACTTGTTAAGGTGGCTAACAAAGTAAAAACAGTAAAAACCAAGATTTTAAGGGGGTTGAATCACCTCCATGTGGAATGGCTGAAGAATCTGGGACTTTTCAGTTTAGAAAAGAGACAATCAAAAGAGAACATGATAGAGCTTTATAAAATTATGCACAGGTTGGAGGCAGTTGACAAAGAGAACTCCTTTTCTTTTCCCTCTCCCAAAATACTAGAACTTTAGGGCATCCAATTAAGCTGATGGGAGTAGATTCAAGATGAAGAAATACTTTTTACAGAATGAGTGATTAAAATCTGGCATTCAGTGCCAGAGGCTGTAGTGATGGCTACAGGCATAGATGACTTTAAAAGGGAATTAGATGGATTGATGGAGAATAGTTCTAACAGTGGCTACCAGCCATGGTGACTAAAGGGAACCTCCACATTCAGAGGCAGTAAACCTCTGAACACAAGTGCCAGGAGGCAAGATCAGAGGAAGGCCTCGGCCTCTATGCCCTGTTATTAACCTCCAGAGGAACTGGTTGGCAACTGCGAGACAGGATGCTGGACTAGATGGAGGAGGACGAGGAATAGTAGTAGTTGGTTTTTATATCTTGCTTTTCTCTACCATAAGAGAGGCTTATAATCGCTCTTCCCTCCCCCCCCCCACACACACACACAACAGGCAGCTTGTGAGGTATGTGGGGCTGAGAGAGGTCTGAGAAAATTGTGACTAGCCCAAGGTCATCCAGCAGGCTTCATGAGAGGAGTGGGGAACCAAACCCGGTTCTCCAGAGTCCACCACTCTTAACCACTACACACCACTAGCCTGATCCAGCAGGGCTCTTATGTTCTTAATACATAAACCATATAACCATAAATAAAAACTATTGAAAACTAGCCAAGAAATTGTTGGTAAAACCCCAATGAAGAATCAGAAGGTCAAGGCAGCAATAGTTATAAAAACAGCAGTATACCGGCCATATAGCAACCAGCTGAAAAAGGATGAGATAAAACTTAAGTTAAAAACCTGGGTAAATAAAAATGTTTTGGCCTTGTGCTTAGATGATAGTAGGGAAACTGCCTGATGAGCCACAAGAGTGAAGGCATTCCAGATTAATGATATGGGTTGGTTTTGATCTCTAGATTTTTTAGAGAAATATTAATTTCAGTATTTGTTTAGATAACATTTTGAATAATATATTTGCCCTTGAAATAATTTTTATTTGCAATTTCTACAAATGTTGCCTTCCTGTTCGAACCATTAATGTCAGCATATTGACAAACCAAATATCCTATTTTATATAATGTTCTTCTAATGTGTTTGTGAGCATACCTCTTCCTTATGTTTTGGGAATGGGCTTTTGAAGTATTTTCAGTTTTTCATAACTTCTGCTGTTTTATTATAATACATGATACTTTCAATCAATACATAATATGCTATGGGGATTATCTTGTGGTGAGGTTTTTTTTTTAAAGAATATTTTGTAAAGTACATTTCTTATAATTATGACTGACTTGTATTCTTCAGGTCAGTTCCTGAAAGCTGCAGAACATTATGAAGCGTTCTATCACTTGACAGTGGGGCGGATATGGAAAGATGAGACCAATCGGACTCTTAATACGCTAGCCTGTGAGCATCTCTGGAGGATTTACACATTACTAGCAGACAAAATGCTACAAAATAAAGAATACCGACAGGCCATTAAAACTCTAATAAAAGCTTTTCAAATGGCAAAAGAAGGTGGGTAGAAAATAACACTCCTGCATTTCTTTCTTTAATGTGCAGGCCTCGCTTTCCCAGGAGTAAAGTAAAAAAAAAACATCGGCAAGTGTTTGATGATTATTTTCTATGAAATTCAAGACAAATGCTATCAATATATTTCTAAATCTTGTTGTAAAACAGAAGTACCTACTTGCTGACAACTAGGAATCCATTTATTCCTTGAAAGCTTTTAACTCCGAAAATGCAGTCTTCTGGGAGTACTGTGGTAAAACAATGAGACCATAATCGGAAGTAAGGTCACTGGCAACATTTCTGGTTGCGGTTCACTGATTATTCACTGTTTCTTGACTAACACTGCATATTGGACAAGCTGTTAGCTAATTATGAAAATAAGATGGTTTGTTTGTATCTTAGAGCTGACAGGTTTGTGTACTACTTTGGGTTTCTTACAAATGACAAATTTCAAAAGTATAATTGTAAGAAAAGATTTTGGTGATGGGGCCTGTAGTAAAGGTATTGAATGCTGATTTACTGTAGAGACAAACATCCTTTACCTGGAGAAGATAATGTGTGTGTCAGATACACTTTGTGATTTACTCAGGTAAAATGTAATACTCAAAGTAGCTTAGACTTTATCACTCCATTCTCTCTTTCCCACCCACAAACCAATCAATGTGGGGGGTTGCATAATTGTAGTGATTCCCATTTGGATGCGCTATATGTATTACAGCCACTGTGCTTGGGGCAAATTCTATGATTCTTGACCACCATACCTGCTTCTAATATGCAACCAAATGTTGGAGATGGTTAGTAAGACCCATTGGTAATCAGCAGTTGAAGCACTGCAAGTCAGAAAATTCTGGGTGCAGGATAAATTCAATTCTTGAAAGCTAGCATACCTTGGCCCTATCATTACTCGTCAAGAAATCCAGTTCACAGATACTAACTAATTATGAGAGCAGAATGCAGGACTAAATTTCACATCCAGCTGTTTTTACAAATGTCTTTTTTCCCCTGGTATGGGAGGAACCACACAGTGCTAGGGTACAAATTTCGCTTGTGTTCATGATCGCCAGGTTATTTGAAAGAAAACACTATTTTACCATTCAGCCTGTAACTGAAGATTGTTCTTCAGCATG
This sequence comes from Euleptes europaea, assembly GCF_029931775.1. NCBI lineage: Eukaryota > Metazoa > Chordata > Lepidosauria > Squamata > Sphaerodactylidae > Euleptes > Euleptes europaea. The sequence goes on along the minus strand of NC_079320.1, from coordinate 42,659,882 downwards.
GTGTTTTTTTTGGAGGGAAGGGGGGAGATGTTTATTCTAGAGATCATCTGTCTGAATTATATGTTCAGAGTTTTTTCTTCTCTTCCATGGGAATCACACCTTAGGCAGTATATCCTAATTCCATTTCAACACAAAATGGTTTTCTCTTGAGATTTGTTCTGTCAGATCTCCCTCCAAAGGAACATGTTCTGCAGGACTCTAAAACTGAATACTACTGAAAACATTAACTGTTGGAGGATATATTTATTTACTTATGCATAGTGAATTTTTAAAAATGTTAGTAACATTATTGTTGCTGTTCTGGAAATAAGAGTTCAACAGAACTAATTGTGAAGGTACATGATGCTCTAGTCATATGTTTGGGAAAGGGGTGGGTTTTATGGTTTTCAAGTCAGTGAGCAAGAAACCTAAGGTGTTTCCCATCCGTGAGATTTGCTGTTGTTCCTAAGGTCACAGATCATGCCACTTACTCTCCTGGTAACATAATTCTGTCTCAGCTTCCTTGCACATTGCTCCCTGATATATAAAACAAGTGATAGTATGTTGTAGAGTTGTTTATGAAAACATACAATGCTTTTAAAGAATATCTTCCCTCTTTTGTCAGTAGAAAAATTCAATATTTATCAAGGAGATAACATATTAAGAAAAACCATGATGTTGAAAACTGCATGTACAGCTAGCTGTAGCTTAATTTCTTTTTAATGGTAACTGTAGCCCTCCTCATTTAGCGGACAACAGGAATACTGAAGCAGAAGCTGCATTCCGTTTGGGTCTGGCATATCATGAAGCTGGAGAAGAAGACACCTCAATATTGGTAAGTTTATCTGATAAGTGTTTTCTAGAGCAATCCTAAGCAAAGTTACACCCTTCTAAGTCCATTGAAGGGCTTGGGCTTAGAAGGCTGTAACTCTTCGATTGCATTGCTGCAGTCTTCCTTCTGAGGCATTCGCTAATCTATAGAAATTATTACTGAAATGCAGTCCATAAAGTTCCTCTTGAGGCTTTCAAACCCTTTTCTTAATGTTTTGTTTTGTTTCTTAAATTGGTGGACTAGATCATTCCTTTGAGTAGCAACTCTTGTGCCACATCTCAAACTGTCTGTGAAACTTCCTTGAGTTTCAGGACGGCTTCCCAGGATAATGTGTATTGGGCAGGGGTGCGTGTGTGGAAATGTGTTTTAAAAGAATAAAACACAAAAAGAACCATTGGGCACCTGCTGTTATTTGTTGCATTCTTGTCCTGCAAAAAATCTGCCATGCAGATTAGCTTTGGATTTCACACATTAACAGATCACTTCAGGATACAATGGTTCCATATTAACATACCACACCCTCATTAGCACATTATCTTGTTACTTACAGAACAATGATTAGCACATTACCTTTGATACTTTTTGCAGGACAGTGATTCAGCTCAACCCAGCCCCTTTCTGACTGAATATCACTCTTCCTACACACTTGACACTGATAGACACTGTCCTTCAATGTTACTCCTCTGAAGATGCCTGCCACTGCTGCTGGCGAAACGTCAGGAAAGAAAATACCAAGACCACGGTTACACAGCCCGGATAACCTACAAGAACCAATGCATGGCTATTGTTGACTGTAGTCTTTGTTAGTCTGGAGGTTTTCAGGACAGGAAGCCAAGCCTTATTCATTCTTAAACTCTCTTCTTTTCTGTTAAAGTTGTGCTGATGTTTATGAATTTCAATGGCTTCTCTGTGCAATCTGACAAGCCATTGAAATTCATAAACATCAGCACAACTTTAACAGAAAAGAAGAGAGTTTAAGAATGAATAAGGCTTGGCTTCCTGTCCTGAAAACCTCCAGACTAACAAAGACTACAGTCCACAATAGCCATGCAGATTAGCTTTGGTTTCCCACATTTAACAGATTACTTCAGGATACAATGGTTCCATATTAACATACCACACCCTCATTAACACATTATCTTGATACTTACAGGACAATGATTAGCACATTAGCTTTGATACTTTTTGCAGGACAATGATTCAGCTCAAACCCAACCCCTTTCTGACTATATATTACTCTTCCTACACACTTGACACTGAGAGACACTGTCCTTCAGTGTTACTCCTCTGAAGATGCCTGCCACTGCTGCTGGCGAAACGTCAGGAAAGAAAATACCAAGACCACGGTTATACAGCCCGGATAACCTACAAGAACCAATGAACTCTGACCTTGAAAGCCTTCGACAATACTGACCTCGATGGACCAGTGGTCTAATTGAGTATACGGCAGCTTCATGTGTTCAAATAGTGCTAACAGTGTGCTAGGTGCTTTGCAGAGCATAAAGTTGCAATTCCTGTCCAAAAAGACTTAGGATAGCAATCTGGCAAAGATCTGGGTTTTAACAATGTACGTTTCAAATAAAGCGAGCAAAATAATAGTTGAATGGTGATTTGATAAAGTCAAAGTGAATCCTCAGGAAATACTGTGTAAAAGAAGTGAGCCGCAAAGAAGGAAGGGAAAGTGATTTGATGAATAGAGATAGGAAGGATATTCCATGCTTTTAAAGTAGCATAATTAAAGTAATAAAGAACAGGAGTGGAAGAAAATAACAAATAGGGCAGGCATTACATCAGATTATGCAGAACAGAGGAAATGAAAACAAATGAAAGAGAGATTGCTAAACATCTGGAAGGAGGCTAAGCTAAAACCCTCTCGCTAATACATTTGATTTCTACATGAAGGATGTTTTTGACTTTGGAACATTGGATTCTCCACTTGTATTTTGAAGTAGTAGAGAGGTGAGGACTTATCACATGCTTTTTTGTGAAGGTGTAAATCAGACCGTCATTATTTATTTTTATTTTATTTATTTAAAACACTTCTAGGCCGCCTTTCCGCTCCCATAGGGTACCCAAGACAGTGAACATGTAAACATGTTAACATTAAAACATATGAGACGTTAAAACAACATTTAAAACAAAGCACGTATAAAATAATTGAATAAAAGCAATAAATACATATAAATACATAATAACCCAACCAGGGAGGAGGACCAATAACAGTTAGTAGGAGAATAACAAACAAAGGCCATTAATTCGTGGCTGTTTTTGCATTTGTTTGTCCCTGTCATATCTCACACCTTCCAATCCCGCATTCAGAAAATTGAACACATGGGGACAGGAGACAGGGACAAACAAATGAGGAAGGGGCAGCAGCAGCAGCGGCCCTTTTCTGCCTCCGGACCCGCGCCTCTCTCTCCCCCTCTCTTCCCGCACCCTCCTCCCCTAGCACCAGTACCAGCAGGGGTTTCAGCCCACCTCAAAGCAGGCTCCAGCCGGCAACCTGGAGCCCCACAGTCAGAGGCGAAGTGGCAGCAGCGGCTCTGTTGTGTCGCTTTTGCTCGGCGTTGGCGCAGGAAGGAGCCACTGCTTCACCAGCAACACCAAACACTTCCATCTGACGCATTTGGGGGACGCCTTTGCTGGGTGCCGCTGCTTCGCTGGCAACGCAGCATGCTTCCAGCCACTGATGCCTCCACCCGGCAAAGGTGACCCCCGAATGCGCCATCTGGAAGTGCTTGGCATTGCCGGCAAAGCAGCGGGTCCTTCCTGAGCCAACGCCAAGCACTTCCACAAGACACAAACAGGGTCACCTTTGCTGGGAAGGAGCCCCTGCCGCCGCTTCGCCTCTGACTGTGGGGCTCCGGGCTGTAGGCTGAAGCCTGCTTTGAGGTGGGCTCAAACACCAGCTGGTGCTGGGGGCAGGGGGGAGGAGAGAGTGGAAAGAGAGAGAGGCATGGGACCGGGGGGGTGTAAACAAACAACTGCCGCTGCTGCTGCTGCCACTGGGATCAAGCAGTGGCTTCTCCCACAGGGGAGTTTACCAGCTTCCGCAAACGCACCAGCAAACTGCCGTGGCTTCAGTGAAGCAGCCATTTATATCATGACAATGCAGGACTTTGAAAACCTGTAGAAGTCCCAGAAATGGGTGGGACAATCTAGCAGCCGGGCAACAATGATGCTGGCTGACTTGCAAAATTCGCCACATTTGTGGGAACAAAATGGCCATACGTTAACTGCCAAACAATACAAAAAAGTCTCCACCTGCTGTTGGATGATAGAAGGACACAGACGAATCTTGCTGGGGAGAGAGTTCCAGCGTTTTGGTGCCATGGCAAAGAAGGAACTTTCTTGGATGGCCATCTGTTTAGCTTCAGAAGACAGGTAGGTTCATATAGGAGAAGGTGCTCCTTCAGGTATGCTGGGCTTTAAATGTCAATAACAGCATCTTAAATTGTGCCCTGAAGCAAATTAAGAGCCTGTGTAGATGGAACCCTACAAGATGCTCAGGGATTTAGAGACAGACGTTGTGATCGCTCTGATGTGTAAATTGTGTAGCTAAATTCAAAGTGAACTTAAAGATTTCAGCTCATGGAGACAAAGGCTTACAGACCCACTTTGTCGAACTGTACCGTTCAATCTTCTTCATGTTAGTTCGTAGTAGATATAGTTGTACAAACATTTAAAATTGACTTCATTCTGAAGAAGAGATAAAAGCAGAGTTTTGGTTAAGTCCTCATTTTCTAGCAATACAGTGAACATACAGATGACGTAAAATGATAAAATTCAAGCCCAAGAGCTATATTCTGTGGGAGTGATTGAAGGTATTTTGAACTGCAGACTTTCTTCAATTAGTGCTCCAAAACAGATTTGGAAATTTATTTAGTGTGTGCTATTGCATAACAGGACTCACTAAATCTGATTTCTTGGGGTTCTTTTAAAGGACAGACCAGCTCAAAACCTTTTTCATCCCCCTTCTTTTAAAATAATTTCTCATGAGTGCCATACATATTTGTTAAGATAATAAACAAACTGATAGAGCTAAAAATCTGCATGCACATTTTTTTTTCAGTTCTAGGAACACTTTGCTCAAAATAGGAGCATAGGTTCCCTTCATTGAAACCAAACCATCATCTCTGATGGCTATTACAATTCTTAATAAGCTATAAGCAGAATTGTTATCCTTAAGCATAAACCTATTTTTTTTTATTTTACAGGAATTAGAATATGGAGAGGGTGAATTAGAAGCAGCAGCTGTTCCTCAGTTTAGTCCTTAATGCATTACTTTTATACTAATGTGTAATTCTAAATGGTATACCTTTTTATAGTATTTCTATAGAAAAGCTTAATCATAGCTATAATGTGAGTTTTTTTCATTTTATCAAGCAGAAAGAAGTACACAATCTATCATGGAGATTAGTGTAGAAATAGGAATTGTTTTAAAGGTTCTTTAAATTTTCAGCAGTGATCAATATATACGTCAGTAAAATACCAAAAGTTTTCAGTGAGGTTTACTATCCAATTAGAAATCATTGGCTAAATTTTACCCTTCTGTTCTCAGTTTAATGGTCTCTTTATCCAAGGGGAGCTCAGATGCTTACAGAGATGAAATCATTGCAGTCGGCTCCCAGAGGACCAGTGGTTATCATTACTTGTAATGTGCAGAACAATACAGCTAGGAGCCAGTTTGCCACATGGTAATGTGTAGTTCATCACCAGTTTCTGTAGCATGCTAAAGGGGTCTTGCCACACAGCATGGGACTATTTAGGTGTACACTTGGGGGTCTCAGCAGTTATTTTCCTGCTTTGCATCACAGTTTTCATCTTCTTTATCCCTTTGTCCTGTGGCCCACCTCAGGCAGTCTCCTTCAGGGGGAATCTAAAGGGAGCAGCTTTTTCAGATACTGTTTCCTCCAATTGTTGCCTGTTGGTTCTTTTTGCAATTTAGTTTGCTACTCCCCTCTCTTAATTCAGACTGTATGGAAAGCATACATTCAAGGTCATCACCTAATACATTAATTTAAAGGCTACAGCCTTTAAAAATACAAACCTTGTCTTCAGTGTGAATTTAAAAAAAATAGAGTAGGGTGTTTTCCCTGGAACTGGGTTGTGTGTACAAGGCCATGTAAAGTAGATGATATTTAGGTCATTAATAGGACAGTCTGTTCCTTGTCTAGTCAGAACAAATCCTAATGTTTTGTGCTCCATTTTCAAATTTTGCCTAGTTCTAGCTGAAATCAGACTGGGATTGAGTTTTTGGTAGTGGTTGACAAATGATCTCCCCTTGGCTCAGAATTTGGCTCACCTCATATGAACTATTTTTCAAAATAAGAGTCAGAAAATAGATCTTTTTGTCCAAGGCCAGTTCTGGAATTCATAGCCTGTCACTCTCTCGAAGACATCATTAGAAACATGACTGTATCCAAATTCCTCTCTCTACTCTTCCCCACAAGCCAGACATACTCTGGTGTGTGTGCCCTATCTGTGAGCTCTTTAGCCTTACCTTGAGCCTTTCCTTTCACTGAAAATTTACCCAGTGGCAGAGGCAATTGAGTAGTTTCTATTTTTTCCCTGGTTTTTGAAATGCTTAAATAGGCACCACAGACACTTCTAAATATGGCTTTGCAGGGCACCTGAGTATTTAGCTAAGTCATCTTGTGTTCTGGAAACCACATGTCCAAGGACATGTGCCTGAGATATTGGTGGAAGAGGGCAGAACTCTGTTGCTTACTAAGGATGGGGAGGCTGTAAAGAATTCCAGCCTCCTGACAATCCTCCATGCAGGCAGATAAGCTCGATTTGGTGTCCAGCAACTCTACCCCTCGTGTTACTGGCACAGCTGATGCTGAATATGTGAGCAGGAGATGGGAATAGGAGAAAAAGGGGGCAGGTTTTTTCCTTTTGTTAACCTGGCCTCTACTCTTTCAAATTATGAGAACCAGGAGGAGGCAAGTGGCTGTTGTACAGAGAGTAGCAGGGATGGCAACAACCGCTACTATTTCTCCAGAGGTAGAAGCTCTAAAAGGCAAAGGGAACTTCATGCCCCATCCATCTACCAATTAACAAGTGAGTGGTGACATTCTTCCAGGAAAGATTTTGCAGAGAATCCACCTCTTGCAGTCCTACACTATTTATTGTATTTGCTATTTATAGTCTGCCTTTCTCACTGAGACTCAAGGTGGATTACACAGTGTAAGTTAATACAATTAACAGAATGGAATGTCCAATAAACAATATAATAGGATTGACATTGCAGAAATCTGGAACCAAAACCAAAAAATGCCAAAGCATACACTGTGAATGAGACAAAATAAATTCAATTATATTACAAATCCTTGCCACAAGCAATATAATGAATGTTGTAGTACAAGCCAAAACTATATATAGAAATTCACATTATAGAAAATCTTGCATGCAAATACAGGAATCTGGATGTACTGTGGTCTCATATTACATTTCTTCAGTATGTAGATACTTTCCTGTATACAGGCAGAATACACTTTCAGCTGAAAAGTTTCACAGTACTCTCAGTAATTTGTAAAACTGGAAATCCTCAGGCTTTTTGTATGCTTATAGAATCAGCATGTAAGTGTGTAACAACCAGCAAGTTAACTCTTAAGAAGTCTGGAAGCACCTAGAAATCTGAACAGAAGTGATACAAAGCATAAGCATTAACATGATGCATTGAATGATGCAGAAATTGCATAGTAGGATCATACTTACAGCAACAGACAGCCCAAATCACAGTTATCAACATTTATATATTGGGATAGCAAATTCTTGGCCTCTGAGGTAAATGTTCTGCCTTTGTATTTTTCTTGTAATACTACATCTGCTGAGCCTGGGCTTCCTTTGGGGTTTCCTGTTCCTATAGCATGTGTTCCAGAGGCTCAGTGATCGGAATGGCTCTGCAGTTATGGGCATAGGTTACAGTGATGCCAGATATGGACTCTTTGGAAACTTTTTGGGACCTCTCTCACTTTCAGCAATAAATCTTTCCATACGGAGATCCAAAAAACAGTCCATTACCTTCATGTAGGTCTTCGAAGTCACCATACGCAGTCAGGCATCGTAGGGACAAGGTCTGGAGAAGGAAGTACACTCTGCCTGGAGATGTTCAGTGAGAGCTGCTGGGAGCAGCTGACTAGAGAATCCAATAATAAAATTGGCCTGTAAGTATACAGTTAGCCCCATGGCACAGAGTGGTAAGCTGCAGGACTGCAGTCCAAGCTCTGCTCACAACCTGAGTTCGATCCCAACAGAAGTTGGTTTCAGGTAGCCTGCTGATCTTAGTGCCTGACTTCTACCGGCCTGACTTTATTTCTTTCCTCTGCCCTGGACTGTCTTGTGGATTCCTGACTTCTTAGCTTGACCTTGGCCATGGGTTCTGTTGTGCCCTGTCAACTTGTGGCTTACAGTTTGTCTAACTGATCCTTTGCCCTATTGTGATGTTGGGAGTGCAATCCCAGGTGGTCACGCTGCACTCTTTTCTCTAGTCAATTCAGGGTGCATGTCCCAAACATTTGTGGACCAACTCAGGTCATCCAAATGTTTTTATTTAAATGTAAACGATTTGGCAACAGTTAATGCGTTATAATGTGCTTAATGATGATACATTACTAAAGAGCAGTGTTTTCACCAATGTTATAAAATTTAGCTTAATATCCAAACATGCTGGTATTCCTTATCTAATGTGACTACAAGTGGGTCTGTCCAAATAATATACTTTCTTGTGTTTATTACGGTTTTACACTTTCAAGGTTTTATTTTTTTCCTTGCCTCTGAGGGTAAAAATTAAATTCATTATATCCCAACATTTGATTCAAATGGCCTTTCAAGGTGTCTCACAAAATTAATGAAAATAATGAGCTTATCACAGTCATTTCCTTTGCTCACAATAGTCTTTTATTTCAAGGGGACCCCCCACACACACTCACACACGGCATGTCCTGGAACTATTACTCTATTTTGCAGTTAAAAACAAGATGTGTTTTTCAGCTTTAGTGCCATAGAGGGTTGTATTCCTTAAGTCTGCATGCAGAGAAAGGCAGAATAAGTTTGCACACTAGACAACCAGGGGCTACAGTTGGCTCATACTCCAAATAATCACATTATTTACTTGGGATGAAACAGCCCCAGTTGCTGAAACAAGCTTCTTATAAATGGAAGTACCACTGGAACAGCTTCCACTGCCCCTCTTTCTCTAAGGGGAGTTCCATGCTCATAGGGACTCTGGGGGAAGCTATCACAGGACACATAAGGTATAGCGATTTTCAATTCTTTCTCAATTATTGGGTATACTTGCAAATTTTCTTATAGACAATGAAAATATTTATACTGTTAAATTCCATGAGTATGCCAATTAGTGCAATTTTATATGCTGCCTAAGTTATAAATGATGTTTTTTAGGTTAAATCGCTAAAATAAGTTTAGATTTAATAGTAAAGTATTTCAATTTCCCACCAAATTTCTGGGGTTGGGCGTTGGGGAGGGTGTTGTCTGTAGCTTCGATATTTCGCATAATTTTACATCTCTAGACTTGGGAATCTTGTATAATTCTCTTTTCTTTGTGTCCCCCCCTCCTTAGAAATTCCCAAAGGTGTCTGTCTCCTTGTTCTCATGCATTACTTGCTGTCTGGCTACTGTCTTTGGGATTGCAAGGAAGTAGATATGATGGTCACCTGGAATTGTTGCTTTCCTCTGTTGGGCATGCCATTATTATCTTTCTTCAGTCATCTGGATTTAGTTTTTAATAAATTCTATTCATTGCCTTACAGACCCTTCAAGTCATGGAAGTACAAGGCTTGAAGGAGCTGAATGTTATATTAAAGGCATGTTCATATGCCCACATTTTCCCATACCAGATCAATTCAAACTACAATTTGTATCCTAATACCAATTCTCTACAAAAATTAGGGTTGCCTCCACATGTAGACATGCACTGAAAGAATGAGAAAAGCTCATCTTTTGCCTGTCTAATCGTCCTGTTTGTATGCTTAAAAGAGTGCTTGAAAGTGTCTTAAGGAGTAATTTGCCTTTGCTAAATGATCTTTTGTATGCATCTTTAGTTTGATCTTGGCACTGAAGTCATAACACATTCATAGCACGTCAGTGAACAGATTCCTTCAAGACAAGTAATTAGTTAGTAAGAATAAATCTACCTTTCTTACGCCAGTTCTGTGCTCAAGGAGTTCTGATGACTAATCCTACGGCCACTTCCCCTTAGATGTTTTACTGTTGTGCAAAGAGTTAGACGATGGTCTTGTCAGCATTAAAATGTTTTCAGGCTGGAATAGTCTGCTGATACAGATTCGTAGAATAGGACTAAATTATAATGAGTTCCAGCCAGTTCTGTACTTTAGAAGGACTTAATTTACATCTGACAGATAAGCATTCATGTGTTGTGAGGGTAAGATTTGTAAAACACTTTTTGCGTTGTACAATCATTATATTATTTATAACGATCCGTATCTAAGCTGTTAGTAAAAACTTCCTGGGAAGGCACAGCATTTGAGGAAAAAACATACAGGTGATCTGGAGTTACAACAGGAATTACCTTGCATTCATTTATTTAAGCACCTGTAAGTGACATTTAGGAGCCCCGTGGCGCAGAGTGTTAAGCTGCAGTACTGCAGTCAAAAGCTCTGCTCAAGACCTGAGTTTGATCCCGACGGAAGTCGGTTTCAGGTAGCTGGCTCAAGGTTGACTCAGCCTTCCATCCTTCTGAGGTCGGTGAAATGAGTACCCAGCTTGCTGGGGGTAAAGGGAATATGACTGGGAAAGGCACTGGCAAACCATCTCACAAACAAAGTCTGCCTTGGAAACTTTAGGATGTGACGTCACCCCATGGGTCAGGAATGACCCAGTGCTTGCACAGAGGACCTTTACCTTTAACTGACCCTTGGTCAAAAAGAACAGCACTAGACACATTTTAAAAAGCCATTCTAAAGCATGGCATCTTTGTTCTTGGGGGTCCACAACTTTGAATGTGCACACAGCTGCTGTTCAGCAGCTCTCTAGCAAATCTCTCGTTAGCATTATTAGTCCTTACTTTTCTGCAACGTATAAATATTGAAATATTATGGCATCTTAAATTCTTGGTGAAGCAAATTAACAATCCAGGTTTCAGAGAAATCTGATGAAAACTACTGAAAGCTGTGTGTGAGAGAGAAGTGTTTCAGATCATTAAAATTACCTTTCTGTTGGCTCAAATTGTTTCAGACTTAAAGTATTCAGCCAATGTATATCGTATCTGGGGAAAATCGATCGTGTAGTTTTTAAAATCAGGGTAAAAAGATACCATTTTTACTAATTGATAGAGAAGTACTAGACACGTTCTGCAGTGCAGGTCACTTGTAGCCATTAAAAGCTGAATAAGGAGTGTGGGAGAAAGAACTAGAAACCATGTGACTTAAATCGTATAGTTTAAAATGGCTTCCATATTATTGTCTAATGATAGAGTGGCATGTGGAAGGCAAAAGAAGTGGCAGAAGGTACAGATCGAAGAGAGCTCCCATCTAGCCCTGCCTCCAGTCCTTCAGCACAGTCGCAGAACTGTGCTGCCGTGCCAAAGCAAACTACAGGCTAGTAAGGGAGGGAGGGGGAGGCTAAAAAATTGGTGGTGGGGCCATTCATCGTTATTTGGGGCCTGCTTTTTCAGGCCCCATTTACTGCCACCATTTTTTGCCAGTAAACAAAAACCTGGGTTTATTCGGCATATTGATATGCACACCCCTAGTTGTTAGTAGGTCTAATGAATACATGCAAAGGTTAAAGTGATAGTGTGCATTGACGAAATGTTTTCTACAGCTAATTATTGACCACGTAATACATGTAGTGATCAGTTGTAATCTGCAGTTTGGCAAATTTAGATTTGTTCTTCATGTGTCTTTGAGATCTTGACCATGGTTCCTTGGATGTTCTTATGACTAAATGTTCTGCCTCTGTGTTTCCAGTTTATAACATGATGGGTTTTCCAGAATATATGTCTTTCTAATACTTAAATCTTTAATAATATGTTGCATAGATGTGACTTAATGTGTAGTCCGTGTCCAGATTCACCTGCATTAGTTATGTGCTTTGCAATGACTTGGCTTTTGCTATTTGCTTGTACAGTCTAGATTGTGCTTGGTTGACCTGTTGTGGCCTGATACCATGTGTGAATGACTTTGTAACAACTACATTCCTTTAAACTCTTAAATTTGCTAAAAACAGATGATAATCAAAAGTAAAAGGAGACAGAAATAGAATCAGAAGTCTGAAAGTGTTCCTGGCACAGAGAGACAAAGAGGACTGTTATAATAACTAGTGTAAAGAAATAGAAGAGAACAACAACAAAAAAGGAAGAACAAGATATCTGTTCCACAAGATCAAAGAAATCAAAGGGAAATTTAAAGAATGGTTAGGCATGCCGAAATATCAACATAGAAATACATTGGCTGATCAGGACAAAATTAAATGAAAGATGGGAATAATACACTGAAGAACTATACAGAAGGGATTAAAGAATGATAGATTCCTTCAAAGAAGAATCTTTTGAAGAATCTGCAATTTTAGAAAGTGAAGTGAAAGCTGTACTCAAAGTTATTGGGAGAAAGAAATCACCAAGACTAGATGGGAGCTGTTTCAAGCCACAGAAATGGAGTCTTATCAAAATCTTAACAAGAATATGCCAACAAAAATGGGAAATAAAACAATGGCCCACAGACTAGAAGTGCTCAATCTACATTCCAATTCTGAAAGAAGGAGACATCAAAGAGAGCTGCAGCTATCAGACCATCATATTAATTTCTCACACTGATAAAGTGGTGTTCAAAATCTTACAAAGAAAACTGTTATGTATGGAATGAGAAATGCCAGAGGTTCAAGCTGAATTTAGAAAGTGAAGAGGCACTAAAGATCATATTACAAGTTTACATTGGCTACAGAAGCATATGAGATAATTTCAGAAGAAAATCATCTTGTGCTTTATAGATTACAGCAAAGCTTTTGACTGTGTGATCATCAAAAGCTATGGCTGGTTTTAAAGAAATGGGTGTGCCACAACATCTGATTGTTTTGATGCACAACCTATAGTCTGGATGAGAGACTACAGTTAGTACAGAATATGGAAAAACAGACTGGTCTTCAGCTAGCAAAGGCATCAGACAAGGATGTATTTTATCTATGTTCAATCTTTACGCAGAGCATACAAGGAAAGCTGGTTTAGATTTAGATGAAGGTAGAGTGAAAATTGGTGAAAGGAACATTAACAATTTGAGATATGAAGATGATACCATATTAGTGGCAGAAAGTAGTGAAGACTTGAACCGACTCCTATGTATGGGTTTGAAAGTTGGGCAGTGAAGAAACTAACAGGAAGAAAGTTGATTCATTTGAAATGTAGTGTTGGAGGAGATTTTTAAGGATACCGTGGACAACAAAAAAGACAAATGTGGGTTCTAGATCAAATCAAGCGTGAACTCTCCCTAGAAGCTAAAATGACTAAACCGAGGCGATCATACTTTTGTCACATTATGAGCAGGCAAGAGTCACTGGAAAAGACAATAATGCTGGGGAAAGGTGAAGGCAACAGTAAGGAGGAAGACCCAGTGTTTTGCCAGAGGCTGTGTTCTTGCCTGAGGCAGGGGTCCTTTAAGAAGAAGAGGAAGGAGAAGAGTTGATTTTGATATGCCAACTTTCTCTACCATTTAAGGAAGAATCAAACCAGGTTACAATCACCTTCCCCTTCCCACAACGGACACCCTGTGATGTAGGTGGGCCTGAGAGAACTCTAAGATAGCTGTGACAAGCCCAAGGTCATGCCCCAGCTGGCTTCATGTTCAGGAGTAGAGAAACCAACCTGATTCACCAGGTTAGAGTCTGCTGCTCATGTGGAGGAGTGGGGAATCAAACCCGGTTCTCCAGATTAGAGTCCACCGCTCCAAACCACTGCTCTTAACCACTATATCGCGCTGGATTTTGAGTGGTCAAAAGATGCTCAGTGAGGCAAAGTACCTCGCAAACACAAATATATTTTAATTACAGTGGAGAAAAACAAGACACAATATGCATAAAATCAGTTTGTTACATCCCTTTAGTCGTTGGGGGGCTTCCTACAGCAACAACTGTTCCCAGCAGCTCCAGGTCTCCAGTGACACCCTCTTGCTACTTCTTCTTCCTCTTTTATACTTCGTAACCTGTTTAGGTGCAGCCTCCCAGTATGAGTCTCGACTGGCAATCATTGCTGAGTTAGGTTCTACTACTTGCACCTGACACACCCTTATTAGGAAGGCTGAAGTCTAGGAGGAAGCGATCCTGCAGCCACTTTGATGGAACCTAGCTGCCAATGTGCTCTAAGCCAAGATAAAATTACCCGAAACACCATTCCCTCCTCCTCAAGGGGTTCTTCTCTGATGGCACTACAGTCAACATGAGGTTGATTGACTCAATAAAGGAAGCCACAGCTCACAGTTTGCAAGACCTGAGCAAGGTTGTTAACAATAAAAGGTTATTAATTTATTATTTTATTCCCGATCATTTATTTACCGCTACTATGCATTATTTATATGACTGTTCCTACAAAGACTAATACAAGCAATCCTGCTTTGTGGGCCTTCCCTTCCTTGTCGCATGCACTGCTATTTACCCTGGGTTCAAATAATTCCACGGCAGATGAGGCAAATGGCAGGTGGTGGGTGGCAAAGTGAGTAGACTGAAAGATGTGCCTCAGTAATTTTTTTAAATTTGATACTGCGTTCCCTCTAGAGAGAAAAGGCAAGGTTAACACAATAGACCTCACAAACACATCCACCTTTTCTGGTTGCATTGGAAACCTCCAACAGTCTGTTTTAGTGATAAGAGGACAAGTATCTGTGCACAAGCAGTTGAAGAAAAGTTGTACTAAATTATTTTGCTCGCTCCTAGCAACAACCCTTGTGGGCAGTTAGTGAATTACAACAGTGAACTACATTGCAAGATGTTGTAAGCCATTCTGATGCCATTTTAGCTCCCCCCACACTCACACATACACTATTGCTTATTACGGGGCTAACAGTGATAAACTACATTTCAGAGTTATTGTATGCCTAATATACTATGCTAATATTTGACAAACTGTAGGAACTATGGGATTAATAACAAAGGGAGAAAATAAATATGCCCTGCTTAGCTAGCTTGATGTGAGGATTATATCTCAATATAAATGTTAAGTATTATACAGCCCCTCTGAAAATACATTTTGCCACCTTTCCCCAAAGGACACACAGAAGGTTCATATAATTCACTGAATTTCCTTTTTGAAAATGCAAGCAAATTCTAAGATCATGAACATTCTTTATACAATAAAACTTTTGGAGCATTGCTTGCTACAGTTCATTCTACCACTTTGAGCTTGCATATGCATCTCAGTTTCAGTTCTGATCAGAAGGGTTGTTAGTAAATGGTGAAATAAATTGATCTAACATTCCCTACAACTTAAAAGTGAATTTGCTAATATCAATATTTAAACTATTACTGCCTGAAATCTTTTTACGATTCCATATGGCAATAACAGTTACTGTTTCATTTTACTGTACTTCAGTTACTGCTTAGTAAACATAATAAAATATCGTATTTTAGCATTTAGATGAGTTCTTGGGATTTCAAGGTTTGTTTGCATTTAAGTGTCTATATTATATTTAATCAATAATATGGTGTTTTAATGCATTTCCTGTAATTTATCTGTGGGCTTAGCCTTTACAAATACATGTTGTTATTGAATGGGAACTTTTGTCTCAGTTTCAGGATCTGTAGAAAATGTAATTTTGCAAAGTTCATTTTTACTTAATAATTTTAATTTAATGTAAATACCATTATCTAGGAAGATTTTTACTATGTAAAATTATTATTAATTGGTAGAGATATAAATATGTCATATACAAGCAAATCAGCAATTGGAACTCATAGTTATGTATGTATAAAATATTATATAGCATATGAAAATCTTATGAAGTGACATCATCTTGCCAGCTAGGTATATAACTAGGTATACCGGGGAGATAAAAGCAACCCAAACATCTGGATCAAATTGTTACTGTACAGGAGCATGCATTTCTACTTACCCAGATCTCCAGTCTCTTATTTGCATCTAACTCATTGTTCTCTTCGCCATCTTTGCTTTGAAGAACCCCCTGCAAAAGTCATCTCCATCTGCTTGAGTGTATCTTGGTGGCCCTTATCATATTGAAGAACTCTCATATCATTTTGTAGAAATCTCAAGATGAAGGACTGTATTCTCATCCCTTCTTCTGTTTCTGCTCTGCTTTCAGGCTTCTCACTGCTCAGTACCCAGCGCCACACTGGCTTGTTTTGTCAATAACCATTTATTTGTTGCTGGAGTAGTGTAGCAGCCATTACATCTGACCTCCCTGTTTCATCAATTATGGATAGATTATTGGATGTGAACATCTGCAAAAGCTTGCTGCTGAATTCACCTCCTGGCTGGGATTAGATAAAGTATTAAACTGTTGTTTATTGTCAGGCCAAAACTCTTCTGGGAAGCCAGGGAATTCCAAGATCAGCAGACCCCCATCAGCAAGCACCAAAAATTGTTTGCTATTGCTACTGTTTCCCATAAGATCTTAGGCATTTATTATTTACACTTATTACTAGTTGTTATAACATACTTGATAAAAGCTCTTGGCAGGCGAGTCATTGTCACAGCTGTCAGGATAGAAAGGATACATAAATTGTTTTTGCCTCCTATATCACCTCTACAGGGCAATAGGCAAAGCTTTTTTTTTCTCCATACAGTGCTGCTGTTTGAAAATATTATGTCCCAGATTATAAACTTCAAAAGATCTTGTTAAGAGCTTTAATTTTGCTTAAGAAAGTAAAATTTAAATTGTTTAGGATTTGATTTTAAATAGGCTTTGAATACTTGGATTTATACTGATCTAATGAGGCAAAGTAATAGAAAAGTATGCCTGCTAAACTAGTAGGTCCTTTATAAAACCGTGTTATATACTATAAGTATTATTGTAAATTCTGATTCATAAAAATAATGTAGTGAAGGTTAGTAAAGAATTTCATATTGCTTAAAAAAAACCTGTACTTTAACCATTTTAACCTCTATATTTTGTAACCTATTCATTTGAAGAAAGTTATAGCTAGTTGGTATGAACAGCTGTAAACAGAACAAGATATGCAAAATATGCATTATTTATTTAGGGCAGGATTAGGTTTAGATGAAGGTGGGGTGAAAATTGGAGGGAGGAACATTAATAATTTGAGATATGCTGACTACATTATTGGCAGAAAATAGTGAAGATTTGAAACGACTACTGCTAAAAGTTAAAAGAGAAAGTGCCAAAGCAGGACTACAGCTGAACATCAAGAAAACAAAAGTAATGACTACAGGAGAATTACACAACTTTAAGGTTGACAATGAGGAAATTGAAATTGTGCAAGACTTTCTATTCCTTGGCTCCACCATCAACCGAAAGGGAGACTGCAGCCAAGAAATCAGAAGGAGATTGAGACTGGGAAGGGCAGCCATAAAGGAGCTAGAAAAGATTTTGAAGTGTAAGGATGTGTCACTGGCCACCAAGACTAGATTAATTCATGCCATCGTATTCCCTATTACTATGTATGGGTGTGAAAGCTGGACAGTAAAGAAAGCTGATAGGAAGAAAATAGATTCCTTTGAAATGTGGTGTTGGAGGAGAGTGTTACGGATTACGTGGACTGCCAAAAAAACAAATCAGTGGGGTATAGATCAAATCAAGCCTGAACTGACCCTAGAAGCTAAAATGACTAAACTGAGGCTGTCGTATTTTGGTCACGTCATGAGACGACAAGAGTCACTGGAAAAGACAGTCATGCTAGGAAACGTTGAGGGCAGCAGGAAAAGAGGAAGACCCGACAAGAGATGGATTGACTCAGTAAAGGAAGCCACGGCCTTCAATTTGCAGGATCTGAGCAGGGCTGTCAAAGATAGGACATTTTGGAGGACTTTCATTCATAGGGTCGCCATGAGTCGGAAGCGACTTGACGGCACTTAACACACACACACATTTAGGGCATATGTATGCTCCTTTTCTACCTTTGTAGGTTCTCAAGTCCCCTAATAATTTAAAAATTAAGAATTTAAAAAAATCACAAAATCAATATTTATTCATTTTATTAAACTTAAATCCTGCCCTCCCCAGCGAAAGCCAGGCTCAATTTTATGACTTACTTCTCAGAATTTACTGTTGTGTTTACCATTTGTTCTAAGGTATCTCATAAACAGTGTTAAACAGCTCTCGATTTTAAGGTGGCTCGAATATGGAGGCTCCCTCCTCAGCACAGAGGATTGAATTAGATGAGTATAAGTACCCATCTAACCCAAGAAGTTCCAAGAATACAGAGGTTCCTTATTTTCTGCTTCCAGGTAGAGCACACAGCACTCTGTGAGGGAGGCTGCGATTAGCAAATATGTGGAGGAGTGATAGGGGATGGCAGTGCTTTTCATGGAGGAGAGGTCCATCAGTGGCTACTAGTGATGGTGTGTAAAGGGATCCTGCACATTCAGAGGCAGAAAACGTCTCAGTATCAGTGCTAGGAGGTAGCATCAGGGGAAGGCCTTGCACTCTATGCACTGTCCGTTGCCCTTCTAGGGCAACAGGTTGACCACTATCTGAAACACTATGCTGGACTAGATGGTTCACTGGTCTGATCCCAGCAGGGCTCTTCTTGGGTTCTTATGATTCATCAAACCCTGAATCCAGATTGTGTAACTGAGGACCAATGTGATGTTGCCCTGACCGTGCACTATATATGTCTTGGCTATCCAACTAATCTATGCTTAGTTACCTTGATGAAGCTAAAAGAGCTATCTTAACCAGATCTACTCAGAAATCCTACTCAGGCCCATTTGTTGGGACTTATTTCTAGGAAAGTGTTCCTGTGTTGCACTTGCCCTTCTCCTCTGTGTTGGCCTCCTTGGATGTGGTTGTCCCCATGAGTCTTCTGCCCTAGGCAGCCTCAGAGTGTGCAGGGAGATTGGAGCCTCACTACTTTGCCACTCTCCTCTGCCCCAATGCCTCACCTTTACTTATCTCTCTCAACTCTCAGGCTCCTTGGCAAGACACTCCCATCTCCTCCCCGGCTGGCAGCACGTTTAGTGCCTTTATATTCCCCTTCACCAATCCTCCAGCTCCTCTCCTCCCTCTTCCTAGGTCCGTGTTGGCGAACCTATGGCACGCGTGCCACTTCCGGCACGCGTAGCCCTCTCTGCCGGCACGCGCGGTTCCTCCAAGCTGCTGGCCTTTCTGGCTCTGCCCCGCCCTGAGTGATCTCCAACCAATAGAGATCAGTTCCCCTGGAAAAAATTGCCACTTTGGCAATTGGACTCTATGGCACTGAAGTCCTTCCCCAAACCCCGCCCTCCTCAGGCGCCACCCCAAAAACCTCCCACTCATGGCGAAGAGGAACTTGGCAACCCTAGCCTCTCCCTCTTGGCCCCCTGTGGGGGTGGTATTCAGGTTAAATTGCCGCATTGGCACTCGGCGATAAATAAGTGGGTTTTCGGTTGCAGTTTGTGCACTCGGTCTCTAAAAGGTTCGCCATCACTGTCCTAGGTGTATGCCTTCCCCCAGATACCTGTACCTTTGTGCCATCTCCACTGGGTCTTGTCTGTGCCCCTCCTATCTGCTCAAATCCTGGCTCTCCTCACCTGGAGCCGGCTGAGGTCTCACTGTTCCTCCCCCTCTGTGGCTTCCCCGTTCAGAGCCCTCCTGGCCCAAGCCCTCCCTCCTCCATTGTGCCCGTGTTCCTGTGGGTGGGGCTGACAGAGGCAGCAGCCATGGTGTCCCGGGTCTCTTTCCAGCCCCTTGGGCTACCCTCCAGCACCTCCTGCTGTGACCCTGCCGACCCTCAGCCGATGTGCGACTCTGAGTCCCCTGCCCATGGCTCGTGTTTTGGCTGAGCCACTTGGGACAGAGTTGGGGTCACACTCGGCAACTTCAGCTGGGAACAGTGGAGGGGTATTGCACCTTTCCGTCACTTCTTTTCCAGGTAGGTCTGGAGGCTGGTGGGGATCAGTTGTGGCCACTGCAGGGGGGCAGGGAGAAGAGGGTGAGCGTTAGAGTGGAGCCCAACACTAAAATTGCAGTGTAACAGTGCTGTCCTTAGCTGAGTTGCATCCTTCTAAATCCACTGAGGTCAATGAACTGAGAATGGTGTAATTGTTTATGATTGCACTGTAAATCTCCTGTGCCATGCCTGAATACAAACTTCTGGAATTACTTGATAACACTAACTGTTTTGCTGAAGTTTAAAAGGATGCATAGTGCATTCAGTTCCACTGTGTCCAAATGCTCTCTGCATACCAACTCAGCCTTGTAACATGCAAACTAGTAGGTATATTATTGGAAAAGTTATAAATGAATTCAGGCAGCTCAGTCTTAAGCCATGAATGCTAGTTCACTGTTGGTATATTTTAATCCTGCCCAGAAATGGAATAGGGAAAAACAACCCAGTTCCAAGGAGCTGAGATCATAGAAATTGTAGTAGAGTTATTGTCAAAGGCTTTCACTGTCAAGAGTTCATCAGTTCTTGTAGGTTATCCAGGCTGTGTGACTGTGGTCTTGGTATTTTCTTTCCTGACGTTTCGCCAGCAGCTGTGGCAGGCATCTTCAGAGGAGTAACACTGAAGGACAGTGTCTCTCAGTGTCAACTTGTGTTGGAAGAGTAATATATATAGTCAGAAGGGGGTTGAGTTTGAGCTGAGTCATTATTCTGCAAAAGAATCAAAGGTAATGTTCTAATCATTGTCCTGTAACTATCAAGGTAATGTGCTAATTAGGGTGTGGTATGTTAATGTGGAACCATTGTATCCTGAAGTGATCTGTTAACATGTGGAATTCGAAGCTAATCTGCATGGCTATTGTGGACTGTAGTCTTTGTTAGTCTGGAGGTTTTCAGGACAGGAAGCCAAGCCTTATTCATTCTTAAACTCTCTTCTTTTCTGTTAAAGTTGTGCTGATGTTTATGACTTTCAATGGCTTCTCTGTGCAATCTGGCAAAATAGTTGGTAGAATTGTCCAGTATTTCAGTGTCTTGGAATAAGACCCTATGTCCTGTTTGTGTCAGTCCATGTTCAGCCACTGCTGATTTCTCAGGTTGGCCAAGTCTGCAGTATCTTTCATGTTCTTTTATTCTTGTTTGTATGCTGCATTGTGTGGTCCCGATGTAAACCTGTCCACAATTGCAAGATATACGATATACTCCTGCAGACGTGAGGGAGGGGGTCTCTTCTGTCTTTTGCTGATTGTAGCATCTGTTGTATTTTCTTGGTGGGTTTAAACACTGTTTGTAGGTTATGTTTTTCAAAAAAACCAACTTTCAATTAGGTCACAGGGTCTACCAGAAACCAACTCACACAGATTGCTACTTACACAAAAACTCCAACCACCACCCCCTCGACAGAAAAGAAAAATAATCAAAACATTAATGGACCGTGCAAGATGGAGCTGTGAACCGCAGTTTCTCAAGGAAGAAATTGATCATCTAATTTGTGACCTAATTGAAAATTTGTTTTTTTTTTGGAAAAAAAACATAACCTACAAACAGTGAACATGAAAGATACTGCAGACTTGGCCACAGCCCGGATAACCTACAAGAACTCAAGTAGAGTTATTTTTGTAACTCCAACACCCACCGATCATATAGTGGCATACTAATGATGCCTCCCCATGTTAGCAGTGTACAGATGCAGCAAACCAGGACCTTGCAATTCCACCACACTTCCCTGATGCTACCAAAGAACACAAGAAAGTAATGAACAGAGACAACACAGCACCCTTTGAATGCCATAACATGCCCTCTATGACAGTCCTGAGAGATTTACAAAGGGGGGGTTAAATGCCCTTGTACGAAAATATTCCTTTCTGCACAGTGGATACAAATGGAAGGAAGGGTACTAGCCACTCTAACCATATCACCCAGATACCTTGACGACTCACTTCACAGAGAAATCCCTCATGGAAAGGGCATAACCTCTCCCAGTAAAAGGTTGATGCTGGGGGGGGATGCACCAGGAAGACAAGGAGGACACAGGCACTGGGGACAGCAACAAGAGAACTACAACAGAACAGTCACAGAAGGCTTTACTGTTGTTCTGCTCAATAACTCACTAGGAAAAAAAGACTAATGAGAAAAAGGAGGGTGGGAGTTGAAATCATTCCAACAGGGCAGCTGAGAATACGGCAACACCTTTGGCCCGCACATACTGATCAGAAGCAACTGGGCAGAACAGAAAAAGACACAGTGAGGCATTTCAAATCTTCCATTGGCCCTGCCATTGAAACTTGCTGTGGGCAGGAAAGACTGCTAATAAGAGCATAGCACTGTGGAATATTACAGGTTTAGCATGCCTGGAGTCCCTGGTTCAAGGACTATATGAGGTTAACTACCGGACAGACCTAAAAGGAGTCTCACATACTGCTGAGATTTTGCACTATCAGACCTAATCACTTGGAATGGGCTGTTTATGTTGATTGGCTGCCCCACACTCTAGTCATTTTGCACCTTCCTGTGCAGCCATTCCCCTGCTGCAGTCCTGAGGTTAAGTGCCTCTGCCTGCTGCTATTCACTCCAGCAACTCTTCTTCCCTGTCTAATCTTACTACCATATAAATTGTATGGTTAATCACATACCAGCAGTAATCAGAGGGATTGTGAACCGGGAAGAGCTTGCCTCTCTCCCCCTTGCTAGATCACCATTATGCAAACATTGGCGGAACCCATTCAGCCTTCTCCTTCTATGCTGAAGACAGCTGAGGTTAATTATGACCCAGGATGGAAATCAACCCGTACCTACCAAAACCCATTAAAGCAACGAGGCAGCTGTGAAACAGTCCAGACATTTATTGAACAGCATCAGAAATGGAGTTCTGAAAGCAAGCCAGATGAATGAGGTTGCAAGTTCTCTTTGAACAGAAAGGTTCCTGTTGCTTTGAAACCTGCACTGACAGCCCTTGGGATTGCAGGTAGAGTTGCCTTATCGCTGCATGCCTATAGCTGGTAATCATTGAGAAATGTGGTTGTGGTCCTTATTTCACCATTTTTATGTGGGGTTATATCTAGCATGACATTGCACTGACATTGTAGTCAGATTTTACACTTGTTTGCCCTGGTAGAGGAGGCACTGTTAGCAAATGCTGAGGGAAGAATGTTTGTTGAAACATTACACAGTACGTATGTGATGCAATGGGAGCAGAGACATTGGCAGCAGTCAAAATTTGAAGCAGAAGATACCCTTCCCTTGCTGACCTGCGTGGCTTGCATTGTCCTTCCATTCCCAGTTGAAAGAGTAGTGTCTTTCTCTAGGAGTCCATCCTCAAATTTGTCATGTGTATTCTAAGTCTGTGTGACATGAGGCCAGTCAGATACAGCCTGGTGTCATCTACCCTATCATGGGTATTTTGTCTGTGGTTTATATAGTGGTTAGGTGTTCTCTCATCAGTCGCAGGCTTAGTTGGTATTCTAAGCTGCTCCGTGTCTGTATAGGCGTGGCGGGAGACAGAAACAGTGGCTTTGTTTTTCACATCCATTTAGGCCAATATTTTCACTTCAGTAACATGATGCCAGCACTTAGAGCAGGAACTAGACTGAGGGCAATTAAGATACCAACAAAGCCCCATTCCTCTCCCACCATGTTGTGTATTTCTAGCTTCTACAATGGTGCAGCTGTACCAGCAGTGGGTTTAGTCAAGCAAAGCATCAGTGGGGCACTACACTAATGTCTTTCCAAGTTAATCAACATGGGGCTTAGTTACCATCCTAAGCAGTTTACAAAGTGGCCATAGGGTTGGGCTGAGGTACTTTTTAACTCAACGCCCCAGGCCCAGTCAGGATGAGTCCCTCACAGCATTTTAAAATCATTTTAAAATGGTGACAGCATCCTCATAGTAATAACAAGTTTAATTTGGCCCTAACTGGCTATACTGTGAGGAAAGGTTGAAGGAGCTGAAGAGGCGAAGACTGAGAGAGGATATGATAACCATGTTCAAGTACTTGAGGGGCTGTCATATTGAGGATGGTGCCAAGTTGTTTTCTGTTGCCCAAGAACCAACGGGTTGAAATTAAATCAAAAGAGTTTCCGTCTAGAGACATTAGGAAGAATTTTCTAACAGAGTGGTTCCTCAGTGGAACAGGCTTCCTCGGGAGGTGGTAAGCGCTCCTTCCCTGGAGGTTTTTAAGAAGAGGTTAGATGGCCATCTGTCAGCAATGCTGATTCTGTGACCTTAGGCAGATGATGAGAGGGAGGGCATCTTGGCCAGCTTCTGGTCACTAGGTGTGGGGGGGAGGTAGTTGTGAATTTCCTGCATTGTGCAGGGGGTTGGACTTGATGACCCTGATGGTCCCTTCCAACTCTATGATTCTATGTCAGCAGCCAAAAGAGCCATGCTACAATACATGCCTATAATAGTATCAACTCCCCTTCCTTATTACCAGATTCAGATTGCTGTGAATGTTTGCACTGCAGACTGTCAAATCTCTTAAACATAAATTTTAAACAAATGGTTAAAGTAAATAATAAAATAAATAATAAATTAGGGAAGGAAAAAGCCAAGAAAACCGAAGTCCCTTGGAAACCTGCTACCATGGGGCTATAACATTTATCCTTGAGACATTTCTTCAGCCTCAGAGAACCCTTACCAAGCAAGAACAGAATGCTACACCTCTGGAATGGTTTTAATTCCAGAATAGTTTTAATTCCAGAATGTCAATCGTTCTACAACTGAAACATCATAAAGGAAAGGCACTAGGTAATCTTGTTTTGAGTATTCCAGTAAGATGCCGTAGACATTTTGCCAAATTCTCAGCTCCACATTTCCCCCTTTTTGGGATATTCATCTGCTTGAGACACACATATACAAATGAGACACTTCACGTATGTAACTTTAATGACTTCATTAAATAGGAGTTGCAAGGATTCATATTTCTGAGAGAGCTCTAAGAAAGCTGTGACTGGCCAAAGGCCACCCAGCTGGCTTCATACGTATGAGTGGGGAAACCAACCCAGTTCAAGAGATTAGCATCCGCCGCTCATGTGTAGGAGTGGGGAATCAAACCCTGTTCTCCAGATGAGAGTCAACTGCTCCAAACCACCATTCTTAACCACCACACCATGGGTTTTTATACCTCTATTTTCTCTACTTTTAAGGAGTCACAACCCAGCTTACAATCGCTTGCCTTCCTCTCTCCACAGCAGATACTTTGTGAGGTGAGTAGGGCTGAGAGAGTTTGGAGGGAACTGTGACTGGCCCAAGGTCACCCAGCAGGCTTCATGCATAGGAGTGAGGAAACCAACGCGGTTCTCCAAATTAGAGTCCACCGCTTTTCACCACCTCTTTACACCATGCTGGCTCTAAGTATAAGCATATTTAGAGGTCCCCTGATGAGGGGACTTTTTTAGGGCCTTAGGGGCTTTTTAAAGTATTAAATTAGGATACTTTAGGATGATCCTTTATTGAGCAGGTGGTTGACTAGATGGCCTGTATGGCCCCTTCCAGCTCTATAATTCTATGAATAAACTTTCATTTCCCACAGCACCATGGACATTTGGCCTTGCCTTCTTTCGTCTTGGTGACTGGTGCAGCCCCCTTATTTTACTGTGGCATATTTTATAACCATTGCTACTTACTAGGGATAATCTCTGTTTTCTAGAACCTGTTCTTGGTAAATTACTGTCCTTATTTAGCCTCTTAGGGAAAATGCCTTGTTAAAATTTTTTACAGATCAGTGTTCCCTTTCCAAGGCCTCTCATTCACTAAGTGGAAGTTGAAAGATCTTCTGTTTAGTGCACACACTTGTACAATTCTACAGTGCCCAGCCTGTCATTTTACAAACTGTGACCGCAGTGAGAAATAGTGTGAGCAACTGATAACATAGTATAGGAC
Source organism: Euleptes europaea (assembly GCF_029931775.1). NCBI lineage: Eukaryota > Metazoa > Chordata > Lepidosauria > Squamata > Sphaerodactylidae > Euleptes > Euleptes europaea. Next base: position 42,634,164 of record NC_079320.1, on the reverse strand, counting down.
AATTATGTTTTATTGTATAAAAAGGTAAAGGTCCCCGGTGCAAGCACCGGGTACTTTCCTGACCCATGGGGTGACGTCACATCCTGACGTTTATTAGGCAGACTTTATTTTATGGGGTGGTTTGCCAGTGCCTTCCCCAGTCATCTTCCCTTTACCCCCAACAAGCTGGGTACTCATTTTACCGACCTCGGAAGGATGGAAGGCTGAGTCATAGAATCATAGAGTTGGAAGGGACCACCAGGGTCATCTAGTCCAACCGCCTGCCCAATGCAGGAAATTAACAACTACCTCCCCCCCCACATCCCCAGTGACCCCAACCCTCCCCCCACCATGCAGGATCCCACAATCAAAGCACTCCTGACAAATGGCCATCCAGCCTCTGCTTAAAGACCTCCAAAGACAGGGACTCCACCACCCTCTGAGGCAGTGCATTCCACCATCGAACAGCCCTCACCGTCAGGAAGTTCTTCCTAATGTTTAGGTGGAATTGCTTTTCTCTTAGTTTAAATCCATTACTCCGTGTCCTAGTCTCTGAAGCAACAGAGAACAAGCTAGTTCCCTCATCAACATAACATCCCTTCAAATATTTAAACATGGCTATCATGTCTCCCCTCAATCTTCTCTTCTCCAAACTAAACAAACCCAACTCCCTAGGTCTCTCCTCATAGGGCATGGATTCCAGACCTTTGACCATTCTGGTCGCCAGTCTGGAATCCATGCCCTATGAGGAGAGAATCAACCTTGAGCCGGCTACCTGAAACCAACTTCCGTTGGGATCAAACTCAGGTTGTGAGCAGAGCTTGGACTGCAGTACTGCAGCTTACCACTCTGCACCACGGGGCTCTTCCTTACTAGTATATCTTCAGCGAAAAAAACATGTGCCCTCTACTTTTTACTTAGCGTACTCTGTTATGGCAGAGTAAACCAATATAGCGTTCCACAGGTGGAGCACAAGCTTCAGCAATGTGTAATAATTATTTTTTGTTACTAGCATGTTGAACTAGGGCAGTGATCTTTGGATTAGGACTAGGGGTGTTACATGAGTGTTTTTATTGTTATTTGTGAAATGAATCGGCAACATTCCTACTTTTGTAAATGGTGTTATTAAGTCTGATATACACACACACACACACACACACACACACACACACACACACTGGAGAGCCAGTGGAGTGGAGTGGTTAAAAGTTGGACTACAGTCTGGGAGACCCAGGTCTGAATCCCCACTCTGGTATGGAAGCTTGCTGGATGACCTGGGGCCAGTCACACACACAACCTAACCTACCTCACAAGGTTGTTGTGAGGATAAATAGGAAGAGAACGATGTAAGCTGTTTTGGGTTCCCATTGGGGTGAAAGTAATAGATAATATAAGAACTGCTTTCAAAGAATATAATAATATTTTTCCTAAATGTTTTAAATATATGCTGTGTAGAAAAACCCTTCTTTTAAAAAAGTGCTCCCTATCGGAGAACTACTACAGGAAAGATGCACATGGTTTTCAATCCTGGATTTAAATCAGCAGCAGGTAAACTAATTAGAAGCCTGGGGCATTCTCATTTCTTGTTTTCAAGTTTTTTTTAAAAAGGGCTGGTAAACTTCTCACTAGTCAATGTATTTAATACCATCTAGAAGAAGAATATGCAAAACTTGAAGAAAGTATATTTAATTCAGCAGAAGTACAAGAGTGCCCTAAATAAATTGATTTCAACAATGGTCCAATGTGGTCATGTTTCCTGCTGAATAGATTTCAGTTTAATTGCAAGATAGGTATAGGAATGAACAGGCTTTTTTTTTTTAACTGCAAGTCAGAAGTCTGTGCCTTTTGTGAAACTAGCCATTTCCCTCTCTCCCCACTCCCCTCTGCATCAATTTGTCTACCAACACCTCTTGTGGCTCCAGGAAAATATCCTAGGAAGCTGCTACCCAGTCTGGTCTTTAGCCTGTTACTGTGGTGCTTGTCAGAATCTATTAGCTAGTGATGTCTTTGACTAATATTGCAGTTGATTGTCTGAACCATGTTCAAGAACTATAAATGAGGCAGAAGCATCTTAACCGCTCAGTGACTGTGAAATGTCTGAGCTCTATTAAATTGTCAGAAATCGAAATAAATGTATTTCCAATAAAATTTGACAGTGATTTAAAATACGAGGTTTTCAGGAGGTGGGTGGTACATGGTGTGATTGTTATAGCAATGTAGCTTAGTGTCATTACAAAGGACGCCGACATTGGGATCCGGGGCTTAGCTCTTTTCTCCATGGTCAGGGACAGAGAGTGACGCTAGGGGAAGAGGTGTCGCAGCGGCGTCCTTTGGTGTGTGGGGTGCCGCAAGGTGCAGTCCTCTCCCCTATGTTATTTAACATGTACATGCGTCCTCTTGCCCAGCTTGTCCGGAGTTTCGGGTTGGGATGTCATCAGTACGCTGATGACACCCAGCTTTATCTGTTGATGGATGGCCATCCAGACTCTGCCCCAGACACACTGGCCAGGTGCTTGGATGCCGTGACTGGGTGGTTGAGGCAAAGCCGGCTGAAGTTAAATCCATTGAAGACAGAGGTCCTGTGGCTCAGCCGGGGCGGCCTTGGGGCGGGGTGCCGACTCCCGGCTCTTGACGGCGTACCGCTAACACCTGTGCCCGCTGTCAGGAGCCTGGGTGTGACCTTGGATGCCTCCTTATCTATGGAGGCCCAGGTCACAGCTGCAGCCCGGTCGGCTTTTTTCCATCTCCGCTGGGCCCGGCAGTTGGTGCCTTACCTCTCCCGCCCCAACTTAGCTACAGTGATCCATATGACGGTCATCTCCAGGCTAGACTACTATAACTCGCTCTACGTAGGGCTGCCCTTGAGGCTGCCTCGAAAACTCCAGCTGGTACAAAATGTCGCAGCAAGGCTGCTTACTGGGTCCTCGTTGCAGGCTCATATCACGCCAGTGCTTAAACAGCTGCACTGGCTCCAGCTGGAATATTGGGTCAGATTCAAGGTGCTGGTTATTACCTTTAAAGCCTTACACGGTCTGGGACCTTTGTATCTGCAGGACCGCCTCTCCTGGTATGTTCCCCAGAGGACTCTTCGTTCAGCTAATAACAATCTTTTGGTGGTCCCCGGCTCGAGGAGTGTCCGGCTGGCCTCTACCAGGGCCAGGGCTTTCTCTGCTCTGTCCCCTGCCTGGTGGAATAGCCTCGCTAGCGAGACCAGGGCCCTGCCGGACCTCAAAGAGTTCCGCAGGGCCTGTAAGACAGAGCTATTCTGCCAGGCTTATGGTTGAGGCCAGCTACGGTTCCTATTAGGGCTGTTGAAAAAAAAATTCAGTAAAATTCAGATTCGGCAAAATTCGGCCCGTTTTATTCGGGAAATGCCAAAGTCCGAACTCCCCCGCTTCGGGTCCGTGCACTTCGGCATGAGGTCCGGAGTTCGGGGGAAAGTTTGGCCGAATAAAGCCATTAAAATCACAACCGCACCTTTCCACGGCTCCGGGGGGGCATTTTTGGGGGTAGAGGTCCCAAACTTTCAGCGTAGCTTCAAAGGACCCTTCTTGCAATAACCCCCAAGTTTTGTAAAGATTGGATCAGCGGGGGCTGAGATATGGGCCCCGAAAGGGGTCCCCCCTCCTTAATGTGCATTTGCAATTAGCAGAGCTTGCGGCCCACTCAAAGCTCCCAGCCCTGGCAAACAGCTGAGCTGCAGGGAGCAAGGGCAGGGCAGGTGCGAAGAAGTTTGCAAACCATGAAAAGCAACACAACCATGAAAACCATCACGTTTGCAACCATGCAAAGCTACACCTGACGCCTGGGAGTTTGCAAACCATGGAAAGGGACAGAAGAAGTTTGCAAACCATGCAAAGCAACACAACCTTTCAAAGCAACACCTTTGCAACCATGCAAAGCAACACCTGACGCCTGGGAGTTTGCAAACCATGGAAAGGGACAGAGGCATGCTAGCTAAGCATCGGGATCAGGAGGGGGTGGAATTTCCCCTTTTGCATCGGACTCGGGACCAGGCAAATGCATTCTTTAAGTCACAATTTGAAAACAATTTTTGAGCAAGCATCAAAATAGACCTAACCGATATTATGAATGAGGGAAAACCTGAGGACACACAACTGAAGCCCCTCCCTCAAACCAGGGAGAGAGAGACTCGAGGGGGCACACACACCCCAGACAGAACAGGCGAAAGCCCCCTTTGGCTTCCCCCCCACCCACAGAAACTGCTCCCTCCCCCCCACACACACAGACTCTGCTTTCCCCACACACACACACACAGGAGAAAAATTATAGATTAAAGCCCCAAAAGGGGTCTTACTGTGGATGTCTTCTGTTCCATCAGGAGGTACTGGGAGGACTGGATAATCCAATACAATTCCATTTAAGCACGGGAGGTTTTGCCTTGGATTTGCCGCTCTCGAGATGCACACAGGATTGGCTGATCCCATTCTTCCCAATAGGGAAAGGGGGGGACCCCATATCTCGGGACCCCTGACCCAATGTTTACAAAACTTGGTCTCGCAAGAAGGGTCCTTTGAAGCTCCACTGAAAGTTTGGGATCTCTACCCCCAAAAATGCTCCCCCTGCAGCCACGGAAAGGAGCAAATGTGCACAAGCAGCCCCCCCCATGGGGATTTCTCTCACACACACAAACAGATACTCTCTCTTTCTTTTCCTGGGCCGCGCAGCAGCTGGGCTCATGCACTCAATCGCTCAAACTGATTGGCCAGAAGAAGACCCAGCTTGGCCACCGATTGGCCGGGGGAGAATGCTGCTTACTGACGGTTATGCTGCTGCGCCGAACCCCGAATTTGCCGAATTTATTCGCCAAACACCACGAATTCACTGAATCCGGCTCCCCGTTTTCCCGCCTTTTTTGAGTTTGGTTCCATCCGAACTAAAAACCGCCGAATCAGGGGAAATTCGGCTGTTTTTCAGTTCAGGATGAACTGAATCGACAGCCCTAGTTCCTATATATAAAGACTGGCCTCCCTAACCTTCCCATTGTGGTTATCACCTTTTATTCCATCTGGTGCCTTCCATCTGCTTGCCTAGCTGGGTTGTTGTATTTTGACTCGTTTGTTAGAGGCGCCTAGGTAAATTAGTATAATTATTATGATTTTATAAAGCTATTTTAAAATGTTTTAATGCTTTTATTGATTAATATGACTTTTATATTCTGTAAGCCGCTCTGAGTCTGGCTTTGGCCGGGAAGAGCGGGGTAACAAATAAAAATAATAAATAAACAAATTAATTAAATCCTTATTTAATTTTTAAAAGGGGATTGTATCCAAAAAAGCTTTTGCATGAGCAGAAGTCACTTCTCACACAAAGGGGTGCCCCACAATATCTTCAAAGCCCTCTTTCCACATGCTGCAAGCCCCTGAACTGCATTCCTGTGTGGCTCCTGAGGCTCCCCTGACCCTCAGGATCAGCTTTTTGGGTGGCATAGAGGGCTGCAGGATACAGGGGGACTCAGGAAAAAAAATAACACATTCCATGTCATAATACCACTTGCACTTCTTTGCATCTGACCAAGGGATTTGATTAAATGGAAGAGCCAATTTTTGTTATCTTGGATGATAACATTCTGAAATACAGATTTATCCAGCTTCTCCATTTTGCCTGTTTCTAACCGGCAGTTTTCTGCTTCTGTATATGGCAGTGATAGTAATTTCCACACTAGGCTTCAGGGTAAGATGCTGTGTTGTGCATGCCCACACTCTGCTAAATTTCACAAAATTGTTATTAATGACATGAATGATACATGACATAAATTGATTTAGTTAATTGTCATACAGCAAGTAACATTAACACTTGATAATATGAGAGAAATAAAGAAAAGTCCTGCATTTCTATCTACGGGTCCTTGATCACCCCTTTGTTCGCAATGCAATTTGATCCGAAATTCTAATCAATCTCAAATTTTTGAAGACTTTATTTTATTCAAATTTTCACAGTTCTAAATAGCAAAAATATGTTTTCCACACATACTTTCTTACATTATTTGGCTATGGTTCTCCCCTCTTCTCCCATCCACCCACTCCATATCTGCCCATGTGCTAGGAGGCACCATCAGGGGTGTCCTTTGGGGCAACTGGTTGGCTGCTGTGTGAAACAGGATGCTGGTGTAGATGGACCACTAGATGTGGTTAAAAATGGCTCTTATGTTCTTGCTTCTGGTTTAGACCATATTCGGACAGAATGAGGCAGAGAAGATCACAAGTTTTAGGTTCGGGAGATAAATATTCCAGTAGCTATCCTTATTGAGGCCAGTTTTGACTTAATGTGTACATTATGACATAGTGCAATTAGTGTCCAAGAACAACTGCGATTGTTTCCAAGGACAGATTGTGTGGACAGTATCAAAATAGGTTTAGACACAGGCCCACAGGGTCTGCCTCATGATGATAATGATTTGAATCCACTTTAATCTAGTCCTGAAAAGTGTTGAAACCATCCAAGTATTCAGAACTTTTTTTCATTCTGAACATTTGTTTGTGGGAGGGAAGACAGTGCAATCACTTGCTTTAGTTCAGCAGATTGTATAATACACAAGCAGAGGCACATAAGAAACTCAAAGGGAAATTTCCTGGTAGTGCACAGTTTCTGCTATGGCTTTTTGCTTCCCCACAGCCTTTCTTCCCCTCATTCTTTGTGTGCTGTTCTTCTTCTCTTCCCCCAATGCTGGTCCCCACTGTCTCCTCATCTGCTCTTCTCCCCTTTATCCTCTTGATATGATACCCCCTCTTTTATTTTCCACCTTTCCGTCACTTTGTCTTCGATTTTTTTTTAAAGTTTCATTGGGATGTCTCCCCTTCTCTTTCCCAGAGCTATTTTTTAAAGGAAGTTGAAAAGGGCTGTATTTTAGAAGGAGAACCGTCAACACAAATGGCTAGATAATCTCCATTCTGTCAGATTATTTGAAATCTGAACTCTATGGTGGAAGAAACGAAAAATCTTGTTCCCAGTGAGAATAACATGAACATTCAGAATGCAACAGGCAAAAAAATATAATGTAAAGTCATTGTGGAATTCTTGTGGTGGATTTCTAAGGTGGTGAGCTGCCAACTCAAACGTGCTAAACACTTAAGGTAACTGTCCTAAACAATGAACCTATATATCGTGTGAAAATTTAAATCTCCTAGTGATCAGTGTATCATTTAGGCTAGCCCTGATAGAAACTTTAAACCACAAGGATTGTCTTTTTTTTTTGCTTGTGTGTATATTTTTTTCACAAATGCTGCTGTACCTCTTGTAACATTTGGTATTAAAGATGCCCCAAAGTAGAAGTTATTTTCATTCTAAAAATTTATTTCCCCATATATCTGGTTAGTGTTTGCTTTTACATACTCATTTTCTTTTCTTTTTTTCACTTTATTTATATCTATCCTTTCTCCTCAATGGAGACCCAAAGTAGCTTATATCATTCACTTCTCCATTTCCCCCCTCACAACAGTAACCCTGTGAGAGGAAGGTTATGCATGACTGACCCAAAGTCACCCAGCAAGCTTCCATGGCAGAGTAGAGATTCAGTCCTGGGTCTCCCAGATCCTAGTCCAGCAGTCTAACCACTATACCACACTGGCTATCTTATCTGGTGAAACTGTTCCTTGTGTACATTGTGGTATGTCAGAATTCTAAGGCATGCTCTTTTCTTTTTCTTTTCTTTTTTTGCCGAATGTTTTTTTCTTTGTGTGGTGTCTACTTTGGTATTTAGTTGGTAATTGTGGTTGCCCTGACCTGGATAGCCTAGGCTAGCCTGATCTAGTCAGATCTCAGAAGCTAAGTAGGGTAAACCCTGCTTAGTATTGGGATGGAAGACAGCCAAGGAAGTCCAAGGTTGCTATGCAGAGGCAGGCAATGGCAGACTACCTCTGTCCTTGAAAACCCAACGAGGTCACCATAATTCAGCTGTATGCAGTCTCATATTACCTAATGAAATAAATCAATAAAATTATGAAGGAGACAATAAAGTGTGATATGTGAAATTAAAGGGGTAGCACCCAATTATGTATATAATTCATGAAATTTGAAAAGGATAGGTATGGTTATGGAATATGTTTGCATGCACAGTGGCAAGAATTTGCTAGGTATTAAAGGGGTAGCACCTTTTACATATCCATGGACACTGTCATGGCAGAGTGACATTTTCCAGTGACAATTATTTGGAATCATAAGAGATGTGTTGCAGTTATTTAATGAAGACTGAAAGCAGATTCTGCATAAATGAAAGAAATGCTTTAGGGGAAGTGTGACAGTAGACCTGAAAATTTACTAAAACTTCGAAAGAAGTTAAAAAGTTCAGAGGAAGGTCATCTGGAGGGAGGGAGTTGAAGTGAAATCTGTGCTCTGGCCTGAAAGCAGAAACTAAGGAGAATCGTGCCAACAAGATGGAACAGAGAAAGAATGTTGATTGGACTATTGAGGCAGAGAAGTCCAAGAAAAGAAAAATAATTGGGGGCTTCAAAGGGAAAGCAAGAAGTAATGCTGTAGAGTGCCAACTTATATATGCAAACAAGGTATCCAAAATTAACCAATCATGTTGTGTAGAATATGTTGTTTTAGAACCAATCAGTAGAGAAAGATATGCTGTAATATGCAAATAGAGGGTTTCAAGCAGATCTTTTATTAACCAGTAATATTGCTTTATTTTGAATTAAGGCAGCCAGTTAAAAGCGAGTAAAGATGCTAACTGACCAATGAGTAGTAAGCGAAAGTTTTGTAGCCAATAGGAAATATAGTTAGAAAATGCATACTGAATGGAGCCTAGTAATTTGAATAATTAATGCACTGTAAGAAGTAATAAAATATCACCTGTTGCCTTTGTTCGGGACTCAGTCTTTTGGATGATTCAAACCTAGACTGGGTGGCAGCTGCCAAACAAAGTTGATTCCTCGATTTTGGCTTATGGGTCTCTCTATGCTCCATTCCTGATTTTTAGTTCTGCCATTTCAGAAGTCAGAAGAATTGGGCAGTGATAAGACACCCATGAAGATTTCAGAAAGTTGTTTTAAAGCCCAGCACAAGTGGTACATTAGAATATATCTGCTATCTTTCCAGATTTCTACATTTGTTCTCAAGATGTATAGCAGAAGGGGGGGAAATCACATTTGAGAATGAAGACTGATTTGTGAACCAGTGGTATAGAAGAGAGTTTCCCAGTGTGGCGTAGTGCGAGAGTTTCCCAGCATGGTGTAGTGTGAGAGTTTCCCAGCGTGGTGTAGTGGTTAAGAGCAGTGGTTTGGAGCGGTGGAGTCTGATCTGGAGAACTGGGTTTGATTCCCCACTCCCCCACATGAGTGGTGGAGGCTAAGCTGGTGAACTGGATTCATTTCCCCACTCCTACACACAAAGCCAGCAGGGTGGCCTTGGGCTAGTCACGCTCTCTCAGCCTTACCTACCTCATAGGGTGTCTGTTGTGGGGAGGGGAAGGGAAGGTGATTGTAAGCCGGTTTGATTCTGCCTTAAGTGGTAGAGAAAGTCGGCATATAAAAACCAACTCTTCTTCTGTCTGCTGTATGACATTGTTCGCAAGCTCTAGTGTTGAGTTGAAGCTGACCTCCATCTTGAAGTTTGACCTTGGAAATACATATTTAATGTTAAGAAAACATCCTTCTTTTTGTTTTTGAGAATTTCAAACATTTCTACTAAAACAGTTTTTTCCCTTCTCGTCTTATATCACCTCTGTACCTCAGTTTCTTTTATTTTTCTTTATTCATCTGGCATCCTCTGTTTCAACATTTGCTGTTATTCCTTCATACTGCTAATATTTCCCTAGCCTTATTGTACAACTGCTTTCACCACAGAAGGCGAACAATGTTTTAAGCCTATTCACATGCCTCTGAATGTGTCTTCTTGACCACAAACCTATTGTTAAACCCTACAAAGTACAGCCTTCATTTACCACAATACTACCTGTAAAAAAATATGAATATTGGAAATCAGATTGTACCCACATTTTATTGTTATATAAATTTATCTGATGTTACGCAGATATGGAGATAGAAGATGATAACTTTTGTTTATGTTTCTTAAGAGAATTAAAGCTAAAATAAAATCTGTAATGCACTAGATCTGATGTAGTACAAAGAGACTAGCCATAGTACATCTGAATGGCATACTTCTCATGCCATACATAGTTTCCTTCCCACAAAATAATCCTTTTTTATAAATACACAAATTTCTGTGTCACCTAAGCAACTATATTAAGCTATCCCTTTGTAGGTATTTTTTGGTTATTGGAAACACCCCTAAAATATGATTACAGAGGCCATCTTAAAATTGAAATGCTATATTTATTATTTGAGGGAGGAGAAAGAGAAGCAGCAAATGTTTAATCAGATACACTCCATCTCTTAGAAGAATGTTGTGATTCCTTAACTAAATGAAAACAGGTGAAAATTGTTTTAGATTTAGCTTCTGTAAAGAAATATTAGATCCACATATTCCTAAAACATAAAGCTCTTCCTATTTTAAGCTAAGAACTCAGTTGATTTAGATTTACACTTTCTGTCTAAAAATACTATTAAATCTTATAAAATACAGATGTGTGGAAGAGTTAGAAGACTTTAATTAGATTTACCGAATCAGTTGCTTCAGGCCGTATGCAAATTCTAGTAGACATTAATGCATTAAGTAGCACCTGAGTCAGCTTTATGGGTTTATTCATTTTATAGTTATGAATGAAAGACCTGGAAACAATGTTACATATCATTTTAGATCCCCCCCCAGAATTGTCCATTTTCTTTCTGATGCTTCGATAATATCAGTAGCTCCAATCCACACTAACCCATAGTTCACTGGTAAGATTGGGAAGGAGGTTACAGAAGTTCTATGTAATCTATCGTGTACACTGAGAAGTATGGTTCTCCATATAATGTAGATTTTCCAGATATGAGAGTGTCAACCTAATGTGGACTTACTTAAATCAGAAACACTGTGAACAACAGAGAAGCCGAATTACAGCAGTAGAATGTGAAGGCGGCTTAAAATTTGAACAGTAGGACTGAAGGGCTAGAAGAAACTAGAAAGTCATTCTATTTAAACACCTTGAGAGTTGAATGATGCATTCCACCTAGCATTGTACCTTTTTGTCCCAGCTTTATCTAACAAGGAATTTTTATTATCACTTGAATGAATGGTTCAAACTGGCTATGTCACTTTCCTCTTGAGCATCCCACTGTGTTATTGCAATATTTTTCATTGGAGGCAGCTGACCCAAATCCATTCCGCATTGCCAGCATTACAAAGGTAAAGTGATGCATTCTAACAGACCTGGTTCAGAACCCTTTCGGCCAATTCCTTAAGAAAGACTTGCCTTATCACCTCAGTAAAGTAATGAGTAAACAGCTCTGGTCAAGGTCAGTTTGGCCCAGGCTCCATTCCTATTGGGATACATCTGAACATCCAGTCAAGCTTCACCATTTGTGTAGATTTCTCCACCATGGTCTCTTGCACTTCCCATCCCCCTTCAAACCTGGTAAATGACATTTGCTAATCCTTTCTTTAAAACATATAAAAAAGATTTCCATAGATAGTCTTTAGAGGATTCTTGTGTCCTCATGTGTGTAATAGATTGGGTCAAAGAACTGAGAGGGACGGAGGAAAGAATGGGATTTCATTATATATACATGCTTTCTTGCCGCTCACTGATAGGGGAAAAAATTGATGGAAAGGGAAATTATGCAATAAAGATGATGTCAGTGTTATATTAAATTAAGATCATATGTTTCACTGTGGCAGATGTAATCCTTTGCTTACAGGAGAGGTCACATTAATAGACTGCATTCCAAATGAATATTAACAAATCACTTTTGTGCAAAGATAATTAGAGGTACATGCAATAAGTCGATATACAAATGCTTTTTTTCAAGATTATCTCTTTTTTAAAAAAATTATATACAATTTATTACTGATTTCTTTACAAACCTAAAGATCCTCTCAACAGCTGTTATAAGGGAACTGCGTGTGAGTGATGCATGCCATATAGTGATACAGACAATATCATTTTATGAATATTAGCTCATAATCACCATGCAAGTATGCACAGTTTGTGAATTGTGTAAATTGCTTTATAAACTAGAATCCATTCATTTGGCTTACTAACATAGTAAATGGTGATTTTTTAAATTAAGTCAGAAGCTTATGTACAATATTTACAGATATACATTTATGTTATATGGAATAATTATACAAGAAAGCCTTTTATGTAAATAATTTCAAAGGAACGGGACTACAGACAGCAATTTCTTATTCGGCCCTGCAGTGAGGACAAAACTTTTAAAAACAGACATGGCTAATAATGTGTCTATGTTTCTTTGTCTTACAGAAGCTAAAAGAGTACCTGGAATTATCCAAAATATTGGGAGACTACAGTGGAATAGGCAGAGCATATCAAGCTTTAGCCAAAGTTCTGGTGAGGTAGGTTAGTGCATCCTTGCCCTGCTGTCACTATAAATTCAGTCAACTGTGAAAGAATTAAATTGTTAGAGGTCCGTTGCTTCCTATTACTAGCTGCTCAAATTTTTATCAATGCCCTGTTTTACCATGTGACTCCTTAATCATAAGTTGCTTAAATTATGGGGTCCATAGTCAAAACAGTTCTTTATAAATGTTGGGAGATGGATTGATTATTTTACCTTTCAAAAAGTGTAAAGACATGGCTGGAAAACTGACATCTTGTCATCCCTTACTGGTGGAAAAAAAACAAAATGCACAGAAAATTATAACATGCTTCAGTAAATGTGCCACTGTATAACCTTTCTAGAATTCTTCTTCAGAAATTTTTATATCTATTGTTCTGCCTCACTTCTTTCAGCAAGACACTGTGTATGCTTTCAGGATATGACTAAACTCTGTGGCAAATATAATTCTCTTTCCATAAAGTCAAATTATAACTTTACACTATAAAAATATGGATTTTGGAAGGAAATGCTTTGAAATCACACTGAAACTTGGTGGAAATCAACATTTTTTCCAGTAAAATGAGCTAATTTAAATGTTTTCTTTGCAGATAATAAACCATACAGTCATCCCAGTCAAGAGGTCAGCATACTGTCCGTTGTATATACAGAGTCCTGTTCACACATGGGGGCTTGTAGACACACTGAGGCTTGGAGTTCCTGGTGGGAACTCTTTTTAAAATTGCCATAGGGGCCTCATTCAACCTGGGACAGCAGCACAAGGGGTGGAGGGGCTCCTGCCTCCCCCCCCCCTCACTGTTTTTCTGAGTCAGAATGGCGTAGGTGGTGTTATTTGCTCCATCAGAGGGGCTGCATGCGCACTGAAGCGTATACTTGGAGCTCCTCCGATGGGACAAGTAATGTTCTCCTGGCTGTTTCAGCTCAGGAAAACAGTCAGGAGGGGGTTCACCTGCAGCCCCATGGTGATTTTAAAAGGAGTTCCCACTCGAAACCCCAATGTGCCTGCGAGCCCCCATGGCAGACTCGAGGAAGTCGTAACATCTAGTTCGATGGTTACAACAGAAAAGATAGCATGGGTGTTTCCACTCTACCTATAGAAATTAATGGAAAAGCTGTAGTATGTAGAGACCTTGGTGGACCTCTTGAGTACTTGAGTGATCACTTTTCTGATCACGCTATAGTCAACAGTTTTATTCTGGGAGTCTCCTGAATTTCACTTCAGAAAAAGTAAGCAACAGGTTCTCTAGAGGAATGCCTTTACATACCTTTGTATGTCTTTTTGTTTCCTTTATGGCCTGGTAAAATGCTACAAAGCTCCACATAATGATATCATTCCAAGTGCTTTCATCATTACTCAGTTATTAGTAAAATTATCTTTGCAATAATGCCAATATTAGTATTTATTTATCAATGCAATTTTAAAATTAATTTTCCACTTAGGTCTCCTCTGGACAGCTAGAAAGGTGTAATGAGTTTTATGTTAGAAAGAAATTCAGAATCTTAAGAACAAGCTATATATTGTTGTGTGTATATGTATGGTTGCATAGCTAATTTGAGAAATCACTGAATTGAAATTCTTACATTGTTCCTTAAATATTTGCCAGAGACTGAGACTACTGATAACATATCTGCCAAGTCCTTTAGGTTTTAGAGGTTTTGAAAGTTGAGGCAATAAACTGCGGACAAGTACATCCTGGGAAAATAGTATTGTTATAATTGGCATCCTTTAAAAAAACTGAGATTGCTTTGGCAGGATCTGTTGTAAGGGACCATCTTGCAGTGATCATATTCTAAGGAAATTGATTAAGAAAGTCTTGCATTTGGACTGTGATTGAAGCGCTGCTTTTTGAAACTAGTCTTTCTTCTTGAAAGAGAAAATTTCTGTTCTATATGTCAGGACTAAAGTTATTCATGAAATGTGAATAGTGTATAATAGCCTCTCAGCTTCTTAGTAGGAAGGGTCAAGTCTGTTCAAATATTAAATAATTCTTTCAAGTGATTATTTCAGGAATCATTCACTCTTAATCCAGAACACTGACCTGCATTTTAATAGGCAGAAGCCCTTTCCCAGGCCAGCCCTATTTTCTGTAGGAGCCAGCACATGAACACTTCCTTAAGAACATGCATTCCTTCTAATGTATGTTGTGTTTTTCAACAGAGATCTTAAATATAGTCTTCATAATTTAGGAGCTGCCAACACCTACTCTGATTAAACCATTTACTTTTTTGATTTGATGCTGTTTTCAGCCGTGCTCTGCAGTGCATGCACGTCTGTGTATGAAGCTGCCTTATACGGAGTTAGGCCATTGGTCTATCAAGCTCAGTACTGACTAGCAGTAGCTCTCAAGGGTTACAGGCAGAGGTCTTTCACATCACCTGTTACCTGGTCCTTTTAAATGGAGATGCTGGAGATTGAAGCTGGGACTCTGCATGTAGAGCAGATACTCTGCCACTGAGCCAGAGCCCCTTGCCAGTGATGGGTAGGGTTGCCAATCTCCAGGTGGTGGCTGGAGATCTCCCGCTATTACAACTGATCTCCAGCCGACAGAGATCAGTTCCCTGGAGAAAATGGCTGCTTTGGCAATTGGACTCTATGGCATTGAAGTCCCTCCCCTCTCCAAACCCCACCCTCCTCAGGATTCACCCTCAAAATCTCCAGGTATTTCCCAACCTGGGGCTGGCAACCCTAGTGATGGGTTCATCGGGCTGTTTAAAAGACAGGCCTTCTAGCTTCCCTTTCTAATAACTTCCCTTCTGTTTGAATATTAGTGTTTCTTTGTATGTGTACACACACACACATTCTGAAAGTGTTACATTCAGTTGGGAGATGTAAATATAGGGTTGCCAGCTCCAGGTTGGGAAATACCTGGAGATTTTAGGGCGTAGCCTGAGGAGGGCCGGGGTTGGAGAGGGGAAGGACTTCAATGCCATAGAGTCCAATCGCCAAAGCGGCCATTTTCTCCAGGGGAACTGATCTCTGTCGGCTGGAGATCAGTTGTAATAGCAGGAGATCTCCAGCTAGTACCTGGAGGTTGGCAACCCTATGTAAATCGTAAATCTGTCAACCAAATATAACATTTTGCATCTAACAAACAGTCTCTGGTTCATGAAAGCTTGTGCTACAATACTTTTGTTAATTTTTTCAAATGCCAGCAGCTGCCCTGGACCCTGCACTGGGGAGGTCCCTTGACTGCCATGCACCTATTGGGAGGGGCTAGGAAGGTGAAGCCTAGCACCTCTCTCTCTTTCTCCTGTGGCAACAAAGCAGTTCCTCAACTGAAAAGTGATCTCGCCAATTGCAACCCAGAAAGAGTTCTGACACACAAAGGGGGGTGGGCTTAAGCTGTTGCATTGCTCCTGCTCCCTGCTTGGGAGGGGCAGGCCTGATTGATGCCTGTAAACAGTGGCCAAGTTGAGAGCTAAAATCCAGAGCAAGACCAGAGAGGTGCTTGCTCACATGGGAGACTGGCGTCCCGCCCTGCACGCCAGCGCTGGGGCCACAAACGCCGGCATGTGCCTCCTGGACGGCGGTGCTGTGGGCCCTTGCGTTGGCGTGGACTTTCGCCGGCCTCCTGAAGACTTTGGTGCGGGCTGCTCGCGAGGCTCAGGAATGCACGGTAAGTCAAAGAGTTTCTGGCTAAACATTAGGAAGAACATTGTCGAAGGCTTTCACGGTCAGAGTTCATTGGTTCTTGTAGGTTATCCGGGCTGTGTAACCGTGGTCTTGGAATTTTCTTTCCTGACGTTTCGCCAGCAACTGTGGCAGGCATCTTCAGAGTAGTAACACTGAAGGACAGTGTCTCCTTCAGTGTCCTTCAGACACTGTCCTTCAGTGTTACTACTCTGAAGATGCCTGCCACAGTTGCTGGCGAAACGTCAGGAAAGAAAATTCCAAGACCACGGTTACACAGCCCGGATAACCTACAAGAACCAATTAGGAAGAACATTCTAACAGCTAGAGCGGTTCCTCAGTGGAACAGGCTTCCTTGGGTGGTCATGGGCTCTCCTTTCATGGAGGTTTTTAAGCAGAGGCTAGATGGCCATCTGTCAGCAATGCTGATTCTATAACCTTAGGCAGATCATGAGAGGAAGATACTTTAAGACTTCAGGTCTTATGAGAGCCAATGTGGTGTAGTGGTTAAGAGTGGTGGACTCTAATCTGGAGAACTGGTTTGATTCCCCACTCCTCCATATGAAGCCAGCTTGAGCTAGGTCCCAATTCTCTTAGAGCTCTCTCAGCCTCATCTACCTCACAAGGTATCTGTACTGGGGAGAGGAAGGGAAGGAGATTGTAAGCCAGTTTGATTCTTCTTAAAAAGCTAGAGGAAATCAGCACATAAAAATCAGCTCTTCTTCTAATTGGACCTTCTAGCTAGACTTTGATATCAAACAGCCACCTTTGTCTTCTGAAGTTGGGTTCAAATACTGTTTAAAATATGGTTCTGTGGAGAGTCCATTAAGCTGTGTAAAGTAAATATAAAAGGAAATGAATAATCATTTAAACGAACAAAGGAAAGCTTGGTTAGGGTAAACAGATGTTCAAATGATACTGATATTGTTTAGAGTTGTTTCCTACATAGTAAGCTTGTAAACATTTTCAGTCCAGTTTTAATCCTGTAGCAGAGTTGAGTCTGCACGTTATGTTTTGATTATAAATCACATTAATTTTATTTTTTTGCTTTATAGAAATGACACGATTTAAGAACTTTACTGTTTTCTATAAATGTTCTATAGGATATTGCTATGGCCAAAAATACGTCAAAAACATTTCTATTAATTCATTACATTAAGAAAACCTTTTAACATTTTCTCCTATCACTGATTCCATTTGACTTATTACTTTCAGCCTCTGGCCCACAAACTTGGTGGCACAATCAACAAACCCCTCAGTGGCTGTTTCATCTCTGCTCTATTTGATTTCTCCACTCTGAGTAAATGATTAAGATTTCATGCATTGGTTCAACCAAAATCTATGTTCACTCAACCACATCCTTTATTGATTACTTCTACTGCAAACAGTAGGCCAAGTGTGATATACATAATTGGACAGTTGTCAGGGGATGAGGGTGTTAACAGTCCTGTTTTCCCAGTTGGAAACTGGAATCACCTTGATACACAAATATTCTGCACAGTTTCATTTTCATTCTTTGGACCGAGGAGTACTTTTCCTCAGAATATATGTTTTTAACTCTCTAAGGTCTGGTTGAATGAATTTAATGATTATACCATATAATATGCTGTTCAAGTTGCACCTGTGCACTGCATATAGAAAACTAGAAAAACTGGAATTAATATTTGTCTAACATTTTAACCTTGTCCTTTTACTTATATAAATCAGTTCAGGTTTTTCACTGTGGAAATGTTTGATTTTTCTCCCCTTTGTAAGAAAAATGGGCTTCAAAATGTGACTCTGATTTTAAACTTTAGAAACCTTTTGACATGTGGCAAATATTTGCAATACGTTTTACATTCCAGGAATGTTCAGTTGACATCTCTTCTGAATTGTAATGTTTATAAACAATTTTATTGTAATATAAAATTGGCCATTTTAATTTTAGGTAATTTTCAGGCACCTTGTCAGCTTGTAGCATTACGTTTCTGCATTTCAGTCATCTGGATTTGTCACAGTCTTATAGGTTTGCAGATGTCCTACTATTCTTGTTGATCCCATGTGAGAGAGAACACTGGCACAACATAACCATATTTTTACACATTTTCTTATGCATGACACTTTTTTATTTCTTAAAGCTCAGTCATTTGCTACATGAAAATTGGCGTGGAGCTTTTTTTTAAAGATGATAAAAAATTCCTTTTATTGTTATATATAAACTTTAGTTAACTCCACATTTCTATATTAGGACTTGAGCTTTTGGTTCACTGGTGGCTTGACATTTTGATTTCTGCACGACTACATTAGACACTCAGATTCACAGCTAATATTAAGGTCACCAGCCGTGACACATGAAAGAAAGTGTGTGATGTTTTTACTCACAAACTTGAGTATCTTGGCCTGTGAGTTGTTACTATAGTGTGAGATATTTTATTGTTAATGTAGCTTCCTTTATTAAAAACATGTGCAAATGTCTTGTCAGTGTATATTGGCCAATATTCAGCTTAGATTTTGGAGTGACCTCTGGATGCATATATTGAACTGGGGATTAGAGGTGATACCTGCAATTCAGTGCTGATATGGTAGGTAGTGTGACACCAGCAACCCTTGGCTTACCCACATAAAGAGCAGCCATTATCTCTTGAGGGGGGGCATCGTGTTTCTAAGCAGGAGCCTTCATGGTGTGTACTAGTTGCGGCTGTCTGCGATTTTTCTCCAAAGTACACAAATAATTTCAAGCTATAGAATTCTCAGTGTCAAGTTGATACGTGGGTTGATTGTTAGACACTCAACTGTAGTTATTCTTTGGGAAAGTAACTTGCTTATTACATGTATGGTCTCTTTTATTTCTTCTCAGTCTGGGGGAAGTGGATGAAGCTATTACATACTTGGAGGAGTTTATGAATATTGCCAAGAACATTCAACTGACACACAGCTTAGTGGATGCGTGTACATTCCTTGGAAACATTTACAATGGAAGAGTAAGTACTAGCTTGATTGGTGAAATCTATAGTGAATCTATATTCATAGAATCTGATCCTAAATATTTGTATTGACATAAATTTGCAGTTTCAACAGAACA
Source organism: Euleptes europaea (assembly GCF_029931775.1). Taxonomy (NCBI): domain Eukaryota; kingdom Metazoa; phylum Chordata; class Lepidosauria; order Squamata; family Sphaerodactylidae; genus Euleptes; species Euleptes europaea. The sequence goes on along the minus strand of NC_079320.1, from coordinate 42,615,068 downwards.
CTGCTTACAGGTTGTGTTTCCAAGCTTCTGGCATGCCCTGCCTTGGAAACAGCACAGCTTTGGAGCAGCAACACTTGCTAAAATAAATGGATTTTTATACCCTTGACTTTTAGATGGAAACTAGAAGTAGATTACAACATAAGTGACATAAGGAAAAACTCATTTTAAAGCTTGCAATTAACTTTAGAAGCTAAGACTCAGGCAGCAAATGCAACACAGTGTATCAAAATGCTGACTTTCATTACTTAGACATCAGGGGTTAGATCTAGAGTACATTCGATCTAGAGTACATTCGATCTAGAGTACTGCAAGCAAAGAAGAGGAGTTGGTTTTTATACCCTGCTTTTCTCTACTGTAAGGAATCTCAAAGTGGCTTACAATTGTCTTCCTCTCCCCACAACAGACGCCTTGTGAGGTAGGTGGGGCTGAGGGAGTTTAGAGAGAACTGTGACTAGCCCAAGGTACCCTGCAAGCTACAAGAATTTACTGCCTCCCCCCCCTTTTAAACAACACGGAGGAACCAAAGTGGGCTCCGCAGCAGGGGAGGGGAGGATCAACAAAAACCAAGGGAGGTCGTAAGTGCTGTTTCATTAGCATAAGTGCCATTTTGCCACTGAAGAGCACTTTTGGATCCAACTTTATCTTATTTTTGAATGGTACTAAGCCAATTGAAGTGGGACCAGGGATTCTGTTCCAGAACAGGTTCAGCTATTACTTGAATTTTTCTGTTGTGGTTCCACATTGTATTGCATAGAAATGTTGCCCGATCCCACTTTCTCCATCTGGATGCTGTAGTAGATCGGAGTCCTAAAGCAGTAAACACTTGTCTTCCCTGAAGCTTCCTAGTCCTTGCTGCTTAAACAAACCCAAATAGTCCCAGTTATGGATTTTATGTGCTTATAATTCATTGTTGTTGTTCACATTGCCCATTAGAGAATTTTTTAGTCAAACCTTTATTCTCGATTAGTAGCTGAAATACTGTGCCACATAATTCAAATAGTGGTTCATATTGTATTCCGGATTTTCCCAGTTTTCAAATCACTTTCAATTCAACTTTCTGAGTAGGATTTCAAATCCTTTATTTCAGTGTATTTTAGCTACCTTCACTTCTGCATCAGACATGGCAGCACTTCGTCTATTTATTTATTTTTTAATTTCACTTATATCCCACCTTTCCCCCAACAGGGACCCAAATTAGCTTCCATTGTTCACCTCTTCTCCATGTTATCCTCACAATAACCTGGTTAGGTAGATTAGGATGAGAGTGTGTTACTGGCCCAAGGGCACACAGCAAACTACTATGGCAGAGCAAGGATTCGAATCTGGGTCTCCCAGATCCTAGTCCAACACTCTCTTCACTATACCCCGTGCATGAATATCCAGCAAATTTAAACTGGATTCATATAATTTAAAGTAAGGTAAAACTAGGAGAGTCACAGCGCATTCCTAAAAGGAATGCCCGCGCCGGGCTTAGGAAGCAAAACTGGCGTCGTTGCCTCCTAGAGAAGTTTCGGCACTGCCGAAACCTCTGCCCCAAAAACCCGTACAATCCTCATAGCTTTTAGCTAGCGTATCTTCACAAAAATAAAAAGGGGCATTCCCGAGCCGAAAGTGCTCAGGAAGCCGATTAACGTCGGCCCCACCCTGCGGCGGGTGCCATTACACCCCGGGAACACCTCCTGGGGGTTGGAATGCCTCCCAGCTCGCTGCCGCAGCCTGTGCCAGTGGCCAGAGGCCGGCGAGAAGCAGCGGCAGTCGGGGAGCGGCGCCCGGCCCTGCACGCCAGTGCTGGGGCCACTCACGCCGGCATCGCATCTCAGGAACATGGAGCAGGGAACTCTGTGCAATCCTGAAACACCATAGCAGCTGGCGTGATCCTGCACTGGCATCCATGCCACTTTGCACCATGATAAATGGCACAGACACTGGCCTGGGGGCACTTATGCCAGCATCGAGGAGCAACACAGCAGCGCAGGCCTCAGCTACCATTGCTGCCTTCCTGGTGGTGTAGTCCCAGCGAAACTCACCACACTGGCATCCAGGGAGGCATTCCCAGGCGTGGAGCTGCCTTTAGGCAGCTTCCCAGGCCTTTTTCACCCAGGAATGCCCCTCTGTATTGCAAAATAGCTGGCATAGCCCCATGAAACTCCATGGAAAAGTTTCACAGGTTTTTTTAAAAATGCCTTTTAAGTATTTTTTTTCTGGCCAAGAAGCCTCTGTAGAGGCAGCGCGGCTGTGCCACTCCCGGCCACCACCTATCTACCCCTCCCCTTCAGGGTACAATCCTGTGACTTTCTAGTGAGTAAGTCCCATTTGAACTCAGTGGGCTTGCTTCTGAGTAAACATGTTTTTGATTGTCAGCTGACCAGCAAAAGCTGTTTTGAATTTTTAGAAATTTAGAAAGGTAGACGTACAGGTACAGGCTTTGGCAGTGGAAGAGGAGTCTGGACCACCAAGAGGTAGCCATCAAGATTGCCTCTCTGTGTATCTTTGTGGCCATGATTTGTTACATAGATAATATAATCCTGGTTGATTTTAAAAAATGTGGTGGCAGATTTTGCTGTAATGAGTGGGATTATTGTGGGAAGAAAGTGGCAACAGCAATAATGCAAGTTTCACACAATTCACACAAGGGAACTCATGTACTTCAGGCCCTTCCCTGTTGTAGCTGTTTGTTTTTAAAGTTCAGGCCTCTTACTTCTGCAAGAGGTAGAGGAAGATACTAGTGACAGCAACATTTTTTATCTTTTTCTTCCCTTGGAGAAGAAGAGAGTAGTGCATTATCATAGCAGAAATAGCAGGAAAATGTTTTTTAGAATGTATACTATTTAATGTTACCTCTGTTTTACATGTCAAGGTATTCAAACAGGAGAAGACAAAAAAAGGAGCAATGTGTGAGGAGCATTTATTTAGCTCAAGAAGAGCTAAATAAATGCTTAATCTCACACCTTGCTCTTGTTGTCTTTTCCTGCCCACTGGTGCGGCCTTATTTCTCCTGTTTGCTGAAGGTATTGAAACAGCAAGGTCAACTTTTCTGCATCCAGAATTATACAGTTTGCTACTTAACTAGTTCAATCAGCAACTCATTTCATCCTTGTATAAGCTAAGTATTTAAAAACTGAGAAGCATATGTTTTTCTTTTACTAGGGGAAGTACTCCAAAGCCTGTGAATATTTTGATCAAGCATTTTGCGCAGCAAATGTTCTTGCTGATTTGCCTCTAGTGAATGAAACAAAGGTATACTGTGGCATTGGGAAAGCTCAAAAAAGGAGCAATGTGTGAGGAGCATTTATTTAGCTCAAGAAGAGCTAAATAAATGCTTAATCTCACACCTTGCTCTTGTTGTCTTTTCCTGCCCACTGGTGCGGCCTTATTTCTCCTGTTTGCTGAAGGTATTGAAACAGCAAGGTCAACTTTTCTGCATCCAGAATTATACAGTTTGCTACTTAACTAGTTCAATCAGCAACGCATTTCATCCTTGTATAAGCTAAGTATTTAAAAACTGAGAAGCATATGTTTTTCTTTTACTAGGGGAAGTACTCCAAAGCCTGTGAATATTTTGATCAAGCATTTTGCGCAGCAAATGTTCTTGCTGATTTGCCTCTAGTGAATGAAACAAAGGTATACTGTGGCATTGGGAAAGCTCATAACATGATGATGAAGGTTAACAGTCATACAGAAGCTGCAGATCACGCCGGCATTGAATACCTGCTGGATTGGAAGGAGAATAGAAGCGACATGTGCGCTGACCCTTTTACAGCTGGTAAGATGCTAGCATTAGTACTTCATTGTCCTTAATGGCTAAGTCGTTTTTCTTGTATAGTTTTATTAAATTACTTGCTAAATTTAATCCTGTTTTCCTGCAAGGAGGTTAGATTTGGGACCATGTGACTTTTTTAAAAAAATTAAATGAAATAGGTTTATACATGTATTAAAATTATAATTGATATCTTCACCAGAAGCTACCAGCATCCTCTCTTGTTCTCCAGGTCACCTCTATATAATGTTTGGAACAGGCCAGGGAAAGCTGAATGTTGATTAATTACAAATTTAAAATTATTAGAAGTACATCAAAGATCAATGTTGTTTTATTGTGGCTGTATAATCTGTTACTTCATACCCTTAACATGGTGGATGTAGTCCCATTTATAGAGTATTTTGTTATCCATTCCTATCTATCATCACATCAGCCAGAAAACAAGCTTTATCTCATTAATTCTGCAGAAGGCCAGAGGGTCCAGGTTGTTCATCAATATACTGGAAAAAAACACAGTGAATTTGGCAACAAGAGCTGGATTCCTTTGCTTGATATGTATTTTCAGGCCTCATTTATACGGACGCAACAGCAGTGCATTATTTCAGCTAATGGAGTTGAAATCAGAGTTAAACTGTACGTATTTACCAGTTAGGAAAAAGAAATTATCTTGCAGAAGACTGAAAAAAGTGCTTCTTCTGGGTACTAATGGGGAAATAGGAATGTGAAATGGTTTTCATGTAAGTACTGCTATTGGAATAGTATCAACATATACCATTGCATCATTGGAGTGTGCAACAGTTCAGGTAGCAAACCTTCATTGCCAAAGATACCCTATGTACTTATTTACCACAAACCCTAAGAAACACAAGTGACAGGTGACAGGGATTACAAAATGTCTCTCATAGTTCTACATTTTTTTATTTGCTTCCAAAAAGTTGTAGAGCTGTAAAGAACCAAAAGCATAGTATGAAAGCTGAACTTCTCTCTTCGGAAAACTCAGATTCTTGACAATGTTTGATGACAATTTAACGCAGATGTAAGAAGGCAGGTGCAAATGCCAAGCAGCACCCTTAAGCAATTATAGAAAGTGTTCCCTTTTTAATGAAGCACTCAAAATTGTATTGTATTGTTTTACACATGTGCATTTGTACTTTCCTTTTCCTCAACCGCATTCATTCATCATCTGCTCAGTAGAAAATATTACTGACTTCCGAAAAAAGTGTGTTCCTTGGTTGCTTTGATCCTGTTTTTTTGGAGGGAGGGGTAGAAGCTGCTGAAGGGTATACAGGGTGAGTTTTACCTGCTTTACCACCAAAGTCAAGTTGATTGCAAATTGGATCGCAAATACTTTGTGTGTTCTTGCATTGCCATCTGGGAACCGTTGTGTAATCCCATAAGTTCTGACCACATGCCAACGTGATGAATGCTGCTGACTGATGAATGCTGTGAACTGTGCAGGCACAAAAACAGCACGGTGCTGATTTAAACACAGTGCATGATGTCCCTGGGTCATAAGAATTTACAGCTACTGCAACAGATGCAAAATTACCCAAAACACTGCTCATTTTGAATTGTGAACACATCATCATTGTGAGCGTAAGAGGTACTTGACTAGAGAGAGAACAAAATATACATTTGATGTTCAAATGTATTATGTGTAAACACTGAAGTATCCCTACTGTGAAGTTGTTCACACAAACAGTTTTCTGTGTAGACCAGTGCCCATGTACCCCTGAGTTTAGCAGCTACCACACCACCAAAGTACTGTATGAATAAGGCCAAACTGGCAATTTAATTCTGTTTTTATATGTTTCACAACCATGGGAAATTATAATTTCCCTAACAATTTGAGGCTTAATATCAACTAGGGTGCCATTAAGGCATATAAATGTAGGGCTGATGATCACTGCACACTTATGATGATGATTTTTGTTCACATTCATGAAGTTTTTATGAAGTTTTGAAACATCTAGCATTAAAACCTTCCTCCTGGTGGTTTTGTAACACGGTGTTTGAGACATAGGATTCTGCACTTTGATGCAGGGTAATTGGTAGGTCATCTCATGAAGAAGGGCATTTCAGCAGACTCAATATTTCAGCAGACTCAACGATAATGTTCCTTACTACCCAAGATGGCCTAGAAGAATATATCAAGGGACATCAACTAGAGAACTTTACTTCGGAGGGAAGAGAAGTTCTGAATCAAAATATTACTATTCAAGAAATTACACAAGCAATTCACAAGTTGAAACAAGACAAAGCACCTGGACCAAACTTTCTGACAGCAATGTATTATAAGTGTCTAGAGGATCAACTAGTACTCCATTTACAGAAGGTAATGAATGAAATAACTAAAGAAAGAATTATGCCTCCATCATGGCAAGAAGCATATATAACCTTGATACATAAAGAAAAAAATGATCCCACTCTGCTGCAATCCTACCAACCTATTTCACTCTTAAATGTAGACTATAAACTTTTTACAGCTATAATGACTGAAAGGCTTAAGAAATGTACAACTAAAATAATACACCCAGACCAAACAGGATTTATTCCAAAAAGACATATGAAAGACAATGTACGTTTCATAATACACAGAATACATAAAGAAAAATGAGAAAAAAGCGGTGTTTATTTTTTAACAGCTCATTCCTGAGCCCTGCAGTGGCCGGGGACAAGAAGCTATGGCGCCGCTGCAGCACCTCCAAGGAGGTTTCGTGGCCGCAACTAGCATAAAAAAGGAATTTTTCAAGTGGAAAAAACGAAAATGGGGGAAATGCCTCATAAGAAACAGTGAGGCTACACCACCAAAAAGGTGACGCAGCAACACTACAGTGTAAGGGGGTGTTCCCGATGTGAAAGGGGTAGGAAGCTGCCTCATGACAGCTCCGCCCCGGGATGCTGGTGCAAGGACTTGTGCCGGGAGGATGCCAGCAGGAGGCCATGCCAGCGTCCTAGAGCCTCACTGCCGTGGTCATCTAGGGGAGCTGGCAAAAGTGGCACTACATTGTGGTCTGTGCCAGTTTGCATTACGAAAGTGGCATGGATGCTGGTGTAGGGGTCATGGCACCTCCTAAGGCAATTCAGCCCCCAAGGAATGCACTGTTAGATGCTCATTTCTTGGACTTTATTATTAAATACATTAGAATCTCTGAAGTGTGGTTCAAGATTCTTCAACTGGATCCAAAGTATATATTTAAATAAAAATGCAAAGATTTTGATCAATGGAAAACTAACTGAAAGCTTTCAAATTGACAAAGGTACAAGACAAGGGTGTCCGCTGTCACCGTTATTATTTATTGTAGCAATGGAAGTGCTAGCAAACAAAATTAGACAAGATCCCAGCATTAAAGGCATAAATATGGAAAGAGAGAAATTTAAAATGAAAAGTTATGCTGATGATGTAGTATTGACTGTCTTTAATCCTTGGCATTTGGATACTTAATGGAGCAGACTGAAGAATTTGGAATGTACTCAGGTTATAAAATTAATAGGAAAAAGACAAAGACAAAATACTTTTTTTTTTAATCAAGACAAGAAGAAATTGTTGTCACAGAAATTACAGGATGCACAGTGACTGAGGATCCTGTCAGATACTTGGGAATAAAAATAAGACATAACAAAACCCTATTTAAAGATAACTATAAAGTAGTGTGGGGAAAATTGAAAAAGATTTATTGAGATGGTCAAAATTGAAGATTTCATGGCTTGGAAGAATTTCAACAATAAAATGAACATGCTACGCAAAATTAACTTTTTATTCCAATTTATGACAAAGACAAGACATTGAAAAGTTGGCAACAACAGATAAATAAATTTGTATGGAATTACCAGAAACCAAGAATTAGATTCAAAGTATTACAAGATGAGAAAAAAAGAGGAGGGTTGGCACTACCAAATATAGAATTATACTATCAAGCGTCTGGATTAGTCTGGATAGCAGATTGGATCAAAAATCCTGAATCAAGGTTAATAAAATTAGAGAAATCAGATATGAAAGAAGGACTACACAACCATTTATGGGTTAAAAAAGTGTTGGGGATTACAATACGACAAAACATGGGTAATGGAGTGGAGGTGGCATAACCCTGCCGCCAGCGTAAGTGTTCTCTTATCATGGAATTAGAGGCACGCTTGTGGTGGGGGCAGTTCCATCAGTGCCCAGGCACTGCGGAGCTCCAGAGTGCTCCTCCAACGCCGTAGCTTCACCGGGACCTAAATCCCAAAAGAGGAATGCAGCGCTGGTGTAGGAAGACATTCCCAGGGGCAGAGCTGACTGAAGTCAGCTTCCTAAGCCCCTCCAGCCCGGGAACACCCCCTCCAGCAACAGCGTTGGTGTGACAGGTTTTTCTTGCCGCAGCATCGCTGTTTTCAATTGCTATTTTCCCTATTTTTGTTTTTTCATTTTTTAAAAGGGGTTTTTAAATCTTGCAGCGGCCAGGAAACCTCTTTGGAAGCGCCGCAGTGGTGCCTCAGCCATGCCCTCCTTGGTCACTGCAAGGCTCAGGAATGAGCTGATAATTAGAGATAGCTTATTGAGAATATGGGAGCTCAGCTGAAGAAGATTAAGTCCGATGCCTTCACTATTAATGTCTCCAATAGAAGCATACTATGACAGATTTGTAATGAAATACATGACTACATAATATATTAGGATATGATCAATACTCAAGGAGAAATCAAAACATGACAAGTTTTCAAGGAAGGGGGGGAACTTCCAATGGCGTTTATATTTTCAATTATGCTCAAATTAAAAGAAAGACTCAGTTTTCAAAAGAAGGGGTAAGAGATTTAATCAATTTTCTAAATCTGATAATGCAACATAAGGATCACTTATTTGGTAAGAATTTACAAACTATTGCTTAAATATGATACAGAAACTGAACAGGTTAAGCCGTGTATGGTGAAATAGATGCAAAATCTAGGAGAAGAAATCTCAGTGCAACAATGGGAGACACTGTGGACGAAAGCAATAAAATGTACCGCAAGCCAATTGTTGAGAGAAAGTTGGTATAAAATGTTTTATCAATGGTATATAAGTCCCAAAGACATTCAGAAAATGAACAGGGAGCACAAAGGAATATGCTGGAAATGTAAGGAGAATGATGGGACTTTTTATATGTGGTGGTCCTGCCAAAGAATCAAGAAGTATTGGATAGAAATCCATGCAGAAATGCAGATAATCTTAAATTTCAGTTCCCAATGGAACCAAAAAATATGTTATTGGGAATCTTATCAACAAGAATCACAAAAACTCTAGAAGAGCTATTCAAATATATGAAAACAGCAGCCAGAGTCACAGTGGCAGCAAAATGGAAATCAGATGAATGCCTAGATATAGAGGATGGGAAGAGTAAATTAGCAGAATATGTAGTGATGGCAAAACTGACAAGATTTGTGAATAGAAGGCCAATTAAAGAACTTCAGGATAAATGGAAATTCTACTATGTACATTCTTCTTAAAACTTGGGACAAGAGGGAAGAAAAGATCTGTCATGTACAGTGAGGGGAAAAAGTATTTGATCCCCTGCTGAATTTGCCCATTTGCCCTCTGACGAAGAAATGACCAGTCCATAATTTTAATGGTAGGTCTATTGTAGCTGTGAGAGACAGAATAACAACAGGAAAACCCCCAGAAACCCAGAAGATAAAAGGCAGAGATTGATGTGCATTATAATCAGTGAAATAAGTATTTGATCCCTTTGCAAAAGATGACTTAGTACTTGGTGGCAAAACCCTTGTTGGCAATTACAGAGGTCAGACGTTTCTTGTAGGTGGCCACCAGGTTTGCACACATCTCAGAAGGTATTTTGTTCCACTCCTCTTTGCAGATCCTCTCCAAGTCAGTAAGATTTCGAGGCTGATGTGTAGCTACTCGAACCTTCAGCGCCCTCCACAGATTTTCGATGGGGTGCTCACCCAAGATTTGACGATATATGGTCCCGTCCATCGTCCCTTCGATGCGGTGAAGGTGTCCTGTCCCCTTAGCAGCAAAACACACCCGAAGCATTATATGTCCCCCTCCATGTTTGACGGTGGGGATGGTGTACTTGGGGTCGTAGGCAGCATTCCTCCTCCTCCAAACACGGCGAGTTGAGTTGATGCCAAAGAGCTCGGTTTTGGTCTCATCTGACCACAACACTTTCACTCAGTTCTCCTCTGGGTCATTCAGATGTGCATTGGCAAACTGCAGACGGGCCTGTACATGTGCTGTCTTGAGCAAGGGGACCTTGCGGGCTCTGCAAGATCTCAGTCCTTCACGGCATAGTGTGTTACCAACTGTTTTCATGGTGACTATGGTCCCAGCTGCCCTGAGATCATTGACAAGTTCCCCCCGTGTAGTTCTGGGCTGCTTCATCACCGATCTCATGATCATTGCAACTCCACGAGATGAGATCTTGCATGGAGCCCCAGACCGAGGGAGGTTGACAGGGTTAGGGTTAGGGTTGTCACCTTCTCACCAAGCTGCTTGGTAATAGTCTTGTAGCCCAGTCCAGCCTTGTGCAGGTCTACAATCTTGTCCCTGACATCCTTGGACAGCTCTTTGGTCTTGGTCATGGTGGCTAGTTTGGAATCTGATGGATTGATTGCTTCTGTCGACAGCAGAACCCTAACCCTAACCCTAAACTGGCTGGTTGATAGGGGATCAAATACTTATTTCACTCATTATAATGCACATCAATCGCTGACTTTTGTCTTCTGGGTTTCTGGGGTTTTTCCTGTTGTTATACTGTCTCTCACAGCTACAATAAACCTACCATTAAAATTATGGACTGGTCATTTCTTCGTCAGAGGGCAAACGGGCAAATTTAGCAGGGGATCAAATACTTTTTTCCCTCACTGTATGTGATCGGAGAGATAAATTTCCCAGATGAAGTAAGATTATCTGTTTTGTATCATGTTGATATTATAAATAAGAAAAACCAAATAAGAGGCAGTTCATGATTATATAGATTATACAGAGGACATAAACCAATCATACATTTGTGCTGTAACAGGTTATTAAGAAATTAACAGGTAGTAATTTGGGTCTATTAATAATGCTAAAGAAGGTAGTTATGACACTAAAGATGGTAATCATCAAGTAGTTGGATTTAAACATGTGAGATCAATATTATGGATAGTAGTAATCTCACTATAATTCATTTTATTTGATTCTTTTTCTATATTCTGTAGGTTTTGTATTAATGTTTTTGTATTTGGTGTGTTTTTTCTGTATCTTTTCTGTACCTTTTTATATTGAATATTATATTATAACATTTTAAAAAATTAAACAAACTATGCAGACGATAATGTTTCTTGTTGCAGTGTGTATGTGAAGTGCCGTCAAATCACAGCTGACATAGGACAACCCAGTAGGGTTTCCAAGGCGAGAGACTAACAGAAGTGGTTTGCCATTGCCTTCCTCTGCATAGTGACCCTGGTATTCTTTGGCGGCCTCCCATCCAATTATTAACCAGAGTGGGCCCTGCTTAGTTTCTGAAATCTGACACAAACAGGCTAGCCTGAGCTATCCAGGTTTCGGCCTTCTTGCTCTGTTTTAGTAGATTAGCATTGCTGTTCAAACTCTTGACTCTGTCTATGTTTCCATTCTGACTGAGTAAATAGTGGCATCATATTATTTTTTAATTCGTTAGCCAGTATGTAAATCAAATATATATTTTAAGTACCTTTAAAACCTCTATCTATTGTACCCCATTGTGATTTGCTCTGCCATAATAGATGCATTAATAAAGCCATACGAAAGGTAAAGTGGGGGGTAAAGAGTTGTTGCATCTAGATATACAACTAGCCCAGATCCCCAATAATACATCCAAGATGATTAAGATTCTTCAAGGTTGATCTTTCTCTTCTGATGTTTAATATATAAACCAGCCTCTTGGCTTCTAATACCCATTTCACACACACACACACACACACACACTCACGCACATGATACAACCAGTGCTCCGCCAGCTGCACTGGCTCCAGATTGAGTACCGGATCAAGTTCAAGGTTCTTTTACTTATCTTTAAAGCCTGGGACCCTTGTATCTACAGGACCGTTTCTCCCGATACACCCCCCAGCGATATTTACACTCATCTGGAAACAACTCTCTGGCCCCAGAATTATCCAGCTGTCCTGGGCCACAGCCTTTTCAGCACTGGCCCCAGCCTGGTGGAACTCTCTGTCTAGTGAAACCCATGCCTTTCGGGACCTGGCTCAGTTCCACAGGGCCTGTAAGTCGGAAATGTTTTGCCAGGCCTATGGTTGAGGGCACTGATGGCTTTACACATTAGCTGGCTTTCCCTCCCCCCGTCCCTCCGCCATTTCTCCTTCCCCATGTTTCCCTTCTGTCCTTCCTGCCTGTTGGACCCTATTAGGTCTGCTAGATCTCCCCCCATCTTTCTTTTGGTGTTACTCTTATTATCTTCCTGGTCTAGCATCACCTATATCAGTGATGACTCCCCCTCTGAATATTAGTTTAAATTATATGTGAGGTGGGAATGTAGTTTAGAACACCATTTGTTGTTAGATTAGGATGTTATGCTATTACATATAATGTTTTAATTTTGTATTTTATCTATTGATTGATTGATTGTTGTTAGTTTATTGATGTAAGCTGCCTTCAGCCCAGCTCTGCAGGGAAAGGGCAGAGTATAGATCAAATAAAATAAAAATAAATGTAAATGAAAGGTTGAAGTTGGCTAAGAGGCAGGCCATTATGTACCCTAGAAGCTAAAAAACCAGTGACGACCACTTACTGGCTACCCCATAGAGCCCAGGGGTACGGTTCAGAAATAAACCAACTCAGCCAGATCATATAAAGCTGCTACAAGACAATTATCAGATTCTTCCCCTTATGTTTATCAGGACCAACATTATACCATAATGCATCTCTAATACACTAGTGGTACAATTTGATTCCACTCAAATAGCCAGTCTAATGTCACTATAAGTTCTCTCTGTTTCTTTACTTTCGGTACCAACCCAGATTCCTCCAAAGAGTTTATGGCAATATACATATGGCCTGGGACCAACATACCTTGAGGTATACATATGACCTGGGACCAACATGCCTTCTCCCATACAAACCTACCCACTCACTCCAGTCTTCCTTGGAGGCCCTGCTTTGATTGCCCCCACCATCTGAGGCTAGACGGGTGATGACCCAAGAAAGGGCCTTTTTTGTTGTAGCACCAAAACTTTGGAACTCCCTCCCCAGGGAGATTAATCTGTCTCCCTTGATCTGTGTCTTTTGCCAGCAGGTAAAGACTTTTTTGTTTTGTCTGTTATACCAACAATCATTTTTTAGCTCTCTTTCTAGTGTTGTTTATGTGTTTTTAACTTAATTGTATATTTAACTGTATTTTGTTGTTTTAATGTCCACCGCCTTGTGAACCTTGATTGGGTGGAAAGGCAGCATACAAAATGTTTTAAATAAATAACTAAATGGTTCCCGTTCCTCGTTTTTTCCCCTCACAACAGCACTGTGAGGTGGGTAGGTTGATCTGAGAGAAAATAACTGGTGAGCCACTAAGCTTCATGGCAGAATGCTTATTTGAATTATCAGCCCATTCCTGAAAGCTGCAGCGGCTGGGGACGGTGTGGCCACACTGCCACTGTGGCACCTCCAATGAGGTTTCATGGCCGCTGTGTTGGCAACCGTAGACATGAGGCAGTCACTGAAAAAGCTTGTGCCTGGAATGTTGCTGAATGTGTCTTAAATAAGGGGGACACTAACGGTAGACTTTGCTGGAAGACAGGCTCCCAGCCATAGGCTGGAGGGGCCATTTGTGCCTAGGTGGAAAGGGAGGGGAAGCAAGGATGATTGGAGGCAACTGGGCCCAGCATTGGCTGTCAGCCAGTCAGTTCTCAAGCAGCTTCCTGCAACCTACCTCAGAGGTCAGCCCGTCGTGGAATGGGTGGGGCATACAGACCTGCCGGCCCGGGCTTGTCCTGGCACACAGCTCAGATTGAAAGGAGCAGGCTGAAGAGGTGCTGGGCATTCAGCAGCTCTCTCTGGGCACAGAGAGGGTCTAATCTGCACCCATTTCTAGAACAGAGGACAAAGGTGCAGTCTGCCAGCATCTCTTCTACCTGCTGCTCCTGGCTGATGGCACCCCCACTGCACCCCTGGAGAAGAGGAGGCTCTAGGGTTGCCAACCTCCAGGTGGCACCTGGAAATCTCCCACTAATACAATGGCTCTCCAAATGACAAAGATCAGTCTCCCTGGAGAAAATGGCTGCTTTGGAGGATGGACTCTATATGGTATTATACCCTGCTAAGGTCCCTCTCCTCCCCAAACCCTACCCTCCCCAGGCTCCACCCCCCACCCCCAAATCACCAGGTATTTCCCAGCTCAGAGCTGGCAATCCTAGGAAGCCTGGAGCACAAGGCACCATGAGGTTAAGTATCCTGTCAGGGAGCAGAGGTAGATGTGCGTGGGGAGGGAATTTTGGTGTGCTAGCTAGTATCAATGCCTGATGCTGCCCAGTAATTTGTGGGGAAATTCTTTGACGAGGAAGGGGAGTAAAAAAGCAGCCACTCATGAGTGTGATGGGGCTTTCTCACAGCACTCGCAACTATATTGTTGGTTGCTTTGATGGGAGCGGGGAGTAAAAAAGCAGCCACTCCAACCTACCACATGGAACAACATATAGGTTTGTCTGTTCTGTGATCTATTTTGAAAAAATATATTTTTAAATCATTGTAACCCACCTTGAGTACTTTTTGGGGGAAAGCTGGTTTAAAAAGCATTAAATAAACACAGCTTTTTCAATGTGCTTGTGATCTCCCTTTGCTTCTCCTACTTCCCTCCTCTTTTAGTAAATGGAACTTGTTTGAGCACTTCCTAGTTTGAACAAGCTTCAGTTTGCTGCAGCTTGTAGGGGGAAATGAACTCCTGTTTGCCATGGTGCCAATATTTGGACATCATGGCAAACTGGATCTTGATCAAAACAGGAAGTATTCAATCAAGCTGTGAACACAAGGGGAGGTAGGAGAAATGCATGCTGACAAACCTGTTTAATCAGAATTTGTTATGATGTTTCAATGCAGCCATAGTCACTGTTATCTTTGCGTCAGATCAGCAGAACTAAATCTGAATTCTGAAGACTACCACATAATTTTAAATTGTTCTTTTCACAGAAGCATACCATTTTACAACTATGAAGTAAATATTGTCTTATTACCCACAAGGTACTTCCACCTCCAAACTCTGCACTGGTTTCATTCTGGTACTGCGCCCCAGAGCACATAGGGTGATATATTAATATTTAATGATAACTGTGTTTCAGAGTGAATGCACTATGCACAGATATATTTTATTTATGCCTCTTTTACCATATATAAATTATATTAGATGTACCAAAACAACTGAGCAGGTTGTCTAAAATGTGATATCCCAAATGGCCTTGTTAAGAAAATTATTTGGATAATCTTATTTTCAAAAGCCAAATTCACGTGGGCCAAAATATGTATAGGATTTTTTGAATGTATCCAGTTCCCTAATTTCTTTATGGTTGTATAATGCATGGCATTTGTACCAAGTTACAGTTGTTATGATGAAATTCTCCTTGAAATCCAGGGTAAGCAACACACAAGACTCTCTTAGCTACCTGGATTGTTCTATTGAACCACAAAGGAGATGTGGGAAAGCTGTTAGAATCATATTGTCATCACATGGGAATTGCAAATATCTTTAGCAACTGATCCCTATACAGTTATTAATACTAATATTGAAAGCAACAGGTCATTCATGATCTACTGCAAAGTTTTTTCATGATGTTAATTTAATTTTTTACCATTTATGATATTTAACAAAACTGGAAATGTAGGTGGAGGCAAAGGAAATGATGTATAACAAATTGTAGATATGTATACATGTAGTAGAAATGGGTGCATAATTTGATGAACTGGTGATCAAGAAAAATTAGTAATACAGTTACAAACATTATAAAAATAGATGAACTCCCTATGTGATATAAATTAAGATGAATTCGGATCTGATTGCAAATGCCAGCATTTTTTATTATATACAGAAAATCTAATATATATACCAATGTGACACTGTTTCGGTCCCCAAAAAAAATGTATGCAGTCAAAAATATTTAGATAAGTGGGGAATTTAATCTTGGTTGCATGACTGTCTTCAGTATTTGTGCTCTGGAAAGTAATCTAGACATGAGAGAGCATATCAGATTAAAGAGGTTGCAATGAATCCCTCCTATATCACTGCTGCATTATATTTTTCAGCTCTGAGGGCTCTAGAAAACATTTTGGATTATTTCATTACGGGTGCATTCTGTCTGGCAAAAAGATGTCAGTGGAAGTCTCACATGTCCATAGGAAAACATGGGATTAAAGTGGACTGTATTTTAGGCTGCATTCAGTTGACTTGCTGTGTGGGGAGAGGCTGAGCAGTCCTGGCTAATGACTTGTAGGTACTGAATCCTCAGGTCTCTCAGGTGGTTTCACTCGACCAGTTTCAGCAGAATGATGAAAAGGCTGAGATAAAATAAACTGACAGTTGCTACTCATGGCAGGCAGCAAGCTGTACCCCGGCAGCTGAGACCCTGGGAGCCCTCTTTTTTAAACAAAGGCTTTCACTGCAGTGAGCAATGAACTCCACACACACACAAAAAGGAGAGGGAGATTGGCAGCTGGTGACCGACAGGAGGAGGGAAAGGAGGAAAACTGGGAAACACAGCAATTGTTGGCTAATTAGAAGCCATTCCCACCTACTTAATACCAACCCATTAAGCAGAAAACGCTTTTTCATCTTGCTCTCGCTGCTACACATGACATTATACTCCAATCAATACCCTCCCACTGGCTGCCTCAGTACCCACAAATGAATACATTGCAGTTCAAGAATGCAGTAATTGAATTGGGGCAATGAAATTGGAGATCTCACAGACAAGATCTTGCTCTGAAGGTACTAATGTTGTATTTGTGAAGCTTGGATAAAGAAATCAGATCTCCCTATTGACAGCTGTCAGAAGTTGGCGAATAAAAACAGACAGTGATTAATATGTGTCAACCTTCATGTTTAAAAATAAATGGAGCATTTCCTTTTTCTGATTTTTTTTTAAGGAGGGGTGGTAGAGAAGAATATCTTGATATGGTTTACACAAGCATCAAGGCTTATCATTTCTATTATTAATTTATTTAAAGGCAGGTCAATCGTTTATTTGCAAGACATTCAGAGCAGGAATAGAAATCCTGTTAACTCATCCATGCATCAGAAATGCAACTAGAACCACTTTCTGATAATTGTGAAAACACTATCGTCTGAATCCACCCTTAGGTATAACTTCCAGTACACTAGTTAATCTGATAACAGTGGGATTTGCATCCAGATAAAGCTGTAGTCCTATTTACAATTATTTAGGAATAAGCCCTGCTGGATTTACTGGTGACTATTTCTGTGCAAACATGTTTGTGTTCACACTACATGTGTGTGTAGGACTGCAATACCAGAAAAATAGAAAGAATATTAAAGGTGGCAGGTTTAGCGAAACTATTTACCAAAACGTGCATGGTAAGTTTAGACATAACCTGAAATCATCTTGGCCATGAGCATCTATAAATTTTTGTAGGAACCTGACATTTATTGGCATGGAAGGAAGAAAAAATTAAAGCGAAAGAAAAATGCTTCTATTATCTACAATTGTCTTCATACAAAGCGTGGCTTCTATTGCCAGGCCTTAATCCTATCACACTTAATCTGACACTCTTGATTTCAGTATGGGTTTATCATTCTGGTTCATTAAACTTTATTACATGCTCTAATCATGATCCCCTCTTGTTATATAATTTGTTTGCTGTTTCTGTCCATTGTGCATCAAGCCATGCATCTGTTCACATGATTCTCCTGTCTCAGTCAGATCTTTAAATAATTTCAGCCTGTTTGCATGATACAGTTACTTTGTTCTATACAAATGCATTTCCCAGCTTCCATCTCACCCAACACAGAGTTCTGATTGCCAAACTTAAAGAAACGGTATTGTCTTTTCTTCTGGATTCACAGTTCAGTAACTGTGCCATTTCTTTTACCAAGCTGAACCATTTGCACGGTCTTTAGCTTCTGCACATGATTCATTTGTGATCTTTGATGATTGCCATATTTATATGGAGGTCATAGGATGGGGCCATGTTGCATCATTCAGCCCAGTTTTTGTTGATCTTTATGATTACTGAGGAGCCACTTTTTGGATTTGTTATGTGTCAGTTCTACTAGAAGAGCTGCTTTTATCTTGCACTTGTCTCAAAATATCTGAGATGCTTTTTCCAGCCATCGCTTGGGATGAAAATGTCTATTAACCTTGAGCCACAATAAATATTTTTACCAGCTCTGAAGGTCCTCATCATTAAAGTTGAAGATCTCTGGAAGCATTACTCACCCCAAATCTCTTGGTTTTTTTTCCTCTCTCTGCTCTGTTAAGTCTAAATGCCCTCCAGTGACACAACGTAGATACAGGTCAAGGCAGGAAACACGGTGAGCCTCCAAAATGTTGTTGAATGCTATTGGCAGTTGCATGTTCAGTACAAGTACAGGGTTTTTGAAAATGCAATATAACTATACCTTAAGTTGTGTAAGGAGCCCCGTGGCGCAGAGTGGTAAGCTGCAGTACTGCAGTCCAAGCTCTTCTCACGACCTGAGTTCGATCCCGATGGAAGTTGGTTTCAGGTAGCCGGCTCAAGGTTGACTCAGCCTTCCATCCTTCTGAGGTCGGTCAAATGAGTACCCAGCTTGCTGGGGGTAAAGGGAAGATGACTGGGGAAGGCACTGGCAAACCACCCCGTAAACAAAGTTTGCCTAGGAAACGTCGGGATGTGACGTCAGCCCATGGGTCAGGAATGGCCCGGTGCTTGCACAGGGGACCTTTACCTTAAGTTGTGTACCTCTAATAGAAAGAGTTATTATGAAGAGCAGAACCTGCTTCAGTAGAAAAATCTCATAACTAAATCTGTAATTTGCCTTGAAAACGGAAATAATGAGATACTCAACAAGAGGAAACTGTTGTGAGGGGAATTCTGTCATTTCTGAGTAATTTTTTCCATGTAATTTAAATAAGAAAATACCTTAATACAGCTCTATCTCAATCACACCCCTGATTTTACACAAAATCCATATTCTGCCACTTAGATATTGTGCAGCTATATAGAAAGGACCAGCGTGGGAATTGCTATGGAAGAATAGGAAGGAAATTCATTAAAACAATGTGGTGATGTGCCAACGCAATGTCTAACTTTGGGATAAATGCAGCACATTACTGGCAGCTCTTTCTTGTTTACCTGATACTGAGAGGGTCCATCTCATTTTGAAAACTAGTTCTTTAGCATTATCTCAAGGCATACTACTTTCAAGATGAAATGAAAAAGGCCGTATATGATTCCTTGTTATGGCTTCATCATAACAAAACCTTCTGTATTTCTTTCTGTATGTCTGTCTGTCATGTATTATACGTAGCACTGTTTTTGCTCGCATCCCAGCTCTGAATTTCTACAGTTAGAGATACCAGAGCTCAAACCGGCCTAGGATGTAATGAATTTCTCATAATTCCAAATTGTTGTAAGGTTAAGTGTGACTCCATAAAACACTGTTTTCTTGATCGTTACCTGATATTTCTCAGCACTATACACTGGGTCTTAGCCCTCATTTGATCAATCAATTAATTAAAGGCTTTGCCCTATAAAGGTAAAGGTCCCCTGTGCAAGCACCGGGTCATTCCTGACCCATGGGGTGACGTCACATCCCGCCGTTTCCTAGGCAAACTTTGTTTACGGGGTGGTTTGCCAGTGCCTTCCCCAGTCATCTTCCCTTTACGCCCAGCAAGCTGGGTACTCAGAATCAAGATCTTGTCCTATACTCTTCAGCAAAGTGACCAAGTTATCTCAGAATAACAAAGTTTAAAACTAGTTCTTGAATGTAGCCATGTTGGTCTGCAGTAGAACAGTAGATTTGAGTTCAATAGCATCTTAGACACCAACAAGATTTTTTGGGTGTAGCTTTTAACAGTCAAAGCTCCTTTCACCAGAAGGAAATGGAGATCTCTGAGTCCTTATATCCCAGACAGAGGGTGGGAGGTGGGAGGCAAAGAAAGAACTCAGGATACAAAGGTGTATGTGTGTGTAAAGTGCCATCAAGCTGCAGCCAACTTATGGCAACTCTTTATGGGGTTTTCAAGGCAAGAGATTAACAGAGGTGGTTTGTCATTGCCTTCCTCTGCATAGCAACTCAGGGATTCCTTGGTGGTCTCCCATCCAAATATTAAGCAGGGCCAACCCTTCTTAGCTGCTGAGATCTGACAAGATCAGGCTAGCCTGGTCCATCCAGGTCAGGGCACAAAGGTACAATACATATAGTAATTCACTTGATTAGAGCAGAGGGGAAATTCTTGAGGAGAGAAAATTAGCATCTGCAGTGAGATAAGAATCCTATGTCCTTATTAAGCCCTGAGGGGATGCGTTGTTCTGAACTTGTGAATTAACTTAAATTCAGCAATCTCATGTTGTAATCTCCCCTTGAACCTTCTCTGCTTGAGCTCAGCAATGGAATTACCTGAAAGTTTAAAATGTTCCCCCACTGGTTTTTGAGTGTTGTGGTTTTTTTATGTCAGACTTAAGTCAACTTAGAATAATTTCTATAACAGATGAATAGATCTCAAATCTCAAGTTGGCTGAAGTGAATTGTGATTTGAAATGGCATCCATGTGTGGCCAGTTCAGATTTCTGTACCTGAAGTACAGGTATAGTACCTTTCTGTACCTGAAGATCTTGATCTTTGGCTAGGATTTAGCCAGTTACATAAGGCTGTGTGTAAACTATCAGAGTCCTCTTCAGATGCTGAAAGGATAGCCTTGGATTGGCAGGCCATAAGAAAATAAAACAGAAGTCCAGTGCCACCCTACAGACTAAACATTTATTCCAGCATGAACTGTTGTGAGTCAGAGCTCACTTCTTCAGATGCTATGAAGAGAAAATAATTTGCTACATTTTTAAAAGGAAAATTACAGAAAAGGAAGGCTCTGTCTAGAAAGGAGCTGATATAAATACTAGAACCTGCTTCTGCCTAGTCAGCAGAGCAGCTAAATATATCAGATTCCATCTTATCTTACAACCCTCCCTACCTAGATTTGGTTCTGACAGTGCAAGTCATAATACATGCATTTAAGAGATCCTGATAATCACCAACACAAATAATATTGCTGCACAAACAAAAATACACTTAGTGTTGCATTTGGAGATAAGGCAAGATACAAATGTTGCAAATTAAATGAATAAAATATATTACATTAATACAGCACTTTTCTGTTTTGGGTGATAATTTAGCTGTAGAACCGTAACAGATTTCACACAACTGTTGGTTGTACAGAACACCATACTTTGATGCTTTGTTTGGATTAGTCCCATATGCAGCTGAATTTCTAACTTGAGAGATTTAATCTTAATTCCTTTTGGCCACACGCTGTGTGAAGTGAAGGCAAACCCAGCTTCCGGGGCAGCTGCTTAATGCAAGAGCAGAATCCTTCCATGACAAATATTCCTTTCTTAATGATGCTCCATTTCAGATTCTTTGTATTCTGCTAACAGATAGGAGTTGCTGCGTGATTTCATTCTCATCTGTGTTTCCTTTAGAAGGCCGAAAAAAGATACTGACTCAACCCAGTATCTATCTTGTATGTTATGTACAATTCAATATTTTGTGTTCTGGTCCTGTAAGGTTTTTGCAAGGTTTTTAAAAAAAACTGTATAGAGCATGGCACTTTTGAATACTAGTTTATGATTTTTATTGTATTTTCTTTGTTGTGAGGAAGGCTCTCTTCAACAGTATTGCTTATTTGAAGATAACATAGTACACGCTAGTTCAAAAGGGAATGAAAAAACCTGTATTATTGTCTCCAGTTAAAAACATCTACAGAGGGGAGCTGCCTGAGATAACCAACAGAGTCCTTAGGTGTGCATGAAAAAAAACATTTTGCAACTTATAACTAGGGAAAGTTGATATGATCGTTTTTGTTTATTGAATAAGAGCATCCAGGTTGATTGATACAGTAATTTCAACCTTTGCTATGGCAAATATTTAGCTCATTATCAATTTTAATAGCATTTTGCAGAACAAGCTTTTTCTTGATATGCAGAAAATAGTATTAAATTTCCCTGCATAGATACATTGTTATGACATGCAATAACTACTTGAATATAAAGGGGGATTAATAATTTAGGAGGTGTTAACAAATTAGGGCCATCATTAAAAAATACTTTGAACCATTTTGTAGAAAAATCAGATTGAGGTAATGCTTTGCTCTTATGATAAAGAATTACAGCATTAATTCTGCAAAGTGAACTTATTGCTCCTATTCGTCTCCAAAACCCTGGAGCATTAAAAGACAGGAAGAATGAAATGATCATTGCTTTTCTTTTTTTCCCCCAAGCATAACAGCTCTAATATTTCCATCACAGTTTCATAGCATAGCTTTTGTGGATGTGCTAGAGGAAAAGCCCACCAATGTCCTCTTTTCCTTGGTTTTGCTTTTGCTGTTCTATGACTCTGGACCACTGATTCTCAACAGAATGGAAATGTTGCTTGTATAGAATTCTACATAGGCTATATACTGAAATTTCTTTGTAAGTGGGTATTTTAAATTGTTATCTGGCTCGTTTTATTTGCATTCTTTACCTTGATTTTGCCTTCCATTATAGCTGAATAGCAAATGTGTTTTAGCTGAATAGTTGTAATGTAATTATTTGTTCAGTCCAAACACATAAAGGAAAGAATTTTGAATATATTTTTATAACATGGATATTATTTTTAAAATGCTTCATTGTGTGTGCATGTATGCCTGCGTATACATGTATAAGTAAATATAGTTTGCATCTTGCCAGCATAAGTGTGATCCTGGCTGCCAATGGAAATCCTGGCAGTACAAATTCCCCTGTCTCAGTCTTTGGCTCCTTGTCGTTTCTATAGCCCAACATTCCAACTCATCTATGCCTCATCTTGTCCTGGTCTGGCATATTTGCTGTTATTCATATCCCAGGTAATGAAAGAGAAGAAGAGTTAGTTTTTCTCTCCCTTTAAGAAGTTTCAAAGCAGCTTACAATCATCTTCCCCTCCCCACAACAGGCACCTTCTGAGGTAGATGGGGCTGAGAGAGTTCTGAGAGAACTGTGACTAGGCCAAGAGTAACCAGCAGGCTTCATGTGGAGGAGTACAGAATCAACCCTGGTTCTCCAGATTAGAGTCCACCACTCCTGTGGAGGAGTGGGGGATCAAAACCAGTTCTAGAGATTAGAGTCTGCCACTGTTAACCACTACGCCATGCTGGTAATTGTCCTATTTTCCAATTTTTCTAATAATAAGCATTATTGAACTTACATGTAAATTAAATTATAGCTTTCTAGGTATTATGCAAGTACTGTTAAGCATCATGTTTCTCACTTCCTATCAGTGATTGAGGGAACATTCCTAAGATGATCTACTCAGAAGTAAGTCTAATTTTATTCAGTGGAGCTGTTCCCAGGAAGGTGTTCTTACATGAAACAGCCTTGGATTGGACAAGATGGGGAATTGCAGTAGCAGTCAAGAATGTGTCTTTGTTTCCAGAATGCAAGTAGATTTTATTAATTTTGCTACACACTGCTCTTACCTCATCCCTGCTTGCTCCTTGAATGATCAGATGATCCAAAGATAAATTATTGAAAGCCAACGTTTTGCAGATCATTAGCATTTCTACTGTTGTTACTACTGGCAGAGTTTCACTGGTGTGATCACTGAGAAAATTTAGGAAGAAATAGTGCTACAGTAAAAACAGCAAATCTATTGAATTATCCCCCAAAAGCCACCACTGCAGTTCATTTTTATAGCACTCTTTACGTAAAATAAAATGCAAACTGGTCTTCAGGGAGTAGTCAGCTAAGTTCAGTGAGCTTTTGGATGAAAACTCTGAAGAGCTGGGTTTCCTGAGTGCAGAATGATACACAAAAATCCTATTTATCTGATCTATAGTGTGATGCTGCAACATCATTCCTTGCTCAAAATAGCTAAAAATTGCTACTCGCAAAGCTGGCCTTTATGACCCATGCTGTGCTATTTCCCACAGACAAACACAACTGGTTTTGGAGCTCTTGGAAAACACTCTCTTCACATTGCTTCACTCTCCTAGCTGAAGGCTTTCATTGTGCATGTGTTCTAAAAGTTTTGCCCTATACCATATCCATACGTCCACATAGGTTCTCAGCTTTGGAGACTGAACTCATTGATCCATCTTTGTGAGAAATGATGGCACACAAACTTACAGGAAACGACATTTTTATAAATGTTTTCTCCTTAGTTAGGGGGAAATGGACCCATAGATGCTAAAAAGCATTCTGCCCTCCAGCTATCCTTCGTATTCAGAAATTAACATCTCCACTTAATGCTTGATACGGGAGACTCTATGACAGTAGCCTCTGAAACAGACTCTGGGCTCCAATATCAGTCAAACATGTGTCATTAATATTATTCTGCTATCCTAACTATGCAAGTAACCTGGCCACCTAAACTTTGCGTGGTGGTTTGTGTTATCCTTTATGATGACTGATCTCTTGTTTGTATATATCACCTCTATATCAGCGCAATTCTAAGGGAGGTGGCTGACCCTAATTCTGGTATATCTTGGCATAAGGGCTAGTTATGCCGGCACAGGCCCCCAGTGCTGCTATGCTGCTGTCAGGCACTAGTGCTGCTGTGTGGTGGCTGTGCACTAGCACAACTCAGGCACAGCGCTCTGCCCCAGCATTATTGTGGGAAGATTGTGGGGCATGGCCAGAGTTAGTCTGCTCCCTAATGCCTTTGAACACATGAACACATGAAGCTGCCTTATACTGAATCAGATCCTTGGTCCATCAAAGTCAGTATTGTCTACTCTGACAGGCAGCGGCTCTCCAGGGTCCCAGGCAGAGATCTTTCACATCACTTACTTGCCTAGTCCCTTTAAGTAGAGTTGCCAGGGATTGAACCTGGGATCTTCTGCGTGCCAAGCAGAAGCTCTACCACTGAGCCACAGCCCCTTTCAGCCTGAGAACACCCCTTAACAGCGACTCAAAGTTGCACCAAGAAAAAAGGCAGTGCAGGCCATAGGCAGCCACAGAGCAGCAAAAAAAAAGTGTCCCCCCACTGCTGTGGCCACATTCATGAGTCCCCAAGCTGCTTAGAACACCACCTAAGGGCACTACCAATCAGCTCTCTCTCCTGTGGCAGCCAAGCCCCTTCCCCAGCACCCAATCATGTCCCCCTCTGTCCTACAAAACCCCCAGGCAGGTAGGGCATGCAGCACAGGACTGTGTCGGAAAGCTTCCTGCCATGTGGGCTTAGAACGAGCCCCGAGGCGCCATGGTGTCAGGAAAAGCACAGAGAGGACACTTAGCACTACTGGGCAAGCACTTTCTACAAACACCGAACAGGGAGAGCAAAGTCCATACTCTGTGGCTGACCTCTCTCAGTTCTAAACTCAAACAGGTACCCAGTCTCCTCAACCATGACTCAAAGGAGAAGCCGTGCACTGAGAGGTAAGCAGGGGACTGTTCCCCAGCCTCCTTCCCCCTTTCCCCTCGTTCATGACTGGAAGGCGCCCTGGCAACACCGCCTCCTGCATGCGAGCCCAGGGGCCAGCAGGAACCTCAAACCTTCCCCACCATCACCCCCTCTCACAAGGGGATTTGGTGCATTGGGACTGACCTGGAACAGCTGCCAGGGGAGGGGGCCCAAGCTTTTGGCTCTGCACTGGACTGGCAGCTCAGGCAGTTGCAGGCTCCCCTTCGCCAGGGTGCTGAGTGGAGTAGATAACCACACATTCCTTGAACACATTCCCTTGCAGGAGCAGACTGCCTTGGAGCAGATGCCAAGGAGGACACCTCATGAGCTGTTGGTGTGGACATGAGCCAGACAGGTGAGGGTGTGGAGTGGACCCTTTGGCAGGGCGGGTTAGGGTTGTGGAGAGGACCCTTTGGTGACCCCTGAGGGGTCACCAAAGGAGGCTAACTAATTGGCAAGAGGTCAGATAGAGATCCATAGTAGTAATGAAGAAAGATCAGAGGGCAGTGCATCAAAGGATATTGGAAGGTTTATAAAATCAAACACTTGCAGGAGAGCCATATTCTCAAGAGAGTATGTGAATAAGGCTCAGAAGAAATGGCAAAGGTATAAACTGAAAATGTACAATTCACAGCATTGTGGTTCAGAAGAGAGTTACACCCATTTTCCCTGAGGTTACGTGGATGAAGATAATGGTTCTTTCTCCTCTGGGGCCCCTGAAGCGCTCCAATAAAGTGTTTTAATCAGCCACAATTGTGTTTTAGTGTGTGTGTGTGTGTGTGTATGTCATTTAAAGGTGGGTGGGGAGACCGATTCTCATAGATGCTACAATCTACCCATGGAGCAGATGATACTCATCATGCTAGTAACCATCATACATCTACTTGAACAGACCAAGGGGTCCTATGCCCTCGGCTCCTGAACCATGTGCTCCCAGCCAATGCAAGGAGGGCCTGCAGAGTGTGGAGAGTACTCCTTGCAAAAATAGCTAGATTCTTAGGGCCAGGGTTGCATCTCAGGGGGACAAGTCTCCTCAGAATTAGATTTTGCCAACAAGTCAAAATGGTTGGGAGAACACTTGCAATGGGCTGTATGGGTTCAGGGAACATAGTTTGACCATGTTTCTGTTCTCGTGTGGGGGTTGTAATTGCATGGTTGTAATCACAAATAAATGTGAAGTAGCTGAAGATCATGAATGAACTAATCAAGAATGAGTTAATAACGTTGCTACTGTAATTTCCGCTACATATAATGAAGGAGGCTAACTAATTGGCAAGAGGTCAGATAGAGATCCATAGTAGTAATGAAGAAAGATCAGAGGGCAATGCATCAAAGGATATTGGAAGGTTTATAAAATCAAACACTTGCAGGAGAGCCATATTCTCAAGAGAGTATGTGAATAAGGCTCAGAAGAAATGGCAAAGGTATAAACTGAAAATGTACAATTCACAGCATTGTGGTTCAGAAGAAAGACCTTGTGAAGTTTGCTATTCTCACCTCAGTCACTGACTTTGTGCATGAAAGGACTTTGCATTATCTTACTTTTCATACTCCTGTTTTCCACTGAGAAGTTGATATTTGCCTGCCCTGTTGTATTAATGTTTCTTTATTTTCTGATAAGTCCTTTGGGCAGCAAGTTCCAGTGAAAGCTCCATTTTCTGCCCCGACCTCTTCTCCGTGACCAGTTGCAATGTAAAGGAGGGGAGGGTTGACCTTACACTGCTGGTATAAAAATTAAGCTAGAACTAATGTGCATTTTCAAATTATAAGGCAGGCACCCTAAGCTTGTTCTGGCCCAATTTCTGTGCATCTCTTGGGCAGGCCCTCTCTGAAATCCAGAGAGGAGTGGGCACTTCCAGCTTTTGTGGCCTTTTTTGTTTGTTTGTTTGTTTGTTTGATTGATTGATTGATGTCAAGTCACAGTTGATTTATGGTAGGGTTTTCAAGATAAGAGACCAAACATATGTACCTTTACGTACTGTACCTTTAAGTATGCCGAACATATGTACCTTTCAGTACTGTGAACACTTTTCTGCTTCACTGAATCCCTTCTTTCTCTTGCTTATTTTGGCTGATATATTGGTTATTTGATTGGGGAAGGGTAAGAGGACTTTACAGGATTTGTGGCTGAACACTACACAGTGGTTTTTACTCAGAAGGACTTGGTTTGAGAATATCTAATATATAATAGGAATAAAAGGGATACTTTAGTGATTATTATTAATATAACTAGCATTGATTATAAATACGTTGAAATAGAATTCATACCCCCAATACATTCTAAGTTTATTGGTTCTTGTAGGTTATCCAGGCTGTGTAACTGTGGTCTTGGTATTTTCTTTCCTGACGTTTCGCCCGCAGCTGTGGCACTGTCTTCAGTGTTACTCCTCTGAAGATGCCTGCCACAGCTGCGGGCAAAACGTCAGGAAAGAAAATACCAAGACCACAGTTACACAGCCCGGATAACCTACAAGAACCAATGAACTCTGACCGTGAAAGCCTTCGACAACATTCTAAGTTTACTTATTTATTTATTAAGGGTTCACGCTGCCTTTCACCCTCAAAGAAGACCCCAGAGGCAGTTCCACAACAAGGACAATAAAAATATAACTTTATTTAAATGATGTAACTCATCTTAAAACTAACAAAAATCCACCAAAGGAGGATTTCAAGTCAGTTAAGCCAGCGATCAGTCATTTCAGTCACCAGCTCAGAGGCCTTTCAGAATAAATTTTTAAAAACTCTTCAGTTTTCTCCATAAGATTTCAAGGATGGTATGAACTGCACAATCAGATGGAATTTCACAATCGGGGGGTCACAGCATTTGATATCATCAGCTGTCTTAATGTAAGCTGTCTTGTATTGTTTTCAAAGTATTTTGGAGGGTAGGTCCCAAAAGATGTTGCTTGGGGATTTCTTTTCAGTCCCCCAATGGTACCTGGAGGCCAATGACCAAGGGGCTGAAAAGAAATCCCTCAGCAACATCTTCTGGGACCTATCCTCCAAAAAATTTTTGAAACCAACACAAGGCAGTACCACTTAGGTGCCTACAGGCCAAGCAGTCAAGAAAGATACCATTATGATGATATCGAACACTGCTGAGAGGCCCAGGGGAAAATGCAGTGACACGCTCCCCATCTGTAGGTGGGTCTAGATCAGTGTTTCCCAACCTGTAGGTCGAGACCCAAAAGTGGGTTGCAAAGTGACTGAAATTAAGTCGCAGGCCAGCCCTCCCTGATGGCTTCCCTTGTCCTTTCCCTTGCTCTCTTTTGCATCTTTTAAACCAAAATCTGACCCTGGAAACAGTGTCTTCCATGTCATGCATTAGATGATATTTTTTCTTCATTGCATATGCATGTTGATCAAGTAAAATGTGTCCTGGTGGTTACTATACTGAGTTTCTTAGAATCTTTGGGATTAGATGGTGTAATGGAGGAGAGGGCTGTCAAAGGCTAGGCTGTAACCTTCATATGCAGAGGCTGTTTATGCTGGAATGCCTCTTGAGGTTCATAGTGAGGTCAGGTGTGCCCTTCATGTGATGTTTGTTGGTTTTTCAAAACATCTGGTTAGCCACTGTAGAAAATGGAATTCTGAACTAGATGGGTGCCAAGATCATAGTTTGCCTAAGACATCAAAAAATCTTGAGCAAACCTTGGATGGATCAACATACCAAGTAGGGTCACCATACCAAGGGAACGTGGACTTATGGGTCACCATACCAAAAAAGTTGGGAACCACTGGGATAGATCATCAGGGCAACATTTATTTATTTCATTTATACCCTGCCCTTCTCCCCAATGGGGATTCAAAGCAGCTTACATCATTCTCCATTTAAAAAAAAAATTAAATTAATTTTCCAAACAAAAAACCACTACCCAAATAAACAAAAACCCTTTTTTTAAATCATAGAAACAATATAATTTAAAAAATACATAAAGTTTAATCAGATTATTGACAAAGGGCTTAGTATTTAACACATTTTTCAATTTATCTTACAATTACAGATAAGAGAGGAATTCATTAATGGCATTGGGGATTAAAAAAACTTTATGTATTTTGGACTTAATTCCTTTTCCATAAGCTGAGGAAGGGCTTAGATCAGGGATGAGGAACCTTTTTCCTGCCAAGGGCATTTGCTCATTTATAACATCATTCGGGGGCCATAGCCAGGTGTAGCTCTCCCGGCGCGGGGGGGGGAGAGGCTAGAGTTGCCAGGTCTCCAGCCACCACCTGGAGGTTGGCAACCACAGGGGAGGCCACACAGAGAAGGCCTGGAGGGTACCTCTGCTCCCCCTCCCTCCCCCCTCCCAGGCGGGAGGGCAGCCAGCGGTGGGCCCCAAGCAAATGAGGCGCCAGGGGGGCGCAGCCCGCAGCCGATCCTCAGGGTAGGAAGGGAGGAAGGAAAACAGAGAAATGGAGGGGGAGAAAAGGACGGAAGGAGGCAGACAAAGAAAGAGACAAGGGGGAGAGGAGGAGAAAGGAGAAAGAGTGACAGAAAAAGAGGAAGAGAGAAAAACCTTTCCCCCACACACACCCGCTGGCCCCACGCAACCGGGCCCCAGGCTCCCCGCCTCCCCCAACACACACACACATGGCAGCACACGCAGCCCCGCGCAACCGGACCCCAGCCTCCACACCCCCACACCCTGAGTCCACAAAAGGCCCTCCAAGCCCCATCGGCTCCCGTGCGCATGTTCCGCCGCCAGGAGCCACCGGCCTCTCCCCCCCACCACCACTTGACAGGTGGCGAGAGGGGCTTACAGTGTGCTGCGGCTGTAGGGGGCAGCTTTGGGGGAAGCGTCCCTCCCCCTCCCCCCTCCTCTCACCGACCAACAGTCGATGAGAGGAGGTCCAAAGGGTGCCGCGGCCCCAGGAACACCCTCGGGAAGGGCTGCACTGTGCTGCACCTCCGCAGCTGGGCCCTGGAGCTCCCGAGGGCCACTGAAAATGTCCTCATCCCTGGCTTAGATAGATGCTGAAAACCTTTCTGATTCATGTATGAAATACAATCATGTCCCATTTCATAGATATCTGATATTTTAGCTTTACCTTTGACTACTCTTAAGTTGATGTGTCAATTTTTCTGTCATATCTGTTTGCTCAGTTCGGAATACCAGGAATGTAATGTTGAAAGCTCTGCTGGTTTCCAACATTTTGCTATTTCTCCTCCATCTTATAGACAATATATTCTAATATAGTGCGATACTAAAAAGTGAAATCCTATCATGTTGAGGGGGTCTTTAGTTTTTTTAAATGGAAACATATTTTCTGGGAAGCAACGATGTCTATGTTTTATGTTGCTTCCCAGAAAATATGTTTCAGTTTTTGGAAAAACAAAAAAAATCCTCTCTTAAATGGGGAGCAAAAGAATAAACCTCTTAATAGAGTAAACATCCCTCTAGGAGTGTGTATTTAACAGATGTGTACCGGATATCTTATCTTGGGAGTTGATTCCTTGTCTAGTGTAAGTAGCAATGGGATCACACTAAAAGAAATGGCTAGCCTTTTTGCCATCTTCAGAGCAGATTGCCTTAAGAGACACTGAGACCAGAACAGAAAAAGAGAAATTACATAGATCCAATAGGCTGAGAGGTTTCTATTATATTTCTTCCTCTGAGATTATATCACCATTAAATTCACACTTTAAGGCCCAGGGAATCAGGCCAGCATGACAAAGAAGTTTAACTAAAACGAATCTACTATATTAGTTTTTGTGGACGTGATTAAGCTTTCTGCGTACAAGATCAGTACTATTTTTCAAATAGTCTCTGTTTGGAGGCTAGGCAAATAATCCTTATTATGTGAGAGAAAATGAGAAGAAACCAGACAGAGATAAAATTGAATATGGGGGTAAGCAAACTACCTGAATATATGATCTAAACTAGAAAATAATGCAAGGTCATTTGTTTGTAATGATAGAAGGGGAGTCCTTTCAGCTAGCAGGCAATTTTTAGAAAGTATTTCAAGTAGACTGCCCATCAGATAAGCATAATTGTAATCAAAATTCTTAGAACGTTCACAAAGATTCCTGAAGGCAATCAGCTCTACTCAAATTAGTAACTCAGATAAATCACCATTAATTAGCTAATATAAGCCAGCAGGTGGTTTCAAGCCCAGAGACATTCCCTGGTTATTTAAATTATGTATACCATACTATACCAAAGGTAAAGCAAGGGAAAGGGAACAACAGACACAAATGCATTTTTAAAAAAATAAAACTGTTTAGGGGTAATGATCAACTGAAGTCTCCTGCAATTCCCAAATCCAACCCAAAGGAATACAAGGCAGCTTTGACCCCAAGCTCAAATAATATAATCCATGAACACTCCATGCTGCTCTTATTTCAACATTGATTATGCATGCAATGAGCAAAATCTGTACTAGAAGCTAGCTTGCATATATTTGTTCTAGGGAAAAAAATCTGTTAACAGGAGCTGAGTAGTAACCAGCTTTTTAAATGATATCACAGGTCTTTGAAATGTAAGGTTGAAACCATATGTGTGCAGAATCTTTTTCGTTTTGATTCCCCAGGTTTATTAAATTGGACTGATAGTTCAGTATTAACATATTACACTGGTTAAAACACAGGTGGTAACTAAAGCTGAAACAAATATAGAAAAGTTAATTAAAATTAAAACATTGTCGAAGGCTTTCACAGTCAGAGTTCATTGGTTCTTGTAGGTTATCCGGGCTGTGTAACCGTGTCTTGGTATTTTCTTTCCTGATGTTTCGGCAGCAGCTGTGGCAGGCATCTACAGAGGAGTAACACTGAAGATGCCTGCCACAGCTGCTGGCGAAACGTCAGGAAAGAAAATACCAAGACCACAGTTACACAGCCCGGATAACCTACAAAAATTAAAACCTTTAGTACATAACATTAGGAATGTGCACTTTTTAAACAATCAGATATTTTTCAGATTCAGTTTTCTGGAATGCTCCAGGTGTTGGCCAATGTGCTCAGCAGTGCTCCGTGGTCCATCCTGAGCTGAGGTTCCTGTAGTCTACCTTATCTTCTGCACAGGGATAATCCCTCTGGCCTTCAGTTCAAGTCACCTCCTTCCTTTGCCTTCAGGCCAAGGGACAGTCTTTCCAGAGATTTTTTCAGCTAGAGCAACCTGGCCTCTGCACTGCTTGGCCAGGAAAATTGTAACAATTTTCCAACAGATCGAGCATTGTGGAGATTAATAGTAAAATGCTCAAATACCATTGTCTTAGAGGAAGAGGAGATACTCAATGGTCATTTATGCATGGTTGCTTTAACCTCCTTTATGCCTCATTTCAGCCAGGATCAAATTTTTCAGTATGCATGATACCTCATTCCTTGGAAGCTCAACTCTGTTTCAACGCAAAACGAACCCGGCTTTTCCTATTCCTCTTCTGGCCCAAATTAAACTGTTCATCCTGGCTCATTTCAGAGTTACAGAGCATGCACACTGTGTTCTCGGGTTGAGCTTCCCCGCACCATCATGTCCCACCCTTTTCCAACCCCCTCTTCAAAGCAGCATGCAGAGGGGAAAACAGAAGTTAAGCTTCTCTCACAGCCAATCACAAAGCAGTGTGTAAAGAGGCGGGGATTCAAGTGCTTCCTGCTACCTCGGAGCTCTTTCTGAGCAAAAGAAAGGCTTTTTTAAAACAAGGCTTGGATTTCTCTCCCCCCCCCCCTTCTTTCAGATTGCTGTTTTTTTTGGAGGGGGTTGGTTTTTTGTTCTTAAAATGCTTTTTATGTGGCAGTTGGGTTTGGGGGGGAGGGAAATCTTCTCTCAAGGAGAACTGCAAAGTAAGCCAATTACAGAGCAGCATTTAAAGAAGTGGGACTTGATTTGAGCTTGGGAGACTGCTTTTCTGTATTCATGGTTCGATTAGCACACAGTTTAGTCCCTGATCATTCAGGCCAATGCGTATAGTTTCCCCCAACCTGGGTTACTTTAATGCGCGATGAACCCAGGTCCAAGCAGGGAGAGCCAACCCATGCATAAAAGTCCTATGTCTTTTCCACTGGCCAAAGAAGCTATTCTTCTCTCCAGCAGCAGTGTGCTCCAGTGGCCAAAGCCACTCCTACAGAATCAGACCTTATGAGGGAGATCTATCACTGCTTTTCCCAGAACCTTTTTAGTGAACTGGTCAACATAGAGTGGATGACACCTGTTTATTGTAAGACTTCTTACAGACTTACTTCAAAATATGTAACCGACTATATAAGTTAATAGCTAAATTAAAAATATCCTTAGTGGATTCATTCTAGGTTCCCACTCATTTATTCCAGCAGATATTGTTAATGGATTAATGTAAAGATCCTTGTGACAAACATATCAAGCTATTCCTAAGAAACATTTTTTGACGAAGCTCTAGGGCCTTTCAAGTGCTAATTTTTTATTTGCGAGGGAAGTTTATTTATGGTCAAATAACTGGAATCAAGGAGCCTAGATTTCCCCAAGGAGGCCAAGAATTAGCATTAAAAGATTTATCTTTCAGCAGCTTCCTTCGCCATCTCCTCCATGGATACACATCAGTTCACAGCAAGAGTAATGACAGCATGTAGAAGTATTTGGGTGAGACACTGAGAGGTTGTGGTTTCCATTTGTAGCTGCCAGGTATGTCGTTCACAAACTCAGAATTATTTGGGAGTCTCTCTACTAATTTTAATCAAGAAAAGAAAAAGGTTATTCGGTTCCTTCTGTGACTTCAGGGCCCAGTACACATGACAACAATTTTGAACCTTTAAAAGTGCTACAGATTTGTTTGATTCTGGGTCCATTCACTTGATTGTTTATATAATTCAGTTTGTTAGGGGCTTAAGCATGTCCTTCTGGGAAGCAGAGACGAAGCCCCTCCTACTGGAGCTGGACTAAAAAAATCATGACCCTGCCTGCATCCAGAAGGACGCGCTTCCCCCAGCAGTCTAGACTGCAGCACCCTCAAACCACCAAGAAGGGAAATTCACAGTAAGTGAATAAAATGTTCCATTTTTAAGCACGGAACTTACGATGCTGTTAACCCCACTTCTGGACATGTTCCTCTGTTGTTAAGAAGTAATCATTGAGGCAAGATTTTGCACACAACCTCTACAGAGACTTCTCCCTTGCAAGGAACAGATATTACAACAGGCAAGAACTGGAGCACATTCCAAACATCTCCAAACACAAAAGTGGTTGCTGGATCAGAACATGCTGTACTGCAGTTTCCTGTCTACTTTCTTTTCTTTATCTGTGCTGCTTCGAAGCATAATTGAGGATATTTTGAAAATTACAAAGCCTGCTTCTATATAAGAATACAAGCAGATATGTCAAACAAGAGGTTGGAAGAGATGTTACTCAAACAAATGGACATGTTTGCAGTGCAACAAGATTTAGTCTTCGAAAAACAACAAGCGCTCTCACATCAAGCATTTCAACTAGCTGAGGTGATGAATATCCTATTTAAATCAATTAATGGAAAACTGGACACAATTATTGAGGAGATCCACAATATGAAGACCCAAGATTTTAAAGAGGTAGCTGCAAGTGACCAGCTGGCAAGGAGAGAGAGCAACATGAGAGAACTCAATACCTCTACAATTTACTTGTCTGAGTCACTGCTGACAGGAGGAGCATTATTATCCCAAGAAAACACTTCCTGGCAGCCAGCGATGGAGGGAGACATGATGAAGGATTTTACCAAGAAGATGCTGGAAATTTTAACAAGAAGCCAATGGATACAATCACCGGGATCTTCTTTTACATCTTCAGAGGCCAGAATTGCAGCTACTATATTGAAAAACGGGGGGTGGGGATTGGGAAATAAAGAAGGACTGGCAGATCCCCTCCCAAAACAAGATAATGGCTAAAATGATGCTTATTTTGGGGGTGTAAGGGAGCCACGGTGGATTTACTTTGATGAATTTTTAATGGGAAAATTTGTTTATGTATTGATCTAATCCCTTTAATTTAGAATAATAGAATGTTATATAGAGACAATGATGATAATATTATAACTAGGTAGGACTTGAAATTGCTTATAGAAGTAGTATAGATAGCTTAAAGCAAGTCTGTATGAGAGAAAATAAGGATTAGAAATTAATTTGAAATGCAAAAGTGTTAACCAGTAGAATTAGTGACTGAAGAAGATGCGGGGAAGTCACATATAGTAGATAGCATAGAATATTATAGATAACATATTCTCAGTAATAGCAATGAACTTTTTTTGTTACAAGCAGTTACAACTGAATATATTGTTGAGATATGTTTATTTTAGTTGAATTGTAGAAAATAATAAAAATAATTAAAAAAAAAAAAAGAACATGCTGTACACATCCCAGTATCTACAGATGTCAATTTAGGAGGTTGGCGGATGTATTTCATCATTTATTAATTTTTAAAATTCCTTTATACCCCACCTTTCTCCCCAATGGGGACCCAAAGTGGCTTACGTAGTTCTCCTTTCCTCCATCTTATCCTCACAGCAACCCTGTGAGGTAGGTTAGGTTAAGAGAGTGTGACTGGCACAAGGTCACCCAGCAAGCTTCCATAGCACGAGTGGGGATTCGATCCCGGGTCTCCCAGATCCTAGTCCAACATTCTTAACCACTACACCACACTGGCTCATCATGTACACTTGATGGCACAGGGCTACTGGACTAAACTAGAATCCAAGATGAACATCAACAGATCAGAGCTCAGAGCATTAACTGATCATTGCTGGAGTTCCAGATAACATCTTGACCAAAGGTTGTACTAAATAACCAGAGGGGCATAAGTCATCTTCGCCAGAAAGACTCCAAAATTTTCTCCTGGGAAGAAATTCATCTAAAATTGATCAAGGTAGGATATGAGGTGGGGATAGGTCAACTGGCTCAACTGAAAGTCACTAAACTAGTTGGAATGGCATCTTTACCTTGCAGTGTTCGATCAAACACCACCGCTTTGACAGTCTGCAATTAGGGGCTTCCTCTGCAGTATAGGGAACAACTATACAGAGGTTATATCTAGTTCCATAATGACTACATTGTTAACAAACATATAGGACATTAAAAACACCTGGGATTTTCTGCTCCCGTATTGAAGATATAGAGGGACTGTACATATAAGCAATAAACATATTACAGTCTTCCTTGTACTTAAACGGTAGGTGTTTTTAGAAAACGTTTGGGGAAATTAATCAGTTTAGGCATACTGTTCTCAGCCGTGGCTATTGAAAGGGGACAAAAGTAAACTAGGGCT
This sequence comes from Euleptes europaea, assembly GCF_029931775.1. Taxonomy (NCBI): domain Eukaryota; kingdom Metazoa; phylum Chordata; class Lepidosauria; order Squamata; family Sphaerodactylidae; genus Euleptes; species Euleptes europaea. Next base: position 42,578,553 of record NC_079320.1, on the reverse strand, counting down.
TCACAAATTCAGGTCAATATAGCTGGATAGCTAGAAAAATTAAACTAACCTTTTAAATACATTAAATAGTGGTCAAGAACTGTTCAAAAATATTTTAGCAATGTCTGCTTCTAGGTATGTGAGTTTTATTTCAAATGATCCTTGAACTTTAGGGACAAGTGGTGAAAATACTTTTCAGTCTCATGGCTTTTAAACTTGCAGGTTTATTCGTTTTTATGACCAGCTTTATACTTGTTAAGTGTAATATTTGGAGAATGTAACATAAAAGTGTGTCTTGCAGTGTGTTTTATCATGAAATAGCAAGAGTGTCTGGACTTAAGGTACAAACATTCTAAAAACATCTGTTCACATTAAATTCTGTAGGTTTGGTAAATAAGGTCTTTGGGGTCATTTTTAGTGCAGCTTTAAGTACAAGGCTTCCGCTTTCCTGTAATAGTTTCTTTCTGCTTTATATTGCGCTTGTTTGCATCCCTGTTACATAAGTGAGGGCTTTGTTTTCTGCTTCAGCGTTTCACATCTCGGATTCTAAGTAAATCTGCCTTTTGCTGACCCAGTATTGGAGAGATCTGTATTGATTTTTTCCCCTACATGTGTTTATGGTGTTTATTTTGAGATATTGGGGATTAATAACAAAATTAACAAGTGGCTAAAAGGGTTTTCTTAGTATCTTGGATTACGTTGTTTTAGAAAATAGAGAGTGAAGGAGATGGTATAATAAAGGAATCGATTTATTCCATCACTGGGTATAAAAACATTAGCCCTGGGAAAGAGTCTTCCTCCAAAAGCTTTAGCTGCCCGGTTTCCACTTGCCTAGCACAAAACAATTTGCATTTTTAGAGAAATTTCAGGTCTTCAATGAGCTCTAGTGAAACATGAATAAATTGCTTTCTTTTCCTCTTTTACAGACTTTATACAGCTGAATCCATTAGGGGCTGAGTCAAACTGTAATGAAATAAAGGCAACAACTGACATGATGGAAACCCTGGATTAGGTTTCCTGCTAGTCGAAGCTCAGCTGTCATGGCCTGTGTGTCAAGTTAGTGGTCTTTGGGGAGGCTCATGAGTACATACGGATATATATTTTTAAAAAACTGCTGCATTACAGCAGGTCTCTAAAGCAGACAGAAATTAAATAGAGAAAGCAAAGATTAAGAATTAAGCAAAGCTGCAGTGAGCAGTTCACTAGAGAGAACTGTGTTTGGTCATGCAATCCTTTTTCAGCTTGTCAACTTGTTATCAGCCACCTAGCAGTTTTGCGTGAGATCTACAATGTTTCTTTCGCTCCTGTAAAATATAGACTATGTACGAGAGAGATTACTGTAGGATAATGCAGAGTACATTAGTTTGGTTGTGCACTAGAACAGCTACCAGAATTCAGCACAAAGTCTGCAAAAGTTTGCTCAGTGTTTTAAATGTATAAATGTTGACTTGATTAAACAGTACCCTGAATGTGTTCCTAGGACAAACAGCAGTCTTCAATAGAGTTACACCCTTCTAAATCTAATTAAGTCTTAGAGTAGCGTAACTCTGTTTAGGACTGCACCAATTGTGATTTTGCCTCAGACTGAGAGTTTGGGAATCTTTCAGCTACAAGTGGTATGACTTGAGAGGCCCGATTTGGATCAGAACTCCACTTTTGTCTGTCAGGTAACCTTGTCTGGAACTTAGAGTGAAAGTCCAGGAGATTGACATCTGCACTTTACATATATGGCACTGTCAGCTACAATAGATGGTGTGTTGTATTGATTTTGGTAGTGAAGATAGTACCAAAGACTCAGAGAATTAAAGCAACTTGTTAATAAGTGCATGGATATTTAGCACAATTGCACACAGAGCAACTGAAAACCTGAATTAAAATGGAAGTTTAATTGAGTAAAAAAAGGGGGGAACTCCAATTTCCACATGACAACCCTGCTCTCCACTTGCCTGTTTAGTACTTGAAATGGTACACTGGTTGCTATGTGATAAACAAGAGGTTAGTGTTTTGGCTCCTTTAAATAACTACTTCCTGACGGATTCTGAGCCATTGCCTCAATTTCCACACCAGCTGCAGCCAGTACCCTTTTGAACATCATTTCCCTTGCAAGGGAAGGTTCTGTGGTTATGTGTTTTTGGAGGTATTACTTTTCCTTTCTACTCCCTAAATGAAGCCTGAGTATCCATTTATATTCCCTGTACATGTTAAGAGAAAGATAACTGTTTCTGCTAGGAGAATGGTTCCACCCTATACAAAGATGGAAATGGTTTTGAAGGGTGGTTTTCAAAACAGATGGTTTTGAAGGGTGGTTTTCTTCTCCCCGAAGGAAAACTAGCTCTTCTGTAAACTGACTGCAGGAAAAATGACTCTTCGGTAAAGTTCAGTGACAGGAACTTTGCATCTCCTCTGAAAGCATCAGTGTTTTTAACTTGCTTTTCCCAAACTTCCTTACCCTGAAGGGATGCACTCAAGTCTAATGCTCCTTAAAAGCTTTAAAGAAAAACTCTGGCCTTACAGAAAATCTCCTTGGCATCTTATTTAGTTGCAGATGTATTGCAGGATTTTTCTCTGCTTTGCTCGCTTCAGTTTATTTGGCCAGATCTTGAAAGACTGGTTTCCAATTTAGGTGTGATGATCACAGATGGTGAACTGTGAGTGAACCACTGAACAAAGTTCTCACTGAAACTGCCAAACCAAAAGCTTACAGAACCAAAATGGCACCACACAGAATTTATTAACAAACTATTGGCCGGCACAGGACTCCCGGGGTATGCAGAACGTAGAGCTAGATTTTAGAAAAGCTTTATAATAATCAGTTCTCCAGAATTTTTCAGAGGGGGAAAAATGGTGAATTGCCCAAATAAACAAAAACCACTGTTAACATGAGAATTTAAAAAGCCAGCATGAGCTAGCATGGTGTAGTGGTTAAGAGTAGTGGTTTGGAGCAGTGGTCTCTAATCTGGAGGACAGTTTGATTCCCCACTCCTCCACATGAGCGGTGGACGCTAATCTGGTGAACCGGGTTTGTTTCTCCACTCCTACACATGAAGCCAGCTGGGTGACCTTGGGCTAGTCACAGCTCTTATAGAGCTGTCTCAGCCCCACCTACCTCCTAGGGTGTTGTGGGGAGGGGAAGGGAAGGTGATTGTAAGCTGGTTTAACTATTAACTATTTCACTGTTAACTAGAGAAAGTCAGCATATAAAAAACAACTCTTCTTCAATCTATTCAAAATAATTTTATGGAGATACTTTTTTCAGTTACAGAAACATGTACATATTTACTGCATGACATTTGAATTCATCTGTTGCAAACAATACATGCTACTCTAGGGGTCTTTGAGGTAATTCTACTCATTAGAACCAGAACAATGTCCGGGCTACAATGCTAATTGCCCTAGAAACTAGTTTTTATAAAGATGGGATAGAACTATTTTAAATTAATACATATCAATGGTAGCAGAAAAGCGGATTTCTATTACATACTCTATCTCAGCTGATAGATTATACTTACGACGATCCCAAAGGTTCAGCTTCCCATATCAAAGTATATAAAATAAATCCTGCTCCCAATTCATAAACTGGGTCCCAACAATCAAGCCATGTTCAAATAAACCTACCTACTCAAACATTCCAAGTGCTTTTCGTTTAGGACTCCCGTATGTGCTCATAAAGACTCGTTCATTGCTTCGTGTAATACATAGCCCCAAAAGAGAACCAAATAAAACATTTTTACAATCTACACTGAACAACTTTGTATAATAAAAGCAGAAGACCCTCTGCCTTAATTCATCTGGAAGCCCTGAAAGTCATGTATTTAGTACTTTTATTTTACACAAATGATACTTGGACAATTTGAATAGAAAGTGAGTCAAGCTGATGCAGTTGCATTGCCTTTCGGTACCTAATCATCAAGATGTATTGAAGCACAAAGACAGATAAGCACAAAAGAGTCCAATTGTAATAGAAGATGAGGTAGAAAAGAATGTGAAAGATGGAGGTATTTGAAGTCAGTTGCTAATGGATCTTTTACATATCTAGTGATGGTAAGAACTCTCTAGATTTGGTCGTTTTTATAGATTTTTCTAATCCAACCAAATGTGCTAAAATAAATGTTAAGCTGTCACAAGACTCTTCCTTGTTTTTTTTCCTGAAAAAGACTAACTCTGAAATCAATATATCTAATTTTGAACATGGTTCCAGAGTGTGGGTCAAAAGATCTGCACATTAGGACCATGAGATAGGGTTATTTTGCAAACCCAAGAGAACTTCCAGATGTGTAGAAAATCTGAGAATGGAAGGAAAAGGTGAGGGGATTAAAAAAAAAAACACCTTCTAATTTATAGGAGAAAAAAATGAGATCTCATGATACTATAAGATTTCAATTGTCATTTTGCTTGTTGCCTAGCAATCCCATAAATGTTGAAATTGGTGGTGGCAGCCAAAGTTGCAACATGGGTATGGGGAGATGGCAGCAGTGGAAGAAAGACAACAGCAAGGAAGGAGAGTATCAAGGCAAGAGGGAATGAGGTGAGGATAGAGCAGTGACAAGGGACATTGATGGGAAAGGGAGGGATCAGTAGAGAGAGCAAGGGGGAGTGAGGCAATGGTGGTAAAGGTAGCTGGGAAGGAAAGGAGGCAGGAAACCAAGGGGAGAAAGGCAGCAAAGAGACAGGAGGCAGTGGCCTAGACCAGCAGTGGGTCTATGCCACTCTTCCCCTTAAGTACTCATTTGTTTGCATCTGATTGTGAATACTGTAACTATTCTGTCTCATTTTTTTTTTCCTTGTTTGCTTCCTATGCCTACCAAATTAGACATCTTGACTGTTGAACTACAGGTATTACAACTGATAAATCTGTCTTATAACTGTACATAGACATTTCTATGACAATCATTGTTACTGTCCCGATCACATATCTCCAGTTCTCTTTCTCCGTCTGTTACAAGTGTTCAGTTACTGAAAGTGCTTCATTGTGTTAGGCTACGGGAGCAAATCAATGAGAAATAGCACATTGACTGCTCTGTCTGTCCTGTTGCACTTACCTCTTTAATGAGTTGGTACTTGGCTTTTAATTGTTCTATTCTGGAATACAACCGGGACAATACAAATTCCAGCAGTCCTGTAAACCCTTTGGCAGCCATTACCTGTTTCTATACTTTTAGCCTGATTAAATGATACTATTCTACCTGTCATAGTTTAAAAGTGCAAACATGAGAAATGGGGCATTTCTTAATTTTTACTAAAAGTTCCATAGGAGGTAGATTCTAATTTGATCAGGAGAGGGTTTAACCCTTTCCGCCATGCCATTTTCCTGATCTAAGCTGCTATTTAGCTTGCAAGCTAAAAAGGCTAGATACTTGGAAGTAAATATACTAAATAGCAGCCTTAATCAGTTTATTGAGTTGGGTCTAGACTAAATATTCCAGTTGCAGAACAGAAATTTCCTGCCTCCCCACAGCCTAGTAATCTCCACAAAATGCTGCTCCTGGGCGATAAGGGGCCCTGAGGAATGGCATGGGGGGTCTGCAGCAGGTAGCGGGAGTTGGTGGACATTGCCAATTTAGTCTGGATCCAACCCATTAGTTTTAAATAACAACACCCCTATTATTATTATTATTTTTTAAGCAGCTTCTCATAGCCTAACATACTACCCAGGTTTTTACCTTACAGGATCAACTTTTTGGCAATGCAGGATTGGGGAAGCACAGCTAATGGAATAATAGCCTGCAGGGTTTAGCTAAATGAAATACGAATATAATCAACCGTTGCGATGACTATTCAAAAGTAATCCCTTTAGCTTTCAAGTGCAATATATATCTCAAGACAGCCAAGCTGTATGAAAAAAATCTCTGCAGACTCCACTGATACAATATGGCCTTCATATTTCCATGGTAGGTTTGCCGCTCATTGTGAGGTTTAAATTTAAGGTGATGGCTACTGTATATTCATGTAAGCTGAGAACAATACCTTTGATTTGTTGGATAAACGTGTTAGCTACTGAGGCTGCTATTCTGTAAACTTCGACAACGCCTTTATGTACAGTGTACTGCTTACTCTTTTCTGAATAGAATATGCTGGATAAAGTGGTTTGCGTAGTCAAATTCTACACATTCATTAATCTTCATTTTCATAAAACTACCAAATAAACCTGTTTCAAGGAAGTCATTCCAGATAAATAGGTAAAACCAACAATATTTGATAAGATGTTAAGATATTATGTTACTACTGATTTTTTAAAAAAGGTAAAGGTCCCCTGTGCAAGCGCTGGGTCATTCCTGACCCATGGGGTGACATCATATCCCGACCTTGTTTACGGAGTGGTTTGCCAGTGCCTTCCCCAGTCATCTTCCTTTTGCCCCCAGCATTTTACCAACCTCAGAAGGATGGAAGGCTGAGTCAACCTTGAGCAGGCTACCTGAAACCAACTTCCATCGGGATCGAACTCCGGTCGTGAGCAGAGCTTGGACTGCAGTACTGCAGCTTTACCACTCTGCACCACGGGGCTCCTACTACTGATTAGATGAAATATAAAAGCAGAAAAACCAAGAAACACGGGTAAACATTGAACATGACTCCTAAGAGGTTCTTATATGGAAGGCCCATTGGAATGAATAGGAACTGTACTTTTTCTGCTCATTTCCCTAAAGCTTCTGGCTGCAGAAATTCTGGGAAGGGTGTGTGGAGGTTGTGTAAGTGGGTGATTATGGTTCTTTGCTCCTGTTGTATTTTTATTTTGTTGCGCTAAAGCTGCCTGCACACAAAAAACATGACGGTTCAAAAATGCAAATAAACTTAGGACGAGAATAGGGAAATGGATCTTGTCATCTGAATTGTGCCAAATTGAAGGTATAGCATATCCTGTCAAATCCTGGTCAAGTTTTATAAAATGTATGTTACTATGGAAATAGCATGTATATTGTTCACACTTAGGCATATTGAAGTGATAACTCACATGCTGACAAATAATAGAGTTTACGCTGCAACAAATGGAATTATGTAAAATGAACATCTTGCAGACCTAAGCAACTTGAGCAGCACCACTTGAGTTTTATTTTATGTACTATACTTGGATATTTGAAGTACAGCAAACACAATAAAAGTACCTTAGTTATTAGTTTAATTTCCATTGAAAGCTCTTTGGTGCCAGGAATGCTTATTTGTTACCCTTGAACATCCTGAGTGATATATACAATTTGGAAATTTTGTATTTGACTGGAGTGTTGCAGAAATTGATTAAAACACAAATTAGTGGACAAATTAATCGGAAATATATTAATTTAGATACTAGTCGAAGCGCCAGTTTATCATGATGTTCAACTGTTAATTAATCTTCTTCACTAGATTAACGTTAAGTAACCATATGGTGGCATCAGTGTGCATGGAGTTTTATGCAGTAACAGTAAGAGACAGGCCCCTGCCTTAAGGATTTTGCAATCTAAAATCTGACAAAGCAGAAAATTTGAAGGACAGGACGAAGATGGAGGCAGTGGTTAAAAAAAGGAAGAATGTTTAGTTCGTCATTCTTAATCTCAGATTGAATTCATACATGTCACTTCAGTCTTCGTGAGCCGCTCTCCCACTTGGGCAGCACAATCCACAGCATCCAGAGCTGTCCCTGGGTACAGAGTCACCCCACCAGCCTCCCCCCCAACTCCTGTAGCACTACCCCTGTCCAAGTCTACCAGCTGTGATGCTTTGCCCACACCCAATTGCCCCGGAGAGACCTCTAATGCACAAAGACTGGAGGATGACTGATCTAGCCTGCATGGCCCATCTCAAAGTGGTGAGGACACAACTATGCTGTTCGACACCAACAGAGAGAAGGTCAGTGTGATGAAGCTGGGGGGGGGGCAATGGAGAGAAACACATCAATCAGCAGGGTGTGTCCATGGCACACAGCGCCCCATGGCCAGATCTTGGGCACACAGCCACTTCATCTCCATCCTCATCCACTCCTGCTGCCGCCATGTTGGGGATGGCTGCCCCATTTCTGACTCCCATCTCTTTTTGGCTCACAACCCCAGAATGAGTGACACAGGAGTGACCAGGTTAAGGCCCCGCCGAGAGGTCATCCAGCAGAGTCAATGGGCCCACAACAGTACTGTTGTCATCATCCTCCAGGTCCACAATCATCGAGCTGACGTGCAAACAAACCTACTCAATGTCTCTAGCACCCAACGGCCCAGCACTGGCCTCTCTCCTGAGTGAATTGCCTACACAGGATAAGGCAAAAGTGAGCAGGTGGCATGGGAGCAATCATACTGGGGGTGCACCCACCCACCATGATTGGCAGATTTACCACACAGAACAGCCTTAACACTGGTCAGGCCTACATGGTCACTGGTCAGGTGTTCAGCCAACTAAAGATGCATTTCTGTTGCCTACACCACACAGGGGGCCTCAGGGCCATGTAGCCCTTGGGCTTCATCAAGCTCCTTGCCATATGTGCTGTGCTCCACAACATGGCTGTCCAGGAACAACAGCTTCTGCCTCGGCTGGAAGAGGTGGCCTCCAGGCTGGGGATATGGGACAGGCCTCCAGAGCCATGATGGCTGTGGGAACATTTGACGGTGTCATAGGGTAGCTCTCCCAGTGATATACTCCCCAATAACAACATGGTGCCTGGTGCCTCTGGCTCATGCTGCTTGCTCACACCATAGTATCTAAGGATCAGGTGGGTAGGGGCATTATTGCTATCTGAATTTATTATTACTATGTGGGAGGCTCTGATTGCCTGCAGGCCCTGCTGAGGCTTATATGCCATAATAAGTGATGATATTATCTATTGGTTTTATGGGGCTGGTTTTATTCATAAGTATTGTTTTAGCATGATTGTATTGTGATTTATTGTAGTTGTGCTACAATAATATGTGAGCCACCCTGAGACCTGCGTTGCTGGGGTGGGCGGGGTACAAGTTTAATTAAATAAATATAAATAAATAGACCCGTGGGTGTGAAATTTTGTGATGAAAGGTCCCTTAAAGATAAATGAGCAGTTGCTGGTATTTCAAAGACAAAATAAAATTAGGAAATGATCAAACATTTAATTTAATTATCACTTGCTGAACTGATCACACTTACTGTGGAAGGGAGGCAAGCAGGGTACTTTGATTACAAACAAAATGCAGAATCTCAACAGAGAATGTGCTGTGAGGAATTCATTGTTGAGTCACCAATTAGTCCATTATCCCTTTCCCACATTTTTTTTTACTTCAGCAGCATGGTGCACCCTCCTTCTTTTCTCCCATCTCTTCCTCACAGTGGCAGTGCAGGCACAGAGAAGAAGGAAAAGCAGTGGGCTGGATCCCATAGATCTGTTCTGCTAATGATGGCAAATACAATTACGTTCATGGAGTTTTGAATTAAAGGAACGTGGGCAGCCCATTCCTGAGCCTTTCAGTGGCCGGGGGTGGCGTGGCCAAGGCGCCTCTAAACAAGTCCCCCAGCCTCCAAAAGGCTGCAAAAAGCCTTTTTTAAATTAAAAAAAAAAGACAAAATGGGGCATTTCCCCCCATTACGAACAGCGAGGCTGCTCCAGGACAAACCTGGTGCAGCAACGCTGTTCCTGGAGGGGGCGTTCCTGGCCTAGAGGGGCTGTGGAAGCTGACTAACATCAGGTCTGCCCCCAGGAACGCCCTCCCCCATGCCGGCGCCACATGTCCCTTCCAAGATTTACATGCCATAGAGACTGTGCTGCCGGGGGAGTGGCCTGAGTGCTGCAAACTGCCCCCGCCACCAGCGTTAAGTGCTTCTTATCCCGGAATAAGAGGCACTTATGCTGGCGGTGGAGTCACAACGCCTCCTAAGCCCAATCGCCCCCCAACCTCAGCAATGAGCCCTTAGTTATTTTTGAAGATATTTTGGTTCTGGTGTTACTGCCATAAGAAATGAAAAAAATATTAAAGATGACTTGGTTTATTACATTCCCTTCATTATATCAAAATGGCACCCATGCTGAGATTTTGGTTGTATATAAGCTTATTTCATTTTAATTGATTAACTAGTTAAAACATAGATGATTAATCAGCTAACAATTCTGCAATCAGTTCAGCTGTAGTGCTAATGGGTGTCACAGTGCCAGCAGTTATCAAAATGGCACTCCTGTTTTCATTAACCTCCTTGGGAACAAGTGGATTCTTTCATAATGTTTACAAGAATGAGCCTCAATCTTAGATGCTGGCAATAGATTTCAGTACTTGTTGTCAATGCATAGGATGAATAACAGCATCTCTATTCTGTTTGTTCTACAGGGGAGTCAGGTACAGTCACCCTTCCAGAAATAAGTAGCGGTAAGCAGCAGAACTATTCATTTCTATTGTCTTTTCAGCTGTTGGATAACAAGATGGAGATGATATCTACTACTAGCTTCTTGTATGTAGGTTCATCTTCCACCTTCAGTGCAGCCACGTTGGCTGTCCGCAGAATAGTAGTTTCTAGCTGCTAAGGAACCGATGGGCGTGCCCCTCCCCTCTAGAGCTAGCACAACGGTTTCTCCCGCCCAAAGCGTCACATGCTCCGGAGAAGTGGTATCGCCTTCCCTCAGTTCTTTTCTTGCTGCTGCTAAGATAGGAGCTTCTTTGCTTACCTCTAGCCACTTGAGCATTTTTTCGCCATCATCATCTTTCCTTTGCATTATTTTTTCTCTGTAGGAAAGGGAAAACACAGTGAAGGAGTGTGCTGTATCCCGTTCTTTATACCAGTTACTACTTCTGTGTCCGTTGGGTGAAGAAGTTTTAGCTGACCTACCCTCTTCTTTTTTTTTCAAAGGCCACCAAAGCTCAGTTTATCTTTGGGGCTGCCATCCCATACCCATCAGAGCTGCCATTGACCGTCTTCACAGGGCACAGGATGTTAGTGAAGGCCTTGTCCAAAAAGTGCACGCAATGTGGCACAAAAATGACTCTCAGCAATGTGAACGATCTCACGTTTCTGAGGGAGTCTCACAATGTTCCCACCTGTAAGATGTGCTAGCAATTTACACCCACGGAGAGAAGTTCCACGGCCTTTAGGCTAAAAGCTGCATTGTGGGAGAGAGCTCTCACCTCCTCCGATGCTACTAAGTTGGCCTCGGGATCTGAGCTGCAACCAGAATCCTCCATGGTCCAATCGATTCCAAGCCCTGAGCAGCAGTCTAAACCACCATCTGCAAGATCGGTTCCGTCGGTCCCAAGCACAGAGTCGCAATCCCAACCTCTGTCAGTAAGATCGGTTACATCAATTCTGATCTTGGGACCTAGGCGACCTCGCTTGCCCACTCCATCGCATTCAGTAGATGAAATCTTTCGCGATCGACATAACTACAGCAGACAATTGGCCTAACTAGCTTGCTTAGTGTGGGCTAGTTATTGCACCACAACATTCACAGACTGCACTTAATGGCGTGGAGAGTACAACCACTGAGTTAATGTTCACACCTACTGTACAGGAGATTTTAATCCAGGCTAGGAAAACTTCCACCAGATATTTTTTTAAAATGCGAACAATTTGATAGGTGGGCTAGGTCAAGGGCCCTGTCCACAATTACATGCCCTCTGCTCAAATTATTGGAATATCTACTCTGCTTTGCTTCAAGGGGTTTGGCGTCCTCTTCAGTTAAAGTTCACCTTGCGGCCATTTTCACTTATTGTGATTTAATGAAGGCTATGTCCTTGTTTTCTCATTGACTGGCACAACATTTTCTTAAGGGGTTAATCAACGTTTCCCCCACACACACCTAAGATTGTTCCTTAATGGTCTTTAGTCTTAGTTCTATCACAATTTATGGTGGAGCCCTTTGAACCATTGGCCTCTTGCCACCTTGCTTTCTTGAGCAGGAAGGTCGTGCTTGAGATGTACGTTTATTGGAACCAATTCCAAATTGTTTCCAGAAAAAATTGGCTAGATAATTAAATCAGCTGCCTTCTGTGTGCACTTTTATCACAGCCAGAGCAATGTTCAGAATAAGTGGTCCCGTACATCATGTTTAAGTATTAAGCATTCTCCAGCCCATAGGTGATGTTGTTCCTGCTTCCGCCAGAAATAGCAATATGGCAATGGCCTTGGTAAAAAGCACATCTTTGGATGCTTCATCATGAGGTGCCAGAGGCTTGTTTTGAAGAGGATTTTCCGGTAGTGTGTTCAGGGGGTGGTAGTACCTTGGACAGCAGGGGAAGGGTACAACGGCATCCCGTAGAGCCACTTTCTGCCCTGCTCTCTGTGCACAGATCAAGCAGGATTGCACTTTATGATTGTTGTCTGCGCTACAGTGGGTACTTAAGTATGTTTCTTTTACAGATGCCAAGGGCGAAGAAACCGTTATACAAATACTATGAACGTTTTCTGCTTCTGGAGAAACTGTGTGGTACATTATTTATTTATTTTTAAGTTATATCTATGACATACATTCTGCAGTGTATACTGATGTCGACAAAGGCAGTATAACCTGGCCTTCAACATATTTGTAATCTGTGGTTTATTCCCTCCGAATAGATTTTTGTTCCTCGTGAAACCAGTAAAGACACATAAACATTTCATCACATTTAAAATTGAATGGATTTTCACAGCTATCAAGATCATTTCATTTTGTTTTCCATTCCAGAGAGTTATGCCAGATTCTGAAGCTGATATGTGAGTAAGGGAAGATGCTTGTTAGAAGAAGAAACACAACAAGAATCTGAATTTCAATTTGGAATGCTAATAGGGAACACAAAATAATTACATGTCCAGACTACTCAAGCACATTTTGTTGTGTGTGTGCTTTTTACATATAGAATTGTTAGCTTAAACAACAGACTAGCAAAAAACAACAACAACCATATGGTATATTTACCTGTGACCCCATATACTACAAGATATCAGTACCATTAAAATGCATGAAAATTGTTAAATTCAAACCTTATAGGACTGCTGTCTGAAGATATGCTATATAATTGTGTCCTCCTTTGTCTCTTAGAGTATATTTGTCTGACAACATACTAAAAATAAATTAAAGGTTTTCTCATGCGCGTCAGATAATTAGTTTCTATTTTATGAACACAACTATTTGCAATCTTGCAGCTGTGGAAATGCACTGAGGGGAGCTGTATGATACGTCTGATAGCATTAGAGCCAGTGCAGGGCTGCCATGATAACCAAGGCTACCAAATGGATTTGCTTGCCCCACATGGCTGCAGCCCATTATCACTGTAGCATGAGGACCAGACCACAGAAGTACATATTCATTCATTCTGAATATGTAAAATCCTAATTTTAAAATTCTGTTCAGCCATGAGAGCCAGGGTGGTATAGTGGTTTAGAGCAGCAGGACTCTAATCTGGAAAACCGGGTACGATTCCCCACTCCTTCACATGAAGCCTGCAGAGTGACCTTGGGCCAGTCACAGTTCTCTCAGGACTCTCTCAGCCCAAACAGAGGCAGACAATGGCAAACCCCGTCCAAACGTCTCCTGCCTTGAAAACCCGATAAGGTCGCCGTAGGTCAGCTGTGACTTGCCGGCACACACAGGCACACATTCGACCATGAATCTTGCCTGAGTTATTTTGAACCGTTTACTGTCCTTCAGCCTAACCTACTTTGCGGTACTGTTAGGAGAGTAAAGCACTTTGTAAATGAAATAATTATCTAGAAATAGAATCCAACCAGCTGTTCCGCTGGTGAGAAAGGGAAGAGGGGTTCCCTTTGACCAACCAAAACTCTGTGCTTAGGATGAGATTTTCTATTCCTTGGCTCCATCATCAACCAAAAAGGAGACTGCAACTGAGAAATCAGAAGGAGATTGAGACTGGGAAGGGCAGATCCTTAAGTGTAAGGATGTGTCACTGGTGACCAAGATAATTTATACTATACTATTCCCCATTACTAAGTATGGGTATGAAGGGCTGCTGTTCTGTCATGCCTCTGCTTGTGATGCCGTCTTGGGAAGTAATCATATAATTTGTAAAGTAATGATTTATTTCTTTATCCATTCATTTAATTTTTATCATGGCATTGATCCAAGGAGGTCAGGGCAGTGCATATGATCCCTTGCTGGAGATAGGTTAGCTGTGACTTGGTGTCTGGCCCTAGCTCGCCCAGTTAGCTTCATGGTATAGTGTGCATTTGAACTCAAGTCATAATTTAATGTATGCTTAATTAGCACTCATACACTTCAAAATGCTTCATATAGTAGGATTATTATTCACATGTTGTAGATGGGGGCAGGGACCAATACTGAAGAGACAGTGGTTGGCCTAAGGCCATTTAGTGAATTTACGGCAAAGGCCCCCACTGAACCAGAAACTTCCTGTTCTTGCTCAGGGTTATCCCCAGTGTGAGAGTCACCAGCCCTCATTAACATCTCCTCCCTTGTTATCTCAATGTTCTAACATTACTGATGCGGTGTGATGGAGCTACAGAGGAGCAGTATCACTGCCACCATTATAATGTGTGGAGCAGTTCTTAGTTCTTAAAAAGGGAAAGGTCCCCTGTGCAAGCACCGGGTCATTCCTGACCCATGGAGTGACGTCACATCCTGACGTTTACTAGGCAGACTTTTTTTTTACGGAGTGGTTTGCCAGTGCCTTTCCCCAGTCATCTTCCCTTTACCCCCAGCAAGCTGGGTACTCATTTTACCAACCTCAGAAGGATGGAAGGCTGAGTCAACCTTGAGCCGGCTACCTGAAACCAGCTTCCCTCAGGATCGAACTCAGGTCATGAGCAGAGCTTGGACTGCAGTACTGCAGCTTACCCCTCTGCGCCACGGGGCTCCTTTCTTAGTTCTTACAAAGCTTTTATACCATTCACAAATTTTGATGAACTGAGTCTTTTACCTTGCTTCTCCCAAGATCCACTGTAAGAAAGCAGTGTATTCAAAATCTTATAAAACATTTGGTGGTGACAGCTAAAGAAACGCCTGAGGTGGTAACATCTAAGCAGAATAGGGTCAAGATTTATGGCTTCTAAAATTCCTCCCGGCAGGTTGCAGTTCTTGGAGAACTCTGAGGTAGGGCACACTGAATGCTCTGAGAAGGATGTAAATACTAAGCACACTTGCTCGTGCATATTTTTCAATAACGTTATTATTATAAACTACATGCTCATATCAAGTAGAAAACAGGCACATTTTTGATTACATATAAAGTGTAAACATTTATATGTGAACTGCAGAGCTTTCCATAATAGCAATAAATAGATCTCTAACAGAGATTAATAGTTTTCAGAAATTGGTGGACCACATCTTTATAACTTGCCAGCCTGCTATCCTGAAGATTGTTAGGACAGTTTATAATGCTATAATACAAACCCAAATTTTGTCAGTAAGTCATCCTTCAACAACCACACCAGCAAATTGGCATACAATGGTAAAAACATTTTGGAAGGTATTGGGGACAGTATTAAATCTTAGGAATGTCATCCTAAGCAGTGGTTCACCGTTCTAAGTTCATTTAAGCCTTTAGGCTTAGAAGGGTATAATTCTGCTTAGGTAGCACTACTATACATTTGTTTACATTGTTCAAAACAATATGCAGTGCCATCAAGATGATGAAACCTCATGGGGAGGGAATCCGAAAGTTCACAGGGGACAAATTTATTCACTAATTTGAACTTTCTTTCCACTTGAAAATGATTGGCATTTCCAACAGCAAACAACTGTTGAGTAGCATCTATGCTCAAGCATGTCGTTCTTAACCCAGTGGTAAAAGAACCAAGTATGTCTTCTAAGTTCATAAGGAAACGGGATAAGTACTTTCACACTTGTACCACACTAAGCCCCTTGCAGTCTACCGAGATTGAAAAGTAGGCCATTTTATGTGATTTATGTGCATTAATATGTCTGCTTTGTTGAGAAAAGAACGTACACTGTCATGTGTGATTAATGTAACCAATTCTGCTACCTCAGTAAACAAAACATGACATTTGACTACGAGTGATAGGTATACACATTTTCCTGTGTATAATAGCATCTCTGTAGGAAAACCATCATGTGTGAAGTGGCTCCTAGCAGAACCAACTTCAGTGCTTAATTTCAGGCAAGGCTTTGGCCTATATTTTGGAAACCAGGCCCTGACCCTGGAAACAGTGTCTTCCAATGAATACAGTAGTTGGTATTTTTTCTTCACTGCAGATGCTTGATATTCATTTAAGTATCAAATAAAATGTGTCCTAATGGTTACCAGAGCAAGTTTCTTAGAATCTTAGAGGGAATTAAAGGAAGTAACGGAGAAGAAGAGGTTAGTTAAAGGTTGGAATGTAACCTCCATATGCAAAGGTTGTGTACTTCAGAATGCTACTTGCTTGGGATTCATAGTGGGGGCAACTGTGCCCTTTGCCTAATGTTTGTTTCTCAAAAATATCTGGTTGGCCACTGTACAAAATGGACTAGGGCTGTTGAATTAAAAAAAATTCGGTATAGTTCGGATTCAGCCAAATTCAGCCCGTTTAGATTCGGGATATGCCGAAGTCCGAACTCCCCCACTTCGGATCCGTTCAATTCGGCGGGAATTCAAAGTTCGGAAAAAAATTCAGCCGAATAAAGCCATTAAAAACACAATCTCGCCTTTCTGCGGCTCTGGGGGGGGGCATTTTTGGGGTTAGAGGTCCCAAACCTTCGGCAGAGCTTCAAAGGACGTTTATTGAAAGACTCCCCAAGTTTTGTAAAGATTGGGTCAGGGGGTGCTGAGATATGACCCCTGAAAGGGGTCCCCCCCACCCTTAATGTGCATCTCTCAGCAGAGCTTGCCGCCCACGCACAAAGCTCCCAGACCCAACAACAGTTTGCAAAGCAACACAACCTTGTAAAACAACAACTTTGCAAAAAGGAAAACCAGAAGACACACAACTGAAACCTCCCCCCTCAAACCAGGGAGCGAGAGACTCGAGGGGGAACACACACCCCAGGCAGAACCGACGAAAGCCCCCTTTGGCTTCCCCCCCACCCACAGAAACTGCTCCCTCCCCACACACACACAGACTCTGCTTTCCCCCCCACACACACACATACACAGGAGAAAAATGATAGATTAAAGCCCCCAAAGGGGTCTTACTGTGGCTGTCTTCTGTTCCATCAAGAGGGGCTGAAGAGGACTTGTAATCCAAGATGATTCCAATTAGGCACGGGATGTTTTGCTCTGGAGAAGATGCACAGGATCGGCTGACCCATTCATCCCAATAGGGGAAAGGGGAAAGCCCATATCTTGGGACCCCCTGACCCAATGTTCACAAAACTTGGGGGGTATCTTAAGAACACTGGTCTGAAACTCCGCTCAAAGTTTGGGATCTGCACCCCCAAAAATGCGCCCCCTGCAGCCATGAAAAGAGAAAAGGGGGGGAGGCGATATTTCTGCCCCCACTGAACCCATCTTTACAAAACCTGGGTAGTATCTTAAGAATAATTGTCTGAAGCTATGCTAAAAGTTTGGGGGCTATATCCCCAAAAAAGCGCCCCCTGCAGCCACATAAATGGAAAAAGGGGGGAGGGAAAAGGGGGAGAGCCCATATCTCGAGACCCCCTGACCCAATGTTTACAAAACTTGGGGGGTATCTTAAGAACACTGGTCTGAAACTCCGCTCAAAGTTTGGGGTCTGTACCCCCAAAAATGCACCCCCTGCAGCTATGGAAAGAAAAAGGGGGGAGCCCATATCTCGGGACCCCAATGTTTACAAAACTTGGGGGGTATCTTAAGAAGCTTCATCTGAAGCTCCAGTGAAAGTTTTGTGTCTGTACCCCAAAAAATACACCCCCTGCAGCCACAGAAAGGAGCAAATGTGCACAAGCACCCCACACACACACACGAGGATTTTGTTCTCTCTCTCTCTCTCCCTGGCCGGGCTGTACATCAGCTGATTCCTCCAGTACTCAATCCTGACTGATTGGCCAGAAGAAGACCCAGCTTGGCCACCGATTGGCCGGGGGAGGAGAATGCTGCTTACTGACGGTTATGCTGCTTACTGACGGCCCCGAATTTGCCGAATTTATTTGTGAACTCCCGAACTCGCTGAATTCGGCCCCCCCCCGGTTGCCCGCCAGTTTTGAGTTCGGTTCCTCCCAAACTAAAAACCACCGAATCAGGGGAAATTCGGCTGATTTTCAGTTCGGGCCGAACCGAATCAACAGCCCTAAAATGGACTACTGGGCTAGATGGGCACCAAGGTCATAGTTCTTCTAGGGTGCCCAAAAATCTTGAGTCAGTCCTGGATGAGTCACCATACCAAGTAAATTTGGACTTTGGGGTCACCAAACCAGTGGTTTGTACAATCAGATCAGAGTATTAGCTGTGATCTCACTGAGGACAAATTTGGAGTGAACGCAATGTTTCCTATATGAGTTCCATGAGTAATCCTCCTAATCAAACAAGGATTACAAAGGATCAAGGATCACATAAGGAATGCTTTCATTGCATGGAGATCACTGTATATTAAGCCTGCTAGGTGATCTTGGGCCAATCACAGTTCTTTCAGAACTCTCTCAGCCCCACCAACCTCACAAGGTGCCTGTTGTTGGGAAAGGAAGGGAATGTGATTGTAAGCAGCTTTGAGACTCCTTAAGGTAGAGAAAAGCGGAGTATAAAAATCTACTCTTCTCTTTTGGGTTGACTGAAATTTTCATGTGATGGGCTACTTTTGTTGCACTTGATGTTTTTTTCTTGAATTAGAGACAATAAATGCACATGAAGCTGCCTTATACTGAATCAGACCCTTGGTCTATCAGAGTCAGTGTTTTTTACTCAGACTGGCAGTGGCTTTCTGGGGTCTCAAGCACAGGTCTTTCATGATCTGTAAGGTAGACATTCATCTACATACCGTGAGCAAAATTATAGGGGAATGTTTTTAGTCCCCCAGCAAGAGTGCTACTCACCAAATGCATAGCATATAATCCAAATATGGTTTCAAGTGGCAGTTTTAGATATTGAAATAATACTCTGACTGCCCAAATTAATTATTTCAAAAGGCTTAGGAGTATCTAGCTCTGAGTATGGTTGAACTGAATTTATCAAACTGCAATTCATTGAAGAGGTTATGGGCATATGGGTGAGGAGTCTGTGCCACCAAACAGAACTGAGACAGATCCTGAAATCTGTCAGTGGATGGTCATAGACTTTTCCCACATTCCCTTCTGGCAACTTCTCTCCAGGAAAACACTGGCCAACTTGTGTGGTCCCAATTGCACATGGCTGGGCTGAGCACAGTTGTGGGTGGGAAACCTGCAAGGACTTGTGAGGGCACCTCACTTTCCCCTATATCCCCCTCCCCACATTATTTCCTCTTTCCCTATTCCTAGAAACCCTCAACTTTCCCTGCTTTCTTCTCTCCTTCCCACCAGCCAACCAATCTTTTATCTGCCTCTCATATTTATTATTTTCTTCATCTATAATCTGTTCTGCTTCTATCATTATGGAGGTTTTTTAATCCCCAATGCATTTTGTTGTTGTTTTGTTGATTTCAGATTTTTCTGCCAATCTGGAGCTTTTCTCATATCTGTAGAAAGATCTGTCTTGTCTGTCCATAGCCCCAGTCTCTGGATTTAAGTATCCACAGATGGGGTCATGTTGAGAATTAGATGTATTGATACAGTAGCCTAACCCAAAGCTTTTCCCCACATGCCCTACTAAAGATCCTGCACGTACGTTTTGTCACAAAAAGGGTACCTCTTCATTAGTATAGCAGGAACTAGAGCTCCAGTCTTCCCTTCTCTTTTGGCATATTTCCTGTCTAAGAAATGTAGCATATGCCTGCATAGGCAGCTGAACACTTGTTTTTATTCTGAAAAAAGCAAAATATTGCAATTATGGGCCTTTGCCAAGGATATCACCAAGCCAGAGAAAAACATGCCAACATGGGCTCTGGGCACTGAAACATGAGGAGAACAGAGTGTGCTACTGATTCTGAAGAAAGTCAGATGATACAGAACACCTTTAGTAAGGATTCCTTTGTGCCTAAATTATCACCCCTCCAAGAAATTATTGGAGCACTCTAGTACAGGCTCCACTGAAGTGAACATGAGCTTCATGAATGCTAGTCCTAGACATGTATGGTCCCCATTCTTTTCAATAGACTTTATGCAAATCAACTTCCTGGAATATTTTACCCTGCAGTCCTGTTGACAGGTAGTTTTAATTTCATTGGAAGAATACTATGCTTAACACTTCCATTGAGATCAGATGACTTCAGAGTGTTTAACTGCATTGTTCTTAGTGTATTTGTTGATAAAGATGCTGCTTCTGTGTAATGGCAAATAATAACCAGTTGTGTTTTGCTGATCGTTTCTGGTTTGCAATTTTTACAGTACAATCCCATGCAGAGATACACCAGTCTAAAGCCGTTGAAATCTATGGACTTAGACTGGAGTAAATCTGCATAAGATTGTGCTGTAAATTTGTAATTTTACTTTGTACACTTTAGCAGACCTAAACAGCATAATTTCAAAATGCCCTTCAGTAATATGCAGCATTTATTGGACATTTTAGTGTGCTCAGGAACCTATAGTTAATTATTGAGTATGCAATCATTTTATCAATCAGTGATAGTCTGTTGCATTCTCTCTTGTTAAAAAGGATGTCAAAGCTACATTAAAAGATTGTCCGTATATGATATTCTTTATATTTCACCTCGATGTAAAGAAGTGTGTATGAAATCTGTCAAATGAGTGGGTTTTTCTAGTACACTGTAGTACATTTAAACTAAATTCGTTATCCACATTCAGGCTGGGTGTCCAGCCTCAAGGACTGCTTTGCTGCAGTTCACTTTAAACTAATAGTCTCCTTATTTCTTCCACTTTCCCTCTCTTGCTCTCTTTATTTATTTATTTTTGCACCACCCTCTCATTTTCATCAGTTACTTCTTCCCTTTCAACAAATGTGGATGAAATTCTCAGGGGGTTCTGCCCCTCGCCCAAAGGATCCCCCCTGCCAAATTTTGGCCACAGAAGAAAGGTTTCCTATTTTATAGGCAATTAAAGTCTTAGTTGTACAGCAGACATAGGTAGACATGTTGGCATTGGCATGTCAATCAGGTTTTTTCTTCCCTCCCAGGAACCTCAAAGGTGGGAATGGGTCTATTTTTAAAACAAAACTGGAGTAGCTGGGTGAGGGACCCTAATCCATCTCTCCATCAACTTTCCTCAGTACCCTCGGGCAATTTCCACATTTTTTCCTAAGTCTGGTTTTGGAGCAGGTTTCTGTGAAAAACGCTTTAGGCGATGAAATAAGGTGTGGGAAGGGAAGGGAGAGGCATGCCATAGCTCCCTTGCTTGTGCACTCAGGACATCAATTTTCTATTATAACAGTGCTTGCGTCCCATCAGTCGTGGATCCCAGTGGTGGGTGCGCACAGGGTGAAGAAAGGCTTGCCATCTGGATCCTGAAAACATATATTTATTTATTTTTGCACCATCCTCTTTTTCTTTATTAACGAAGGGCAGGCAATTTTATCAAGAGAAAACCCACCTACCTAGCAAAACCTTTCAACCAAAGTTATCATTTGAACAGAGTCTAGAGCACTACAAAGAGATGTCTGTCTGAGAGTTTACACTAGCTTTTCCTTTCTCCAGTTAAAGTTTGTGAAGGCTTCATTGACATACTTCCTTTACCTCTGTATTCAGGGTAAATTTGAGATATAGATTAATAGAGAGGAATTAAGACCTCCTCTGGATAAACTGGGACATTAAACTTTTGTGCGTAAGCTGACTCCCTGAAAGTCCTTTGGTTCTTCTGCAAACAATATCAGAGACAGCTGTATACTATGAGGGTAGCTACAAGCCTCTGCAACCAAGATACACGATTTGCCTTGCTGATCTAACCATGGGCCAAGTTGGCTGGTTTGATCTTCAGAACAGATTATGAGTCTCCAACTCTTAACAACCAAATCTTGTTAGTGTTATGCAAAAAAGATTTTTCCCTATCTCATCCTCTCATCCAAGACCCTAGGGAGTTATGCATGCATATCCTCTTTAAAAAAAAAACAGCCAATAGAGGGTGGTTCTGGCACCAATTAGGAAAAGTTATGGTTGCTTTGATGGTAAAATAATAAGACTGTAAATAACGAATCTGAGTCACAATTACAGTTGGAAAAAGGGAGGCTATATCTAGATGTGAGAAAAGAATGGTGAAGGCTATGTGGTGTGTACACATGATAAAGAGCTGGAAATACAGTAGGTTGATTATGAGTAAAAGGGGAACATGGCGTAAAATGTTTTATATTTAGGCAATAATATAATAAGCTATCGGCTTATATGCGTGCGTGTGTGTAAAGTGCCATCAAGTTGCACCTCTTATGGGGTTTTCAAGGCAAGAGACTAACAGAGGTCTTTTGCCAGTACCTCCCTCTGCATAGCAACCCTGGGATTCCTTGGTGGTCTCCCATCCCAATACCAACCAGGGCTGACCCTGCTTAGTTTCTGAGATATGACAAGATCAGGCTATACCATGCAGCTTTCCCTCCCTCAACTTATATGGCAACAGTTAAAACAGAAATCTATGGGTGTTTGTTTTTTTTAAAGGACACACACACAATATATAATGTATATATATAATCTCCAGGAGGTGTGTAGGCACTTTTTAGCATTAGTTTGCTAAACTCCAGTTCCGTGCTAAACCCACATCAATACCAGTAGCTCCTTGTTCTCCTGGATTGTTGCTGTATCCCACATCTTGAAGTGCAGGAAGAATCAGAAATTGACACATTTCACTTGGAAATACTTGAATTGAAACAAGAAGGCAACCAAAGCTGTCCTTCCTGTCGTCCAAGGGAGGAAAGCTCTTGTTGCACTCTGTCTACCTGCCATCTTAGAGCCAATCATTGCAGAAATATTACAGAGTGGAACCCTCTTGTGACTTGAGAGGCTGTTGTTCAGTCATAAAGCATCTTTTTTTGCATCAGGAGGTCCTAAATTCAATCCCCAGCATCTCCAGGATCAGGTAACAGGTGAAATGAAAGACCTCTGCCTAAGACCCTGGAGAGCCACTGCCAGTCTGAGTAGATGATACTGATCATGATGGACCAATAGTCTACTTCAGCATAAGGCAAAAAGATAGGAGTAGATTCCTATCTGGTGGCAATGCAACCTGGAACTTGGTGGCAATGGAACCTGGTGGCGATGGCATAAATAGAAGGCATGCACCTCTTTCTGTGCTCCCTAGGGGCTCAAGGTGTGAAGCCCAGCAACAGTGGGAGGTCACAAACAGCATAAGCTATGCTGATTACACCTTTCCAGTTGGGCACCTTCTGCCAATTGGATGCCCTCAAGTAGCCACTGGCCTGGCTTGAGCGCTGAACTGCTTTTTGCAGGCTAGCCATGGTATGTGTCCTCCCTTCCAGACACATCTTGACCCTTCTGGTGGATATTTCACTTTTTTCTATAAAATGCAATAAGAATAAAATAATGCAGGAGATATATCATTCAAATGCTTCCCTTCATTAAAAAAATTTCGCTGTTCCCCTAGAAAGCTAGCAAGTTATAGAAAAGGCTAGACTAGAACTCTCCCAGGTTGGCTAGATTTCCATTGGCAGAGATTTGATCAGTCAGGTGATCTATGTTTTTGAAATGATGTTGTTCTGAGAGGACGTGCTTTTTCTAAAACTGCAAAGCAGCCAGGATCTTCACTGCCTTCTTGTTCAAAAAGTTTAATACCTTCCTTGTTAACATTTGGGGGTGCCTCCCCATAACCTGGCCTTTTGCTATTTATTTTTTTAATGTACGGCTTTCATTATGCTTTTGTAGTATGTTAACACATAGTGCCTCAATAAACTGTAATTCTTTTAAAAGGAAAAGTTTAATACCTTTATTAGCTTTTTCTTATTTAGAATTTACTAAATCTGGCTAAATATTCTCTTATACAAGTCCTATGACATAACGAAGTAAAGGAGGAAACTTACAGTGTTTAATATTATCAAGTCAATGATTTCTGTTTATTTATTCAAGGTATCTTTTTTATGGCTACAAAACAGTTTTGGGAACAGTGGCAAATTTTGTTACAAAAAAAGATATCAACTGTTCTGTGTAAAACCTGACTACCAGTGTTTAGTGTCTGTCTTCCTCCCAGATTCCATTCCATCAAAAAGACCATCAGATAACAGCAAGTTGAATTTCAGTAGACAGAATTAGAACAGCTGTACCAAAAACTACTTTGAGTCAAAGATGCTTTACAGGAAAGTGGTATGAGCAATCTCTAGAGAAACATATATCTTTGCCTGAGCACTCTCCATTGCTCAAATAGATCCATAATTATTTCAGGAATAAAAGAACCGTTAACACGTGTGCTAGCTTGCTCTTTCTCTTCTCTTTTCTTTCTGAAAAACAAAAGTATTAGATCATGATAACTATGTATATTATGTAGCAATTTGCAATATAGTGAGATGTATTAAAAATAAGAAAGTGGGTTGGGTCCCATGGACGATTTCCACATAACCCAACTGGTTCTTGCAGCTTAAATCTCGCAACAGCAGATTCTATATAGTTTCTCTGTAATGCCCTTCTTGACATAGACTACTCAGGCATAGACCTTGAATTGTTCATCCACATGCCACAAAATGGTTGTAATAGACCAGAGTTGTAGAGCCAGAGTTTTAGAGCAGCTGCCCTATGTGGAGCAGTTAAATGCTCAGGGCTGTTTAGCTTAGAAAAAAGGCGGGTAAGGTGAGACATGATAGAGGGCTATAAAATTATGCATGGTATGGACAGGGATAAGCTTTTCTCCTTCTCTCATAATACCAGAACGTGGGGTCTTCTGCTGAAGCTGGAGAGTTTCAAAACAGATAAAAGAAAGTATTTCTTCACACAACACATGTTAAATTGTGGAACTCCCTGCCCCAAGATGTGGGGATGGCTGCCAACTTGGAAGGCTTTAAAGGGGAGTGGACATGTTCATGGAGAATAGGGCTATCCATGGCTATTAGTCAAAATGGATACTAGTCATGATGCATACCTATTCAGTATGAGAGCAGCATGCCTATTAGGTGCTTTGGAACACAGGCAGGGTAAATGTTGCTGCAGTCATCTTGCTTGTGGGCTTCCTAGAGTCACCTGGTTGGCCACTGTGTGAATAGACTGCTGCACTTGATGGCCTTGATCTGATCCAGCATGGCTTTTCTTATGTTCTTATTAAACGTTAGCCTGTGGTACTTAGCACAATTTTAATGTGATATTTGTAAGCCAATTAACAGAAGAAAGCAGATTTTTCTCTGGTTGTTCTCACTTCCCATCTTGAAAAAAAATGCTTTGAAAGCTAAAACTGGCCTATAAAACTCTAATTAAGAAGGTTGGATTAACAATGGGTTGAATTGAAGGACTCCCTGTTGTGTTTTAATAGTTGTAGTATGTTTCATTGGTGATGTTTAGAAGTTTGTCCCATTAGGGAGACCGTAGTCTGTTACTGGGCAGACAGGAGCCTTCCATACTGAAAAGAAAAGGAAGAGTAGAGGAAGGATAGAGGAAGGAAAGAAAGATGGAAGAAAATGTAAAGCAGGGACTGTAAGAAGGACAGAAGAAAACCTTCTGAAGAATCCTGTTTTGTATTGTCTCCTTGTCTGCATCAAACTACATACCACTCCCTTTTTCTAAGAGAGGGCTTCCTGTGATGGAGGAGGACTCCTCACTTAGTGACAGGGAATCTTTGAATCCAACCCCGGGTACTGATCTGCATTTGTCTTGTGTTATACATTTGCACGGACTATACAAAAGCCTGCAATAGCATTACAATTTTTTTTTAATGTAGTTATAAGCACACAATAAACACTGAACATTAATAAAGTACATTCATGATATTATTTGCGGGGGAGAGGTCACTACAATCTTCTTGTGTTACCTAAGATCTATTCAGCTTCCACTGGTTCTATGCATGCTGGAAGTTGGTTCAGCATCAACTGATGGATACCAGTTCAGGGGTCCCCAACCTTTTTGAGCCTGCAGGCATATTTGGAAGTCTAACACAGAGTGGCGGGTGCAACTACAAAATGGCTGGCACAGAATATGGAGCCAACTACAAAATGTCTGGGAGGGAGCTTATGCAGAACTCTTAACTCTTCAACATTTTAAAATGAACATGTTTTAAAATATGTTCTTGCATTCACGTTTGGTCATGAAGATGCATGTGGCATTGTGGCAGCTGCTGCCAAAGAGCAACTTCTGAAAAATATGACCCTGCCTGCTAAAAACACTTGGTGGGTGCCAAAAAAAGTGTTGAGGGAAACCATGGTGCCCACAAGCACCATGTTGGGGATCCCTGATCTTTCTCTTCAGAGCAATAATCCAGGTATAAAACAAATGAACAACAAAAACCTAGCATTAACAGTGGAAGAAGAAGAGGAAAAAGAGTTGGTTTTTCTTTGCTGGCTTTCTCTACCACTTAAGGAATAAACAAACCAGCTTTTCCCTTCCCCTCCCCACAACAGACACCCTGTGAGGTAGGTGGGGCTGAGAAAGCTGTGACTAGCCCAAGGTCAGCCATCCTGCTTCATGTGTAGGAGTGGGGAAACCAACTTGGTTCATCAGATTAGTGTCCGTCGCTCTTGTGGAGAATACAACAGTAATCAGTTGGAATTCAGGTTGAATTCCAGTTGAGGGCAATTCACTGTTTTGCATTCAGGTTTAATTCCAACTGAGGAACAACTCACTATTTTGCCTTCATTACTTCTGCAAATGCCAAAGCATTTGTTTGCAGTGGCAATAGAGTTTCTACATAGGGGTTTTCCAGAGCTTGGGAGTTCAGCAGGGTCAGCCAAGGTGAGTACAAGGTGACCTCCATGGAAGAGGGAGGAATCGCAAAGCTAGAGAAAAGTCAGAAGATGGACAAATGCCATTTGTGGAGCAAGATTTCCATATGGAAGCACCAATCCAAGGATTAGATATATTTTTGTTAAAAGAAAGAGATGAAGACACTGTGATGCTGTTGTGATCTTTCCAATCATACATCAGTAAGTTTACTTTTTGAAAAGGAAAGGTTAACACAAACATGAAACAAAGAACGCTTTTAGAAAACAGCCACGTAACATCCCAAATTAGCATAAGTTGACTCTGTGATCTTTCTGCTTCAATTGGCAGTAACTGTCCTAGATCTTAGGCAGAAACGTTTTCTGCTTCTCAAGATCCTGCTATTCAAGATCCTGTCAACTGAAGACATTAAGAACCTTTTCATGCAAAACGTGCGCTCCACCACTTTACGATACCCTTCCCTCCAATAGTATTAAAACTAAGTTATGTCATGTGGGAACCAGCAGACTACTGCTAAGCATACATTCTCAGAAATAAATCTTCCGATGGTCACTAGTGCGTCGTCCTTACTCAAAGTTAAGTACACGTAAGATTAGAACCTAGCTGTGTCATTTTAAGCAGTTACACCCTTCTAAGTGCATTGATGTGCTTAGAAGGGTATAACTCTGTACAGAATGGCACTGTTAACAGTGCAATCCTAAAAACACTTTTTGGGGGGTAGTCAGCTGTATTGGGACCCTGACCTGGATGGCCCAGGCTAGCCTGATCTCGTCAGATCTCAGAAGCTAAGCAGGGTCAGCCCTGGTTAGTATTTGGATGGGAGACCACAAAGGAATACCAGGGTTGCTGTGCAGAGGAAGGCACTGGCAAACCACCTCTGTTAGTCTCTTGCCATGAAAACCCCAAAAGGGGTCGCCATAAGTCAGCTGCGACTTGAAGGCACTTTACACACACACAGCTGTATTGAGTATTTAGTAGGATTCTAAGTAGATGTGCTTGGGATAGGAAAATCCTGAGCAGAGTTATACCCTTCCATTGAAGTCAACTGGATTAGAAGGGTTACCTTTTTTTTGATTGCACTTACTTTTTTAAACTAGATTGGAGTAGAATTTGGGGTTGTTGCTGTTGTTTTCTCTTCATTGTACAGGTCTTGCTACACCAAGAGCCAGGGCCTTACAGATCTTTCTGGAATTTAAAGTGAAATTCACCTACCCACAGAAGCTTAGTAGGAAGTCCCCTGTTAGCCACGTAGGTATATCCTGGCACTGTCCATCCAGACCTTTAAAATGCAAGCAGGTAAACACAGCAGTTAAAAGGTGTTCTATGTACATATGACAAGTAGGACAAGGGGGGGTACAATATTCTGCAGTGGGGCAATGTACTACGTGTGACCTCTGTTCAGCTTCTTCCAGCATCCAGATCCAGAACTATACTTTCTGACAGCTAATTGAGAAAATAAGGTTCCCAAAAGAGGCTGAAGCAGCAGTCAATGGCTTGGTAACGGTCAGCTGTCAGATGCTGCAGAAGAAAGTTTACATGTTAGGGAGGATCTGATACTGATTTGTAGTTTCTGGTACTTTGAGGTCATCTCAGTTATCTTCAAACTGTGGACAGAGTTGTGGTGTTTTGGATATGCTGAATCCTTGTAAAGGCAGCTTTACTTTTTCGTAGGCATTATTATGGCTATTCATGTTGTCTTTGGGCGAAAACGCATGTCGCTTTAGCCTCCTTTATTCCCTGTTTCAGCCAGGATTCAGCCAGGATCGAACACATGTGTTTTCGCCGAATGTGCGTTCAATCCTGGCTGAAGCAGGGAATAAAGTGACCATGCGTTTTTGACCTTTTTGTTTTTGTTTTTGCTCTTCCCTCTGGGTGCCACCACCCAGAGGGAAATTCTATCAGTCTTTCAGTGGAATCGTTGCAGGTCAGAGGCAGGGCAAAGAGCACTAATGGATGCTCTGTTGTTCAGATCTTTCCTTCCCCCGCTCCCCCTCAATAGCAGAGCATCGATTGCTTTCTGCACTAGTCAAACTGTTGCATGGATTCGCTCAATCCATGGGCACCCCAGCCCTCTGTTGGCAGAGTATGTGAAGTAGGCAGAGAAGGATCAGACTCACTGATTAAAGATAAAGTTGCCCTTATTGAGGGAACTAGATTTCAAGATAGGAAAGTTGAGAAACAGAGCCTCTAGCTGTCTATCTAGCCAAGGGGGGGGGAGGGTAGAATGAGTTCTGAGTAGTAGGAGGAAATTGTCTTCTAAGGATATCAATCTAAGGATAGACGAGGTGTGGGGAAAGGGTGGAAAGGTCTGTAACCTTACAGCCCTAACTAGGTGACCACTTGCCCCCACACCCTGCTGGGTCTTCTTTGCAGTTCCTTTGCAGGCTAGACATTGCAACTCTTCCAACACCCTCTCCCTCTGCCCAACACCAAGGCCTGGAGGTTCCAGCCAGACGCCTGGCCTTAGAAGGGATGGTTTGGGATTGAATGGGATTGGGGAGGATGGATGGGAGGTTTTGCCTTGGATTTGCCGCTCTTTTGTGTGTTAAGTGCCGTCAAGTCACAGCCGACTTATGGCAACCCCTTTTTGGGGTTTTCATGGCAAGAGACTAACAGAGGTGGTTTGCCAGTGCCTTCCTCTGCACAGCAACCCTGGTATTCCTTGGTGGT
The DNA here is from genome assembly GCF_029931775.1 of Euleptes europaea. NCBI lineage: Eukaryota > Metazoa > Chordata > Lepidosauria > Squamata > Sphaerodactylidae > Euleptes > Euleptes europaea. The sequence continues at coordinate 42,549,249 of NC_079320.1, read as the reverse complement.
CTCCCATCCAAATACTAACCAGGGCTGACCCTGCTTAGTTTCTGAGATCTGGCGAGATCAGGCTAGCCTGGGCCATCCATGCCGCTCTTTAGATGCACATTTTCCCCAGCCAAATTCTCAGAACTCAAAAATAAGCCCCCATGCAGAGTTTTGAAAATTCAGATGGGGAAAATGTGAATCTAGAGAGTGGCAAATCCGAGGCAAAACCTCCCATGCATTTTTGCCCCATGGGAGTGGGGAGAACTATCCCTTCTAAGGCCAGGCGTCTGGCTGGAACCTCTAGGCCTTGGTGTCGGGGAGAGGGTGTTGGAAGAGTTGCAATGTCTCGCCTGCAAAGGAACTGAGAAGAAGACCCAGCAGGGGGCGGGCAAGTGGTCACCTAGTTAGGGCTGTAAGGTTACAGACCTTCCCACCCTTTTTTGTCTGTCCTTAGATTGATATTCTTAGGAGACCATTTCCTCTTTCTTCTGGTAAGTCATTCTACCCTCTCTCTCTCCCTCTCTCCTTAGCTAGACAGACAGCTAGAGGCTGGAACCTCCGGGCCTGGCAGTTGCCCTGGAGAGGGGCAGTGTGGGGGGAGGCTGCTCCCTCCCTCCCTCCGGGCCGGCTGTCCCTAGCCTGCTTGCCAGGGGCCCCGGCACCGTGTCCTGCCACCACCCGCCTGGCCTGCCCGGCCGCCCCCGGGCGAGGCGCTCAGCTGTCGCCGCCGCCTCGTTCCGCTCTTTAGCATTCTAATGACTCGCCTGATGACTTTTCGCCCGGAGGGATCTCCGCCCGAGCCCGCGGGACCTGCCGCACGCTGCGGCCCCCACCTCCAGATGGCCTCGGATCCAGCCCGGGAGCTGGAGGCGCCCCCGGAGCAGGAGCCGAAGCCTGGCGCGCGCGGGGGGGGGGGGTGCTGGTGCATCTCACTCGCACACAGGCTTACTCTAGTCAAAAAGGGCAAGAGTCCAGTAGCACCTTAAAGACTAACAAAAATATTTTCTGGTAGGGTATGAGCTTTCGTGAGCCACAGGCTCACGAAAAGCTCCTACCCTACCAGAAAATATTTTTGTTAGTCTTTAAGGTGCTACTGGACTCTTGCCCTTTTTGACTACTGCAAACAGACTAACACGGCTACCCACTGTGAACAGGCTTACTCTGTCAAGGATCGCCTCTAGTCTCTCGGCACCAGCTCAGAGGGCATCCTGGACCATTTATGCATGGGGGTTTTCACCTTGGATTTGCCATTCTCTAGATGCACATTTTCCCCATCTGAATTCTCAGAACTCTGCATGGGGGCTTAATTTTGAGTTGTGAGAATTTGGCTGGGGAAAATGTGCATCTAAAGAGCGGCCCAGGCTGGCCTGATCTCGCCAGATCTCAGAAACTAATGTAGATGCACATTTTTCCCCATCCAAATTCTCACAACTCAAATTCTCACGTTTTCATCTATGAACCGATATGAAGCTGCCTTCTACTGAATCAGACCCTTGGTCCATCCAAGTCCGTATTGTCTACTCGGACCGGCAGCGGCTCTCCGAGGTCTCCGGCGGGGGTCTTTCACATCACCTACCTACTGCCGTATCTTTTTAACCGGAGATTTTCCCCATCCGAATTCTCCAAACTCTGCATGGGGGCTTGTTGTTGAGTTTTGAGAATCTGGATGGGGAAAATGGGTATTTAGAGAGCGGCAAATCCAAGGCAAAACCTCCCGTGCGTAAACGGCCCTGGACACCGATGGTCCCGACGGATGAGAGCGGAGCGGAGTGACTCCTCCGCTTCCCCCGTTCCTCCCCAGGTCCGGCCAGGCGGGGCAGGAAAGGTCCAAGTGCCGGCGGGGAGGGAGGGAGGGAGGGAAGGAGGGAGGGGGGGCTCCAGATCAGCCTCTTTTTCCATGCGCCAGGCCGCCCTGAAATCACAGCAGTGGCAAACATCTGCCGACACGTCTTGTGACGGCTCGTTCAGGCTACAGCTGACGTGCTCGACGGATTTGCCGGGGAGTAAATCCCCTTGAACGGCGTGGGGCTGCCTGCCTTCCCAGTCAGGCTGGAGAGGCAGAGCTCTTTGAATCCAAGGGGTCGACGGCGCCCTTGAAGGGCGCGGAGGGCGGCGACCGACGGGGCGGCGTCTAGACCCCAGTGCTCGGCGCCATCAGGCCACCGAAATCCTTCTGATTTTACGGCCTCCGCCACCCAACCAACCAACCCACCCACCCCCATCCGAGGCGGGTCTCCTGAGAAGCTCTTCCCACGGAGTCCGATGGGATCGGAGCGAGAGACCGCTCGGAAGGCTTCCGTCATTTGTCTGCAGCTGCTCCGAAGCGTTTGCTGGTTGACTTGTGGCCATTTATGCCTGGGAGGTTTGGCCTGGGGTTTGCCCCTCTCTAGAGGCACAATTTCCCCATCCGAAGTCTCAGAACTCTGCACGGGGGCTTGTGGTTGAGTTTAGTTTGTGATCCAACTGAAGAACCCCCCCCCCCGGCCCTCCCGGAGCCGACTTCACACACACACACCCAGACGCCTCTTCCCTGCCTGCCTGGGCTCTGCCCCCCCTCCCAACCGAGGGGCATGGCACGGCTAATGGCGAGCCGCGGGGGGGGGGGGCAGAGGCTGTATGCAGATTTCCCCTTATTTATCTGCGCTAGTGAAATGCTTGTTGCACTCAGCGCCAATTTAATGCCCCGGCTAATGGGCTTCCCTTTATTATCTTTCACTAGCATAATATCCTCCAGGAAAAAAAGGATGACAGAATATATGGATTTTTAGATAAATAACAGGGGTAATTTATCGCCCTTGATGCTCTTCTGATGGAATGGTTGATAGATAATGTAATAATATGTACATAATTAAGCGGGTTTACTGTACCTCCGTCAAATTAGGTGCAGCTGCACCGGGCGTGCTTTCCTTCTCCCCCTCCCTTCCCAGACACGCCACACTGGGGGGTGTCACGGCGAATCCTCCCTTAGGAGGCCGATTCATGCTAGAGGAGAGTCCGGGACCAGCAGCGCAATCCGAAACAAAGCTGACTCCAGAGGGCCTCACTCTGCCAGGGAGCGCACCCACTCCCCGAAGAGAGCCGCCTCTCCGGCCGGCCAGCTTTCGCCCTTTTTGCACGGGAGGTTTTGCCTTAGATCTGCCGCTCTGTAGATGCACATTTTTCCCCATCCAAATTCTCACAACTCAACAATAAGCCCCCGTGCAAAGTTTGGAGAATTTGGATGGGGGGAAATGTGCATCTACAGCGCGGCAAATCCAAGGCAAAACCTCCCGTGCGTAAAGGGCCATGCATAAATGAATAAATGACCCTGGCACAAAATAGCTCTGAGGCGGGAGCGGCGTCCTTTTGTTTCTGTCATGACATGAACACGGATGAGAGGCCCTCGATTTAGGGGAGGGGCCGCGGCTCAGTGGCAGAGCATCTGCTTGGCATGCAGAAAGCCCCAGGTTCAATCCCCGGCACCTCTAGTTAAAGGGAGGGACTGGGCAAGTAGGTCACGGGAAATACCTCTGCCTGAGACCCTGGAGAGCCGCTGCCGGTCTGAGTAGACAATTCTGACTCTGATGGACCGAGGGTCTGATTCAGTATAAAGCAGCTTCATGTGTTTAGCTTCATGTGTTCACACAAAGCCCCCCTCATTCAAGCACCAGGCATCAGCCGCTGTCCCCAAAGAGCTTGGGGGAGGGGAGAAGCCATCCTTTGGGGGCTGTTGCAAGCTCAGTCCGGAGGAAGGCGAAGGGTGCGTCAACAAATGAGCTGGGGGAGATGAATAACCCCATTCGGCGCCAACAAGGAGCTCTTCTCAGTCCAGTTGACTCAGGGAGTTCCACGGGGGGGTGGGGGACTAGCAGCGGTCCTCAAACACACAGATGCGACAGGAAAGGACTGGTCAGGAGGAGGCTCTGCAGGAGTGGTCTGGGGGCTCCGGCCGGCCAGCAGTGTGCACCTCCTCATGAACACATGAAGCTGCCTTATACTGAATCAGCCTTGGTCCATCCAAGTCAGTATTGTCTTCTCAGACCGGCAGCGGCTCTCCAGGGTTTCAGGCTGAGGTCGTTCACATCACCTACTGCCTGGTCCCTTCAACTGGAGATGCCGGGGATTGAACCTCCTCCTTTCTGCTGCGAGGCCCTCCTGCTGCTGGGGTCCCCCCAGTCCGGGCCTTCCCGAGTGCCGGCTTCTTTCCGCACTCCCCTGGTCCCCTTTGTAACCCAGCCAGCCTCTCCCCACCCCACCCCACCCCCCGCCGCCGCCCCTCGTTCTCGCCGGTTGTCCATTCCAGGCATGGCGCGCTTGCTCTTCCAAACTCATCTAAATGACATCAATAACCGAGCGCACTCTTTAATGAGCTCTCAACTTTAAAGACTTGAAGGATATTAACAAGCCGCTTGACAAATGGTGCTTAGAAGCACATTAAAGACGCTGCTAATGGAGCGCATAATGACGGCTAATTTTCGATCAGATATAAATTAGAGCCCCCAACAGTTATTTGCCTTAAGGACTTTATGTAAATGATCCCGTTCTGTATAAACTGAGGAGCGGAGCGGAGGCCCTGCCTGTTGGCAATCGGGGCGGAGGTGATTAATGGAGCCGCAGCCGAACTGGGCAGACAACGCCTGGCATTTCCAGCTAAAAGTCACGCGGGGGGTGGAGCAGTAAATATTACGGCGGGCGACGCCGAGACAAGGAGAGCGGCCGGACTGGGGGGGGGGAGAGATTGGCCGAAGGCAGCAGCGACAGATGGGCGCGGGGGAGGGCGAGGGGACCTTCAGCCCAGGGCCGAGGAAGCCTCCTCCAATGCCTCCCCCCGCCCCTCCCAAGGCCGCAAGAGCTGGGATCTGCGCTCCGGAGTTCCCTCGCTGGCCTTGGACAGCTCCCTCCGCCTCGCCCAGAGACCTTAGGAGGCTAAGGCGCCTTGGAGCGTGAAGTGGCCACCTGCACCATTTCCTCCTCTCTGGCTCTCAGGTGAGACTCCTTTGGCACTGACATAACAGCGGTCTGGTGCATAACCCCAGTTGGTCTGCAGTAGAAAAGCTAGATTCCAGTCCAGTAGCACCTGGATCAGACCAAGGCCCAGCAGGTCAGCAGCCTGTTGATACAGTGGCCAACCGGGTGCCTCTAGGAAGCCCACAAACAAGACAACTGCAGCATGTGTATCCTGCCTGTGCTCCACAGCATGCGCCTCTGAGACTGGAGAGAAAAGGTGTGCATCATGACTAGTATTTGTTTTGACTAGTGGCCATGGATACCCCTACCCTCCAAGAACATGTCCACTTCCCTCTTAAAGTCTTCCAAGTTGGCAGCCATCACCATATCCTGGGGCAGGGAGTTCCACAATTTAGCTATGCCAAACACATTGTGGGGATAGGAGATTCTGGGAGGCAAAGCATCCAGTTGGAAGGGAGAGCTCTAAGTCTTTATATCCCAGTCAAAAGGTTGGAATGGTGTTGTAAAGAATACAGAGGTACAAAGCACATTGTAATCATTGTGATTAGAGCAGGGGCGAAATGTTTGGGGGTAGAAAATTAGCATAGATAAGAATCCTGTGTCCCTATTCAGCCCTGGTGGGTCTATTGTTCTGAACTTGTAAATGAACTCAAATTCTGCAATTTCTGGTTTTAATCTCCCCTTGAAGTTTCTCTTCTTGAGGACGGATATCTTTCTGGCTTGGTAAATTTTAGGCAGAAGCCAAACTGACCCTATGGGAAAGCCCTACACTACATTCTGCCTTGGAAAGACTATCACAAGCTGACTCTCCTTTCCACCACACCTTCCTCATCAGAGCCCGGATATCTTTCCCACCTCAAGGTTTCCAAGAGAAGCATTACAGGCATACAAACATGGGTTCTCTTCCTTTGGGTCAAAGCTCTGATTGCCACTATGCAATGGCACCAAGTTCCTAGGCAGTTGTAGGCACCTGCCTACCTTGTGCTCTGATTCAATCAAGTCTTTGGCAGACATTCTGAAAGGCCAAACACCTTAAGAACATAAGAAAAGCCATGCTGGATCAGACCAAGGTCCATCAGGTCCAGCAGTCTGTTCACACAGTGGCCAACCAGGTGCCTCTAGGAAGCCTTCCATCTCAACTCAGGACCCTGGATAACCTTTGGCTAGTTCCTTGTCAAAGAAGGGTGAAGTAGGCCCATTAAGGAGGCTGAGGAGATGTCAGTCTCTGGGGAATAACTGCAAATGTTTTATTTGGGAGAGGAAGCAGCCAATATGCTTGACCCCATCCCTATGAGGAATGATGTGTGTGTGTGCATGGGGGGGGGGATATAATAGCTATACATACACAGTGCCTTTCTTTTCCCCCTACTAGAATATATGTATGATTTTTGCCCTTTGTTATCTAAGATAAATCTTTCTTTGGTGTGATTTAAAAGTATACCTGAAAATTCGCATTTTCTATTAAAACGGGATAATTTATCTTAAATCATAACTGCATGTGATTGAAAATACAAATAAGCCTTTGAAAAGACTGAGAAGTTCAGAACATAAACCTCTGAAGACATCCCATATCCTGCTTTCTAGCTTTTCCCTTCCAGTTTCCCTGCCAATTCCCTTCCTCCAAAACAGAAATACGATCCACTTATTGGATGGTTAGCAAGGCTTGCATATTATTAAAGGGGAAATGTTGCTGTTGGTTTATGGATGCCAGTTATTGAAATGTTCCAGTCCACCCACTAGTTCCTTTTGACTAGCCAGGACATCTTTAGACTAACAAGCACGGAGTTATTGTCAGCCTAAACCCATTCATTTCAATGCACTTAGACAGGAGCCACTCTGTATAGGAGTGCACTGTAGGGCTATTCTTTCCTCTCTGTAGTGCTAACCAATGAATAGCTGGCCGGCTGCTAGACCGGAGGAGGCGTTGGATCTCTCCCCCTCCCCCAGCCTTTGTATCTGCTCAGAAGGTCAGAGGCCCCCTATAGGTCAGGCTGTCACTGCAGGCCCCTTGTTCCTGGTAGACGTGAGTGGCAAGATGTATACGGGGCAGGGGGAAAGGGGGCCTATTAAACTTACCACTAGATGGGGAAAGGATGGCCAGTGTGAAATGACTCTTACCTGTACGGATGACTGTGAACTCTGGAATTCATGCTGGTGACAACGGGATTGCATGAAGCTTCAAGAAGCCACAAACAGCGCTAGGAAAGTCTCCTGGCCATAAGCCGTCTGGGAGATTGAACAAACCCATCACGTTCCAAAGAGAGGCCACTAGGAATGCTTTCCTCCACCTCCTTCACTCACACAATCTCCCAGGAAATAGCCACACAGCGGGCCCCTGTCAACTACATTGTATAATTCCCACCCGGAGGCCCCTTGCTGCCTCTGATGGTCACGCAGGAGGCTACCTGCCATTCACATTTACCTCATAGAATCATACAATAGACTCACAGAATTGTAGACTTGGAAGGACCCATCAGGATCATCTAGTCCAACCCACTGCACAATGCAGGAAATTCACAACTACCTCCCACACACACACACACGCACAGTGATCCCCTATTCCATGCCCAGAACCTATTGTGGGCGTGGCTATCATTTCCTTCGTGGGCGTGGCTACACCTATCCTAAGATTTCAGGCTTCCTTCCTGCTCTCCACGACAGCCGAACCAAAGGGACAGGTGGTCTCTCCATCCCTCATGGATCTCTGGTTCAGGTGGTTGCCTACGCTCGGCGGATGCTGGAAGAAGTTATGCAGCGGTTTTCTTGAAAGGGACAACTGAACCTGCAGGTCTTTACCTGTCAGCCTATTGCTGTGTGTACCTGTAATCTATTATCCGTACAAATGTTCCTGGTGGGAAGGGGGCTCCAGTCATCGCGATGCGTCACACGGGCCTGGGAAGTAGAGGACAGGTAGCAGAGGGAGGCGAAGACATAACTGGAACCCATGACCTCCGACCAGTTTCCTCGCTGGGGATGTTCAGGGGTTGGTTCTGGTTTCTCCCTAAGGAGAGAAATGAGCTTGCTCGTAGGAAGTCCCTGTAATTCCCATTTCGCAGATTTCTGGGCAGAATCAGGCAGGTTCTGGCGCTGAGCCTGGAAAACCGCCCATTCAAATGGAGCCCCCTTTGTGCTTAAGGAGAAATTTCAGCTGGAGAGGATCGCATTGAAGGGAAATGGAAAATAAACGGCAACTTTCTGCCAAATTTGCCCCTGCGGCCTGAGGGCCTCACTCGCCAGCTTACCCTCTCGGGGGTGGGGGGGCTGTCTTCCAACTTCTTCGGGCCGGTTGAACGAAAAGGCGCTCCACCGCCTGCCCAGTCTCCCCCACCAGGCGTGGTTCTGGGACATCGGCGCCTGCAGGAACAAGCAGCGCCGGGAAGTCAGTCAGGAGCACAGTTACGCAGGAGGCCTACAGGCCAAGGGGAGGGCGAAGCAACGGAGGAATGAGGGGCCCGTTGAGATGTCCGGGCAAAAAACGCCCCTGCCCTGCCAGAGCTGCAACACCCTGGAATTACAGAGAGCACTAAATGCCCAGCGTAGATCACATGAACACATGAAGCTGCTTTCTAATGAAGGAGACCCTTGGTCCATCCAAGTCAGTATTGTCTACTCAGACTGGCAGCGGCTCTCCAGGGTCTCAGGCAGAGGTCTTTCCCATCACCTACTTGCCTGGTCCCTTTAACTGGAGATGCCGGGGATTGAACCTGGGACCTTCTGCATGCCAAGCAGGTGCTCTACCACTGAGCCATGGCCCCTCCCCAAACAAATGTAAGACGATTCTAGGGGGGGGGGTCGGGTATGTGTGTGGCTATTTAGAATGAGTTCAGATTAAACCTAATGCACACCGAACCCGTCATTCCTTGAGGGAGAAAAAGCTAGGGCATTACTTAATTGCAGGGCTCGCTTTTGCATTGCATGAATCAAACCGCGTCCTCGCTTTAAAGAGGGTTAAGTAGCTGTGGGTACTCGACGTTGAGAGGGTAGAGTAAAACAGGATAAATCACAGACCGACCGCAATCGCTTCTTCCGTTCTCGCCTGTCCGTGGTGAAACTTCCACTAACTTGAGCGACCCAGGCAAACGATTTCGGGTCCGTTCCCACCCACCCACACACACCAGGAGCAAACACAATTCTAGCAAAAGTCCCATGGACAACAATGCATGTGCTTAACTTGAGGTACGTGGAGTGTCAATACGCTTGCTGGGTCGCAGAATCAGCTGGCTTTGACGCCAAGGAGATATTTGGGGAAATGGAAGGCCAGCTTCTCGAGTTTTTCTGCCCACGACTGTCTGAAACACAGCAGATGGTAATTGTCAGAGCCGATCGATTCCTAAGACAGTATTCGGGGTCGGGTGCCTGACGTGTGCATTCAACGGCTGCCTGTTTTATTTTACCATTCTGTTTTCCTCGGTGCAAGGGTTGTGTGAGGTCTGAGCGGAACTACAGTGGGAGAAAAGTATACTTTTCTGGGCGTTGTATTTCTCTATTGCGTGCTTATTGCTTTGCCCCCACAGGGCTTCACCTTTACCCATCTTTCTGAGCAAGCCTTTTGGCCAGTTAATTGACTCAAAGTGGTCTCCTTCTGTCTAAAGAGCAACAGTCCCAGACAACAGCCCGGACAACATTTTATTTGATTTTGCTCTGGCGACAGATGGCTTGTAGTTCCAAGTAGGCAGCGCTTTCAGTGACCAGTTCTCCATTTCTGTATGGCCGGAGTATTACAAGAATAACTACCGCCCTCTTTCCTTGGGTCTCTTGTCTACGACGTCCGCCCACCTTCTAAGGTTGCTTTCCACCTCTTTTAAAGAGCAAACGAACGCCTCAATCGGCAGCCGCAGCCTCACCTGCAGCAAAATGGCAGAGCGGACTGCACCGCTTCAGACTGCAGGTGGGAACAGGGCTCCCTGCAAACAGAAAGAGGGCTCCGCTAGACCTTGGCTTGCTACTGCTCTACTTGCAGGGAGTTCACATGGCGGGAGGATTCGAGAGTCCTACCCCTGACCCACTTGCTCGGGTCTCAGTCACCTTGTTCTGGTTGCTTGCCTAGATTTCGCTATAAAAGTAAGTCGCCAAAGGGCATCCTGGGGGGAGAGGAGGGGCAACTCCTGCTGGGAAGGAAAGCGGCAGCGGGCCTCCAGCTATTGGACAGGCCTGGTGCTTCCTCGCTATCTGCTCCTCCTCCTCCACTCAGAGAGGAGGCACTAGATTCATCTTTAGGCTGATCGATCCTAAACATCTTTACTTGGAATGCATGTTTACTCTGAAGTAACTTGGCTGGCTTCCATTGGCTTTACTCCCAGGGGGATGGGCATAAGAATGTAAGCTGGTCTAAAGACATTCCTTTTCCTCCTACTCTAGCAGAGCGGTGATCATTTCATGGTCTCACCGGTTGCTGTTTTAACCAAAAACAGAATTGCGCCCATTCCGGCGGTGATTACAAGCCAACTAGGATTTCTACACACACACCGTAAATTGTACGTACGTATGCACATACCTTCAAATCGCAAGCGATTTTCAGCGACCCCAGCAAGGGACTTTCAAGGCAAGAGAGAAGCAGAGGTGATTTGCCATTGCCTTCCTCTGCAGAGTCTTCCTTGGAGGTCTCCCTTCCAAGTACCGACCCTGCTTAGCTTCCGAGATCGGGCTACACCAGGGCCCCCTTCCCCACCCCCTTTTTCAGAGGAGATGGAGTTCAGAGTCTGATGCCAATTTTTGTTTCCCTCCCCCAACGAGTTTTCTGTAAACTACTGTTGAAAAATCTACCTAAGTCTTACCAAGTTTACAAAAAGAAAGCGGGGAGGTGACAAAAGAGATTATATTCCACAAGGAACACAATTTTCGTGTAATTTTACTGTAACCCATAAGCCTCTTCACCCCTCAATCAACATTCTGAGCCTGACTGTATTCAACCTCAAGGCATTTGGATAGCCAGCAAGAGCTGATGATATTTGTGTGTGAGATCTTAAAAAGGAAAAATAGTATTTTAAAACTGTTTACTTCTAGAGTAGACCAAGTGACTTCCGTAGAGTCACCCCTGAGGAAAGTAGTTTGAGGGGAATGGTTTTTCACTTTATGTGGAAGTAAACCAGAAGGAACTGGCATTCAAGTGAGAGCCAGGTGAGAATCTTTTTTCTGCCATCGAAACTGGCTGGGTGACTTTGGGCCAGTTATACATTCTCACCTGCTTCACAGGGTTGTTGTGAGGATAAAATGGAGGAGGACGCAAGCATTGAGTCCCCAAGAGGGGAGAAAAGTGGGGTATAAATGAAATAATTACCTGAATTCTCCCAGGGGTGGTTCTACCACCCATAGAATGTCACCTTGGGCAGGCATGCAGTTGCAATCCTATACTGTTCATACCTGCGAGTAGAATAAGGAGCAGCTCCGACAAACCTGGTACTGAATTATGCAGTTATAGTACTGATTCCTATATTTCAAGCTCCGGTCAGGAGGCTACCATCCCAAAACAGTAAAAAAAAAAAAAGAGAGAGAGAGAGAGAGCCTCTGCCCCGAAGGCCCTAAGTATTTCGAAAGAATCGGGGAGTAGCTTTATCTGTCTGACACCCAAAGAGCCGTTCCTATTCTCATTAAATCAGGATCACATGAACACATGAAGCTGCCTTCTACTGAATCAGACCCTTGGTCCATCAAAGTCAGTATTGTCTGCTCAAACCGGCAGCGGCTCTCCAGGGTCTCAGGCAGGGGTCTTGCACATCACCTACTTGCCTAGTCCCTTTAACTGGAGATGCCGGGGATTGAACCTGGGGCCTTCTGCATGCCAAGCAGATGCTCTGCCACTGAGCCACAGCCCCTCCCAAGTTTCAGTACCTTTCCCTTCGTTTGCAGATCCCAGGGATTCGTTGGTTTAACGTACAGCCAGGTTCATTGGAGCAGGAATGTATAGGCGAGGGGTTAACAGTTTCGAGAAATATATAAGGGGATTTAAAATAGGAAGGGAAGGCTAAGAACCAATATTCTCTGTTTGGGGACCGGGGGCTATCGGAAGGTGAAAGACTCCTTCCTTCGGCCCTACTGTAGGGTAGGGTGGTTGTGGGAAAGAAACAGAAATGTTTACCTTCTCTTTACACGCCCAGATGTTGCTCTGCAGTGATCGGATGTCCGCCTGCAGTGCCCCCTTCTCCAACGCTGAGGGTTTCTCGGTAGACCCGCACCCACCGGCAGAAATCAAGTCGTTAAAATGGCTTTCTGAGGAGTCACCTTAGGGGACAGGAGCCTGTTAATGAAGAGGCGAGAGGAGGATCACCCGTCTTAACTCGCACCCAAGACACAAACTCGAGCACACCTTGCCAAATGACAAACACACACAGCAGAAGCCTCTAAGCCTTGCCAGGCAAAGAAATAGAACTGGAAGCGGACCTGATTAGCATCGACCCGAACTACTTAAGGGAGCAGAGCGCAAATCAAGTCAAAAGTTTGCCATTTATGCACGGGAGGTTTTGCCTTGGATTTGCCGCTCTCTAGATGCGCATTTTCCCCATCCAGATTCTCAAAACTCTGCATGGGGGTTTATTGTTGAGTTGAGAATTCGGATGGGGAAAATGTGCTTTTAGAGAGCGGCAAAACCTCCAGTGCAAGAAAAAACCGTTAACTTGCCCAAGAATACAGAAACCTCTTGCAACTTGGTGGTGGTTTTTTTTCTTTCTAAATTGAATAATTTATGTATTCTGTTATCGGGATTATTTCCTTGGGAAACGGCGATTATTAAAACACAACGGGCTTAAAACAGCCCTTAATTCTGGATGACTGATTGGAGGACTTAAGGTCCAGAGTCTCTGGCGGAGAGGCATTTGTTTGCAAGAACTCCGCGCAGGAGGGCGGCGCACTCAGGCCATTTATGCGTGGGAGGTTTTGCATTGGATTTGCCCGTCTCTAGATGCACATTTTCCCCATCCAAATTCTCAGAACTCTACATGGGGGTTTATTGTTGAGTTTTAAGAATCTGGATGAGCAAAATGTGCATCTAGAGAGCAGCAGACCCAAGGCAAAACCTCCCATGCATATAAAGGGCCTTAGTTAAGCCGGGCAGCGGTTTGAGGGGGAGGGCTCCCGGCCCGCCTTCCGCCCCAGCGCTGGGGCTGCGGTTTTCCCCGCGGCGGGGACTTCGCTGTTTGCTGCTGCGGCGGGAGCCGGGGACGTTTTGCTGTGATTAATGTTTAGGCGCAGAGCAAAGTCTGGCGAGGACTCCCTTCCCTCCTCCCGCCCACCCAACTCGCCCGCCCGCCCGCGTCCAGTGCATTATTAGCACACCAGCTACAGGCCAAGACGGTCACTCGTCTCTTCCTACCTGCCCGCACAACCGTCTAGTTAAAAAAAAAAAAAAAAGTACAAAGGAAACAATACACAACAAAAACCCGCACACAAACAGAACTGACACTCTTACTCACCCAGAGTTTGGGGGAGCCTTTGAAAGCCCGGCTGAACCGCAAGGAGAAGGGTAGTCTTTGCTCTTCCCATCCCCACCGCCTCCATCGATTTGTTCCTGAAAAGCCCTGCGCGTTCTTATAACAGCCACAAGCGATTAATATTGCATTAACCTGCCCCCCAACAACAACAACAACAACAATTTCCCCCCAAAAAAGCACCAGAATCCCGTTCCCTATCAAAGCCATGTATTATTTAGGCAAATGTAATTGGAGGTTTGAGATGTGTATGTACGTGTTATTGGGCGAGCGAAAGGAAACGCGTCGGCGACAGTAAGTGTGGGAAGGGAAAAAGAACCGAGAGGGCGTCTAATATTTAATTTCAGGTCTGTGGTTTCTTCTAATTCGAGATTAAAAGCAGTCACGTCTTTGAAGCCAGACACTTGGCGTAAATGTACAGTTAAAATATTCCATGCCGGCGTCCCCAGACAAGGGCTCCCGCTCGTCCCAGCCCTCATTAAATTTTAATTATCATCCCGGGCTCGAGCAACGAAAGGGGAGAAAGACTGGCCACCTAATTACAACAGATATAAAAAAAGAACCCTTTAGATTTGTCTTCTTCTTTTCCAATATGTAATTATCCGTTTTTCCCCCGTGTGCTCTATGTTTCAATATAGAGAGAACGTCATCTAGTTTACACTACAGATTTGCCCTGCGCGAAGATCCGAGTAAATACAATACAAAACGAGGGGTCCTGTCGAATTGGGGGGAGGGGAGGGGAGGGGAGGGGAGACCCAGCCCTGACATTCGCTCTGGGCGAGATTTGGCGAAAGATCAACAGAAGAGGCGACGCTGCTTCCTAATTAGGGTCCTGCAGTTAAGAGACGAAGGCTGGTTATTGTCTGTCTCCAAAACAAAGCGCACGCGGGTTCCCTGAACCTTCCCGGTTCTGGGAGCTGGTCCCTTTTGCAGTGAGGAAGGGGAGCGCCTTTCCTTGGGCCGGGGTCCTGGCGCCCAGCTTCTTTCATGTGTGATTCAAGATCCGTAGAAAACAAACAGATTCCCAGAACTTCCCTGGCTGTGCTATAATTTGTGGGTATAGTTGTAGATGGAAAGGTTTATGGCCATTTATGCAATGGGAGGTTTTGCCTTGGATGTGCCGCTCTCTGGATGCACATTTTCCTCATCCGAATGCTCAGAACTCTGCATGGGGGCTTATTGTTGAGTTTTGAGAATTTGGATGGGGAAAACGTGCATCTAAAGAGTGGCAAATCCAAGGCAAAACCTCCCGTGCATAAATGGCCTATGTCTCCAGGGAGTTGTTCAAACGGTAAATTTTCTTTCTTTCTTTCTTTCTTTCTTTCTTTCTTTCTTTCTTTCTTTCTTTCTTTCTTTCTTTCTGCCTCATAGTTTTTGACTTTTTAAGCAGCTACCCCCCCACACTCAATTTTATTTCCATCCTCTCCAAGTTAACTAGAAAGCCCGGCTCACAGGGGAGCTGCCACGCGCCTACAGACTAGGGATGTCAAGCGCAGCCTCGCTGTGGCGAAGTTAATTTCAATTCCCGAGGAGGGTTTCACATTCCAGCTCGCTGTGACCCGCAGTAATTAGCTGAGATAACGAATGATTACTTACTTATTCCTTGTAATTATCCGGATTTAATAATTCGCTGTGTAATTTATTAATCCCCCCGTAATAGCCTTTAAGTGAATGGCTCGTTTAAGAGGGGCCAGAGGAAGCGCCGCCGCCGCCGCCTACAAGATTCCCTGCCTCTTCTGTAGTACCTAAAGGGTTTTTTTCAATGCGAGCTTTTTTTTCGGGGACTCGGAAATGCCTGGCCGAGTCCGGTTTTTATATCTGCATAGGAATTTAGCTGTTAGTTAAGCCACACTTGTTTTTCTCTTCTCTCACTGTGGGCTACTTTAACAACTTCCAAATCCACCCCAGTTGCATGATTTCCGTAGACACCATGTTCAATGGAGAATCTGCAATGGCGGGGGCAGAAGCTCTCTTTGTCAATAAGCGAAAGGGCTAATAGGGCTAGTTTTGAACACAGACTGAAAGCTGTCGAGCAGCCCTTTCTGTTGCATGCTTATCTGCATAAGCACATGTTGTTTCGTTGACAGTTTCTGGAAGTCTTACAATAATTATTAGTTAATGCTCTGAGGTTGTTCTTTCTGTACTTTAGTTCGAAGTAAAAAAAAATTAAAAAATCCTCAGCATTTGTAAACATCCCCTCTCCATCAGATCATCACAGGAACCTCACAGCCTCACACATTTAAAGGAGTTAAAAACAGCTCTAACACAAATGCTTGGATTTAAGGTTCTGACTCAGTTGTAGGCACAGGGAATCCGCACAGAAGTTTTGCTTCCCTTAGCGGCTATTCCAAGCCCCCAGTCTCTCTCCCTGTGTCTGATCTGGGTGGTGTGAAAACGGAGAAAAATGAAACCTCATTACAGAAGCAACACACCAACAGCACCGAAGCTTCAGAACACTTAATCCTAAACAACACGAGAGAAGGGAGCTGGGGTGGTGGTGGGGGAAATACTCCAGCCTATACATTCACTGCTTCTTCCTTCGATCACTTCTTCAGCTCTTAACAACCATCCTCAGCCGGGATTGCTCCTCAGTACCGAGAGCTGGCGAATATGTCTCAACAAATTAGACACAGCCATCCTGTCTGGTTTGATTGATGAACTGGTGGCATCCGGTTAATATCAGACTCCGGACTTTTTTGGGGGGGAGGGGTGTTAGCCGCTCCAAGACGTTTCACAATCGGTACTGGTAGAGGCACATAGCCATTATTTCCTTTTTCTCTCCGGATGCCGCTGTCTTTTAAAAAAAACAAGATAACGAGTCATCTGGCAAATTCATCTTTTTGGTTCATACTCATTTCCACTTTATCCAACAAAAAACAGCCAATAACAGACCATTCCGTTGAACGCATTTGTGGTTAAAGGTCTGTCCTTAACATGGGATTCCCACCTAGAAAGCAACTGTAAAGAGAAATAGATCATGCTTTGAACCCAGGATGCTGAAGGAGCATAGGACAAAGGAGAATTTAGTGAGCGGTTGATGGCGAAATGACAACCCTGTGATCTTCTGCATCGTTTTAGCAATCCCTTCTGCAAGGGGCCCTGTTCTTTTCTAATCTCTGGCATCTATAAAAGCCTAAGAATTTATGCCAGTTCAAAAAACATATTAAGCGATTTCCTTGTCATACTCTGCTTTCTCTGGATCCTTTCCTCCCTTCTGCCTTGGTATTTTGTTTTGCTAAGCGCATTTGTAGTAAGTTCACACGAGCATATTTTTCTAAGATCAAATGAGACCGCGTTTAGGTTGCCGAGCCCCTATAGCAAAAAAAAAAAACCCTGCCACATTCATCTCTTTCTGTCTCAGGTTCTCTCCCCCCACCCCGCACCCCACTCCCCGGTTCACTCCGCCTCTTTCCCCTCTCTTCTGTCTCTCCCCTCTGAGTGAGGGAAGAGACAGCCTCTGGCAAAGTGGCGAGATTGAACAGAGAGAGCGCCAGAGCGCCGAGGAGCTGTCCTTAGTGCTGAAAATCACTGGCGGCGGTGATCATATAAGGCTCGCTTGCCGCAATATCACCATTGTCGCAGGGAAATCAAAGGGAATAAAGTGGAAAGGGAGGGGCGGGAGGGGTGTTTCAGCCTTCTCCCTTTCCATTGTAAACGCGACGCGACGCCCTTTTTCAACTTACACACTTTCCTGACACTCTTCACAGCCCCTACCTCAGTGTTAAAATCGCATTTGTACAAGCTGGTTGCGTCTTGCTAGCTTTAAACCTGTTCAGGGGGAACTGTGAAGAAACCCACCGGCCCCCTTTCTAGCAGAAGAAACAGGCCCATCTCAGCACATCAAAAGTCTCGTCTCCTTGGGCAACAAGGTTACCTATTTACACACAGCGGTTTGATCCTGACGGAGAAGTTATGTACCAGGCGCAAACCTTTCTATGAGTAGCTGGTTCTTTACAGTGCGAGAGGCAGCACGATACTGGGGGGTGTTTATATGAGTCCTTCAGGCCTATCTTTTGATTGCATGGCATCAGTTTAATTTAGCTCTTGATCCGGGGCAATCCGGGGCCTTTTATGAAACACAAGAAGGGTTACTCTAGCGGATTGGGGAGGTGGGGGGAAGCCTGCCGTTTTCTCTGATCTTTTCCTGAGGCACCTTTGCTCTTCTTTAATGGAAGCAAGTCTTACCGAAGTTATAAGCACAAGGAAGGTTTTCGATCTAAACATTCCCCCCCCCCCACACACACACAAACACAATTAAATCTAGGAACCTCTTTCTCTAAACCTTACAATCCCTTCCATGATTAGTTACAGTTGTTTGGGCATAAAGTTGTGTCTCTAGAATTCGTCTCTAATTTCTCCTGAGCGCTGGATACAGTAAAACAATGTGGAACTGTAAGCAGGCAGGTCTTTCTCTTCTCTCCTCCCCCCCCCCCCCATTGTGTCTGTCTCTTGTTCTGGCTGCTTATGCGCCTGGCACTATGGTGTTCGTGCTGAGCTCTTGGGACTCAACCTGTCCTAGTCATCATTCCCAGCTAGGAAGACGGGCTAATTGAATAGCTCCCTTCCAAGATCCCTGAGCTCCTGCACCAGTTTCCAAGCCCTGGAGTTGCAATCTGGCTTTCTAAACTAATGCTTAGTTCGGAGGTGTCATTCCTCGCCTGATTGAGGCATAGGTTCAGGTATGAGCCATAGGATTGGACCCAGATTAAATTTTCTGCTAACAGAAGGGGAGGGATAATTTCCACTGATCCCTCTTTCCCTCTGCTGACCCCCCCCCCATCCCCTGAACCATTTTGTGGAGATCAGTGGGCTGCAGTAGGGGGAGGGGCAGGAAAGTTAATCTGATAGAGATCCAACCCACTGGACAGGTACAATCCTGCAAGAAATTAGATCCAACCCACTGGACAGGAACAATCCTGCAAGAAATCCCCCCCCCCACACACACACACACAAAATAACAGTTCAGAACATCCCGCTGTCTTCTGCTTGTATTTGAAGCCCCTTAGTGAACAGAAAGATCTACAAAGATTCACTGAACGGGTTTACGCATTTTAAGGAATAGAGTCTATATAGCATCTTGGTTCCAATTTAGGAACTTTTTGAATGGATGGGAGAAACAAAGGAACCCAGAAAACATTTTTGTCAATAAAACGTTAAAATCTTTTTTTTAATGAAAGACAATCAAACAACATTTTAAATAACGTAATACATTACCATAATAAATAAACCTTCTATTAACAAAAACAAATAAATTGTTATAATTTACAGAAGTAAGGCTTCAAATAGCCTTGGAACATAAACAGCAATACAGCGAAATCTGTAAGAATATAACTGTATGTGCGTCAATTATGAATTATTTACAATACACAGTGGTACCGCAATCTAAGTACCTGGGGGGGGGGGGAGTAGAGGGTTTTTCCCCCCCAAAAGAATTGTACCGAACAACGTGGATTTACAAACAGTGTGCTATCTCTCTTGCACAGTTCACTCTCTGTCTCTCTCTCATTCTCTTTCCCTCTAATATATACTTTTGGCTTTTGTACAAATAAACCTCCAAAACAATGCAAACCTATAGCAGCCAAAGAAAATAAAGGCTAAGTAGCAGATCTAAACACTGATGAGAAATGTTGTTAAAATCTAGAAAAGACAATACTTTGATAAAGGAACGCTAAAGCAACAACCCCACCATGCCGGTCACCTATTCAAGTGCATCTTCTTAAAGTGGCATGTGGTGGGGACAATCGGGGGATCCCCATTAAATATGTAACTCAGTCAACAAATACCTCCTTGGACAAGTGAGTCAGTCTACACAAACAACGCAGGACAGCCACTATAGAGCGAGAACTCCTTACAAATAAGAATACTTGCTAGAGAAATAGTTCAATTTCAGGTGGCAATATACAGATGGTCAAAAGGAAGGGTTTCTAAGGTTTTTTTTTTAAGAAGGGGAAAAGCTCAAGTTCATAAACTGTACTAACCAACACAAAATAATTAATTTACAGGAACCATACTTTTATTTCACTTTTGTCTAGACTTTGATGAAAGAGGTGCAATTAATTAGGATTGGCACAAAACGAAGTTATCAGAGAGATAAATTAATAATTTACAGGGGTTTGTTTGGCAGTAATCTAATAATAGCTCTTAAGATCTGTGAATACAGCAGAATCAGCTCTTTCCCTCGGCATTATCACTTCAGAGAAGGGAATGGATAATAACCACAGTAAAAATATAGATATATTTATATATAGATTTATAATATGCAGTGTAATAGCAGAAAACCTGCCATCTTTTTTTCCCCCTTAAAAAAACCAAAATACTTTTGAGATGCCTCTCTTATGGTATTCAACTATAGGTTAAAGTTTCAGTCACTAACCAGTTTATGTTTTCTTTCCTGAAAAATAGCTGCAAAGTGTACTCTTACATTTGAATAAAGGTGATGTCTTTAAGAATAAAAACAGCTCTTACTTGATAAGGTCTTCCGTCCTCTATAAAGATCTCTTATCTGCCTTCACAAAACCAGTCTCTGCGTTTGACGGCAGCACATGTCTGAGCCTTCAGGGCGGCCAACTTTCTTAAACTTGACGCTTTACTTCTCCATTCCCAGTCTGTGAATATGTCTCAAGTCTGACGGGTCTTTTTGAATGTTCTTTTCTCTCTCTCTCTCTCTCCCAGAAAGAGAAGGGTCTTGTTAGTTTCAGGTGTTTGCTTTAAAGCAGACAGGATCCCCCCAAGGCTTTAAATCCCAGCGGAATATTTCATCCGTTTCTGTTTCTGTCTCTGGTTGCAGAACCAGACCCGGACCACGTTCTTCTTGAGGTCCAGTTTCTCCGCGATGGCGGCAATTTTTTCCGAGGAAGGTCGCGGCTGGATGGCGAAATAGGCTTCCAGAGACCTCTTCTCGGGAGCCGCGATGGAGGTGCGTTTCCTTTTCTTCTCCACCCCGTTGAAGAGCTCCGGCTTGGTGAGCTTCTCCCGGTGCGACTTCTCCGCCTCTTCCAGCCACGCTTGCAAGATGGGCTTGAGGGCGATCATGTTGTTGTGGGACAGAGTGAGCGACTCGAACCTGCAGATGGTGCTCTGGCTGAGGGATCCCACCCCGGGGATCTTGAGGTTGGCCAGGGCAGACCCCACGTCCGCTTGGGTCACCCCCAGCTTGATCCTCCTCTGCTTGAAGCGCTCGGCGAAGGCTTCCAGGTCGCGCGGGTCGGCGTCGACGTCGCTCATGCAGCCCATGTGCGAAGGCAGCCCGTGGGCGTGCGCCATGCTGAGAGCCGCCTGGTGCATGGGGTTCATGCTGGCCATGTGGGGAGCGTGGCCGGGCGTGGAGACCACCGAGCCGTCGGGGCCCGTCATGGCCCCCAGCGCCAGCCCCGGGGTGATGTGTTCCAAGAGCTCCCCCTCCAGCGCCTGGTGCGGCTGGTGGTGGTGGTGGTGATGGTGGTGGTGGTGGTGGGTGCCGGAGAGGGCGGAGGGGTGCGAGATGGGCACGGAGGACGAGGAGGCGGCCGAGGTGCAGGGGATGGTGTTCATGGTGTGGTAGGTGGCGTCGGGCTTGAAGGGGCTGTGGTGGGGCGGGTGGTGGTGGTGGCTCTTGCCCGGGGAGACGATGTCCACCGCCGCCAGGGCTTCCGCGCGGGCCAGCAGGCTCTCGTCCAGACCGCCGAAGATGTTGCTCTGCAATGGCAAATAGAAGGCACACATTACTGCTGCCGAGGGGGACCTCGCCTCCTGCCTCCTCCTCCTCGGGGTGCCATGCGAGCCAGCCCTGCTCGGGAAGAGAGAGAGAGGCAGGAAAGACACAGAGAGGCAGGGGGGAGCGGGGAGCCAAGGGAGAGGGGGGCGGGAGCCGGGCGGGAGGATGGGCGGGAGGCTCCCCCTTCTCCGCCTCCCAGGTCATCGAAAGCCGTGGGCGCCTGAGCGGGGGTCGGGGAGGGCCGGCAGGCTGGGTCGCCGCCCGGCCCCCCAAGCCTCCCGCGGGGAGCGACCTACCGGCGGGGTGGGCAGGCAGGCGCGGCGCAGGGCCTCGGAGGTGCTGGCGCCGCCGCCGCTGCCGCCGCTGCTGGGGGCGCCGCCGCGTCCGCTGCCGGCGCTGGTGCTGCTGGGCGTGCTGGCCGAGGGCGCGTCGGGCGCGGAGGTGCAGGGCGAGGCGGAGTGCAGCGCCGAGTACTTGGGCTCGTGCAGGCCGCCGCCGCCGCCGCCGGCGTGGGCCAGGGCGAAGGGCTGCTTGCTGTTGAGGGACATCATCATCATGGCGCTGGCCGGCGGCAGGGGCGCCCCGGCGGGGGAGCGGCCGCACGCCAAGGTGGCCTCCGCCGCCAGCCGCCCCACTGGCCCGCCGAGCCCTCCCCGGCCGCTCCTCGCCTGCCCCCGGCACAGCCCAGACCCGCCGCGCCCGAGCCTTCCTCCTCCTCCTCCTCCAGCTGCCCGGGCTGCCTCCTCCTCCGCCGCCGCGCGCCTCGGCCTGCCAGGTGTTGGCGCCACGGAGCCCCGCGACCGACTGCGCGGCGCGGCTCCTGCTCGCTCGCTGGGCTGCCGGCTGCCGCGCGCCCATTGGACGGCGCCGGGGCCGGGGCTGACTCGGGGAGGCGCATGCGCTTTGCAGGGGCCGCTGGGGGGCGGGGGCGGGGAGGGGGCGTCGGCCAGGGGCGACCGGGAGGGGGAGAGGGGCGCCGGGCGGCCTCCAGAGCCAAAGACTCGCTGCGCGCCCCCCGAGGCCACTCCAAGCTCCTCTCCTCCGCCGGGCAGAAGAAGCGCGCCTCGCCTCCCCGGCCAGAGACGGCGCAAGGGACTCTGTGGGGCGCGGGCCGGTCTCCGGCCCGCGCCCCACAGAGTCCCTTGCGCCGTCTCTGGCCGGGGAGGCGAGGCGCGCTTCTTCTGCCCGGCGGAGAGCCCTGCGCGCCCCAGTCGGGTCCTGCACCATCCCCCCCCGAGTGAAGGCACGGGGAGTGGGGGCGTGCGCGCTCCCAGGGAGACCTCACTGCGCAGGTGCGGCCCGAGGAGGCCTACCCCCCCTCACCCCCTCTCACCCCCCCTACACATCCCCCCTACACATCCCCCCTACACGTAAGACTGGCTGGCCAGAGACCCAGGAGCGGCTCGCTGCAGCCCGGGGTTGACCCGCCGCGCGCGCGCTCCGGGGAACCCCGCGCCCAGCCCGGCTGCGGCTGCTGCTGCTGCTCTCGGGAGTGGGCACGAGCCGGAGGGGGCCGCCGCCCCCGACGTCTCCTCCCTCCCCCCTCCCCCCCCTCGTCACCTTTGTCTGCAGCTTCCCTTCTGCGCTGCACATATTGGAGCTGAACGGACTCCTCTTCTGGGCAGGCCGAGCGGAGCTGGGGCCGGCCCAGGGGGGGGGGGCTGCCTGCCCGTCCTCGCCAGCCTAGCCCTTGGGCCAGCTACAAAGGAAGGTTTTTTTTTCTGCCAGGGTGCACTGGAGCACTCCGATCCCACGGGCAGCCTGGGGGAGAACTGGGCCTCGCGCGTTCAGATCCCCCTCTCCTTCCAGCTCCTTCAGGTTCCACCAGATAGGATCGGGTTAAGGACTGTGGGTTTTGACACGACCCAGTTTCTATGGTTCTGTTAATGGGGTGCATTTCACCTTTATGATAAACATATACGGTTCGCCCGCCTATGCGTGAGGGTTCTGAGACTGACATTTCAATACCACCCAGCACCTTTTTTTTTTTTTTTTTTGCGCTTTAAATTTACGCTAGGCGCTTCAATAAGTGCTTAGGTGTTTAATTTCTCACCCCCAGCCGGTGTGCTTCGTAATTTTCAGGGAAATAAAAAAAAATCCATTGTATCAGCTCTCACTGTCGCCAGCTCAAAGAAATGAAATAAATCAAAGTTAAAAGCTTGAGTATCATTTAATTATTGCGCGAACAGCGCTTGGAAAGGAGTGGAACAACATCTCTAAACAAATTATGGCCGGGCCAGGAAGGAATTATTAGATTGAAATTTCATTTAGGCTCGGGAGACACAGCGCTTCAATATGTAATCTGTTATGCCTCATCTGATTTGTATGCTTAATTCAGCTTGACGAATTTATTAGTTTTCATAATAGTAAAAAAAAGAAGAAGAAGCAGCAGCACTATGGGCTAATGCATTGTGTGTACTATAAATTGTATGTAACCGTTGAAAGGCGGAAGTCTATAGATATCTTTTATTAATGACAATACAGGGGGAAAAAGAGCAGATTCTCGCAAGCCTTTAAGGAGTTCATGCCAGCCCTCCACGCAGGGCTGTCTCGGTAGGCCATTAACATATCGTCATACTAATTAGGCTACTTCATCAGTGATATAATTTCAAACTTTAAATTATGTTCTAATTAACAAGGGTTGTCCAATTTGCTTAATCTTCAAAAGGCTTTTGGCTTGTCTAATTAGTCTAAACTGTTGAGCATCTCAAATGCCTAATAAAAAAAATCCATAGATAATATATTTGTAATTTCTCTGAATTATGTTGAATGAAGTTTACAAGAAACAATTGAAGGCCAGGTAGGGAAAAGAGCTAGCAGGCTGGAGCCCTCCAATCCTCAGTCCAAACCTCTACCCTCCATTTTTGTGTTACATATTAGGCATTCCAAGCAAGCAATAACTGTTTATATTTTATTTCAAGAGAATATGTAGAATTAAAAATCAAAGGCCAATGTAAAGTTGCCTTTCCTCCAGATATTTAAAATCAAATTACCTCCTAATGTATCAAAGGAACCGGACAGTCTGAACTGAATTCCTATCTCTCCGTGAACTTTGCGTTTAAAAACCCTCTCTTAAAAATATTTAACCCCCTATATTGGGTTTAATTACTTGCACTAGTTGTTTTAATGTATGCTGTCACATGGGAGAACAGAGAATGAATATCGTTAATATGAATTAATCTTGATTTTAATAGCAACTGACAACTGATCTCCAAAATGCTAAACACTTGTCACCACTTCCTATGGTAAATAAGGGTTTTAATATATTCATGAAGTAAAGAGAACACTGCTGAAATAAGTGGGCAAACTTTGTTTGGTGCTACATTTAGCAAATATTATTTAAACAATGCACTCTCTAAGGCCTTATTTACCAAAGGTCTATGCAAGAGGGAGGTTGCTATATTCAGGTTATTAATACAGATTAGCCATCCACTTTATTTTCGACAAAACGCTCTCTCCTAAACAATGTACCAACCATATACCTGTACACAGGGCTAGGATTTAAACAACCTAATGGGGCTCAGAATTACAGCCTTTGCCATTTAATGAGGATTGCCTTTTTTAAAACGATCCCCAATTATATGGATCTAAGACCCTTTTTTGGAAGAAAACACAAACAAAAACACAACCCTTAGTGTACGCCTCCTCTGTCGTGCTCACATGACCAAAGCCACACCCAAAACGGGGTCGTGTAAACAAAGTCTCCCTATCCTGCTGAGCTCCTAGTCTTTTGGGACGAATCAGAAACATAATGTTCAGTATATTTTCAAAAAAAATAAATAAAGGAGAAGACGCTATGTTATAATTTATTCCTACTAATCTTTTCTAAAAGATGGGAGTTTGCCCCTACTAAAGGGAAATCGGCCATTGGCTTAGCAAACAAGATATCAATGGCTGCCCAGGAAATTCGCTGGGAAATTCACCCGGAAACAAAGTTGAGTGAAATTCTGAGGGGGGAAGCAGGAGTCCACAATCATGACTGCTACTAACCACAGGCCCGATTAAGATTTTATTCATGTTGCATTAATGACACAGTTTTCTTCTAAATAATATTATGTATCACTGTGGGTATGGATGATGTTAAAAGAGCACGCAAAAAGTAGGACGGGTCCACCCTGACAGAGGTCTTCCAGCACTTTTAGACTCGGCGGCCTCTTTGTCTGCCTGCAGCCTGCACCCACTGACTGACCTCAGGCAGATGTGAGATGCAGCTGTCCCAAAGCGGTGGCAACAAGCCTCCCAGTCCCCGCGCAGGGCTGCCTCGGCAAGCCTTCCAAAGCCATTAGTCTTCCTGCAGGCTCGGCACACAAATGGACTTGCCTAAATAAAATTAGAGTCCCCCCTTTCATTTCCTGACCCACGGAGACATCAGGGGAGAAATCACTGTCGCCTCTCATGTATCCTTGCTCTGATTTATGATTAAAATTTAAAGCAACGCATTCATATTTTACTGAACCTAATGCGCCGGATGAAAATTTAATCCATTAAGATGCAGGCTATACTTTTAGGAAGGCTTGCCTTTGTTTTTCAGCGAGGAGTCGAGCTCAGTTATGACCGTGGCAGTTATTTATCGAAAAGGCAGTTTGTTCGATGCCCTCCCTGTTTTATATTAATGAGCTCGCATTGGTTAGCATCTCCGTTTTATTTTATTTTAGCGTGCAGCAATGTTGGCCCACATTCGCGCCCCCCCCCTTTCCCCCGTTCCCGGTCAACGAGCCTGCTCTGATATGATTTATTCAAATAATTCCCTCCCTTTCTTTTGCCTAATACTGAAAACCCTACTGGGAAAAACGCTACGTGGTGCGGCTTCCAGGTGGTGACAGTTCGGGGCTGGCGAGCGAAAGGGGCGAAGAGATGCTCTGAACTGTTGGTTTGATGCGATGAAGAACTTTGGAAGGAGTCAGGACCCTGGACAGCGCAGAGCTACGGGCGCTTCTCGCTTCCCCATTGGTGAAGCGAAAATGAGAGGAATAGGCGCGGCCCCTTTCTGCAAAGATGAAATACTCCTACACGCACACATACACACACACACACATAGATGAAATACCCCTACACACACACACAAAGATTAAATACCTCTACACACACACACACACACTCAAAGATGAAATGTCCCTACACACACACAAAGATGAAATACCCCTACACACAAAGAGAGATGAAATACCCCTACACACACACACACACAAAGATTAAATACCTCTACACACACACACACACACACACACAAAGATGAAATACCCCTACACACACACAAAGATGAAATACCCCTACACACACACAAAGATGAAATACCCCTACACACACACAAAGATGAAATACCCCTACACACACACACAAGGATGAAATATCCCTACACTCACACACACCCCTCCTCTCTCACACACAATCAGGCGCAATCAATGGATACACCGCAGGCAAATACGGCGGTGTTGCCAGTTCACGTCGAGGTCAGAATCCTCCTCTCGAGCTGCTGTTAACTCCACGAAGCTCCCATTATATTTCCGCGGGGCGGATCTGTTTGAGATCAAGAGCACCCTTGCAGGAAGCTAATGCGCAGACAGAGAAACTTGCGGTCTGCTCCGTCCATACCGTCCAGAAATAGACACGGTAATTCAGAGGCCTCCCTCTTTCCCTGTGCCGAAGTAGTCCATGGGCTACTGCCAACGGGATCTGGAAGACCTGCGTGCAACCCTCTAGCTGAGCAAGGGCCCTGGGCAAATCCTTGGATGGCCTTGGGCAATTCATGCTCGCTCGGCCCCGTTTAACAACGCGATAATGACGACCTGCCCCATAGACTGACGGTGAGGAATGGCAGATGACAATTATTTTTAACACTCAAAGTGCTGTATCGGTGATCCCCATGTAAACCAATTTTACCTGTTGGCGCCATAAGTAAAGTCAGTGCAACTTCGTAGGCATATAGGAAGAGAACCAGACAAGCACGAATGGTATTCTCTGATCCTTAGAGCATGCCAAACATCAAAAGAAAAAGAAGAGTTGGTTTTATATGCCGACTTTCTCTACCACTTAAGGGAGACCCGGCATACAATCAATCACCTTCCCTTCCCCACAACAGACACCCTGTGAGGTAGGTGCGGCTGAGAGAGCTCTAACAGCTGTAACTTGGTCAAGGTTCAGGTATCCGGCTCCACACCCCTTCTTTCCCAGCACCTTCAGTATCTGGAGTTAGCATCATTTGAAAACTCCGCTACTTGTAAGCAGTGGCAGGAAGCTCTGTCTAGGATGACTAGCAAAGCTTTCTCCCCACCTCCGCCACAGTAGAGGAGATGATGAGGGGGCGGGCAAGATTTTTCTCCTACCATGTCAGCTGCAAAGACGCTCATCTCCCCAGGGAGCCCTAGGCGAGGTCTCTCTGAAGTTTAAGAGGCATTAACACGCGCCTAGGGGGGGCCCTCCTTGGCCGCCCTGCCTGGCACGGGGCTGTGAATGGACCGGGTAGTCCACAATACAGCAAATCGCCCCTCCCCCACACGCTCACACTCTTTATAAAGTTTCAGGTACTACATCTCTTTTTATGGGAGGGGGTTGCTTATCCAGCGTGCTGTAGTGGTTTGGAGCAGTGGACTCTCATCTGGAGAACCGGGTTGGTTTCCCCATTCCTGCACATGAAGCCATCTGCGTGACCTTGAGCTAGTCACAGCTCTCTTAGAGCTCTCTCAGCCCCACCTACCTCACAGAGTGACTGTTGTGGGGAGGGGAAGGAAAGGTGATTGTAAGCGGGTTTGAATCTCCCTTAAGTAGTGGAGGTCGGCATATAAAAACCAACTACTACTACTCCTCTTCTTCATCACTTCTGGGCCTGGTTTGTGGAACAAGTTCTTTCCTCTGTTTCTACCTTCTCTCCAGCTTCAGAAGATTATGGACCCATTCCCTGGCAAATAGGAAATGGAAGGCCACGAGGCGAGGAGGCAGCGACTTGCCAGAGGCTACCTATAGGATTCTTCACCAAGATGAAGTTTGAACTCTGCTCAGGTAAGAACTTTCTGAGCGGCACTGGGCGAAGAGACTCAGCCAGCCCTCCTAGGCATAGCTGCACCCTTCGAAGTCCATTGAAGTCTCGCTGAGAGAGGAGACTCGTGTAGATATGCAGTGGCTGAACACTGCAGAGCACTTCGCTCAGAAACAGCCCAATCCTATGTACGTTTATGGAGCTACTACCCCCAACCCCCAATTCAGTAGGACCGGGTAAGGGTGCGCAGATTCTCAGTCAAAGACATTAAGATACCCGCCGAGCTCAGTGGAGTTTTCTTCTGAGTGAAAAAACATACAACCCTACTGTATGTTTAGGGGAGGGGCTGTGGCTCAGTGGTAGAGCATCTGCTTGGCATGCAGAAGGTCCCAGGTTCAATCCCCGGCTTCTCCAGTTAAAGGGACTAGGCAGGTAGGTGGTGTGAAAGACCCCTGCCTGAGACCCTGGAGAGCCGCTGCCTGTCTGAGTAGACAATACTGACTTTGATGGACCAAGGGTCTGCTTCAGTATAAGGCGGCTTTGTGTGTGTTCATTTGTACAAATGCTGGAGGGAATTTTGGCACTAACGATATGCTATCAGTGCTGAAGCCCCTCGCTCTCGCTCTCTCTCACACACACACAGACCTCAGGAATGGTTGAAACCACTCCTACCAGCTCTAAGTGCTGGAGATTTCTCTCAGTCGACCCACGGTTATTTGAACCCACATCCCCGGTCCAGATGTGAAGCTTGCCTCTGGGGAGCCTTCCTCTCCGTGTGGACTGTTTACAGCGCCATCCTGGGCAGGCTTAGCTTGAAGTCAGTCCTGCTCAGCGGAACGGAAGGGGTCCTCCCAGTGAAGTGGGCGCAGAATGGCAGCCAACCAAGTCATCCTCGGATGCGCCCGAGCACGACACCCACCGCCCTTCCCAAAGAGCGGGCGGCCAGGGCTGAGGCCTCTTTGGCAGGGACTCGACGGCTCTCCCCCCTGGCCGCCGAATTTACCTTTCCCCAAGTTAAGTCAAGTCACGAAATCAAACTTCAAGTATGGAACAATCAATGAAGCTTTTTGCAGCCCGTGGCGCCTTGAGTTTCCTGGCACTCGCCGAAATGCAAGAAATCGAAACTTAATTACTTGAAAGAAATCCAGAAATCCCTCTGCATAATTTATCCAGGAGTTCGGGGGGCGAGTTTGTGTTGAATGCGTGCATTTAAACTCTGCGCGTTTTCTTTCACCGGCCCTCTTCCCCCCCCCCCCGGATTTGCAATTTCAGGGTCTCTTAGGTTTGTAAACTCATAAGATTTCAGAAGATCCTCTTTCTGTAAAGGGGAGGGGGTTGAAAGTCGACATTCTTTGAAAGAACAATATGCATCTCCGCCCCCCTCCGCTGTCTTTCTTCTGATAGCTAATCAAAAAAAGGGCGTTGAAAAGAAGTAGACACCTACCACCCCTAAAATAGTACTGTTTCTCTGTGCTGGAATGCTCCTCTGTTTCACTTGCTCCTCCGTTCTGGGCTCCGTTCCTCTCCTCCTTTGGACAGCGGTTATGCTGGCCGCAATTTCGGAAATGGGAAACAGTTTTCCCTTCAGAGATTCGTTCCAGGTCCCAAAGACACTGAGGGGTTCAGAGTGTGCCTTCCCCGTGTAGCGATTTCATTGGAGCACTTTGAGAAGAACGCTTCTTTAGGAGGAAATGAAGGGCTCTGTTGAACTAGGGAATTTGCTAACTCTGGGTTCATCTTTCTGGGATTGCAGAAAGAACCTGGGATTTGCGGGAGAGCCAGGGTGGTGTAGTGGTTAAAAGTGGAGCAGTGGAGTCTGATCTGGGTGACCTTGGGCTAGTTACAGCTCTCTTAGAGCTCTCTCAGCCCCACCTACCTCACAGGGTGTCTGTTGTGGGAAGGGGAAGGGAAGGCGATTGTAAGCCGGTTTGATTCTCCCTTAAATGATAGAGAAGGTCGGCATATAAAAACTAACTCTTCTTCTTCTGAGAGAACTATGACTAGCCCACCTCTCTCCCCCCCTCTCCCTCTCAATCTCTCTTCTTCTCCTCCTCCTCCTCAAGTTTCTGAAAAATCGCCCAGTTCTCAACACTTGCAAGTAAATGACACTTCCTCTCTGTGGAGGGAGACCACCCAACCGGAGCAAGAACTGGAATTTAGAGATGGGGAAGGGGGAATCTCAACAATCCCTGAGTTTAATCCGCCTGGTTCTCTCCCGCATTCATTAGCACTACTTGGAAAAACTCCTGCTCAGCAGCTAACTTTATGCTCCGCTGCTCTCAGAATTTGAACTAATGTTATGAAAGAATGAAAAATGCATCGGGGAGCTCCCTGGAAACCCAAGTACATTTTTATTTAAGGCACATTAGTGAAAATATAATGTAAAAAGTGAAGGGATCTAACAAAACCATTAATAATTAAAAAATAATTACAGATAGTCTGTCCTTACTATTCATAACCATTCAGTACCTCAGACAAAGAAAATGGAATATGCTTAGTGTAAGAGGAATGTGAGCACACTGCTAATCAGAAATCAGCCATAGAGTGTAATTGCCCTGTTGGTCTAAGAGAATAAAAATACAGGATAAAGGGCATCTTCTAGTGGGCATGTTTGTGTTGGTGAAAGTGCATACAGTCTTCCCAGTTACATAGACTTTAGAGCCAACACGGTGTAGTGGTTAGGGGTGGCAGACCCTGATCTGAAGAACCTGATTTGATTCCTCCACATGAAGCCTGCTGGGTGACACTGGACTAGTCACAGTTCTCTCAGAAGAAGAAGAAGAGTTGGTTTTTTATATGCCGACTTTCTCTGCCACTTAAGGGAGAATCAAACTGACTTACAATCACCTTCCCTTCCTCTCCCCACGACAGACACCCTGTGAGGTAGGTGAGAGAGTGTAACTCACCCAAGGCTACCCAGCTGGCTTCGTGTGTAGGAAAACAAAGCTGGCTTTGTTTGTGGGGAAACAAACCCAGTTCACCAGATTAGCCTCCTCCGCTCATGTGGAGGAGTGGGGAATCAAACCCGGTTCTCCAGATCAGTCTCCACCGCTCTAAACCACCACTCTTAACCACTATACCACGCTCTTCACCACTACACAGAACTCTCTTAGCCCCACCTTCCTCACAAGGTGTGTGTGTGGGGGGGCAGTTGTAAGTCACTTTGAGACTCCTTGAGGTAGAGAAAAGTGGGGTATAAAAACCAACTCGTCTTCTTCCTTCCAGGAGTCAGAATGCCAATACCAACCCCAATACTCTGGTATATATTGAAAAGTTTAACTATTAATCTAAATATCTGATCACTTCAGACAGAGAATGGCTGCATACTTGCCAACCATTTAGTACTTTAAAGACACCCATGAAATAATAGACTACTGTACATTGGCCTACTGGGGAGGGGGAGCTACAGTCTGATCTAATGACCCAAGAAATTCAACTCCCCACTCAAAGCCACCATCTGATTTCAGCAAGGTTCATGATTTACTCCTCAGGGTGTCTTTCAAAGCTGTTGCATAGCTTTTGTTTTAAGGCATACTCTAAAAGGAAAAAAGGAAGATAACACGTTCAGGGGAAATGGTCACCTGCAGGAGGCAACCTGGGTTTTGAGAAGGGTTTTTGTTTTTTTTAGAACGAACCTTCTTGCATATGCGGCTTGTCACCAGAGACACAAAACACAGGGGTTGCAAAGAAAAGGCTGCATAGGCCTTTTGCCAACTCAGGCCGTCATAGCCCTTTGGATTCAGCTCTCATCCGTCTGGGAAGTCAGATGATTTCATTTTATCTATAAAGTTACCCACATTAGATTAGGTACCCCATCTGCTGCTCACAAACTCCCCTGACCCCATCCTCATATAATTTTGCATTAAACATTAGGAAGGTTCAAAGCCTCAGGTGATGCTTGCATGGCTGAGGATGTTCCCTGAAGTCCTTGGTGTGAAGCAAAGTGCTCTGCCATGCCCTATTCTTCGTGGTGAAACTCCAAGGGGAAGCAGGGTCAACTCTTCACTTTGAGTGGGTTGGCTGGAATCGAGTCAGGTCAGTGGCTTCTGCATTGTGTTGGGCATCGGATGCAAAGTCAGGAGATCATTTTGCTCTCAAAAATTCTGGGAAGCAGCACGGTCTCCTCCTTAACACTTGGCATCTGGGAAGAGGAGGGGCAGAGGCTGTGCCTGTTGTGCTGCTTCCTGCCTTCTCCAGGCATTCTGTGCAAAGGACTCTCTCTGGCACCCCAAGGAAGTCCCAACATTACTATCTCACACTCTGTCCACAATGACATGTTTGTTTTTTGCAGAAGATATAATACCCCTGGTTATCAAGTCATTGATGGACATTGACGGTGATCCAAACAAACTGTTAATATGTGCGTGAGGGAACCCAGCAAACACCCAGTCTTTCCTTGCAACCTTTGCTACTCCAGCTCTGAAAGCCAGTGAAACAAAGTAAAGTTCAGTGTTCCATAAATAGAGTTGCTGAGGCAGAAAACACCAGTTCAGCTGGTTGCTCAAAGCATTTCCTGATATACACATGAATACTTCATTTGCCCCAGTCCAGCCTTTTCTTAAATTGATACACAATTTACTCACACGCCTTTCACCATTCGTTGTCATGGAGAATGAAGATCTCTGTGTATTCCTTTACCTACAGAGTTCTTCCATCTCCATTTAAACGACTAGGACATCCATGGGCATATGGACTTCCGGATTAGAAATCAAGGCTTGCATGCAATCATGGCTGATGTCATGGCCTTGCTCTATGGCACAGGCTGTGATGCCAAAGAAAAGGAGGCAGCAGCTGAAGACCCACCAAGCCTAGGTGAGCCCATGGCTCAGACTGAGGAAAATAGGCTGGGGACAAAACAGCACTTCCAGCCTGTAATCCCAGAGCCAATAGCTCCCTCCTATGGTATCACACAGAGATCTTAGAAGATCTGTCCCCAGAGACCAAATTCACCAAGCCAAATTCACCTGAGATATTGAAGGGGCCTTGCAGGAGATCCCTGAGCACTGCTGAAGAGAAGTCTCTGAACACGTCTGGAGATACACCTCATTTTGTAGCTTTGTAGGGTCTACACACTATAAAAGAGCTCAGTACAGGTCATTGTCAGAGCTGTCCTAGGTCAAGCAACTGGTATGTCGGCCAGCCAGTTCCCCTGCTTCTAATTACTGGTTGGCTGTTCCCAGCACATACTCCGACCTCCTATAGTCTGAAACATACTTGATGGTCCTTTATGACATACTTGTTTCTGAAACTTTGCTCCCAGCCAGGGTAGTAGGATAGCTTAGATATTCGGCTTTTTCGGGTTTCGGCTATTTGCCTTCGGCTCTGCGCTTTTCCTCATTTTTCTATCTTTGACTGGTTTTGTTAGCGCCCCCCCCCCCCCTTTGAGGTAGGGGTCATGTAATAGGAGCAAGCTTGGTCAGACCAAACTAGTCTGGAAGGGTCATTTTAAAAGACGGGGCTCACCCATTCCTGTCTGGAGTGATATACCCTCCAACTAAAAAACGACCCCTTCTACAGCTACTTATTGGGCTTTTGAAGAAGACTCCTCACCCGTGCGGATGAGCAATCTTCTTCACAAGAGCTGCCTTAGTCACGACTTCGGCTGGCTCCAATACCACCCCCCCTGAAAACCTGCTCTGAAACGGAAGGTTGCCCTGAGTAGAGGCTTCATTTCCCCACACCGTGACCATCTCTTGAAATCAGATTTTTGATGACTATAATAAAAGACTGTTCACAGGGTGTCATTTGCCACCAAAAGAAATGTTTTCCGTGCCTTATTTTTCTTGCATTTAAGCTGTTTCCCTCAGTTTGAAAGCTAATTTGCATGGATATCATGCTATGCTATGATACGAAGGGAGCCCCCAGACTTTGAAGCGCTAGCCTGCCAATCGGCTCTTTCTGCCAGTCCTTGGCAGTGCTGAACCTTGGAACCTGAAAACTGATGGACAGCTTGGCGCACAAATGCCTGGAGGATGGGGGTGACCCCTTTGCAGGCCCATAAAATTGAACCCTGTCTCAACGTTCACCAAACCTATGGTGTCCATCTAAGGAGAGTCCCTTGCAGCTATGCTGCGAATTTGGTGACTCTACCTCCAAAAATGCCCCCACGGGAGCTTTGAAAAAAATCCCCGTAGACTATAATGGACCCAAATTTGGTAAACCTGGAAATAAAACCAAAATAACCCTCTACCGGTATGGGTATTTGGCTTATTCTGGGTTTACTGGGGGGGGGGGGATTGGGCCCAATAAACCTGAGTCCGAAATTTACCCCCCAAATTTTTTTTGCACGACCCTAGTTCTGACAAATATTTTATTGGAAGGTACACCTGCCGCTTACTCCCCGCAACCCTTGCTAAACCATGACCTCTTGATGTGTCTTTCAAAAGGCAAAGATACAAACCTCTTTAATACCCAGGCAAAACATTTGTAGTTTTGAAACTGAGATGGTATCATGTGAAATCTCTAACTTATTCCTCTTTTGATAATATGTGTGTGGCCTTATTTATATGCACCGCTAAATATGACATCCATAGCCAAAGTTATTGTTATAAATGGATTATGGCAATATTTTTATTGGGTTAGGACTCTGCACCCCTCAGGGAAGAACTTCAGTGTATGATTTGTTTGTATTCTCAGCTGAAAGATGGGAGAAACAAAGCACATTCAGGCAGATGAAAACAACTGTGCACACACTCTGGGAGTATATAATGTTGCTGGAGAGACAAGTAGCATCTTACCTGTATTCATTAAAATGCCTCTGAAGTATCTGCTATCAGGCACTCTAATCCAATTACATGTTTCTCTGTTGGCAAAAAGAATACTTTAATTGCTACAGGCCAACAGTTGAGAGTTCCTTTGAATGTATTCAGTACAACAATCCCTCTTAGTTAACGCCGGCCTAGGCAGTGTCCTGGGATAGATGAAACCAAGGAAGAACAGGGTGGAATGTTGTGTGATAGGCCTTGTGTGTGCTCCATTTTTGATCTGCGCACAGTTTAGGTCAGTGTACCGCTCCCACAATATAAACCCATCCAGACTTCTTGTATCAGATCAAGAGTCTCTTTAGAGCAGCATCTTATTTCAACGATGACCAGGCAGATGACTTTAGGAGACATATGTGCAATGTACAAAGGTTGCAGCCCTCTGCCATGGTTTGTTTTTCACAGTAGAATCCTATGCAGAGTTAAAGCCCGTTGAAATCAAATGACCTTTGACCAGAAAACCTTGGCAAAGGATTGCACCGTAAGTAACTTGTACTCTCACTTCACATTTCTTTCTGGCTTGTCTTACTCCAGATTATAGGCACTCTACATTAGACGAAGAAGAGTTGGTTTTTATATGCCGACTTTCTCTACCACTTAAGGCAGAATCAACCGGATTACAATCACCTTCCCTCTCCCTCCCCAAAACAGGCACCCTGTGAGGTAGGTGAGGCTGAGAGAGCATGACTTGCTCAAGGTCACCCAGCTAGCTTTGTGTGTAGTAGTGGGGAAACAAATCCAGTTCACCAGATTAGCCTCTGCCGAACATGTGGAGGAATGGAGAAGCAAACCCAGTTCTCCAGCTCATACTCCAACACTCCAAACCACCGCTCTTAACCACTACATTTGAGGAGGGGTATGGTATAGCTTACATGGGAAAATGGATTTCCCTGACGTGTGTGAGATTTTCATGTTATGATGGACGGGCAAAGTTCCTGCCCCTTTTTGAAATACACTAGTTCCCTTAGGCGTGTTTGGTGTGTGAGTAGAGCAGCCAATCAGGATCCCTAGAAAGGCTGGAGGAGCCAGATGGGAAGGTGGGGGAGAGAGAGAGAAACCTTGCTACTCTGTCAGCTTAGGAAAAAAGGGTCAGAACCTTAAGAGAAAGAGAGACGGGAGGGATCCTGTCTCAGAGCTGGCCTTGTGAATATAGGGTTTGTGTCTCCAGTGTGGGAGATAACCTGTCTCAGAGACTTTGGAAGTCTCAGAGTCTGTCTCTGGTGATAAAGCAGGCTATATTGAGGAAGAAATTGAAGCTGTCTCAAAGCCCCAGTTTCTGAAGGAAACTTGTGAAATATTTGTGGTTTCTGAGAGGAGCTCACATTTACATTGTGAGAATCCTGAGGTTGAGGGAAGGCCAATATTCACCTCAAGAATACAAACGTGGCTGCTAACTGCGCTGTACTTGCCTATATTATCACTCTGTTACACCTGTAAATAGTTTCCATTCTCTTTTCTGAACAACTATCCTTGGAAGTACATAAAAGTTACTGTTGTTTTTCTGTTTCCTTCACAAGTGCTGAACCAATTTTATTCAGAAGCCACTGGTCTCTATTGAGAGACCACACTGGTCAAAGTTTACACCACACTAGTTCTGTTTAAATGTCACATATAAGACCCTAACGTTTGCATATGTGCAGGGAGATTTTTACTCGACTGTGCTTTAAAACAAATGATATGCCTTCTGAAATGGCATTGGCTTGTGGAAGGGCATAGCATGGGCCCTCTGGATGCCTCGATTGGGTCTTATAAAATACATTAAAAAAATTAATGGCCTAGTCCTGAAGCACACAAGAGTTTAGATGGAGGCATAATAAATCAGTGAAAGATTAGAAATCATAATATTATTTAGCCTTCCAAGGACAGTATTATTCTGTCTTTAATAATGAGGGGGAAGTATGGGGAGGGGTATGGTACTCTCTAAGTACTCTTGGTCTTTGTCTTGTAGTCTTTCCCCTCTATTTACCATCACATCCTTGTTCAAGAGCCCTTTTCCAATAATCAGATATGATGTAAAATATCATATAATGAAGTGCCTCTGAGTATGTGCAGAGTCCATTGAGTAGTTACAGACCCTGTTTCCACGAAGGTAGCATTAAGGAACAGAGGTTCTCTCCAGAGCTGATGGCAGGGTTCCTTTGCAGGCTTGAGCTTTAGCATCTCTCTTTTAAGGGAGTTAAGCATGGGTCTTCCATACCTTGTCAGCATCCTCATATTGCAGTCCCAAAGTGTCAGCCCTGGACTTAAAAATTCACCACTTGTCCCGCCTATGGAGCACAGCCACCGAAGCAGGGGAAACAGTATCAACAACCCGCGTAACAGCCCCCTCCGACTCTGGTTTTTAATGAATGAAATATTATTAAGTTTTGATGAATATTAACATAATTAAATGAAAGCAGAAAATAATTTTGAAAATTATGGAAACCGCTCGTATCGGAAGGATCCAAAGTTAATTATACAACATTACAATGATATTATTGCAAGGTGATTATGTTCCTTGGGAAAGTAAGTGCTTGAGACGTCAACGCTGCTGCAGGCTCGTTTCTTGCTTCACTTGGTTGCACCGAAGAACCACTTTGCCTGCATGCTGCAGTTTCAGCTGTTTCAAAACTATTCTGGAGCCATCTATCTTGCTTGACTCTGGGACCTGTTGTATTACTCGCAGAATGCCCAAGACTAGTGCCAAGGAATCCTAGATAGATGAAAAAGCCACAAGGGTTGTTGTTGCTATGTCACAGGCCTAGATTTGCTGGTTCCAGACATCCACAATCCTCGTGCACTATTGATTGAATGCTCCATTTTGCTTATTGTAGACACTCTGTGTAATCCGCCTTGAGTCTGTGTGAGAAAGGCAGACTATAAATAATGTAAATCAATCAATTAATCAGCCAAAGTGAGGCAGCAGTGGTCAGCACAACTGTGCCAATGAGAGCCTTCTGCGATAAAACAATGTCCTTATTTGTACACCACCTGTTTCCCCAATGAAGACCTCAAGCTACTTAATCATTCTCCTCTCTACCATTTTAGCCTCACAATATCCCTGTGTGGTAGGTTAGGCTGATGGTGTGTGACTGGTTCAACATCCCCCAGCAAGCTTCCATGACAGAATACAGTATAGGAGGAGCTGTCAAGTCATGTTAAAGTAGAAACAGGATAAATAACACATCAGGACAAGATATTAGCTAGAATAAGCCTTTCAAGAAGATTAACAATAACAAAAATCATATGGAGGGTATTATAAGACTGCCATCTCTGGGTTTGAAATACCTAGAGAGTTGGGGGGGGGAGCCTGAGAAGGGTAGGATTTGGGGAGGGGAGGGACTTCAGTGGTGTATAATGCCATAGAGTCTACCTTCCAAAGCAGCCATTTCTCCAAGGTGAACTGATCTCTGTTGCCTGGATATCAATTGTAACCCCAGGAGATCTCCAGCCTCCACCTGTAGGATGGCACCCCAAAGGGTATATAGCAGTGGTTCCCAAACGTTTTGGGCCACCACCCCCTTAGTTCCATAAACTCAACCCCAGCACCCCCTACCCTATCCAACAACACAGTTGAAGGGGCCTACCTCTAGAACCCCCTTCTGCCCCCTTGCCTCTTAGTGCCCCCCTAGATAATACCACCACGCCCCAGGGGGTGGTACTGCCCACTTTGGGAACCACTGGTATATAGGGTATATCTCAGATGAGAAAAAAAAAAGCAATCTCTAAATGAGACCCAGAAAATATGCCAAATTAAACTCTTGGTAACTGTGGGCAAAGAAAGGACATTCTGGCCCAAGTTGACCCCATCTACTATTATAAGCCATATCACCGACATAGGCTGTATCAATCTGAATGGCCCATCCATAATAATTAGAGCAAAAGCGAATACAGACATATTATAAGAGCCTTTAGACATACAACAAGAGGACATTCTCTAAGTTTTTATTTTTTTAACTGCTGGAAAAAATAAACTGTTCCTTTTGATAAAGAGAAGTCTCCAGTTTTAAAGAGGTTTCTCTTAGACTTGACAACTTGCTATCCTTTAGAACTACCTTTTGCAAATACACCCACCCATCCATTTTTTTTTTTTAAATGGTGTCATTTCCAGGGGGGTAGAATTCACTGAAAAACAGCCTCAGGGCCTAGGTTGGTAGGAATAGCTGGCACAAGTGAAAAGGGGGTGTCTTTAAAGAAGCATATAAATAATTAGCAATGTATTTCATATAGGCCTTTTCTCTATCAGGCTTGGAATTTTGACTCAAGACATGAAGGCATTGAGCGAGGACTTCCAGGTTTATGCTTACTCTAATACAGGCACGATGTTCAAACCTAAAAACAGTGCAGAGTGTTAGATGTTGTTTCAGGCAACTCCACTGTTCTTCTGCTAGAATCCTTTTGCTCCTGGCATGTTTCTCTTAGATGTCAGCATAACTGCATGATGCATGAGGCTCTCCTTTTTACAGCCTAGTTTCTTTTCCAAGTGTACACCATTTACTGTACAGAAATGAAATTACAATATCTCTTTTGCTAGAGTCACTTTTTGTGATGAGTAAACACAAGAGGCAAAAGCTGTAGTCACAGGAAAAAATATATATATTGACTTAAATTTTTGCAAGTGTGAGTGCATCATGTTCCTCTGAGGACATTTACTGATCTAAGGTATAACTCTCTGAAGGTGAAGCCATAGCAAGAAAGCTCCAAACAGAATCATCTGTGTTTACTGCAGCATTTTTAAAGATCTCACTGGTGCTAAATTATGTACAGTCCTGGGCTTGGGCAAATCTGTAATATATATTAACGGCTGCAGTTTAATGTTGGATCTTGGGTTTGTTCGGCTTCAGTTTGCACCAAACCATTATTGGAGGAGTCCCTCACAAGATAAACACAACCTGTGAATTACCCAAGGAACCATTGTTCGTCTGTGAGTGGATACTGCACCCATCATGGACTGGATTAAACTAATTGCTGCCACTGTGTCAGGGTTGGGCCTGATGAGTACTCTTCAGAAAATGAGGAGGTCATGGTGACTAACCCTGTAGAGGTCAAGATTTCAGAAAATCCAGCAATTCCTGGGCTACTGGACACCCAGGACTCAGATAGGCCACCTGCTGGGACCATGGCATCAGAAACCCAAAAGGTTCCAGAACAGGATCCAGACATGGAGGCCACACAAGAACCATCAGTGAAACTCACCCTTTGCTAGAGGTCCCACAGGCATCCCCAGAGTCCCTGGAGCAGAGGAGAAGGAGAGCCTGGGTAGAGGTTCAGATCCAGTGATAGAGTGCCCAGCTGGCTGCCTGGGATCTCTACTCCACCCATGAGGCTTGCGATGACTAAGGTCCATACATAATGAGGTGTTGCAGGATGCTGGACTAAGCCCAGATGTAGGTGCATGCAGGATCCTGGCCTTGGCAGCAGCTGTATACCCTCACCTCCATAAATAGGATCAATCCTGCCTGGGCAATTGGTGAAATCAACAGCTCTACTAGAGTTTGCTAGTGTCAGCGAGGGCATGCAATCGGACCCGGGATAGCGAGGTGACTTTCGTTTCATCTCTCCTTCCCATGGGAAGGAAGAGGCAACAGCCAAAAGGCTCGAGAGATCTCCACTTCAAAGTGACTTCCTGATTGTAATCCTGCTCTGATCTTAAGGTGTGAATTCTCTCTCTTGGTATTGGGGAACCGCTGATGTTTTGCATTTCAAAGATGTTACTTGTAAACATGCTAGCGTGTGTACTCTATAAGAATACCCTCCAAATGATTTGGCGCCATTGTAACGTTGTGTTTCATAGATTACTGTACCCTTCCTTTCAAATAAATTCTACTTTAACTCTCTGCTAACGTCTGGAGTAAAGTTGATGATTCCTGAGAGGCAACGGAGTCCTAGAATCTGACAGTACGTTACAATCCCA
Source organism: Euleptes europaea (assembly GCF_029931775.1). Classification (NCBI taxonomy): domain Eukaryota; kingdom Metazoa; phylum Chordata; class Lepidosauria; order Squamata; family Sphaerodactylidae; genus Euleptes; species Euleptes europaea. The sequence goes on along the minus strand of NC_079320.1, from coordinate 42,508,583 downwards.
ACCTTTTTTGTTTTCGGGTCAGAAGTAGTATTAGGATGTCTGTACCACCCTCGGGGCCGCTCAACGCGGGAGAGGAAAGTCGGCAGACTCCCGCTGATATTGAGGTTGGCCAAGGAGAAGCGACCCCGGAGCAGCGCCCACCCGGGCCTACCGATGTCCCTGGGAGGCTGACGTGGACCCCCCGACTCTCGGGGGCCGGGCAGCGGCAGAGAGCAGCGTCAGAACCAGGAGGCGACTTCTACCGGGGACCGCTGGCCGCTTGGTATGGAGAGGGGGAAGGGTGGAAGGACCCCACGCTCGCTCACACCCCTACCCTCACGGCAGAAGCGGCCACTCTGATACGCGGACAGAATCAGATGCTCGTTCTGCAGAATCGGGACCTGCAAACTCAGCTAGACACCTTGCAGCGGGATCTCGCAGCTGTTCTAGGGGCAGTGAGGGGGCTTGGACAGCCTGTGCAACCACCCCAAACGGATTCGCGGCCGACTACAGGACCGCTCGTTGTTGGGGAGGCTCCCACGCCCAGACGCCCTACGGCCAGAGACCTGAAGGTATCTTTCGACGGATCCAGCTCACAGTTGCCTCACTTCTTACTCCAAATTTCCGGCTTCATGAAGGACCAGGGGGAGACCTTTGCCTCGGAAGAGGCTCGGGTCAGGTATGTGATCAGCCTGCTGGAGAAGGAAGCGGTGGAGTGGGCAGTGACGGCGGCAGAGACTATGCCTAGGGTTTTGGCATCCCTGGATGAGTTCTTGTCCGCTCTGCGACGCAGGTTCGAAGACCCCCACCGGGGGGAAAAGGCAAAGGTTGCCCTGCGTCGTTTGAAGCAGGGAACCCGCTCAGTAAGTGAGTATGCACAAGACTTTTTATCTTTGTCGTGCAAGATACGGGAGTGGAGCGAGGCCACAAAGGTCCAGCATTTCCGCGAAGGGTTGCGGTGGGAAGTGCTGGATGGCTGTTTGACTTTGGGAGATCCAGAATCGGTGGAGGAGTGGATAAGTTTGGCAGCTCTGGTAGAGAATCGCAAACTTACCCTCCAGTTCTCCAGGGATCGTCCTTCGAAGACAATCCCTATCCCGCCCGCGAGAGGGGACAACGCAGTAGGCCCCCGGCGAGAGGGAAGACATCGAGGAGTCTACAGTCTCGACAGGGCGCGTCGGTTCAGGGAGGGAGCTTGCCTTCAGTGTGGGAAGATGGGCCATTTTGCAGCAAAATGTACCAACACGCCGTCAGAAGGGACGAGCAACAGGGCGACACAAGAGCGGGAGGCGACACCACCTCGGAATCTGGAGCACAGGAGAGCGGAGGGGATGAACGGTCGCCGTGGGGCGGCGGCCCTGCAAGCTGAAACCTCATCGGATCTCCACAATCGTTGTACCCGAGATAGTTTCCGAAGCCCCTCACCGGCAAAAAACGAGGACGGCCTTCTGTGAGGGAACCGGCACAGAGGGCACCCGCGGAAGAAACCAAACCGGCTCCATGTAGGGTGAGTGATCAGGGAGAGACATTACTGATACCTGTGGTGTTACGAAACCCCCAAGGGGGGGAACCTGTGGCTGTTGTGGCTATAGTGGATTCCGGGTGCTCCCGGACCCTAATTGATCAGGCGGTGGTAGAGCGTCTGAAAATTGGGACTCGAGAACTGGACCAGTCCCTACACTTCCATCAAATGGATGGGAGTGACCTGCGGGGGGGGCCGGTTCATTTGCGCACTCGCAAGATGTGGTTGGGGGTGGGAAATCACTGGGAACAAATCCACTTCACGGTAGTTCCTAAAATTTCCTACCCGGTGGTGCTCGGCATCAATTGGTTGGTGGGGCATAACCCGAGCATTGATTGGGAACAAAGGCAGGTGGTATTTGGAGCTCCCCAGTGCGAGAGACACAGCCGGGATGATTTACCTGGAGGGGAAGGGGGAGACGCCGCTGCTTTGGAGACGCCCACGTTACCCCCAGAGTATAGTGACTTTTCCGATGTATTTGAAGGGACGGATTGTGATTTATTGCCTCCTCATCGCACAACGGACTGTGCCATCGAACTGATTAAGGATGTGAAACCGTCCAAGGCTCGAGTTTATGCCATGAGTCCTCACGAGAAAACAGTGCTGCGAGAATTTCTGGACAAGAACTTGAAGCGGGGTTTCATACGGCCGTCCAAGGCTGCATTTTCTTCTCCCTGCTTCTTTGTGAAGAAGAAAGGTACATCTGATCTCAGACTGTGTGTAGACTACAGGGGGCTTAACGCGATTACTGAAACTAATGCCTACCCCCTTCCCTTAATCCCGGATCTCCTGAGTGCGTTACAGGAGGGTTGTGTTTTTTCGAAAATTGACCTGGCGGAAGCCTACTACAGGGTCCGGATCAAGGAGGGGGATGAAGCTAAAACAGCCTTTTCTTGTTGCTATGGTTTGTTTGAATTTTTAGTCATGCCATTCGGTCTGTCTGGGGGGCCCTCGTGCTTCATGCAATTAATTAATGAGATCCTACACGACCTCCTATTTAAAGGTGTAATAGTATTTCTCGACGATTTATTAATTTACTCCAAGGATCCCGCAGAGCACAGAGAGTTGGTGCGGGAGGTGTTGAGTCGTCTAAGGGACAATCATTTGTATGCTAAGTTATCAAAATGTGCATTCAACCAAGACCAATTGTCGTTTTTGGGTTATGTGATATCTCCCCAAGGGTTAAGCATGGATCCGGAAAAGGTGCAGGCAGTGTTAGGATGGGAACCTCCCAGAACTCGCAAACAAGTTCAGCAGTTTCTGGGGTTTGCGAACTTTTATAGAAATTTTATTCAGGATTTCGCTCAAATAGCCTTGCCTATTACTGATTTGCTTAAAACCAAGGGGAAGGGGCAAGAGGCCACCTTTGCACAATACCAGGTACCTTGGACTGCCAGGTGTCAGGCGGCTTTCGAAATTCTTAAGGAGCGCTTTACCTCTGAACCCATTCTGGCGCACCCAGATTGCTCCAGGCCATTCACCTTACAGGTAGATGCCTCTGACAAGGCGATGGGAGGCGCGCTCCTTCAGAGGGATGATCAAGGGAGACTTAGACCCTGCGCATATTTTTCTAAGAAGTTCTCTGGCCCTGAACTCAATTGGCCAATTGGGGAAAAAGAGGCAATGGCGATTAAACATGCACTCACGGTTTGGCGACAGTTCCTGGAGGGGGCTGCCGAGCCCTTTGTGGTATGTACTGATCACCGCAACCTCGAATCTATTTTGGGTCAGCGGAAGCTGTCAGCCAAACAAGTGCGTTGGTCTACCTTTTTCTCTAAGTTTAATTTTACCATCAAACACATGCCTGGGAAAGAAAACTGCTTAGCAGACGGACTGTCTCGCATGCCGCAATATGAGTGTCAGGTTGAGCGGCCGGTGGGTTCTCTTTTCACACGGGAACACCTGGGTTTGACTCCAGAGGGGAATAGTGCAGGAGTTCTGACCAGAGCGCAAAGCCGTGCGGCGGCACAGGACTCGAGTTCGAGTTCCCCTCGTGAAGTGGTCGCTCCCACCTCCTCATCCCCAGCAGTCCCCGGAGAACTCTCAACCACTACCGCTGGGGAGGGGGGGGGAATCTCCCAAATAGAGCGAAGGGACCAGGCTGAAGGGCCGGTACCCACCCCCTTGCCGGGGTCGGATGTTGCCATTCCCCGCCTCTGGGCAGTTCCAGAAAGCCTCCCGGAGGTAGTCAAGAAAAGGTGGGGGGAGGCTCTTCAACGGGAGCGGGAGGAAGAATCTATCCCGTCCCAGATGACGGACAAAAACGGTATCTGTAAGAACAAACATTACGTGCCCAGGGAACTGAGGCGGGAGATATTGGAACGGAGCCACAGTTCAACAATAGGGGGACATTTTGGGTTTGCTAAATCCTTACACCTAATAAGAAGACAGTTTTGGTGGCCTGGGATGCGCCAAGACATCGAAGTATTTATCAAATCCTGCCCTGTGTGCGCAACTAGTAAACGTTTGATGGGAAAACCCCCGGGATTATTAAAGCCCCTAGAAACTCCCGAGGCACCCTGGCGAGTGATTGGGATGGATTTCATAACAGACCTCCCATCCAGTCAGGGGAAGACTGTCCTGTGGGTAATCACGGATCTTTTCTCTAAGCAAGTTCATCTCGTACCGTGTGAAGGGATGCCATCTGCACATAAACTGGCTCGCTTGTTTGTGCACTGCATATTCAAATTGCACGGATTTCCACGGAAGGTCCTGAGTGACAGGGGCTCCGTGTTTGTGTCCAAGTTCTGGAAAGCGTTTTTAGGAATTGTAGGTGTGCAGTTGGGTTTGTCATCTGCCTATCACCCCCAGACGGATGGGCAGACCGAAAGGGTTAATGCGGTGATGGAATGTTATTTGCGTTGTTTTGTTAATTATCACCAAGACAATTGGGTTGATCTGCTGCCACTGGCAGAATATGCCTACAATAACTCGGTGCACTCTGCAACCGGGGTGAGCCCATTCAAAGCAGTTTATGGAATGGATTTTGGACCATTAGGGGCTGTACCCACCCCGCCAGAAGGCGATCCCCCCGAGGTGTCTAAATGGGCTCACACAGTGAGGAACACTTGGCCCTGGCTTGTAAAAAACCTGGAACAGGCTAAAGATAGGTACAAACTACAAGCAGACAAACACAGAACACCTCAGTGGGAATTGAGGGTCGGAGAAAAGGTGTATCTTTCCACTAAGAACCTCAGGTCTTTACGCCCGTGTAAAAAATTGAGCCAACGGTTTGTGGGCCCATTTTCTATCTCCAGAGTTATCAATGAGGTTACGGTAGAGCTGGAGCTACCCAAATCCTTACAAGGGGTGCACCCGGTGTTTCACGTGAGTCTACTAAAACCCTTTCTACAAGCACCAGAATGGCACCCCGAACCCGAAGCGGCAACTCCCATCATGGTACAGGGCGAACGGCACTTTGAAATCTCCAGGGTGCTCGATTCTCGGAGGCGCAGGGGCCGACTGGAATATCTTGTGCGTTGGAAACATTTAAATTCCAGTCACGATGAGTGGGTGTCCGCTGTTCACGTACAGGCTCCAACCCTTGTAGCGGATTTCCATCGCCATTACCCGGACAAACCAGGAAATCTGGAGGGGGGGCCTTTGGGGAGGCGGAGTGTCAGCGAGGGCATGCAATCGGACCCGGGATAGCGAGGTGACTTTCGTTTCATCTCTCCTTCCCATGGGAAGGAAGAGGCAACAGCCAAAAGGCTCGAGAGATCTCCACTTCAAAGTGACTTCCTGATTGTAATCCTGCTCTGATCTTAAGGTGTGAATTCTCTCTCTTGGTATTGGGGAACCGCTGATGTTTTGCATTTCAAAGATGTTACTTGTAAACATGCTAGCGTGTGTACTCTATAAGAATACCCTCCAAATGATTTGGCGCCATTGTAACATTGTGTTTCATAGATTACTGTACCCTTCCTTTCAAATAAATTCTACTTTAACTCTCTGCTAACGTCTGGAGTAAAGTTGATGATTCCTGAGAGGCAACGGAGTCCTAGAATCTGACAGCTAGTTCCTGCTGGCCTGTGCTGGAAGAACCAACCTGCTGAGAGAACCATCAGGACACACTGAACATACACTAGCACAAATGTTTAGGACGGGTAGTTATTAATAGATGTAATTCACGAATATCCAGTATTTCTTGACTAACTGCTATAATTTTGAGAGCAATCCTATGCAGGTCTGCTCAGAATCTTACTTAGGTCTGTTCAGTGGGACTTTCTCCGAGGAAAATGTCCTTAGGACTGCACTTTAGCATGTACAATTTATAATCAAAACTGCAGGAAATGTTAAATGTTGCTAATTAATAACAGAAACAGATTCAGACAGAAAACCATAACATTAAAAATAGAAAAGAATTCTAGTTATTTTAAATATTTTGATATTTGATTACGTTAAACACACACACACATAAATAGAAAAAAGAACTGCATCCATAAAACACCTGCCCTTATTCCCCAAGAGGAAACCTAATTTATTTGAGTTTGTCAATAATATTGACCATACTTAAATAGTGGAAAAAAATCAATTTTCCTCTATGCAATAGGTACAGTTTACAGTCTAATAAGTAAAGGGGGAAAGTGTTCATCCAGACTAATTTGGCAAAGAAACAACATTTAAAAATGTTTCCAGACCTTTTATACCTAGCAGTGGAGGAACTTGTACACTCATGGAAGCAATCTAAACTAAAAGGCCTGAAAGAGAACAAGAAGGGATGTCAAAACAAAATATGGATTTAAATCCCCATGGTGAGAAAGTATGGCCACTTTCCCTTTATGGGCTTCTTCCTCCAGGGAACACTGTCACTCTTGTGACACAAATCCTAATATTTGATGAGAAGTAGCAGCCAGACACTCAGCCATTGCCCCCAGACCCAGTCTCCGGTACCCCCCACCCCAGGGAACAATGATGGTCTCAGAGCTTCTGGGGCTAGAAGGCAGGCAAACTGGCTTTGTGACTCTGCCACAATTCTGTGCTCTGTTACTCTTACTCCAGTTCTATGGAACGCTTACTGAAATCCTAATAAAGAATACAGATACAGCTGAATCTTGATAACAGGCTCAAAACACTCCTGTGGGCAGCCTCTGCCATGTTGCTCCTGAAAGGCGCCACTGGGAGCTGTCCTGATGGCAACTACTGAAGGAAAAGAGGAACGTGAACTTTTTTGGTAAACCACTTGGCAATTGTCCCCCCACCCCAAGAAAGACCAGGTAGAAATGCAATAAATAAAATTGGGAAGAAGTTATATATCCGTGTTGGCGAACCTATGGCACGGGTGCCACTTCCGGCACGCGTAGCCCTTTCTGCCGGCACTCACGGTTCCTCCAAGCCGCTGGCCTTTCCGGCTCTGCCCCACCCCGGATGGGGGAGGCTGTAGCCCAGGGGTGGGGAACCTCCGACATCATTGGCGGTGGCCCCCGGACTCTCCCACAGAAGCTGCCGCCATTGCTGCCGCTGCAGCGTGCGCGGCCAGCCAGGCGGGTGGGAGAGCGGGGAACAGAAGCCGAGCGCCCACACTCGGCATGGCTGGCGGCTTCTCCGGCGCCCTCTGGGCCTGTGCGGGCGGAGGGGCATGGCTGGTCGGTGGGTGCGAAGGAGGCGCCCTCTGCCCCACCCTGCTCGCCTCTCACAAGCCTGCCGCCGCGCCCCACCGAGTGGCAAATCCAAGGCAAAACCTCCCATGCATAAATGGCCTCTTTCTTTTTCTGTCTCCCTCTGTCCTTTTCTTTCTCTCCCTTGCTCCATTTCTTTCTCCCTTTCTCTCTCTTTTTCTTTCTTTCTTTCTCTCCCTCCCTTCCTTCCCTTTCCCCCTCCCTTCCCTTCTTTCCTTCCTTCCTTCTTTCCCTCCAGCGGCTTCTCCAGCACCCTCTGGGTCTGTGCGGGCGGAGGGGCGTGCAGTCCTATTCCACCTTTGAAGTGCCCACAAGCTATCCTCCAAACACCTTTCCATTTGTCTTGATATGTAGAGAGAAAACACTAAGGAACTAGTTGCCAATCTCCAGGTACTAGCTGGAGATCTGCTATTACAGGTGATCTCCAACCAATAGAGATCAGTTCCCCTGGAAAAAATTGCCACTTTGGCAATTGGACTCTATGGCACTGAAGTCCTTCCCCAAACCCTGCCCTCCTCAGGCGCCACCCCAAAAACCTCCCACTCATGGCGAAGAGGAACTTGGCAACCCTAGCCTCTCCCTCTGGGCCCCCTCTGGGGGTGGTATTCAGGTTAAATTGCCGCATTGGCACTCAGCAATAAATAAGTGGGTTTTTGGTTGCAGTTTGGGCACTCGGTCTCTAAAAGGTTCGCCATCACTGTTATATATCCATTGTCAACTATACAAGGGTAGCAAAGCTAGTCCTGATTTCCACTTTGTCAGCAGGCAAACCGTTCTAGGTTATGGTTTAATCTCAACGATTTACCAAGTCATTCTCATCTGACAATTGCCATTTGCAAAGCAGCCACCAGATGTGTGACTTCAGCAAAGCTTTCACAGTATTTAGAAATATATTTCAGAATAAGATATGAAAACGAATCATTTATTTCGAAAGTGTACAGTACTAAATTACCTCAGAGTGAGAGGGGAAGTGAGTGAGAGATATTCCCAAACATGTGCTGCTACAACAGGTGATTGTGAATCAGGGGGTGGCTGTGGCTTGATGGTTATTTGCTTTGCATGCAGAAGGTCACAGGTTCAAAACCTCTGCCTGAGACCCTGGAGAGCTGCTGCCAGTCTGAGTAGACAATACTGACCCTGATGGACCGATGATCTGATTCAGTATAAGGCAGCTTCATGTGTGTTCATGGGGAAGATCATAGTCACAGCTGTACCCAGTGACTGGTACAAATGTCAAAAACCCTCAAAGGCATGTCGCTTGGAGATCAGACCAGGGAATCATTGCTCCCAGTGCAGCTGATCTTTATAAACAAGTGTTCTGGAAAGCCAGGGGACACCAAGTGGTTGATTACCATCTTTACAAAACCTCGGAGTTACTTATTTCCTGCAGGGAACCCTTCCCAGCTGGCTAGTTTTATCCCACATGGACAATCAGTGGTATCAGTGTTGTGAATTCTGCAGTGCCACTGTGGTATCTGAAGCAAAAGGTCATTTAGAGCAGTTTCTCTCACGAATCCCATGACTGTACTGCAATGACAGGATTTTTCTTTTGGGTGAGGATTGTAATACTCCAAGAACCTCAGGTCTTTGCCTTGTTTTTTGTTTTCCCTTTTTTTAAAAGAGTAACATGTGGACAATACCTGGTGAACGATCATGCTTGGTCGTATGTGTGAGTGTGCCTACGCAGGATTTTCATTGGTCAATCCATGCCCTGTGCAGTTTGTTTTTAAGACCTCCTTCATAATTAGAATGCTTTGCAAAAACATCTCAAATACATGCAGCTATTTTGAACAACATGCAAGTTAATGGATTCAGCAGTTCTTGGCACAGTAATAGATTCCCCCCCCACCCAGCACTGCAACAGATATTTATATTTATTTAATCAAACCACACAGACCAAGATCCAAAGGGCTACCAAAGGCCTGCTTTAACTACATGGGAGTTTTGTTTGGATTTTAAACTTTTGTCTAACGAATACCAGACTGCTACACTATATCACAAACTGTCTTTGAAAATCCCTGCAATTTCAAAAGCTGCTTGCTATGTAGCATGAGGAGTACTCTTCAAGAAACTCAAAGCCAAAGCCCTCTGGACACATCGTACTGTGTCCACTGGATCCTAGCCAGAGAGTTCAGCAGTATACATTCAAGAAAATAGCGGCCTGAGTAGAAATTAGGCAAGGCCCTTTAACTTCAAGTGCCACTTGGTTCTCACAGATCCCCTCATTTTAGCACTTTTCATAAGAAGGTTTCCATTTCCAACTGTGCCATCCTAAGCAGAAATATATCCTTCTAAGTCCATTAAAGTCAATGGATTTAGAAATCTGTGCTTAGGATGGGACTATACATTATATAAACGACTAGAACTAATTTCCAGCAGGATATTCTTGATACCATAATGAAACATCTCAGAAACTTGGGTAAAAGTGGAATGATGAAAATAGAAGTGTTATGATTTCCAATTGACTTGCTTTACTATCTAACATGAAGAACCAAAGTAAAATTACTTAGAAGGAAATATGTCATAAGAGAAGAAAGCTGGTGTCATCCAAAGATCTTTCTGATAAAAATGGTATGTCCTTTATAAAAATTACCCCAAGTTCAACAGCACAAACAAGATGCTCGTGTCCACATTAGGTCCGGATGTTTTCAAAGGAGCCAAAAATCTTCATTTCTATAGAACTGAAAGTATATTTATTGCAGCGGCAACTTTACAAGCCATCAGCACAATCAATTAAATTAATCCCATGAAATAAAAACTTGAAATAAAGATGATATCTGAAATCATTTTTATTCATGATTAGAGACCATGCAGATTCATTCGACAAGCCTTAAAAACCTTATGGGTGATGTTGAAAACTTCAATGTACACGTACTGATTCAATTTGAGGGGGGGAAATGACTTGATAGGATGGTTTCTGTGGAGACATCACTAGAACAGCAAACCCCCAAGCAATACAAAGGCAACCAGAGTATTGTATGCTCATTACCTGAATTTTCAAATGCTTAACAACTGTGAGCAGTATGAATATGCAAAGCTTACAGGAACTGAACCAACATCTTTCTTTTTTTTCCAGCCTTTTCCGCTTCTGAAGTAAAATGTCACCAGGTCAAATTCCAACTTTCAATATTTGCATGTGGTTTAATCTAAATCAGGGGAGATGAAACTACAGACTGAGAATAGAGCCCTTCCTCAGGCTGGCTTTGGATATTACCCTTACCTATGATGTATCAGCGTAACGTTTGAACATTCAGACAATACAATACAGTGATCCAGCCTTTCCCCCTCCCTTCTGTATTCATGGCTGCAGGCACAAAAGTTACTTGTCTAGCTATCTTTTTAAATTCAACTAGACATCTTCAGCAAATATTTGGTTTGTTAGTTAAACAGACAGGTGAAATTCAGTTCCCAGACATGGGGAGGCTCAAACTATAGATTCTGGCAGCTGGACCAAGGGTCCTCATTCTCTGCCATCCCATAGAACTGTACTTTAAAAAGGGAACTGGTAGCCTGCTGTTGGCTGGACTTGGGCACCATTGATGCAGTTGACCAAAGGAGCTACTGCACATGATGGACTCAGCTGTTATCAAGGGGCACAAAGGTTTCACCTGTCTCTATCATTAAACTCTGACCTACCTTTTCAATGGCCATTTATGCACGGCTGTTTCCTCTTGGTTACCCCTGCCAACTGCTTCGGGGCTTTGTTTTGATTATGAATGCATTTTCTGACTGTCAGAGGTTGCCTTGCTCTCCCCACGTGATTCTGCATGTTTTCCCTGCGTTTTCTGGATACTGGCTAAACATAAATCCAGAAAATGCGGGCGAAACATGAGGAAACATGAGGGGAGAGAGAGGCAATCTCTGACGGTTGGAAAATGCAAGCATAATCAAAGCTAAGTCCCAAAGTACTTGGCGGGGTGACTGCGAGGAAACAGCCATGCATAAATGGCCAATGTGAGCCAAATGCCTTTTAAATAAACCAAGATGCTCTTAGACTGCTATACATGATCACTAGTCTACCTTCTTCTTTATCTGCTTCGTCATCTGGCTGCCCTATTTCATCAATCCCATTTTTGCTGTGTCTTCAGACTACCAGCCTCTGATACCATTTCTATCCCTTTTAACTCCCTCAGTCCACAGTCTCTCATACTTTCTTGCTAAATGCTGTTGTTGAAGATCTTATTGCTAAAATTTTTAGCTCTAAGAACTTAAAAGAGTTTTTGTATGATATCATAACCACTGAAGTGATAGCCAAGTGGTAATTTATAACATAAGCCCCTTTGTTTCTGGTCCTTTAAGAACATGTTTAAGGAAGTACTGTCCTATAAATCCGATAGTCAACTAAGTGGACATGTTCTTAGTCCTTCTGTAATGAGAATACACAGGATGCATCCCTAGTTTTTGTATGTTCCAGTTTGTGCCTTTCCTTATGCCTGCAAAATAATGCCAATCAACTCAAATTCACAACTATATTCATTTTCATAAATGAAAATGTAAAACATACTTATTAGCTCCATTCCTTATATTGCTCTTTGCCCTTGAGAGAAAATAGTAGTGCCCTAGCTGCAAACTGATAGATGCCCTTTGGTATAATTTGTACAGTTATGGAATTCAGCTTTCCTTGGCACAGAATGTGGGTTACTTCATCTGGGAAAAATCAAGATGTTTCCACCACCTAGCCCCTACCTATGGGTTTGGTTGAGGACTGCCATTGCACCTGAATTGTAATGAACTGCCACACTGGTTATTTTCACATGTAAATCTTGCCATGCTGATCTATGCAACTGTAACCTCAAGACCTGGTTATTGCAACATGCTTCATGGGAGGGCTGGGGACCTTTAAAGTCAGGTTAGACCAAATGCAGCAACCCATTTTCTGAGTGGAACGAATCCCTCTAGCTTTATTAATCTGTATTAGCACACCTGTATTGCCTACCAGTGTATTTAGGTGCTGGTTTTAAAGCCCTCTATGGGCCAAGACCCACATATCCAAAGGAATGCCTCCCTATATGAGCCCAACTCCTGTCTTCTTAGCTGATTATCTGTTTCCTGACACAGGGAGGTTAGATCAGAAGCAGTCATTTCTGGGGGAATTTTCAGTAGTGGTTCCATGTCTGGATTGCCAAGTGAGGTAAGATCTGCCACTTTCCTGCTCTCTTTTGGAAGAGCTGGTAAGATAGTGTTATTCCAGAGGGATGTTTTTAAAATAGCTTTTCTTTCTTCTTTTTATAGATTTTCTGTTGGTTATCCGGGTTGCCAGCTTTCAGGTGGGGCCTGAAAATCACCAGGCAATAGAGGTCAGTTCCCCTGAAGAAAATGCTATTTTGGAAGGTGGACTTGGTGACATTATACCCTGCCAAGAGCCTGCCCTCCCAAAGCTTCACCTTCCAAATCTCCAGGAGCTTCCCAACCTGGAGTTGGCAGCCCTATTGATTATGCATATATTGAATGTTGTGAATTTTGGAAAGATAGCGGATTATGGTTATGGATTGTAACTGGTATTGTGATTGTTTTTTATTAGTAGATTTTATGCTGTTTTATGTATGCTTGTATTTTTTTTTATTTATACCACCTTGAGCCTGAAGACACAGGTGGTCTATACATAATTTTAGCAAACAACTTGCATTCCATTTTTAAATGGCCTACAGCTTAGGTTGTCGAGGCTACATTTAAAATGAGCAGAGCAAACAGATCAAGACAATTCAAAATGGGAGCAGAGTCAGTCTGATAAATAGTAACATAGAAGGGAATTGTTTGTAGCTATCATTGCAAATTCTCCTCCACAGGATACCTCAGTGACTTCTCCTTGACAAGTGTTACGTAAATCTGAATTTTTAAAGAGGTCCTGTTATTACAAAAGGTTCATGATTTAATCAAAACAGAACAGGATTTTGTTTATTATCATTGTTAACAATTCTGAGAAAAGAGGATTTGTGAACATAAAAAGTAGCTCATAGCTCAAGGCACTGTTATATATAACTTGCACAAAATATGAGGCTTAAGAGTTGCTTCAATAAATTGGTATTTTTCATTTTTGCATAAAGTTATCCACAGTCTCTTTTTTGGTGTGCTGATCTGAAAATTAAAAATGCAGGCCAGTCGTCAGGAAAATTTTACTTACTGTTTTAATAAACTTTTGTTTATGCCTAGAGGTGCTGTTAAATTACCAACCAGACATTAATATACAGTACCCAAGGGATCCTGTATATAAATGTGATTATTGCTCTGTGATTCGCATGGAGCTTGCAATGCACATGGATATCTGCTGGACACAAAAGAGAATGTAAATCTCTATCCCCTAATGCAGTATAATACCAAGTGCACCATTCCTTGCAATTGTGAAGTTGATGGTTAAGTGCCTATCAGCACAACAGTAACATTGGGGCCACACACAAATACACATGAAGCTGCCTTCTACTGAATCAGACACTTGGTCCATCCAAGTCGGTATTGTCTACTCAGACCGGCAGCGGCTCTCCAGAGGTCTTTCACATCACCTACTTGCCTAGTCCCTTTAACTGGAGAGACCAGGGATTGAACCTGGGACCTTCTGCATGCCAAGCAGATGCTCTACAAACTGAGCCATGCCCCCTCCCGCATGGCCCCTCATAATAAGGTAGCGGTATCTGCATGCTTGAGGGACTCCCCAGAGATGCAGGAAATATTTCTTCCTAAATTGTTAAATTGTGTAGAACCCCAGTTCTTCTCCCTCCCAATTGTCCCATACACCTTTCTTTGCACTGTACCCATCAGGTTCAGGTTTCCATGAGCTCCAAACCTCAGCATCTAGAAGGTGAATATATTATAGCACTGGACTGCTAATATTCAGAACAATACACCTGCTAAGATTCAGGACTCTATCTGCAGAGTCTTGGACTATGTGCAATGGGGTGGGGAAGTATTCCCAAATTGTTCATTCCCCCCCCCCCATTTTCCTTGTTGGCCCCCATCACTATTGTGTTTTTAAACAATATTAACTCCAAAGGTGAAACCAAGTGTTTGCTCAGTACAACCAGACATATTTGCCCGTCCACCCTCAAAGTGAAGGTGAATCTTGAAATAAAGGATATGGTACAAAGAAGAGATGGTACAAAGCCTTTCATTTCCCCCAGCTTTCCTCATGGTGCTACAAAACACTGTGCAATAAGCACCTCACAAAATGTCATTCAAGAATGTGACCAGCTGTGTTCAAATCACATAGTATTGTGTACTCTATCAGTTGTATGAAGGGTGCCTTCCTGATGGCCATAATGATGAAATCTGGATTTAAAAAAAAAGAAAATGAAACCGAACATTCTTTTTGTTACAGCAAGAGTGTGTTATTAGAACTGAGTACAAATTTGGTGCCCAGACCTGGATAGCCCAGGTTAGCCTTATCTCGACAGATCTCAGAAGCTAAGCATGGTCAGTTCTGGATAGTACATGGATGGGAGACCACCAAGGAATATCAGGGTTGCTATGAAGAGGAAGGCCTCTGCCTTGAAAACCCTACTAGGTTCCCATAAGTAAGGTGTGACTTAATGACACTTTACACACAGAAACACAAATTTGGGGCAGCATCCCAGTGTGAAATTATTTTTCTGTTCTGTAATTTGAAGTACTTGTGTTTTGTGTTTTTAAATTCAGATTTATATGTTGCTTATACCCTGACCTGGATAGCCCAGGCTAGCCCTATCTTGACAGATCTCACTTTCTCTCTCTGCCCCCACCCCTCTTTCTGACCTCAACCTAGGGTTGCCAACCTCCAGGCGGTGGCTGGAGATCTCCTGCTATTACAACTGATCTCCAGCCGACAGAGATCAGTTCCTCTGGAGAAAATGGAAGCTTTGGCAATTGAACTCTATGGCATTGAAGTCCCTCCCCTCTCCAAGTCCCATTCTCCTCAGGCTCCACCACCAAAATCTCCAGGTATTTCCCAACCTGGAGCTAGCAACCCTACCTCAACCCCATCACTCTTTCTCTTTCTGCCCCCCATTACCCACCTGGCCTCCCACCTGCTTCCCCCTCTCCACAGCAGCAGTGGTGGCAGCAGTTTTCTCAAAATCACAATGGATCTCCTAACTACAGAGATCAGTTCCCCTTATGGTTGCCAGTGCCATATTGGGAAATTCTGGAGATTTTTTGGTGAAGTTTGAGGAGGGCAGGGTTTGGGGAGGGAAGAGGCCTCAGCATGGTATAATGCCATAGAGTCCACCCTCCAAAGCAGCCATTTGCTCCAGAGGGTGCCCTCCCTCAAAGGCCAAAATAGTCCTGGAAAGGCCCCACTACCTTTTACTGGCAGAACCAATCCTGGAATCTCTGACTGACTAGCAACAGTCACTGAGGAAATCCGTTGCTTAAAGCTACAGGCACTCTTTTTATCATTTTTAGCTTCTTAAACTTCCATATATATATATATATATTTCAGATTTTTCTGCAAACCTGGGGCCCTTTTCAGGTTTGTAGAAAAATCTGCCTTGTCTGCTCACAGCTCGTCACTGGATTTAAATATCAAAAGATTTGCTGACTTCGCTATTAGAATATAAGATATTTCACAGCTGAATATATATGTGTGTGTATGCACACACACAGCTGAACTATATATATATATATATATATAAATATATATATATTTCAGCTGTGTGTGTGTATCTATCTATCTATATATATCTATTTATATAGAGAGTTCATATTATTCTGTGGTGGTGCCATTTAGCCAAAACGTCTGTTTAAATAAATTGCAAGAACTTTCAGACAATCTTTAAGATGACACTTCTGGTTGGGTGAGAGGATTGTGATTCCAGACAGGGTACGCTGAGTTGTTTTCACATGTGTGGAGAACAAAACTGAGGAAAAGCGAACTGAGAAATGGATTCTAGTCCATTTTCTAAACGTGTTAGCTACTTTATTGATTTTGCTTCAACAGATTAACACAGAGACATTCTCCTGGAAGTTCTATGGCCAAATCCAGAAGCAGGAAATTCCAGGAAATGGGGGAAGGGAATCTTTCCTTTTAATTGGTTCTGAAGACTATCCCTGCAGTGTACATTCCATAGTTGCAAAGTCATTTCTAAACCTTCTCAGGCAAAGATCTTCTTTCCCAAGTAACCATGTGTACTCACGTTACATTTACATGCATTTTCAACCATGGGAGTGACTCTCAAGAGAGTGTGTCATTAAAAAGTAATGTGAGAAATGTCCCTCAGTTGGGATTTGCTTTTACATCTGATCTGTTTTGAAGAAAAATTCATCTACACTCCTGTGAGAAAAGCTCAGAAACACTCCCACAGAGGCGCTGCTTCAAAGCTTTCTTTCCTACCAAGGGAACGAGACAGACTTTTCTTTGCTGTACACCATATTAACAGAAATGGAATTTAAAGCTATTTGCAATAGCTATTTTTTTATGGATCAGAATGCAACAGGCTTAAAGAGGAAGGAGTTTACCATTGTTGACCAAAATCACAGAAGCTGCTTGACTTGCAAAACACCACAGTTGACAGAAACAAACATAAACTGAGATCAGACATTAATAGTCACTCAGGCTATTTACCTCCTATTCTGTAAGGATAGTTTAAGCAAAATTTATACTCATGACAATCAGTTATCTTTCTTCTTAGGTTCATTGTTTAAGAGTTTAAGTCTTTAGGATGGTTTCTATGTGGCAAGTACTTATTCAGTGTATTTTTATCCTGCCACTGTCCCCAAGGGTCTCAGGATGATGTACATTGGTTTCCTCTCCTCTATTCGTCCTCCCAACCATCACGTGAAGTAGGCTAGGCTGAGACTAGTCCAAGATCTCCCAGTAGGCTGCACGGGAGAGAGGTGATTTTAACCAAAGTCTCCCTAGCAATCACTATCTGACATTTTGGTTAGATGCACATGTTTGGAATAAGAGTGCCAGTTTTGTGGTTGTATTTTTTTTTTAAAAAAGCATTAAAACGTCTTTACGAAGAAAAGCAAAGTAAAAGTTTCATAACACAGGAGCTTTAAAGAGCCTCTAGATTTAGCCAGTAAGATTTTAAAAATGCTTCCAGTAGACACCCCAAAGGAGATCAACATGCCACATTTTCCTTTACCTTGTCACAATATTTCCTGAGTTAGTGGATGAGTTTTATTTTAAAGAATCTACCTTTTTTTTCTTTTGAAAGCATAATCATAGTGTCTACGACCCTGTTTGTGAATTCAAAATCATCTGCTTGCCTGGCTTTTCTGGATTACATGAACAAAACTTTTCTCATTTGGCATGTACATTGTGGGAAACAGCTTTAAAAATTAGAAACTTCTTCAGGAACCCAAAATTCAAATCTGGGAGGTGGATAGCAAGTATTTGAGGGGAACATCTTATAGACAAACATCTAATGCTTCTTATTTCTATTGAGATAATTCCTTTTGGAACAAGTGTTAACAAGACAGAAGTAACAATAGCCTTTCTACAGATAGTGTCTTATAGTAGAATTTGTACAATCTCCTTAAAGACCGGGGTTTTAAATAATAGGCTTTTAAATGTCTCCATTTAGCCTTTTAGCCAAGGGCAATCAAATTTTTTTGAAATTCTCCAATTGCTTCTGAATATTTTTAGATCTAGATTTCACAATCCATTGCTTGTAGTAGAACTGAAACTTTTAAACA
The DNA here is from genome assembly GCF_029931775.1 of Euleptes europaea. Taxonomy (NCBI): domain Eukaryota; kingdom Metazoa; phylum Chordata; class Lepidosauria; order Squamata; family Sphaerodactylidae; genus Euleptes; species Euleptes europaea. Next base: position 42,490,856 of record NC_079320.1, on the reverse strand, counting down.
TTGCAACCCATATAATCCAGACCAAGGTTATCTCATTTAAGGGAACACATCAACTTCAGGGTGAATTATAAACTGCACCTCGATTTTCTCCATAAGTTTCATTTGACTCACAGTTGCATACATGTGATATAAAGCAATCTTTGTTTAACCATTGTTGATTCTAAGGACTGGCTATTGAACATCAGTGAGTATGGAAATTGCATATATTTCTATCAAAATTCTAGTCTATTTTTTCTTCTCATTCAAACACAGCTTGTTTTTAGATGAAAAACACTCAAGAATCCATCCTCCTGCTTTTGCTTATTGCATAAAGTCCACTTGTAAAGTTGTTCTTTCCTTTTCATAGAATCATAGAGTTGGAAGGGACCACCAGGGTCATCTATTTTTTCTTCTCATTCAAACACAGCTTGTTTTTAGATGAAAAACGCTCAAGAATCCGTCCTCCTGCTTTTGCTTATTGCATAAAGTCCACTTGTAAAGTTGTTCTCTCCTTTTCATAGAATCATAGAGTTGGAAGGGACCACCAGGGTCATCTAGTCCAACCCCCTGCACAATGCAGGAAATTAACAACTACCTCCCCCCCACATTCCCAGTGATCCCAACCCTCCCCCCGCCATGCAGGATCCCACAATCAAAGCACTCCTGACAGATGGCCATCTAGCCTCTGCTTAAAGACCTCCAAAGACGGGGACTCCACCACCCTCCGAGGCAGCACATTCCACCATTGAACAGCCCTCACCGTCAGAAAGTTCTTCCTAATGTTTAGGTGGAATCGCTTTTCTATTAGTTTAAATCCATTACTCTGTGTCCTAGTATCTGGAGCAACAGAGAACAAGCTAGTTCCCTCATCAACATGACATCCCTTCAAATATTTAAACATGGCTATCATGTCTCCCCTCAACCTTCTCTTCTCCAAACTAAACAAACCCAACTCCCTAAGTCTCTCCTCATAAGGCATGGATTCCAGACCTTTGACCATTCTGGTCGCCCTCCTCTGGACGCACTCCAACTTGTCAACATCCTTCTTAAATTGTGGAGCCCAAAACTGATCATTCTTCTCATGATGGCCAAGTGAAGGCTCTTGGCTTTACAACTCCAGGCCTCCTATATTTAGATAAGGAAAAAACCGCTGTGACATCATCACATGGTGACTGAATGGTTATTTTGATGGTTGTTTGTGCATGCTGATCTACTATGGCTGTCTACTATTACATCAATAAAGCCCCAATTCATCTACTATTGTTGCAGCATGGGAACCATTTTCATATAGTTTAATACCATCCTGTATCGATCACCTCCATAGGCAGGAATTGTGGACTGAAAAAGCTGCAGTTACTTTCCAAGCTGGAACCTCATTTCATTAGCTTTGCTAGTTCCTAGGGAAATGAAAGGCATGGGCATGGTCCAAGCAAAGACAATTCCCATATCTCAGTGTTGCACTATACTAAAAATGCCTGTAAAATAGACTATTCAAATTACTCAAGCAGGTGACCCAAATCACACTATAAAGCTACTGTGAAACATAACAGAAGTCCAGACGAAGGGCCTTTTTCACGGTAGATTTTGCTTCTGTTTTGCCACGGACTAAAAAAACACACGATTTAAATGTTTTTTTTCATGGCCGCGATTTATCCCTGTCAATCTCGACGTAGTTTTGGTTTTCCATGGGAACAAAGCACGCTGTATTTGACAACGGATTGGTCTGTCCCTTTTGCAGGAGGCCTCCCCTTCCAACAGGCTCATTGTTTATGCCTGCCCCCAGCTCCGTCCCAACTCCACCCAGCAGATTACCTCGTGCGGTTCACCAGCCCCAGCGCAAAAAACAACCACCAGTCCCTCTGGTCTCCTCCATTTTTCTTCCACCCTCGCTCTGTTCTGCTTTTGGAACAGTCAGATTCCAAATTGGGGGGGGGGGGCAAGGCAGCGCTTTCCTCAAAGCTTCCCTCTATTTTCTATAGGAGTGGAACCCATTGCCCTTTAATGATAGACAGGATGGGGGGGGGCGCAGGAATTGCATCCATGTGCCCAGAGAAGTGTTTAGTTGAAAGTGGGAATGGTGGCGAGGGGGAGGAAAGAAGGCCTCTGGCTTGCGCGCCGGCCATGATCCAGCCACAGTGCATCCAGAGAGAGGAGGGAGATAAGAGCAGGCTGGCCGCCCTCTTCAGAAGAGTGATGGGAGGGAGTTTTGCCTTGGGTTTTCCGCTCTCAGGATGCCCATTTTTCCCATCCGAATTCTCAAAAATCTCCCCTCCCCGCTGGGGTAGAGGGGCCAACAGCCCCTTCCCTTGAACATCCCTCCCTCGGGTCCAGCTGCCCTAGACCGAGCTGCCACCACCACCACTCCCAGCGCATGAGGCGCACATGGCGTGGCCCCGCTGGTCTCCCCCTGGAGCCGTCCGTCCGACGTCCCCCTGGGCTTGGGGGTGTGGGCCCAGCTCCAAGGCCCATCCCGGGCAAGGGGCGGGGAAAGCGTGCCGCCTGCCCGCCCGCCAGCCTCCGGGACGGAGGGAGAGAAGTGCCAGGACTCTAGGCAGGCAGGCAGGCAGCAAAAGGAGCAGTATTCTTGTCCAAGTGCGAAACTCCCTGTCAGGCTTCAGCAAATACACAGCATTTCAGGCAATAGACCTTCAATCCAGGCAGAGCAGCGATTCAAAGATTTATTTCAGAAAGTCAGTGATTTCAGTAAGAGACGCGCAAGGTTGGAATACATGACAGGGGGAGTGTGGATACATTTATAGGGCTGATACAACAGGGTTACAGGAACAAAGAGACAATGTAGTCGTTTCCTGCCGGTAACGACTTAAGTAAAACTGAAACAGAAACAATCATGAACAATCAGTTGAGGAGATGGCCGACCTCTCGGCTTTGTGCGTGGGACCCGATATCAGATCGAAGATTTACACGGACGGGTCCCAATACAATTGTAAATCTCTGGCCGGAGCTCGTGTGCAAAACGGGGGGGGGGGAGGAGTGCACGGAGAACTCCATTTTGTTTGCGGGAAAACCATCTTGTTTGAGGACGGAGCTGTCAGAAGCCCTATCTGACATTCCGCCTCTCCAAAGGCCCCCTCCCCGGGTTCCCAGGCTTGTCGAATGTCAGGCTTCATCAAATACACAGCGTTTCAGGCAATAGACCTTCAATCCAGGCAGAGCAGCGCTTCAAAGATTTATTTCAGAAAGTCAGTGATTTCAGTAAGAGATGCGCAAGGTTGGAATACATGACAGGGGGAGTGTGGATACATTTATAGGGCTGATACAATAGGGTTACAGGAACAAAGAGACAATGTAGTCGTTTCCTGCCGGTAACGACTTAAGTAAAACTGAAACAGAAACAATCATGAACAATCAGTTGAGGAGATGGCCGACCTCTCGGCTTTGTGCGTGGGACCCGATATCAGATCGAAGATTTACACGGGCGGGTCCCAATACAATTGTAAATCTCTGGCCGGAGCTCGTGTGCAAAACGGGGGGGGGGGGAGGAGTGCACGGAGAACTCCATTTTGTTTGCGGGAAAACCATCTTGTTTGAGGACGGAGCTGTCAGAAGCCCTATCTGACATTCCGCCTCTCCAAAGGCCCCCTCCCCGGGTTCCCAGGCTTGTCGAATGTCAGGCTTCAGCAAATACACAGCGTTTCAGGCAATAGACCTTCAATCCAGGCAGAGCAGCGATTCAAAGATTTATTTCAGAAAGTCAGTGATTTCAGTAAGAGATGCGCAAGGTTGGAATACATGACAGGGGGAGTGTGGATACATTTATAGGGCTGATACAATAGGGTTACAGGAACAAAGAGACAATGTAGTCGTTTCCTGCCGGTAACGACTTAAGTAAAACTGAAACAGAAACAATCATGAACAATCAGTGGAGGAGATGGCTGACCTTTCGGCTTTGTGCGTGGGACCCGATATCAGATCGAAGATTTACACGGGCGGGTCCCAATACAATTGTAAATCTCTGGCCGGAGCTCGTGTGCAAAACGGGGGGAGGAAGGAGTGCATGGAGAACTCCATTTTGTTTGCGGGGAAACCATCTTGTTTGAGGATGGAGCTGTCAGAAGCCCTGACACTCCCCCAGCCAATCACCGTTCTTGGGGGAGGAGAAAGGAGACGTCACGGGGAGGGACAGCGGAACCGAAGCAAACATTTTTTCATGGGCATCCGAGCAACAAAACGCGCTTCTACTGGAAAGTACGGCCCAGAAGTGGTTTGGTTTGCCCCTGACATAATGCGGCTTGTATACCTCTATCAGGGAAAGCCGGATCTGTAGTGAATAACCAAAATTTGACTCCGATGCAAATCAGCGTCGAAACAGCAGCAAATCTCCATGAAAAATTCCCCATAGTTTTATAGTGGTGTAAGCGATACTCAAATATCTCGTCAAAGGGTCCAGCCAGCATATAGGAGGGGCATCAGAACTATGTCCATTATCCAGGGAAAAAAGGGTAGCCTTTTCTTCAAAAATACACCTTCCTTAACCAGGTGAGCATAGGTGGGACTGTGGCTCAGCCCAGCTCTTCTTTTCTCTTGTCCCACCTCAGTGGTCTCTGATTCTCTGAGTAATAATTGATGGAGATGATCAATGCGCTACCAATCTTTTCAAGGTCTGTTTTCTATTTTTCATGGAGAGTTGACTGAAACATGCCTATCTCTTCTTCTGGACCTGGCAGCATGTAATTCTACTGTGTACGATAAAGAAAAAAAGCAATTGCGCGGATGTCTGCACCTCTGGAATTATTTCCCTAGTATAAGCAGGAGAGGAACTGTCCGGAAACTGATAAGGAGCAAAGGTACTAAAGCATGTTTGGGAAACCACCTGGGAGACAGCCCATACTCAAATATCCTTGGGGGTATAGAGCAGGTTTCTGATTTAGGGGGAAAGCTGAGCTTTGATGACATCATCAGCTAGTACACCAATCCTCATCTTTCTTTTGCATGCCAAAGTCTGAGATGATGATGGGGACTGGTGCAATGGTTATTATGTGACAAAGGAATTTTTGACCCTCAACAATGCTGCAGGGATAGGTTACAGAAAGATTATTGAGAAAGAACCAAGTGCTTGAGGGAAAGAGAAAAATATAAGGCAGAGGACAGAGGTGAGATTCCCAATGGATGGGGAGAGGGAAGAAGCAGGAGGGAAAGAAAAGAAAGATGAGGCAAAGCTGACTGAGGCTGCTTCCACACACTGATGATTCTCTTTGTAGCTCTTGTTGTTGTTGTAAATGGAGTGTCCATGTGAGAGTTTCCCCTTCATTATCCTTGTCTCGCCCCCCTGTTGCCATTATTCTTCTCCCACACCACAGGACTTTAAAAAAAAAGGTTGTTGCTGTATTGCTATAGCACTAAAACAATCTTTTGCCATAATCCATTTGTTTCTCTAAATTCACAGCTTTTACTTTTAAAAAAGTGAGCCTCTAGTTCTTTTTGTTGTGGGGATATACCTTTCCCCTTATACATCTACAGAGAAAATGGCTAGGGACTTACTTAAAAAAAAGAAAGCTGGGCACAGTAGATCATGTGGCGCTAGTAGATCATGGCAACAGATCGTTATAATGTTATTGTGCTGTAGCAATCAAGCATTTTTTTTTAAGTCCTCTGGTTTAATGGGGGGGATGGTGACTACGGAGGACTGAGGAAAAGAAAAAGGGTGCCAATGTAAGCAGGATGTTCAAAATGCACACCTTCCTGGCCACTCAATGTGCAAAATGGTTGTATCATACCAGTCCGTGATCTTCCGATCACAGCAAAGCAGGTAAAACCCAGAAAGTAAATGATTAGGGGAGCATGCCTATTATACCAGGTGCTGTGGAACACAGGCAGGATGGTGCTGCTGCAGTTGTCTTGTTTGTGGGGTTCCTAGAGGCCCCTGGCTGGCACCTGTGTGAGTAGACTGCTGGACTTGATGGGCCTTGGTATGATCCAGCAGGGCCTTTCTTATGTTCTTAATATTGCATGGATGTCCCCCCTCCCCCATGCCAACTCTGCTCCAGTTTGGACCAGAGCAAAATCTACACATGGATGCAACCTACAGCTCCATTGTTATGGATACATTTCCCTGTACATATCCACTACTTGGGACATTTCACTAATAGAAAGTAGGTTTTTACAAATGTATCATTCTTAAGAAAAGTTCATACTAAATCAATAGAAACATTTTTCCATTGATTAGAAAATCTGAGATTATACTATTAAGTACCTGTGAGAAGTAAAAATGGGTTGTAACCTGTCTCCTGTATATTTTTACATTTCTTTCTCAACCTCTCTATACATAATTAATCTTTCTCTTTATCTTGTTCCTTTTGACTATCTTTGTTCTTTCCTAGTTAAATTATTTACTACCGCCTCTTCTTTTCATTTAAGCTCTCTTTATCTTGCGAGTTGCTTTCTTTTATTCTGAAATCTCTGCTGTCTAAAAGCATAATCAGATGACATTCACTACTGAACAGCTTAAAAATCCCAGTGCATTCGTGAAAATCATTTAACTGTGTATTTATTGATGGCAAGGTATGTCATGCGGATATGAAGCTGAAATACTTCAAAGGAATATGAATTAAAAGGTCAAGGACTTCAGGCTACAATTGCAACAAATTTACACGTTACTTCCATCACCCACAGTAGAATTTCATAAGGCCTGTTAACAAATACAATTTAGCAGATTAAGGGCAATACCAAACAGAACGAAACCCATTTGTCCATCGACTTCAATTGATTTAGATGGGCGTAACTCCTTAGGATTGCACTGTAACCGTTTGTAAACAATTAGTCATTGAAACAACCCATTAAAAACAAGCTATAGAAAGTCTGAGGATAGTGAAAGAAAACAGTGGGGAAAAACGCACGATTGCTTTAGCCTCCTTTATTCCCTGTTTCAGCCAGGATTCAGCCAGGATCGAATGCAGTTCGGCGAAAACACATGCATTCGATCCTGGCTGAAACAGGGAATAAAGGAGGCTAAAGCGACCATGCATTTTTGCCCAGAGGTTTCAATTAATGTAGGGGTTTTTTGTTCTTCTTGAACATATTCCTTGAGGACAACAGCACTCATCACCTTCTGACCTAACAAGTCCCACAAAGCCCGGCGGCAGTGGTTTGTGCCCTGCTAGTGGCTTGACCTGGATATCCCTGGATAGCCCGATCTCGTCAGATCTCAGAAGCTAAGTAGGGACGACCCTGGCAAGTATTTGGATGGGAGACCTCCAAGGAATGCCAGGGTCATGACGCAGAGGTAGGCAGTGGCAAACCACCTCCAAATGTCTCTTGCCTTGAAAACCCTACAGGGTCACCATAAGTCTGATACAACTTGATGGGGGCGGGGGGGGGAGAGGCTGGACAATGCCTCTGTTTTTTGCAGCCCTAGTTAGGAACCAAAAACAGGCTTATCGAGTACAATTGTTGACGAGCTGCATCTGGTTTGCCGTGCAATCTCAGACTCAAAGATTTGTTCTTAGCAAGCAAAATTCATTCAGGCAAAGGCTCTGAAGCAGTTTAGACTTTATTAGGAGCAAAATTAGACAAAGTAAAAAGCTGGCTCCCTCATGGGCATACAAGGCTACTGATGAGGAATCAAGACAAGGGTACATGGTTAAAAATGCAAGGCAGACTTCAAAGATGGAGAAGCAAAGGTACACAGGCCGCCACAAACCATGATAAGCTTTCTCAGGGTAGGCAGACATAACATGGCTATGTAGCTGGGGTGATTGGGGTAAACAGGATAAGCATACCATACTGAGCATAAAATGTAGGACACTGATACTGTACAAAGGCATGAGAACCAGGAGCATGTGACCAGGGCCTTGACTCCGAGCCAAACCCTGGCCTGCTCGGAGCAAGAGCCTGTGAGGAGTGATGTCAAGCTAAGGCCGAGAGGCTGGGCCTGATATGCAAGGTATGCAAGCTCATTTTACGAACTGAATATTTTATAGCAATGCCTCCACTCTGTTAACAAGGAAGTATTGTGGTTAATTCTATAACTTTATTTGTACCTTCAGATTCCTAAAAGGCAGAAGAGGTGACCAAAAACATTAAAAAGCCCTCTTGGTTTGTTCCCAGAACTGTCAGTCAACACACATTGGTAAGTGGGTGAATAATAGCATTGCTGATGCTGTACTTGGATGGAAACAACACACTAAATTCCACACCTTTATTCAAAATACCATGTAGGTTCAGTAGGAGTTGCTTCCTAATAAATAGGGTTGCCAGGTTCCGCCCCGCCCCGGGCTAGAGGCTTTTGGGGTGGAGCTGAGGCAGGGATTGCATGCATATACCCAGAAGTGCCACATCGTAATGGGCCTTTTACTACTCAAACTCCCAGTTTGATGCGGTGCTTCTGGGTGTAAACCAGAAGTGATGCGATCGCATCAGCGCAGCCACACGCACGCAATCCTTGCCTCAGCTCCACCCCAAAGCAGCCATTTTCTCCAGGTGAACTGGTCTCTCTTGGCTGGGGATCCGTTGTAACAGCAGGAGATCTCCAGCTAATATCTGGAGGTTGGCAACCCTAGTAGGAGCCAAGATTTGCGTCATTTGTGATCATAAGGGGGGGGGGGTAGAAGGATTTATGCTATGTAGTGCACAGCTCTGTTCAGATTGTTATAAAAGGGAATGGATGCAGACACCTTCATTAATGACATACTTATATGATACAGCTTTTTGCTTGCCCCAGGGAGCAATCTAAAACAGTAAAGGGGGGGAACAATTGAGGGAGGAGACAGACAAGGGCAGGGATGGGTAGAACTCGGCGATGCAGGTATGTGTATTTAATACATAGATGCAATTGGGAGTAAAGGTTAAGGTGTTAAGCCAAAAACCTTAAAGAAAGCATGGGTATTGAGGGATCTGTAGGAAGAGAAAGAGAGGTGGCACCACACACATGTTCCATACTTTACAATATAGTTTATTACTGGCAATTTATTTAACGCTAAAATAAGTCCACTGACTTTCAGGTAAAGTACGCGAGAGGATCATATATATTTTCCCAAGTCTGGGAAAGAGCTCATTCAGCAAGAACTCATACATAATGAAACAGAATAAATCACAAGAGATTAAGTTGTCTTTCATTAATAATAGGTGTGCCCTTTCCCAAAGGAATGGCAGATGTTTCAAAATACAGTCAGGTCAAGGCTTTCTGAAATGATGTATTATATTTGCTACTAACTGTTTTTATCAAATTACTGAATTAATTACTAATACTACTATTGTCTCTAAATTTAAATAGAATTTAAAATAACCTTACCAAGAGCAGGGGGGAACCCTTTGTGGGTTCCTTCCTCTCACTACTGCAGCTGCCATGACCGAGTAGGAATCATCCATTCCTCCCTCTTCTGGCTTCAAAGGAGTATTAGGAATGGAGGCTGCTAAAAGGGGGAGAACTTGGCCTGCCTGTGCAGCCAGCAATCCCCTGTAGCCATAATGGCTTGAGCAGAGACAGAAAGAGCGGGGGTGGGGGGAGGCAGGGCTGTGGCTCGGTGGAACAGCTTCTGCTTTGCATGCAGAAGGTCCCAGTTTCTATCCAGGGCATCTCCAGTTAAAACAAGGATTAGATAGTAAGAATGTGTAAGCCCCCTTCTGGAGAGCGGCTGCCAGTCAAAGCAGATAACACTGACTTTGATAGACCAATGGCGTGACTCAGTAGCCCTGTTTACAAGTTATAGTGAGCACATGTACAGGGAACAATTGATTTTTCTTTGTATGAATTGTGAGTAATTCTCATGTTATATTCAATGTAAGTACAGCTGAATGTGTGGTTGAAACCCTTCATTTATCTAGGTATGGGTTCTTGGTCTCATTTGTAAAGTAAAGTGAACTCATGATGGGTCTTCCTTATAAACAGGTGAACACATGTCCATTCAGGTTGTATCTGTATACACTGTAACTTGTAAACAAGGCTAATATGAGGCAGTATGGAACAGGAAGAATTTGCCACCAGGATACTCACTTAAAGGACCAACTGCTACTCTTCTCAAGGAGGCAAATTACAAATTGTATTTAGAAGATAATCATATTCTAAAGCTCAGAATATCAACCACAAGAAACAGGCCACAAATTTACTTGCATGTACGTACCCTGGGAAATAGACTGATGTTGGCATTACTTCAGATTGCTAGTAAATGTTGTTATTAATAGGGCAAAAGAAGGGGCCCAGCCCATCATACAGCCATTTTTAAACTGAAGCAATGTTGGGGGAAAAAATTCGGAAAAATTCAGATTCGGAAAAATTTGGCCCATTTTTATTTGGGAAATGGCTAAGTCCAAACTCCCCCTATTTGGATCGGTGGAATTCGGCATGAAATTCAGTATTCGCGAATAATGCACATTTAAGCACATTTGCGGCTTTTCGCGGCTCCAGGGGGCATTTTCGGAGTTAAAGGTCCCAAACTTTCAGTGTAGCTTGAGGGGACCCTTCTTGCAAGAATCCCCAACTTTGGTGCAGATTGGGTCAGGGGGCCCCAAGTTATGGGGTCTGGAAGGGGTTCCTCCCTCCCTCCATTGGAATGAAGAGGAGCCGGCAATCCTTAACGTGCATCAGAGAGCAGCAAATCCAAGGCAAAATCTCCCATTGTTTCTGGGGGAGGCAGAGAGAGACTCACCGACCCACACTGACCTCCAGGTGAAGTTGGCAACCAGTGAAAACAGCAACAATCACACTCACAAAGAGGAGATCAAGCCATCCCCTCACCAGGACAGGTCATCCCCCTTTGGCTTCCCCCCCACACACACACAGTAGAAGCCAGTCTGTGGCTTCTAAGAGCCGATGTAACTACGCCGAAAGTGCATCCAACAACACTCAAAGCATAAGTAAACAGCGTAACTAGCATGGGTAACGTATCTTTTCATTTCAACACAGCCAAAGTGCATCTTATAACACTACTAGCGTAAGTGCGACCTGCGCAAATTCCATATCTTCAGGATAGATTTCACTCGCAACGAGGCAATTAGCTCCCCCAGGACAGGTAACCCCCCCAAATTACACTCCACAGAGGCAATCAAGCCCCCCCAGGAGAACAACCCCCCTCAAACCAGTAAGGCTCAGCTCAACCCCAAACAAACGAACCAAAGAAGGAGCGGGTGCCAAGCGGAGGAAGACTCACGCAGCACCGCTGCACTGACTCAACTCCAGGTGAGGGTGGCAACGGGCAAAAAAGGCAGAACGCACACTCCCGCAGAGGCGAGCGAGCAATCCCCCCCACAGAACAGGCAAAGCCCCCCCTCAAATCAGTACGGCTCTCGGCTCAACCCCAAACAAACAATCCAAGGAAGAGGAGGAGGCACAGGTGCCGAGCAGAGGGGGACTCACGCACACACCGCTGCACCAACTGGCAACGGGCAGAAAAAGGCAGAAAGCACACTCCCGCAGAGCGGGAACCCCCCATAGAACAGACAAAGCCCCCCCTCAAACCAGTATGGCTCTCGGCTCAACCCCAAACAAACAATCCAAGGAAGAGGAGGTGGTGCGGGTGCCGAGCGGTGGGAGACTCACGCCGCACTGCCGCACTGCCTCAACTCCAGGCGAGGGTGGCAACAGGCAGAAAAAGGCAGAACGCACACTCCTGCAGATGCGAGCAGGCACCCCCCGGCAAAACAGGCAACAGCCCCCCTTTGGCTTCCCCCCCAACCACAGAATCTGCTTTCCCCCCCCCACAGAATCTGCTTCCCCCCCCCCACACACACAGGAGAAAAGGTATAGAGAAAAACCACAAAAATCAAACTGTGTGGGTGTCTTTTAGCAGGAGCAGGGAGGAGAAGTAAATCCAATCCTATTCCAGTAAGCAGCTCAGCTCAGGATCTCTCAGGAGCAGCACCACCAAAATGGAAGGAAATAAACTCGGGAGGGGATGGGACTGGAGGGACTCGGTAGTTTTTATACTCTTCTCCTGGCCAATTCAAAAGGGAGAATCCCTGCTCTGATTGGCCAGAAGAAGACCCAGCTTGGGCCACCATTGGCCGCGGGAGAATGCTGATTCGGGGGCGCCGAACTTGTACGAATTAATCCGGCGTCCGCCCGAACTCACCGAGTTCGGCTTGTCATTTTCCCGCCTTTTTTTACTCCGGCTCTATCCGAACTGGAAATTGCCGAATCGGGGAAAATTCGGCTGTTTTCCATGTCGGATGGAACCAAATCAACAGCCCTAATGGAGACTCCCCATTTCCCTTTGTTCAGTGCTCACCTTGGTAAGAAATGAAATCTGATGGCATTACATGAGGAGAGGGACTGTGGCTCAGTTGTAGAGCACTGGCTTGGCATAGAGAAGTTCCCAGGTTCAATCCCTGGCATCTCCAGTTAAAAGGATCAGGTGGTGAGTGCTGAAAAAGACCTCTTCTTGAGACCCTGCCAGAATACCGACCTTGATGGACCAATCATCTGGTTCAGAATAAAGCAAATGCATGTGTCAGTTATATGCACTAACAAATAACTATAATAGACAATCATGAAGATTGTCTATACAATTCCCTCTCTACAGGCAAAGTCTACCATACCCAAAGAGTGCAGTCCTAAGAAACCTTTCCTGGCAGTAAGCCCATCGTGTAGACATGCATAGGATTCTGAGAACCTGCTTAGAATTGCTTTAGTTCATTCACAAGCAGAAATGTGCAGCCTATAATGAGAATTCATATTAAAGATGGTGCCAGATACTAAAAGGTAAAGGTAAAGGTCCCCTGTGCAAGTATCGGGTCATTCCTGACCCATGGGGTGACATCACATCCCGATGTTTCCTAGGCAGACTGTGTTTACGGGGTGGTTTGCCAGTGCCTTCCCCAGTCATCTCCCCTTTACCCCCAGCAAGCTGGGTCCTCATTTTACCGACTTCGGAAGGATGGAAGGCTGAGTCAGCCTTGAGCCGGCTACCAGAAACTGACTTCCGTCGGGATCGAACTCAGGTCGTGAGCAGAGCTTGTACTGCAGCTTACTACTCTGCGCCACAGGGCTCTTAATACTATAGGCTCCAGATACTATAGGTTTCTGTAAAATGGTGTTTCAAGCCAGCTATATTGAATATTACAGTAAAACTCTGTTCAGAATTATATCCTTACAAGCAGGGGGGCTTACAAGGCTCATGCTGGGGAAGGGGAGTCCCATCCTTCTCCCCCTGCTCCTTTGATGGGCTGCTCTCTCCCTGGCCAGCCTGCTCACCTGCATTACTGCTGCTCATAACTGCTTGGCTCGTATGGCAGGGGGTGTCAACTCCAGCAGTTCCAGCTCCCCCCCAACTGCCTGATTCATGCGACAGTGGGGGCAATTCTGGCTCCTCTCCCTGCTGCCTGCATACCCTCCAGGCTCATGTGGTGGTGGCTTGGGATCCCCCTTCTCCCTGTGCCCACCTGCCTGGCTCAGACAACAGTGGCTCCTTCCTCCTCCACCCACTTCCAGCCCAAGGACACATTTTATTTATTTCTTTATTCTTTCGACTTCTATCTTGCCCTTTTTCAATCAAGTTAGGCTCAGGACGGCTCACAACAAATCCCAGAAACAATTTAACTCACATCATTTAAAGTTTAAAATCCTCAATATCTATTAAAATTCCAATGGTGCCCTTAACCGTAGAACTATAACAGTGAACCAGTCAAAGAGGGGAAAGAATAAGGGAAGGGAGGAACAACAGGGTACCCTCAATAAGGGATGGGGAATAAAGAGTGGTAAAATCCAGGTAAATAGGTAAAAGGGGAGGGAGGCCAGCTAAGATGGAAACCGTCACTGTACTCAACTGTAGGCCTGGGGGAACATCTTAGTCTTACAGGTCCTGTGGAATTGCATCAAGTCCCGCAGGGCCAGGGTCTCACTTGATAGAGTTTCACCAGGCCAAGGCCAGAACCGAGAAGGCTTTGGCTCTGGTTGAGGACAGCTGGATGCTTTGGGGCCAGGGACCACCAACTAGTTGTTCCCAGATGAGCATAGCAGTCTTTGGGGGGGGGGTGTATCAGGAGAGGCGGTCCCGCAGGTATGATGGTCCCAGACCATTTAGGGCTTTAAAGGTCAATACCTTTAAAGATACTCAGTACCTTAAAGGTACTCACAGTGGGTAGCCGTGTTAGTCTGCCTGCAGTAGTAGAAAAGGGCAAGAGTCCAGTAGCACCTTAAAGACTAACATTTTCTGATAGGGTATGAGCTTTCGTGAGCCACAGCTCACTTCTTCAGATACAGCTAGAATGTAAATCCATCTCTCTTTAAGTAGAGGAGAGTGAATTCAGACAAGCAGCTCTGAATTACATACTAATGCTTGTCTGAATTCACTCTCCTCTACTTAAAGACAGATGGATTCACATCGTAGCTGTATCTGAAGAAGCAAGCCGTGGCACACGAAAGCTCATACCCTACCAGAAAATATTTTTGTTTGCCTTTAAGGTGCTACTGGACTCTTGCCCTTTTCTACTATTAAAGGTACTCAATACCTTTAAAGGTATTCCAGTACTCAAACTGCAGCCAGTGCTGCTGGTGGAGCACCAGTTGTATATGTTGCGGGAGCTGGTGGATTGTGCCAATGCCCAGGAATAACCACCAGTACAGCTTGTAGAAAATGCAGTTATTTATTCACAGTGCTATACACACACTCTTCCACCACTATCTCCCGACACAGAGTCTTACACTTATATACAGATGCCATCTCCAGGCAGCAATTAGTGTTACTTGGCTGAGTCATTCTCCAGGTGCAACTCATCACCTTCAGGCTGAGTCACCCTACAGGTGCAAGTCATTAACTCAGTCTCAGGCCTTCTAGGGGCTTTCCAGGTTATTGCATCAGCTTAGCTTGACACTTAGATCCCCTGAATCTAAAACCACCTGTCATTGCTAATATGAACAGACTTGCATATTCTGTCAGTATATGCGCTCCCCATGGGGGTCCCTGTAAGGAACCACACCACCACATTCTGGACCAGTTGAGGTTTCCGGAGCAGCCTCAAGGGTTAATAATTAATACACATAGGATTCCATTTCCAATACAAGTTACGTCTATTATTTTTTTCAGAGCCAAAGAGGAAAGGCTGGGGGAGAGATCTGCAAGGAGTGACTGCTGCCCCCAGCTGTTTCAACAAGCCGGAGGCTTCCCTTACTGTTAGAGAACTTTCCTACCACTTTCACCTCTCTCTCTTCAGCAGGAAGGGGGGAATTGCCCGTCCTGGCGTCGCTGCTGATCCTCCCACCCGCGGCTGACCACCTGTCGAGCAGCCCGAGGCCAGCCCAGCAACACAGGACCGTCCCTGCGACGCCTAGAAAGACAGCGGCGCGCGCATCGCCCCCGCCCCGCCCACCAGCCCAAGTCCCTGGGAACGCGTCCCACGCCAGGAACTGGGCGCGCTCCGCGCCACGCCCCTCCCCGTACGTCACACTCCGCGCGTCAGAGAAGGGCCGTAGTGTCTCGAAAGGGCGCGCAGCCCTGCTTCCCCGCGGGGCGCGTTGCCAGCCTCTCCCTTCCCAGCGGAGGCTCCGGGCTTCCTTTCCTTTGGCTTTGGGGGGCCCAAGAGGGGCTGCGGGGCCGGGCCGGCGCTCGGAAGCGGCCGCGGGTTCGTTTCCCGAGCGCGCCCGGCGTGTGGGCAGCTGCTCCTCGGAACACGCGCGGCGTATTGCCATCATGTGGAGCGCGGCCTCGCGCCCTCCGAGGGCCTGCTCGCCTCTTTCCCTTCCAGCCTGCCTCTCCCCCCCGCTCCCCCACCCTCGGCAGTCCCCGGGGCTCCCGAGGAAACTCGCCGCGCGCCTATTAGGAGGCGCGTGGTAGCGATGGCGGCTTTCCGGGCGCCTTCCCCCTGCCCCCGGGTGCGAGCCCTGCTGCCACCAGCCGCGGCGGCGGGAGCGGCTTCCCCGCGAGCGCTGCTGCCGTTGCCGCCGCAGAGCCCGTCCGCAGGAGGGGCTTCCGGGGAGCCTGCCAGCGGCGCCCCCTCCGCGCCATGGGCATGCTGGACCGGCTGCGGAAGGAGTGGTTCATCCTGGGCATCGTCCTGGTCATCGCCGTGGCCAAGCTGGAGCCGGCCTTTGGCGTGAAAGCGGGTGAGTCCGCCCGGAGCCTCGCCTGGGGGGGGGGGTCCCGAGCACGCGCGCTCCCCCCGGGCTCCTCTCGCGTGCTCCGCCTCGCTTGTTTGCAAACAAAAGAGGGACTGGGGGGGGGGGGCGTGAGGGCGGGAAGCCTGGTCCTTGCAGGTCTCCCGGGGGTTCAGCCAGCGAGGGCTTGGGGGTGGAGAGTGGAGGCTGTGGCTCAGTTTGTAGAGCATCTGCTTGGCACGCAGAAGGTCCCAGGTTCAATCCCAGGCATCTCTAATTAAAGAGGCAAGTTGGTGATGTGAAGGACCTCTGCCTGAGACCCTGGAGAGCCGTGGGGAGGGGCTGTGGCTCAGTGGTAGAGCCTGGCATGCAGAAGGTCCCAAGTTCAGTCCCAGGCATCTCCAGTTAAAGGGACTAGGCAAGGAGGAGGGGATGGGAAAGACCCCTGCCTGAGACCCTGGAGATCCTCTAGTGGAGGGGCTGTGGCTCAATGGTAGAGCATCTACTTGTCATGCAGAAAACCCCTGGTTCAATCACCGGCATCTCCAGTTAAAGGGACCAGGCAAGGAGGCAATGTGAAAGACCTCTGCCTGAGAGCCGCTGCCAGTCTGAGTAGACAATACTGACTTGGATGGACCAAGGGTCTGATTCAGTATAAGGCAGCTTCATGTGCTCAAGAATCCAGAACTGCACCGTCGTGACCGGGTCCCTCCACAACCTCTCTGCAAAGCGGGGTGGAGGTGGGGGGGAGAGAAGCTGCTTTTCAAGCAGTTTGGGGGTTGCTCTAGACTAGAGCACCAGCTGTAAAGGATCCGTTTCCTTTGCCCGCCCCGGGCCACCGTCCCGAGGTTCAGCTTCCTGGCCGGCGTTTCCCGGCGCTCCTAAACTGCCCCGCTGAGCGTTGCAGCGTTGCACATTGACACGTTGCACAGAGCCGGAGAGCGCGACCCTGCCCACTTCCGCGTGCCAGTCCTCAACTGGAGGGCCCGGGGCGGCGTGGGTGCCAGAACGGAAGCCTTTGCTGTCTTTAAACTGGCTTAAGGCACTTTTCCAATGCACTTTAACGATTGTTTGCAAGTGGGTTTTGCCGTTTCGCACAGTCACATCCAGCTGCAAAGTGCACTGAAAGTGGATTGAAAGTGCATTATTCAGCATGTGTGAAAAAAGTGAAGCAAGAGAGGACGGTGTTTTGTCTTTAACAATCTCTTGTGCGCCCCCCCCCCCATGTGGAAACTGATAAGTGTGGTGCAGACTTTGATTCGTTTATTGATCTGAAGTAAAGGATATAAAAAACCAGTTCCCACGCTGGAAAATGTCTGTTTCTTGTTAATAACTCTCATATAATTTTCAAAGCAGCACTTGGCATAATACACCATTATAGTTGGAAGCAGTGTTTCAAGTTCAGGACTGTTCTGAAATGGAACTTAAACAAATACCCTATTAACTGGCACTGCATGAATGTGTGACTTCCTTACACCCAGATGATGTATCCATTTCACCTGGGAAAATTACTTGTGTTTAACTTGGGATAATTACCTCTTCTCTTCTGGAGAGAACTGCTTGGAACGCATGAATTATGTATATAAATTTCCCTCGGTGTGTGAACAAGCCTGTAGAGCAGTGGCATTAGTTTTCTTTTCTTATGTGGGTTTTTAAAAAAGAAGTGACTTTGGGAGCAATCCTAAGAGGGTCTACTTGGAAGTAATCCCCATTTTAATGAGTGGAGCTTACTCCCAGGAAAATGTTTTTAGGATTGCAGTCTTTGTTACTTTGGCTCCCTTTATACGCCACCCAAAATGATGGCCGATAACACACACAGTATCAATAATATTTCTTTGTTGTGTGGGTTGCAAGTAGTAAGAAACATTCATATATGTAACTTTGTAGTCTTAAATGTTTTAATTGGCCTGTCACGTACTGTAAGCTTACAGAGTATGCTTGTTCAGTTATCAAAATATAATAGTAAAACATAAATAGAACAAATGATGAGGAACACACCCTCAAACTTTATGGAGAGCAAGAAATGCTTAATGCTTTGAACTGGTATGTGCAGTCTGAAACTAGTCAAACCAGCATGGTGTTGAAAATTCTGCACCAAAATGGATTGGCTTTGCTGTCAGGTAGGCATTTAAACTGATGCAGGCACAATGGATCTTTTATTAGAACTGTTTAATTTGTTAGGCCTGGTATGTTCAACACTTCTCAGCAGTAGCTCTTTTTGCTCCATATAACTTCTAATTGAATGGCCAGTTTCTGAGATGTCCTTTGGGAGAGTGTTTCTTATCTCATGTAACATTCTGATAAAAGCTTTTACTTGGCTCTGTAGGAATGGCTGATAATGTAGTGTTTACCCAAAGTATATTTTAAAGCATACATGGTTTCTTAGTCACTGATAACGAGGTAATCCGGGAGATTTTATTGTCTTTAGTGGTTAAGCAAACAGTGAAGCTCCATGGTTCATATGTAATATATGCAGAGCAAGGGACAAGGATCCTGCCATCACTCTAAAACTAGAGCGATGGAAGAACTTTTCTTTAGAGGATATGAGCAATTCAGAAAACTACAGTGTGCTGTCAAGAGTAATAATACCGTAATAACACATTTATGAGTTTTTGCCTTATCTTGATAAAGCCTAGACTTGGTTTCTTCCACTGGCTGTTGTATATAGTGGTCTTTGTTCATTTCTAAGCATGAAGGCCTTTCAGTAGCCACTTTTATAGTTGTTCTTGAAATGTGGCATAACCACACTAGTAGCAATTAAAGGGCTGTTGAACAGCAATTGTTTACATATGTCTGAATCCATGTCCTTCTATTTATTATGGGAATTAGAGAACACCTCCTCCTCTTATGCCTAGTTGCAAGAAGATGACATATTTTTCGGTTTCCTTTATGCCAGACCATCTGCTTATGGTTGGGGCAAAGTTGGATTTGGACATGAGGGTATTTGCTTGTCTCTTTAATGTCCACATCTATTGTTTGTTTGTTTTGTTTATTGCTTTTGGTTTAGAATGGAACCCCCCAAAAAGACTAATAGCATTAATGAGAAAAGCTGGTTCTTGGAAGATATTGTGCTTTTGGAAGGCAAAACCTGGAAACCGAACTACACCTGTGCACCTTTTGGTGTCCACAACTTTATTTTCCTTATTATACCTGGTTATTTTGTATGCAGTCCTTTTTACAGCAAAGTTTTGACGCCTCCTTCAAAGTTGGGGGTGGGGGAAGACGATTGCTCACAGGTCCATATATATGTAAATTCGTTGAGATTGGAGGCTCTTTTCCTAGCATTCAAAGAATATATGGTTGCTGAGAAAATAGTTTTTTCTTGGTAAAGAGCTGTTGCAGTTTAAAGTGCTGCTTAGAATGATGTTCAAGATCATGCATGCCTCTTGGAGAGCGCCTGTGATATCACAGAAGTGATATGACACATCCTATGCCTGTTCTGTATCACCACCTGTTTATTAATTTATTTATTGCTTTTAAATATTTGTGTCACACTTTTCTCCCCGGAGGGACCCAAAGTGGCTCTTAACAACATAAATAAACAAACCAATAAAAACATAAAATAAAGTACACAATAAATAGTCAAACAAAATATAGGAGCTGAAACGGACAAATCTTAAAGGAAAGAGTGGAGTCCTCCCTGGCATTCCTTGGAGTCCTCCTGCCTCTTTGTGATCTGGAGGGAATGTGCATCCTCCTTTTGAAGAGGAACAGGAAACCAGCGTGTGTGTGATTTTGCCGTCAAGTCACAGCTGACTTATGGTGACCCCATAGAATTTTCAAGGCAAGAGTTGTTCAGACGTAGTTTCCCATTGCCTTCCTCCGTGTGGCCTGAGAGAGTTTTGAGAGAACTGTGACTGCCCCAAGGTCACCCAGCAGACTTCATATGGAGGAGTGGGGAATTGAACCCGGTTTTCCGGATTAGAGTCCGTTGCTCTTAACCACTACACCATGCTGGCTCTCTAGCTTGGATATTTTGCCACCCCTCCAACATGGCTACTCACCCACATAACATGGTTAAAACAGATCACAGCATGGTTTGAACTGATTGTCTAGAATTATAAGCCCACATTTTTTCTACTAATATAAATAAGGGTGGCATGCAATCTAAATTATAGTAATTAACAAGAGGTGATGCCTTTTTAAGCATTATAGCTTTTAGAGAAGGTCTTTGGTTTTATTCTTAATTTTATGAAAGTATTACGTTTTTGAAATAACTAGATAGGTCTTTGTAATATCCTGAATCTTGGTATCTTTCTGTTTGTTTCTTTTTTTCTGGCAATACACAATTGTCTCTGCTATTTTCATATTGACCCGAAATGCATCATATCTTCTCTGATAGGGCTGGACTGCATGCACAGTTTGGGTTTCTTGCTCTTGGCTGTGGTGGGGCTAGGAACCTTTTATAGCTCTAGATGGGAGCAACATATATATGTTGGGAAGAGGTAGATACAGATTTATGGGCCCTTTCATGGAAAATAATTCTGGGGTATATGGGTAAGCAACATTAATTTACTTTGCTCGTTTGTTTTTTGTGCGCATTTTTAGGACCACTGAAGCCAGAGATCTCCATTACATACATAGCTGTTTCGGCTATCTTCTTTAACAGTGGACTCTCGCTGAAAACTGAGGTACTGCCAATGAGCTTTATTTTTTCGCTCTTGCTTTTAAGAGAAGTGCGGTTTGCTTTTGAACGGTATCTTAACAAAGAAGGGAGCATCAGGTTGCAATGTGAAATGACAAAATGGAGTCACACCATAGCATCAGCAATAGCTGATTAGTGTTTATAACTATGGTGCATGGGTGGGATTCCCAGCTATGTGTTTGCACCCTTGTCTGAGAGAATCTGGGATTGTGAGGTGGAACTGGTGCACCGAATGAGGGCTGTGTTAAATGTTGGTTTTCTTAGAATATTTTTATCTATTATTATTTTTATTTATTTATTTATTTATTTTATTTATTTATTTATTTATTAAATGTTTATCTTCTTAGAATATTTGAAGAGTTTAGCTTTGCAGTTCTGTAGAAAGTGCATTTTAGAACACATTTGCCTAGCAAGAATCTCACACATTCAAATGGAGCTTAGTCATGAGAGAGAAAATGTGACCCAAGGATTCTAATAGTGACGACCTAGTGTGGTGTTTCAGGGCTGCTGTTCCTCACAGTTCAGTTCAGGTCTGTAAGATGGTTTCATGAATGGCTGATTATTTGGCTTTGGCACAAGGTGACCAGGCCGCAAGGCTGGCCTCCTGTAGTATTTATTTGTTTGTTTGTTTAAAACATTAGTCACTTTTCTTCCTTTAGAAGCTGAAGGTGGCTTACAACATAGATAAAAACACATAAAATACTTGAACAACATAAGCCAAAATTTAAAATCACAATTCAGGATTGCTAGTAAGTTTAACCAAATGCAATCCTAAATAAAACCATCTTCAGCTGCCTCCTAAAGACTGAAAGTGAAGGGGCCAAGTGCACTTCCCTGGGGAGGTTGTTCCATAATTGTGGGGCTGCCACTAAAAAGGCCCTCTCTCATAGGGCGAAAACGCATGGTCGCTTTATCCTCCTTTAATCCCTGTTTCAGCCAGGATTCAGCCTGGATCGAACGCATGCATTTCGCCTAATGTGCGTTCGATCCTGGCTAAAACAGGGATTAAAGGAGGATAAAGCGACCATGCGTTTTCGCCCATATACCCATCAAATGAGCTTCTTTGATTGATGGGACAGTCAGGAGGGCCATTCCCTGTGATCTTAATTCCTGGCAGGAAAATATGGGAGAAGAAATATGTTCGAAAATGTCATTATTGGAAGGATGTGTTGTAGCGCATAATTTGATCTGTCTGTGTTGCTTTTGTGTGGATGTGCTTCAAGTATTCCATGATTAAGTGATGACATTTCCCTGAAAGCAGTTCGTTTTGCGTTACATTTTTTTGGATCTTTCCTTGCCTCACTTCTGAGAACCAGAGACATCAGAGTTCATGTTCCACCATACTTTCGTAGTTAAGTGAGCTCAAAACTGCTTTGCAGATCAGAAGACAGTTGCTTGACAACAGCCATCTTCGTGCATAAAATGAAGGCTACAGTGGATGTGTGCTTAGGGCGAGAGGTGTATGTTAGATGAGAGAAACATATTTGTCAGTACATCACAATGGGGTGAATCACGTACTAGCTAGTCTTTTTTATGGGAATGACTAACCTGAGGAAAATCTAGTTTAGTAAATAAAGCTCTAAGTGTGTTATTTAACTTAATAGCTAGGGATGCTTTCTGCCCAGTTTCTTTTTAATCTGCCTGCATTTTATTACCGTGACTTTTAGTTTATGCTTCATCAGCAGGCAATAGGCTATTTGTCTAATATCTAAAGGAATGAATGGTATATTTATGGATATGGAAGCCATGGTTCTCTGACATATGTGGTTATGAGACCACCTTAAACAGTACAAAATATTCTTCAGCTGTTACAACTGCAACCTTTTCTCCTCTCTTTGCTTTTCAGGAGCTGACAAGTGCTTTGATGCATGTGAAATTGCATCTTTTTGTCCAGATCTTCACACTAGTATTCTTCCCAACAGCAATATGGCTATTTCTTCAGCTGCTATCTATCACACCTATAAATGAATGGCTTTTAAAAGGGTACGTTTTAACATCTCAATGGTGAAGTATTTACTGCTGCTTTTTTCAGTAATGTGCTTTCAGTAGGGTTTTTTTTAAGTGAAGTGATTTTTCGGTGTAGGTTAATACTTTGACACATGCTGCTGAAAAAAAAAGAATATGTAAAAGACTGCTCTTTCAAAATCTCGGTCTTGTGTATGAAGGCTTGTCAGCTAATTTTATGTGTAGGGAGTTATTCAGTGTATCATGCCTCGTGTTGACAGGCCTTCTGGATTGAATTTGTTGTGGTAGCTTTCAAGGAACACTGTGGTAGGAAAAAATGAGCATTGAATAGGTGTTTATACCTAACAGCATGCACAACCCATTTCAGTGGTTATCTTTGGGGGTATCAAGCTATGCATACTGGGAGGACTGTGGGTAGCATGTGTTCTCCGTATGTGCAGTTTGGTGGCCCCAAATGTAAGGGTAAAGGTGCAAGCACTGGGTCAATCCTGACGTTTACTAGGCAGACTGTGTTTATGGGGTGGCTTGCCATTGCCTTCCCCAGTCATCTACCCTTTACCCCCAGAAAGCTGGGTACTCAAATGGCCCCAAATGTAGCAACTGAAAAGGGCTGAATACATAGCATATTCAGTTTCACTCTGTTCAGATAGGCAGATAGTAATTTCTAAGGTCTTTGGTTTTGTTTTTTCCTCTCTCCAATTTTAAAATGAAGGCTTCCTCTCATTCTGCAATAAAAGGATGGCGCCATATAACAAGAAAAACATAGTGTAGCTACATGGGTACCAACATTAGTGAAAGATGTCAAGAGCGATTGCAGTATGTTGTACTTAATTCTTTAAGGAAAGCACTTTAAATGGACTTTCACTATAGAAGCAGTTTAATTGTCTCTAGAGATTAGAACTTGGTCCCCTAATGAGATGAATCTACCTTTCTGTTAGCATATGGGGTTACATCAAATTATCCCCAAGCTAAATCATTAACTGTGGTTGTGATCAGAAGAGTTGAGCAGGTATGCGCAAGATGAATCCATGCACTCTTGGGAATTTTTTCTCTCTTTCTGCAGCAGTTTCATAGCCAAGTGGTCACATTTCTTTTTAGCTAAAGATCTATCTGGCAGTTTGGACCGGAATGTTACTGAAAGAAAAGTGCATCAGAGCCAATGGGGTACATATCCTTTTCTACATCCATAGGGAAATAAATACACTCCACAGATAAACACACACGTTAATGTTGTGCACTTTGTTTAGAATGGGAGTGCAAATATAAAAGAGGCTTGATGTATGAACATCCACATGAGTAAGTTTAAAAACAAAGACAAAACTGTACAAAAAAGTCAGTCCCTCTGTTTAAGCCATTGACAGGTTTCCTTTTAGTTAATCTCTGCCAAAACTCACTTCTAACACAGAGCAGTCTATAAGAGCCTATTATTATTAATTTAACTTCTGAAATGATTGTAAACCCTCATTCTTTTATTCCTTTAGTGTTGCATTCTTCTCTGCAGTGCAAAAAAGCTTCCCCCTCTTCCCAAGTACAGACATAATAACAGGGAGATTACTGTGATCTTAAGCACACTTACTCTGAAGCAGAATTTAGTGATACCAAGGCCCTTATAGTAAAGGATTACAGTGAATTGTTGTTTTCCATAAAGGGGTTCAATGTGATGCAGCAACCCCCCCCCCCAAATCCTGATGTTCTGTCCTGACTACTGTTTCTTTACCGACTGTATTAGAGGAATAGTGCATAAGCCCTGCTGGATCAGACCAGTGGTTCATCTAGTCCGGCATCCTGTTTCATACCCAGGCCAGCCAGATTCCCCAGAAGGCCTACAGTTGGGGCACAGATGTGAAACGTTCCCCTTGTTGCTCTCAACAGCAACTGGCATTCAGAAATATACTGCCTCCAGACAAGGAAGTCCTGTTTAGTCATTATGGTTAATAGCCATTGGTAGACTCCCACAAATTTGGCTAATGACCTTTTAAAGCCATTAAAACTTGTGGCTATGACCATATTCCAGTGGCAGGGAGTTCTGCAAATTAATTAAGCATCACATGAAGAAGTCCTTCGCTTTGTCTGTCCTGAATCTTTTGCCTATCAACTTCATTGGGTGCTCCCATGTTCTAATATTTTAAGGGAAATGTGTTTTTTGTGTGCATTTTCTCCATACCATATATACGTTCATGAACTTCTGTCATGTTTTCCCCACACCCAGTCATCTTTTTTTTTCCTGAGCTGAAAAGCCCTTTTGATCATTTTGGATGATCAAATCTAATAACACTTAAAATGTGTATAGCCCTTCCTGGGCATTCAGAGTGCTTCGTACGTTAACTCAGTGAGTCATAGAGCAAAACTCTGATAAGTTAGCGTGATACCCCACCCCATTGCTTCTGTGGGGCTGAAGTCAGAGAGAATAGCCTGCCTGGGTTGTTAGTTGGAGGTCACTTGCCAGACCAGATGTTTCCCAAATGATAGGTGAGATCTAACATCTTGGGAGTGGTCCTCATTCCTGGGCCAGGCTGATCCGGTAGGAACATGGGTGTATACATCAGTGGTTGCCTGGTTGGTGTAACCCTAGACTCTCTCGGTGTTGGCCTTGGTGGGCCGGTCTCAGAGTGGTGTCCTCAGGGGGCTGTGATTGGTGGCAGCCCCCCCCCCATTGACAGAGTACAATGCTACCATGTGCCCTGAGGCTGTTTGCAGGGGCTGTCTGAGTGTGGGTGTAGTTTCTGGCTGAGAGGGAGGTCCAGGATATGGGGCAGTGAACTTATCTGCTTCGTAATGGGACATCCTTGCCATGTCTGCAGAGCTGAGGCACTGCTCTCGGGATGTCTGGTGCTTCTTTGAGTGCTCCAGATGGACATGCCTGTGGAAGAGAGCCAGAGTGATGCTTGCAGTAATAAAGGAGATTCCCCCTTGGGAGACAGGGGTGTCCTGGCCCTCTACAGCGCTTCCCCCCATCTGCCCTGTTGCTGAGTTGTGCGTCTGCATGGTGCACCCATTGCCAGAGTGCGTGTGAGCTGCCGCTATGGTGCAAGATGTTAAGTTTCATGGTCACAGGGCCAACCGACATAGCCCCAAGCCATGCGATTTGGCATCTGACCTACCCATGAACAGAGCAGGACTTAGGTTGGCCACCAGGTGCCACCATTGATGATGCTGGGGGGGTGCCAGCTGGAGACCAGTGGGTGCTGGGCACGGTGGTTGTCAGCCTCCTGTGGTTCTTGGGGCACCAGGAGTGTGGTGGCTGTGGTTTTTTGGGTGGAGGGTTCCCTTTTTCAGACTCCATGGGCACCTATGGCCTATGCCTTAGGTTTTTCTGGAGCAACTTTCCACTGGTTCCAGGGGGTATTTCTGGGCTGGAACAGCTTAGACAGCCAACTAGCTCCCACTGTGGCCCTGGGCCCTCCCCCACTGGCACAGGGAGTTACACTGGTGGCACTCTGGCAGGATGCCTTGGCAGTACCCTGCCAGCACTCGGCCCTGGCACGGTGGTGCCAGAGCACTGTGCCAGTGTATCTCCAGGTTATGCTGGCATATCCTGGAGACAAACTGGTGTGGCTGCCAGTCAGCATCCCGAGTACTTTCTCCCCCTTCCCTCAGGATTGCTTTCTAAGTATATTTGCTAAAAGGGACGTACGTACATGATTGGTTTACTATTAGGGTTGGGACTGCTGCAGACTATTTTGTTAGAGGAACAATCATAGGGCTCTTTTTCAAAAAAGATATTTAGGGACCTAAGAGTTGCTTATGTTAATTTATATGCAGGCTGCAGTCCAGATCTCCAAGTGCTCTCTAGTTCAGTCTTCTTTGTTTACTTTGGAAGAGGAAGAAGAAGAGTTGGTTTTTTATATGCCGACTTTCTTTACCTCTTAGGGCAGAATCAAACTGGCTTCCAGTCACCTTCCCTTCCCCTCTTCACAACAGTCATTCTGTGAGGTAGGTGAGGTTGAGAGAGTGTGACTAGCCCAAGGTCACCCAGCTGGCTTCGTGTGTAGGAGTGGGGAAACTAATGCAGTTCACCAGCTTAGCCTCCGCCGCTCGTGTGGAGGAGTGGGGAATCAAACCTGGTTCTCCAGATCAAAGTCCGCCGCTCCAAAGCACTGCTCTTAACCACTATACCACTCTGGCTCTTGGAAGGGAATCTGACCTGTAGATTCCTTTGAGTGCACAAACAGGCCTCCTCTTATAATTGAGGAGCCTGTGAGAACTTTCAGGACCAAGGATTGGTGGATAACTGCAAAATAAATGTAGGAAGTAGCTCAGACATGTTTAAGGTAAAAGATCTCTTTGTTGTCTGTGTGTGAAGATCTAGAGGTCCTCCCTGTATTTCTGTTAATCTTGTCACTAAACAGGATTTACATTATGGCTTCTGAATGTAGTGACTAATCTTTTTCTTTTTCCTCTGTGGTTTATTCATGTTGGTAATTGCACTGAATATTACATTTGTGTGTGTGTTTTCTCTCTCTTAGTTTACAGACAGTAGGCTGCATGCCGCCTCCTGTATCTTCAGCAGTGATACTAACCAAAGCAGTTGGTGGGAATGAGGTGAGTTTTGTTTTTAATTAACATGGTTTTAAAAAAAATGGTTGGGATCAAAGTATTTTGATTAGAGAGAAGCTGATTAATATTGTTTCATATTCTGTCAATTAGATCTCACCATCTTTTAGGCAAGATAGAAGGATGGATCTTATAGGTCAGCCACATGGGGGAAAAAATCTCAAATCATGTTTGCGTGGGACAAGTGGCCCCTCCCCTTTTCTATAACATTGAGGAACAGCAGATTCTCAGTGAAGAGGTTAAACATCCGTGATCTCGGTCAAGAAAGCTCAGATGTTTTGCCAAAATGGGATGCAGTCCTTTTAAATTTGCAGGGACCCATGTTCACCAAAATTCATATGAATGGAAAAAAATAATTTAAAAGCCTCAGCCTTTCTCATTCCCACTGATTCTGTCACAGGTCCAAAATTAATACTCGCACTCTGGCTTTGGAGAGTGTATCACTGAAAAGATGCTAGAGATGAGGGTGGTGGTGAGTTGGACCCAGATTGTTTCTCCTCTGTGACCACTGGCACCCTCTGGGGAGAAGGTTGGCATATGGGAGTTCAACAACAACACTTCTCAAAGTACTGTTCTTGTGCTCACTCGCACTCTCAAAATTTTGTGCTCAGACGTCATTGTATGCCATGGTTTGAACAAATGCAGATTAGTTGTGATGTACAAATGGAGATGGCCCAGTTTTGGCTAGGGTTTGTAGGTGGTTTGCAAAACACAGTTTGTATTACCTGCCCTTTGTTAGGCTGAACAAATTCACAAGCCGTGGTTTGTTGAGAAGTGCCACCCGTCAAAGCTACTTGATCATGGAGAGAATGATATTAGGAAGGATGCTGGGAGGTGGGAGAGGCAAAAAGCAGGCTAACGGGTTTTATGCATAAACTGTGTTTGAAACTTATGCTGGTGGACTAACCTTGTTGCACAAACCATGGTTTATTGTGGCATCTGAATGCAGCCATAAGTCTTTCAAAAGTAGTTTGTGTTTTTTTGTGCATCATGTTTCAGAGTTGAAAGCAATATTCTGGAGCTGTCCGTGCTGGTAGTGACCATGAGCCTAGCAATACGGGAGAAGCTTTCCTGCTCCCATATGACATTCTGCCCCCATTTGATAGCAATAAAGGGGAGGTAGTGGTTGTTGCTCTATGTCAGTGGTTGGCAAACCGCGGCTCGCGAGCTGCATGCGGCTCTTTGGCCCCTTGAGTGCGGCTCTGCCACAAATGACCACCTGCGGGTCCCAGAGCGCTCGCCTGGCGCGCTTCCTTTCCCCCCCTTCCTCCCGCGCGTGCCCCAGCCGGCTGAGGTAGCCCGGTGTGCTGTGGCTCGCGTGAGAAAGAGAGCGCAAGTGGGTCACGCGCCGAGAGGGAGCCGATTTCAACCCCACCAACATTGGCGCTCAGAACGCCGCGCGAACTTTTCTATTTCCCCCCGACTTCCCGGTTTCTCCCTGTCCAGCACACATGCGTGTATGTCACGAGCGGACCCTGCTGGGCCCTGCTCAGACGTAACCACCCCTCCCAGACGGGAGGCTCCCGCCTCCTTGAAAGGAAAGGGGGAAGGGATGCCAAAATCCTGGGCGGAACAGGCGGCCCCTAACCAAAGAGGCGCGTTTTCTCCCCAGGAGCCAAGAGCCGACGGAACCCCGCCGGCCACTCGGGAGGGCTCGGGTCCAAAGAGCGAGGCCCCACCTACCTCACCAGTCGGGGGGAGAAGGAGGAACCCCGCGTCGGCTCAGCCAGGAACCGGCAGGAACCCGGGGAAGCAACCAGCCGTGGCTGAGCAACTCGGCCAGCCAGCCTCAGCCCCGACGCCCAGCTGAGAAGCGGCAGGGCGCTTCGCGGACGCGCGTGCGCTGCCCGGTCCTAATGAGGACTCGGGAGGCAGGGCTGGTGGGAGGGAGGATCCGAGAGCCAGGCCTACAAAAGGCCAGGGGGGCGGAGGCCGAGGAGGAGGGCAAAAAAACGGCCGAGGGGAATAGTTTTCAGTTTGAGAAGACTGCTTTTGTTTTGAAAGGTGAGTGCAGTTGCCGGGTCACCCTAAATTCCCCACCCAGTCGCTCACCTCTCTGGTTGCACCTGTTATCAGACAGAGAGGCGCCCATAACAGTACGTTTGTTGTGGGTGTAACATTTGAGGGGATGAAGAGCACATGTGGGCTATGTTGTTGTTCTTTTTTAACGGCAGGAGCTCTTGGCTCTCAAAAGAAATCTCAATCGTTGTACTGTTGATATTTGGCTCTGTTGACTAATGAGTTTGCCGACCACTGCTCTATGTAAATGAATTGAAGAGAATCTCATTTTTGCTAGCTAATGAGCGGATGCCTGAAAAAGGGCTGACTGCCCAGAACTTCTCTTAGCACTTACCACTTCTAGCAAATAGTACTCAGCGCTTTTTGCAACTGCTCTTCTTATTTAAAACAAGTACAGCACATAGGATTCCTGCAAGAGTATCCCACGGGTGAGTGACACATCATTGAAGTGTGCTGAAACAGTAGCAAAGATTATTTCAGTTTTGCTTCTGATAGGTTGTCTTATGGAATGTGAGCACGTGATTCATTGTCTCCTTTCTAGAGGCTAACAGCAATTGGTAAAAGTTTGAAGTAGAAGTCACAAATAAGTTTCAGCTCTGTGTGTTCAGTTGCCGTAAGAATGGAATGATGTTTCGGGATTTTTGAAAAGCCTGTTGGAGGGCAGCTCTTAGGTGAAGATTTCAAACTATCTGAAAAGATGCACAACAAAAACGTTAAAATGTTAGCTAACTGATGCCTACAAAAATGTCTTTGGGAAGCTCCTTGAAAAGTTGGCTTGGTTTAGAGAATCAAATGTAGCTTTGAGTTTTACCACCCCACTCTATAAAGTGGCGCATTCAGTGCAAATAACTTAGGAACCTGAATAATACCACTGTGGCAGACAAGGTAGGAGAGGGTTTGTGCAAGTGATGGAAGCCCCTTATCCTTGCATAAAAGGTCGGTGTGTGTGTGTGAATGACCGCTGCCTCCTCCCTTAAAACTGGCAAGGGGGGTGGGTTGTGGGTGTGTAAAGAGCAGAGCACCACATCAGCATAAGCTCTTAGCCAGGCAAGCTGAAGGGGACAGCTTGTTTTGTTTTAGACTTGAACCTAAAGATGTTGGGTAAAGGGCAGGAGAGAATCGAACTGTGGCACACATCCTCCAAGCCCAGTTCCCCTTCCTCTGGGTCCTTCTGTTGGTGGGTGATACTCAGTTGCTGGCAGAATCTTAAGTGGCGACTTGAGCATAAGAAAGGCCATGCTGGATCAGACCAAGGCCCATCAAGTCCAGCAGTCTGTTCACAGAGTGGCCAACCAGGTGCCTCTAGGAAGCCCACAAACAAGATGACTGCAGCAGGATTATCCTGACTGTGCTCCACAGCAGCTAATATAATAGGCATGTTCCTCTGGTCCTGGAGGGACTTGGCTCCCTCCAATATCAATCCGCCCTCCATTTCTTCAGTGAAACTTGCTAATTTTACCTAGGTAATTTCCTTGTTTTGGCAGAAAGGCATAATGAATGTTCACACAAACATTCATTGAACTCTCCTATTTATGATTGTGTTATGCATTTAAATCTATATGAAAATCTTGGGTTTTTTTATTGGTATTCCAGGCTCAAAGGGCAATGTTTATTGTAAGAGAGGTTACACTTTCAGATCTAGCAATGCCTCCAAATCTAAAACCTTTTCTGAAAAGAAACCCCATGGGGCAAGGGAAATTATTGCATGTGTTGAACTCTTAAGTCATAGTCCAAGGTCAAGGCAGCAGGAGTCTGTTTGAAAAAGGTTTTCTCTCTGCTTGGAAAGCAAATGAAAATCTCATCATTTAACTTTAAAATAATTGAAGAATATTCACTACTGTTTAAAGAGCAAGTTCATTGAAAAAGAATGGTAGTTCTTTCTCTGATATAACAGTGGAAGAAATTTTTGCCTTTTTATTTTTTGATGCAACAAGGGATGTTCAAGCCAGGAGAGTGGAATAAACAATTCTTCCCTCTCTCCCCCACCTGCTCTCCCCCTCTGGGCTTCTATAACTTCTCAGGGAGTTGAGCTGGCAAATTCCAATTGACTGTCAAATGCTCTCACTGTTTCCTTGGAGAATGCTCCGTCTTCATCAGGCTGAGATTTGTTTTGTTTTCCATTTTTCTTTTGGTTTTACTTATAAAGCCATATTTTCTGCATACCTGGGGAGTTCCTTCAAGTATCTAGAAATCTTTGTTTATGGGTGGCCTGGTTTTGAAGGCGCGAGTCATTTTAACTGTTTAGTCTGAAGATCTGCATCTTGGCAGCAAATCTTTGGCTGTTACAACACTAGGTATTCCCAGCGATGTATCAAGAGTTTGGAAATGTTATAAAAAACATCACTTTAAAAGAGTTTTTGGATACTATGGCTAAAAAATGGTTGGAAGACGTCTTCACAGCTAAAGGGGCCAAACAAAGTGCGAACAGTATTTTTTATAACAGTTTCAAACTCTTAATACATCAGTGGGAATACATAGAAAGTGCTAACAGTATTTTTTATAACGTTTTCAAACTCTTAATACATTGCTGGGAATACCTAGTGCGGTAACAGCCTATGTTTTAATAAAACCAAAGGTTTCAGAGTTAGATTATATTGTAAGGTGCTTGGATCCTGAATCATTATGGCTTTTTCTGTCCTGCATGCCTCCATGAGAAAAGGCACAGCAATGTGGCCTAATGGCTACAGGTATCCTGCCTCAATGGGCCTTAATGGGTCTGTTTAAGCAGCTGTTCAGGGCTTGGGGGAGGTGCCCCCCCAAGTGGGAAGTTGCATGTCTATGTGAGAAGAAGTGCTGTTCTGATGTGTGAGAACTGGAGGGTGAGAGATTCAAAACAGATAAAAGAAAGTATTTTTTTCATACAATGCATAGTTAAATTGTGGAACTCCCTGCCCCAAAATGTGGTTAAGGCTACCAACTTGGAGGGCTTTAAGAGGGGAGTGGACATGTTCATGGAGGAAAGGGGTATTCATGGCTACTAGTTAAAATGGATACTAGTCATGATGCACACCTATTCAGTATGAGAGCAGCATGCCTATTATATTAGGTGCTGTGAAACACAGGCATGATGGTGCTGCTGCCGTCGTTTGGGGGCTTCCTAGAGGCACCTGGTCGGCCACTGCGTGAACAGACTGCTGGACTTGATGGGTCTTGGTCTGATCGAGCAGGGCTTTTCTTATGTTCTTATGTTAGTAGCAAAATGCCACTGCTTGGAGTTAGCTGATGTTCCTTGGGTTGCAGGATCTCGTTCTGTCTCTGGGGATCTAATGAGGGACAGTGGATCAGCTGCCCTGTTAGGAACGCCTCTGTGCCTCCACCTCTGCTCCACTGGTATATCTGCAAATAAAGCAAATACTGTAAGAACATCACAAGACTCCAGTGCCCTCTCCTCCTCAGGCGATTAAATCTTGGACTTTTCAATTTCAGAATATTCTTTGTTTGAAAGCTTTCCCCATGTTTGTAAAGCAACATTGCCTTACAAGCGTGTAATATTTAATGTGCTTATATTTTAAATCTGTGGCGGTTTTGCAGGCTTTGACTGCATAAGAGAATGCACTTGTGTCGGATTAAATAATGAGCTGAGCCAGACATTATTAAAAACACAAGCTGTGAAGATTATAGTCTGGATGATATTTAGGGAATCCCCTCCCTCTCTGATCTTCCAGGACTCCCTAAGCTCTGAGTGAATAAGCAGGCTGATTCCCCCTCCCCAATCCCTCCCTGTTCAGATCTTTTGGGTTAATTTACAAAGTCATTAGTTGTCTGCATAACTGGGGTATCTCTGAGTAGGTAGTGACCCTGCCTTGTCTGTGAGTTGCCCCATTTTGTGGCTTTCACCATCCATGTATAGCCCAGCCACTTTACTATTAGATATAGCAATTATTTTACAATAAATACATCAAAATCCCACCTCTGAGGATTGCTCAAGGGCAGAGCTTCACATTAACTTGGGTCATTTATGCATGGGAGGTTTACCTGAGGTTTGTTGCTCGCTGGACCCACACTTTCCTGTTGGGAATCTATGCACCAGCAGTCTCCAAGTTCAAATCAATTCCCGCCCCTTTAAATGCTGCATTGTAATTGGCTTTCTTGTAGTGCTTACTGCTAGAGAAAATGCCCCCCAAAAAACCCAGTTGCCACACAAAAAAGCATTTTAAGAACAACAACCAAAAAAAGAGCAATCTGAATGGAAGGGGTGGGTGGGAGAAATCCAAGCCTCGGTTTTAAAAAGCTTTTCTTCTGCTCAGAACGAGCTTCGAGGAAGCAGGAAGTATTTCAATCCCCGCCTCTGGACATACTGCTTTGTAACTGGCTGTGAGCGAAACCAAGCTTGCGTGCCCTGCACTTTGCCTTCTGCATGGGGATTTCACCCACGCTTTGCTCAGGGAAGGTGGAAGAGTCGGATTAACAGAGGAATGGGAAGACCCGGACATTGCAAAGGCTGGCAGTGAGGTCATCTCTAATGGATGGAAAACTCACCCAATTCAGACCAGGGGCGAATGTGAATGAAAGTACCCATGCATAAATGAACTTGGTAAATATGAGTTTGAATAAAGCAGGAGTGGTGGACATTTTTAGGGGAGAACGATTGTGCAGGAAAAGGAATGGTTTGCTATTCTTAGTTTTGCTAGATGTCTTTTATAAGTACTCCTGCTTTTCCCCTAGAGGAGCTTATTTTCAGTCTTGTATAGGGCTGTGCACCATTTTCCCCCTAGTATTTTTCGGATTCGGTTTTAATGAACCTGAAAATCTTCAGAAAAGCCAAGTCCCTATACGGCATTTTGGGGGCTTTTTTTGTGTATATGAAAAAAATTGGGTCCATTATACGCTATGGGGAATCTTTTTGGGACCCCTCGAAGATTCGCCATTGACTAACATGGAGCTGTTCCCTTTAACTTTTAAAGGGAATGGCTGCTTTATATCCTATGGGGAATATATCCAGGGCTCGGGGGGGGGGGGGGCGGCTGTTTTTTTTTTAAGGTAGAGGCACCCCATTTTCAGCAAAGCTGTAGGGGACTCTCCTTAAAAGAATCCCCAAGTTTGGTAAAGATTGGGTCAGGGGGTCCAGTGTTATGGGCCCCTCAAAAGAGTGCCCTATGCACCCTCCATTGTTTCCACTGGAGGAAAAATGGGCCCCCATAAAATTGGACTCCCTGACCCACCCCTAGTCTTGGGCTAGACTGGGAAGAAAACTCACTTTCAGAACAATTGGAAGAGTCATTTGCAGGGGAGAACCGGCAGGTGGATAAGGGATGTGCCTTTCTCATGTAAATTCCCCCTCTCCCTGATTAGCATGAAGCAAACTCGAGGTTGAGATCCATGTCTCTCCCATGTAAATAAATTGTCACAAGTTACACAGTGGTAAATCCAGACTTGTGTCAAGCATTTGTACTTGATAAGAGGACACTGCCAATTCCAGCTACACAGTGCATCCCAGTATACAAAACAAAATTCAACCCTCAATGTTTGAAGTTGCTTTCAACAATAAAATTAAGACAAGCAGTCAAAGGAGTGTTTTCTCTACCGTAGCCTTGTTGAAGTTTAGGAGATATCAAGATTAGTAACTTGTGGATATTAAGCTGAGTCAGGCTTTTACAGTAACCAGGCCAGAAAAGAGTGTGTCCATTCTTTATGGTGCTTGTCAGCTGATTTACTTCTTACTGTATCTCATATGGCTTTATCCCATTAAATACTCTGGGATTTACTTCTGAGTAAACATGCATATTACTGAGCAGTAACGTCCATTTGTTATAATGATAGGATTGGATCCAGCCAACCTTTTTGCTCAGTCTGTCCAATTTCCCTGTTCCACATAACTTTTATCCAAGCTGTTCCCATGATATCCATTAGAGCCTTTTTGGTGATCAAAGCAGATCCTGTCTCCCTTTTACACCAGCAGAACATTCAGCAGGTGAGGCAATGTTTTATGTACACCATTAAAATGTTACATGTACATCTCTGACCTGTGGAGGAAGCAAAAGTGCCCATCAAACTCTTTCCTAAGTCAAGGCGTACAGCTATGCGTACAGTTTTCTTTTCAATTTTAATTTTAAACTTTAAAAAATTCTCATAATGCTAAACACCATATTACCTTGTAAATTCAAGCTTGATTATACTTGGAACAGGGCAGCAATAGAAACTGTCATGCTATGCTATTGATGGTAATTGAGAGCTTGCCAAGTATGGTATTGATCTTGTTAAATTTCTTCCCAAATTACGGAGAAAACTTTTGGTATTGAGTTTTCTTTTTAATTAGCAGAGGCCAGATGCTCCAGGCAGAGAACACCTGTGCTACCTGAGGTATTGGGAGTTCAGAGCCCTGGCTTTCTGCATGCCAGTGGAAATGAGAAATACCTGATATGGATTGTTAAAGGCCTTAGCCGCTGCCTTTCTCAGGATATGGTCTCATTCTGGAGATCTCAGGAAAATTTGCTTTAGCAGCGTAAGCTGGCCACTGGTAACAAGTTTGGATGGAAGATGTTCTTCGTGAAAATCTGGGTCAATCCCAACTATCCTGAGTTTGTTAGCATCTTATTTAGGTGGCTGGTACGTAGTAGACTACTCCAGCTCTCTCAGTAAAAAAACTTAATATCTTTCCATCTTTTCAGAGAGGGTTTTAATTAAGGAGTTTTAATTATACTTAGGAGTAACAATTTAGCAAAATTGTCTAGATCTATAGTGCAGTCCTAAGCAGAGCTGCACCCTTCTCAGCCTACTGAAGTCAATGGGCATAGAAGGATGTAACTCTGTTTAGGATTGCACTGAGGATATTTTACAGATTTCCTTTAAAAATACTATGATATAAAGTTCTTAATTTCAGTATAAGTTTTAATCTCACTTCTTCCATGCCTATGGCAATGAGTTTATGGCTACTCACAAGGCACTACAAAACGCAGCAAACTGAGGTGGAAGTACCGCATCACATTTTGTACTGATGAACCTCCCTTAAGAAGAACACCATGACTTCAAATACGTTGGAAGGCATTTTAACCGGGCTGATTTTTTTCTTAATGTGGTCTCCATGTATAACATAGAACAGTGCTCTGCCCTTTCGC
This sequence comes from Euleptes europaea, assembly GCF_029931775.1. Classification (NCBI taxonomy): domain Eukaryota; kingdom Metazoa; phylum Chordata; class Lepidosauria; order Squamata; family Sphaerodactylidae; genus Euleptes; species Euleptes europaea. Next base: position 42,454,657 of record NC_079320.1, on the reverse strand, counting down.
TTAGCAAAGTGGCAGACTTCAGATGGATCAAGAGGGAATTTGCCTGTAGGAGATTCATTTCATACTCTGGACTAGGGTTGTCAGGCCCCTCTTTGCTACCTGTGGGAGGTTTTTGGGGTGGAGCCTGAGGAGGGTGGGGTTTGGGGAGGGGAGGGACTTCAATGCCATAGAATCCAATTGCCAAAGTGACCATTTTCTCCAGGTGAACTGATCTCTATCTGCTGGAGATCAGTTGTAATAGCAGGAGTTCTCCATCTAGTACCTGGAAGTTGGCAACCCTACTCTGGAACCTGTTATCCAAGGGCTCCCTCTCATTTAACATTTTGCACTGGGATAAGGATACCAGAATACAAAGTACATACAGGTTGTGTCAGTTGAGAATGACATAAACACCTATTATCTCAGAAAACTAGAAGTCATCTTCTAGTTGTCACTTCAATGAATTTTAAGAAAATTTTTGATTCGGCTGTGTGAATGCTACTCACAAATGTTGTTGAGTGTATACATTTTGTTCTCTGGCATCTCCAAATGCAAAATAATAATAATTGAAAGAAGAAATCTCACTTCTTCCATGCCAATGGCGATTAGTTTATGGCTACTCACAAGGCACTACAAAAAAGCACTATCAATAATGATCCTGTTATCCTCAGCAGCTTAAATTTCCGGACACACAATCTATAGGAGAAAAAGGAACAGCTTTAATGTTTTCATCCTTCTAAAAAACCTTCATTCTTTCCCCCATACTTTTTCCGTACTAGTCAGAGTACATTTTGAAATGTGACTGGATCTCAGCGATGTACTAAACTATCTCCTCTGCCCCCTACCCCTTCTGCTACGTTAAAGAAAAACCCCGACAGTGCATAAGCAGGCCATATAACCACAGCCTATAAGAAATGCGAGGGCAATTGTGAAGCGCCAATCCACTGGCAGGAATCTGCCGAAACGGTAATGTTTTTTCTCTTGCCAGGAGCCTCCTTCTTGCCTAGTGTCATTTCTTGAGCTCTTATGGGATGAGATTAGTCTACAACAACAAAGTAGCCAGATGTCTGGTTCAGAGAGTGTCCCAGGGGTCAAGGTATGGTAGGCAAGTGGAATCATCTGGGGTGAAGATCAAAGATACCTGAGAATTACTTATGGGCACATAGTGTGTGTCGTGCCCATTATTAACAGCCTGTGAAAATTTGTATCCCTAATTAACCCTTTTGTTGATTAAGGTTTTAGAATGTGAACGCGGCAGTGAATGATACGTATTTGTTCTTTCTAGCAGAAATGAGCAAATGCAGAAAAATCACCTAAACTGTTTTCTGCTGTGTATAATCTAGCCAAAACAAGGTATTTCAGAAAGAATATTTATCTTGATTCAATTTTATAAATTGTTTTCTGGCGTAAACAAAATCAAAACTGAATGTCTTAAAGTCGTTTCTCTCCCTTCCCCCTCCAAAGACTGTTCTTAATTAAAACCCAATTACTTGTTATTTAACTAGATTATCCTGTGGGGAGTGTTGATATTATCCTTTGTTTTAGCATTAGACAAAGTACAGTGAATAGTGGATTGGGTTGAAAAAGAACATACAGATTGCTCGATGTTTAACTCTGCTGGCCAACAGTTCTCTCTGGCTTTTGTGCGTTCAGTCTTTGTTATCAAGGGCCTCATTAGTGACCTGGTTGTCTGCATCTTAACCACGGCAACTTCTCTTTCTTCATACACAAAGTCATGTTAATGTGTTGATATGTACTTGTGGGGGTGGGGAAGAGTGGCTGTGTTCAGGGTGAAATTGCATTTGCAATTTATTGCCTCTGATACATGTTGAGCAATTTTAAGGGACAATTTTGAGCGAGCAGACATTTTTAAACCCCAGTAGGAAAGCCCTCTGGAGTAATTTAAAGAACATAATTGATTTATCTGTTTCAAACTTGACAGCCCTGCCATTTTCTTTCTTGCTCTCTCTCCCACTCTTACTTAACAGCACTAAAGGAAAGCAGAATGGGCTGATCATTGCTACAAGAATTGGTTACATTTTAAACTTTCATTTCTTACTAGTAATGCCTGAGGTCTATGTGGGTAAACTGAGGCCGTTAGCGTTGCAGAGATTTCATCATTGCTTGATTACTTCTCTTTATTGTAGCCTATCTAACAACAATAAAAGCATGGGCCGTTAATGAAATAAAATAGTGGCTGGAGAGAAAAGTGGGTTGTGATCTTTGGCAAAGGCTATACTGTTGCACTGCATTTCATTGGTACCCTATATGTGTAGGGTTTCCCCTCCACTGAACAAAACTGAAATCTAGGGCAATGTCTGGGATCTAACAGGCTATAAATGGAAAAGTGCTTTAGCAAGAAACTGAGCCATGTATGAGACAGTGGAACAAATAGCACTTTTGACCAGGAATAAACAGCACATGGGGAGTAAAATATCAGCATAAAGCTTTATTTCCTCCATAAAATTTTGCTTGCATAAGGAAAAAAAGGTTTTGTATGATGTGAAAATGCCCACAGTAAGCATAAGATCTCTGAATCCTGGCCTGTGTCCAGAGCTGTTACATGCAGTTTATATACCAGACAATATGAATTCATAGCCAGGTACATGTAATTCAAGAAGTCAATGCACTTGAACTGATAGTCAGGTTCTCTGCAACTAACACAATAAACTTTTAGTTGGCAAATGATTTCATTTAATTTGATTTTTAATTTTTACAAGGTGTTTACAAATGTGAACATTCTCTTCCTTAACATCAAACATGGCAACATTTGTGCTTAGTTTAAATAAAGGCTAGAGTGCCTGTTACATACATACCGTGTATACCCGTGTATAAGCCGACCCGCGTATAAGCCGAGGTGCCTAATTTCTCCCCAAAAATGGGGAAAAATTAGGCACCCGTGTATAAGCCGAGGGTCGGCTTATAACCCCTCCCCCCCCACAGGCTTACCTGGGCTCCCGGCAGAAAGCAGCGCGGGCCTGTGGCGGCGGCGTCACAACCGGGCGAGGGCCGGGGCAGCCTTCTGCAGCTGCAGAAGGCCGCCCCAGGCCGCCCTCAGCCGCAAGAAGCGGTGGCGCGGCCGGGCGAGGGCCGGGGCAGTCGCCCCAGGCCAGTCGCCCCAGGCCGCTCTTTGCCGCGTGAGGGCCAGGGCAGCCTTCGCAGCCGCCCCAGGCCGCCCCCGGCCGCGAGGAGCGGCGGCGCTGCTGGGCGAGGGCCGGGGCAGACGCCCCAGGCCGCTCTCGGCCGAGAGGAGCGGCCGGGCAAGGGCCGGGGCGGCCGGGCGAGGGCCGGGGCAGCCGCCCCAGGTTGCCCCAGGCCTCTCTCGGCCGTGAGGAGCGGCGGCGCGGCCGGGCGAGGGGTGGGGCAGCCGACCCAGGCCGCTCTCGGCCGCAAGGAGCGGCTACGCGGCCGGGCGAGGGCCGGGGCAGCCTCCCTGCAGCTGCAGGAGGCCGCCCCAGGCCGCTCTTGGCAGAAGGAAGCGGCGTGGGCCCGGCGGCGGCAGTAAGTTCCCTCCTCCCCCCTCCCCCCTCCCCTCCCCTACCGTATTGACCCGCGTATAAGCCGAGTTCGGCTTTTTCAGCTTTTTTTTGGGGCTGAAAAACTCGGCTTATACGCGAGTATATACGGTACCTACTTCAAAACATTATAAAACATGCCCATTTATCTTGAAAAGGTTTACACTTTTGACAGTGCTCTATGTTTGTTAATGATGTTCATGTTGCTCCTCACCATATGAAACCAAATTTCTGTTTTTAGGGGACACCTGAGACCCCTTGTATCCACCACAGCCAAAAAGGCTGAACAGCTCCTATTCCCTATGGGCATGCAAAAACCCTGTTGACACAGGTGAACTCTTGGGATGCTAGCCATCTTTTAACCATTTCCGTTCACCTTTTCCTGCTTGCCACTAACTTTGAAGTACGTTTGGGGCAGCCAGCTGTTTCTGAATTACTTGTCATTGCGAGACTGATGTACATTTTCATCTCTTCAACAGCATTGGAGTACTGAGACCAGGGTGTACAATAGGAGTTTTGGACACCCTCCTTATTTATTTACGTAGAACATTACTTTTACTTCAGGGTTTGATGACGGCACCTTTAGGAACATAATGTATCTTATGTCGCTGATGTCCCTTCTGTTTGTTAGACCTGTGAAATCTGGTTCTTTGTACATGTTTTGCCTTCCGTCTAGCAGAGATTGAAGTAGGGATAATTATTTCTTTGTAAGAATAGCTGTAGAATGAAGTGTCCACCAGATATGTTTCAAGTGCACTACTTTTCGATCTAGATCTGTGACTGAGAGTTAGTTGTGATTCAAGTAGGGGACTTGTTTTATTGCAATGTTTAGCATTCCAGCTGATCTCTCCAACAAGATCAAAAAGCCAACGCTGTTCTTCCTCCCTACTTTGTAGTAGCTAAAATGGAGCTGTGAAGGGATCCCATGTGGATATAATGGTCTCTGCAGAGCATGTGTATCGCCTGGGGGGGATTCTTCAGATGCCTGGTGCCGCCCATTTGTCTTCCATATGAGCTGCCTGTATTGGGTGTGCTGTGAATTCATCCTTTTTTGTTTGATGCATGTAACTGATCACTTGAAGTATATCTGCTCCCTCGCCGTTTTGGAACATAATCTCATTACAAATGTAACATTTTAAAAAAAAACTTTGTATTAAGAGTAAAATTGTGAGATGTGTTAAGACATACCACGCCTGTCAGCCTCTTTTGGCTTTATTTTGTATGAAGAAGTCTTTATAAGAAGAGAAAAGGAACGTAAAGAATTCGTATGACTTCTGTGTATATATTATTCCTGTTTAGTTTTGTATATGTTTCTTGTAATTAGTTGTATGTTGAGTTTACACTGTTGCACTGCACATTGGTGTATGTATTGTGAGTTTTTTCAATAAATATATATATATTGATTGTTGATAGAGGCTAGTACTGGTAATTTTTTTCTAACCTCCAGGTAATAGCAGAAGATCTCCTTCTATTACAACTGATCTCCAGCCGATAGAGATCAGTTCACCTGGAGAAAATGGCTGCTTTGGCAATTGGACTCTATGGCATTGAAATCCCTCCCCTTCCTAAACCCTGCCCTCCTCGGGCTCCGCCCCCAAAATCTCCCACTGATGGTGAAGAGGGACAACCCTACCTATTGCCCACGTTTCTAACCTGTACCAGGCAAGTAGCCCTGACCCTGGATGGCCTAGTCTAGCCTGATCTCATCAGATCTCAGAAGCTAAGCAGGGTCAGCCCTGGTTAGTATTTGGATGAGAGACCTCCAATGAATACCAGGGTTGCTGTGCAGAGGAAGGCACTGGCAAACCACCTCTGTTAGTCTCTTGCCATGAAAACCCCAAAAGGGGTCGCCATAAGTCGGCTGCGACTTGACGGCACTTCGCGCACACACACACCAGGCAAGTGTGGAAAGAAAGGCATAACCAGCAGAAGGGGATTTATCAAAAGCTTTGGGGGGGTCTAGCCCTGTAGGGGTAGATCATACTAGCTTTTTCACTTGATCTCTTCCAACTACTGTCCTCACTGTATTAGAATCATAGAATCATAGAGTTGGAAGGGACCACCAGGGTCAACTAGTCCAACCCCCTGCACAATGCAGGAAATTAACAATTACTTCCCCCCACATCCCCAGTGACCCCAACCCTCCCCCCGCTCTGCAGCATCCCACAATCAAAGCACTCCTGACAGATGGCCATCTAGCCTCTGCTTAAAGACTTCCAAAGACGGGGACTCCACCACCCTCCGAGGCAGCACATTCCACCGTCAAACAGCCCTCACCGTCAGAAAGTTCTTCCTAATGTTTAGGTGGAATCGCTTTTCTATTAGTTTAAATCCATTACTCCGGATCCTAGTCTCTGGAGCAACAGAGAACAAGCTAGTTCCCTCATCAACATAACATCCCTTCAAATATTTAAACATGGCTATCATGTCTCCCCTCAACCTTCTCTTCTCCAAACTAAACAAACCCAACTCCCTAAGTCTCTCCTCATAGGGCATGGATTCCAGACCTTTGACCATTCTGGTCGCCCTCCTCTGGACACGCTCCAACTTGTCAACATCCTTCTTAAATTGTGGAGCCCAAAACTGGACACAGTATTCCAAGTGAGGTCTGACCAGTGCAGAATACAGTGGTAGTATTACTTCCCTTGATCTAGACACAATACTCCTATTGATGCAGCCCAGAATTGCATTGGCCTTCTTAGCCGCCATATCGCCATATTCACCATTTCATGTTCACATGGGTCCTACAGTCCCTCCCGTAGCTTTTTCAGGTGGTCAGAAGGCTCCCTGGATCATCCCTATCTGAGTGCCCACTGATGAATTTAAAAATCGCTTGTGTAGCCATGTTTTCTTGTGCAAAAACTGTACTAGATGGTCCTCATCAGGAATTCTGCTTCTATATGTTTGATAACTCTAATAATGTTTTCTAGCAGTTTTTTTCTCAGAGAGAAGCGAGGATGATGTATCTAATTTTTCTGGAGCCCTTTGCCCCCTGCTCCACAGCACACCTCTTTTTAAAATTAGTTGCTTGACTGCATGCTAACCTTCTTGGAAGGAAGTGGATTTTTAGGTTCAGATCAGATGTCACAAACAAACCCCAGTCTGTTCATGACAGGAATGAACTTGGTTAATTGCCAGGCTTGCGTTTCCCCTTCCCCTTCCCCTCCGTGTGGCATGCTGAGACATTGAATCTAACTCCAATTAGTTGTGGGTGTGTTATGTGGGCTCCCTCACTAGCCGAAGACTATTTCTGTCATGGTAGCTGGGATTTTTGACCATGACAGGCTACACAAAGGGAAGGAGGGAAGGAAGCACGTGAGCTTGGTAGTTAATGGTTTGTTCCCATCATGAACCAATCTCAGGGAATTTAGAGATGTTTTCATATTTGTGTTTTGAAAAATCAGTTTTCTGGATGAGGTTGTTGGGTGTTCTTAGGTAAATGCTATCTCTCCCTGCAGACCTACCTGTTTTTATTTCTCAGTGAGTTCTGAATCTTTTTCTTTTGCTGTCTCTAAACATAGTTACTCGGATGTTCTTCCTGATAACAAGGTTGCAAGTTTTTGATCTCTTACATATTTTCCGTAGTGAATGTGAATGCAAATAATACGTGACCTTATCTGCATTTTTCCTGTCCTCCCTCAGGAGTTCTAAAGGAGTCGTTTACACTAATCTGCTCACTTTATATTTAAGTCTTGCATTATTTTAAACCTGGAGCATGTTCAGAATAAAGCAGTGGTGTTTGAAATCACAGTATAGTTTAAAAGCTGCTTAATTTAAGCAAGATAGAAAAGGTGATTTCTACAGTTGCTTAATTGTATAACAATGTCTAGAAAGTTGGAACTGCTTTTAATGGGCTTTAATAAAAAGTTTACTTTTCATATAATCATCCCTTGTAGCTGAAGTAATAAGTTACTTTTATTATTGTTACGGTCTTTGATCAGTAAAAAGTAATGTTTATATCACTACAGGCTGTTCTATGCATTGTTATAAAAATGGCAAACATATGTTTCTGAAGCTTAAAAGAGTCATATATTGCTCAAAATCTGCAGTGTCAGTTACCAGAAATCTAACTAAGTGTGGCCAGGTTGCTGGAAATCAAGGACTGTGAATATTGGCTTTTGTCTGTTTTCAGTATCTAGTTTCAGCCTTTCAAATATCGATGATCTTTTTTTTTTATCCACCTCATTTGTTGAGTGGGAGACTGAAAGATATATTCTGCAAAGCTGTACTTTGCACTGGGAATTTGATTTCAAGGACTCGTTTCTGCTAGATGCAGCAATATGTCCTCTAGACTTTCAAAAGGCAATAAGTCAATCCCTCTGGAAACTATGCAGAAATTCAAATCATAAATAAGGAAATGCGTCAGGTACATTAAACAGACATAGAAAAATGGCTTTCTATCCTTTGTCGCAAGGTAATTGGGCACCACAGCTTGGCAGGAGCTGGTGCTATTGAGTTGGCTGTAACTGCCACAGGTTGATAGGCAGGTGATAAGGCAGCTTCCACTTGGGTCTGCACAGGAGGCCTACCTAATATGCTGTCTGCCCTAAGGGCCTATGGGAACACAGTTGGATTATTATGTTAATGCATGAGCCTGCTGCCCTCTTCCTATCCCAGCTGGGTTCCCTGTTGTTAGGAACTGCTTTGCACTGACAGTGGAGTAATATGCTTCATGATTGAAAGGGCAAAGGGGCTTGGAAGAAAAAAGAATAGGTCTGCACAGATATGTAAATGAGGCAAGGAAGTCAGTAGGAGGGTTTCCTTATAGGTACAGATAGCAGATTTATTAGAAAATGTGTAATATAGGGCTGTAATTACACTGTTGTTTAGAAACCCCATTAAAAAATAATAATTTCCTTGTGCCTCATCATTCCTAATGTTAGTGAACACCAGAACAGAAATATTTACCAAAGACAATGTGTGGATATTGGTTCCCCCCTTTTAAAGTCAAAGTGGTGCAATCCATAGCGCCAGTGTACAAAGCAAACAGCAGTTTGCATGTTCTAAACTGACCACTGTTTCTTACACTGTCGCTAATTTTCTGCAATATAGGTTATAGCAGTAGTTCAGTTGTTATAACAGGTGCACCATTCCCGGAGTTTGTTTCCAAGGTGGAAGCCGCCCTGTCGTTATAATCTGTATAGGTTGTGGTAGTGGTGGTTGCAGTTCTATTTTTCTTGAATGCTAATTTCTGTGGTATCTCTAAGGTTTAAACTTAAACTGAATGCATATTATCATATATCGTCTTCAAAAAAAAGTGTGTATTTTGAGTTTTTATTGTGTACCTGGTCTTCTAAGGCAGAAATGGCTCACTTTTTCCTTATGTTTCAAGACTCTGTTTCTAACGGGCATCATTTGTTGCCACTGCTTACGGTAGGGTGGTCAGCCCAGCATTGGCAATGCCAGGGGTCACGGAGGGGGAAGAATCCTGATAATCACTGTTACCATGATGTCACTCTGGCATGAACCCAAAAGAAATATCACTGTGTCTGGTAGATACTCTAGGATTCAACTGAAACTGTGGGTTTTACCATGGTTTTTGTTCCTGCTGTTCCCCAGGCATTAGCAGGAATGGCTTAGGGATCACTTTTCAGTTCTCTGAAATCTCCTGAGCTCTGACTTCAGCTGAGAAGGGAAATCCTATCCCATTCTTTGCTATCTTGAGATATTAGATTTGGCATTATTGAGAACCGGACTGTGTGGGCACTTGTGTTCAGGCTGGGGAAGTATGAGACAACCTGGTCACCTCTCTCTTCCATCCCAACTGCATGTATACTCTAGCTTCCATTACTGGGTTAGTTCTGGCTATACGAGGCTAATGTGTTTATGCTCGCTATAGGTTGTTACAGGGGGGCAGTGGCTGATCCTCAGGTATTTTTGGGCAATCCTCGATAACCTAGCTTGCCAAGGTCACTACCACAGTGTCCGCAGAGCTTGCTAACAACGGGTAAAGGTAACGTAAAGGTCCCCTGTGCAAGCACTGGGTCATTGCTGACCCATGGGGTGACATCACATCCCGATTGTTTCTAGGCAGACTTTGTTTACGGGGTGGTTTGCCAGTGCCTTCCCCAACAACGGGTAGGGGAGATTTAATAACTGGGCGCAATATACATCTGATTGCACAGATGTTTGGGGGCACCTGCTAAGGTAGTGTTTTCCAGGGTGCTCTTAACTGAAGCGCTGGTCATTTGTAATTCACACATTGACAGTGCAGTAGCCATGCCAATTGGTGCGATTCTGGATGGATTTACTGTCGCACACAGCTTGTCTGGACTTCAGGAGTTTACCTGGTAGCAACTTCACACCACACAGTTCTGCTATGTACAGTTTATTTACAATATCTACACAGAGTCCTTTGGCTGTTAACATTCACAGCTCTGAGCATCAGCATGCTCCGCCAGCATATATATTTCAGCAAGAGGTAACTCACATTCACTATACAGACTTATATACACATTCATGACCAATCACAGTTCACCTGAGATGAGTCATTCTGGAAATCCCCATTCCTGGCTGTACAAACTGGATCAGACCAGCATCATCACATGACTTAGCTGTCACTCTGATCAGTATGATCTGTTTAGCAAACTGCAGACTAGGCATAACTTTGACATATGTTGACACGCCTCCCTAGTCAAACGTTTGTTAAACACAGCCATTTCTTTAAGTATTGAAATCTTTCAGTATTCAAACACTTAGTAAATATGTCTGCTACATTATTTTCAGAGGTACAATATTTCAGACTTATTATCCCTCTATTCACAGCATCCCGTACATTTTGATACCGTATATTAATGTGCTTACTCCTAGTGCGCACTCCCTGGTCATTTGCTAATTGTTGCGCTGCAGCATTGTCACACATTATAGTTATTGGTACCGTACATTCTATCTTCAAGTCAGACAGTAATTGAATGCACCATTCTGATTGTACTAGGCAATCACTTAAAGCTGAGTATTCTGCCTCACAAGTACTTGTGGAAACGTGGGTTTGTTTTATTGTTTTCCACTGTACTAGGGATCCTAAAACATATAATGTAAATCCTGTTGTGGACTTGCCATCATTATGTTCACCCCAACTGGCATCACTGTAAGCCATTAATGCTGGTTTTTGGTTTGCTTTCAGCACTAATTTGTTGGCTATGGTTCCCTTTAAATATCTTAGAACTCTCTTTGCCGCCACCCAATCCTTCTGGTATGGACAGGCATGTTTTCTGCATAACCAGTGAACAGCAACACATATATCAGGTCTGGTCCAACATCCTATGTACAGTAGAGATCCCACTAGTGATTGATACAATCCTTTCTGTTCAAACACTTTATCATCCGGTTCCCTATTGTAACTTGTTGTCATAGGTGTTGTAACCTCATGCGCTTCACTCATGTTATACTTCTCCAGCAATTCACTTATTTTAGTCTCCTGGCTTAGTTCAAACCAACCATTCTCATTTCTGGAGACTTGCACCCCTAGGTAATTCTTAATTGGGCCTAGATGTTTCATTTTAAACATTTCCTGTATGGTCTGCATAAACCATTTCAACTGTTCCTTGTTGTGGTACATTAAACATACATCATCCACAAAAAGTAATAAATAACAGGTTTGTTTACATATTTCCACTTGATACAGACATGGATCAGACACACTCTGCTTAAACCCTTTTTTGGTTAAAGCATTTTTTATACACATATTCCATGCATGTCCAGATTGCTTTAAGCCATATAATGCCTTGTGCAATTTTAATACTGTTTTGGCATTTTGACATTTGAACCCTGGTATTTGATCAAGATATAACTCTTCCTCAATAGGTGCGTTCAGATATGCAGTATCAAAATCAAAATGATCAACTAGCATTCCTTCTGCTCCAGCCTTAGTTAATGCAACTCTTATTGTTTCCATGCGAATCATGGGGGCAAATGATTCATAATAATCCTGTCCAACCACCTGCGTAAATCCCCTCGCAACTAATCTTGCCTTATATTTAACATTCCCATTTGGCAAGGTTTTGAGTCTGTACAACCAACGGCAACTCAGAGTTTTCTTATCTGCTGGCAATTCAGATAAGGAAAATACTTCATTTGACACCAATGAGTTATATTCCGCCTCCATGGCTTGTAGCCAAGCATTTTTTTCTTCTGAGGCTAGACTTAACACATCATTGTAATCAGTTGGAACTTTAACAAACACATGGTTAGCAGTTACACCATATCTTTGAGGTGGAATACCTTTTGTAGATCTAGAGGACACTCTTGGCACTACTCTCTGATCTGCACTTTGCACACTCTCAGAGTCTGCATGTATTGGTGACTGCACCTCCTGTTTTACCTCTGGCATATTTTCAGAATCATCATTCATAGGTAACAGTACTGTGGATGGTAATTGGTTTGCATGTATCTTAGGCCAATTAGCATCCTCACAGAATGTAGCTGAACGACTGAAACTTAATGCATTTTGGTTATTTACAAAACGGTAAGATTTCATTCCTGTCTGATACCCCAGGAATGTCAACTTTTTTGCTCTTTCACCACCTTTCCTACGTTGTTTCAGTGGTATATTAACCCATGCTTTACTGCCAAATATCCTGATATGATCCAAACTGGGATCTTTCCCATACAAAGCCTTGTATGGAATATTATTTGTGGCACTTGTCCAAATTCTATTTGATATATAACAAGCATTTTTTGCCGCTTCAGCCCTGAACATTTTTGGCAATCCAGCATCAAGTAGCATTGATTTTATCATTGTTTGCAGTACTCCTCCCTTTCTCTCTGCAACACCATTTTCCTGACTCATAGATACATTTACAATTCTATGTTCAATACCTTGAGTCTTAAACCAATGAGCCATTTCACCAGATATGTACTCGCCCCCAAAGTCACTTTGGAATTTACAAATTTTATGCCCCAATTGCCTTTGCACATTGTTAGCCCACATCTTTATAGTATCACACACCTCTGACTTCTTTGCTATGGGATACACCCATGTGAACCTTGTGGCATCATCTATCAAAAGAAGAAGATATTTTCTTTTAGATATACTGTCTGGGAAAGGGCCTACCACATCGCTATGAATAAGATATAGAGGGGGTTTTGTTACTCTGTCATTCCTTGGTGCAACTGGGTGTGCTTTAGACTTACTTTGCTTGCACACATCACAATCCAGATATGTTTTGCACCCTTCAACCTTCTCTTTGCCCAGCAGGGCAAGAGTTTTATTCAAGGTACCCCAGCCCACATGGCCAAGTTTTCTATGTAGCAAATGTATACACTTATGGTGAGGGTTTTTATTTAACACTGTTTGTGCTTTACCTGCCATGTTCTCTAGCACATACACATTATCTTTCAATTTCCCCACTGCCATAATTTTATCACCTTTGAGAATATTACAGCACTTATTTCTGAAAGTCACACTGAATCCAGCAGAATCTAGTGCACTTATACTTAATAAATTTCTCTCAAGAGAGGGTATACAAAGCACATCATTGAATGTATGGTTTAAACTTCCAAACATTACACTTCCTTCACAGGAAACAGTTGCAGAACGTCCATCTGCCAAACTTACATGACCTAACGCCGATTAATGTGAGTTCATTAGTAGCCTTTCCTCCCTCACAAATATTTGTGAAGCTCCTGAGTCAATTATCCAAGAGTCATTCAGGGAGTCTGGACTCACTCTCACCAGCGTAGCTTGCTGTTTGGTCACAAATTGAGTCTTTTTTCCTTCTCTGTATTTCCTTGCAGCAGGGCAAAATCTTTGAATGTGCCCCTCTTTTCCACATCTGTAACATTTCTTGACACGTAAAGCCACAGGTATAGGCTTGCTTGTTTCACAGCTGAGGCTTGTATCCTTCCTTATCTCATGCTTGGCACAGCTCCCGGTCTGGCTGACTGCCAACTCCCGTTGCGTATATCGCGCCTCTTCCTCTAACAATCTCCCTGAGATGTACTGCAAAGATAACTTTGCTGCATCCACAGATTCAAGGGCTGAGATAAGTGGGTTGAAACGCTCCGTCAGGGAACTTAAGACTATAAACACCTGGTCCTGGTCAGAAATCTGCTTTCTCCTCTGAGCCAGCAGTTGAAAATACGTGGCTAAGGTATTCAAATGAGCTCTAACACTCTCATTTGGCTCCATAGTCTTTCTATAAATCCTTCTCATCAGGGAAATAAGAGATCCAGCCGTGTCTTGCACATATACAGCCTTGAGGCTATTCCAGGCATCTTTAGCTGAACCCTGTCCCACCACATGCACCAACTGGTTATCAGCAACACTTAATATCAACGTGGCCAATGCCTTCTGGTCTTTTAAACTTTCCTCAGGTGTGGGAGCTTGTGGGGGAGAATCCACATACGTCCACAATGACTCACGCTTAAGATAATGCTCCATTCGCAGAGACCACACAGCATAGTTATCTGCAGTCAGTTTATCAACCAGCAGGGCAGAAGCAGCTTGCGCCATGATATCTTCTCTCACCGGCAGTAGCTGATTATCTTCCCCTGGTTCCTCCTCCGACTCTTTGTCAGAAACAACTGAACCGTCTTCAGACTGTACATCAAGGTCCTCAGCGTCGCTGGCCTCTGTAGACATCCAAACCGCTCACAGCAGCAACTCACGGCAGTAGCTCACCAACTCCAATAGAACCTCCAGCTCTCAGCACAGTCTATCTGGGCCCATAACCCTGTCGCGCACAGCTTGTCTGGACTTCAGGAGTTTACCTGGTAGCAACTTCACACCACGCAGTTCTGCTATGTACAGTTTATTTACAATATCTACACAGAGTCCTTTGGCTGTTAACATTCACAGCTCTGAGCATCAGCATGCTCCGCCAGCATATATATTTCAGCAAGAGGTAACTCACATTCACTATACAGACTTATATACACATTCATGACCAATCACAGTTCACCTGAGATGAGTCATTCTGGAAATCCCCATTCCTGGCTGTACAAACTGGATCAGACCAGCATCATCACAAGACTTAGCTGTCACTCTGATCAGTATGATCTGTTTAGCAAACTGCAGACTAGGAATAACTTTGACATATGTTGACATTTACATCTTGGGCAAAGCTTGTTTCCCTCCCCCCCCCCCTATTTATTCATCTATCTTATTTATTGTTCATCCTTCTCACTAAGACTTGAGGTGGATTACATAGCATAAGTAAAATACAATCAACAGGATGGGACATCTAATGAACTGTGCAATAGGGTTTGGACTACAGAAAACTGCGAACAAACAGAAATCTAAAACAGCTGAAACAAAGAATAATTATTTAAACATGACACTTCAAATGGTGTAGAAGCTACATAGTAGGAGCATACTTACAATGATAGCCAGCAATACAATAGTGTCGGCCACAGTCTCTATTCCTTTACCAATGCAACTTTCAGAACCGTTACAGTACAGTCCTATTATGAATGATAAAGCCTTGCGTGGTGTAGTTGTTAAGAGTTAGGCTTTCCAGGTCCCTCTTCTTCTTCGGCGGGAGGTTTTTGGAGGTGTGTGTGTGGGGGGGGTTTGTGTGCTCCCGGACGTTTTCCACTCAAATGGCCCCTTGTGATGCGTTTTACGCCCGTTTTACACCCGGAAGTGCCGCATCGCAACAGGCCTTTGAGAAACCGGCCCTTTGCAATGCAGCACTTCCGGGTGTGAACCAGAAGTGACCTGTCCCTGCCTGCAGAGATTGCCCGCCGGCCCTCAGCTGGTCAGCGGGCAGCCAGGTGGATTGGTGGGGGGTTTGCCTGCCACCACCTGGCACTTGGCAACCCTATTAAGAGTGGTGGTTTGGAGCAGTGGATTCTGATCTGGAGAACTGGGTTTGATTCCCCACTCCTTCACATGAGTGGCGGAGGCTAATCAGGTGAACTGGATTTGTTTCTCCACTCCTACACTTGATGCCAGCTGGGTGAACTTGGGCTAGTCACACACTTTCAGCCCCACCTTCCTCACAGGGTGTCTGTTGTGGGGAAGGGAAGGTGATTGTAAGCTGGTTTGAGTCTTCCTTAAGTGGTAGAGAAAGTTGGCATATAAAATCAACTCTTTCTCTTCTGCTCTTCTGCCTGTACTCTCCCAGAGCGGTTTAAAGAATATTGAGATCAGGACTGCTCTCTGGCTTATGATCTAAGGGGAATGAAGGAGAACAGTAGGCAAGGGAGGTCCATTTGACAGAATGTATATTCAGGTGGGTCATGGTGATCCTCCCTCACTGCTAATCCTGCTTGCATGAAATGCTGGACCTACTATTCATCGTAACTAGGAAGTCAGGGAGGGAATCTGTATAAATGGAGGGAGAGGAGGCTGCACGCTAGCCTGGGGTAAAACTCTGGTGGTAGGAAAATGGTTCAGCTATTTACGTGAATGTGTAAATGAGTATTTATTTACACCAATTGTAGTTCTCACTGAGACTCAAGGCAGCTTATACAGTGTGAGACAATTGAGATAAACAGGAATAGGACACCCAGTAAACAATAAATAGAGGTTTGGATTGTAGAAACCTGATAACAGAGCTGGAGAAGCTGAAACGCAGCATAAGCATTAACATGGCAAAAACATTGCAGGAATGATATGGTAATGAATACATAGTAATTGCATAGCATTAATAATTCAGTCATATAATGAAGACATTTTCGTAATGTGGGGGCTCTTTTCCTCCTCATTGTTTGCTGTTTCATCTTTTAAGAAGAAAAAGTCATCTTGGTGAGCTAATACATGATGGAAGTTTCAGAGGCAGCTCTGGAGGAACACCCTCATTTAGTGGAAAGGGTTCTTTGGAACTACTCGGTGGAGAAATGCATTATTTTCTTTGGAGACTTGGACTGGACAAAACCAAGAGTTTTAAAAAGTTTATCTCTCTCTTGGCAGAAAACAAGCAGGAGGGGGGAAGTCAGTTGCTCTCCAGCATCCCTCAACAAGATGCAAATGGCAGGCCTGGCCAGGTACAATGGGAAGGTCACACTTCCTGCCCTCCAGATAGAAGGGGGACATCTAGCAGAGAACAGAGTTTGGAAGGTTGAAAGCCTTCGAGAAATCTCTTCCTGGAGACTTCAGGAAAAGCTTCCTTGATCTGATCTGCCCAGAAGGTGTGGGGAAACAGAGATGCTAGAACTCTTTGGTTTGAGGTAAGAAGGGCCTTTTTTGTGCTGATTCCATTGAGGCAGGCAGAGCTCTCACATGGGGCCATTATCATGCGCAGGCCTGCACAGAGGCTCCAAGGTAATGGGAATCCATTAGACCCACTGTAACTTTTAAGCTAAAGAGCCTGCCTTAGGTTAACATCCGCTAGGGCGTGTACAGAGGGAGGGACAGAGAAATTGCATTTTGCCCCTTTTCTTTTGGATCCTTTGCTCAATCTGTTGCTGTGCTGAGAGTATGCATGTGGGCTTTTTCTTCTTAATAGTGTGTAACTTTTAATGCTGGTAGTATTTCTCGGTACCACATAGACCTCCACTGTTTCAGACGTGCTATTTTAAAAGGAGCACCAGGAGAAGGGGAGGAGCGGTCTATTGGCAAGCGGCCTCTTCCCCAGTGATGCATAAGTGCAGCATGTGGTCCCCATGGTAACTAGATGCGGCTAGTGGGAGGCACAGGTGCAAGGCAAGGCTTTAGAATGGCAATGCAGCAAAGGGAAGCTGGGAGCCCTGGTCTTCCCAGCAGGCAGTTCCTACAAAGGCCAGGTGGTGGCAATTGGTGAATGGATAGAGGGAAAGAAAAGCCCATCTGGGTCCTGGGAAAGCCAAGTGGGTGGCATGTGCCAGAAGGAGACCTTGGTCGGACACTGGTGCCCAGATGCCTCAAAGGGCCCGTCAGAAAGTCTGAAAGGGCTATTCCACCACACACTCCCCTATGAATGACACGATTGCTCCATCAACATCAATTGTGGCCACAGCAGGTAACTCTTTTTTGCGTGTGCTATATTCTAATGCAGCAGAAACATTAAGAGAGTAGCTTGCTGCAAAACAGAATAAAAAAATCTTTGTCCGTATGGCCTTAGAGAACTTTTAAAAGGTGCCATTTAAGCTGTGGCCTCAGTCTTTCATTTCCACCTAGAAAGTAATATTCTTCAGAGTTACGGGGATGTACCGTTTAACTTGACCTCTAATCATGTTACGGGTTTGCCTTGAGGATGATCAAGGAACAAGACCTTTAAGTGTTTTCATCATTGTTTTAAGTTCCCAGAAATTTTTAGCTTTAAATGAAACCTCTGCTTGGGAGGTTGCTATTGCTCTGTGGAGAATACCTTCTGGGGTAATTTAAAAGACAGAAAGGAAAAGTCACTTAGAGATATAAAGTGCTTGACTAGAAGAGAGTCATATGTTGGCAGTTACTTAGGCATCGCTGTTCAGGGGCCTTTCTACTAAATCATAATGTGACAAATCATTTGTTTTGGTATGACAGCTATTGCCAAGCCCGCTAAGCCTTTGGTAGTGAACAAAACTGTGTTGTAAATTAAAATTTGAGAAAGTTTCATAGCTGGGGTTTTTGGGGTAGTCCCTTACTCATTACTGAATGACCTTTGATGTCTGTGACTGTGCGTGTCAAAAGTTAAATTCTGAATCTAGCCCAGCAATGTGATCTATCTTATAGCAGGGATAGTGTAAGCCGACTGACTTCAGTTGACTTCTAAGCAGAGTTACATCTTTACTTTATTTATTTCATTTACACCCTGCCTTTCTCCCTGACTGAAATCCGAAGTGGTTTACCGTATATACCCATGTATAAGCTGACCCGCGTATAAGCCGAGGTGCCTAATTTCTCCCCAAAAATGGGGAAAAATTAGGCACCCGCATATAAGCCGAGGGTCGGCTAATAACCCCTCCCCCCCCCGCAGGCTTACCTGACAGGGCTCCCGGCGAAGGCGGTGATGGTGGCGGCGGGCCCCCCGCAGGAGGCTTCCAGGGCGGGGGGAGCCAGGCGTGCCCGGCGGCGGAGGCCGCAGCCGGCTTCCCCTGGCCCTTCCAGGGCGGGGGGAGCCAGGCGTGCCCGGCGGCGGCGGCCGCGCGGCCTTGCAGCGGCCGCAGGAGACCCTCACAGGGCGCTCCTGGCCGGGAGAAGCTGCATGGGCCAGGCAACGGTGGCGGCGGCGGCGATGCCGGCGGCGGTAAGTTGCCCCCTCCCTCCTCCCTCCTCCCAGCTCCCTCCTTCCCCCTCCCCTACCCTACCGTATTGACCCGTGTATAAGCCGAGGCCGGCTTTTTCAGCCCTTTTTTTGGGCTGAAAAACTCGGCTTATACGCGAGTATATACGGTATATAATTCTCCCCTTGTTTTATCTCACAACAACCCTGTGAGGTAGGTTAGGTTGAGAGTAAAACATATTTTACTTCTCTTTTAAAGAGAATGTGTTTCATGGAACAGTTTTGATATTTGCAGTAGTACCAATTTTGCCACCTGGTGTAGTCAATATTGGCTTAATTCAAATCCTGAAACTGAAAAAAAAAAATGAATAGACAAAAGTTCTGTATGTATAGGAGGAAGGAAGAACAGAAGAAGAGCCCTGCTAGATAGACCAGTGGTCCATCTAGTACAGCATCTTGTCTCACACAGTGGCCAACCAGTTACTGTAGAGGGCCAATAACAGGGCTTAGAGTCTGAGGCCTTCCCATGAGGTTGCCTCCTGGCACTGGGATTCTGAATGTGGAGATTCCCTTTAGTCACCATAGCTGGTAGCCACTGATAGACCTATCTTCCATGAATCTGTCTACTCCCCTCTTAACGCTTTCTGTGCCTGCGGCCATCACTACATCCTGCAGACAGTATTTCAAATGAGGCCACACCATAGATCTGTACAGGGACATTATAATATTGGCTGTTTTATTTTCAGTCCCTTTCCTAATAATCCCCAGCATAGAGATTGCATTTTTCACTGCTGCGGCACACTGGGTTGACACTTTCATTGAGCTAACTACTACTTATAGCAAGTGGAAGGTTGCATTCTACTACTACGCTGAGAGCCAGTGTGGTGTAGTGGTTAAGAGCAGAGGACTGATTTGATTCCCCACTCCTCCACATGAAGCCTGCTGGGTGACCTTAGGCCAGTCACAGTTCTCTTCGAGCTCTCAGCCCATGCAGAGGCAGGCAATGGCAAACCACCTCCAAACGTTCTTGCCTTGATAACCATATGTCATCTCCATAAGTCAGCTGTTACTTGATGGCACACACACACACACAGCTACTACAACCCCAAGTGCTCTTTCTCTCTCAGCCTCAACAAGTTTAAACCCCATTAGCATATACTTGGAAGTTGGGATGTTTTTGTTCCAGTGTTCATCACCTTACGTTTACCTACATTAAACTTCATTTGCCAAATTGTTGCCCACTCACCTAATTTGTGGAGGTCCTCTTGGAGCTCTTGAGTCAACCTTGGTTTTTATCAGCCTGAATAACTTTGTGTCATCTGCAAACTTGGCTACTACACTGCTCACCCCCAGTTCCAAATCATTAGAGAACATATTAAATAGCTCGGGCCAAACACCGATCCTTTTGGGACCCCATTGCTTACTTCCCTCTACTGCGAGAAAACTGTCCATTTCTTCATACTCTTTAACCAGTTTTTAATCCTGTTGTTTAACCAGTTTTAATCCAGTTCTTTTAACCAGTTTTTAATCTATCATTTTACTCCATGATGCTAAATTTACTCAGGTGTCTTTGGTGAGGTATATTGTCAAAAGCCTTTTGAAAGTCCAAGTATATAATGTCTACAGGGTTACCATTAACTCAGAGAACAGGTCTTTTATGGTCTACAATTCAGCCAAAGCATATTCTGATACCTCAGCTCTCAAACTGTAGAACAGTCGTTAGAGAAGCTCCATATAGCAAGTGTAAGGTGCATTCTTTCCCTGTTCACCTGGGCCAAGTATTTCTACCACTAAGAGAATTGGTAAGAAGTTGTGAAGTTGAGATAGAAGAAAATCCTATAGTAAGAGGACTGTAGAGATTCCCTCCTCTTAAGCAGCAAAACATGATTCTTTCCTTCCCAGGGTATGTGCCTCCCCCTACCATACATCCCAGATAATTTGGTCTTTCAGGATTTATTAGATTTGTATTTCTTCCTACCAGAATTTCCAAAGCCACTCATAGTAGCTGTAAAATTCTAATGTTTCTGACCTTGGGCATTGCCTTCCAGCAAACTTTAGGGAAAAGGGCATTAGCTGGGAGGATGGGACTAAGAGATGAAATCTAATTTCTAGATAATTTTATGAACTGAAAATTTTCATTGATTAACAAAGGAACTTAAGAGACAACTGCACTATTGCGCTAATTTGGAAAGAAGTGAGACCAAGAAGAGTTGCTATTTTGCCTGGGAGTGAATCCCAGACAGTTTACTAAATACTGTTGATGAACTTCAATGCCACTTAATGCTTTTTGCTTTGTAACATCAACACAGTGGATTAACCCCTTGCACATGTGTCATTGAACTCTCTCCTCAAGCTGTAGATGAGTTTCCTACACCCTTGCACTTTTGGTTCAACCTATACAGAATGCAGAGCAGTTTCAAGATGCTGAGAAAAATCAAGAGAAGTTGATTTTGGGCGCATTCTTTCTGGAATTACCAATTGTATTGTCTTCTAGAATAACTGAGCACAAGCTTCTGTTGTCAAAGTCCATAGAAATTATTTGCATTTCTTCCAATAAAGATGTAGGTGCTATAATTTTTTTAAAAACCTACATGAGTAGGCAGTGTGATTATATGACACAAATCTCGATTTTGTTTGTTAGCTCTGAAAAGGATATATTTTCCAAACTTCTGTCACTTGAACATTGCACCAGTAGGACCATACCCTGGAGTACTGTATTCTCTTATGGGCACCATACTTATGGGGAAACCTAAAAGATGAGAAATTACACCTTGTTTCTGAATTCTTTTCAAAGATCAGAAAGGGCCTGGAAAATAAAATCCTATGAAGAAAAGCTGTAAAGAGATATGTTGATATTACTGTCTTCGGGCCCTCAAAAGTTACTAGCCCACCTACCTGCACATAGCTATGTTAGTAATTTGTAGCCCAAACTCCTGTGAAGCTGTGCTGCGTAGTCCCATGGAGACCATTTTTAATCTCCACAGTGGGTGTTGGAAAGCCTGGACTGGAGCAGGGTCATCTGTTGTGTTGTCTTCTCCAACTGTCTTGTGCTCTTGCATAAGTAGGAGGAACTCTTTGGAATCTATTTTTAGATTCCCTATTTCCCTATAAGAGGTGCAAAACACTGTGTGTGTAGATGCTTAGATATAGGTACTTTGCCTTTGCAAAAAGGAGAGTAACTAGAAAAGACTGCTTTCTATTCTTGTGCTTTGGTCTCCCTCTTTTGCATATTACAACCTAACCAGGACAGAAAAGGTCTCCTCCTTCCTTTAGCTTATGCTGTTGACCAAAAAGGCTTTTCTCAGAAGCAACAGCATTCCTGGGTATCAGCCTGGAAGAAGGTTGTTTCCTACATAACACTGCCTCCACAAAAGCATATGTATGCAGAGAAACGTTTGGTGTAAGGCAAATTTCATGTGGCTTTTGTATCCTTTCTTTAATGTAAGTTATTCCATGAGGAAAAAAAATTACAAACAATTGGATACTTTGGGTCCTTGGAAATGTGTCTTTGTGAATTATGGTGGTTCTGTGGTATGAAAAGAGTAGATGGTTCTGGTGTAGGGAACAGTGGTAGTCTTCCTCAGATGATTGTACACACAGCCATTACCTGATAAACACCTTGATGTGTTGGTCCTGTGGTGTTTGCAGCAGTAGTTTAGGCTTGACTGATTTGATGAAAGCATTTGTTCATGAAGAGCAAAACTTTGCTCTGCATACCGTTGCATTCTTCAATCAGGGTAGAGATGTCTGAGAATGCAGATGATTTTAGATGGTTCTTGTAGTTTATCCGGGCTGTGTGACCGTGGTCTTGGTATTTTCTTTCCTGGCGTTTCGCCAGCAGCTGTGGCAGGCATCTTCAGTGGAGTAACACTGAAGGACAGTGTCTCAAGACTAGGGTCACACAGCCCGGATAACCTACAAGAACCAATGAACTCTGACTGTGAATGCCTTCGACAAGATTTTAGATGACTTTCCCAAGTCCTGCATACCATTTGGTATCATCTTTGTTTCACTGTGAACTCTGCAACCAATTTTATATAGCTTTCTTTTTTCAAAGGTGATGCTTACTTTATGACACATTTTACTAAAACAGTTCTGTAGTGCCCCTCTGAAATTAACATGTATTTGTATATAGCATTCTGATAGTAAAATGCAATAAACTAAAAGTTATACCACAATGAAATTATTTGCAAAAGTGGCTGAAAACATTCTTTGAAGTACATTTTTATTTACTTCCTAAATATCTACGGGGTAGGGCTGCCCAAGTAAGGAATTCCATACAGCTGGGGCCACCGGGGGACAGGTGCTCTTTCTGGTTTATTTGTTTATTTAATATGTTTGTACCTCTTACTCCTGGTATTGCTCTTGGGGCAGCTTCTGATTAATATTAATTGGAATTGTTAACCCATTAATACAATGGTATAATAAAAAAAATTAAACAGACCAAAAATTAATAGGAAGAGATTAGCGAAGCAAAAAAGAAAAAAGAAAAAAAAGGGGGGGAAGCTACAAGTGTATTAAAGCCAATAAATTCAGTATGTGCAGAGCAAAACAAAGAAAAAAATAACAGAAGACCTGGGAAAATAAAGAGGGTTTTTCCTGGTACCTTGAATTCTATATGCTGGTGACTCACATGTGAGGGAATTCCACTATCAAAGCACCACAACCAAAAAGAGAGCACCTCTGGTGCTTACCCAGCTTGCTTGGCCCTGGCTCCCATTTTCCTCTGCTGCTCTGGCTGGTAGGAGAAAATTAATTTAAAAATAGCTGTGGCCAGATCATTCTTCTCAAGGAAAGGTAACAGTTGACATCAGTCCTAACTCAGAGAAAGAGAAACTGCAATGAGGCCTCCCTGACTGATCTCAGAGAGTAAAGATCCACGAGGAAAGGCTTTCCTCAAAGTAGTAAGAACTTGGCCCATTGGTACTTAAAATTTGCAGTTGAGCCCAGAAGCCAATCAACAGCTAGTCTAGCTGCATTACAGATAATTCATTTTGCTTAAGATGCCTCCCTAATAGATTGTACATTTGCAATTATTGGTGAGCAGGTTAACATGGATGACAGTCCTATCAGTGTTTATAGCCTTCTGTGTAAACTCACAGGAATTAATGTAGGAATCATATTCTAGATGTTTAAATCTCAACCAGACAAAGCTGTACAATTATTCCTTTGACTTTTACTTTCCACTGATCATACAGATACCTATATTTTCAAACAGTACTACTACTTATCATATTTATTTGATAAGCTCAACCTCAATGATCAGCAATGGGCATTTATAAGTGTCCATTTTATTTTTAAATCCAAGACTTCCAAGACTACACTGCAAGAACGTAGCTTCATTGTCAGCAGAAAGTTGCATTGTCTGGGACTTGGATTTAAACTACTGTTCCGCTTTCAAGACCCCCCTTTCCCCTCTGAGTCCATCAGCCTCAACCACCCCTGTAACAAAAAGAGAGGGCAAAACTTTGAGCCCCCTTTGCTGTGGCTGAGACAAAATTTTATTATATATGTTTGTGTTAGCAGCATTTGAGGTTTTTTTTTTTTTAAAGACTAGCAAGATGAATTCTATTTCTGTTTTTATCCTGGGGTCTGAATGAATGCAGAGAATATCTTCATTATGTTTGCTAGTCTTCTGTCGTGGTTCCAGCAGCAGAGAGCAAGGCAAAGATACCTCAGGAGCTAAATCTTAGGTCATGTATAATCCTGTGTGTTTCTTGGGATGTAAGGATCTTTCCCAGAACAGGTACCAAGACAATGGTACATGCAGGGACAGGTCTGCAGGCAGTCGCCATTTGGTCCGTTTGGAGACTTCCTAAGCTAATCAGAAGGCCAAATCTGGGTTTTGCTCTGTTTTAAAGTAATAATGTTGAAATCGCGTTTACTATACCTTTTCTTTTTCTTTTTTTTGCTTTCAAGGGACCATTTATGCATAGAGTGGGTGTTGTTGCACAGTTAGCACCAAATTTTTATTTTTGCCATTCTGGAGGAAGATTTTTATATGCATTTTAACAGTTATTTAAGAGTCCCCACGTGCTTAAAAAAAGCATCTGAATATATGTACTTTTCCCCTTTTAAATAAAGCTGCATCATAACCAGAGTGTTCCATCAATACAGAAGAATGAGAGGGGAGCTGTGGCTGGAACAATATGTAAAAATACTGCTCGTAAAAAAATTCCTTTATTAACTGTCATCATCCCCAGAATATATGTTCAAATAAACGTTGTGTAATAACTAAATTTGAGATTAATAGGCCCCTTAAGAAACAGTGAAGTCATTCAGGATAGTCAGTGAAAAATAGGCTATAAGACTGCTACATGCACATATTGTCCTGCTTACATGCTCTCTCTGGTGTCATTCCCATTTATCAATGTCGGCAGGCTCTGTTCTCATTAAAACACTCTTGCACAAAAGCAACTTAATTTCCTTAAGAGGAAAGGACACCTGATTCAATTTAGCACCCACAACCAATAACTTGAATATATATTCTTTCCAGTCTGATGTCAAATGAATAGTTATGAGCAGCAACTGCGAGAAAATGTATTGCTCTTTTTAGAAAAAAAAAACAAACCCCAAAAACAAAATGCAACAAAATCTATTTGTACAGCGTCAGGCATATGGAAACCTTCTTCCTACAAAACTGGAGCATTCCACTAGTGGATATGAAAGCTAAGATGTAAATGTTGTAACAATACATTTGTTTCAAAACAGAAGGACTTTGATGTGGTTCTTTCAGATGGTAGTCGTGCCTCAGTAAGGCTTGTGTGGGTTTGCTATTCACATCCAAACTAGAGAATGCACTGAAAAAGGCAGCGGTGGGTTTAGCTCCCTCACCCTATCGGTATTGCATTGTAGAACTTTACTCATGTCACTTCCCAAAAACATCTGTGGTTTCCTGTTCCTGTTTCGTATTATTGGCTAGTAGTAGATGGGGAAATGCAGCACGGTGTGACGTTGGGACATGAATAAGTTCTACTAGACTCACGAAGGGAAAAAAAAAAGCTAAATACATGGCGTATACGTGGCACTTATCCTGTGCACTCAGAAAAATGTGTGCTTTTGTTTTCAGAACATAGTTGTGGGTCTGGTGGGGGAAGAGACAGGGATTAGTTCAAATCCTTTATTCACCTGGCATCAGTTCTTCTACTGGCATGGAATTATGCTTGCAAAAGAGTAAGTTAACATTCCTGTTAAATAAATAAATATATTTATTTACGGCAAAAGCCAGAATAAAAGTCCAACTACAACCTGTGAGAGATTAAGATCTCTCCTGTTTAAAATATCACAATTTAAAAACAGTTAAACCCAATAATTTACCAGATAAAAATTAGCCAGTCCCAGTGATTACCTTTCCCGTACGGATCTCACATTCCTGTTGAAGTCAATGAAGAGCTTAAAGCTATCTCCCCACCTTCTTTGATACTCCCACAGTCTCAATGATGGAACATATCAAGGTACATGGTATGGGTTTACGTCTATGTGTCCACAGAATGGAGAGCATGCAAGTATACCAATTACATGTTGTTGTTTTTAAACAGCTATTACTAATGCTGGTCTTCTGAGAACTCTTTACAGGTACCCTGCCACAAGAGCCCAGGCATCAGTACCAACTGGAACTTCAACTTTGCCCAGGTGTCAGTACCAACCGGAACTTCAACTTTGCTGCTGAAACTAGGGTTACAAGGATGAGGCGCGCAACTCACAGGTAAGCAAGAGGGGGAGGTGGGGTTTACCAGCTAGGCAGAAGCCCATATTGTAGTGTGTGACATTCTCCATCCTTTTTATCTGTGTCTCCCTTCCCATGAAAATGATGGGTTTGCTGAGTATCTAAACCTCTATGGCCACAATCTCTCTCCCCACCAACTTTGAGTTAAGGATGTCTGTGTGTTCTGGGTTAATGCCCCCTTACCGTATGTTCCCAGCGTTAAGGAGACTGCTACAACCTCTTGGAAAAGCATAGATTGTGCACAGAGGAAAGCTGTGTTGGCTGCAGTCTTTTCCATAGTGTCGTGGGGAAGGTTGTATGCAACATGTTGCCCCATTATTGAATACCGAGCATTGCACCCCATCTATTGCCACTACTGACAAGACACTCACGACTATTTTTTCCTTGCAGCGTCAGCACCTGGCCACATGAATCAGGACAAAGCATAACTGGTGACAGAGTTCTAATACAACTCCCTGCATTGGATGGTTGAGTATTGTCCCTATGGTTACATGATCTCCCCTGACACGTGAATTGTTAAATATTTACATTAGAGGGGCTATCTATTAGGGCTGGGGCACTTGGAATGCAAAAGCACTTAGGGTGTTGTTCACTACATCCAACATGAACCCCAAATGAGCCCCTAAGCATAGAAGCTGTCAACTGCTTACTATTTCCATTTCTCTTATCTCTCCACAGGCAACCGTTCAGTCCTCACCGATACAAAGATGATCGTCACCCCAGGTGCCATTCAGACTACGATTGACTTACAACTGGAACCGCAATGATCTCCCAGAAGCCAGCTTCCACTGCACAGTTGCTACCTTTTGCTTCTGCGTGACTCATGAGAATGTAACAGATGGAGCAGTGCCATGTACGGAAATACTTTGATGGAGAAAGCCACGTTTATTAGTTAGTTTACCTAACAGCCTCCAGGTGTACAGCGGCCCTCCATTAATGAAAAAGTCGATACACCTACGTTTCCATGGTGCTTTCAGAAGTAACTCCTCTGCTGATGCTCGTCATAAATACCTGTGACTGTCAGTTATCTATGTTCTCCTGATAGTTAGCAGACCGGGAACTTTTCTCACTGTGCTTGTTACCTCAGATGCCCTTGTGACAAGGGACTCCCAATGGGAGGCAGCAGTGCGCTCACCATAATATGTCAGTAAGGTTGAGAAACTGCATCTTATCTGCATCTTACTCTTGAGGCAACAGCAAATGGGAGATGCCGGCTCCTCGGTGCCCTCCTGACTCCCTTCCCCCCTTATTGCGAGTGTGGTGATAAAATCAAGCAGCATTCTCATGCAATAATAAAGCCTGCTGGGGAAATAACTAGCAGACATTGGCAAGCAATTAAACGAGCATGAGGGAAGACGTGCTTGCCCGAGATGAAGAGGGCTGGTGATGTGATAGCATTCTGGGCCATGAATATCCCAAACAGTAACACGAACAAGGTTATCTGTCCATGTGCCTATCATAAGTTACTCTGTTGCTCCATATTGGGTACCACACTGATCTTTATTGCCCAGCCTTTTTTCCTTACAGTTCATTGCCAAGGATGGAATGTGGGTCTTCTCGTAAGCTATTCTTGTGCTATTTTACTTGGCTCCGTCTAAGTCCTCTTCAGTACTAGGTTATGTGGCTGGGGTTACTGGGTGCAATACATGGGGCTGCGGAGAAGGGAAGGGATCCCTTCCTGGCCCTGCCTTCTGTTTGGTGCTGTTTCTGTGTGGTAAGGGTGGATTGGGAAGTCTTGGATCTAGTCTTGCTGCCTCTTACTTTTTACATCTACAATAATTGCTGTTGTCAGGATTCCCAAAGGGGAAGTTACCGCCCTGCAAAGGCCATATTTACATGTCCAGGGGTGGACATTGGGTCCACACCTCCTGTTTCCCATTGAACTCTGTGTCGGGTTACAGTGCTGTCCCCTTTGACACTGCAGATATAGTGTGTTCATCCTTGCATCTTTGTCCTTTTGCCAGTGGGTTATGGGGTGAGTTTGGTATTGGATTCCCTCCCTTGCCTGTCCCTGACGAAACCATTGCTTTCAGATTGCTGTAGACTGTTTGGGTAGTAAGAAAATTTAACCTCTGTCTGAAGGGAGCCCTAGAGGCTGTGATTGTGGTGCCTGTTGCTGTCTTCCTAGCTAGGAAGGCCCCTGGCAAGGGAGGTGGTACGAGAGCAGGCTTAAGCTCTGTATATGTGAGACGGTCCTGTGATAGAATTGTGTCATCCATGTGATGGCCACATGTTAACCGATGCCCTTCCTTTACTGATAACGTCAGTGCACAGTGCTGTGGTTGGACGGCTTCAGTCTTGCCAAGGTATGTTGGTAGTGCTATGTTCTCTCATTCCAACTGGTACCATTTTGCTTTACACTTTGCTAGTGGGATTGTGGAGCAATTGTGGCCACAGTATAGTTGCATAGCTGTATATAATATTGGTGTAGTAGGACTATAGGATTGGCGTACCCAAAGTTATTGCCTGATACACTAATGTATGTGTGTCCTGAATACTCACCCTGTTTTGCCGCTTTCATCGCTGGTTCATGCTGAAGTTAGGTTTTCACATGTTTAAACAGTGAGAATATGAACAATAATAAACTAGCCGTCTGTAGGCAAATACAAGTTCCCCTGTGACCTTCTTCATTACTGTCATGTTGTGGCTAGTGTTCAGTATCCTCTGTAAAAATGAGGATAAGGTAACTAACTACCTGTGCTGCAGCTTTCATAAGGATAAAATAAGAGGCTTGCTGCATCAAACCAAAGGTCTGTCCAGTCGAACATCCCGCTTCCCGCACTGGCCAGCCAGATGCTTCTGGGAGTCCCCCCTGCAGGGATTGAAGGCAACAGCTGCCCCCAACAACTGGCATTCAGATGTACACTTCCTCTGAATATGGAGATTCTATTTAGCTGTCATAGCTAATGGCCACTGATGGACCTCCATGAATCTGTCTAATCCCCTTTTAAAGTTTTCTGAACCAGTGGATGTCAACTCTTATCGTAGTTTATTCAATACATTAATTATGCAGCATGTGATGTGGTGTTTCCTTTCGGCTGTTCTGAACCTACTGCCAATCAAGTTCACTATGGATGAACGATAGCAGTGAGTTGTTGTTTTTAATCTCACTCTTCATTTTCTTCACATCATTGATAAGTTATATAAATATAGAGGCTTATAAACTAATCTATTTAAATAAGCCTTTATACTTGTGTAAAAAAAAAAAGCACTGGCAGCTTTCATCACCTTTTTCCAGTTAAGCTGATCCTGCCAAAAATGCCCTCCCCTTTTATCAAAGATTCTGGAAACACCTCTGTTTTTCGTTGTATCAGTCCCTGATTTCCACTATATCATCTACTCAGTTAGCACAACTTGTGCCTCTCTCAGTATTTCTCTCTGTAGCCCTGTGTCTAATTTTTGTAATTTTATGTTTTCACACGCATATGTCTGCCAATATACGATACCTTTCTTATATCTGATGAAGTAGGCTGTCGTTGACAAAAAATCATCTCACAATCTTCAGTAGGTAAATCAACAAGTAATCTATCCCAGTTTACCTAACACAAAACCAGGTGCAAAATAGGGTGCTGCGTCTATAGTGGTGCTGAAGGAGAAGCGCTGAGGTCACTGAGATTGATTTTACTGACATATCTTTTTAAAATATTAAATCTTTGTCAGGTAATATGAAATGCCTGGAGTAGCAAAGCTGTATTTCCAAAAGGCCAGGATCAGATCCCTTAGCAATACAATCACAAGAAAAACCCATAGCTTGAACAGTGTTTAAAATGTAATTAAATCACTTCTAATTATTGGGGAGGAGCCCCTTGGCGCAGAGTGTTAAGCTACAGTCAGTACTGCAGTCAAAAGCTCTGCTCACGACCTGAGTTCGATCCCGACGGAAGTCGGTTTCAGGTAGCCGGCTCAAGGTTGATTCAGCCTGCCGTCCTTCTGAGGTTGGTGAAATGAGTACCCAGCTTGCTGGGGGTAAAGGGAAGATGACTTGGGAAGGCACTGGCAAACCACCTCGCAAACAAAGTCTGCCTTGGAAACATCGGGATGTGACGTCACCTCATGGGTCAGGAATGATCCGGTGCTTACACAGGGGACCTTTACCTTTTTAATTATTGGGGGGGGGAGTAGTTCTAACTATTCAGATTCCATATGAGCTTTAGCTAAGTGTAAGCATGATCTATTAAAAATCACAAACACAAATTATAGCCACATACTAACGGTACAATATTGTTTGTGTTGTTCAATTCAGAAAGGTATTCACTATGCCACGTCTATGACTGCTAATACAGATTAATACAGATCCCTATACGTGTAAAAGGTGGAGGGAGGGGAAAATCACATTTTTGCTACTTTGATGGATTTTTGGAAAATACTAGCTTGACTGTTCATTATATTGTCAGAGGGTTGCTGTTTTACTATTAAGTCTGTTTTAATATCCCAGCCGTGAAAAGAGTGAAAGGGAATAAGGCAAATTCACAACTACCTCCCTCCCCACACCCCAGTGACCCCTACTCCATGCCCAGAAGATGGCCAAGATGCCCTCCCTCTCATGATCTGCCTAAGGTCATAGAATCGGCATTGCTTCATGGGGCCAGCTGTGGTCAACCAGTGATCAAGTGACCGTGAGAACACTTTGGCCAAGCAGGCACTGAGCACTGTGGCTGCCCACCCCTCGTATCTTCCTACAGTCAAGCAGGATTGACTTTCTGCCTGCCCTGCGGCAGAGTACTCGGTATATACTATTTTTATTTTTGCAGGGTATAAACTTCAAGTTTTTCAAACCCTGGTTTAAAGGACTGATTTAACTCATATTTGTTGAAGAACGTATTTTCCCGTTTTTGCGAAAAGTGCTGTCGAGAGTAGTCCTTTGGACGGGTGCCTCCTTCTTATGTTCAAAAGCAGGATGCTGTTGAGACAGAGGTGTTGAAATATGTTGCCATAGTTTACAACTGTCAACTATGATGTTTTATTCAGCGGCTTCTATTCAGAAGCTCCCTCCGCAACACGGAATGCCATATGCCGTTGTCCTTGCCTTGCGAGCAAGCGGCTTAGCAAAGGGCTTCCAAGCCTGTGCTCGCTTGTGCATTTGGGCCACCGAGAAACTGTGGTCCGGTGCTATCTTTTATTGATAAGGCTAGCGGAGGATGACTCTAATGAAATTATCAAAGCTTTGAATTAATGATGAACTTGAATAAGAAAACTAAGCTCTCTGGAGCCAGGCGCCTCATTATCCATTCACTCTTATTGCACTCTCTCTTTGTAGAGCAGAAGGCAGGTTCTGCTACAGCTTAGCTTGTGATTTTGGATTGGATTCAAACTTGCTGAGCCCTCTTGAACATCCACTTGTGATTGCTCTATGGCTGGGGGACGTCCTTGGTGATTAATTTGCCTTTGCTCTTTGTGTAAATGGCAGGTCCCCCCCATTTTCTCCCTCACCCCTCTTATGCTTCTGCATCATCGGACTGGGTGCCACACAAGAGTGGCTTCTTCTTTCTTGATAAATAGGAAAGTCTTGCCAGATTTTAAAATATTGACATCATGGAATTTGATAACTTATCCTTAATACTTAATTCCCATGGTTATTGCTTGGACATTTTAGGTAAGCAAAATATTTTCTTTCAAATTTGGTTCACAAGTCATGGCACTGTTTATGTGTAGGATTTTCCCTTTTGACCTTTTTATTTGTGCAAGGATAAACCCTTCTTGAACTATTTGTGTAGACCTTTAAAAAAAAAAAACAGTATTCACTCTAGGAGTGTCTTTAGTTTGTGTTGCATGTTTAGTTGTGTGTTCCTTTTTTATAGCCTCCTTGTGTTAGATTAGTAATCTGGAGTATGTCTCAGATTATAGGCTCTGAGAGCTCTTTTAAGTGGTGGCAATATCTAGAAGAGCATAAGAAGGAGCAAGAGCATTCTGTGTAACGTGCTTCTTTCTGTCTTTTTCCTTCTTTAGGCTGCTGCTATTTTTAACTCTGCATTTGGAAGCTTTTTGGTAAGTAATATGTGTGTGGGGGGTTGTATTCTGCTTAATGCAGCATTGTTTAATATTTTTATTGCCACTGATTATTTATTAAAGGGAAATCAGTGACTCCGTTTTATCTCCCCCATTGTTAATTACATACCCAAGCCTTCTATTTCTTTTCAGCATCTCCTGCTCCCCAGGAAATTAGTACATGAATAATCTCTGATCAATATAATGTAATGATGCTTAAGTATATGCTAATAGTCTCCTTAATGAGGTGACAGTCCATTATTATTTAGATGTTGGGGGGGACTAGTGTCAATATATTGATTTTTTTTTTCTAATGAGGTCTATCACACAATCATTATTTTCTATCATGGGGCCACGGGTTTTGAAACGAACATGTGGCCCAGATGATGAGAGAGCCGGTGCTAATTAATTCAGTGACGTATCATTTGATTGGCATATTTCACAGTCGGACAAGAAGTGTGTTCCACGTCTCTGGGGAGAGTATTGGAATAAGTAAAAATGAGCAAGCAGCCAAAGCTTCTCAAAGTATCCTATTTATGTTTACATGCTTGAACTTCAGTGCTGAGCAGAATATGCTATCAAGTACACAGAAAGAAGACTGTAGTTATTTTCCATATTTTTATATATTGAGCAAATTAAGCATCCTGGCCGCTTAAGGCACACTTTCCATTGTCCTGCATCTTTCTAATTGCTCATTTTAAGCGTGGCCCACATGAAGATTGCTGTTGTTTATTATGAATGCTTGCCAATAGAGAAAAAGTGCTGCGATATATGACATTAAACTAGATATTTTGAAACGCCCTCGTATATTTCAGTGTGCTTTAATGTAACTGTTTTCACGAATATAGCTTGAACTCAAAACAGATTAAGGTTGTTCCGATTCAGACACCTTTATTGGCACAGTGGATTAAGGTTGTTGTTTTTCAACTATTTTTATATCTGGGATGTGGGGCCTGTGTTCATTTGCTTACTGATGAGTAAAACGCAGCGAGACAGAGTTGCTGTAGCAGAGAACCGTTATGTTCCCCATTGCTCCCCACACCACACCTCCAAGCATCCATAGGAAACTGTACCTGCATAGGTTGGACAGAAGTGCCATCACAGCATTGCTCCATGATTTTAACACAGGGCAGCTCTATGTAGGCTGCAAAGGTCAATTTCCATCTGTCTTCGAGCCCTGTATCATCCATGTGAACAAAGCTGTATTACGTTAGCTAAAAAGATAAAATTTGTTTTAGGATGGATTTTGTTTGATGCTGAAGATGTAATATTATATTTACAATTATTTATTTGTTAGATATTTGAGTGCGGAAATGAATTTTTCTACTTGGCCAGCTTTCCTGTCATTATGCACTTGCATAAGCTGTTTGCCGGTCCTTTAATGAAGATACCGGTAATTTTTTTGCCCAGCAAGTGTCTCAAGTGGTGGTATGCCTTCTTTACTCTTACGGTCTATGTTATGACTAAGGGTGTGCTCATCAATATGCCAAACTGAAAAAAACCTGAAAAATACCTTTTCGGTATTTTGGGGGGTGTTTTTTTACCAGTATAAAAATGGCTGCAATTGAAGGGAGCCGAAAAGCGGGCTGCTTTGGTCCCGCTGCCATATTTAACTCCCTCCCTCAATTACCTGCTGCTGGCTGGCGTCACTGCAGGTTCTGGGAGCCAGTGGAATTACGATTGTGCTGACACAGGGGAGGGGGGAGTTAAGTGCCAGCCTGCAGCCCGGGGCTTAGAAGAAGAGTTGGTTTTTATATGCCGAATTTCTCTACCGCTTAAGGCAGAATCAAACTGGCTTACAATCACCTTCCCATCTCTTCCCCACAACAGACACCCTGTGAGGTAGGTGAGGCTGAGAGAGCATGACTTGCCCAAGCTGGCTTCGTGTGTAGGAGTGTGGAAACGAATCCAGTTCACCAGATTAGCTTCCTCCACTCATGTGGAGGAGTGGAGAATCAAACCCGGTTCTCCAGATCAGACTTCACCGCTCTAAACCACGCTCTTAACCACTACACCACTCTTAGCTCTCCCTCTCTTACATCCTTCATGATCAGAGCACGCAGGGGACCGGATCTAAGTGCCAGGCTGCAGCCCTGGGCTTAGCTCCTTCTCCCCTGCATCCTCCATGATCACGGAGGATGCAGGGGGTGGGATCTAAGCACAGGGCTGTAGATCCACGCTGCCCACCTTCTCCAGACTCTGAAGAAGGGGGGCAGTGCAGATCTGAAAGAAATCTGTGCTGCTGGTTTTCTCTGGAGAACAGGGAGGTGCAGATCCCGTTTTTTGGGTTCAGATATTTTATTAACCTGAACATTTTTGGAAAATCTGGGTTTTCCGGATATATATTTTTCAAATCTGGGTTTAATACCCCCCCCCCAAATTGGTGTACACTCATAGTAATGACTAGTGTCCCAAGAAAGGGTATTGCATATGGGGATTTATTTATTGGTTTGGTTTGGTTTTGTCATATGGTAATAATTCTGTTGTCACTTAGGACAACACTTAGGACCCCTGTAAGTGCTTTTTAAATATGAGACTAGAAGATCTGGAAGACCAAACTCAGAATAGCATTTTATACTTGCCCTGTTAGGGAAGGGGCTGAGGTCTGGGGAATATGGATGGGGGTTGCCTAGCTGAAAATAAGTATCTTCCTGCTATTAAACTATATTAGCATTTGACTGTATGAGGGCAAATGCACATGTCAGGCTTTAAAAATAGCTCTCAATCTCTGTTTGGAAATAAATTTCTGTAGATTTGCAGGCAGAAATATTTTCCTATTTATAGCCAGATTAATAAATCATAGGTCTAATTAAAAACATGGTGTGTTAAAGAACTAATTGTTACAGAAAACCTTTTTATGTAGCTAGTCTTAAAATAACTAATGAAAGATGAATTCAATTTACATAAATTGGAAGCCAAGAGAATATTTTAGAATTATGCCACAGAGAATTGTTCTAAGTTAAGAAGTTAATATAATTATCTCCTTCCTTCATTTAAAAAGTTGAAGTTTAGAGTAATTGTTGAACATAAATGATTTGAATTTTCCTTATGAAGGTGATTTAATAAAGTTTGATAGCATTGTGAGGTGGTTGCTTATCAGGAATAGTTGTGGTGCTTAGGCTACAAACTCATGTTTTATTTTAGGGCAATATGCTCTGAGAGCAAAGCTAGAGGTTGTTCTTATTTTAGTTTCCATTTTAATTGGAATTGTATGTCCCTTTCCCCCATCCTTACACAAAATACCCTGTTAATAAAAATGTATGGAATTCTTATCTACTCAGTTTTAGGGAGGCACAATGCTTTTATACAGCCTGACAGGACTTATGCAGCAAGTAAATGCATTAAGCGTAGTGTCCATTTTTCTTGCAAATTTGTGACATAGATTTAATTATGGGAATGACCAACTTACAAATCTAATTTCCATTGGCTGAGCCAAGTTTTTTATATTTTAATAATGATGGATTTTTTAGCAATGATTTCATTACTATTTAAAGAAATTCCGTGGTGTGGAACTAACCAATTGACTGGCTTTTTATTTTATTACGTTGCACCAGATGCTGTGCATTTCCCCCCCGCCCTGTTAATTGTTCTGCACTTTAAGATACTGTGCAGAAAACTAAGGGGGAGTACCCCCGTATGTATCCTTTTTCTTTCCCATTTTATCTGTAATCTGCTTTCGTCTTATTATTTTACATGGTTGAGTTAAGTGTGTTCACTACTAATGCTGAATTATAAATCAGTCCATCTAATAGTGAGCTAGCTGGCTGCTGCGCAGATGATGAAAGCAGAAGCATCCGGCCACCTGCAGCAAGATAGAGATCCTTACATAATCAGGACAGTCCCCAGGTATGCTAACAAATTCCTGCCCTCCCCCCACCCCTGGAGTTCCTTGCAGGCCTTCAATTCGTTGGTACTATTTATAAAATCTAGCTGCTGTTTCTTCCTGGTGTGCATGCATATTTAGACACTCCAGTTCTACTTTGACTGTCAGAAATTGTGCAAAACTAAAACTGCTTCTGTATTCAGATTCTTCTGATTTAGAGATATGGTAGGGTATTCTTCCTCTTTAACAACACTTGGGGAAAAATTTCCTCTTCAAAAAGTGATATTGATATCATCATCATCATCCACTAGTAGTGACATGTGAGGAGTCTGTGGGGAGGGGGCATCCCATCCCCCCATCTTTGCTTCCTTCCCTCTCCATTGCTTCTCTGTCAGTTTCACCCCGCTCTTTCTCTCCCATCTCTTCTCTGAGAACCTTCTCTCTCTGCCCCTCCACCACTCGTTTTCAGCACCCTCCCCCAACTGACCCCCATCCTCTGGCTAGGTCAGGGCTTTGGTTGCTGCTGTGCTTGGCTGTTCTGTGGTTGCCCTTTCTGGCCCTGCCTTGACCTCCTCTTGGGCTACTGGGGCTACCCTTCTCAGGGCTGCCCTTGCTGTGAGAGCTGCATTGGCAGGTCCCCAAGAAGCCACTAAGTTGGCAGCAAAGATGGAAGGGGCTGCCTTGAGGCTGACATTGTTTTGTGAGTTATCTGTGTATTAACAAATGTTATTATTTTGGAGGGAATTAGACCCCCAGAATATAGAGTTTCAGATTTTTCTGCAAGCCTGGGGCATCTCCCAAGTTTGCAGAACTATGTGTTTTCTGTCAATGTGGCCCTGATCTGTCAATTTAAGTATCTGCAGGTGGGCCCATATTTGACTGACTATCTATCTATCTATCGTAACTCACTCACTCACATATGCTAGAAAAGAGAACCGGCTTCTATGGCAGTGAATTATCTGATGAATTAGTTCAGAAGCATCAAGGTGGAAAAGGCCTTATGTAGTCCAGCCACTCCTTAGTGCAGGAAAACCAAAATTTCTGTGTTTTATTCTTGAACTCCATTGAGGATAGTCTGTGCAAGCACCGGGTCATTCCTGACCCATGGGGTGAAGTCACATCCCAACGTTTCCAAGGCAGACTTTGTTTGCGGGGTGGTTTGCCAGTGCCTTCCCCAGTCATCTTCCCTTTACCCCCAGCAAGCTGGGTACTCATTTCACCGACATCGGAAGGATGGAAGGCTGAGTCAACCTTGAGCCGGCTACCTGAAACTGACTTCCGTCGGGATCAAACTCAGGTTGTGAGCAGAGCTTTTGACTGCAATACTGCAGCTTAACACTCTGCGCCTTAAATCTATTATACGTAGATGTTTCCGATCTAGAAGTTCCAAAACTGCTGAGCTACCACTGCCAAGAAACTTATTTCATGTTTGGACAGATCTTGCCTCATGGACTGAAGCGGGTCATGCTGTTCAGATGACATGCTCTTAGAATGTATCACTTACTGAGAAGTGAAGTTATCTTATTCAGCCAGTCATCGAGTAAGCAGGACTTAACAACTTTACCTACTTTTAAAAAGCAAGTCTTTTTATTGAAATACTTCTAGTAAAATATGTGTAAATGCAGATTATCAAGTCTTTAACACTTCTATAAAAACTCTTGTCAAAGTACAATGTATGTATTTACAATGTATGAAGTAAAAGCAAGCAAGTCTTACATACTATTCAGTTTCAAAATCTAACTTCTAAAATATAACAGTCAAATTATTCTGATTCAGTTCAAAATATCTAATTCATAAAGTCTAGAGTAATGTATTTAAGCCATACATACCAGTCAGCCTTTTCTTGAGAGCCTTTGGAAGGGTCTGATTCTCTGGGCTTACTGTGGCTGTATTTATACTGTTTCAGACTCATTAAGAGTGTTGATTTTACCATCAGGAGGGATATCTTCCTCCCCACTTTCAGATAACATGAGCAGTGCAATGATGTCTTAGTTGCAGCTGTTCAGGTTATTAGCTTCTCCCCTTGACCAAATATGGGCTTCCTTTCCTTTCAGTCTATTTTGCTTAAAGTATAAACAATCATTTCTGAGCTCCATGATCACTCCATATACTCAATTTTCATACCATTCTCATCTTCAGTACAATACGCATTAAATGAGACTATTTAGAAATCTACAATACAATATATAACTATATAAATCATAAAACACAATTATTGCTCACATTGTAACATGTAACCATCTGGTCAGTAGGAAACATAGCCTTCAGCAAGGTTATAGAAAGCAAGAAGCTTACTGCACTTATAGCCTTGAGGTCTTTGAATAGACCTTCTCAAGGTTTGAGGATAGCAGGACTTTTCTGCTCTTGAGATATGAGCAGCTGGCAGCTGAATCAGGAAGGGTAATTTCAGATACACCTTTCTGGCAGATAGTGAAGGATGACTCTGTTCTTCTCAGACCTTGAGAGAATTCAGTCAGCCTGTTCTAAGGACATTTGCATTTTGCAAGCTGTTGCCAGGCTCTTCATTACACAAACCTCTGCAGTTTGCGGTTCAGTTTGTATGTTGTGTTCAAGCTCTACATGGAATTAATTCTGCACATGTACACAAAATACCATAATTATGTCAGAGACCTAATGTCAGAGACAATGGAGCCAAACCATTGGACTTTACCCGCCATTTTAATTGATGTGGGGACAGCAGGGAAAATTCACAGGGGTTCCTAAAGTGGGCCCGAGTTACATAAGACTTCAAAGGTGGTCACCAGCACTTTCAACTGTGCTTGGCAGCTAGCGTGCTGCTAGTAACAGTCGCTAGCCCTTTTTTGGCCATCTATTCAGTTCTGTCTCATAGGGACAAAATAGTAAGAGACAGATGAGCAACTGCATATGGGGTTTTGAGAACTGTGCTCTCTTCTTAGAGATGCCTAAAATTGCTTTCTCATTTTTACTGTGTTCATCATCCTCTACAATCCTTTGAGAAAGCTGTTAGAATTCCCTTTTGTAAGATGAGGATTTGAGGTTGAAAGATATACTTCTCCAGGTTTATATGTTCCTAATAAAGCCTGAACTCTCCCTAGAAGCTAAAACGACTAACCTGAGGTTATCATATTTTGATCACATCACGAGAAGACAAGACCCACTGGAAAAGACAATAATGCTAGGAAAAGTTGAAGGCATCAGAAAAAGAGGAAGACCCAACAAGAGATGGATTGACTCAATGAAAAATAGTTGGTTTTTATACCCCAATTTTCTCTACCTTTAAGGGGTCTGAAACCAGCTTATAATTGTCTTCCCTTCCACTCCCCACTACTTCCCTTCCACTTCTACTACCTTGTGAGGTAGGTGGGGCTGAGAGAGTTCGGAGAGAACTGTGACTAGCCCAAGGTTACCCAGCAGGCTTCATGTGTAGGAGTGGGGAAACCAATCCAGTTCACCAGATTAGAATCTGCCACTGATATGGAGGGGTGGGGAATCAAACCCAGTTCTCCAGGTTAGAGTCCACTGCTCTTAACCACTACACCATGTTGCCTCAAGCCACGGCCTTCACTTTGCAAGACCTGAGTGAGGCTGTTAATGACAGAACGTTTTGGAGGTCGTTAATTCATAGGGTCACAGTAAGTCAGAAGCAAATTGACAGAACATAATATACAACCTGACCACTCGATCATGCTGGTTAAGGCACTGGTAGGAAACAGGGATATGTAGAAGGAAAACGGTGAAAATCCAAGTGCTGTCATTGGCAGGATCATTTGCTCCTCCTGTTCTGTAATTCTCAAAATTGCTTTACGAGCATCGCCACCGATGTCAATATGGCTAATCCAGAACACGTGGCTCAAGGATCGCAGCTTCTCTTTCCGGCTTGCTGCTTCATTTCAACGACCAGCTTCTGCTGGCTTTTGATGCCCATGGACAAGCCCGTTCAAATAAAGATTCCTTGCGACATCACCCAGCCATCAGACATCTCTCTCTTTAGGCTGAGATAGTGCATATTACTATAGCAACAAGTAATTCCGTGGTATGCACTAATGAGGCCTTCGTGCACTTACAGAGTATTTGAAGTCGTCCTCCTTTTGGCCTCCTGCCTACCAATACACCTGAGGCATGTGCTTAATGGCCCATTAAGGTACACCCTGTTGTGCATTATTGTTTAATTGCACTGTAGTTTGCTTTTTTTTTTTTTTTTGTATATTTTTTGGGCTTTTTTTAAACTACTGTTAGTGGTCTTCCATGTTTGGAAGACAAAGCATTACATATGATTAGGAGATCAATAGTAAAATTATACTTTTAAGCAAATTTTAATAAAATGGGATTTCAGATTTTATGGAACTCTTTCAGAATATGATCAATAGCCATGTGATTTATTTAGTATCCTTGTAAAGCTAAATAATTGTCTGCTGTTGTGCATTTTTTACATTTGCTGGACAATGTAAGGATGAAAGAAGATTTATAGATAACTGCATTTCACAGCTGACTGATGCCAGTGTTAGAAATGCAGATTATGTGTATTGACCAAAGACTGTACAAATTTGAAATGAAAATGCCACTGGTCTGCTTTGCAGTGCTCCGCACATGTGATGTCTCAAATAACTGAATTATTAATTTTATTGTGCAAAATCATTCCGCTGGTTTTTTTTTTGGGGGGGGGGATGCCTTTTGCTTGTTTGTTTCCCCCCATCCTTTTTTCCCTCTTGACAATAGGGAAGCCCTGTTTGCTTTATTATTATATTTTAACTTTTGCTCCAAGTAATGCTCTGCAATTTATAGAAAATGTTAGAATGGTCTTATGTTGGCTGGAATCCACAGAATATGTGTGGGCAGAGGGCAGTAGATTTTTATTTTGTTGGGAATATTTATGCATGCACTCAGTTGTGGCAGGGTTCGTATGGGGACTGGATTCACCATTGGAAGTGACCACTTTATTATCAGATTATGGCAGTAGTCTTCAACCATAGATCGGGGCCTTCAGGTGGATCACTGAGCCTGATGTATTGGGTCATTCACCCCTCTAGAACTCCATACTTTTTTGACTATTTTGGGGAAGAACCTGCTGATAGTGCACATGCACAGACAGTAATGTTGTGGCACCCACTCTCTCTTTAGGTTGAGATGGTTTTACACATGCTGAGAGCAGCAGCAGGTTCATGAGGCCATTCCATTCAACAAGAACAGAGGATTATTCCATTGAACCCTGGTTTGTTTCTCAGTATGGTATATATGGTTGCCAGCCTTCTGGCAGTGGCAGGGGATTCACTGCTTCTCATTTCCCACTGTTGCTCTGTGTTCATACCCTGTAGGAACATTTTTAGGAAAAATATTGAGATAACATACTGGGAGTTGTTGTCTTGGGTTATACAAGCTGTTTCCTTCTGCCCAGTTGTTACCTCAAAGGGTGGCTCTAGTATTACCATCCTGTGATGTGGATGGTGAGATTATAAAATATCCAAGCACCCCCACTGAATATCAAGGCTGTGTGCATTTTACTTGTTTATTTGCATCCAAACCAGTATTCTAGCTACTGCACCATGCTAACCCACAACGTATTCTTGTAATGCTGTGAATGTGAAAGACATCATCAATTCTATGACATGCAGATTTACAAGTTACAAACATTTGCCACAAGTGGGGTTGCAAACCTATATTAATAATTGTGGGTTGAAATCTAGTGCATCTGAGCAAAGTACTGTATGCAGTCTGAAACTCAAAGGAAAGGCGCTTGTGGTTTAGTTTACTGTGCCAGAAGAAAACTATGTTTATATGATATGGCAGAACAGCTCTCACAGAGTTCAAAGAAAGAAACAACCAAGTTATCAAATTGAATGCTGTGCTCAGAAGGTAGCAAAGTCCTGTGTGCATGTTGAGTCCTTTTGTGATCTGGATTGAGCAGGAACAAAGGGCAGAAGTAACTAATTTAAGGCTGCTAATCTATCATTTTCTCTGCAATTCACATGTAAATGGATGAAGCCAGGTACAAGTTTTGGAAATCCTAGCCAAAGAAAAGTGAAAGGGAGGATACCTGTGTAATCTGGGTGAAAGGCTACGGCAGAGGCTATGGAGCGGGTTTTAGAAACATCTCTGGAATGAATGTCTTTATCAGGTGGTTTGCCTATGACAATGAGTTCTGATGCTCCTAATCCCTGTTGTGAGATTTACCAGGATTTGGAATATTCTAGAATCAGCACCCCATGCTCTGAAATAGTATTTTAGTCTCTCTTTTGGATACACTGAATAACTGGTGTAAATAATACTCAGCAATGGCTGTTTTCCTCCTCTTTTTTGCTATTATTTGTGCATCATCCTTGCTCCTACATTTGCAGGATTATGGAGGCCTTGTTCATATGTTACTTGGAATAGTGTGAGTGACATCATCTCAGATATGTTGTACCTCATTCTGGGTAACATCTACCTAACCTCACAATCTGTTTCCGCCACTTAGGTAAAAGAAGATATTATTGGAAGCAGTGTTAAAGCAGCCACAGAGATTGGTTACCATCACTACAGAAAATGTATTAATGGGGTCCTACTAGAATTGCCAATTTCCAGGTAGGGCCTGG
This sequence comes from Euleptes europaea, assembly GCF_029931775.1. NCBI lineage: Eukaryota > Metazoa > Chordata > Lepidosauria > Squamata > Sphaerodactylidae > Euleptes > Euleptes europaea. The sequence goes on along the minus strand of NC_079320.1, from coordinate 42,412,010 downwards.
AGATGTCCTGGAATTACAACTGATATCCAGTCTATAGAGTTCAGTTCCTCTGGAGAAAATGGTGTCTTCTGAGGGTGGGCTCTATGGCATTATACCCAAACAAAATGCCTCCCCTCCCTAAACCCTGCCCTCCACATGTTCTACTCCCAAATCTCCAGGAATTTCCTAACTCAGAGTTGGCAATCATAGGCTCTACACTCTGCCTGTATGCTACCATGCTGAATAACATCATTATGGTTGCTAGAACAGTTTGTTCCTTTTGTGTGATTTTTTGTAAGAGCAGTCAGATCTTAAATATAAATTCAGTTTTACCTATTCTTTTCACAGCAGCTGCATTACTTATCTTATTCTAAACTTTAGAACTTGTGAAGTGAGTTTCTGTACAATGAACAGAAAGTGAAAATTATGTCATACGAGTAAAAACATATAAATACTCATTTGTATAGAATTGAGTAGACTTGGACATGGAAGATGTATGTTTTCTGAACGGGACACGCTCCCTGCTGTCTATCACCAAAAGGAGCCTGGGGAGAGGAATTTTAACTCCGAGAATATATACTCCATGGTGCACATTCTCGAAGCCTAACTCCCTCTCTATTCTGATCCTTTGGATGATAAAGGGGCAGCAACCCCATTTTACTGTTGGACTAGTCAGTGATACTTACTAAGTAAGATCACAAAAAATCAAGCAAATGTTGCTGGCCAGTCTTCCAGAACTTCCCTCCGTTGACCAACTAAAGGAGGGAGTCTTGGAGGTATTAATAACTCTTGTGGTGCCTTCAGAGACAATAGATGAATACAGAATTCCATTGCCTTCACACTTTATGTGAATGGGATCTTCATTGCTCCAGAGGAACTGAACCATTTCTCCTCCTGTAGCAACAGCTTTTAACCAATGTTATTTGAAAGCAAATGTTCCTCACCTTTTTTGAGCACCTTTACAAAAAAAAGGAGTTTCTGGAAATAGATTGCTTTCTTTACATTGGCCTTGGTCAACTGGAGCAAGCCTACTGCCCCAGGCATCTCATTATTTCAATCACGTACGAATATGAATACGAAGCCTTTATTGGCATTAGTTATACAACATCTATATAAACATGATAAAAACAATTTAGAATCATCTCCATAAAATTGACACTAAAACTGGTTTAAATACATTAGAAGTTACTCACTTCACAGCCCTAAAATTACCTCATGAGTTGCACAAGCTTTCACGCACTTTAATTGCCCTCAGTAAAAATCTTCCCACCACATCAATTATTAGTGGATCCTGCGCGTTCATAAGGATGGAGGCCTTAATGCTTACAGGTAGCCAGTCTTTGTCCGCGAAGATTGGGTCTATTAATTGGAAACGACCTCTAGCATACACAGAGGACAGTTGATTAAAACGTGGGAGACTGTTTCAATTTTACCATCCCGACTCTAACATTCTATTTGATATTTACACTAAAAAAGACCTGTTTGAGACTTCTGAACAGAAATCTTAGGCGCAAGGACTTCAAGAGGAATGATATGTATCAGCTGCAGGTCCATGTCCTATTAAGGTTCCTTCTAGAGAGGAAGTTGGCGGGCAGGTGGAGCCTTCTTCCTCCTTAAAGGAGGTGCCCTCGGTAATCTCCAACTCCATCTCTGAGGTTCCTGAAATAGGAGAGATTATGGCACCATTTATTTCATCAGGAGGAATCGAAATAGAGAGGAAAGAGGAGAGCTCTGGAAGAATTCAGGTTTCAAATCCAACAGTATGACTAAAAGAACATACCATCGGGGGGCGGGGACGACGACTGTCAGATGGAACTCTAAATGTACTCGCCCGGAAAGTAGCTGGTTGGTTCCGCTGCCTCTCAGACAGCTCACATATCCCTTTCTATTGTAAAAACTATGACATAATTGCTGGCCATAACTGGCCTAAAATTAAGATACTGTCATGGAATATTGCTGGCTGGAAGAACAAGGCCATTGATCCAGAACTCATTAGCTATATCAGTGATTTTGATCTCATTTTATTACAGGAAACCTGGGCTCCAAACGACATTCATATAAAGGGCTTTGAGGTACTCTCTCTTCCAGCACACAGATCTAATCCTAAAGGGCTCTTCAAAGCTGGGCTAACCTTTCTTTGCTCCTATTTCAAGCAATTAATTGGAACATCTGGAGAAAGTTGTCACATCTCTGGAAAAAATTATTTCATGAGATGCTTTTGTTTGTTTTTCTATGGATGAAATCTGGTCTAAGTGCAGGCAAGCAGACTAGAATTAACACCCCTCTTGCTGCCCAGAAAAAGCCTGTTGTTCAATGGCTGATCGATGAGAGAACGTTGAAGAGGCTAGCACCGTGTCTCAGGACCTCTTGGCATGCAGGATAACCTTCTTATGGTTGTGTCACTCAGCGAATCCCTGTTCTCCCAATATACTACCCCCATCTCTAGGTAGAACTTGTATACTGTCCTCAGTTGCTAGGGTCATTTCCCAACGGCATGTGGGAAGTAAGCATGCATGGGCCTCAGATAGTCTTGGGGAGGAGAAGTGGGGTCATTCCCATCTTCCAGCCTTTTTTTATTTATTTAAGGGTCACCAGTCTCTTCTACTCTGCAAAATTTCATACTTGTCATCTCTGGCAGACACTTCACTAAAGTAAAATAGTGATGTGAGGGAGAGTCAAACTGAATTGCTTATGTTTAATGTAACATCTAAATGCAGATATTTTTCTTAGATTCCTAGTTAAGTATGACAATGTTAATTATGGTAACTGTGATTTTAATGAATTTGCCCTTTTAAAGTTTGTGGCATCTTAAAGTGCTTACAAATTAAAATTAGAATTTTATAATGTATAGCATCTTTAAAGGTTGCTTAATTGCTATATTACTACAACCAGCTCATTTTTTTTAGTTCTTTTTGTAGAATGCAGATTTCTGTTAGAAAACTGACTCTGTATTTAGGATCTAACCACATGTTATGCACAGTTGCATGCAAGAAAGCCCCAGCAGCTACTTCTAAGAGAAAGTAGCTTCAGGAGGTAGCGAAATGGAATGGAGAAGTAGCGAATCCCTTCCCCACCTTTTCTGACTGCTTCACTTTCTCATCATCTCTGTTTGGGGTCCCATACGCATATTCAACAAACAACATTTTTCCTGTCCTTTCTGATCACAGGAGTTGTGATCTCCTCGTGTATCCTATTGCATGGCTCACCTTTGGTTCTCTACATAAGGACAGTCCACGGAGGTGAACTATATGAACTAGTAAAGCTCAGCATGTAGATGAGTATTCCATCTTTTAAAAAATAAAAAATAAATTGTTGTCTACTACTTTCTCAGACCATTAGGGGTTGGATCCAGGACATCTGTGTCTGTGTGTGGTTGTACTCTTTGGTACTTACCAACACCTATTGGATATCTCTCCCAAGTTTTGTGTGGGGAATTGGTGGAAATCAGTGCAACCCTTGTATATGAATACCAGCATGACTACGACTACCACTTCTCCTTCTTCTTCTTCTTTTTTTTTTACAAAAATAAAGCACTGGTTGGATCCTGTGACTCTCTTTCACCAAGCCTTCCTACTACAGAGAAAGACTTCTTTCAACAGAGAGACCCTTCTCCATCAGAGGAGGCCTTTCTCCATTAGAAAAAAAAGTCATTCTTCATTGGAGAAAGTCTGTCTCCCTTGAAGGAAGACTTAGCAGAAGAGAGTCATAGGATCCTACCCAATAAACACTAAAAATACCAACAACAAAACAGATGCTTTTCTGCTGTAAGATGCAACAGTGCAATGTTTAGCACTGATTATTCAAATATTCGTGCAAAGTAGAGGCAGGCTTGTTAATAACTTTTGAATTAGTTTTTCTGTTTGAGTGCCTTCCTGAGATAAAATAACGTAAGTATTGGTGGTCCGCTAATTGTCTGATTGAATGAAGAGGGATGATTTTATTGTTTGGCTAAATTTCATCACCATAGAAGGCTGAAAACGAAGCAAAGATTGTGAAGAGATTTAGAATATCTCTTCATCTGTTCACTATTTAAATACAAATGGATAATACTGAAGTAATAATGTTTTCCAGAGTAAGTATTGGGTGTGCTTTCCCCAACTTGTATCCCCTTTAATTACAATATGGGCGTCATTACCTTTTGAACGTAGGATGAGCATGGAGAAGAGGAGAAGGGAAGAAAGTTAATATAGTGCCTTCTACAAAGTCAGACCACTGGGCTATCTAGCTTTGTATTGTCTGTTCTGACTGAGAGTGGCTCTCAAAGGTGTCAATCACAGAATGGTCTTTCATATTGCCTATTACTTGATCTCCCTTAAGGGGATGTCAGAGATTGAACCTGGGACTTTTTGCAAGCAAACTCTGTGCTCTACCATTGAACGATGGCCTTGGCTCTTCCAGGTTGCTGCAGCACTAGCCCACTTTTCCTCTAAGGTCAAGAAGAGACTGGAAGACCTTTTCATGGTAAGGGTGTTCCGTAGAATGAGGCATTGTCCCATAGCTCTAGTTCTGTGCATCCTGGAGATGAGCTCGGCAAATCATTGTGGCGTGGCTATCAGTTTTGCTCCAAGCTAAGCATAGGGTGGGGATGAAGGCAAGCTGAAGAGCTCCATAGGGAAATGGTGGGAGAGGAACTCCCTCCCTCTCTTCCTCTCTTCTCCATAGGGAGCAAATGGGGGGAAAGGTTCATTCCACCTTGCTGTCTGCTTGTTTTGCTTCACAAAGTTCAATGGGAGTGATCTCTCTCTCTCTCTCTCTCTCTCTCTCTCTCTCTCTCTCTCTCTCTCTCTCTCTCTCTCTCTCTCTCTCTCTCTCTCTCTCTCTCTCTCTATATATATATATATAAATGTGTGTGTGAAAAATTTGAAGCAAGCTACTGCTCACGACCTGAGTTCGATCCCGACGGAAGTTGGTTTCAGGTAGCCGACTCAGCCTTCCATCCTTCCGAGGTCGGTAAATTGAGTACCCAGCTTGCTGGGGGTAAAGGGAAGATGACTGGGGAAGGCACTGGCAAACCACCCCATTAAAAAGTCTGCCTTGTAAACGTCGGGATGTGATGTCACCCCATGCGTCAGGAATGACCCGGTCCTTGCACAGGGGACCTTTACTTGATATTAAAAGAAGGTTTCTATCAAATTTTATAAATCAATAAGCTTTCAGTGTCTTGTTTCATTAATGGAACATAAGATTTCTACAAATTGAACATTAAAAATTAGTGGCAATATGCAGGATTCAGCAGTGGCACACCAAAGTTGCCTTCTCCTTGGTTTTATCTTTTTTATCTGTTTGTAATCATTGGCTGCCCAGGTTTTTTTTGGGGGGGGGGACCCCCTGCCTGAGGATCCTTTTGGGGATCCTTTTATGGGAAAATCTGCCTGAATATGTAGATCAAACCTCTGATTTTCTTCCCCACACAAGTGATGCACATTGTACAAGTGTGTTTTATCTGGAAAGCTTGCATTTTAATGCTGACCTTCTAGTTTTTCGTGCTAATTCAGTGTACCCCATGCGATAATGACTGCTTGAGTATTAGCTATTCCCATCAATAAAGCCATCACTGTTTTCACCATATTATGGTCATCATTTCTCTCAAACTTGCTTTAAGAGCCTTGGTACTTTGTCAGACAATCTTTTGGTTGCTATTTATGTGTCATCCTCTCAATCCAAGTATGCAATCTAAGCCTTTAGATATAATTGGAGAGAGATAGCAGAGGGAAGGTTTTGTCCTTTATGCTTGAGCTTTGCCAGAGTAAATCTGAACTGGAAACTGGGTCTCATTGACAGACATATCTAGTACATACATATCATGCCAAACACGCACGCACACACACCTCTGTTCCAAAGGTGTTGCTACTCTCTGTTGGCTCAGGATACTGGCTCAAACTGAAGACTTGTGTGGTGTATACAACAGTAGCAGCAGTCGTTTTTGGTATAGCCCTTTAAATATGCAAATATTTTACAATCTTCATATTATTCTGTTTTTTGGCCTTTAAATTCCATCAGTGTTAACCTCATTTTCCCTTCTTTTGGGGGGGAAATGTGTGTGTCATGCCATGCAATAAGGGCAGAGGCATAGGATTTGGTGCACAATTTATGCACTTGGACATAATGGCTTTCACTTTTGAGATGTGTGGATGCAATAACTTGTATGCCACTTTCTCATGAAATGATAGCACCGGATCACCTGTTTTAGATAAATTTCTTACCCTGCTGCAGGTACAATATGAAGGGAGAGGAAACCTCTGTGTCAAACGTTTACCTTAACTCAAGATTCACAATAATTTTGGCTTTAAAAATGCACAGTGTGAAAAAGATATTTGTGTATAATTATTAAAGTGCAAATATTTTATTACCAGTTTGTAAACAGATTTGTTAGGTACATGTCTGGTATTTTGGTAGTGAAACCCCTCATCCTCCCTTTGTTGTGCTATTTTCATTATTTTACATTCTATTTATTATGGTGTTTACATTAGATGGTGTCGTACAGCCAGGACTTGAGCTATCCAATCGGATTGCCTTCTTCTCTCATCACATTTTATGATGTCTATATAATCACTGAAATTGCTCGTTTGTGGAAAAGCATGAGACCCAGAGACTGAGAGTGTATACCCGGAGAGACAGTGGTCCTTTTTTAGCATGATTTAAATAGCAATATGTGCTTAAACCCCGGGATTTATTTATTTTTTAATGCTCAAGAGGTTTTATTGTGTAAACTACAAAAACATCTTCTTAAAAACCGTAAGTTGAGGAAAGATAATGTTTTCCCTGCATCATGATGAATGTAGCAATTGTGCGCATATGCTAGAATAGATCATATTGAACATCCCCTGAGCTCCGTTTGCAGACAAGTTGTAGCTCCACCAAGACAAAATTCCCACAAGATGCTGAATTATTAATGCTTTGGAATCTGCAGGATTCAGCAGATACGCTCAGAATTATTGATGGTAAACTTTATCCCTTTTATTTCTGAGATGCATAATGAAATCGGGAGCCCATCAAGAAACTGCAGATAGCATTTAGGCTAATTTTTTTGTAGGTGCCAATTGGTTTTTTTTGCTCTACCACATGTAAATACAATATTTCTCTTTCATGATGGAGGGGAGGAGACTGATTTGGCACTAATTTATAAAGCCTTCCAGCGTTCTCTGTGCGCTGCATCCTGTGAGGGCATGATGCTCTAATTACACTTGCTCTGCATAATGAGAGCTTAATGACAATTACTGATTATAGTTAGGGTTGTTCAGGGATTCCCCCTCCCCATCTTGAGCTGAATATTGACTTTCTCAGAAGAAGACTTTATCCGCGGTGTACAGTATGGGTACGCTCAACTGAGGGATGTTTCTGTGCACACCCCATTCACTGAGACACAACCAGAGAGCAGAAAAAGAAGCCTTGATGAATGGAAGCCCACATTAGTCCCCACAAACCTATCTGGTGATCAGGCACGGCGACTCATCTTGGTTTGTATCTTGGGTTTCATCATCTGGCACATAAGCTGTCCTAGCAAGCAGTTTCAGATTCTCCCGAGGTTACTATAAAAGAAAAGGGTATGTGTGAATCTCTGTGATCTCTTGGTAAAGCTAATGTCAGGGCAGGGAATAAGCACTTGCAGGGGAGGATACTGTCTCCCATCCACCAGTTCCCCCTAGCCAATTCCCCCTCCCTGGCTGCTTTTAATCTAATTCAGTTTCCATCCTGGCTATGAAACTATAAGCCCGGGTATGGGAAAATTAGGGGAGGAAGCACTTTCAAGAAAGAATAGGAGGGGGGGCATGGGAGGGGCCCTTCCCCTTACAATCCCCCCCCCTGTATTTCTGTTTATTTTGACAATTGCATGTTTGGGAACAAGGGATTGACAAGACAACAGCACCTAGCTGTGCTCTAAGATACTAGTTTGTGGGGTTTTTTAAGAATAAAGTTTAAATAAAATAAACTGGTGCTTTTGAACATAACTCACTTCACAAATCTGCACGTGATTTGAAGCTCTAATTAAATACAAAGGTGTGACTCAAAAGCAGCCTTATTAGTCTAGGAGCTGAAGAGTTGTGAAACAAAACCTGGTATTTACTAATTGCTGCAATTGTAGTAATTAAGTTCCTTTTCTGCTTCCCAGAATGCACGCTGTGTCTACTCTAACTGTGTGTGTGTTATTGCTCCTCATGTACCTTTTCATTATGAACAGAACTGTTAAACCAGTTGAAAATATTGTGCTTCACCCAGTTTAGCTTTCAGTTATGTAATAACGGATGCATTCATCCTAGGGCTTTTACTGTGAGGAGGCAGCAGGGAGCATTCATTCACTCATGCTAGGAAAATTGATCATGTTGGGTGGCAGGATCGCCTGAACTTGTGAGGTTTCTAGTGCCATAAATAGCCTGTTCCCTTGATGGGCTCTTAATATTGTTATGCAGTTCGGAAATTGGGGATAATGTTTCCCACACATACTTCTGATTAAACTGTATTGTACCTAGAACCCTCCAATTATGGGTCAATTAGTAAAATATATACAAGGCATCTGCTTGACGAATTCGCCTGTTGGCTTAATCAAGGGGACATTTTAGCAATAGAACAGGCAGGGTTTAGGGAAAGGAGGTCTACAATAGACCACTGCCTTACCTTGCGACATCTTATAGAGAAATACCTTGCAATGGGATAGTCAACACTATGTGCAGCATTCATAGATTTCAAGGCAGCTTTTAATTCAATATCTAGACCCCTACTCTAGGCCAAGCTTGAAACCTCAAATGTAGATAGAAGGCTCCTGATTTTGATGGAAGCCCTTCATGAACAGACGGCATTGAGAGTTAGGTGTACCAGAGGAGGGCATCTCACTGACCCTATAAATACCCACAGAGGATTAGACAGGGATGTCTTCTTTCTCCTATGCTTTTCACCTACTATATAAACAATCTGGTTAGCTCTCTTAACGCACCAGAATTTCATCTGCCTAAGCTGGCGAACAGGCGTATCTATGTATTGCTTTATGCGGACGATGATGTACTCTTAACCAGGAGCCCAGTGGGGCTAAGGAGAGCCAAGCTGTAGCAAAAAACCTGTATGCTCTACAAACACCTTATGCTTCAACCTTTATCCCCAAAGGTGATCTGGCAGGTAGGGCTGTCAAAAAAAAAAAATTCGGTACAGTTCGGATTCGGCCGAATTTGGCCCTTGTGGGTTCGGTACGTGCCGAAGTCCGAACTCCCCCACTTCGGATCCGTTCAATTCGGCGGGAATTCAAAGTTCGGGGAAAAATTCGGCCGAATAAAGCCATTAAAAACACAACCGCGCCTTTCCGCGGCTCTGGGGGGGGCATTTTTGGGCTTAGAGGTCCCAAACTTTCAGCAGAGCTTCAAAGGACGTATATTGAAAGACTCCCCAAGTTTTGTAAAGATTGGGTCAGGGGGGGCTGAGATATGGGCCCTGAAAGGGGTCCCCCCCACCCTTAATGTGGATCTCTCCGCAGAGCTTGCCGCCCACGCACAAAGCTCCCGGCCCGACAAACAGCTGATGAGAGCAAGGGCGGGGCAGGTGCTAAGAACTTTGCAAAGCAACACAACTGCAGAGCAACCCCTTTGCAAATATGCAAAGGGCGGGGCAGGTGTGAAGAATTTTGCAAAACAATACAACTGCAAAGCAACACAAGCACGCAATGCAAAACCTTTGCAACAGTGCATAGCAACACCTGACACCTGGGAGTTTGCATACCATGGAAAGGGACAGAGGCAGCTAGCTATGCATAATGAGCAGGAGGGGGTGGAATGTCTCTGTGAGGGTCTCTGTCTTTGTGTCTCTGCTTTCCATCACCTGCGGCATTATCAGTGAACTCGTAAAAGCAGTTCACACCTTCTGGTCTCAGGCGCCAGACCTGATGGCCCATGTATCTTCCCCCCCGCTGTTTTCCTGCCAGTACTCCCTCAGGCCGGTGCGGCCTTGGAAGTGTGATAGCCGCACCAGACTTCCTGGGATCCGTCTGATGTTTTGTATTATGCCAAGCTTGTAACTTCCCATAACAATAAGTGTGAACCCCAGTGCCCCAGTGCCCTGGAGTCAATATATTCTGTAAACCCGTATAGCCCCTCACTTGCAACTTTCTACCTGTGCCTGTCTCATCTCCTGAAGGCTTCAATAAATCTATTGTTTCTGTATCAACGTCTGAGCAACTGATTTGGAGAAGCAAACTCAGAGAGGGGGATCTCTCACAGTCTCCTTTTGCATTGGACTTGGGACCAGGCAGATGCATTCTTTAAGTCACCATTTGAAAACCAGTTTTGAGCAAGCATCAATAACCTAACTGATCTTATGAATGAGGAAAAACCTGAAGAATAAAAATGAAGCCCCCCCTCAAACCAGGGAGAGAGAGACTGGAGGGGGAACACACACCCCAGGCAGAACCGGCAAAAGCCCCCTTTGGCTTCCCCCCCCACCCACAGAAACTGCTCCCTCCCCACACACACACACAGACTCTGCTTTCCCCCCCACACACACACAGAAAAGAAAAAATATAGATTAAAGCCCCCAAAGGGGTCTTACTGTGGCTGTCTTCTGTTCCAGCAGGAGGGGCTGGGAGGCTGGGTAATCCAATATGATTCCATTTGTATCCAATATAAGATCCATATGTATGCATCTCTCGAGGGTGATCCATTCATCCCAATAGGGGAAAGGGGAAAGCCCATATCTCGGGGGGCCCTGACCCAATGTTTACAAAACTTGGGTGGTCTCTTAAAAAGCCTTGACTGAAGCTCCGCCGAAAGTCTGGGATCGGCACACCCAAAAATGCGCCCCCTGCAGCCATGGAAAGAGAAAAGGGGGGGAGCCAATATTTCAGCCCCCACTGAACCCATCTTTACAAAACTTGGGTGGTCTCTTAAGAGGGATTCTCTGAAGCTATGACAAAAGTTTGGGGGCTGAACCCCCAAAAAAGCGCCCCCTGCAGCCACGAAAATTGAAAAGGGGGGAGAGGAAAAAGGGGTGGAGCCCATATCTCGGGGGGCCCTGACCCAATGTTTACAAAACTTGGGGGGTATCTTAAGAAGCCTAGTCTGATGCTCCGCTGAAAGTTTGGGGTCGGCACACCCAAAAATGCGCCCTCTGCAGCCATGGAAAGAAAAAAGGGGGGGAGCCCATATCTCGGGACCCCCTGACCCAATGTTTACAAAACTTGGGTGGTCTCTTAAAAAAACCTGTCTGAATATCCCCTGAAAGTTTGGGGTCAGTACCCCAAAAAATGCGCCCCCTGCAGCCACGGAAAGGAGCGAATGTGCATAAGCACCCCCTCACACACACATGAGGATTTCCCTCTCTCTCTCTCTTTCCCCGGCCGGCCGCACATCAGCTGATTCCTCCAGCACTCAATCCTGACTGATTGGCCAGAAGAAGACCCAGATTGGCCACCGATTGGCCAGGGGAGGAGAATGCTGCTTACTGACGGTTATGCTGCTTACTGACGGCCGAATTGGCCGAATTTATTCGCCGAACTCCCGAACTCGCTGAATTCGGCCCCCCCGGTTGCCCGCCAGTTTTGAGTTCGGATCCGTCCGAACTAAAAACCGCCGAATCAAGGGAAATTCGGCTGATTTTCAGTTCGGGCCGAACCGAATTGACAGCCCTACTGGCAGGTTTGACTAGCCCCTACAATGTCGGGCTAACTGAACCCTAGGATTGCCCCTCTTCATTTGTTGATGAATTAGAAGAGCCATGGCACCTGAACTGTAAAGGAGATCAGATCACTCTTGATCAAACTTGGGACCCAGACACTGGGACAATCATGAAAACTTGGGAGCGACCCTAAAATCTTGAAGGATGATCTGCATAACTGCCTTAAGTTCCATGGTGTGATATCCACTACAGTTGAAGCCTCTTCTAAAGCTCATGAATACTTGGTCTTCCCAGCAAAGTTATTGCATTTCCAAAATCAGGTGACTGGCATTCTTTCTTCTTCCTAAGGTTTTAGCAGCTTCCGATTCAGACAGGAAAACAGAGAATGTATTGGAAATGTTTCTTTGCTTAGTTTAAATAAAGGTCATTATATTATAACGATTTCACGGCACAGTTCCCAGCTTTATTATAAAATATGTGTGTTACCAAGTAAATGCTTAGGATGGATCCTGTTCCATAAACTATAGCAGACTGGTGTTAACACTGAGGTTATTGCTTTGATGTTGTAGGTGGATACATCAGCGCAAGTGATTAGAGTCAGGCTCTTGTTATGTAACTATAGTGTTCATTTATTTTTGTTTTACTGCATTTTATGCTGGAGAGTCTCATGGCCATAAACGTAATGTTCTTCGACCACTAACACAGCCATGACACATTTATTTATGGAATGGGCACTTTCTTTAGTCATGATTCTGTCCTGGACAGCTCTATGGGTTCTGACTATTTCTCAGCATCCAAAGAGTTCTATTATTACAGTGGATGTAAAATTCTGCTCAGTAATAAAGCTGTTTGTCTTCCTTTTACAGAGAGATGGAGAGTGCCTCAACTGTAAAATGGAAAATATTCCACTAGCAAATCAGTAACTCTGAAGTGTATAATCCGGCAAGAGCTTAGGGCCATTCCTCAAGCTATAGGGACTTGGTTATCCCGTAGCCATCAGCAGCACATTTTGATTCATTACATCATAGTGCTTTGGTTTTTGCACAGCCTTAGAAAGAGTAGTGTCCATTAAGATGTCTTAACTCTATAGGAAAGAGATGCGGTAGAATGAGGCAGTGGATCAGTGGAAAACATACAATTGCCTGTAGAGGTGATATTTTTCAAATAAAGGTCTTACAAATAAAAGTTTCAGAATCCAGATTGATATTACATTTTTTTTAAAAAAGTTGCTTATTCAAGCCATTGATTTTAGCTTAGCATGCTGTTTTGTTTGCATTTTTTTTATTTGATTTCTTTAATTCACTTTTGAAAATAACACTTTTGTGAGATCACTGGGAGTCATTGTAAATGAAACTTCTTGCCTTATGGGGTAGTGGTCTGTCTCTCAGATTACATCCCCCCCATACTTTGTGTCTTCTAGCTTGCTTTTTCTTCCCTTGAATTTTATAGCCTTCATGTGCTATAGACACAAAAGCTTGCGTTCTATGGTAAATTTCTGCAATTGGAAGGGGGGGTTAACTGATTCTTCCTTCCTGCCACAGACCTTCAACTCATCTTTTGTGCTGTTCCAAGGGGGAAGGTGCCCTGTCCCTCTCGAGCAGCATTTCTGAGAGCATTTCAGGCTGCGGTGGGAGTGGGAAGGCAGGAAGTGACGCGACTTGATTCAGCGAGTCACATGTTGTGGCCCCCAGGCAGCTCTGGAGGGGGAGGCGGGTCTCGCGGAAAGGGCGAAGTCTCGGTTTCGCCCTTGCACGCGAGCTCCACCATGTTCCTGTGGCCTGAGGGCTACGAGGGGCGACTCGAGAGAGGGACATTGGGAGGCTGCTGGCACCCCGGCGCCCCTCCCCGCGCCTATTTAAGGGGGCGCCGCCCAGCCGCTGGCCTTTTTCACTGCTGGGCACCAAGGAGACCTACCCGCCATCCCTTCAGTTTCTGTCTTTACACTCTTTTCCGTCACAGCTGTGGGCGGTTTGGCATGGGGACTGATCCAGCTGGGAAGAGGTGCTTTTCCTTCCCGTTTTGGGGGATCCCCATAAGGGATCCTGGGAGGTAACACATCATTGTTGCCCAGCTCGGGAGCTGGCTTTGGGTGCCCCACTCCCAGGTAGCGCTGGTCTCACACAGAGATCTGTGTCCTGGCGGGGTCACTTTAGCACTACTCCGGTGCTGTCACAATCACGTGGTTTGGGCCGTTTATTGATGCTTTTGATCATTGGACAACAAGGTGGTTTTCCGATCCCTGGATCCGTCCCCATGTTCCTCCAATGCTCCATCTGTTGTAATCAATAAAGCTGTGTCCATTTAATTTCCAAAAAAGTATGTTGTATGAGTCTTATTTGGTTTAACCTTCACCTTGGGAGCCTTTTGCCCGTGGGACCACAAGTAGCATTCTGTTGATAGGAATTCCATCAGTGAAGTTTTTACACAGGATCCAAGCCCATGTACAAATCTCACAGCAAAATTTAATTCATTTTTAAAGTTGTGGGCATATTTAAAAAAGCCTCCAAGGTGGCTAACGAATTTAAACATTCTATTAAAATTATGCAGCATGGTCTTTGTCTACATTTAGATGGAAGCAATCAACTAAAACTACCAGCACCGTCTCCATCCCATAGCCTGGTCTGAAACCAAAGTGAGAAGGGTCCAGAGCATATGAGTGATCCAAGAAAGCCTGGAGGTGGTCTGCTGCTGCTTTCTCACTCACCTTTCCCAGGAAGGGTGGATTAGAGACAGGACAACCATTGGCCACATCTCTTTTCTGTAGGGATGATTCTTTAGTAGTGGATGGAAAACTGCCTCTTTGAGTGGCTAAGGGAAGGTGACCTGAGTCAGTGACTGATATGTGATGGGCATTAATGACTCATTGAGCAAACTATGGTTTGCTGCAAAAGTAGAAGTTGTGAGCCTGAGGATCCCTCAGGCTTGTTCCTATAGAAGCAAATCTATGTGAGCCATGGCATTGAGCTGAAAGTGCAGGCAATTATGTGGCTTTCCATGCTCAGAAAAACATGGTGTGATTATCATGAAGCAACTGAATTTAAAGATTGATTGTAATTGGTTTTGTCTTTCCTGTTTGGATGGAAAAGTAAAATATTAACTAAATATGGCAAGTTGAGGAGCAAGATTTCTCCCAAGCACTGTTCAAGTGCATTTCTTCATCCTGGCTTTTTACATTCAATATTGGTCTGGCCTTTATGTTAAAAATGAAAAAGTATGAGAACTATTCTGAATTAGGCTAAAGGTCCAGTTACGAAATTGCAAGAAAGTGGCCATGCTGGAGACTACCATATTGTAAGGGAAAGCAAGTGGGGGATGAGTTTACCTGTACTGGCTTTCCTCCATGTATCAAAGTATAAGTCTCAGCTGTGATAACGATTGGTAATCCTTACTTATCTGCCATGAATTTGTCTACTTCGTTTGAAAGCCCTCAGTGAACACATGCTGCCTTATACTGAATCAGACCCTTGGTCCATTCAAGTCAGTATTGTCTGCTCAGACCAGCAGCAGTTTTCCAGGATCTCAGTCAGAGGTCTTTCACATCACCTACTTGCCTAGCCCCTTTAACTGGAGATGCCAGGGATTGAACCTGGGGCCTTCTGCATGCCAAGCAGATGCTCTACCACTGAGCCACAGCTCCTACCCTAATGGCTATCACTGTATGCTGTCATTATCATCTTAAAGCCACTTGTGCATGTTCTCATCTTGTCACCAGCCTCTGCTGCTCCATTTCTCTGTTTCCTTTTGGTGCTTTTTAAGCTTTCCACCACATCAGTGGGGTGCAATATGTATATATGTTTCTGGCTAAAATTTTGAAGGAACAATGGACGTAAGGGAGTTACATTAATAGTTTGAGCATACCTGAAAAGGTCATCTTTCTCCCCCTTTTTTGCATTTGCTCTGCACAGGGTATAACATAGCAACAAAGTGAGATGAATCCTGATTTGACCTTAAGTGCCTTGCCATTCAGTTGAGTGGTTTTCCTGTAGGAATAAAAGCTGACACTGCTTTGCCTGAGTTCCTTCAATCAATATTAGCGTGGGACAATATACATTATACAGATATGAAATAAAAGCATCCCTGTTGATACAGATGGATAGGCAGACATATTTCTGGCTCAGATCTTAAAAGGTTATGGCAAAGAGCAGACTGGATGGGACTGAAGAATTTTCATCACTGGTGAGTTTATAGACATTCAGGCATTAATTCCTACATTTTAGAGTGTTTTAGATGGGCTTGGACTTTAGTACTGCCACCAAAGAAGGGCTTGTTTCTTAGACTTTTAGAATGTGTTTCTGGAAATTATGAAATCTGTGGCTGTAAATCTAAGTTAGCAAAATCATGTTAATTTGACTGACAAAATATTATGTCATGTGAAATAACTGCCAGTAACAATTATTCACAATTCCCTTATTTTTATTGATATATTTTTTTAAAAAACTAATTTGTTTTTAATTCTGTGCTTTTGTGTATTTTAACACAGTGGGTTGGCTCCGAATATTCCGTATTCCTATGAGGAGTCTTCCTCCAGTGGCAAAGACTCCTCAGTTGGTGGAAGGGTGCCCTTGCATATCAAAAATGGAAATGGTTTCAAAAGGTTTTCTGAGGATACCTGGACCTCCTTTCTGCATGTGGCTTTGGGTAGCCTTCCTTTCACATGGATCAGTTGAGGTAGTCAGATTATCGAGATGTGTCAGATTGAATCTTAATTTTACAAACAGATTTTTAATTGCAACTGTCCCTTGTGAGGAGATACTCAGGACTGATGGATTTGTGTACCATTTATGCACATCACCTGATTCAGACAATCAATCTAACCAGCTCTTACCGGACCTTCAAGACACATGTGGCATTCTCCCTATGGGACTTCCATATTGATTCTTTCGGTATGTGTGAAATTGTCCCTTCCTCTGAATGTAACAGGCGGGATTTACTTACTTCAACACTGTCTATGAACTGTAGCACATGTGGGTTTTTGGATTAAACACATACTTTTCAGATTAGTTCTTCTAAGCACATGTGATTTGCCAGTGTTCAGCAAAGAGAAGTATAATTGATGGAATCCTTGTATGATTAATTGCAAAAATTCATAATAAGTGTGGGTTGGATCCAACAAGCTTTTCTCCTAGTGCAAAGGGGGGGGGGAGAGCGTGTCACCTTTGTAAAACAGAAAGGCTATGCTGGGATTGTGGGACCTGCATGGATAAAAGCCACATGGGACAAGGATTGCAATAAGGAGTGGGGCTTGGGAGGGACTGAGTGAAAAGTTGGCTGGATCCAATCCTGTGTTTGTGGTATCAAGGCCATTAATGAGACTATATGCCCAATGTTCTGAAACTGGGGAAGGAAGGGCAGTTCTCTTTCTAGTTTTGCTCAGTTTATTAATGAAATACTGAGGGCTGTTCATTCAGAGCCCTAGTACCTATATCATGGATCTCAAATCCCTTACTTACTAAATTTTCTAAACTTTGAGCTGGATTAAAGTAGTAAGAAATAACCTAGGCCACAAAGTTAGATTATTGCTTTCTCCCCCCCCCCCCACCACACACACATATACTTTTTAAAATCCATGTTATAAGTACAGGCAAAACCAAACCAAAGTTCGTTCAATGAAGGACATTGGTGCGCTCCTGCAGGTAACTTAGTCATGGCTCTATAATTTATCACAGCTATTGCTTATATTTTCCCACATGTAAACTGAGCAGCTGCTTATTTTCTCTGTGAGTTTGCATAGAGTTACCTCAAAGTGGTAAGAGATGGATTGACTCAATAAAGGAAGCCCAGCCTTCAATTTGCAAGATCTGAGCAAGGCTGTCAAAGATAGGACATTTTGGAGGACTTTCATTCATAGGGTCGCCATGAGTCGGAAGCGACTTGATTGCACTTAACACACACACACCTCAAAGTGTATGCGAACCTGGTGGTACAAAGGATTTATACCATTGCAGCTTCAAGCATATCTCGGAGATATCACGGGTTTGGTTCCAGACCACCGCAATAAAGCAAGTCACATGACTTTTTGGGGCTTCCAAGTGCATATAAAAGTGAGGGTTACACTATACTGTAGTCTATTAAGTGTGTAATAGCATTGTGTCTAAAAAATGTTTAATGAAAATGTTTAAAATATTGCGATAATTACCAAAATGTGACACAGAGACATGAAGTGAGCACATGCTGTTGGGAAAATGGCGCCAATAGACTTGCTCGAAAACGCAATATCTGCGAGGCGTAATAAAGCGAAGCACAATAAAATGAGGTGTGCCTGTATTTCCATAGACATGGTGACACACTAGCCCTGCTCACATGTTACAATGAACACAGGTACATCCTGCCTTTATATGCATACATCTTTTTGTAAGAAAGAGTCAAAGTGTGTTCACTTTACAAATGAAAGTGGGAACCAATACCTGGCTAAATATAAATATGGGGTTTGTTTCACACATTCAGCTTTACATGTGTTGGCTCTAACAAGATAATTGTTGAGGGGTTATAAATCGCCATAGACGTCTCTTTGGAATTAGGCTTCGCTCTCCCCTATCTACTACCATCTAAGCAACTATACAGAAGTAAGAATACCTACTCTCCTAAAATCTGAGTAAGTTTAAAAGAATTCTTTTGTTTTACCTGGATTTGGAAGTCCCGGGAGACTGCTAAATACATCTGTTGAATCTGTATGTTCCCAGTCAATGTTTAAATGACTCTTTAAAAACAAGAAAAGATCAGATAACCCGGCAGGAATCTTATCAATTTGATCAGTGGGAAGACATAACAACTAAGATTTTTGAAAGACGCTTCAGTTACCAATCAGGAACTACTACGTATAAAGGGGAGGGGGGAGGAGAAATCTCCCCCACCCCGAAGAGTCATCTTTCTAATTATACAAAGCTTTCCTGCCACGTCCTTCCCGGAAACAATCTATCATCGCGAGAGAGCCAGAGAACTTGGAATCGGAAGTGTGGCATTAGTGTGTACTGGCAAATATCTCCCGAGTTCCTGAACACAAGGAACGGAAGGTTTACGACCTTGATTCCTGCAACACCTCTTTATTTACTACACTGATATATTTGCCTGGATTTTACCAACTGAGTTTCAACAGAAATTCTCAGAAGAAGCAAGCATGGGATATCTGACTAAACAGATGGAACAATTCTCTGATTTGATGAACATTTCATACCAACTTATTAATCAAAAACTGGATATCATCTTAGACGATCTTAAAGACATAAAAACCCAATTTATCACAATGAGGTCAGAGGTGATACTAGAGGGCCCTCTAGTTGACAAGAAAGATGAAGAACAGAAGAATCCTGCAAAGGAAATCGAGAACTACAATAAACAAACTGCAATAGCCCAGCTGACAACAACGGATCTAAATGTGAGTGACTTTGACCTCTGTCTCTTCAATCTGCCTGATGAACTTTTCAACATCTGATTGGAGGACTTAATGAGTAGAAAAACTGGGGCCGTCAGGATTCTTTTCTTTGAATTTGAGTTGCAAGATATTGCAATGTGGATTTACCATGGAGATCATCTATCTGCAGAAGAGACTCTACCAACAATTTCCAAGGATGCTCTTCGACTCTTACTGTTAATGACGAAAAGAAGGAAATGCTGGAAATTCCGGACAAAGGGACTAATTTAAAAGAGTCTAGTTTCTTTTTTGGATGAGATTAAAAAGGAACCGGTTAAAAGGATCGGCTATAATGGAAATAGAACCATAGATGTTATTAATTTAGTAGAAATATAAAATGTATTAAATGAGTGTTAGGGAGAAATGGAGAACTTACAAAATAATTAATTTTTAATGGAAGTAATTAAATGTTTTCTACTATACTAATCCATTTATTATTAGTGAGATTCACTATTTTTCTTCTTTTTTCTTTTATTTTATTTTCTCTTTTTTCTTTCTTTTATATGATAGTACTAACTATTAATAAATATTAGCAACAATATCAGGATTAGAATTTTATGCAAAAGATTACTAATTTATCACAAGATGGAGGGAGGTGTAGGGGAAGTCAATATTTCTTTGATTATGCACAAATATCTTTAACAATGTTTCCTATTTGTTTTTACTTTTTATTGTTTATGTCAATTGTTAAACTATGTGATTAATAATTCTGGTAAAATAAAAAAAATAAAAAAAACCAACAAATGTGAACCAGCCCTTTGTCTCTATATCTTGTGCTAATCTTATATCATAGGTGAGAGGAAAAACTATACCTGGTTCTTGTAGGTTATCCGGGCTGTGTGACCGTGGTCTTGGTTTTTTTCTTTCCTGACGTTTCGCCAGCAGCTGTGGCAGGCATCTTCAGAGGAGTAACACTAAAGGACAGACTAGTGCAGCAGCACCATCCTGCCTGTGCTGGATGTCTCTTTTTCCTCCACTACAGTGGGTTTAAGAATCATTTCACAATCTTTATCCTCTGTAGCTCTTAAAGTAAAAGACCTTAAAAAGTTATAGAGGCAGAAAGCCAGAAAGAGGGGGGGGGGGTTGACGCTATCCACTGTGTTGCACAGTAATCGTATGTATGGCTATCTCCCAGGGACATGTTGTAGGTGTGCAAACAACCTTTTGCCTCTCTGGAAATGAGAACAGTCGCTTGAGGCCTGAGTTGTTTACTTTAGAAGAAGCTAAGAGAGTCAGAGAGGGGTGTGTGGATGAGACCTTCAGGGGCATGCTAGAAATGTCCTGGGCACACGCTGACAGCTCCTCTGCTGCCAAAGAGAGTGAGGGTCTCTGAGCAGAAGATTGGCAAGATTGTTCCTATCTTCCTCAGACTGGCAATCGGAGGAAGATAGGGACAATCCTTTTAAGAAGGACTCATTCCTTAGGTGACAAGCTGACATCTTTTTGTGCCAAGGATGGCCCCCTCAGAGTTGAGGGGATGGCTGGTGCTGGGCGTATGAATAATTAGGAGCATGGAGAGGCAAATTGGTGACGGGTGTTTTGATCAGTGTGATGACTTGCCAGCTGGTGCAAAGAAGGTAGTAGTAGTATGACCCTGTGATATCGGGACATTTAGGAATGTGGATCTTGAAAGAAATATGTTACCTGACTAGGCAGAATATTATTCTTTATATCTTTAAAGTGACATTTTCAGAAATGCTTCATATTCCTGGTGCAGAGCCAGCTAGACAGGTAGAGCTCTGAGGGGTTTCAGTGCAAGTATGATAGTGGTGGATGGGTTTAAATCGTTACACACCGGGAGACATTTTGTGGAAAGGTGGCATAAAAATGTTTTAATTAATTTTTGAGACCAAGTTGACCTGTTCAAAACAGAAGGCTTCCATATGAACCACGAGGGAATCAGACTGGTGGCAGTTAATATCAAAAAGATAACAGAGTAGCTTTAAAACTTCCTGAGGGAAAGCCAAAAGGAACTGGGGAGCATCTGGTTTGGAATGATTCATCCCCAAGGGATAACGATACAGCTATTTTAGGTCATATTTAATGGGGACAGACTAGTATTTTAGCAACGAGCATATGGAAGGCAATGGCAGCAGTTTAAAAAAGACCAAAGATACATGATGGAAAACGTGCACACCAATGAAACTTGGAGAGAGAAACAAAATATGGGTGCGTATGTGCAAATGTTACAAGCCTTCAAGCCAATATTCAGGAGCTGGAATTCTTGGCCCTAAATGAGAGTAGAGACAGCTGGCACTTCAGAAACCTGATGGAACAGAGAAAACAAGTGAGACCCTTGTCCTCACCAGCCACCTCTCTCAAATCTCCAGATGTTTCCCAGGCTGGAGTTGGCAGCCGAATAGTCTATAATGTTCCTAGAAACATTAGGAAATGCTTTTGTGGTGTTGTCCACCACTGTCTCGCTCTGTTGTGGCGTACATTCTTTGTGCATACATTGGCTATATAATCCAATGCAGAAGTGCCAGAGGTGGTGGGAAGAGGAGAGAGCACAGAAGAGCACGTTCGTCTGCTTTTTGATAGTTTTCTCTCCCCCTTACTTTTTTTTTTTTTTTTGGCACTTCCAGCACTATTAGTTCTTAACTACTACTGCTGTAGATGTACTCCATATGTATTATATTGTAATATAGACCGGCAAGTTCTGTGAAACAAAGTTCCAATTAACTAGAACAACTTATAAAAACAGGGCAGGCTTCCAGACTTCTGTGTTTTCTCTGTATCCTTAAATTATTGTCACCGTCACAACCCAGGTTTCCTCATGAATACTATCTCTTCCTCGTTTTTAGCTTGTCGTAAGTAACTGTGCTAACTATGATTTAAAAAAAAACAACCATTTTTGTTTTTTAATGATAATGCCTTACAGTGTAGGTTTTTGGTGTGTGTCATGGATTGCCAGGAATTGGGAAGATGACTACCAAAATCCAGTAAGAGGGGCAATGTGTGTAACATTATAATTGATGGAACATTTCTTACCATTAAGCCTTCAAACTCTCTTCTTCAGCTGTCAACACATGGGCACTTTCAGGAGCCAAATTCTCTCATGCTGTGCACTGCCTGCAGCTTGCCTGAAGCTCAACTTTGACTGAAAATGTTGATTTCGCTTCTTTTTGTCTTGTTCTCATTTAGCGTTAAAGCCTGCCTCGAGTCTGCCTTTCATTCTGTAATGTACACATGCACGTGTCAGCCCTTGCACACTTCTGATGTGAAGTTAAGGTGCTCAAAAGATATGCTCGTAATCTCAATAAATAATTGATTAGAGAGGGAGTCTGGCAGGGTTTAATTGTGAGGTGCAGCTGACTGGATGCCAAAACAAAAGCTCTTCTGAATGTTTTCGGGGGGGGGGGACTTGTAAAGTCTTTAGCATTGAGCAACAGGGTCAGCGCGCTGAAGTGGAATTTCAAGGATGTTCTTGAATATAATGGGTTTTGACTTGTGCCTCAGTGCATCATTGATTGAGTACTCATTTGTTAAATCAGCTATATTTTTTACTGTTTGTCAGACCAGACACAATTGAAACCTTCCCTTAAAAAAAAAAAAAAAACAGCCCTACAAGGTTTCTTGTCTTCATAATTCACTGGTGTGTAAAAATATTCTTTAGCCAAATTTCATAGCTGAGGACAGGTATGAGAAGCCTGTTGTGAAGAAAAACATTGGGATGGCCATCAGCTTTTGGGAAAAGAAAGGAGTCAATGCTCATCTGAAATATTGACAACTCAAGTCCTTAAACAGTGCCTTCAAACTCAGATCAGGCAGTTGTTCAAGGCCATTTCGGCTGGAAAAAGTCTTAAGTAATGTGCACTGAAAACATAGATCAATGTGCAGTATACATTATTTGCTATGGAAAGTGGTTATGTAGGAAATCTGATGGATAAAAAGTAAGAGATAGGAACTAGATGTCCCAGCTTCGTGAGTGCTAGAAAAAGCAACCCTTTGCACTGAGCTGGTGCATATCTCTTTATAGAAATGAATGGTATTACACTTAGAATGAATATTCACCTTTTTGATCACTGTTGGTTAGGTACCAGATTGCTTTTAACTTTCTTTTTAGCAACCCTATCTCTCCAACCCTTCCATCCACTATTGCTGGGGGCATTACTTGCGGTATTTGTGCCACAATTGCTGCTTTGTTTGCTACAGACAGGGGTTCAGCCTTTCAGGTAAGCAGATTTAGGTAGATGCAATAAGCTTTAAAAATATAAAGGTCCCCTGTGCAAGCACCGGGTCATTCCTGACCCATGGGGTGACGTCACATCCCAACGTTTACTAGGCAGACTTTGTTTACGGGGTGGTTTGCCAGTGCCTTCCCCAGTCATCTTCCCTTTACTCCCAGCAAGCCGGGTACTCATTGTACCGACCTCGGAAGGATGGAAGGCTGAGTCAACCTTGAGCCGGCTACCTGAAACCGACTTCCATTGGGATCGAACTCAGGTCATGAGCAGAGCTTGGACTGCAGTACTGCAGCTTACCACTCTGCGCCACGGGGCTCCTGCAGTAAGCTATAGGAAGTCCTTAAGTAGCTAGGGTCTTTGGTCACCTCAAACTGATGCAGCATCTGGAATGGTGCATCCCAGTTGGATGACCAAGTGCATAGTGACACACACACACACACACACACACACATACACAGCAGGTCACTATCCACTGCTATTCTTCTTCCTAGGTTTACCTAAGAGTTGAGCAGGGGCAGAAATAAGCTGATTACATCTTACATTCCTGAATGTGATGAGTAACATTGCATTGTATAAGAATTTTTGGAGCCCTTTCAGAAAGACAGAAACATGTTCGTCTACATATGATAAAGTGTGCTCCAGGAGGCAATTGACATGACCCAATGGATTATTTTAGTGATTATTGCTTTTGAGCAAAGAGCAGTTGTGTGGCCCTTATGAAGAAGCATAAAGTAGGAAAGCTGAACTGGACTGTCTACAAAGTGCTGCAGGTATTTATAAGATCCAATATTGAGCAGAAGTAGTTGCAAAAAAAGGAAACTTGTAATTTGAAAAAAACTGTGATGAAATATCTCTTCATACTCTTGCCCACTGACTAATGCAGTAGCCAGTGGAAGTGCAAAATGTAGTGTGTTAAAGCCTGAGTTTGGATGGATTTTTAGTAACCGTGAAGATATCTAAAGAGAACAGTTATGAAAATACATAAATTGATACTGTCTTTAAAATTGTATCTGTGTTAAAAAATAAACACCGCCAGTACTTCGGGGTTTAATTACTTTAAATATGCTTTTCTTCTCCCATAAAACAGATTACATAACATAAAAATTACTTGGGAGAAGATACGTTTCTGCTTTTTATACTATCCATTGGACATGTTTCTTGATTTCCTGCCATCTTCACAAGGGCCGATTCTGATTGCCATGTTGGTGGAATGGGGTTATCAGGCCTGTGTAGGTCTGACTCATTTCCGTATATGTTGATGCAATTATAAGGTTACTTCAACAGTGACCAGTTTTTATTTATGCATTTTATTTTATTAAATTTATACCATGCTCTATTCTTTGCCTGTCGTTGACTGCATGTTACTTCGACCAGTTTTGGCAGCTCTGCAGAAGTGAGGTAAATGTGGATTGGGAGTGCTTCACTCCCTGGTCAGATCTGCGTCACTTAGACCATATTCTCACCAGTACTTGCTGGGAACTCAATCAAGGCTGTGACATGGCATATACATTTTGCAATTAATATGAAGTAACAGTTTCAAAAGAAATTATTTCCAAAGTAACCTACAACTTTAAACAAAATGCTGAAGTTTGAGAATGAAGGAAAAAGTCTATACTGAAAAAGAAAGTCATAGCTCCTGCATTACCATTTTAGAGACAGAACTGATTTCAAACAGTTTTCATTCTGACTTCCTTGGAGTATTGAAATACTCGCTTCTACAAATATTTACAAGAAAAAGATATGCAACAATATACAATAAAATGCAAATGCAAACAAAAGTCTACTGACTTTGCTTTTTTCTAAATGTCAAGAATTTACCAGCCATTGTAAAGAGGTTTCAGCTGTTTACAATGCAAATTATCATGACTGTATGGCAGTGATGGGAAAGCAAACTAAGGATGCTGTCACATGTTTATGTAAGCCTGAAATATATGTTGAAAGTCATGACCAGTTATAAGTAATTCAGTAGCTTTATTTTGCTGCTCAGCCATGTCTGCTTGTCTCTACTTTTCCGATGCCCAAGAGGCCTAATATGACATCCAAGTAGTGTAGTTGCTCCTTTCTTATCACCATATTCCATACTGTTCTGGTGATACGTGAAATGGCAAAATCAAGTGATGACAGATGGAGGGGCGGGGCTGTGGCTCAGTGGTAGAGCATGTGCTTGGCATGCAGAAGGTCCCAGGTTCAATCCCTGGCATCGCCAGTTAAAGGGACTAGGCAGGAAGGTGATGTGAAAGACCCCCTGCCTGAGACCCTGGAGAGCTACTGTCGGTCTGAGTAGACAATATTGACTTTGATGGACCAAGGGTCTGATTCAGTAGAAGGCAGCTTCATGTGTTCATGTATTCATGTGGATTGTGTAGAAAGTTCTTTTCTCAGTACTGCATCTTCATAGGGGACAATGATGTTTGTATAAGAACGTCCCACATGGTTCCAGTATTTTGTACATTTGTGGAGCAGTATGGGATGCACCCTAGGGTAGCAGCAGCCACAGGGCTCAGACAATTTGTTAATCAGGCCTACATTGCTAGTCCAGTTAGTGGCCTTTACAGTCCGGTCTATGTTATGCAACAGTTACATATTTTTGGAACTTCTGTAGCTTGCTGTCATGGTTTGATTGTCAGGCTAGGATCTAGGAGACCCAGGTTCGAATCCCTACTCTGCCTGTCACTCTCTGAGCCTAACCTACAACACAGGGTTGTTGTGAGGGTAAAATGGAGGAGGGGGAGAACATTGTAAGGCGCTTTGGGTCCCTACTGGAGAGCAATGTGGAGTATAAGTAAACATCAAATTGCTGGGCAGTTTGTTACACTGCGTCAATGACTGAAACTGCCCTGAAAGGATGTTGTTCCCAGTTCCCAACACCTGGAACCCTGAGCCACCTCCCCAAAACCTGGCAAAGCCACCAAACCACTTTACCATATGTTCCAAGGTGATTCCTGCTCACACAGTACCCAAACCAGATATAATATTTTAAAAGTTTTGTTTCTGAAGGTTAAAGAAAGCAAATCAATTAAAATCCCAGTGCAGACTCTGTTAGGTCCAAGAGCGACACAAATAATATAACACGTAGAATATCTGCAAAGCAATCCGATAATAGCGAGCAGACAAACAATCCAAATTGGGGCATGACACAGCACACCAGTTTAAGCATCAGGTAGGTAGGAAGGCCAAGGGTAAACAGGAGAGAGAGGGAGAGGAGGAGAGAGAGAGAGAGAGAGACCCCGACCGACCGACCATGCCCAATTATAGGAATCTACAGCTTTAGATGATACACTTCAACCAACAAGATCTTTCCCCCTTAGGAATCTTCCAGAAAACACTCCCACCTGCTCCTTCTGTGCCCCTCTCCCATCCTTCTACCACAGTGGGGCCTAGTTTTCAAAAATGACTTTTAATTAACACGTTCCACTGCCAGACCTTAGGAGAGATAAAGATAGGATTGCCAGGTCCTTCTTCGCCACCGGTGGGAGGTTTTTGGGGTGGAGCCTGAGGAGGGCATGGGGTGGGACTTCAGTGCCATAGAGTCCAATTGCCAAAGCGGCCATTTTCTCCAGGTGAACTGATCTCTGTCGGCTGGAGATCAGTTGTAACAGGAGGAGATCTCCAGCTAGTACCTGGAGGTTGGCAACCCTAGATAAAGACCTATCATTCCCAAGCCAGGTGCACCTGCTTAGCCTGACTGGAGCTTCTAACATTCAAGGTAACCCGTAGGTGGAGTGAGGGTGCAGTCGCATTACACACTGCTGAGCGCAATTAAATCTGATGCAAAAGAGATTTTGTAGGTTTTTGGCGTAAGCATTTCAAAATGAACACAAGTTCGCTCTGTCACACGGATGACAATTTTGTCTAACATAGTGGGATTCGTTTAATGGATCCTGCAGAGCTTAAAGCCTGCAATGTGCCACATCAGAATGTTTATGAATAGCAATTGAACACCAAGACAGAAACAAGGAAGTACTCTAGCTGGTTAGAAAATTGTAGGGATCCTCACTAAAATTCTACTTTGCCATGAGTGCCTGAGGACATGCATCACATATTCAGCTAAAGGGAATTCATTCAGTGCTATATGTCATTTGCTTCGTTAATGACAAGAAGGGTTACCTCTAAAAGATCTGTGTCAAAACTAAAGGTTTATAAGGCTCCTGGGAGTTCTGTACTGAGGGCTGTGTGCAGTTGTGGAGTGTGAACATACCAAGTAGTGGGACGCCACAGGGTTGCTCTGTAATTCAGTGTTATCTTGTAATTCTGATTTGCACTGATCCCCAGGCTTGCGAAAACAAATTAAAGGCAAACTATTCGGATGGTTGAGATTTCCTTGGAATGTTGGCTTGGATTCACGTGAGCATTTCCATGGGCACAAGGACTGCCGTCCATGGAGTGAGATTTACTACCAACTTCCTCCCCCAGTAGCCTAAATGCCTCCCAAGCAGAAACAGGTTAGGGGGACATTTCATGCTGCCAGGTAGGGCTGCCAGGTCCCTCTTCGCCACTGATAGGAGGGTTTTAGGGCGGAGCCTGAGGAGGGCAGGGTTTGGGGAAGGGAGGGACTTCAATGCTTAGAGTCCAATTGCCAAAGTGGCCATTTTCTCCAGGTGAACTGAGCTCTTTCGGCTGGAGATCAGTTGTAATAGCAGGAGATATCTAGATAGTACCTGGAGGTTGGTAACCCTACTGCCAGGGGAAGCAGAAAAATCATGTTTTGCAGGCAGAAGTCCTTGTGCTTAGGGAAACACTAATGCGGAGCCAAGCCATTGTTTTTGAAACGAGGCAATTGGCCAGTGAAATTCCAGAATTTGTTTGAACATTTCCCTATTTTTCCTTTATAGTGCATTTTAATTGCTCATTGCCAAGCCTTTGATAAGAGTATTTTGTGATGTCTTTCATCTGTACTTGCAGTCTCTCTAAGCTACTGCTTCTGGAGTTCTGATGTCTTGCATGTAACTGTGGAATGGGAGATCTTTACTTTATTTGTATTTTTTTTAATGAGAGGAGAACTGCATTGACATTTCATAGAATTCCACTGTTGCTCTAAAGAATTGCCTGCTATTCTTTCCCTAAAAATAATAAGCTGGTGGTAGTGATTGGAGGGAGTGCTTATTAATAATGTTAGGCCATGAATAATATGCTTAATTGAGTGTAGTAACCTATATTTTTAATCACATGGTTCCTAATTCATAAATAGGTGTTATGTAATTGTGGTAAAATCTAATTTATATCCAGCATTGTTTATAACTGCTGTGTATGTCTCTGTTTTTAACCATAGTGCTTCTTTTTTAGTAGCCCGGCCAATAGGCATTTATACGGAAATGGCCGTTCAGTAGTCACGAGTTCAACCACTCTCCCACACCTCCATGAATCTGTGAACTAAAACACTTAGCAGCTGGCGTTTCACTGGTTGCCAAGAGCCACCAGAAATCCAGCCCCAAACACTGGAAATGAGTTATCTTAGATATATAGGGCAGTAACAACTAGTGGTTATATGTTATGCTTCTGTTGTCTGCATTTGGATTTTAGACAGGTGATTCCCACCCTTAGACTTTTCTTTATTGCAAACTCCCATCCCTACCTCACTTCCTTGTGTCTAAATAAACTTAATGCTTTCTTTCTTGGAATAAGAGTTCTGTATTTGCCTTGGGTAGGGGCAAACACATGTCTTGAAAAACCTATGAACACATCCTTCCTGTCAGTTTTTCCCTCTTTCTCTAGGAACTGAGCAAGTTGCTGTGTCAGAATAAGTCAGTGGGTGGCACTACAGCCACCTGATTCAGTTAACCCTCTCTGTCCCAGTGACACCTGACAAACCCAATTGTTTCTCACTGGGGAGGGTCCTACTCAGTTCCTTTGACTCTTCAGCCCCGACCTGAGCGAAGGGCTACTTTCTCAGATGATCACACAGGAAGGACAGTCCCCACCTTCCTACTCTGCTTCTTTGCGGTGGTATTCCACTCACACAATGGTTTCCAGTCCCTATCTTCTGACTGTAGCCTCTGTACCCCTGAAAGAGGGCAACCCTCTGCCATGGCATGAAATGTGGGGTGGCAGCTGGAGCTGGGAAGGGGGTGCAAATGCAAGAAGCGCAGGCTGCTTTAGAGTCAGCCCACTATGTGTGGCTGGCTCTCTGTATCCCGTTGTTTACTGGCCAGAGGGTGTAGTGGTCACAGTTTTAGACCCCTGTTCGAATCTCCACTCTGCTGTCTGTGTGTCCTTGGCCTGTCACTGTCTCTCAACTTAATCTCCCTCACAGAGTGCTGGTTGTGTGGATACAGTGGAGGAAGGGAGAACGATGTTGTAAGCTGCGTTGGATCCTATTGGGTCTGAAAAGTGGAGTATAAATACCTAAATAAATTTTTAAAAAATACTTTGCATAGGTTTGAATTTCTCTGTCGATTGGAATATGAGTGCTTGTTTTACCCTTCTTAGTAAACAAAGCTGTGTTGCAATGCTTCTATGAGGAGGTGTCAATTCAGTTATGTTTGCATAGCTAGAACCACTATACCATTACCCATTGACAAAGTACAAACAGTTCATAGGATATGCAAAGAAGTCACCTGTCTTGAAAATATTCTTTTTTTACCGGAAAGGGGAAAAAAGCTTATGGATCCTATGATTCTGTTCAGCTAACAGTACAGCCTTCCCCCCAATGCCAGGAACTTCCAGCCAGCAAGCGATTCTCTTATTCGCATAATGGAAGTGTACGCTCCAAGTTACGAGCCACGTGGCACAGTGTGTTGAGCTGCAGTACGCAGTCAAAAGCTCTGCTCACAACCTGAGTTCGATCCCAACGGAAGTCGGTTTCAGGTAGCCGGCTCAAGGTTGACTCAGCCTTCCATCCTTCCGAGGTTGGTGAAATGATACCCAGCTTGCTGGAGGTAAAGGGAAGATGACTGGGGAAGGCACTGGCAAACCACCCCGCAAACAAAGTCTCCCTTGGAAATGTTGGGATGTGACATCACCCTATGGGTCAGGAATGACCTGGTGCTTGCACAGGGGACCTTTACCTTTACGATCCAAGTTGCAACCCATTTGCTAACCCCAGTGCTGTTGCTTCGATTACCTTCAGTTGCCCAGTCTCCCAGCAGAAATACTTGCATACATCCTATATGCAAAATTCACAACTCCAGAATGAAGCACATCTTTGTAAAACGGAATTTGTGCAGCAGCACTTGTTCACCACGCACTTGAATTTGTGCAGCTGCACTTGTTCACCACTTGTTCACCACGCACATGAACTCTAGGGTCGGGAGCAATTGTGGGTTTTGCTTCTGCTGAAAGAAATTAGCTGGTGAAATGAATGAGGGACCTACAGCAAGTGAGTGTTCTGGTTCAATGCCACAAATTCACTTTAATTAAAAATTGCTCCACAATAATGAAGCCAAAGGGGGGAATGTGGGTTGGATCCAGTGCTGTGTTTGGACGGGGGCAAGGACTTCCTCAGCTCCGCCCTCCTGCTGCAGCACAGAATGCCCCCCCCAAATATTGGAAGGGCTACTGCCAGAGAAGAGACCCCCCCTCCAGGAGTGGTATTTTAGGATACAGCAGGAAGGGGGGAGACATGAAAGTTATGCTCTACAGGCAAAAGTCTTTGTGTTTACAAACACTGCACTGGATCCATCCCTATGTCCAGTGGCAAATGTCTTCCAAACTGACTGCACAAAATGGGCATCCCTTCCATAAATTAGAGAGCCCCATGGCACAGAATGGTAAACTGCAGTACTGCAGTCGAAAGCTCTGCTCACAACCTGAGTTCGATCCCGACAGAAGGCGGTTTCAGTAGCCGGCTCAAGGTTGACTCAGCCTTCCATCCTTCCGAGGTCGGTGAAATGAGTACCCAGCTTGCTGGGAGTAAAGTGTAGATGACTGGGGAAGGCAATGGTAAACCATCCCGCAAACATAGTCAGGCTAGTAAACATCAGGATGTGACGTCACCCTATGGGTCAGTAATGAACTGGTGCTTGCACAGGGGACTACCTCTACCTTTTTTTCATAATTTAAAAGCACAAACCATGACAGATCATGGAGCCCAGCATGGACCGTGAGGTCTCTTCACAATTTTTTGAAGGACCTCCATATTTGAATGGATATTTGAATAGTCTTCATTGCCCTTCAAACTAAAAAAAAAGACATACTTTTTGACATAGCAAATTTTAACTGTGGTTTTTTTGACGCAGTTACTCTTGTTTCATGTTTTTACCTAGAAAGCACAGGCAAAGCATCTAATTTTGAAATACCATATTTCATTCAGTTATTCAAGTGTTTTTGTAGATGTTCCTTCCTTTTTTCTTTTCTTTTTTAAAGAACAGTTTGGAAGCCTTTTGAAATTAGATCATGGGTTTTTGTGTATTATCTGACTCCTCACTGGAAAAGAGTGTTTATGCTTCTAGCACAATGGCTTTGGGACTTCTAAAGGTTAATGTTATGAAAACATAGTGTGTCATCTTTTGGAATTTACTCAAACACCAAAACAACAAAGGTTTGGCTTTGCATTGGGATTTCAATAAGTTTGGTTTTAGCGCTTGTTGTAGAAATTTAGTTATCCACTACTCAGCTTCCCAAGGGATATGGCTTGGCAAGGTACCAGCTGGTGCATTCTGTTTGTAAAACATGAGATAATCTCTCTTGTAATGCTACAATTGCAGTGTCTATGGAAATACATTTAGGAAAAAGAAGGGGAAAATTGCAAGAGATACACCAGTCACGTATATTTCTTTTGTTGATTGTTAGATAATATATATAACCTTTTGTTCGCTGTTTGATTTTTAGGATTTTACATTTATTTATTCACCTTCCAATACATTTTTGCTTTTCAAGGCAATTGCTTTTCCAGGCAAGCAAATTTGATTTTTCTCTTTGCCTGGTAGATTAATTTGGATGTAATCCACAATAATTTTTTACTCTTCTCACAAATAAAGCAGCGCTTCTTCTCTGAACTATAAAACCTCTTGTTAAATTTGCTTTTGTTAAATCATTGTTTGGCTGCTACAATCGCAGCCTAGCCATTTTTCACTCTCTTTCTGCAAAAATTAACATGCTTATATTACTTTTAACATTCTTCTTTTGTTTAACCCTTTCAGGTTCCCACTTCTACATTGAGCTCAGCCCTTCTTGTTTTTGTTGACAAATTAGTACTGAAAGGTCTCAGAACCTATTGTTCTAACTCCTTTTTTTCATTATAACCACCCACTCCCCAAAACCATTCTTGCTTTTTTTTTACATGCAAGGTTTTCCCCCCAGCAAAGACACAGTCAAATGGCAAACCTGTGTTTTTGTTCCTTTTCAGAAATCTCTGACAAGCCCACGCCACTGAGTCCTGCTATAGTGGTACAGCTCTATTCATTATTGATGACTTGGGGCCCGGCAGGCAGCCAAGTGCACAAGCAGCGCGCACACATGGATTATCATGGTGTGAGGTTTATGTTCTGTATTTAGCAACCAAAGATGCTTAATTCCAAGAGAGGGTCTCCAGCCAGCTTAGCCCTGCTACTGTACAGTTTTTCTTAATTTCAGCAGCAAAGGCAGAGCGGCTACATTTCAGTGATCGCTGCACAGACCCATAACTTCATTTTTAAAACTGTTCTTTGAATTACTCAAATCAGTTTAGGATGTGTACCGTCGTGTAAGAGGACAGGAGGTAAGCAGGCTGGAATGAATGGTTCTGATGACTCGCAACCTAATGAGAATCAGTCTTGGTTTCTAACAATGTCAAGTATGAGCCTCAGATGGAAGAATGGTTGTTTTGGGCTCCCAGAGGGACTTGAGGCCAGGAACTTATTTTCTGTGTGACCACTTTTGGAAAAGGTAAGACTGTAAAGCATAAAGAAACTGAGATTATTTCTGAAGTATTTAGCAACAGGTTGGCTTACTTCCTTCGTGTGTGTATTTGTAGTGAAATCTTTGCCCCATTGAAGCCCACAGTAATGGACCACCTAACTGAAAGACAAATGCAGAGGATAGCTGCTGCAACAAATCAAGAACCCAACTTTGACCCGACAAGCATTTAGGGAATGCATTACAGGACCAAATAACATTGTTTTGGGCTTGACCTCCAGTGCAGGATTTGCCATCAAGGGCCAACAATACCCTTCAGCTCTCTGATAGACTAATACATTTGACATTAAAAATCGCGGTCTTCAGAAACCAGTGGAAGAACATTTCACTCTACCTGGACACTCCGTTTCTGACCAGAGAATCACAATTATAGTATAACTCGTGCATAGTCTTCCTGATTAAATTTGAATTTTACATTGTATTTCTCTCTGTGCTTCTTGCTTTTCATGGCTTCTTTACCCTGCTGTGGTTTCTTTCTTTCTTTGTTTTCAAACCACTTTCAAAGTGAGAATTGTCTTACTGCATCTGAAGAAGTGGACTCTCATCCACAAAAGCTTATACTAGAAGAAAATGGTGTTAGCCTTTGAGGTGCTGCCAGGCTCCTGTTTATTTTCGGGGCAGCAGATTAAAGCAGCTATTCCTCTGCTCAGCGGAGTGGTAGGATAGGGTAGGATCCATCCCATTAAGTATAGTTTAATAATCAAATGAATGGAATGGCTACTTCAGTTCTCTGTTGGCTTTCAAAGGTAGGCTTATTTAAGTGGTAAATTCTCTCATATTGAAATTAGTAAGACTTAAAAGGGTTGTGCTCAGAGTGCATTGATAACTTCATATAAAAGAAAATAAATATTCCCACTGAATATTTTAAAATGTTTACCTGGTGAAAGTTTCCTTAAAATTAAGAATGGAAAGGCTCTTACTCTGTGGGGAACAGGAGGTGACATACTGTGAATGTATGCCTTTTTATGTAGACATTTAAACATGAAAATACATATTTCTTGTATTTAACAAATTGAAGCCTGCAGTAAGTAATCTTCACTCTAGTTAAACAAAGATAAAAATGAAGGCTTTGTGAGTCTAAATTAGAAAGGAAATGGAATGGCTGTTTGCTTAGAAAAGTTGATTGCAAAAGGCTGGTAGCTGTGTTAGTCTGTCGTAGCAAAATAAAACAAAATCTAGTGGCACCTTGAAGTCTAACAGCATTTATTTTAACATGAGCTTCGTCAAATAGATATGTAATGGAAAACAGTTCTAGGGAATTTTTATGGGGCAGGTGCGGGGGAAGGGGGTCAAAGCTTGGGTGAATTGGGAGAAAAGCTGTCTTTTCTAGTTTTAATGCCATTCTAGAAGTGGGCAATGTTTCAATTTCCAGTAAAAGAATACATGCCAAAATTAATTGTTTTTCCACGGTGTATTATTTCCATTTCTTCTACTTGGCTTTGTCACCATTTGGAAACAATCCAACATCTTAACGTGTATTTCCGAATGAGGGCTCAACAGCATAATAAAACTTCAGTTTAGGCAGAGGGCCTCTCTTTTTAAAAAGTGATGTAGCGCCACCTAGTGTAGAGAGCCTTGTAATTTTGGACATAATTTTCTATTCCTGAGGATGCCATACAATTAATTGGAAGATTGGAGAAGGGTTAAGCTAAACCGGCAGCACATACAGGACCCCGATCCTACATCTTTATTCCAGGTATCAGGCTGCAACACTCAGGTAGTACCAGAGCCCTAACATGCAGGGTTGACATGTTTGTTGGTATTAGGGTTGCCAACTGCCAGGTAGTGATATAAGGTAGTTGAAATCCAAAGAAAAACTTCTCAGTACACAGCCACTGAACACTGAATATGTACAGTTTTAGCAATATATTTGTTTGCTCTAGCAATACTATATAACCATCAACATATACAGAAAAACTTGATAGTTACAATTCTGTATAAATATGGAACTTGTTTAGCAATATTTCTAATACAATTGTATGCTTAAACAATAGTTCACATCCATTGATTACTAGAATCCCCCAGGGAAGTGTCTATACATCCAGCAGTAAATATCTTTGCAATAGTAGAAATACAGGATTGCAATAGAAGATGCTCTCAACGCCGCGGTCTGCTGGTATGTAGTTGAGTGCATATAGTTCTGGGTCAGCTGATCACTGCTGACCAATCAGGTTATTAGAATCTCGTTACTGCTGGAAAAGCTAGCGTGCCACTTATTAGCGTGCCGCTTGCCAAAAACGCTGTGTGTTGCCCATGGTATCAAAACACCGAACTTGTTGATGTTAACAGATGTTACAAGATTCCGGTAATATCTTGTTTCACGTTGAGGTTGCTTCATCAGACTGTGTAGTTACTTCTGGCTGCAATCTTGCAGTCTTGACTAGGAGTCATTCTTATGAGCTGCAAGATTGCAGCCACAGCCAGAAGTAACTACACAGTCTGATGAAGCAACCTCAACGTGAAACAAGATATTACCGGAATCTTGTAACATCTATTAACATCAACAAGTTCTTTGTTTTGATACCATCGGCAACACATAGCATTTTTGGCAAGTGGCACGCTAACAAGCGGCACGCTAGCTTTTCCAGCAGTAACGAGATTCTAATAACCTGATTGGTCAGTAGTGACCCGGAACTATATGCACTCAACTACATACCAGCAGACTGCGGCTTTGAGAGCATCTTCTATTGCAATCCTGTATTTCTACTATTGCAAAGATATTTACTGCTGGATGTATAGACACTTCCCTGGGGGATTCTAGTAATCAATGGATGTGAACTATTGTTTAAGCATACAATTGTAGTCCCTCCACCCCCTTATCCAGATCATTTATAAAAATATTGAAAAGTACCGGGCTCAGAACTGAACCCTGTGGCACCCCACTGGACACCTCTTTCCATTCAGATGAAATGCCATTGAGAACTACTCTATGAGTGAGGTTCTCCAACCAGTTCCCTATCCACCTAACTATCCTAGGGTCCAGTCCACACACAGTCCTCTAGCTTACCTATCAGAACATCATGGGGAACTCTGGAAAACCTTTACTGAAATCCAGATAAACAACATTGACAGCATCCCCTTGATCCAGTAAGCTCGTCACTCGATCAAAGAAGGAAACGAGGTTGGTCTGGCAGGACCGGTTGGGGACAAATCTGTGCTGATTTCCCCAGATCACCAAGTTGTCCTTCAGGTGCTAGCAGATTGATCCTTTTTTAATCTGTGGAACTGTAATTATTTCTAGAGTAAACAGACTTTTAATGCTGTCTATTAGAAAGGTGCACAAAGAAATGTGCAACATGGTTAGGAAAACAAAGATGAAATGTATAAGGGAGAAGAAAAGAACAGAAAGAAACACAATGATTACCAAGAAGGCTGTCTACATGACAGAGG
This sequence comes from Euleptes europaea, assembly GCF_029931775.1. NCBI lineage: Eukaryota > Metazoa > Chordata > Lepidosauria > Squamata > Sphaerodactylidae > Euleptes > Euleptes europaea. Next base: position 42,375,623 of record NC_079320.1, on the reverse strand, counting down.
AATGTATGAATGAAAGGCAAGTGGGGAGGGCCGTCTCCTGTATTGAAGTTAATGGGACAATTCCCTTTTATCTTTTTTCTCTCTTACTTGATACACAAAACAGAGAGAATCCTCTGTAAAGGGGGTGGTTAATGTGATCCACGTCTAAGCATCACTTTGAGTGGAAGGCAGCATTGACTGTATCTTATCCAGTGGGAACAAGAGGACACTGTAACATCAGAAGTGTTTCATTAGATGGGCTATGTATGACCATGAATTTCAGACCTATGTTCTGATGACTGGTCATGTGAGCCAGTCTGTACTCCCCATTTGTTTCCTATGTGCGTAGTTCAACATGCTTCTACATGACTCCCATTTATTTCAGTGTGGCTGAGATACTTGGAGGATGGTCCCCTAAGACTGTAACAGAACATGATTAAATGCCATTTTCAGAGCAGGCCATCGTGGGACACCTATCTTGATTTTTAAAGTTCAAGTTCCTTTCCAATATATGTGTAAAAGTCCCCCACACAACCGAAGAGAGGATTTTCTAGTGTGTAGAAGATGCCCTCTGCTGGAAAAGAGGGCTTCTCACTTGTGTCTGTGCATACCCAGCTCTGTGTTCAATCTGTGTACATATATATAATGCTCAGCATTTAGAAAACCACTTCTCTCTTATCTGAACTAAACACTTGAACAGTATATAATTTTTATCCTTCCCCACTGCCAACATTTGTCTCTTCTGTTGCACTGACTGATTTTAAAATACAATGTATTTATGCATTAAGTAGTATGCACAGCAATACAGTCCTTGAGTTTCATCTGCTGGGTAGCATAAGGTCATTACTAAATCTCCTTGTACTGGCAGAGCATGACACTATGTCAGTGGAAGAAATTATATTGCTATAGCAAAACTCTTGTACATGTAGGAAGCTACCACTGGCTTACCTTTACCGCCCCAGGCGTCTGTCCCATCCCTGGGGCATAACTTCACTCTACATTACTTTGCCCCAGGTCCAGAGAACTAGTGGTATAGAAACGAGAATTTAGGCGATGTGGCACTCTGTGAAACTATAAAGACACTTAATAGCAAGGAATGAGGGAAAACATATAAAGGGCAGATTAAAAAACTCTTCCCAGAATCCTTACAGGTACCTGGCTTTGGGTCTTCAGACACAAATATTCATTGGGAATCTCAAATCCACTGTTGCATTTGGGGACGTGAGGCCAAGCATCTCTCAGAGGTAAGCCAGGAAAAGGAGCTCACTAGGGATGGGGAGACCCTGCCTCAAGGCAAAACTCTGGAATATTTCCCATTCTTTCTTCCAGGAAAGGAGAATCCCAAAGCAACTCTCTGCAGTTGATGGGTGAGCATTGCTTCAGTGGTTATGTTACCATCTCCAATAGGTGTGTGTGTTAAGTGCCATCAAGTCGCTTCCGACTCATGGCGACCCTCTCCAATAGGTACATCTTCAAATATTGATATTGGGTGAGGCAAGGGGTCTGAGTACCTGTGGTGGAGCTGGGATTAGGCTAGGAGATATGGCATGGAAGAGTGCCCAGGTGGGAGCATCCTTTCTGTCAGTCGCCTCCCAACAACACTTAAGGAGCACCTTGCTGCTCCTGGGATTGTTGTTACCCATTTCTTTTTCTTTTTCTTTCTTTTTTTGTCTCGCTTTAGGCAACTAGGCCAACATCCAGCATGTGCAGAAGCAAAGATGTTTCTCATTCCCAATGCCCTGCAGGATGATACACAAGGCCTACAGTAGCATCAGTTCTCAGGGTGAATCCACCTTGTTGTTGCAGATCTCTTGTGCCTTTCCAGATCCTATAATAGACATAAATGTAACTGGTGCAGCCATATCCAGTGAGTAGACGTGGCGGTGAACAAGGCAACTCAGGAACTTTTGCGAGAACAAAAAAGTTGGCCATCTCCATTAATTGGTGGTGGTGTCAGAACTTACTCAACACTTGACCATGTTCAATAAAAACACTGTTTCAGCTGTGTCCCTCTTCTTACGATAGGTGGAGGAACTTTTTGCCCTGTTTGTTATCAACCTCTGCTGTTTTCAGGATGGGACCCACGGGGGGTCTCCAGGGGGGTCTCAAGGGCTGACCATTTGCATCTTGAGCATGTTCTTACCGCTGGAGCACTAGCAAGCATGATGCTGATTCCTGCTCATTGTCTTGATAATTTCCCCTTCCCCCCCCACAGCCCCCATGCTGCTGCAATAAGTTAGCAAGTTGGACTGTGTGAAAGTTGCTCACGGGGTATGTGTGTATAATGATGCACTAAGAGTCAGTACAGTGTGGTGTAGGGGTTACATTCTCAAACGAAGGAGATGTGGGTACAATGCTCCACTCTGCCGTGAAGCACCCTGCTTGATCTTGGGGACAACCACCCTTGCCCATCCTAATCTACCTCACAAGGCTAAAAAGTCAGGCTAAAAAAATGGAAAGGCCCTAAGTCACTCTGAGAAAGACTGAGAAAACTGTCAGCTATGGGCAAGCAACCAAATGCTTGTGGGAAGGAGGAAATGGCAAGCATCCTGGGTATTTCAACTGCCAGGGTGAGGCCACTGGTCCTTTCACTGCTCACACTGATGGGCTGTCATACCGTAGTGTGTCAAATATTATTTCCCAGCCCTTTCTCCCAGGAAGCCACAGCCAGGTCCCACATTCAGTCCCTGTCTCGTGCTAAGTGTCTGTGCTGCCTCACTGAGCTACAGCTTATAGTTTACGTGGCTCAGTGCATATGAGGTGAGGGATGGGGGAAGAGGGTTTTTCCTGCGGCTGGTGGCGGTACAGTCCCTCAGCTGTACACGCCGGTAACACTGCCTTTTTTCTTTTCCATTCGTGGATTTTAAAAAGCGGCTAGTTTTATTTTTTATATTGGTAACTTGCCATAATTGTAGGGTGCTTTTACTTGGAAACCACCTCGAACAGAACTCTGGAGAAGCAGCATAAAATGTCCTGAATGAATAAATCTGAACCGATTGCAGAACTGTAAGAAGTTTTTTGTGGACGTTTCCTCATCATAACCTGGTCGGGGATTTGAACTTGCCCTCGTTTCCCACTGCTTCGCTCTTTCCCAGTGAGCTAGTGGCCAAGAGATGAACAATGGAAAGATGGAATAAAAAAACACTTTAAACAAAAATAAATAGGGCTGCCTGCCCTGTCCTTACTTCTGTGGTGTGCTTTTTTTTTTTTTGCAAGAACTGCCCCTTGAAAAACCACATTCTTCTCACACAAATACTAATGCAAACAGCCGACTATTGTCTTTAGGGACTCGTTGGCATCCCCGCAGGAACCAAACACTTTTTTAGAAAGGCTCAAAGTTCTGTTTATGAGCCTCCTGATTACTGAGCTATGGAGGTTGTAATTGGGAGGCACTATTGTTTATTCCCGGGTTGTGCATAAGTATGGGTAAGGTAATGTTATCATGGTATTCCTGCTGTTGACGCATGTTGGTTGATGTCTTTCTCTGTGTGGCTGGTGAGGGGGCATTATCAATGTGCGGTACTGGGATTGCTGGTCAGTGGAGTGTCTGCGCCTGGCAACTGAAATTTTTCCCAAGGTCTACTGTATTTTGTAAATGGTAGAAACACCAGCCACTTCTGACGCTTAGTGCTAATGTGGTGTTTTACATATGATGTGAGGAGCTGTGTTAATGATCCAATCCATCCTCTTAAGAGGGCTCAAAAGAGGCTCTCTCAGGGGAAAGAAAACCATGAAGTGTCTGATTGAGATGGGATGCCCAGGGCACAATCTCACTGTCCAAAATTAGAGGTGGCAGATTACGTCCCTTCTAATAAAGTAATGGTTGTCTCACAATGGCATTTCTGATTTTATAATCCTGTCATTAAAATGCAAACATGGGGCCTTTTGGAGGGCTTCTGTTACCTTTTGTCACACTTGCCATTCATAATTGACTTGTTTATGCATTTGTGGAATTATTATTTTGCGCAACTTTCTTTTCCTTTGCAACAAAAGGTGTATATTAGTTCAAGATGAGTTCAGATGGCTAATGGTGTTCAGTTCCCAATGCCTTTGTTCACAAATGCTATATTTTATCATAATATTAGTGGAAACGATATACAGACTAGAAGCTCTTCTTTTTCTCATTTGACCTGGAAGACGGTCACCCTAAAAGTGTAAAGAAACACTGACTGTAAATTTCCTAAAGGCTGGAAGTGGTGGGGCCTTTCTAACCTCTTTGACAGAACACTCTACTCCATTGGCGCGATAGATGGAAAAGGTCACAGTCATACCCAAGAGCAACAAACATGTCTGATAGGTGGAACAGGGAGCAAGAATTGATTGGAGGAATGAGATCTGCAAGGGTTCATACAGGGAGAGGCAGTCCTGCAGGTATGTGGAACCCAAATCACAAAGAGCTTTAAAGGCAATCTGCAGCACTTTGAATTCAACTTGTAGGCAATTAGGTAGTCAATGTGGTTGATTAAAAATAGGTGAAATGTGTTTTATAACAGCTAGTGTCAATGTAAAGGTGCGCAGGCACATTTAGGACTAACTGAAGTTTCTGAACTGTCCCCAAGGGCAGCTCCACATAGATGGTACAATTTTGAAGTAACAGTAGCATGTAGTAGCATCCAGGTCAGTAGAGTCCAGAAGGGACGTAAGTGACAGAAGGCACTTTTAACAACTAATCCAATCTCATTTTCTAACAGTAAACTGGGCCCAACATCACCCCCCCCAAAAAAAAACTATTCCCCTACACATGAAAGACCCACCCCATCCAAGATTGGCATATCAACTCCTTCGAAAACCCTGGCCTGCTCAATCAGCGTCGCCTTCAGCTTGTCTGGATTCAGCTTCAGCTTTTAGGCATAGATTCAGAACAGACGCAGCTGCTTTTGGAGGTGTAAAGTGCAATCCTAAGCAGAGAGACACCCTTCAAAGGCCTATGGGAAACTCCCTCTAGCAGCTATGTATTCACTCTCTCACCAAGAGCACTTTCCCTCGGCATGACTTAATCAAGTTAGAAGAGCAGGGATCCACTTTGCTCGTGGTGGCATACACAGACTCTGTTAGAAGATCAGCCTGGGGCTTCCACAAGTGGTTACTTCTGATACAGGATTTGATAACCAAGCCAGACTGGATAAGATATTTTTATCAGCAGGAGAACCTTGCAGAATCATAACATCAAAAGGCCAAACGCATTTTGTCAAGGTGGTCAGATATAAGTGCCAACAGATCACAAACTATTTTAGGAAATTCCACTGATGCAATGGTGGCATAGGGAGGAAAGAAGTTTTATTTCCTGCTGTCACCACCATCTCATAGACCTGCAAATGGGATCTTTGGCATGCTCTGTCTGATTTGGGTGAGTCTTCTACCAAAAACACCCAATCTCCCAATTGCCTAATAAACCAAGGGACAGGAGCCTTCTTAAAGGGAGTAACCCTCTATATAGCCATGCAGTAGTAGGAATGCATCCTCTCTCCCTTGCTTCCCTATCTGTAATGGTTGTTCTCTCAGTGGCAGCTGATCTTTCCTCAGTAGGCAAAATGGACAAACTCCCCTTCTCCTGAATGCTCAAGGAGGATTCAGCGCTGCCAGACAGAGCATGAAAATACAAGCCAGGAAGGTATGGTTAGGTAGCTGGCCCTGCAGAAATTGAGTGCATGTGTAGCAAAAGCTTTTTCCTTTCTTGAAGCACCATGCAAATCAAGGAGTACTGTGTTTTTTTGGAGAAAACTCTTTTTCTGCTTGTAATGGTTGCTGGGGGAAGTTAGCAGCAGAGGCAGTCAATGCTGCATCCAGAGTGGTGCTTGACTGCTCATTTTTGTTAAGAGCGTAACATGTGAACTGACCCTTTAGTTAGATTGTGATTTGCAGAGCTGTTGCTCTGCAGGTGTATTGTAGTAGATTTGTGGCTCTAAGTGATAAAAAGGATTGCAGCCTTAGACTTGGATTTTCAGACTCTGATGCCATATTCCTAATCCGCATCAATATATTAAATTCTCAACATAACTAAATCTGTACATATTAAATCTGAAGATTGGAGCAGTGAGTAGACAAGGCAGATCTTTGTACAAACCTGAGAAAGCCCAAGGTTTGCAGAAAATCTCAAATGTTAAAAATAAAAATTGGGGGTTAACCCCCCCCCACACACACACACACACAAATAATAGAAGCAACGCATAGTTTTAAGAAATGAATACTGTATCAATACAGTATTGCCAGTCTTCAAACCTTGGTTTCTGTCAGTAAAAAGCAGTGGGAGGGGGAGGGAGGCAGGGTTATGGCTAAGGTTACTGTGAAGGTAGGTTGGCTGATGGGTAGGAAGGAGAGAAGGAAAGAAGAGCAGTCAAGTTTAAAGGGGAGAGGCTATAATGTCTTTCATGAAAGAGGAAATAATGGGGATGGGGAAATGAGATGCCCTCCGCAAGTCCTTGCAGGTCCTCCACTTATTCATTCTATTCCTTGGTTAATATTTATATTTAATTTTTTTTCATATTATTTTCCCCCACAATCTGTTTCAGCAGGTTATAAATACATAGTACTATTATGAAAAACCAAACATCTTTCTGTTCCCAAGCTAAATTAGTATTGGAATCCTACAGTAAGGAGTTAGTTTTATCTTCTAGCTAACATATAAAATCTATCCCTTTGGTGCTAGTTTTCCTTGTAGAAAAGCATAGCCGACTTTCTGAAATATGACATGTTAGATGATCCTTACTGTAAAGAAAAGTGCATTTACAGGTTCCTGATGTGACTGCCTCTATGCAGAATCATTCTTTGTATGAGCGTTTTGGGTCAGGCTGTGATCTCTTTTCCCCCCTTCTCCTTCCCACTAAAATCATTGAAATATATTCTGTCAGTCTTTCACATCAGAGGTGTAAATGGATTTCTTGAAAGTTTTCCTTCCAAATGGTAAAAGGCAATCACTTTACAACTTTGACTCCATTACAGGCTGCACTGCAAAGCTTAACATCCCACCCTAACTTTCTGAATTCTCTGCTGCTCAGTGACCTTGCATACGCAAGGGCAGATGTTCAGCTGGCGCAAAGAAGTGGTTGGCTGCAAGCTCTTTATCTCCATGCGCTGCCTGCTTGACAGCACTTGCACAAAAAGCACAGTAGAGGGAAGAGCAGTCAAGTTTAAGTTTTTTAGAATGGATTTACTTTTACTTGAAGGCATTTGTGTGCCCTGGAGCAGAAAAGAAATGGTCCCTTTGCCTTGTATTGTATCCTCGAGATACCGGCCCTGTAAGGTCATAGATGACATACTGCACCTATATAGTAGTTTCCCCTTTGTGATGAAGGAGGGGCTGTGGCTCAGTGGTAGAGCCTCTGCTTGGCATGCAGAAGGTCCCAGGTTCAATCCCCAGCATCTCCAGTTAAAGGAACCAGGCAAGTAGGTGATGTGAAAGACCTTTACCTGAGACCCTGGAGAGCCGCTGCCGGTCTGAGTAGACAGTACTGACTCTAACGGACTGAGGGTCTGATTCACTATAAGGCAGCTTCATGTGTTCATGTGTTCAAGGAGTCAGTGTATATATGTATTCATAAATGTAATTGTTTATTTCTTTTGATATTGTAGTGTTTCAATTAGGTAATACTAGTATTTGTAGGATTAAAGAGCATACGAAGACTCTCTGATTAACTGTCATTCCTCCACTAGTGATGTGTGCTTTATGGCTTCAGACATAAATAATGGCATTATGTGATACAATTGGGTTCAAAAACATAACTGAGACACATATTTTACACTTAAAGGCATGTCAAAAGATGCGTGCAAGCATGAGACGGTGTATCTAAAATTAGATTTTAGGATAAGCAGAACTTTCAGTTTGTGTTCTAATTTTTGTATCAAAATCCCATACTACCATGTCCCTATAACTTCCCTTGCATTTCAGACCCCATCATACTACAGATAAATGTCATGTCTCCCTAAGAATCTAAGGGAAAGGACTGTACTACAAGAGTAAAATTTCCCCCCAGATAATTATTTCTCTTTTGTTTCTATAAATATTTATTCTAATGAAGACATGGACCTCACTCCTGAGTTTATAAAAGTAGACGGAGCTGGCCTGACTTCTTGTATGTGTGAAGAACGATTAGAATTATCCTTTGTGAAGCATTATTCTGATAAATCTGACTATTTGGAAACTGGTGAAACAGGTTACTCATCTCAACCCATTCTTTCCCCAAAGATGGCAGTAAAGGCACGGCCCTGGTATTCAGAGTTAAGGACAAAACATCAATTTCATTTTTCTCTTTATTAAGGCAAAACTGCTTTCTGCTATAAAGGAGACTCTGTTCCAACGACATGTGAAATATAAATATGGAAAAATATGGTTCCTCTTATAAATACAGGAAGAAGAAGAAGAGTTTTTATGTGCCGACTTTCTCTACCGCTTAAGGAAGAATCAAACCAACTTACAATCACCTTCCCCACCCCTCCCCACAACAGACACCCTGTGAGGTGGGCGGGGTTGAGAGAGTGTGACTAGCCCAAGATCACGCAGCTGGCTTCATGTGTAGGAGTGGGGAAACAAATCCAGTTCACCAGATTAGCCTCCGCCGCTCACATGGAGGAGTGGGGAATCCAACCCAGTTCTCCAGATCAGAGTCCACCACTCCAAACTACCGCTGTTAACCACTACACCACGCTGTATTGTAAATTTGCCGCCTTTCTGTGGTTGAGTGTGGTTTTGGAACTTAAGAAGAAGAAAAAGAACAGTTGGTTTTTAATATGCCGACTTTCTCTACTTTTTAAGGAGAATCAAACCGGCTTCCAATCACCTTCCTTTCCCCTCCCCACAACAGACACCCTGTGAGGTAGGTGAGGCTGAGAGAGGTCTACGAGAGCTGTGACTAGCCCAAGGTGGCTTCATGTGTAGGAGTGGGGAAACCAACCCGGTTCACCAGATTAGAGTCCGCTGCTCATGTAGAGGAGTGGGGGAATCAAACCCGGTTCTCCAGATTAGAATCCACTGCTCATAACCACTACACCACACGTTTCCTTTTAATAGCTACAGCTGTTTCAGTTAATGGGCCTGGAAGAGTGGCACCTAAGATAAGTGCTTGGGAGATTGTATTTTTGAAGCTGCACTGACTGAAGGTGAAACGACTTGGCATGCAGATAGAGGTAGTCTATCTCTGAGGCTCTTAATTGTGGAGTCATGGCAGATCTGCTGTCTTGTGGGAGTGCCGCTTTCTCCTTGTTTACGCTTGGCTTATGTATTTGTGAGTAAAACAAAATGTGCCAAGAATGCTATAAGTCTCTTCTCCAATGCCCTCTCATCCAAAAGACATGAAACCCAGAGAGCATGGAGGTATATGGAATATTATTCAGAACAGGCTGAGCATGCACCACTGCCAAAGTTTTGGAAAACGTTATTCTCCAGCCTTCCCCTTCCCCTTTAAAGAAGCTCACTTGTTATCTGCTGTTTATCCCCTTTCAAACTCTGGTAGTGTAAGATTTAAATTTTGGTTGCTAGAATTAGGCTGTTGTATGGTGGTATTTTTAAAAATCTTTGTTACACTGTATTAATTTCCTTCCAACTACTGTTTTCTGTACATTTTATTTGCTCTTGAAAGCATAATATTGGCTGCCACCAGGTCTTTGAGGGTAGCGCTGAGTGTAAGAAATCTAGATTTTTCTTCTTTCAGTTTACAGCCGTTCAATATCTGTAGCAGCACACAACATATGTACTTAAGTACAGACCTTGCCTCGCTCTTCCTTCTCAGCAAACCTGCGAATAAAGGTCATGAATATTCCCTTTTTACAAGTGTGGAACCTAAACTGAGAATGACATGTCAAGGCACCCTAGGGAACACAAGGCTGATCAAATCCAGATCAAAGATTGGTGACTATTTTTGCCCTTCTTTAAATTCTTCCCTTTTTAAAAAATTTGAATAGATTTGCTTTCTAAAAAAATACAGAGGGAGATTCCTAACAAATATTTGGGGGAAAATAACATCAGTTATGAATAGGCTACATAAGGTTTGTGAATTAATATGCATTAAGTAGCAGACTATTTTATTAATTTATGATAAAGTATTGAAGTATGAAAGAATGGGTGAAGTGAGAATTGCCATTTGCTGTTATGAATTTGATGCTTGTCATGTTATCTCCCAGTCCTAGAACCTTGCCTTTAAGTTTTGTCTTCATGAGACTTAAGATCTTGTCTTACGCCCAATGATCATCCGAAACCTCTTTGCTGTCACAGAAGAAAACAAATCTTTTGCCTCTCTTTGCTTGGGGGCTGTGGAGAGCTGAAGTGGTCCTGTGTGACTGAATTAGATGAAAGACTTTCCTTCCCACCACGGAGACATGGAGTCTAATCAAGTGAAATGAGTTCTGAGATCTCAGCTCACTTCCTAGGGGATATCAGTTTACATTACAAAATCACATGACTCCGAATTCATCAGTGTTGATGCAGACTTTACTCAGGAGAGGGCCACCGCTCAGAGAGCATGATCATAAACCACCCGTCCCCTCTGCAGAAGAGGACATTTATTAAGCAGCATGGGTGGGAAGGGTATATAAGGAGCTGACCTGCATATTTATGAAGTATGTGTGAAGGGAAAGGGGGTTGTCAAACTCAAAAGTGGGAAAACGGTGCAAGAAGAGATCGCTTATACTAGGGGTGGGGTACGTCAGGCCCGGGGGCCTTATAAGGCCCGCGAAATCATTTGGTCTGGCCCTCCATGGGTCCTGGCTTATCTCTAGTTGAGAAGGATGCTGCCCTGCCTGAATCTCTTGGGCCCAGCTGGGGACGGCAGAGCTCAAAAGCAAGTCGCTCTACGTGGCAGACACTTCGAGCCATCTCCGGTCATGCCTCTTGGCTAAATGTTTGACCAAATATAGCAGGCTAATTCTTAAGTTGATAATTTTGTATGGCGTGCAAATGATGTCATAAATATCCAAATGGCCCTTGGCAGAAAAAATTAAGGGTATAAGCCCCTGGCTTATACCCTTAATTGAAGTGAATCGAGATCCTTCTCCACTCTTAAACCTACATGTGAAGATAGAGCTGAGCTTTCCTTGTTCACAAAGATTTCAGCAGATTAAAAGCACTAATTTGCCTCATGTAAGAACTGACCACACACACACACACACACCAATTTTTGGTTTTGAATGTGCTGAAAATCTTTATCAACAAGGACAGACTGGTATAACATCACAAATAATGGTCTTATGCTACCGATGAAGGGAAATTACTCTGGTATTGAAAGTATATGCGCTAATCCAGTGGACAATCTAATATTATCATGTATTTGGATTTGATTTGGCAAAGATAAAAAAAAATTCAAACTAATAATGTTCTTTATTTCTTCTAGGGTATTGTTATAACTCCTTTGCTCCTGCTGCTTTTTGTGAGTATTTTTAAAATTGATTTTCTTCTTACCAGTTAGCATACTATTTAAGTAGTGTCATATGTGAAAAAGGAGACATTTTGAATGTTCCAGATTGCTATCATTGATCAATGTTTTTGTGGCCAGGATTTGTAACAAGTTCTGTAAAGCAGGCACAAATAAAAATGTTCCACACAATACAATCCCAACTACTTCCTCACTTACTGTGAGCCCAAAGCAAGCATCTGTGACAACATGGCGTATAATTTTTGACATGTTGTTTTTTAGGAGATACATCATCTCATACATAGGGGTAGCAGAGCCATGGTCAACCCTCCTTGCTAGATGGGGCTGCTGTGTTCCAGAGGGAACCTCAAAGGAATGTATAGGAAAATCAGTATTTTCTTCATAGCCAGCACAAAGTTTCTGTAACCCTCTAGCCAGCCATAAGAATATGTATAATTTAGTGCCTATGAATGTTCAGCATTAGAAAAATACAAGCAGTTACCATTAAACTTATAGGCTTGGATCCCATATAGAATTTCCTGACATGCTGCTTGCGGGGGAGGGGGCAGGAGTCCCCCAGAAGTAGCTCGGAGTGGGAGTCAGAGGTCTCCTCTGAGAGATGGAGGATTGGTGAAAATCACATCCCTTCCTTGTCACTATGGAAATTCTAGGCAGGACCCAAGCCATAATCTGTTACCCACTTACAACAAAAATTCTTAACTAAGGGAAGTTCTTCATCTGATATCTCCTTTAAACACATAATGGACTAAAGGAGCTTCCCCCTCCCCCCGGATAAAGGCATAATAGTGTACTTGAAAAATCCACCCTGAGCTGATTCTTTGTCTTGGATAGGCATAGAGGGGTGAAGTTGGAGCACTGGCACTTATGGTGGGGAGCAAAAAAGAAGTTTAAATTCTTTAAACAGAATTTCTACATATTAAAAGGGGTTATTTTCTTTTTGGGGGAAATCAGTTCTTATGTGAGACACGTTAGTGTTCCAGGTGGTCATTGCCCTCACTAACTCTACTCTGCCTGTGACCATGAGAGGCAGCATAGAATCAAAGGAAGTCTTACAAGACCATAGACAGGATGGGCTTTGTCTACCTCAATGCAGTATTATTATGTGATCAGCCCAGTCCACAAGTTACAGAACGCATGCACATTCCATGTACAAGGTATACTTGATTTTTCTTTATACATGTGTTGAGTAATTCTCATATTACATTCAGTGCATGTACAGCTGAACATGTGATTGAAGCCCCACATTTATCCAGGTGCTGGTCAGTCCCCAGTTTCATTTGTAAAGTCACTGAACATTGGCTGTTTCAGGTGTACACATGTGCATGTGCTCAGTGCAACATGTGAACAGGGCTTAAATCCATTGGGGAGGTTACATTTAAAAGGTCTGTGAAACCTTGTAAGTAAGAAAAATTGCTAAAGCTGTCGGGGTCCATTAACCAAAAACACTTGACTGCTCTTAGTATCTCTGTCACTCACCACTACCGCAACCCAAAAATCTTCCCAAAGGGATAGCCCTCCCTATTGCCCTAAATGCCTTTAAATAGCCCTAAATACCTTTAAATAGTGTGTGTTCTGTACTGGCAAAATCTCTTGGCTACTGGCAAAAGCTCTTGACTGTGGAATAAAGAAAAAAAAAACGGGGAAAGGTAGCTTTTAGACCCCACTTTTTGTCTTCTTTCTGGCAGCTCCATCTGTTCCATCTGTGTCTAATACTATTGTATGCCCCTTTCCTTGTTCTCAGTCTTGCCCATCTGCTGCATTCCTGTGCTTCTTCCTCTGTCAAAAGAATTCAGAGTGCATGCAAACATGATTTTCAGAGATTTACTTTTCTCCTAGACACCAGGTTGTGAGCCCCAAGGAAAGCATTTCTATGCAGTTTTGTGAAAGGAAAAATGTTTTGCAGGTTAATAAGGCCGTGGGGGGGAGGGGTTAAGTAGTGCAAGGATGTTGTGGTTCAAAAGCAAAGTTTGCAACCACTGATGAGGCTCTCAACAGAGGACAGCTTCTTACCTGTCCAGTGGCTAATGGGAACTGCTCAGGTTTCTTCTTCAGCAATTGATTCCAAGTATTTCCCTTGAGAAGAGGGCAGTGTTGTTCCCATTAGCCATAAAGTTTGGTGGCAGCCGCTGGTAGATCAGAAGAAATCTAGATTCTCCCTGGTCTCCCAAATTCTTGAAGTGTTCCAAAATATGCCAAGCGCTCTACTGGTTTAGACAAGGATGTCTTAAGTTCTTTGCGTGTGGACTGAGCAAAATAGCACTGTGGAAAATGCTCAGCTTCACACACAGAGGCAGGGGGTGGATATTGGGAACAAAGGAAGGGAGGGCCACTTAACCCCTCCTTAACTGGCTAACTGTTTTCTGTAAATGCCTCCCCACCAGAGTCCATTTTTTTCCTGCAGCTGGAACCCTTCCGGTTTTATAACCCAGCTATAGGAAACAAAATATCTGTTAAGAACATGGGGGCCATTTGCAAGGGAGAATTGCCCGCCAATCCATTGGCCGGCTCAGGAGCGGGGATTGCACGCGTGGACGCACCGACATGATTACGTCACTTCCGGTTTGTGCCCAGAATCGCCACATCGTGATGGGCTCCTTTACCACTCAAACCCCCAAAACACTATAAACCAGAAGTGATGTAATCACATCAGCACAGCCGCACGCACGCAATCCCCGCCCCAGCTCTGTGCCTAAAACCTCCCGCCAGAGAAGAGGGGGGATCTGGCAACCCTAGTTTCCATGGAGAAAATGGCTGCTTTGGAGGGTGTACTCTGGCCCTAGTAGCTACATGGAATGAGGGGCTGACTGGGGCCATAAACAGAGTTGCTCCTTGGCATCCTCTTCCATGCTCTGTGAGGCCCCCTGTTCCTTGGTTTACCATGAAGCGGCCAGGAAGACAACTAGAGCGGCGTTGGCAGAAGACTCAGGATGAATTGGAGCAAGTCATAGAGCCCATTTGCAGGTCTATGAGGTGGCAGTGATGGCAATAAAGAAGACTTTCTTCTCTGCCACCATTGTGTCAGCAGAATCTCATCCAGCTCAATTGTTTAAAGTGGTTCATGAGTTGATAACACCTAAGTCTGACCCTGCCAGCAATGAAAATTTGGCCCTCTGCTGTGAGGTTTTTGCAAGGTTCTTTGCTGGACAAAATCTTTCTCATCCATTCCGGTTTGGAAATCTAGTCGAGTCAGATCTGGTACCTGAGCTGTCAGAAACATTTGCATGATCATTTGTTATGAATAGTTTCAGATTGACCCTGCCTATGAATGCTGACAGGTTCCTTAGGAATGTGAGGGCCACCACTTGTGTTGTGGACCCATGCCCACCCTGACTTTTAAAGACTTGCCAGGAAAAGGTATTGGAGCCATTGGTAGAAATTGTCAATTCTTCCCTGAACAAGAGGGCTCTCCTTAGACCTTTGAAAGAGGCAGTTATTAGAACTTTGTTCAAAAAACCTTCATTGGCTAGGCATGAGGTGGCCAATTCAGGCCAGTCTTCAATTTACTTTTTCTAGGGAAGGTGATAGAGCATATGGTGGCAGAACAGCTCTGGGGTTTCCTGGATGACACATCTGCCCTTGATCTATTTCAATCTGGGTTCATATTCTGGCTTGAATATAGAATTGGTATTAAGGGTGCTGTCCTTTGGCGGTTTCACTATTTTTGGTCTGACCAGACACAAAGCGTCTCCACCAGAGGTGTAGAACTGGGAGGAATTTATCTTGTGGAGTGCCACAGGGTTCTTCTCTCACCAACACTTTTTAATATTATATATATGATACCGCTGAGTGAGATTGTCTGGAGCTTTGGATTGGGTGTCATCAATATGCAGATGACGCCTAGCTCTGTATTTCATTATCCAAGCCCCCAGAAGCGGCCATCTTAGTTCTGAACCAGCGCTTTGATGCTGTGGTCAGATGGCTAAGGCAGAACAAACTGAAGCTGAATCCAGACAAGACAGAGGTAATGCTGGTTTTTAAGTCTGATACCCCAGTGGGAATGAATCCACCTGCCCTAGATGGAGCAACATTGGCTTTTTCAAAGCAGGTGAAGAGCTTGGGGGTGCTCATGGACCATAGCTTGCTGTTTGAAAAGCAGGTTGGCATGGTGGCCAGGAGCATCTTCTATCAGCTGCATCTGATTTGTGAATTCTCTTGTTACCTAGACTCAGCCTGTCAGGCCATGCTGGTCCATGTTTCTGTAACCTCATGGTTGGATTATTGCAACTATGCGTAGAACTGCCCTTGAAGACAACCCAGAAACAACAACTGGTCCAGAATGCAGCAGCCTGACTATTGTCAGGGGCTAGCTACCAGGAATTTTAGTTACCCACGTTGAAAAGCTACGTTGGCTGCCAGACTGTTTCTGAGTTCAATTCAAGGTGCTGATTTTAATCTTTAAAGCCCTTCACGACCCGGGCCTTTTCCATTTTGGCTCTGGCTCTGTGGAACAGGATCCCTGAAAAGGTGAGGGAGGCTTCATCCTTGGAGACCTTCCGGAGATGCTGCAAGGCCCACCTGTTTGCCGGGGCTTTTGAGAAGGTTTGAACAACAGGCATATTTTAAGGGGGTGGGGGAGGAGAGATTTGGGGTTTGCTACTTTATTTGTGGTTTTAACAAAAAAAAACCCATTTCTAACTATTATTGTAAGCCACCTTGAACCCCAAGGAGAGGTACAATATAAATGTTTTAATTAATAAATAAATTAATAAATCACACCCCACTGAGGTCTCTTCACTCCCTCCCCCAAAGCTCTATCCCCAAAGCTCTGGGAAATTCACAAGTGGAGTTAGCAACTCTAGTTATTACAGATGTCCTTAATAGGTGCTGAATTGATTCAATTAAGGGCTAACAGATGGTTGTTAGAGTGTCTTCCTAAAGATTTTGGTCACCCAGCTATCCTTTCCTTCTTGTGAGAAGAACAGGGTGTCCTGAATATCTACACTGTGTAAGGAAAGAGAATGTTGTAATAAGGAAACTGATATTTATGATAGGAAGAAGAGAAAAGGTATAGAGATGTGATAATTGTTTATAAAAAAATTGCGTCAATTTTCATGGTTCTTTAAAAAATTGTTTTTATCTTACTAGCCAGAAGATATAGCATAAATATTTTGTTTCCTGTTCTGTACTGTTTTCTAAAGCTTCCAAAGCAGCAGCAATAATGCTTATATTAATCTACATGTATAATTTACTGAGACAAGAATTTTTCCCTCTAGATAGCATTACAGTTATTGATCAGAGTTTACATTTTGCCCCATTTGCACAAAATTAATTACTGACAGCATTTAATAGTTTGAACATCTTTATTTTTTCAAATGCTTGTTCATGTAAAATGAGTAATATTAACCAAGTTGTTAAAGAAATGTTGAAGTACACAAAGGGAAGAGCGAACATTTATAATGAATTATGCATTTTGCATAAATAATGTATTGTCTTAAATGAGTGGTATTAAATGTAAGACAGTTTTATTTTTGAAAAATAATATTGTGACTGAACTTAACATTGAATTAATTCCCTTTAAGAAAAAAATATTCAAGATTCCTATTATCTTAAAGATGGATATATTTTGGGGGACTTCAGCTAATTGTACCCTCAGTTAACAAGCAGCATCTTTCAATTTTTTATGATTTAAACTTTCTTTGGTCCTTCCTAATAAACTACATTAAAGCTCAGCCATGTTTCAATTTTTGTTTGGGCATAATGAACATGTTGTGGACCCAAGGAAGGTCTTACAGTTGTCTGATGGTTGAAGGGTAAACAGCTGCACTTTGAAATACTGTTTTGGTTTTTTGCCATCAAGTCACAGGTGACCCCATAGGGTTTTTCAAGACAAGAGATTTACAGAGGTGGTTTGTCATTGCCTGCCGCTGTGTCGCAATCCTGGACTTCGGGGGGAGGATAAAAGAAGGTCCCCAACTCTCACTCGGTCAGTTGTGAGATTGGAGCCAGTAGTGGGAGCTCATTGTGGAGTTGGGGACCCAGCAGCTGGACCACATCTGAGATTCTTGGGGCTAACTTTATACCATAAAAGTGTACAGAAAGAAGGAGAAATAAGATGCTTTCTCAGAGCAGATTGGACTGCAGTGAAAAGATTCAAAATCTGATTGGTTGATCAGTGAGGTAACAAGGAGAGGAGGAGTTGGGGGGGTATTGGTTACTCCCGTGACAAAGTTTATGGCCCACTGAAATAATAAACTTAGATATATGATGCCCATTTGTTTGGGTCTTAATTCCAGAAGAGACACAGTGAGGGAAACAGATGTATCAAACTCAGAGATTTAAGAGATGATGGACCTGATCTGAGATAAGGCAGATCCTGTTATTGTTTGTGGAAGGCTGAATATCATTAACTGAGACTGTTATTACCTTAGGATGGGGGGGTTGAGCTCCCATTTGTCTTTTCCCCAAGCATGGTCTCTCTTTGAAGTCCTATGAGATTACTGTGCAAGATTTCCTCTTCGGGGCCCCAGATTAGATACGCCCCAATTTACTATTTCTAACTTTGGTAGAGGCCAACTTTAAGCAATAAAATAAAACTGGATGCATAACTCCTTCCAGAGCATCAGTGGAGGCAGCCCAGTTATGCACTTAATATCTGATCCATGACCATGGGGTAATACCAGTGTATATACGAGAGGCACCCTGACCTGGATGGTCCAGGCTAGCCTGATCTTGATCTCAGAAGCTAAGCAGGGTTGGCCCTGGTTAGTACTAGGATGGGAGACCAGCAAGGAATACCAGGTTTGTTATGTTGAGGAAGGCAATGGCAAACCACCTCTATAAGCCTCTTGCCTTGAAAACCCTACTGGGTCGCCATAAGTCGGCTGCGACTTGATGGCACTTTACATACACATGTATGGGAGGCAGATTTATCTACCTCCTGAGTTTTCCTAGACTGCAGCTTGTTTTATTTACTTGGGCTGTGTACGTGTGTATGTGTATGTAAAAATAATAACCTGGGTGGCTCATACAGTGTGTGTGAACAAGATCTTGGGGTATGGGTGGACCGTAAGTTAAATATGAGCAGCCATTGTGATGCAGCGACGAAAAAGCTAATGCGATCTTGGGGTGCATCAAAAGAAGCATAACATCCAAATCGCAAAATGTCATAGTTCCACTGTACACTGCATTGGTCAGGCCGCAGCTGAAGTATTGTGTGCAGTTCTGGAGGCCTCACTTCAAAAAGGATGTGGACAGAATGGAGCGGGTGCAGAGGAGAGCGACGAGGATGATCAGGGGCCTGGAGACCAAGCCCTATGAGGAAAGGCTGAGGGAGTTGGGAATGTTTAGTCTGGAGAAGAGGATGTTGAGGGGGGACATGATTGCTCTCTTTAAGTGAAGGGCTGTCACTTGGAGGAGGGCAGAGAGCTGTTCCTGTTGGCAGCAGAGGATAGGACTTGCAATAATGGGTTTAAATTGCAGGTGGAAAGGTACCTGCTGGATATTAGGAAAAGGTTTTTTACAGTAAGAGTTGTTCGAGAGTGGAATCAGCTACTTAGGGAGGTGGTGAGCTCCCCCTCACTGGCAGTCTTTAAGGAGAGGCTGGACAAACACTTGCCACGGATGCTGGTCTAGGCTGATCCTGCACTGAGCAGGGGGTTGGACTAGATTGCCTGTATGGACCCTTCCAACTCTATGATTCTATGCCATTGAAAGCAGAAAAACCAGACTCCCAACAGGACAAGACAGGAATTTCTACAAACCATGTTTGCGGGACTTCCCCAATATGCAGAAAAAAAGGTTTTTGTAAATTAACGAAAGGGGGAGGGAGCTAAAGCAGGCTGATAAGAGCTTAGCATGTTCCAGGAGGCTCTAAATGTTTTCAGCAATAGAGTTATTAAAGAGCAAGATTGAGGAATTGGCCTGCTCAAGCCCATGAGAATATATAGAATCCTGAATTACTCAAACGTACAGGAAAACTCATCTGCAAATTTGCCTGCTTGTTTGTGTAATGCTGCATCTCGATATAACTTTATTTAGGAGAAAAGCTTGGTAAGCAGAAGAGAGATTATTGTGGTGCTCAGAATTTATCCTTTGCACTAGATGTTGTTCTTTTGTCTACTTATTAAAACACATCTTGGTTTTTTTGTTCTAGAAAATATTTACATTACTCTCAAACAAGAGATCCCATGACGAAGGTATTAACTTTTCCGTAGCTGAAAAACTAAAGCACTGTTTCTTTATAAAAATTATTGACTATGCCTTCCATCTTTTGAGGTCGGTAAAATGAGTACCCAGCTTGCTGGAGGTAAAATGTAGATGACTGGGGAAGGCAATGGCAAACCACCCCATAAACATAGTCTGCCTAGTAAACATTGGGATGTGACGTCACCCCATTGGTCAATAATGACCTGGTGCTTGCACAGGTCTTTACCCTTTTTTTGCAGCAAAAAGCACCCTAGGTGTCATACAAACCTTCTAAAGACTATTAGAGAAGAAAAATCACAGATAATTATGGCCACCAGTGTTACTGTACTGCTGTTAGTTCTTTCCCTAAAGGATTTGGTTAGGTGGCAGCCAGCAGGAAAAAGAGTTAGTAGCTGGGTTTCAGTGGCCGCAACTATGTCAGTATCCTCAGCAACAGTGCCATAGCGCCCCATACAGGTGTTGTGTTGAGGCGGTGGGGCCGTGATGAACATGGCAGGCAGAACCAATCAGGGGCCAGCAGACACAGGGGCTGAGCCCAGGAGTGGGAAGGGGCATGGCCAGGGATGGTGGCTTCATGTCCCCAGTGCGCGCACACACCCTTAAAGGGACGGAGTCCTTTCACAACTCCCTGGGCAGCTAACAGAGTTGGCTCCTGCAGCCTCCCTCCTATGGTCACCCCAAGCCGGCTCCCAGTCCACACAGAGCAATGGGTGCCCTCACTTCTGAAGGGGAAGGGGGTGATGTCTTGGAGAGTCTGTGCAGTCGCACAGTTGTTGGCATTCTGAGCTGCTTGGGGCCTCACAGGTGTAGCCGCAGCAATGGGAGGCATTTGATTTCTGCGTACAATTGGCGTACAATTGCGTACAATTGGTGGGCTACACTGTGATTTTTGTAGGCACAACTTTGTTCCTCTGCCAGGGGGCATTCTCAAGTTGAAAGGGCTTAGAGAGCTGATTAACTCTGGCCACACCCCACGAATCGCCCACAACCACGCCATCACAGTGGTCACTGGCTTAATTGTGCTTACTGCCAGCCACTGCAGGGCTGTGCCGGTGCCCGAGATTGGTGCAGTGGTGGAGGGGGCCTGCACTGGTATAACTGGCCCTTACGCTGGTGTAGCTCAAAGATATGCCGGCATAAGGGTCAGTCTGCTCCCTGAGCCCCTTTGCCCACCCCACCCCCAGTTAGGATTGCATTGTAAATAGACTCCAGCAGAAGTCTTTGAAAACAAACATGTTTTAGCTTGCTGGTTTAATACCCCAGGAGGTTATACTGAGGTTAAACTGACAGAAGCTAAATACAGAGGAGCAACTGTAACTTAATTCCAACAAAATGGAGGTGCTATTGGTGGGGGAGGGGGGGGAAGGTCTGACCCAAGAAATAGATTATCCCCTATTCTGGATAGGGTTGCACTCCCCTTAAAGGAGAAGGTTCATAGCTTGGAGGTGCTCCTGGACCTGGGCCTCCTGTTGGATAACAAGTGGCAGTGGTGGCCTGCAATGCTTTTTACCTGCTTTGGCTGGTGAGCCAGCTGTAGCCCTTCCTGGACAGAAAAGATCTTGCCACTGTGGTGCATGGCCTGGTAACACCTAGATTAGATTACTGTAATGCACTCTATGTGGGGCTGCCCTTGAAGACTGTCTGCAAGTTGCTGTTGCTACCGAACGCTGCAGTCAGAGTGTTGACTGGAGTGGGTCATAGGGACCATATCATTCCATTGTTGTTTCACCTATATTGGCTTCAAATTGGCTTCTGGGCTCAATTCAAGGTGCTGGTATTGACCTTTAGAACTCTACAGTCTGGGACCAACATACCTTAAGGACCGCCTTCTTCCATACAAACCTACCTGCTAGATGGGTGGCAAACCAAGAAAGGGCCTTCTCCATTGTGGCACCCAAACTTTGGAATTCCCTCCTCAGGGGGATTCATCTGTATCCCTCTATCGGTGTCTTTTGCCAGCAGGTGAAGACTTTTTTGTTCCGTCTGGCATACCCTCAAGAACAATTTTAGACCCTCCTTCTAGTGTTGTTTGTTTATGTGCTTTTAATTGAATTTTATATGTTAACTGTATATGAATTGTATAAATGTTTTGTATGTTTGCTGCCTTGTAGACCCTGACTGGGGGGGAAGGAAACATTAAAATGTTCTAAATAAATAACCTGGGCAATTCTGATTTCCTGGGGATCCCTGAAATGTGCACCCCTTGGGTTGGGAGTTATTTGCCCTACTTTGGAGATGCACGAGCACCTGCAACTCCAAAATGGGGCAAACACACATACCCGGGACAGTTTCAGCTTGGGAAAATGGCACGGCAGGAGGCAAGACCCCCCTCTTTCTACCACATCATGGTCCTGTGCTGAACTGTCCCACCACAGATTACTAAAACAACATTCTCTGCAGCTGCTGTGGGGAAAGCAAATCAGGTCTGACTCGTTAAAGTCTCATGTAGTTTAACCCTAAGAATCAGCACCTTGTAGACCAGGAAGTGAATAGACAGCTGAAGCAATCGTGCCAGGGGTACGCTATAGAATAAGTCTCAGTCCACGAGGGTGAAAACAGCACTGTAGCTTCATCTGAATTATTTAACATGTAGCATCTTAAACCTGATAGTTTAAAAATGTATACTACCAAGGAAGAGAACCATTTCACGTTACTTTTCCTAATGTATATGGGCAGCCATCCTCCTGGAGCTGTCTGAATGCATGCCTGTTGTGCTAAATAGACGTATCTGAGCCCTTGTGTGGTGAGCCAGATCTGGAAGCCCTGTGATTTCTAAATTCTGGCCGGTTTCTATATGAGGTTAAGATCTCTGTTTTGGAGTTGGCATGGTAGCAAGGCCAATTTCAGCTAGTGTATGCTCCTCTGATACATGGTGTCTTAAGTTTTACCCAGCTCTGACTGACATTCAAAAGCCTTGCTGCTCTCTGTGGTTGATTTATCTAAGTTTCTGTTGGCAGCAATGTACCTTTCTCCCTATCCTAACAATTTTTCTTTTCTTTGGGTGATTCACCTTTATTTGGGAGTTAGGGTGTTCCTGCCATGCTCCTGAGTTCTTGTGTTCAGGCTTCATGGCTTTACCTCCTTGGAATCTATGGAAAATAGATTTTAAAGTAACTATGTACGAATCTTATTCTTCCTATCAGTCTTCTTTTCAGGTACATGTTGTAATACTACATAAATTCTCCTGTGTATTTAAATGTTTGACACCTGTCCACAGTTAAATGGTCACACCAATGGCAAAAGGGTGTTTTTTATTTTTATGTAAGGAATGCCCCCCCCCCCCGGTACCAAGAGAACAAAAAAAAATTGTTATATTGCCCATTTGTGGGCATGACAGTTGATAACTACCATCATTGATATATCTATTTCTGAACTGCGCCGCAAAGGATATGATCAGTAGAGCCACAAAATGGAACTGGGGCCAGACCAGGGGGATTTCTCTTCAAACCTGAAGAAAGTTCCAGGATTGCAGACAAATCTGAAATTGAAAAAATATTACATCAGTGTATTAAAACTCCCAAAAATAACAGAATCAGCACCTGTAGCTTTAAGAAAAGAATGCTCATGGAACTTTCACTGACTGCTGGGGGTTGCTAGACAACCACAGCAATATTGCCAAGCCTTTTAAGCTTTGGTTTCTGCAAAGCAAAGGCAGCAGAGGGAGCAAGAGTGGACAGGGAGGCTAAAACAGCCCCAGAAAATGATACACATACCCCCATCATGTCCCCTGATGGAGGAGGACTTGCCAGGGACAGGCCAATGTCAGGATCAGGCGTCTGTCCCTAGCGTCCCATAAGCAAACTCATCCAGGCAGGTAGCTCTGAAGCAGTAATACTTTATTAGGAGCAAAAAGACAGATTAAAGGACTGACTGCCTACAGGCAGATGAGGCTGGTAATGGCGAAACATAGGTAGGTTACATGTTTAAAAGCACTACAGGCTGTGAAGGTAAACATGGCTAAGCAACCCCAAGATAAGCGATTCCCAGGAAGGAAGACTAAACATTAGTGAGCAGCTGTGGAAAACAGGACGAGTGGAACTGTACACAGTTACAGGCATGAGAACCAAGGACTTGAAGCATAGCCAGAAACTGGCCTACTCATGCCAAGAGCCTTTACTCCTGCTAACAGCAAAGGCCTGACAGCCAAGAAGCGACTACTGGAAACTCACTATCCACACCATGCAATCTAATTCGGCAGCAGCAGCCACAGCACAGCTCAGCCCAGTGCTGGCTGCTGCACAACTGGGCCTGGCCCACCACAGTTTGCCACATCCTAGCTAGACATTCCCAGAGAGAGGCTGTCAGGTAGGGAAGGAGGGAAGGCTGAAGACAGGGGGACAGATAAAGGTAGGCTGGCTGGCGGGTGGGAAGGAGAGAAGGAAGTAGAAAAAGGGGAGACTCTATGGGGGCTGCCAGGGAAGGGAAAGAGGAAATACTGGGGGAGGGGCAAATGTGATGTCCCCCAAGTCCTTTCAGTCCCCCACTTGTTTTATATGTTTTTGAGCTTTTATGGGAGCCAGTGAAAAAAGTAGCATCCCCAGCATGAAACCCATGGCTGCCCACACTGAGCCCTTGCTTAGCCTGTATAGAAAGCATCTTCCTAACCATTGTCTTACACTTCTTCCTTCATTGCTAGATGCTATTTATGTATTCATTTGTTCAGTTTTAACAGTGAACATGTGCCTTTGCATGCATACCACCCAGCTGCTAGGTTTTTTAGGCTAATTTCTTTTAGCACAAGCTAAACCTGACTTGGCTTTCACATTTTCATCTCAAAACCTCTCTTCCTTTTTCTTTTTTCTATCCCACTTGACCAGTTTTACAAAGGTGAGTATGGGTCGTGGATCCAGTCACAAAAATAAGGCGTGCAAAAGGAAGGGAGCTCTTGTTTATGGCAATTTGTATGATGATTAGTTCCCAAACAACAAGGGCCAACAACTAACCAAAATAAAATTAAAGTGTCAGTCTGGAGTGTTACCATACAAAATCACATAACTTTGGTTAAATTCGTGATGCATATCTTAAGAATTTGCTGAGGAAATAACAGTGGAAAAACTCAAATTGGCTTGGTTGGACTTTTAAATTTATTTTTATTTGTTTGTTTAGTAAATTAGTGCAATCAATAGGATGAGACATTGATAAGCAATATAATAGGACAAAGATGTTCAGATGGATAAAGACAAGTCTAGAAATGTTCTGGTCCCCATACACCAAACAGGTGGTCTTTTCCTTTACATGTCTTTTGACCAGATGTTGATGGAAAAAACTCCAGATGCTGCCACAACCTGGGCTGACAGACACGATTTTGGATCTAAGAGCTTCCAAGGCTATAAACATGCATATCCAGGGATGACTGAAAACAATAGATATAAGATTGTTTCTACTTCCATGCAATATTACAATGCCTTGACTTATATCCCACTTATATTCACTTTTAATGGCTTTTGCAAAATTATTCCCGGTCTTTCTCCAGTGAAGATTCTTCACTCTTACCAGGGCTCAGTTCTCTGTTGCAACCAAAAATGCAGTCGGCATATCTAAGTTCCTAGAGATACTCTGGCATAGATTCCACAACCTAAATGTGATTTAAGGTAATGCAAAGGTGAAAACCTGCTAAGAATGCCCTGTGGAGCATAGCTCAGAGAACTGTCTCTGTAGCGGACTTAACCAATGTGAGTGAGGTGGGATTGCCATGTGGCACAACTGAGATGAAGTGTTTCATCTGAGTCCACTAATGCAATTATGGCAGTTACAGATGCAGCATCTTCCTTGGAGGATACCGCAGCTGTGATATTTGACCTCTTTGCCAAAAAAAAAGAGAGAAGGGGGAGAGCTTGAACAGCTGGTTTGGGAAACAAGTAAGAGCCTGAAAGTGGATTTCCATCTAAGGAATATGACTTGTTATACCAAGAAAAAATATCTCATATCTTCTGGTTCTCTGTCGTTACTTGTAAGCTGAAATGGAAATAAACTCAGTAATTGGATTGATAGCCAGTTAAAATTCGCAATACTATTTTAAAGAGGTGTGATATTAGAGTTGTAAACGAATTTAAGGATACATTGATCACTGTACTGTAAAATATGCCTTTAACTTTATGCTTTATTTTGTAGTTCAGAAATTTAGACCTTAGCCATGTGATTAATTCTGATTCTGCTGTGTCTCAATAGTGATTATCCATTTGAGTAAATTATCGTGAATGGTGGGGAGTTTACCCAATCACAAAGACTAGACTTGATGGAAAAGATTGGGAGAATCAGCATCCCCATTCC
The DNA here is from genome assembly GCF_029931775.1 of Euleptes europaea. Taxonomy (NCBI): domain Eukaryota; kingdom Metazoa; phylum Chordata; class Lepidosauria; order Squamata; family Sphaerodactylidae; genus Euleptes; species Euleptes europaea. The sequence continues at coordinate 42,349,869 of NC_079320.1, read as the reverse complement.
TTTCCCATACAGCCCCAGCTAATATACATGTGCTAGAATTAAATTCGTTGATTTCCGGACAATCATCCATAGTTAGGACACCCATTTCTCTTCTCCCCCGCCCTAATATGAATTACAGATACCTTTGATGATAGTTCCAGAAGTAAACTAGTGTTACATTTCTAGAGTGTTTTGACACTATAGATCAGTGGTTCCCAAACTTTTTGGGCTATCACGCCCTTGGTTCCACGAACTCAACCCCAGCGCCCCCTCTCCTATCCTATAAAAAGCACTATTCAAAATAGGGATTTGCATGACTCACTAAAAAAGATAATAAAATTTCAAAACAGTAACAATTAATTGCATATCTATTCAAGATCAAATTAACACTTTTTAGTTGAAATTTATTCAACAAAACCGATGATCCAGCGGTACCAGCTTTTCAAAGTCTGGGAAAAAATTCTGATAGTTTCCACCAAATTTGCCAGCATGGTGCCATAGCTTGATCTATTGTAAATTAGTGAACAACACAGTTGAAGGGCCCCCCTGCTGCCCTCTTGGCCTCTTAGTGCCCCCTTACCGCCCACTTTGGGAACCACTGCTATAGTAAGCAGGGCATATTGTGGAATCCTAACGGATTCCAAACTGTATCAGAGCAGTGCTTATCAGCACCTTGTCAATTTTATGTAGTCCTGTTGTAATCTATGACTAGTTACTACTTGTTCTTTGCAGTATAGGGCTGTATCAGTACAGTTGGACTTCAAAACAGTTCTTGGGAATGATTATGTATGTTGGTTATATTACCTTGAAGGATATCTCTACAAAGTCAGTATAAAGAGCTTGCCAAATCAGGGCAGGCTGATGTTCATTATTGGAATTGCCTTATGTCGTTGTACTTGATGCTGCTGTATGTGGAAATGCAAATACAAATTTAAACAGCTTCAGTATCTCCAAACATTCAAGGTCATTGGTAGTTCATCAGCAGTTGGAGTTCCAGATTAACATTGCACTTTCATTTTCTTTTATAGCTTGGGTCATCATCCTCTGTGCCTTTTACATCTATATTCTCACAGCTGTTCATGACCGTTGTAGTTCCACTTATAATTGGACAGGTATGTTTTTAAAAATGTGTATTTGCTATATTTTTAAAAGTGCAAGACGAAGGGAGATATCTTAAAGGCAGACCGACGGCAAAAGGGTGAAAGCTGCCATCTAGGGAAAAGTCTCAGGATTAGTGGGATTTAATCACGCAGAGATGGCACGAGGGTGGGTGCTAACTGAAGCCACGATGGTCTTGGACTGAGCAGCTGCCCCTCACTTCCTAAAGTATATGCTTTCACACATCAAGAGGAGAGTTCATGAGCATAAAGGAGGCCCCCCAAAAAATGGTAATCCCAGATTCAAAAACATACAGAGTAGTGTAATGAGATAAGAAAAAATTGCAAAGGTATCTATTTATATGGCTTGATTAGAAATGGATTAGAAAAATTCTGGGGGGAAATGAAATTTTAAGGGCTAGTTGAAGCTAATAAGGTAATGCAATGAGTTGCATTAGACTATTTACTGAGACGCGCAGAGGAGGGCAGTCCCTTGCCCCCTCCACTAGCCCCTCTTGCCACTTTCACCCCCCCCTTTCCCCACACCCCTCACCACTTCCCCTCTTACTATTTTTGCTTCCTTTCCCCCTAAACCAACTCTCTCAGGCTGGACGGTTGGGATCCAGCTCACCACCCACACCCACCTTGTCTTTTAAAAGGTTCCCCCCCCATCAGCTTTCGGAGTGTGAGGCGAAATGGATTTTTTCTTCTATTTTCCTTTTCCTTTATACAGGATCTCTTAATCCTTAAAATGGACAACAGAGCCAATGCTGAACAGGAGCCCTTGTCCCTAGCTCCTGCAGTCCTTTTATGCAGGGACATTTCCCCACAGTCACCCCCACCAACTGCTTTGGGGCTTCCTTTTGATTATGTATGCCTTACCGTATATACCCATGTATAAGCCGACCCGTGTATAAGCCGAGGTGCCTAATTTCTCCCCAAAAATGGGGAAAAATTAGGGTTATAACCCCTCCCCCCCCAGCAGGCTTACCTTCACTCCAGGCCCAGCGAAGGCGGTGGCGGCAGCGGGCCCGCCGCAGGAGGCTCCCCCAGGCCGGTCCTGGGCGGAGGGAGCCGGGCGCACCCGGCAGTGGCGGCGGCGCGGCCTTCCGGCGGCCGCAGGAGACTCCCCCAGGCCAGTCCTGGGCGGGGGGAGCCGGGCGCGCTGGGATCTGTGCTGGGATCTGTGCTGGCAGCGACAGACCAAGAAAGGGATCTTGGGGTGGTAGTGGATAGCTCAATGAAGATGTCAACCCAGTGGGCGGCTGCTGTAAAAAAGGCTGGCCTTTTCCATGCTGGACATAATTAGACGAGGAATAGAGAATAAAACTGCTGCTATCATACTGCCCTTGTACAAATCTATGGTGAGACCACACTTGGAATACTGTGTACAGTTCCGGTCACCATACCAAAAAAAAGGATATTACAGAGCTTGAGAAGGTGCAGAAAAGAGCAACCAAAATGATTAGGGGATTAGAGCAACTGTCCTATGGGGAGCGGTTAAGATGCTTAGGGCTGTTTAGCTTGGAAAGAAGGCGGCTGAGGGGAGACATGATAGAGGTAACATTATGCATGGTTTGGAGAGAGTGGACAGGGAGACGTTTTTCTCCCTCTCCCATAATACTAGAACACGGGGTCATCTGCTAAAGCTGGAGGGTGAGAGATTCAAAACAGATAAAAGAAAGTATTTTTTCACACAACGCATAGTTAAATTGTGGAACTCCCTGCCCCAGGATGTGGTGATGGCTGCCAACTTGGAGGGCTTTAAGAGGGGAGTGGACATGTTCATGGAGGAGAGGGGTATTCATGGCTGTTAGTTAGAATGGATATTAGTCATGCTGCATACCTATTCTCTCTAGTATCAGAGGAGCATGCCTATTATTTTGGGTGCGGTGGAACACAGGCAGGAGGGTGCTGCTGCAGTGGTCTTGTTAGTGGCTTCCTAGAGGCACGTGGTTGGCCACTGTGTGAACAGACTGCTGGACTTGTTGGGCCTTGGTCTGATCCAGCAGGGCCTTTCTTATGTTCTTAGCTTTCGTGAGCCACAGCTCACTTCTTCAGATAATGGAAGATGGGTCCATGAATGGCTACTAGCCGTGGTGAGTTAAGGGAGCCCCCATATACAAAGATAGCAAACCTCTGAATACCAGAGGGCACATTAAGCATTCACATGCCAATTGGATTTGTCTACATGATGACATCACTGAAGGCAACCTATTACCCTCACTCTGAATAGAGGGAAAGTAACCATCTCCCATTGTCCAAATGGCACTCAGTCTTGCCATGTTGTGCTGGCAGTTTCATTCTCTATTAGCATTGTGTGGCAAGACTTTAGTCTTGATCCAACTTTAGTCCACACAACTAGACATGACAAATAGGGGTGGAGTTAGGATGAAGATTGAGAGACTCCACCAGGGTCAAGATGGAGTTCAGAGCTGTATCATCCTCCAGTGTTCCCTTATTTGATGTCTAGTCCCAAGAAGAATCTCAAAATAGATCAAGGAAGGGGTTTTCCCGTTGCCTTGGTCCCTTTCTCTCTCTCCCATCAGTTGCCCCTCCCAGGATCTCTTGAGGAAGATCTGGCCCTTCCTTCCTGGCCTTTCCTGGTCCAGCCTAATAAAAGATTTCCTGGGGGATGCTGACTCTGGACTCCCCCAATGCCTTCTCTTCAGGGGCAGGCCTGTGGTGAGTGAAGGGAATCTGAGCCAATGGACTCCCTGGTTTTCCTGCCCCACCTTTCCCTGAGGTTTTAAGGGGCAGCTCTCTCTGCCTGCACAGGCCCCAAGAGGCCTCAGCTGATGCCAGCCTCATCCTCTAGCCTGTCCAAGGGTGCAATCTGCTGCCTGAGTCCCACCTCCCTGGTGAGGCTCCGGGCCTACCAGGCTCTGAGGCTGCTGCATTTCCAGGCATGGCCTCACCCTTCCTCCCTTCCCCACAGCCTCTGGTTGGGCTGCCTGCCTCATCAATGTCTGGGTGAGGCTGTCCCCTGCTGAAATTTCCTCTGGAGCAGGTGAGTGTGGGGGTGGGGCTGTCAACCCCAAACAAAGATGGGCATCCAAATGGGCATCCTGGTACACGCTCTGCTCCATCCAGTTGATTGGATTGTACAGTTGAATTTGGATGAACTGGTACATGATCACCTCTTTCTCATGCTAACTATCTTGTATTCAATGAAGTGTTTTGCATCCTTTTGCAAAACAATGCAAAACTGCTGAAGAAGCGCATGTTTCCCAGATACAGAAATGTTTGTGAACCATTCCTCCCAGAGTCAGCTCACACAATTAAAGCCCTCACGTAAGAGAGAATTTGCACCGCTAGTGTTACCTCTATCTTGAATCCAGGCCTAAAGATTGATCTGCTCCTGAACGGAATTCAAGGTGTGGGTTTTGTCCTTTAAAGACCGGGGTATCTGAAGGACTATCCTCTCCCATATGTTCCTACCTGGAAATTAAGATAACAGGGAGAGGTCCTCCTGACTGTCCCATCAACCAAAGAACCCCTCTGGTGGGTACGTGAGAGAGAGCCTTCTCAATGGCAGCCCCATGATAATGGAATGACCTCCCCAGGGAGTTGCACCTGGCCGTCTCACTTTCGGTCTTTAGGAGGCAGCTGAAGACACTTTTATTCAGGATAGTGTTTGATTAGCTTTGTTTCCTCTACTTATTGGCGGTAAATTAGTATTTTAACTCATGTTTTTAATGTATTTCCATGTTTTTCATTCTGTATATATGTATATATATTTAGCCCCGTGGCGCAGAGTGGTAAGCTGCAGTACTGCAGTCCAAGCTCTGCTCACGACCTAAGTTCGATCTCGACGGAAGTCGGTTTCAGGTAGCCGGCTCAAGGTTGACTCAGCCTTCCATCCTTCTGAGGTCGGTAAAATGAGTACCCAGCGTGCTGGGGGTAAAGGGAAGATGACTGGGGAAGGCACTGGCCAACCACCCTGTAAACAAAGTCTGCCTAGGAAAAGTCGGGATGTGACGTCACCCCATGGGTCAGGAATGACCCGGTGCTTGCACAGGGGACCTTTACTTTTTTATATATGGTAAGCTTCCTTGGGTTCTGTAAAATAGAAACATGGCTTATAAATGTCTTTAATAATAATAATAATAATATCAATGTAAGCTAGATCCAGGTCATGTGCCTTTTTAGTGTTGGAAGTTTGGGCAGAGATTGTGAGCTCTGTTTGTGTTGTCTGTCTCCAGTGGGCAAGTGACAGGGAGCAGAAAACCAAGTATGGCAGAAGCACTCCCTTTCCCTCTTTCTGCTATCCTTCTCTAGACCTAAGTGCTTATGACAGACTTTTATTTTATGTTTTATTTTAAAGAGTGATTTATGATTAAAAGTTAATGAAATAGAATTTTCACTGTGCTTTTATTATATTCTACCAGTTTGAACATTTTTCAAAGCAGCACACCAAAACCCACTGTTCTCTATGAATAAATAATAAAAGCCATGTCTGTACATTATCATTCATGCATTCTCTAGTTGCCCATTGGTGATTTGTTTGCCAGCCTAAAGTGGGCACTTTATATTAAACAGTCCTTAAGTAAAATTCAAATTAGTTATTACAATTGTACCTATTTAAAATATAAATATAGGGATAGAAGTAATGGAGGCCTGCTTTTTTCAGGGCATTATATCTAAAGCGGAGCCTGCTGGATTAGACCATTTGTCCATCTAGTCCAGCATACTTTCACACAGTGTCCTATCAGTCCCTTTTAGGGTCGCGAACTTCCAGGTACCAGCTGGAGATCTCCCGCTATTACAACTGATCTCCAGCCGATAGAGATCAGTTCCCCTGGAGAAAATGGCCGCTTTGGCAATTAAACTCTATGGCATTGAAGTCTCTCCCCTCCTCAAACCCCACCATCATCAGTCTCCGCCCCAAAAACCTCCCGCCAGTGGTGAAGAGGGACCTGGCAACCCTAGTCCATTTGGAGAGCCAACAACTGGCATATAGGACGAGGACTTTTCCTAATACTTCCTCCTAGTAGTGGTATTCAGAGGTTTGCTGCCCTAAAAGCTTTGAGATTCTGCAAGTAGAGTGGCGCAGATCTGTTTCTGTACCCATGATCAAGCTGTAAAGCAGGAGTACCTAATAAAAAAAGGAAGGAACCGTTTTAAGCAGCATTCTGTTGCTTTGCGGGATGCTAGGAAACCAAATATTTAAGGCCTAGCTGTATATTGGAATTTGAAGGACTTACAAATACTCTCTTTCAAAATCAGAACCCAGTCAAAACCTCACTGCCAGCACAACCACGGCCAGCCCAACTGTAGGTGGTCACCTCAGGCTCCTGGTTTTAAGGAGCACCAAGCTCAATGGAAGGAGCCCCATGATGCAGAGTGGTAAGCTGCAGTACTGCAGTCCAAGCTCTGCTCACGACCTGAGTTTGATCCCGACGGAAGTCGGTTTCAGGTAGCCAGCTCAAGGTTGACTCAGCCTTCCATCTTTCCGAGGTTGGTAAAATGAGCACCCAGCTTGCTGGGGGTAAAGGGAAGATGACTGGGGAAGGCACAGGCAAACCACCCCATAAAACAAAGTCTGCCTAGTAAATGTCAGGATGTGATGTCACCCCATGGGTCAGGAATGACCTGGTGCTTGCACAGGGGACCTTTACCTTTACCTTTTAAGTTCAATGGAAGTGGTTTTTTTCTTTTATTTTGTTTTAAAAAGTCACATCTGTTAAACAATAATATCAAATATTTTTCTCTGCTTTGAGTGGGGGAGTGCCAAAGTCATAAGGCACAACTAGACGTTACAATTTCCCTGGCATTAACCTGGGGACACCACCCAGGTGAAGATGGGCCATTTAAATATGTTGCGAGGGCTCGATCCTGATTGGCATAGGACCAGGAACTCTTGTTGTGAAGAGGGGGAGGCTATTTCGGCACTTGACAAGCCACTGGGGGGAGTAGAAGAGCCCCTGGTTCCTCCATGTTCCGGAGCCCTATCAGGATCAAGCCCTTGCAGCATTTTTAAATGGCTCGTATTCAGATCTAAAGTGGTGGTGCTGCCCCTTAGTCTCCCCCAGGGAAGCCATAACATCTAGTTGTGCCCACAGTTCACCTAGGATGCTACAAACCTTTAGGCTGGTCCTGACCACAGTACCAGCTATCTATACAGCTCCTTTTGCTCCTCAGGATCACAGATAAGTACCATGTTTTGGTATAGTGAAGAGCAGCAGTGCTCCAGTTAGAGTCTTCAGGCTGTTCCCTGGTAGTTGTTCTCCTGCTTAGGGTAGCCATCACAGTTTCTACTCTATGGAACAAGCTTAGGGTTTCCAACTCTGGGTTGGGAAATTCCTGGAGATTTGGAGGTGGAGCTTGGGAAGGAGAGGGTTTGGGGAGGGGAGAGAACTCAGGGGGCATAACACCATAGAAGTCACCCTCCAAAACTGCTTTTTTCTACAGATAATCCGATCTCTGTAGTCTAGAGATCAGTTGTAATTCTGACAGATGTCCAGGCCCCACGTGGAGGTTGGCTACCCTAAACAAACACCCTGAGGTGATGGGGGTGCAGTCTGTAGATGTATTTAGGAGGTGCTGAAAGGCTACTCTGTTCACTGAGGCTTTTTTTGGGGGGGGTGTAGGCTGCAGTCATTATTTTTAGGGAAAGTGTGGTTATATGAGGTTTAATTGTATTTCGTATTTTTTTACTTGAAATTACAAGCCACCTTGAGCTATGGGAAAGACTAGATATAAATATTTTAATTAATAAATAAGCAGTTGCAAATTGCAAGTGTGGCAGAGTTAGTAGGTTTTTCTCCATTTACCAAACTTAGGAGTCTTTATTTGAGGGGTCCCCAATTTTTTTGAGCCTATGGGCACCATTAGAATTTTGACACAGTATGGTGGGCACAGCCACAAAATGTCTGCTGCAGCTTACCTTCAGTCACACAGAGGGGATTCCTATATTGTGGTGGTAGCTGCTGCCAAAGCAACATTTAAAAAAATCTGCACAGCCAGTCAAGTCTCCAATGGCCAATCTTGCTGGGCAAAAGCCCCATCTGGCCCCACCCACTTTCCAAAAAGACTTGGCGGGCACCAGGAAAGATGCTAGTGGGTGCCATGCCACCCACGGGCACCACGTTGGGAACTCCTGCTCTATTTGTGTAGCAGCACAAGCCAAAATTTATGCTGAAGCAGTTCAAGAAGATAAATAGAATACGCACACAAATTAGCTATTTTTTTTTAATTCCTGCAGAGCAGTTCCTCAGTATTTCAGTCAAAACTGAAAAAGGAAAGTGGGTTATTTAAAAGGGAGATTAAATGTATATTTTTACATAGAATTAATCATTTAAAGAAAAGAAAGAGTTACAGCCACTTTTTAGAAAACGTTTTTAGCTGTAATATATTTATAGCTTTAATCCATATAGAAGTGGCCCTGTTTATAGGTAAAGTTTAGCTGAATTGCAGGAAGAAGCAGTAGTCTTTTGGGAGGCCAACACTGCTGAAAAGCTGCTTGGAAAAATTGATATGACAGATTAACAGCATTCATGCTATAGTTCACTCTTATCTGACACTTGACTTTAACTACAGACAGATGAATTCCCAACAGGAAAGTAAACAAAGAAATATACATACACCTCACCCTAAAAATGTCATGAAAGATTTTGTTTATTGTGTTGTCTTGCAACGCTTTAATGTTAAGAAAACTGCAGTTTTAAAATTAGCTTTGAATTTGGGGAATTTGCACGAAGTGCTAGAGCACGGGCACCGCTCAGCTAAACCCAAATAGAAAAGGACACTTTGATTTGCTTGGCAATTGTTCGTAGTCCAAGATGTAATTCATGATCACAGAGATTGATGGCTGTAATGCATAGAGACCATGATTTAAGGGATCAATAAGTTAGAGAAAGAGGAAGAATATCAAGACCACAGAATACAGTTATTCCATCACCTTATAAACTGCCATCAACAGAACTGATATTTAAAACATTGTGTTGTTTTGCTCCCCTCTCGATTTTTCCTTCATAGGAAGAGCCACTGGAATCATTAGCTGAAACATTCATTTAGAAAATTGGGTGGCTATTTTTGGGGGATGGTGTACATCAGGGGTGGGGAACCTCTCGGGAGCTCCAGGAACCCTGCCGCGGAGGCGGGGTGCAGGGTGGCCCTCCCCGAGGGTGTTCCTGGGGCCACGGCTTACAGCACCCTTGTAGCGCCCTTTGGACCTCCTCTCACCGACTGTCGGTTGTTGGTCGGCGAGAGGGGAGGGGGAGGGACGCTTCTCCCAAGGCTGCCCCCTACAGCCGCAGCGTGCAGGAACGCTGCGGCACTTTGTAAGCCCCTCTCGCTGCCTGTTGACTGTTGAGCAGTGGGGGGGGGGGAAGAGGCCGGCGGCTCCCGGCGGCAGAGCATGCATGCGGGAGCCAATTTGGCTGGGGGGGGGCTTTTATGGACTCTGGGGGGGAGTGCATGGAGACTGGGGCCCGGTTGCTTGGTGCTCTGTGCGCCGCCGGGTGTGTGTGTGTGGGTGGGGGAGATGGGGTGGCTGGGGCCTGGTCGCACAGGCCGGCATGTGCGGGTGTGTGTGTGGGGGAGGGAGGCTTTTTTCTCTTTTATTCCTCTTTTTCTGTCACTCTTTCTCCTTTCTCTCCCTCTCTTCCTCCCTCTTTTTCTGTCTCTTTCTTTGTCTACCTCCGTCCTTTTTTTCTTTCCCTCCGTCCTTTTCTTTCTTTCTCCCCCTCTCTCCATTTCTTTCTCCCTCCCTCCCTTTTCCTCTTTCTCTGTTTTCCTCCCTCCCTTACCAATCGACTGTGGGTTGCGCCCCCCTGGCGCCTCGTTTTCTGGGGCCCACCGCTGGCTGCCCTCCCACCTGGGAGGGGAGAGGGGGGTGCCCTGCAGGCCTTCTCTGGCTGGCCTCCCCTGGGGTTGCCAACCTCCAGGTGGTGGCTGGAGACCTGGCAACCCTAGCCTCTCCCCCCCACACTGGGAGATCTACACCTGGTGTGGCCCCCGAATGATGTTATAAATGTGCGAATGGCCCTTGGCAGGAAAAAGGTTCCCCACCCCTGGTGTACATCAAAGCCTTGAATAGGCCAGAGAACATTCCAGATTGAGAAGTTCTGGGGTTCTAACTGCATATTAATACAAATGTGGCTAACAGGACCATGGCAGCCCTTTTAGTTTAGGGAGGGGAAACACTTCAGGTGATTTGGAGTGATAGAGAGGTGGGCAGGGAAGGGATTAAGTACCCATCTCCTTCTCTGCTCCAAATCACTCCCTTCAGATGTGACTTTAACTGTTGCGGGGTGGGGGGGGAGTCTGTCAGGGATGTATATGTAATGCATAGTTAAGTTCCTCAGACTGAAACAGCTATCCTAGAGAACCAACATGGTTAGAATGTCAGAGAAATCTTGGAGAAATCTTGGCAAATCCCCACTCTTCCTGAAGCAGATTCCCATGGACAATCAGATTCTCTCTGCCTAACTTGCCTCATAAGGTTATACTGAAGATAAAATGGAAGAGGGAGAACCATAAATGCCACTCTGAGGTCCCTGAAAGGTGAAGCTATAAATATTATAGGTAGGTAGGTGAACAAATAAAAGTTATAAGAAAGATGACATATTTTAAAAAAATGTAAATAAAACATAATTGGCCTTGGATGCTGCTGCATGGTTGACCACGTGCCTACTTATTCTTCGTGCAAAGTGTTTATTGTGGACAAAGCAAATGTATAAAGCGACTTGTTCCATGCATCTCTCTTTTCATGCTACTTTCCCTTCACAAATAAAAAAAATGGTGTCAGGCCCTGCTTGTCTCCTTTGACATTCAGACAGCACCTCAAACAACACGCAGAACAGTTGGTCAAGAGGTATTTGCACTATTGTAGTTGCCCTCGTCCGTGCTGATGTCCACTAGTGGTTTGGAGAAACAAAGATTACCATGGGGTTCCACACAAAGGTGTGGGTGCATTGGTTCATAGGACTTTTTAAAAAATCCTCTCTGGTGCTCAACGTGGATAGGGAAAGTCAGGTGCCTCAAAGAATCAAACCTCAGTCTTGCAAGCACCTCAGGCATCCTTCTGATAATGCAGTAATGGAGCTTAGTGGGGGACTCACGTCAGCAGAAGCAACAGTTTCTGTTCTGTAGTTGGGCAAAAGAGTATTAACAGTACCCTAGCCTCACGGTAAGAGCCCCGTGGCACAGAGTGGTAAGCTGCAGTACTGCAGTCCAAGCTCTGCTCACGACCTGAGTTTGATCCCAATGGAAGTTGGTTTCAGGTAGCTGGCTCAAGATTGACTCAGCCTTCCATCCTTCCAAGGTCGGTAAAATGAGTACCCAGCTCGCTAGGGGTAAAGGAAAGATGACTGGGGAAGGCACTGGCAAACCACCCCATAAACACAGTCTGCCTAGTAAACGTCGGGATGTGACGTCACCCCATCGGTCAGGAATGACCTGGTGCTTACACAGGGGGCCTTTAGCTTTAGCTTACATATGAAGATACAGCCCACACTGGAACTCTGGGAATATGGGAATTGAAAAGCTTTCCAGAGTTTGATGAGAAAAGCTTGGGGACTCCATAGCTTCTCCCCACCCCCGCCCCCCATACTCCAGGGTGTGTCTTTCTCTCTGTACTTTTTTTTTTTTTGCCATCAAGTCACTGCTGACTTATGGTGATCCTGTGGGGTTTTCACATCAAGAGACCTTCAGAGGTGGTTTGCCAGTGCCTGCCTCTGCGTCACAACCCTTGACTTCCTTTGTGGTCTCCCATCCAAATACTAACCAGGAGTGACTCTGTTTAGCTTCTGAGATCTGATGAGATCAGGCTAGCCTGGGCTATCCAGGTTAGGTCACTGCCTGCACCACAGAGACTTAAAAATCCAACGTTGCATAGCTGTGCCGAGTTGCAACTCGTATCGTGATCCAGGCTGCAAACCAGCTTAAAAACTACCAGTACCTTGTGTGCATATGCAGAAGTTCATTTTAGTAGTTTTACATTGTGATTCTCTTGCCCAGAAAGAGCAGCTTTTCTACTGACAAGATACAGCTTAGAAAAACCACTGACATCAAGGAAGCTTCTGCCCTGATATTTCATCAGGGTGTAAATATGTTTGAATGTCCACTTGTAAATCTGAGTGCTTGTCAGAGGGACTTATTATAAGCAGGAGTTTTGTAGCATTCGCCCACCGACTGATTATTTTAACGTTGGAGGGGGTCAAGCAGCGGTGCGACTATGGAGACCATTTCAAAGGAACCTTTTCTTTTATTGTTGCATTTCATGAGCCTGGAACTGGAGAATTTGGAGAAAGTAAGTGGCTGCTTTAAGAAGTTTCTACTTTAAATAACTTATTTACATACATGCTGACATCCTGTGCGATTTCCTTGCTGGGAGAGAAATGCAATTAATTAAGTGGCCCTCAAACGGTGTATTCTAACAGGGCACTTGTACCACTTTCCCCAGGAACAACAGTGCCCAGAAATGTTACAGATAGCCCCTAGCCACAGAAATTTCCTACAGTCTCTGAGTACTTAAACTTCCCACAATGAGTCTCTGCTGAGAGAAATTTTACACATCTGTTGGGTGTGAGCTTTGAACAATACACTGGTTTTTCAAAATGTTATAGAGCTGCTTTGATTTTGTTCTTGATGCATGCACCCTGAGATGGTTCTATCTGAATCTCTCTCATGTTGAAGGTTTATCATTAATAGTATCGTTATTGGGAGGTTTCATGACACCTCTAGCACCCTCAAATTAACATTTAGCATGAGCTTGCAATGTTACTTCTCAAACGCTACAGTAATACGATCCATTGGGGCATCTCCTGAGTAGTCTTGTAACGTAATGGCTGAAAAATTAATGCTTGTCATGGCTTGTATAATGTCCTTCAGGTCTAATACCCTCTTTAAAACGTAAAACATTAAAAGGTACCAATTTTTCAGGTTAATTGGTTTATTTGTATTTAAACTGTATACCATGTTTGTCTGCCTATAAGGCCCCTAAAGCGGCTTACAACAAAATAATAAAAAAAATTAAAACATAATTAAAAAATCATATTACAGTAAATGTTAATCTACAAAATATAATACTAGAAGCCAGTGCATTTGAAAGGAGCAGCAACATTTTAAGACCAACAAACTACAGGATCATTAGACGTGGTGGAAAATAAAGGTTTTAACCTCATGTCTACACATTTCGTTAGAGTAGGCCTGACAAATGTCACTTAGTCAGGAATGAGTTCCATAACGCTGGTGCCACCACTGAAAAAATCCAGTTCTTAATAAAAGATAGCATCACTTGATGCTAAGCATTTCCTAAAGTATCCTAGATTCAGGTTGGTTGGGGTATTAAAAGTCACTTGGAATTTAGCCTGGAAGCTGTTGGTAACCTGTATAGATAATTTAAAAATGGTGTTGTGTGTGTGTAAAGTGCCATCAAGTCGCAGCCGACTTATGGCAACCCCTTTTGGGGTTTTCATAGCAAGAGACTAACAGAGGTGGTTTGCCAGTGCCTTCCTCTGCACAGCAACCCTGGTATTCGTTGGTGGTCTCCCATCCAAATACTAACCAGGGCTGACCCTGCTTAGCTTCTGAGATCTGACGAGATAAGGCTAACCTGGGCCATCCAGGTCATGCCCTATTAACAACTCCAGATAGCAGAAAGCAGTTTTCTACATTAGTTATAATTTCTGAAGTGTCTTCAATGAAAGCTCAGTATATGGTGCTTTATATTTATCAGAGCACTGAAAAAGACAGTGCCCGACTCCTTTGCCTCCAAAATAGGCTGCTGGTGGTGAATCAGCAGGAGCTGAGGGGACTTTCCAGCTGTGAATCTGATACCTCAGGAGGAGTGTGATCCCATTAAGAACAGGCATGTTCCCTAGATACAGATGCCAACTGAAGAAGTGCCCTGTCCTTTTAATAGAGGCTTAATGTGATGTTATTTACCAAGAGGATGCTGTGAAAAGCTTCAACTGTTCATTTCCACATGGTAAAGCTCTGTTAAAGGGAGTGGACCCTTTTCTGCAGAATTGTTGACAACCATATATACAGATCCATCGAGACTGCACGCCATCAGCATCTCCCCCTGTTGGATTAAGCTTCAGTTTATTCATCCTCATCCAGCCCATTACTGACTTCAGGCAGGCATTCGTGGAGGACATAACTTGTTGCACACGATGGCAGTAAGAGAGAAATCTGGATGTCATCATCATACTAGAGACACAACACATCCCAAATCCCAAAATCTCCTCACCCAACAGTTTTATGGAGATATTAAACAGTATAGGAGATTTTAAAGGCACCCGAAGATCCCTGCAGGATAATTCCCACAGAGAAGAGAAACAGTCTCCTAGCACTGCCTTGTGGAAGCCACAGGGTAGGAGTAGAGTCACTGCAACTCAGTAGCCTCATCTATCAACCCATGTAAATGGTTCAAACATAGCTGCTAAATGTTATAAGGATCTGTCCTGTCTTCTTTCTGAAAGAACCCTAATGTTATATTTACTCTCTTTCTTAAAAGAAGGGGGAAACTGATTAAATAAGTACATTTTCAAATTCTGGAATTTGAAAAAGTTGCACTAAGCACTGTAGGCTTACTCATCCCCTTCTTGTGTTAATTCTGGTGTTCTGAACGCATGTAAGTGGCATTTGTCTTTGGATTTACAAAAAAACCTCTAGATCTTCAGACTCTGAATTATTTAAACTCCCACAACACATGCACTTTTGCTTTTCAAGCATGAGTTATAATTTAATTAAAAACTTCTGGTGCATCGCTAGCTATTTAAATATTTAAATGTTCCATGGATCACTTTCGATTATCTGCTCACATGAAATTCCTGAAGATGTCAGATTTTTAAGATTCCCAAAGTTACACTTGGAATTGTCTGTTGATGCAAAGGGGACTGTGATAATTACATACATCCATTAGTATCAGCAGAGGAGGAAAACTTTGGGGAGGCTTAATGGGCATGTCTCAGTGACAGCTAGCAAAGAACATTTGGCATGATTA
Source organism: Euleptes europaea (assembly GCF_029931775.1). Taxonomy (NCBI): domain Eukaryota; kingdom Metazoa; phylum Chordata; class Lepidosauria; order Squamata; family Sphaerodactylidae; genus Euleptes; species Euleptes europaea. Next base: position 42,334,836 of record NC_079320.1, on the reverse strand, counting down.
AGGATAGATTTGAATGTACTTGAAAATATACTCTCATTATGGACGCCCAGTGGAAGTTGCACTACAAATGTTAAATTCCCCAGAAGAAGAGTTATGTGGCAGGGAAGCTTTGAAATCCGCTGTGGCCGTCATCCAAATTATTCTCTTCTCTTTACGTCTTTCCGCTGTCAGATTCGTTTTGTGATGCCCAACTTGGCTCCCTGGGTATGTTGAAAAGAGGCAACCTGTTGATTTCCTTTTTTTGCTTCGTGTGTTTCAGATTGTCCGAAGATACATCAAGGAATGGCTGGAGAGGAAGAAGCCTCCATTTGGTGCTATCAGCAGCTGCGTGCTCCTGATGATCATCTACACAACGTTCTGCGATACTTTCTCCAATCCAAATATTGACCTTGATAAGTTTAGCCTCATTGTCATAGTTTTCATAAGTAAGTTCCCAATGTTGTTGTTTTTAATCACCCACTTTTAACAGCTGGGCCCTGAGCTAAGGAAGTGATGTGCTTCTGGGCAAGAGGTTTGGGTTCATGGTGGCTTTCCACAGTTATACTGTGGGTTAAAGGGACTAGGAAAGGAGGTGATGTGAAAGACCTCTGCCTGAGACCCTGGAGAGCCGCTGCCGGTCAGAGTAGACAATACTGACTTTGATGGACCAAGGGTCTGATTCAGTATAAGGCAGCTTCATGTGAGTTAGATCCAATCAGGTTTTTTTTATTCAATTTCATCCTCAGCTTTTTTTGTTCAATTTCATCCAGTTCTCTTATTTGCTACTTCCTCATCCTACATGGCTTTTGGTCATGCATGTCCCTCAATCCCTAGCATAGCCTATTTGGATCATCACAGGAGACCCCCTCCTCTCTTTTCCACCATTGGAAATGCTGGTTGAATCCAGCCCTGTGAGTTCCTTTGTATCACGTGCAGTAGACAGTTGTGCCTTAGCAACACAGTACAATTTGGGACTGCAGATGCATTTTAGAAATATGAAATAGTTAGCGCTTTATTTTCTAATGTCAAACTAAGATTCAGTAGATCGAGCCTCAACAGAATAGATTCTATTAAGGTGTATGTTTCTTTTAGAAATTATATATTCTTTGAAGAGCTATCCTACTTGTTTGTTCTCAACAGTAGTCTTCCTATGTTCATTTGTTGCGTTAATGCTCCACTAGATTTTTGTTTAAAATATTTCTATCCTGCCCCTCAAATACAGTTAGTTTCCGCAACATTTGAGAAAGAAAGTGAAAAATATATAATACGGGGGAAATACGTTTGTAAAAATAAATATAAACACATCAAACCTGGCAATGGACCCCCCCATAAGTATTAATTCAGCATTTAAGCGTTGAAAACCAGCAAAAATCTAAGAAATAAAATTGTAAAGGGTCAGGAGAATGAAGGGCAGAAAACTAACTTTAAAAAGGCAGTAAGCAGTGTGAGTCAGGATTTAGTGAATAACAAAAAAATTAAGAAAAGAAAGCTAATCAGGTAATAAAATCATAGAAACCAAGAGAGCCTAGGAAAGACAGCCTACAGGAATGTTTGTGTTTCATACCGTGAGTCACCATTTAGTAATCTCTTAGCTTTCATGGCCAACATATAACATATAAAGGACCAGATCTTAAGATCTTGAAGAATGATGGCCTTATTGTAGGAGGTGCTGGCCAAGCCTTACAGCAGTCACACAATCCTAACATTATTGCAGTTGGTTGCCCAATACTAGAACATACTTGCAGAGACAGAAGTGGCAGCTACCATGCTGTCAATTAACACACACACACAATATTCTCGTTAAGAGTGCTCAAACTACACTATTGGAGCACTGAGAAGACAGTTCCATCACCATCTGCATCATGCAACACCACCTTGTGTTTGTGCTGCTGCAGTTACCATCTTCGTTAGCACTGGGCTGCCAAAATGTAGGCCTTCCTTTCAGGACCTTCCTCCTAAAAAGAATCCAAACCTACAAATGAAGGGAAAAATTTGGAAGCCAATTTTGATCTGTGTATGCAGAGGGGTGAGTGAGAATATTCTCCTGTGACCTTCTCAGCCTACACTAGTTGATATTTAGACAAGCTGCAACGGGTCCAGAGGAGGGCAACAAAGATGGTGAGGGGTCTGGAAACCAAGTCCTATGAGGAAAGGTTGAAGGAGCTGGGCATGTTGAGCGTGAAGAGGAGAAGACTGAGAGGGGATATAATAACCATCTTCAAGTACTTGAAGGGCTGTCATATAGAGGATGGTGCCGAGTTGTTTTCTGTTGCTCCAGAAGGTCGGACCAGAACCAACGGGTTGAAATTAAAAGAGTTTCCATTTAGACATTAGGAAGAATTTTCTAACAGTTAGAGTGGTTCCTCAGTGGAACAGGCTTCCTCGGGAGATGGTAAGCTCTCCTTCCTTGGAGTTTTTTTAAGAAGAGGCTGGATGGCCATCTGTCAGCAATGCTGATCCCATGACCTTAGGCAGATCATGAGAGGGAGGGCACCTTGGCCATCTTCTGGGCATGGAGTATGGGTCACTGGGGGTGTGGGGGAGAGGTAGTTTGGAATTTCCTGCATTGTGCAGGGGGTTTGACTAGATGACCCTGGTGGTCCCTTCCAACTATATGATTCTATGGGAAAAAACAAATCTTGTTGGTTTTCCATCCCTAACCAGTTAACAGTAACGCTGAATATAATGTGTTGTAGAAATCAGCTTTGCAACTGCACCTGGTCTCTGTGGACAATATAGATCTCATGATCTTGAGTCTTTCACAACTACTAACGCCAAGAGTCTCAAGTTTCTCACTGGTGAATTATTTGTGGAACAGCTTTAGTGAAAGAGCTGCATGTTAAAATGTTTGCTGCTCCTGCTGCTGGGGGACATCTTTTGAATTTTCACTGAGAAGAAATAGGTGGATGAAATATCAGTAAAAGTAGATTGTGGCAGTTAAATGTGAAAACCAGAGCAAATGGAGAATTGAAAATATATTTTTCCAAACCGAAGGTGAATTCTTTAGTTGGTTGCAGCCTTTTTTGTTTTAATTTAAATTTTAGAAATGTGGAAACTGCTGTTCTGTAGTTAATTTAAATAATGTTCAGAGTAGCATCAGAGTTTTTACTTTGCATAATGCTGTATATAACCTTGTGATTCTTCAGAGAGCCAGCGTGGTATAGTGGTTGAGAGTAGCGGACTCTGATCTGGAGAACCAGGTTCGATTCCCCCCTACTTCACATGAAGCTTGCTGGTTGACCTTGGGCCAGTCACAGTTCTCTCAGAACTCTCTTAGCCTGACATGGAATGTTTAGGGAGAGAGGGGAAGTATGAATCAGATCAATACCCCTGCTATTGTACTGGTGAGGCAAGCCCAGCCCACCCTCATTCTTTTTTGCCAGCTCAGTATGGGGAATGTTATGGTATGAATTATTTTGATCTTGGTTGCCAGCAGCACATCGTTACACTTAAGAATATTTTCCAGCTCTTTCTTGGCTGCCCTTCCCAGTCTCAATCGCCATCTGATTTATTGATTCCAGACTTCCTTTTGATTGATGATGGAGCCAAGGAATAGAAAATCTTTCAGTTTCAATATTTTCATTGTCAGCCTTACCCTAGTAGTCATTACTTTTGTCTTTTTGATGTTCAGCTGTAATCCTGCTTTGGTACTTTCTGCTTTAACCTTCATCAGCAGTTATTTCAAGTCTTCACTATTTTCTGCCAGTAATGTGGTATTATCTGCATATCTCAAACTGTTAATGTTTCTTCCACCAATTTTCATTCCATCGTCATCTAAATCTAAACCAGCTTTCCTAATGATATGTTCTGCATATTGCTTGAAGAGATAGGGAGATAAAATACATCTTTGTCTGACACCTTTGCCAGTTGGAAACCATTGTGTTTTTCTATATTCTGTCCTAACAGTAGTCTCTTGTCCAGAGTACAGGTTGCACCTCAAAACAATCAGATGTTGTGGTACACCCATTTCTTTTAAAACCACCCATAATTTTTGATGATCCCTACAGTCAAAAGCTTTGCTGTAATCTATGAAACACAAGCTAATCTACCTCTCTCACAAGAGAAAATCAGCATTTTATAATGTATCATAGATACGACAATTGTTTTGTACTATGGTTGTGTTTTGTACTATGGTTGGTTAGGAAGGTCAGCTGCCTAATCTGTTACTTGCCTCAGAAACATAGACATTTGGGTCATTCTTGATTCATTATAAATACTTTATTCCCTATTGAGAGATGGATGCACATTTAAAATACATATTTGTAGGTGTCTTCATATGTTGCACATGAAATTAATGCTTTTCAAACTAACTTTTCTTTCAGTATTTTCTATTCAGTTGGGCTTCATGCTGTTAACGTTCTTTTTTTCTACAAGGTACGTAACCACAGTAGAACTGCTCTGTGTGACTGAACGGAAGTGTGGGCAGCAAAATGGAGGGGTGGTGGTCTGTTCTATGGTTTAGACTGAGCTCTCAAAATTTGTGCCTGGAGGTTAGTTGTAGTTTCCAGCAAACACTGAAGCTTGCAAAAAGCAACAGTTGTGGGTTTGCGGAAGACCTATTGCACTAGTTCTCCCTAGTATAAGAGAGGTGTGGGAAATCACCTGGAAAGATCAGCAGAGGTATTCCTTATCTGGCTACTGGTCTCCTCACCTGCAAGCTGAGAGGTAATGACTCAGAGGAGGAGGAAGAACGGTGAAAAAAGCATTTGCCACACAACTGGGAAAGAGTTCAATAAATAAGTCAGAAAGGAAAACAATATATTTGTTTACTGATTTCATTTATACCCCACGTTTTCATCCCAATGGGAACCCAAAGTGGCTTAAATTATTCTCCTCGCCCCCATTTTATCCTTACAAGAACCCTGCAATGTAAGTTAGTGTGTGACTGCCCGTTTGATCAAAGCAGTCCTAAATTGTGATTTTAAATTTTGGTTTTATTATTTTAACGTAATATGTTGTGTATATTTTATTAATATTATAAGCTGCCTTGAGTTCCATAAGGAAGAAAGGTGGCTAGTAAATATTATAAATAAAATAAATAAATAATGACAATAGAATTGTACATTTTGTTGATTCTGAAATTGCATATCATATACCCACACAACAAAATAAATATTTATATCAATGTCAACACTTAATTGTATTTGAGGATATTTACTGTTTGGAAGATTAGAGAAGTTTTTAAAAACTTAACATTGGATTGGTTCTAAAGTCTGGTTCCGGCACTGGGCCATTCTGAGTCTTGCATGCGCCCGCTACCATACCGGAAAACATTTGTGTGCTTTGAGCTGTGCATGGATGCCAGTGCAGGCATTCCTGTATACATGGGGAACCAGATGAAGTGCATATGATGCAGCCCCAGCTCTCGCTTTGGTTTCTCTACACAGTTTTGATGCCCCAGATGCCAGATCAGTTAATGACTGCTGAGAAAGGGGTTTGCAAACGGTTGCAGCCAGGCAGCATTCCAAAAGATAATATTGCAACTGGGCTCCACAGTGCTGCAGGCACTACTCTGTTCCTTTGAAAACTCAAGATTTGAAAAACGTTTAAAGTTGCATTAACCTGATGCTTTACATTTGTCAAAATGATCTGAGCTGGAATAAACTTGTGCTCCACGAGGATACATTTCGAACTTCTCGTTTTCCAAATACGAATTCATGCATGAAAGGCTGCCACAATTGAGGAACAGTACTGTTGGAAAGAACACTAGAAAGCTGCTAAGCGCCTGGGGGTAGAATTGTTTGCCATGAAAGCTGATCAAAGTGATTAAAGCAAACTTAGGGAGTACATAAAGTAGTACGTTTGATTAGTAAACCAACATTTGGCGGAAAAGACTTTGAACATTCTTATGTCCTTTCTAGGCAGAACTCTGGTTTCACAGCAGCGGACACAGTGGCTATTATTTTCTGTTCCACTCACAAATCTCTAACATTAGGTAAGTCCGTACAAGCAACTGAGTTGAGTTTTTGAATATCATCACACTGCTCCTTATTAGTTCACTTTGTTAGGAAAGTGGTCTGTTTTTTTTCTGTTATCATTTCAGCAATATGACAAGATGTAGTATAAAAGCCTTGCATTAATATTAGTACATTCATGAGAACGTTTTTGCAGTGGGCAAGTAAATGTTTTCTACAAGGAAGACAACACAGCCTCCTCCTTTGGGAATTCAGTAATTGTATTGCAGTGCCATTAATCTGTTCCTTCTTTACAGAAAGTGATCTGATTTTTTGTTTGTTTTTGATGTTCTGTTTCTCTAATCTAATATTGATAAAGTTTGTGGTTCATTTCAGATTATGTTCTGAGTTATTACAGCACAGTCAAACTGCAGAATTATTATAGCTCAAAACTGTAGTGCACAGAGCATTTGCAATATAAGAAACAGATCAGTGAAGACAGCAGTGTTTTATCAAATATCAGTGTATTTATCCCAAGAAGTCTCTGGACTCTGTGTTTATTCATTACAACTCAGTACTCAAAGATTGTCTTACTAGTCACTCAAAATTTCTCTTGCAATAACAGTTCAGGTAGATACTTACAATAAATTATTTAAGGAGCGGTTATAATTTTGATGGAAGGTCAGCGCTTAATGTTGTCGTTTGTGTTTCTGTGACATGTAGCAGGCAGAAAATGGGGAGTTTAATGTAAAGTTTCCAGATGTGTGTGTGTGTTTAAGTGCCGTCAAGTCGCTTCCGACTTACGGCGACCCTTTGAATCAAAGTCCTCCAAAATGTTCTATCTTTGATAGCTTCTAAAAAGTTTCCAGATACATGTGAGAAAAATCACAGTGACCACCATTAAATACTGCTGTTGCAGACAGAATTAGGTGTGCCCTTACACAAAGTATACATGAAATAGTCTGTAGGAAGGATAAAACATATTAATCTATCAGTGGTCTGGAGTTTAAACATACTGATGCACAGCTGCTGACGAAACGTCAGGAAAGAAAATACCAAGACCACGGCTACACAGCCCAGATAACCTACAAGAACCAATACTGATGCATGATTTGGCTTCCTTTTCATAGAATTATAGAGTTGGAAGGGACCGCCAGGGTCATCTAGACCGCCAGAGTCATCTAGGAAATTAACAACTAACGTCCACTCTCTTGGAAACAGAACTACCCAAAAGGGTGACATTGATGTGCCTTGTCAACCATGTTGCTTGCTTGCTTATTAGCTATCATGTCTATACCCCATGCTTCCTCCAAGCACCTTTCATTTCCCATGGAAACCCTGTGCTTAAGCTGAGGAAGGATGATTTAGCCAAGGCTACATTGTGAGCCAGAGGGCCAAAGTAGGTATTTCTCCACATCAAAATTAGCACTCTATCCACTGCGCTGCACATTGGCTTGGATCCCACCTAGATAAGGAAGAGGGCAATTTTGCCAATTTGCCCCCATGGGAGATTTCTGCTACCCTCCCAAGCTTTTCCTGGGGGTCCCCCATTTTGGAGGTCTTTCGGGTTTGCGGTAGGAGTGCTTGTGCCTGCAAAAATACTAGGCAGGATGCAAACAATTGTGTTTTCACCTCTGTTACCTGCATTGGGCATGTAGCTAAGCAATTGTCCATGTTATGAATCTGAGCCTCTGGCATGTTATATCCTCTCCCAGTTGTGGTGACACCTTATCGCCATATCCACTGAACTACAATGCAGGGTGCAGATTAGGAAAGCATGTTTGGCACTGTCATGCAGTTTATGAGCAACAAGGCATAATCAACTGTTCTGCATGGTTCCAGCAAGGTTGTGCATTGTGCAGCATTGTGCCTTTCTCAGTACAGTTCTGTGCAGATTTACTCCAGCCTAAGCCCATTGAAAGTTTAGGCTGGAATAACTCTGCATAGGATTGTATTATCAATATATCTGTGCAATCCAGGTGGGGGGGAGCCGCATAGGAGCCAGTGTGACCCTTACACTGTGCAAAGTGGCACATGCGCCAGTACAGGGCAACATACAGCAGGCCTCAGGTGTTGGGGGGGGGATGTTCCCAGGGGCCGAAACCCCTTTTGGCCTGGGAACACTCCTTCATGCTGCCACAGAGCTACACCAGCAAAATAGTTCCATGGAGTTTCATGGGGGGTATTGTATTTTGAGGCAGTATATTTGTGAATGTACTGGCCAGGAAGCCTCTCCGGAGGCCATGTGGCTGCACCGCTCCTGGCTGACAACTAACTACCCCCCCCCTTAGGAATGGGCTGCATGTGTCCTAAATGTTTTACTCTAGGCTGGGTTAACAAATAGAGCATTCAGTCACCACTGTCCCGTTTTCAGGGTTTGAGGGCAGCATTAATGTGAGGGGGCGACTCATACTGTTGTTTAGGCACTGTGCACAGTCCTACAGGTATGACGACACCTTCCCATTCCCAGCCTCTGCGAAGCATTGTACAGTCCTGCGCTGTCCTCTGGCTTGTCATCCCAAGGGACATTTTGTCATAGGAGCCACAACCTAAGAACATTTTGGCCGACTGGATCTAGCTCGCTTGCTAGAGGCACTTAGGCTACATTTGTGCAAGTTCCTGCTTTCAGGACAGTTAAGCTGCTCCATAGGATTCAGCTGTCAGTTAACTGATGCATAGCTGGTGTAAGGCCCTTGCTACTCAAAGGCGGGATTTTTGTCCCTCAGAGCATTGTAAAATTGTGAGACTGGAAAATCCCTCCCATGTGAAACACATCATGTGCTTTTCCTTCTTGATTTTTAGGATAATAGCTTAAATATTTTCTTGCATGTTCTTGATTTTGTTGATTACTTTTGAGTTTGGATTATTATGTATGGGCAGGTGGCTTTCTTTGTTATCTGAACTGTAGTGGTCTCTTGATTTCTGTTGATTTTTTTTAAATTCTTTTGCTTTTTCATTCTCCTTCATTGCTGAATATTGATTGTGTGTGTGAATGCTGTAGATGTTTAGTAGTTGTAGCGATGAGTGTATGTTGATGATAGTTTAAATTGTTGGTATAATTGAGATTTTATTATGGTGTAAGATGCTTTGGGATAGCTTTATAAATATTTTAAATGAATTAAAGGTAGGCTCAAGTCTGTACCATTTCTCCAATTGCTTGGAGAAATGACAAGACTATATATAGAAATAATTACATTTTCCTTGATAGTTTCAGGGCAGCACTGTCAGCTTTTTAAAACCATAGAATAAGCCAAATCACAGACTCTTTTCCCTTTTTTGTGCGTAAAAGGATTTTGTGTGTAACTGTTTACAGATCAATTAATTCTGACAGACACACTGCTCTGTGTTCAGAAATAATTTTTCCTGGGAACATGGAAATGGTAGTATTCTTCTGTCACCTCTCTTAAGTAATAAATTTGGTATAGGTTGTAAGTGTATACTTCTTCCTTGTCTTGAGATTCAGGTTCCTTTTTCTACCTGACAGTTCTCTGTCTTTAATTCTTTATAAATTTGATTATCCGCTTCTGTAAATGATCTAGTCCTTACGATTTGCAGTTAAAGCACAAACTATTTTGGTGATTGGTATAATGCCATTCTGTTTGCAATGTGTTCATTATAGCAGCTAGCAAAAACAACAACAACCCATACCCTTCACTACATTCATATAATTCTCTTCAAGCTATTTGCACACACAAAAAGGGGAAATAAATAGGAGTAGTAGATGATTGCTTGGGATACTGCATTCCCATCTCTGTATACAATATGAATATGTTACTGTTGGCAACGTCTTGTGAATATAATGCAGCTATCACATGTTGTAGCCCTTCATGAGAAAGATTTCAATGTGCTTCTACTGAACTTGATTTGATTTACTTAATACTGAGCATCCCAACAATTGGGGAGAGGGTAAATTCAATGATAATTCTGCTAAGATCTAGGACAGGGATCCCCAAACTTTTTTAACCTACAGGCACCTTTGGAATTCTGACACGGTGTGGTGGGCGCAGCCACAAAATGGCCACCACATAATGGCTGCTGCAGAAGGCAGAGCCAGCTACAAAATGATTGCTGCAGTTTACGTTCAGTCACACAGTGAAGATCCTTGTGCTGTGGTAGCAGCTGCTGCCAAAGCAGCATTTTTTAAAAAATCTGCACAGCCAATTAGATCTCCAACAGGCAATCAGAACCTGTACTAGGCAAAAGCCCCACCCGTCCCTGCCCACTTTCTAAAAATACTTGGCGGGCACCAGAAATGGTGTCAGCAGGCACTGTGGTTTAACGCTGTGCGGGGATAAATCTCTGATTAGTCATTACCATATGATGAGACATATGTTCCTACCAAAGAATGGTTGCTGGAATACGTTGTTAGGTAAAGGTAAAGGTCCCCTGTGCAAGCACCGGGTCATTCTTGACCCATGGGGTGATGTCACATCCCAACATTTTCTAGGCAGACTTTGTTTATGGAGTGGTTTGCCAGTGTCTTCCCCAGTCATCTTGCCTTTATCCCCAGCAAGCTGGGTACTCATTTTACCGACCTCGGAAGGATGGAAGGCTGAGTCAGCCTTGAGCCGGCTACCTGAAACCAACTTCCATTGGGATCAAACTCAGGTCATGAGCAGAGCTTTGGACTGCAATACTTCAGCTTACCACTGAGCCACGGGGCTCCTTCACATTGTTAGGTAGAGGACAGTTTTTACATGAAAGCTCCAAGAGTAGGGCTTTATTATTTTAAATACTAGCTTTTTATTTCCAAACTTTGTCAAATAAAAATATTGGGTTACCCTAACCAAATATACTTAATAACATTACCAGTCTTACATCTTGCCTCATAAAATTTTCTTCAGTTGGATTAACTTAGGTTGCACACTTACTTTGGTATGAGACCCATTTCACTGAACATGTTTCCAAGAAAACATGCCTAGGATTGGACAACTATTGCGCTTTTCTGGGTTTGTGTGTCTGTTCCAAGTCACACAAAGGAAAGTACTCTGAACTAAGGGCTTCCATATAACAAAAACTAGCTTTCATCATAGAGTTCATCCAAACCAATGCGTGACAATTATGCCTGCTTTCAGACAAGCTCTTTTCCTGTGAATTTGGGTTTATTATCTGAGCTTCAGAGACGCTAATGTTAAATGGCAAGCAGTAGTAGTGTAATAGCTGGTAGGCTAAATTCCCAAACTGATTTCCATCCGAAGAAAAATATAACTTTTAAGAAGACTGTTTTTTTAATTTATTTACTTCATATGTCCCCGCCTTTCTTACTGAGACTTTAGGCGGATTACAGAGTTGTAAAAATCAATGCAATAAAGAGTATAAGAATAATAAGCCAATAAACTAGATAGCACAATTACAGAATGATGAAGGACAAACAGTATAATACTTTAAATAAAGAGTGTAGTGTAAATGGGGAGGAAATGAAAGCTGCCTAACAATTTCACAGGCAATTAGACTTAGACCCCTTTAGGCCTGCAAAACCTCTGGTGGGGCAGGGGATTCCCCCCCCCACAAGCGCCTGTTGCTCTTATTCCGCAATTCCTAGAGCTGCTTCTGTCACTTCCGGATAGCCCGCAATACTGCCCCCCCCAATCCTGCTGTCAGTTACCAGGCTCGGCCTATTAACCCTACTACTCATATAGCCAGTGCCCTCCCTGTTGAATTCCGTTTTCCCACATCAATGGGGTTGACCCTAACCCTAAAATGTAAACACACACAAAGATCTTGCAGCCCTTCTGTTGCTGGACACATTCCAGAGGACTGGACGGGCAGGTTCTCACGTACTGTGTTCCCTTTTCTTTCTGCATCCAACCTGCATTCCCACAACTTACCATGTTGTTCGAAATACCTGTGAAATGTAGCACGGGGCAGGCTCCTGCAGTTCAGCAGGGACAGTAAAAATCTTTGGTGAGCAAATGCAAGTGGACTGGGGCCTCCGGCAACATTGCAGTGATGTTTGTTATTTAAAGCCAATATGTTCTTGAATAATAATTCAGTGCATATAATACTAATACTAATACTAATACTAATAATATGTTCCCAAGGACAAATCTTTTCTTTCAGTGAAGTCAATGACACTTTTCCCCCTGTGAACTTCATAGAGAATAACAACTTGTCTCTTACAGTGTTCCACTGTCGTTTACCTGAGCAGGCACAAGAGATGCAAGCGAGCTCCCATTTAACACTCATGTTTGAATATTTAAGGGCACCAGTGAACTTCAGGGGCCTTCTTTTTAAGTCCGCTGTTGAGGATGGTTTTTATCTGGCTTCAAAACTCCAGTGCCAATAAGCAAACAAGAGCACTTAGAGGCCTCCTGGAACAAAAGCTGTCTTGCTTGGAGCTGAAACTGATTTTTCACATTCTGGCATGTGACGCCTCCACAGGGTGCTGTGTGTCTAATCCCTGGGGAGTGCGCATAGCGCCAGCAGAGGGAGGAGGAAAGATGACAGCTTTGAAGCTTTAGAAGTGGTAATCAGAGAAGCACGAGAAGGCATTTCTTGGAAGGCGCTTGTCCCACACCGTATTATGAAACCAGCTAATTCCCACATGCGGAGTGCTCAGGGGGCCATCTGCCACTTCCTAGGCTTGGATCCATGGAGAGGCTCTCCGTCAATGTTGAGACAAGCATGGTTCCCTCCCATATGTTGGCTTTTGGTCTATAGACCAAACAGTTGATATACCTGCGTTTCTTCAAGGATCAAGGCACGTGGGTTGAATTTGTAAGGATCAGTGATCCTTCCCTAAGCTGCCTGACAGAGATATTTTTTATTTAATGTCACCCATTTTGATCAGTGCCGTTCATAGACAAACACAAATCTTATTTGGTGGGATTTAAAACAAAAACAAGAATGCATCATTTCTGCCTGTGAACTCATTTTTATTTGTATTTCATTAAATAGGTAATTAGGGATATACACTCTCAAGTAGTGAAGATAAATGTGGTACCTGAGCATCCCCTCAGGCATTTTTGCTCTCATTTTGTTCTTTCTCTCCCTCCCTCTGTTTGCAACATACATGCATAGTACATGCAAGCACATGAAATGCAAGACATTTGATTCATGGCTTTTATTAGTGTATTTGCCACTGATTGATTAGTGCTTGGTATTAGTACTTCTTCTATTGATTGATTGCAGATGAAGTGACTATTTGACCTTTAATTATAAGCTTGGCTATTGAAAATGACATTGAGCTATGGCTTCACATAATCCATCTGGAAAGCCTGACATGATGTCATTCCCTGGAGTTAATTCTGGAGGAGAAGGGGGCCCTAGAAGAAGCGCCACAGCGATCGGGATGGTTCACCTCGAACAAGACTGCAGGGGCTGTTCTCGGTACTTGTGAGCAGCCCCAGCTTATTGGTGGAGTTAATTGTATATTTTGTAGAGAAGAAATTGCCTGCTACAAGTTGCCTATTCATAAAGGGTGCAGCAGACTCATCAGAAAGAATCCCACAAAAATTCAATTAGGTACCTTCAGTGTTTGACCAAACATCAGTTTATAAATACTGGCAATAAATTTTTTGAAGATTATTTATTGAACTTTGCACCACTGAAATCTATGAAACATGGAAAGCCTTAACTTTGGCTAGACTGGGCCGTCCGTTTTCTGTTTAAAACAATATTGTGGTTAAATACTGTGTCTTTCATGTTTCCTTGTCTAACGATAAGAGCTGCTGTCTGCTGAGTCTCAGCACAGGTGTGGATGTCAAGTGCATGTGATCAGCAAAGGATAAGTAATTGGTGCAATTTATAGAATCAGGGATTGATCCCAAGCTCTCTTTATTATCTCATTGATGCAATTGGTTTTTTGCCTCTGGAGTTCTAAAACTGATTGAATCTTGTGTGTTTGTCTTTTTGATCATGACATTATTATGTTTTTTTTTTTAAATTATGCTGAGTTTTTCCAGGTTAGATGACAAGATCTTACTATGTAAAAATACTTACAAAGCAATCGTTCCTAGCTTGAGTTAAGGAACTTTTCTGTAGAAATATTCAAATAAGTCTGTCCTCCTTAATAGTCCATTAGAGAAAAATAATAAGCATGAGGGGTTTAATGCATTTTACTAGGAGCAGCTAAAACGTCACAAATAAATTAGCAAGTTTTTGAGTCTCTTCTTTAAGCTAGGTGTTCAGTTAAGGGGAGGGGGAGAAAAATATGTTTCAAAGGATGAAGACAAAGCCTTAAATCTTCAATTTGTAATGGTCCAGATGAAGTTCTGTTCTCCCTTTGAAAATATTAACACCAAGAGTATTATGGATTTCTGTCCCTGTGGCTCTTGGTGTAGCTTGAAATGTTTGTACCTGGCAGGGCCTTTACTTAAGTTGTGTGACACCTCCTATATTCCATTTAAAATCTTAAGGAAGTTTGGGCTGTGGAGGATTGCCTTCTTTCCCTGAAGCATCTTTTTTCTTTTGCTCCCCTTTTCTCTCTTTTGTCTTTTTTATTGAACATCCAGACTAAAGAAGAGTTCTGTGGAATTCAAAAACTTTCTCACTCCCTTATGCTATTTTATTTGGAGCAGTTAAAATTGTTGCATTACTGTTGCTCTTGGGTAATCCCTTGCCAATTTCTCTTTTGTTCTTTTGGTCACGATTGTTCTTCGTGGCCCTCATTTGATGCTACTTAGCCATTTGCCAAAAATAAAACAGGTGAGTGATTCAAAAAGTTTGATTTCTCTCTTCTGTTATGAAATCATGTAGGTTTTAGCTTGTCGATTTCTATTTTGTGGTTCTGCCTACGTCCTATTCCTTATAGACTCACATATTTCATTGCTTGCTGGGGGTAAAGTGTAGATGACTGGGGAAGGCAATGGCAAACCCTAGTAAATGTCATGATGTGACGTCACCCCATGGGTCAGTAATGACCTGGTGCTTGCACAAGGGACGACCTTTACCTTTTATCAGTTTACCTGTCCATTGCCTAATGGGAAAAGGAAAAGAAAAGGAACTCATAATCTCAGAAGAAGAGTTGGCTTTTATATGCCAATTTTCTCTACCACTTAAGGAAGACTCAAACCAGCTTACAATCACCTTCTCTTTCCCTTCCTACAACAGACATCTTGTGAGGTAGTGGGGCTGAGAGAGCTCTAAGAGAGCTGTGACTAGACCAAGGTCACCCAGCTGGCTTCATATGTAGGAGTGGGGGAAACCAACCTGGTTCACCAGATTAGCCTCCACTGCTCATGTGGAGGAATGGGGAATCAAACAAAGTTCTCCAGATTAGAGTCCACCGCTCCAAACCACTGCTTTTAACCACTACAGCACACTGGCATGTTCATATGCGGTGCTGCCCTGTCTGAGTTGCTTAGGCAGCAGTGCCTTTTAGGGGTAGCAGTGATGCAGCACATGATCACTAAGCAATGCCCCTCAGATCCTTTGCAGTTACACACAAGATGCAGGAGTGTAGCTTTCATATCCCAGGTAGTTTTGCACAATCCAAGTGCTTCACTGCACCCTCCCTTGCTTTTGGTTCTGATCCTTGTAGTTGCTTCCAAACAAGCAATTTGACTCTCGGAATACCAGTTCCAATGTGCCTTCTCAAACTGATTATTTCCTATCCTGCTAGATTAATCACCATTATAACTACATTATAGCCGCAGTAACAGCATGTAGGTCCAGCCAGGACATAAATTGGAACATTTCTGTTCCATTACTTCAAAACATTATGGGAGACAGGAGATGTAGTTGATTAAGAAGGGTGGGTCATGTGTCCTGGTTTTCCAAAACGAGCATATGGGAGGATGCCTTTTAATTGGGCACATGAGCTTTGCATTTGACCTGGAATGCGGGCTCTCTGGATAAACTTTTGATGTGGGCAGGAAAGCCAGCACCAGAGTGCTTCCCCGATGCTCTCACTTCATCTCTGCCGTCTGCTTGCGGTAGGTTTTGAATTAATATTTAGAAAGCTTGCCTCCAGCGCTACTAAAATGTGCATCAGAGAACAACAGTTGTTTACTGTGTTTGAACTGAAGAATCTCACCCAGGAGATCACATTCGCTTGAAGTTTACATCTCTCAATCTCAACTTGCAGAAAGGGATCGATGAATAACAATTGTCATTTCAGAGTTGTACCTCTCCAATTATTTATTTGGCTGTGTGTCTTCCCAGATGTACACTTAATTGGATCAGACACTAAAAACCAGATTGCAGGTTTTCAGTGACAGCGGCAAGTTTGCACCTCTTTATAAATTTTCTCTTTCTCGCTCTCTTTAAAAAATCTCGTATTTAGATGTAAAGAGATAACACAAGAGACCCCCCCTGCCCACTCTCCTACTAGAAGTGCAGTTACAGTTAATTTATCTTCTCTTTAAAAATTGCAAATTATACCTAGCAGATTGTTGATCAGTCATCCATGGAGAGATCCAAGCTTGTCCACAACTCAAGATTCCTTTCTGCCAAGCTCGTATAGGCTACAGATGTCTCTTAGATACTGTCAAGAGCATTGAAGATAATGTTTGAGAATATCCTGTCAACATGAATAGTTCTGTGCACCCTGCCGAGTAGAGTTTTCACATAGTGGTCCAGCTACTTCTAAAAAAGTAGAGGGTAGGGTTTTTAACAGGTGTATATTTTAAATGGTTCAATTAGGCTGTTAACGAAACTTATGACAAGACATAGCAATTAATCACCATACACAGTGCTACAGCTGCTGTCATTGTTAAAAGGGAAACCGTGTGGGTAGTGGTTTGCTTTACTAGTATCTGAGAGATACAGTTTCAAATTTCCACTCTACCTGGGTCAGTCCTTCTGCCTAACCATCCTCACAGGGTTGTTGGGAGGACAGAATGGGGAAGAAAGTACCACCTGCACCAGCCTGAGCTCCTTGGAGGAAGGGCAGGCTTTTTAAAAAAAGTGATAGGTATAAAGTGATGGCTAGGCATTGACCCCTGTTGCTTATAACAGTATGGTATAAAAATATATAACCTATCCATACTGAGAGATATACAGTGCAATCCTAAACAGAGCTACACTCTTCTGAGCCCTCTACACAGGGTTCCTTCATGTCTTGAGTAAACATTGCATTGTCAGTGTCGATGCATAATTAGATGCATATCTGCCCTCAAATTGTCTGCACATGTGAAGCCTCCTTTCAAAAGAAGGCCTGTCTTTCTGGGTTGAGGTGGTCTTTTTTGGGGGGGAGGTATAAAATGTGAAAAATCTAAAGTGTGAATGTGAAAACATGTTTGTAAACACTTCTTCCATGCCAGTATGCTTGCCAGAAGGCTAGGGTTGGCTTCTCTTTCCTTGCAAGTATACATTCAGTGGCAAATTTTATTCTTATCACTCCCTAAAATATGAAATAGCCTTTGGGTTGCTATCCACAGGACATTTTTTTGCGGGGAGAAATCTCATTTACATCTAGGAGATTACTACAGAAATACTCCCTAGGAAGTGACTTCTGGATTGCCAGCGTGGTGGTTAGAGTGTTTGACTATGGCCTGTGTTCCTATCCCCACAAAGCTCCGTGGATGGCCCTGGTCCAATCATTTTTTCAACTTTGTCAAAATGGGAAGGGAGAACCATGCATACTGCCTTGAGCTCCATGGAGGAAGGGTGGGATAAGAAAGGATGGATGGCACCCCTAGTGTAGCTCTCTCTCCAATAAGCCTTTGGGGGGGAAAGGATGCATGAGTCTTCTTAAATTGCTTATAAAACTATAGTTAAGTGAATAAGCTGCAAGTTCATCTTTTTCTAATATGTCCCATCCCCTGTGTCCTGAAAAGGTTGCTCATGAATGGAAAAAAGTCTCTGTTCAATTTCTATACTTGCCTTTTTTATTTATAATGATGTGTAAAATAGGAAGGTTTCCAACTGCATAGCAGTGTGCAACTCATTTGGAATGTTTCTTATATTTGATAAATTGATCATCAGATAGACATATGTTTATTTGCTGCAAATATTGGTGTGTATTTGGTTCCTACTTTTCTTCACCTTTCCCGTTACAACAAATATACAGGAGATATGACATAGTGGCGTATTGATTTTTTTTTTTATTGTTCAAATTCTGACATAATTTTTTCTGGAAGAGGGGAACCAGCTTTATCTAGTGCAAAAAAAGTGATGTAGTCTAAATTCTCCATCACTAAGATAAATAATAGGTCCTAAGTTCTGTGAATACTCCATGAGTTTTTCTGTTGACCATAACTTAGTGCAAAGTGCTGCTTGCTTGGATATTAGTTTTGAAGTGGAAGACCTGCTGAAGAAAGAAGTCAGGCCACTGTCAGAATGTACAATCACTGGGTGTAAAAGGCAGCCGTAGTCTGAAACATGATTTCACCCACTCCTCCACACTACGCAAGCTGTGGTATCATGTTAAGGCTGGCGCAATGCTGTTCATGGTGATTTGATTCATTTTTTAAAGCTCTGTTATCTAATTGCTATGATAACGCAGTCAGTCAGGTATAGGTGTTTTTGAATCTGTGGCAAGCATCTTAAGTTGTCGGCATTTAATCTTTCATTGTTAACATCTGGAGAGATTGCTCAGGCCATCCATTAAACATTTCCAGGCTGAGCAATTACCCATTGAAAACGGAGTCTACGCTGAGCCTGTTTTCTGTTTTTGCTTCTGTTACGAATGGCACTAACTTGTATATTTGACATCCTTTTGTGGCACTGTGAACTACGGGAGCAATCTTAGGCGTATTTACTCAGAAGTAAGTCCCTTGTTATTCCATGTGGCTTGCTCCCAGGAAAGTGTCTTTGGGATTTCAGCCATTGTTAGCCAGTGGCTGAAAACCTTCTGTTAGTAGAAAGCACGCTTAGAACAATGCACTTTCTCCCTATCCTCCCCCCACCCAACCTCCCCCAGTATTGTTGATGGAAAAAGTGTTTTTCATATGAAACAAAAGAAATTGCTTTTTCTTTTCACTTGGTGATCTTCCTCCTCCATGGATTTTGTACAATAGATATGGATCTCTCTTGCCATAGAGAATTTCTCAGAAATAATTATTTTGAATCCCAGAATAGCTGCACAGCTTTCATAATAATATGTATATTTAGCTTCCCAGTGATGCATTTCCAGCGATCGTATTTCCCTCAGTTTTCTGCCAGAACTGAAATGCAGGTCTGCTGCCAGAAATGTAATCTCTGTGTTGAGTTCTCCTCCTTCCCTCTTGAACATGTAGAAACTTTTAACTACATCCTGACATTGTCAGACTGGGTATTTCTGGAAGTATCACGATAGTATCATTTCGGGCAGCAGCTCTGTGTTTCTCGAAAAGTGAAGTTCTGTGGCTGAAACAACATAATGGGGAAACCACGTGTGACTGATGTAGCAAGAAAGGGAATTGAGCAAGATTATTTTGGATGAAGAGAAATGTTACAGCTTTATTCTCAAATTTCATTTTTGGTGGGCCTTTCCTTATTTCCTTTGAAACAAAACATACTGGGAACGTATCATATTTCTGTTGCACTACAAAAATCAACATTGCTCATCCTGATTCATCTTGAAGTTTGAGACTTAAAAGATCCCCTGATTTCTTACCAACAGTTACCCTACTGAAACATATTATAAGACTGCTTATGTTGCAATGATGGATGGTCACCTTAAAGCCATCAGCGGGGGACAGATACTCTCATTAATACTTACAGATCTATCGATGGGTTTTGATGCATTCATCCACAAAAACTATAGTGACCAGTATTGATGGAAATACTTAACAGACTTTGCTGTCTGGGATTTCTCATGAAACGTACAGCAGTGTCTCCAGATGTAGTAATCTGAAGACTCCCATAGAGTTTGCCCCCTTTTTGTCTTCTGCGAACCACAAAAGATGTCTCCATGTCAACATCTAATAGATTAATTCTGGTCAAATCTCATTTGGTAGGCTTTCTAGTACCTGTGACATGGTGAGCAGCATCACACAAACAATAGCCATAATGAGGTCTCTGAAGAATTGCCAGTGCCTTTATAACCAAAACACATTTATTATCTGGAGCAATATAGTAAAGCCTGCCTGAAGAAGGCCTCTTGGACCCAAATGATTTGAACACTACTCAGTCAGTGGGAAACATCCCTTTTTCTTGGGCCAGGTTCTTGAGCGGGTATGGGTGCGCAACTCCAGATTTTCTTGAATGAGAGACTGGATGGGATCCAGCCAGGTTTTCCAATGGTTAAAAAAAGGGAGGAGGGTCCACTTTGACCTCCTATGGTAAAAAGCTATGCTGGGGCTCATGGGATTTGCATGGGCAAAAACCATATGTGACTGATGATGTAGCAAGAAAGGGAATTGAGCAAGATTGAATCCAACCCATTGTCTAGATCCATTTCAGACTTTATCATGCTGACCTGGAGTGGAGCTATGTCACTTAAATGCACATTACCTCCATGCTATTCAGTAGGCCTCAGGGGTTCTACAGATTGCATAGTTTTGCTACATAGCATTGTTCAGCTATGGTGAAACATACTTGTGCAGTCAAAGGACTGCATTTTAATTTCATTTTTGACTTTTATTTTTCTTCTGATTTTTAATGGCTTTAGGATATCTACAAGTCATGTACAAGTATCTATAAGTGACACTTTGAATGGCTACAAACCTTTCTTTACCCTCCTTTGATGGCCCCCCAAACGCATTTTTCTGGCCAGATTGACTTGAATGAAAAAGGCAGAGGGAAGTACTGTAAAAGGTGCTTTTTAGTTGGTTGCCTTTTTTTTTTTATGGACCCAACAATATTAATTTTAGGTGAGAACAAACAAACACACACCCTTCATTTTGATGGATGATGATTTTCCCAGTGCCTCCATTTAGTGTATCCACATCCTATAAGTTTCATTTATGCCTCGTATATTTTTTAAGTAAAATATTGCTGTGTTTTCAGAAATGCCTGCAAAAGGGATTTGGAATGTGATTGAAGAATACATGTAACAATCTGGGGACCTGTAAGGAATCATTGGGGAGGGGGGTCTATTGGAGAATTCCATACCCCCTCACTCCACACTTCCCCTTCCTGGATACCATAAGCTCTAAGGTGCCAGAGCAGCCCAGTTGCCCTCATCCCCTCTGTTTTCCCTCCCCTCATTAACTGACTCATAACTGTTCTCAATAGTCAAAGGGTAATGAGCAGGCTCAGTCCTATTTAGGCTACTTCAATTGTGGAACTTTTTAAAAAAATTACAGACTAATATTTTTGCTACATAGGGAGTCTCCTAAGTATACAGAAAACTCAACTTTGTCTGCATGTGGGCCTTTTTATTGTATTCCTGATCAGAGCTTGGCTATGCAGTTTGCTATTAGAGGAAAAGCTGGAGTCTTGTGAGGAACTGTCAATGTGGAGTAGGGATAAATGAAATCCCCCATGCATATCTCCCACTTCAGAATTATGTAACCTCTCATGGGGTTTAGCTAGGGTTGCCAACTCCAGGTTGGAAAATACCTGATTTGGGGGGTGGAGCCTGAGGAGGGCAGGGTTTGCGGAGGGGAGGGACTTCAATGGGGTATAATGCCATAGGGCCCACCTTCCAAAGTAGCCATTTTCTCCAGGTGAACTGATTTCTGTCACCTGGAGGTTGGCAACGCTAGGTTTAGCTGGCAAATTCTCTCTCTCTCTCTCTCTCTCTTATATTTTGTTTTGTTCCCTCTTTCTCTAAGCATTCTATGCTTCCTAGAGCATGCCCAGATCTGATCAAGCATTTCCCCCTTTTTCTTGTGGTTAATTTACAAAGTCAGATTGGTCTGGATACAGGAGCAGCGGAATCTCTCACAGTGCCATCCTAAACAGAATTGCACTGTTCTAAGTTCATTGAAGTCAAATATACCTTGTCTGTGAATTAGTTAGTTTTGCTGTTTTTATGATTGGCATGAGCCACCCACACATTTACACATTTTATTGTTACAGCCATCGGCCAGCACACTTCACTGTAGCTATATTAATAAAAATGAAATAATAACAATATCCCTTTGATGGCTATTATCGGCTTGGAGGGGATCTACATTCTAGAGTAAATGCTGAGAATGGGATCTATCAAATTTGGAAATGCATGGCATGTAAAGGATAACAAATATTTTGTTAGTAACAAAGAGAAGTTCTCTGGAATCCTAGCAGTATCAGCAGCAGCTGACGAATACCTACTCTGAAGGAAGTGCAGAAATTCAGGAGCATAAAATAAACATAAAATATGGGGAGGAAGAGAACCTGAGTGCCGGTTCTAATTGTTTTATCTTTTTCATCATGGGTATAGGATAAAAGGGAGCTCTTGGTTCCTTGTTAGAGAAAGGAAGCTCTCGCTTGAAGGTCTTGCTTGGCAGATGTCAGTTGAAAGCTCAGCAAAGGAATAGGCTGCCACATCAAACTCTGCTGGGTGATTTTAGACAAATGTGTCATGTGTGACAAGGAAAGACAGTGTGCCATACATTAGTGATTTCCCCAGTGTTTGGATCAGGTAGTAATGTGCTGAGAAAGTGCTCTTTATCTATCCTCGCTGTGTACTTGGTACAGCAATGGGGGAATGCTTTTGGTAGAAATTACTTCAGTCAGAAAAAAAGAGAATCCATTTACAATATGTGCCTTCTAACATCCTTCAGACAATGCATTGTATTAAAGAGGCATTTTGATTAATGTTTTATAAACACTTTTCAGCATGACAGCTTAAAGCCCCTGTAAAAACTGCAAATGTGTGGAGAGTGCTCACTTCCATATAGTCAAATGCCATCTCCTGAAGCCTAGCTCGGATCCTGTCAGCCATGGTGACATAGCATCGGTACCTTGGAGCATTAAAATTTATTTGCTTCATTTTTATAGCTGCAGTGATCACAAGATTTTTTAAAAAGCCTTGTATTTAAATTTTCTCAAAATACCTTTATGTCTCGCACGCTTAAAAAAATTATTTTACAGTTAACTAAAGGTACAGAAGGGCAGCATGACATTTTGCTTAAAGAAACTTGGAAGATGCAAAAGGCATGAACACGAAGAAGTGATAGAATGGGAAAGGGATGTGTGAGGTTAGACAGGGAACCATCTTAAGAGAGATCTGTTGAAGTTGACCTCTTGCAGTTGTGTGGGCCAAGCTTGGAGCAGAATTAGGGTCTTACATAACAGAAAATAGCATGTCACAGAATCTTCCACCTCTTCCCCAGAACCACCTCTTCTAACCACAGTCAGAACGGCCAGCTTATTTCACAACAAAAGACTAACACAGCAGAGGATTCCGATTCTTTGAACTTTATGGAAAGAACTTTATTCAGAGCAGAAGCCATATTCTGCATTATAAAATCCACACCGTGCATTTCCATAGGCCTCCCTGATTGTAGTCTGACACTTTGACCACCACGCCGGGCTGGCTGTTAAACTTTGTACAACTTGGATTTTGTTAGCCATCTTAATCATCCTGAAGGATAGCCAGGATATTGTTATTTATTAATATTGTTAATATAATTAACAATTGTAATTGTTTGATAATTATAATTGTTGTTATTTATGAATATTCTTAATATAATTACACACCGGAGAAGATGGGATCTAGTCGAAGGAGAGGCTGCCCATCCCGCTAAGTTTCCAGCAGGAAAGGTATCCAGAGGGGTCATAAGAGCATAAGAAAAGCTATGCTGGATCAGACCAAGGTCCATCAAGTCCAGCAGTCTGGTCACACAGTGGCCAACCAGGTGCCTCTAGGAAGCCCACAAGACAACTCCAGAAAAATCCTTCCGTTGTTTCACAGCACCTAATATAATGGGCATGCTTCTCTAATGCTGTAGAGAATAGGTATGCATCATGACTAGTACTCATTTTGTCCAGTAGCCATGGCTAGCCCTATCCTCCATGAAAATCTCCACTTCCCTCTTAAAGCCTTCCAAGTTGGCAGCCATCACCACATCCTGGGGCAGGGGGGAAAATGGCAAGGAAGGGTGGGGAATAGTTGTGCCAGAGTTCCAAGCGTGCTCTTGTGCCCTGACTCTCATTTGTTTCCCCAGACTCAGAATGGAATCGAGAAATTGTTAAGCCATTGTAGACTGGCTTAACATTTTTCATGCATGTCTACTGATTAATCGGAGCACTCTGACTCCTGCGGCACTCTGGTCTGAACAAGAACTCAGTTTCCCCTTTTAAAAAAACAACTACAGCAACTGGTGCATACATGAGTATTCATATGGAACAATTTTAATACTTTCTGAAATTCGCTTAAAAAGATGTTTAACTTTTGCAAGCCCTTCTAAAGGATATGGTTAGATTTGCTGATGTTTTTTATACATACACACACACACATACATGTATATGTATATGCGCTCAGAGACACTCTGCAAATTTATACTGAACAGATTTAATGTTCATGTTCCTGTCATAATCCATTACATCAGAATCTGCATGCTATAAGTGATGAGAGGAACTGGAGTGGTCAGATCGAAATAAAGATAACCAGATCCTTTTAGTTTAGCACTTTCATTCTTGGCTACCCATCTGAAGGAGTTAATCTTCTGTACTCTACTATTTTTGTTTTAGCGGCACCTGTTTGTGTCACTGTTGTTCAAATCAGTGTTCCTGTTTTAAAGTTAGGATAGCACATGCTACGGACTGAAATATCCAAGGACAGCCTGGCTAAAAATTGATGACTGGCTGGGTTTCCTTATTTGCATGAAAATGTGGTTCAAAGAACACAACATCTCCTCTTAGACCAAGGACAGAAGATTGAAAGAGTTTGCAGAGTTTGAAAGAGTGTAGCTTCCAAAGTAGTGGCTTAGTTACCCTAGTTGAAAACGTTACAGGATTTAAAACTTTTTCTCATTTTGGAATTTTTTGAGAGGGAGGAATGGTCTTAGTAAAGTTGGACTATTTGTTACTGGGACTGAAAATACCTTGTTCCAGAAACCCCACCTGAAAGTATATTCCACTGAACCTGCAGCTTCATCTAGACCTCCCCCTCAAAATCCCAGTTTCCCAATGCATTAGATCTCTGACAACTTTTTAGCTTCATGTTGGGCAAAACAGAGGGCATTACTTTTCACTCCAAGGGACAAGGATTGTCTTCTTGTGCTCTGTCTCTTTCATGGCAGGGGAGGGCTTATAGCAATAGGATATTTGTTCATAGACAAAGCAAGCGGGCTCAGCAGTGGTATCATAGTGCCACAAGGAATATCCTGAGTGGGGGGTGAGGTAAGTATATTTGGCATAGAGATAAAGGAGAGCAAGGGGAGAATCTAGGTCACCCCCCAGTATCTGTACAGTTGCCCTCTAGCAGGGTACAAATTTGCATTAAGCCTCTGGCTGAAAGAATGCAGCTTTCAAATTGATAGGTTTGTGCTCGGAGTCTCTCTGGTATTCTCCTCCACGTCCCGTTTTGCCAAAGGGAAAGGGCTTTTCTTTGCTGCTGAGGATTTGTTGTGTCTTCGTGTTCTTCTGCCTCTTTCAAGATAGTTCTGTGTCTTCGTTCTTCCTGCACTATCTGTTCTTTTTCTGAAATGTTTAAAAAGTAAAATGTTTTCCTATGATAGTTGACACAGAAAACACATCAAAGCATTCTGAAGTTTAGCTGTCTTTCTGCCCACAGGAATACCAATGCTGAAGATAGTCTTTGAGGGCTATGAACACCTGTCTTTAATTTCCGTCCCTTTACTTATCTATCATCCGGCTCAGATCCTCCTTGGTAGCGTCTTAGTACCAACGATAAAATCTTGGATGATTTCTAGACAAAAGGTAAGGAATTAGGACTGTAATTACGCATGGTACATTAAAAAAAGAAAATAAATCCGCCTTAGACTTAACGGAGGATAACAAAGCCTCCATAAAAGCAGGCATGGGAGAACCATCGCAACTAGGTTGCTATTCAGGTATAGTACCGTCAGAGTTTGCTCCTTGATAGGACCAATCTGCAGGGTGGAGAACCAGGTAGGGTTGAAGAGGGGCATTGTTCGTATTGCTGGCATCATAGGTAGCACATAAATAAATAAGCCTTACAAAGATGCCCTGAAATGTAAACTGTCAATAGCACTGTGCTATGTTTTCCCGTTGAGCAGCTTAACGAAGGTACAGGTCCGGCGTAATGATCCACGGTAAAGCTGTCTGCAGAATGAAAAGCCTCCTTTTGTTCCGCCTAGATTTCATAAACAATTGGAGCAAAGGGGCTTGGAAATTGGAATATCAGTTACAAATGTAATATGTAACAGCCAAGCCAATGTTTTGCAGCTCAGGTGGTAGTTCCCAAGACAAAGAATTAGGACACAAACCTCACCAAGCAGACTGTTTTTTTGGTGGAGCATTCCACTTTGGATAATTCCAGTCATTTTTCTGCTTGTTCCTTCACCCATGCATTCTTGCCCAGTCAAGATGCTCTTATGAGGTAGGGCTCAGTGGTAGAGCATTTGCTTTCCATAAAGAAAATCCTAGGATCAATCTTTAACATCTCAATTTCTTGGGGGGGGGGGAGATCAAGTGGTAGCTGATGGGAAACACCTCTACCTAAGTCCCAGCGCCTGTCAAAGAAAATAATAATGACCTTGATAGACCAATGGGGGGGATTTCACATCCCAAAAAGATTTGGTATGGTTTTATTTCTCCAAAATCCATGCTTCCAATCAAGTCTTAATGAGTCTACAATACCAGACAAGTTAATTTTAATCATTTGTTATAATTCCATTCAAATACTGTTCTTCTGTGCTCTTGGTTATTTTTTTCATAAATATTATTCTAATTACATGGTTTAATATTACTGTTTTTATAAATCAGGAAGTTTGCTTTTGATTCAGTAGCAATAATTACAGTAGATTCTGATGTTGTGCCTGGATAATGGTCTCCTGCTTTGAAAGTAAACATGTCATCTTCACCTTGATGTTTATTTTTCTATCAACACCTTGGCTTCTCCTTGGCATTTCTCTCATGGTGGAAAACTGTTATCCACACACAGTGCTCAGCTCCACTGACATCCGTGCTTAATTATGGTACTAACATGTGATCTCTTCATATGAAATGGAATTTAAATATTTAGAAGTTCATCGACAAGAGGGCGTTTCTCCTTGGCAAGTAGTGCTGCATAATCTGCCACACACCAAAGTAAAAGAGTCTGTTCTCACAAACGACATTTGAAATGTTTATGTCGCTAATATCAACTTCAGTTCATTCTTAAGCTCAAACTCAATTAAAGGTTGTTGCATTGTTTGCCTGTGGCCTATGCGCACTCTGTTTTTACTCCCTGTTTAACCAATTTTTTCCCAAAATGGGCATTCAGGTTCAGTTTATTGCATACGGCATATACATATATAATTGATAAAAGTTAGATGTTACTAACAAATTAAAACTCATGGGATGTGTTACTGTAACCCATCGGAACTTATCTTAAAACTGAACAAACAACATTGTTAAAAGTTTGACATTCAAGAATCTAGACTTTAAATAACATAAAATAAACATCGTAACCACTCAGAACTTGATGTCATAGCTATGAAATAAAAGAAACCCTAATACTGAAATCTCAAACCCATTACAATTTTGGTCCCAATTTTTAAGCGACTGCCTACATAAGGTTCACATTTGTGGATAGGATTTGTGGGCATTAAATATATCTTTGTGTGTGTGTGTGTAAAGTTGCACCTGAGTTATGGCAACCTCATAGGGTTTTCAAGGCAAGAGACTATCAGAAGTGGTTTGCCATTGCCTTCCTCCCTGGTATTCCTTGGTGGTCTCCCATCCAATTACTAACCAGGGCAGACCCTCCTTAGCTTCTGAGATATGACAAGATCAGGCTAGCCTGGGCCATCCAAGTCAATTAAATATAACTATGAATTCTAAATCTTGTTTCACTATCTGTTGGAACATTTGATTGACCCCCTGTAAGAAACAATCTTTCATTAGCTCCAAAGGTTTGGGGAGGGGAGGGACTTCAGTGCCATAGAGTTTAATTGCCAAAGTGGCCATTTTCTCCAGGTGATTGGCAACCCTACTCTGCGCCACTCCAATTTCCCTTTCAAAAATGCTAGGAGAGTCATTCATAACTTGCCCAGCATAGTGTCTAGTTTGGCCATATGAGAGGGTGCAACCAGAGAACCAGACTCTTTTGTCACTATCTTGCAAAGACAGTTTGTAGCAACTACATTGGAAGAATGTTGTATTGTTTAGCCTTGCTTTTATGAATGCCATAAACTGATGGTTTATTTTAATATCTGCAGGCACTGAAATTAACAAAGCAGCCCAAGATGCCAGTGAAGGTATAACGAGAGAAGCGATCCACTGAATGTACATATGTACTATACTGTACATACAGAGACAACTCAGAAAACAGGCATATGTGAATGTTGCTTCAATATTTTATTTTTATAGATACATATTATATATATATATATATTTAAAATACCTATTGAAGTGCCTTTAAATTTTTTTGAAAAGCATCGATTCCAAAGCCACGTGGCTGGTTACTAGAAAAGGTTGCACACGTTTTTGAGATCCTTTAATTTTTTTAAAAAAAAATTCTTACGCGAGCAAGACTTGGAGCGTCTGTCATTGCACATTCTCAGAGACAGCAGGTACAATCCACCAAAAAAAAAAAAACAAACCCTCTCTCAAAAAGAGTGAAGATTGAACGGGAGCCAAATTGAGTGGACCATGTTGAACTGTTTACACATTAGTATATTAAACCAGGACATAATAAACCAGGGACAGCTCGCTTCTGGCTGCCGGCAGGAAAGCACTTTCTGAAGTTCTCGTTGAGAGTAACTTGAATTTCTGTGTGATTCCATAACCCTCCCTGCTCGTATGATTGTGACATGCCTTTTTCTTCTGTGTACACTCAGCATGGGGCCATCCATTGGAAGAGAAACTGAAAAGCATGAATTATTTGCATTTGTTGACACCGTTGTCTAGACATTCCTTCAAAGTTAATGGTTTCTCACGACAATTCTCTCCGTTCCATTTTTATGATATTGTGGCATTGTATATCTTAAATGCATCATGAGCTTCTTCAAAGAGACGGCCTGGAGCTCAGGTGGATAGAAAAGGATCTGTGATCTGCAGCTAGAGTGTTCCCCCCCATTATTATTGTTAACCAAACTGAGCGGAAAAAAGAAGTGTGTTTCCTTTTTCTTGCCCAAGTTCAGTACATGCCTCCCCACAGTGACACAATGCGAGATACTAATACTGCAGTACCTGTTTCTCCATAGTTTAGAGAGTTGCTGTTTTTGTTGGATCTTGGGCAGCACACAGAACCTTCTGAGGGTGGAGAAGGGAGGGTTATTTGTCAACCAGGAAATATATTCGTCTTCTTTACACATTTTGAGGAGCGCTGGTGATAAAGGGAGGATCTGTCTAATCTGACAATCAGTTGTAGCTTGATTTTTTTTACAAAATGAAATTTTCTTTACATTTTTATAGAAGGGAGGAATATTAGTGCATTAATGAATATGAAGGGTGGGGGAAGGGTAAGCACTGCACCTTATTCAAGACAGGCGTCGTTAGGCTAAGTGGTGACCCCAGCAGGGAACACATCAAGTGTGGTCTCATAAGCTCAGTAGTCCTGCAGCTTCATCCAGTAATTTAGAGCTCCTCTGCTCATGAGGATCCTCATAGCCTCCATCATTGAAGTGGGTGTAGTAAGAGCCAAGGCTGCACATTGGGATTGCGCATGGAATTCTTGGGATAGGAGGATCGACTGCGACCATGTTCCACAGCAGGTTAATGAAAAGACTGAACGTCAAGTTCTTAGGGAACAGCATACAGCTTCAGTATTACTATTAACTGCATATATATAAACCATCATGAAATACATTCCCAGAGTTTAATCATGCTATATTGGGATTGATGGTCCTGCCCAAATAATTCCATTTGGTGCCAAGCTGAGATGGCTTGGGTTGGCAACGATCCATATCAAGTAATTGCCTCGTCATTAAGGTTCAATTATCTTTATCAACGGATCATTCTGGGAGATGAATGTATGATAACAGCCATGTTCTTGGCACCCATTTAACAAGGATTAAGGTCGGTGAAGTTTAGCATACCAGCCTAGAGACTGCTGCATTCCACTAATTGGATGGTCTGAATGTTTATGTAGCAATTCTTTTTTTAAAAAAATGGTGCACCACATTGATGTTTCTAACAAGTCTGCCACTAGAAGAATACCTAAAACCAATCGCGAGCAGGGTTCTTGATTAAGTGGACCAAACATGTTTTACAAAACTCACCTCATTTAATATCTGATGGCTCATCTTGACTGGGTGATTAAAAACATGAACAAACAAAAGGATAGATAAGGGCACACAATGTTGTTGTTTTCCCAGAAATCCTTTTCTGAGCCTCCAGCACACATGTTCCCCTAACCCATAGTCCTTCCGGTCATAAACTGAGGAAGAAAATTAGGTCCCAGAATTTTGTGATTGCCTGTTTCAAAACAGTTCACTATATATTGAGAATTTTGTGTGCAAAGGAAGTAAATAAATAGGGAGTCATACAAGAGCGCAAGCTTTGCTCTTGTGCAAATCCAGATCATTTTGATGCTCCTGGAACATGAAACATTCCTGGCAGTTCATTCCCATTAACTCACACCCTACCCTTCTGTCCTTTCATTTGAATCTCTCAATCAGTCAAAACACTGCTAATATTCCAACAGATCTACCTCGAAGTACACCACCATCAGTTCATGGGTTTTAATTATAAAATGTTGTCATGGCGATTTGATTTATATGTTACTCTACTTGTTCTATGGAGCAGCAGTTTTGTGTAGGCCCTTTTTGGCCATAACTGTTGATGGCACGGGACAGCCTAAATGGTGTTATGTTTCTTCCTGTTTTTACATAAGTGATTGTTGGATGGATTGTTCTGAAGGGGACATAAAGCAAAACTGAAGTACATCTCTTAAATCCATACTTAGTAAAACTTAATTATTCATATCCAAAATGTTGCATTATGTTAAAGGACTGTTAAGATGTTCATTCCATGCCTTCAGTTATGCCTACATGTCTTTATAAAAGAAAATCATTGGGTAGTAGTTTGTTAATGTAGAATTGGGAAATGGACAAATGGATGGGTTTGCAGTTTATTTTTGTAACTTGGCTTCATTTTTTTCCTGAGTAAATCTGTTTGTTTCTTTTTAAAATGCAAACTTAAAATAAAAATAAAATGACTGGTTAAATTGAAAACGCAAAGCTTCTCAAGAGTGTTTTGCATTTCTTGTTAATTCTGACAACATCACAGACTTGGATTAACGTAGAAGAAAAGAGAGCCCAGCCGAATACAAGGCAATAGGGCTCCATGATCACTTCTGACCTCCATTACAAATTTGCTGGAGTGTTTGCAGCAGATAAGATGTCCCAGCAGGTTGCCAATGGCTACGTGTTGGAACACAAATATCTCTGACATTCTGTATTTCTGGAGCTTAGCATAGAACCCTGTATTTGGTGCTGTTAAAAAGGTAAAGGTCCCCTGTGTAAGCACCGGGTCATTCCTGACCCATGGGGTGACGTCACATCCCGACGTTTACTAGGCAGACTTTGTTTACGGGGTGGTTTGCCAGTGCCTTCCCCAGTCATCTTCCCTTTACCCCCAGCAAGCTGGGTACTCATTTTACCGACCTCGGAAGGATGGAAGGCTGAGTCAACCTTGAGCCGGCTACCTGAAACCAACTTCCATTGGGATCGAACTCAGGTCGTGAGCAGAGCTTGGACTGCAGTACTGCAGCTTACCACTCTGCGCCATGGGGCTCTTATTTGGTGCTGTTACTACATCACTTATGAAGTTTGAGCAAGAGTGACTTCAATACCACATCCACGTCAAATAATTCAACTTTGCTTGCCTTCCGTGTAGCCATATGCACATTCTTGCTTCTCTATGGAATGAGAGAAAAGAGACATAGTGGTTGTGTTTAGTTTTTACCATTGCATAGGTCCAAAGCTCAGCTGCCCTAGCAGAGATTAGTGATCAGTGGCCAACGAGTAAGTTTTGGGGAGCTACAAAGTAAATTGAGTTATTTGATAAGCAGGAGAGAATATTCATAATTTGTGCTTCAAACACATGTGAGATATGTTGTCTGTGCTACTGTTTATTCCAGATGTAAGCATCAACTCACATAGCTTGAAAATCAGCAGGGGAAGCATGGTGAAAACACTGAGCATGGCAGTCGTCTGCAAAGTGAATCAATTGTCTTTTTCTTTGCCTGGCCACATCAATCTTTAGCACCCAATGAAAGGAAATTATGTCATGCAATACAGCCCGTTGTGACTACACGCACTGGTAGAGAATGGAGGATAGAGGGCACAATTCTGCATAGTTTCCCCTCCTTGTTGCAGCCTCCTTTACCACATGGCATTTTGTCCACAAATGTCCTCCGACTCTCAGCTTTAACTTTTGGGTCACCAGGCTGCCGGAGAAAGGAGAAGGCAGGGAAGAGCCACCATCATGAGGACCTTGTGATTTGAAGGAACCATCTCCCTAGGTCTTGTTTGGCTGGAGTGGCCATGATACAGCAGATCTAGTTCCCCAACAAAGATCTGTGAATCCTATGTTCTGAATTCCATGATAGAGGAACGGTGGGACATAAATGCAATGAAATAAACGTGTCATTCTTGTGACCACAGATTTGTCCTTGCTGTTCACCACTCAGCAGCCAATTGAATAAATAAAACAATCAGTCAACCAAATATGATAAATTAAAAGCTGCATTCAAACAATCTTACTGTTTGGTTTAATTTAATTTTGTGTTATTGTTGAAGTTATTTTGCATATGTCCATTCTTGCACAGCCTTATGGGAGTTTAGTACCCTCCCATCATTTAATTAACTGGCAAAAATCCATGACCCTGGGGGAGGGGGGATCAAATTCACCTATACTGATGCAAAAGTGGTTTTCAAGGCAGAAGGAAATGAAACCCCGAAACACTACAGCTATTGTACAGCCACAAAGCTGCTCAGCTACTGTTCAAAACAAAACAAATCACAGCACTCTCAATATTTAAACATGCACAGTTTATAGAAAATGAATCATACTATAGAACACGACTAACTAACCTATATGATAACATGCAAAGATATGACTAAACACACAAGAGGTACTGAACAGCAACTATGTACAATATATACAAAAGACAACGTGACCAAAATGATCAAGATGGTCAAAATGGTCCCACAATGTACTGATAGTGATCATAGGTACACACAGTCCAAAGCCAAAAGCCACAAAACCGGCTTGAACAATCTCACGAATGCGACGGTTGAATTCCGTTTCACTAGTGGTACCAAGGTCAAAAAAATCCCTAGAAAAGGGTCACTTCTTATTCCTGATGGGACCCACAAGTCGGATGTTCAGGACCGCGTAGAAAAGGATGCAAATCCCAGGTAATTATTTGCATTTCACCAAACGAGGCTTCATCAGCCTATAGGTATGGAATGCATGTATTATGATCTTTTATACATACAAAGCATTTTAACTCGTTGCTCAATGGACCTTATGCTCCTCATAATAGAACAAGCATTGATAGATATAGATGTTGTAGAACAAGACAGGTTGAAATTATAAAATGAATTGAAAGACTCTAGTTCTAGAGATAAAAAAGCTACGGAAGCACTAAAGGAACAATTAGACGCGCTCCAAAATGATTTAGACAAATACATGATGGATATAAAAGCATTTAAAATCCGCAAATTTAACCGAGATAAACAAGACTACACAAATAATAAAATATACTATTGGGAATATCAGGAGAAAGAGAAAGAACAAGGTCCACCCAAACAATGTTACTATAGACAAGATTCGGGCACAGAAGCCTCTTGCTCTGATTTTGAAAGTGCCTCTAGCACTAACTCCTATTAAGATCGGGGGGGACGTCAAAATTTTCCCCAAGGGTCCAGACAACAACAGAGAAGACCATACAGAAGGAGAAAAGCACAATCATAAATCTTTCTGATAGAATGCTTACCGAGGATGAGGAATATGTTTTGAATCTAGGACAAGGCTTTGTACCCACGCCGAAATACTCGGCATTCCAAACACGTATTGATTTATTGTCGAAGGCTTTCACGGTCAGAGTTCATTGGTTCTTGTAGGTTATCCGGGCTGTGTAACCGTGGTCTTGGTATTTTTTTCCTGACGTTTCGCCAGCAGCTGTGGCAGGCATCTTCAGAGGACAGTGTCTCTCAGTGTCAAGTGTGTAGGAAGAGTAATATATAGTCAGAAAGGGGCTGGGTTGAGCTGAATCACTGTCCTGCAAAAAGTATCAAAGGTAATGTGCTAATCATTGTCCTGTAAGTATCAAGATAATGTGCTAATGAGGGTGTGGTATGTTAATATGGAACCATTGTATCCTGAAGTGATCTGTTAATGTGTGAAATCCAAAGCTAATCTGCATGGCTATTGTTGACTGTAGTCTTTGTTAGTCTGGAGGTTTTCAGGACAGGAAGCCAAGCCAAGGCTTTGTTACCAAGTCTTTGTTACCAAGACCACGGTTACCTACAGGAACCAACATATTGATTTGTTTAAACTTTTCCATTCTGTGAAATTAAAGACCATTTCAAAGGTAGTGTATATCAGCCCCCGGTTTTCAAACCCAAATCCGTTTTTAACCCTTCTAGTTCAAACCATCTAATTCATACATTTCAACAGTTAGTACTACGAGATGTAGAAATTATGGAGAAAAAACATGTCCCCAATCGTTGTAACCTTACGCCAGTACAGCTTAAAACTCTTGAAGACTTAAAGAAGGATTCTTCTATTGTGGTTAAAAATGCTGACAAGGGAGGCTCTATAGTTATTCTGAACTCATCGGACTACGAGGCAGAGAATTTAAAACAACTGAGGAATACCAAATTTTATAGACCACTCCCTGTAAGTCCTTTAAAATCTGTAGACTTAATTATTCACACTACTGTGTATGAAGCTGTCTCTTTGGGTTACATTGACCAACGTACAGCAGACTTTCTTTTGGTTAAGTTTCCTTCCATTCCTATATTTTACACACTACTGAAAGTCCATAAAAATATTTTTCCACCACCTGGACGTCCCATAATTGCAGCAATAAATTCCCAACTTGAACCCCTGTCTAAATTCATTGATAATTATTTGCAGTCGTTCGTTTCTTTAACAGAGTCCTTTATATTAGATTCCAAGGATTTTGTGAGCAAGCTTGAAAACTTTTTTGTTCCACCAGGTGGCGTGATAGTGTCGTTAGATGTAGCCTCCCTATATACGAACATTCCTTTAGATCAGGCTAGGAATATCATTGAGGAATATCTTCAGAGTCGTCCTGTGCTAAATCCACCTACCCATTTTTTGTTAAGCATTTTGGATATTATTTTTGAGCATAATTATTTCCGTTATAAAGACCAGATGTACTTGCAAATCTGCGGTGTGACTATGGGCGCAGCTTGTGCCCCTGCGGTAGCAAATCTTTATATGAGCCACTTCGGAAAAACCCACATTTTCAATGATAGTAATCCCTTTCGTAATAACATGCTTACCTTTAAGAGGTATATAGATGATTTATTTATTATTTTTGATTCAATGGAACATTTCATGGCATTCAAAAATTGGATCAACATGCTAGATCCCAACCTTTCTTTCTCAGGAGATTGCAGTGATACTGCTATTCCTTTCTTAGACCTAGAAGTATTTTTGACTCAGGGACGCTTCATTGCTGTTAAGCCATATCGAAAGCCTATGTCCAGGAATTCATATTTACACTATACATCTTTTCACCCTTCTCATCTCCGTAATAATTTACCATTTGGTCAATTTCTTAGAATCAAAAGTAACTCTTCATTTACAACTGATTATAATGCAGCTGCAAACAGGCTTAGTCAAGAACTGCAGGACAAATGCTATCCAATTTCCATTTTAAATCAAGCCCAGTTAAAAGCAGAACTCAGAACTCGAGAGTCACTGATAGAAAAAACTAAAATTAATGACAACATAAATATGAATAATACTTTATTTTGGTCTTTACCATACAGCCCAAGATCACACCTAATTGAAAATGTGGTAAAAAAAACCATTGGCACATGTTAAAAACATTTCCAGGCTGCCAAAATCCACCACGCTGTGGATTGCCAAAGACCCGATCCATTAGAGATCATGTTATACATTCAGATGCATTACCATCACGCCCTCTTTCATCCACAGTTGGTCATTACCACTGTGGTTCATGCTCTGTGTGTGCTTTATGCCTGCAAGTTGAAAACTTAAGTGCAATAAATTCCAAATTTAAATTTGAATTGCTTCAGTTCTCGAACTGCTCATCTTCTCATGTAGTTTATTGCGTCCTTTGTCCTTTCAAATTATTTTATATCGGCAGCACCAAACGCCCAGTAAGGATTAGGATTCTGGAACATAAATCACGGATTAGAGTGGGCATTTTAGAAGCACCACTTGTACGTCATTATAAAGAAAAAAGCCATTCTGACTCTGACTTATTATTTTTTGTCTTATAGCAGTTCGTTCCCATCAATTTGACCACAAAAACGCTCAGAGAATATTACATCAATATGAATCACGTTTCATATATATTTTCCAAACTCTGATGCCGCATGGTTTAAACACAGAAATGGATTTATCTTGCTTTCTGTAACTGTTATTATGAAAGGACCATTTTCATTTTAACAATTATATTTAGGTTATGAACATGAATTCTCACATCAGGAAAGTACATACATAATCATTTAAGTCTATTCTAGCAATATTAAAAATGTATAAGACTATATAAAACTTTTCATGTAAAAGTTACATTGCCCCTTTAAGAGGTTGAGAAAATGTGCTTCCAATGACTAACCATTAACAGCTGGGTCTCAGAGGGAGAGGCTTATTTAGAAAGAATAGTTTAGCACAATATCTCTGCAGAAATTCTCTTCTTCCTGAGAGCACTGGACCTTTTTTAAGGCAATTGGGAATCTTCTTGAGACATGCAAGGTTTGTTTTAACTTTTTATATTCAATCTCTACTCTTTAGGAGTCTTATACATACATGTGCTTCCAATGATTAACTATTAACAGTTGGGTCACAGAGGGAGAGGCTTATTTAAAAAAAAATAGTTTAGCATAATATTTCGCAGAAATTCTCTTCCTATTGTAAGTACTGGACCTTTTTAAAGACAATTGGGAATTTTTTTGAGATAGGCAAGGTTTGTTTTTAACTTTCCATATTTAATTTCTATTCTTTAGGAGTCTTATACATACATTGATTATAATAAAAATAAAACATATTAAAATGTATTAAATATGTATTAAAATGTATCAAAGTGCTTTGTCTATATAAAAAATCTTAATACATGCAATTCATACCTATAGGCTGATGAAGCCTCGCTTGGTGAAACGCAAATAATTACCTGGGATTTGCATCCTTTTCTAAGTGGTCCTGAACATCCGACTTGTGGGTCCCACCAGGAATAAGAAGTTACCTTCTGCACTGTCTGCGCAGAGAGCGCAGAGGGGCTTGACAACCCCCGGCCAGCCTTGCCGGGAGTCCCAGCAGGGCTGGGGGGGGGGGTCTGGAAACCCTCTGCGCTGCCTGCACAGACAGCGCAGAGGGGCTTGTTGGGGGCCCCTTTAAACAGATCTGCGCCTCTGGGAGGGCGGGGAGTCCCGGCAGAGCGGGGGGGGGGGTCTGGAAACCCTCTGCGCTGCCTGCGCAGACAGTGCAGAGGGGCTTGACAACCCCCCGCCAGCCTTGCCGGGAGTCCCGGCAGGGCTGGGGGGGGGGTCTGGAAACCCTCTGCGCTGCCTGCACAGACAGCGCAGAGGGGCTTGTTGGGGGCCCCTTTAAACAGATCTGCGCCTCTGGGAGGGCGGGGAGTCCCGGCAGAGCGGGGGGGGGGTCTGGAATCCCCCTGAAGGCGCGCGGGGGGGCGAATTTTCCCCAGAACTCCAGATCCCCCCCCGAATTTCAGGAATCCGAAGCGGGGGGGTTCGGACTTCAGCACGGCCCGAATAAAAACGGGCCGAGTTTCGCTGAAGCCAAACTATACCAATTTTTTTTTCAACAGCCCTACTGCTCAAGTAATTTTATTTTCCTACATGATCTCACATGAACCTTTCTCTCTAGATAGGAAAATATGGGGCAGGAAACTAGATTCTCATGCCTCTCTGCCCTGGCAAGATCTGTTGCCCATAAATGTGTTGATAATTGTAGTCGAGCCTCCTGCTCTAAATGATGACCTGCTTCTTCTGTCAATAGTTCTTAATTCATTTCAATGGGTTTTAGTGGATTTCACGAAGCCAGCTGGGTGACCTTGGGCAAGTTACAGTTCTATTAAGAGCTCTCTCAGCCTCACCTACCTCCCAGGGTGTCTGTTGTGGGTAGGGGAAGGGAAGGTGATTGTAAGCTGGTTTGAGTCTCCCTTAAGTGGTAGAGAAAGTCGGCATATAAAAGCCAACTCTTCTTCTTCTTCTTCTTCTTCTTCTTCTTCTTCTTCTTCTTCTTCTTCTTCTTCTTCTTCTTCTTCTTCTTCTTCTTCTTCAATAATGCCTTTATGAAACCAAAATAATAGTTTGAAAGGGTGCTGTACCTAAATACAATTCCCTCTTTTTGGTGATTAGGTGAAAATTTCACAACTGCAATCTGCATTGCTTTTACAATTATTGCTCAAAGATGCGATAAAATCAAACCTATTTACCCATATACTTCTCCGTGCTTTTAAAACCTTTGTTTTCAAATGGTTCTCGAGGATCCTGACATTTTGGTCAAGTCCTTTTTGTCCATTATACTTAAGGTTATGCTTCCCCCAGTAGTACAGTGTCATTAAAATAAAATATTTCTCGGGCCAAGGTCTTACCTCTTGTATCTTTTAAAAGTATTTGTTCATTGGGGCTGCTGCGTGAAAACAAAGGCGAAAATAAAACTTCTTTTCAGCACTGCTGCTTCAACAGTCTGAAATCTCATCTGCTCCT
Source organism: Euleptes europaea (assembly GCF_029931775.1). Lineage (NCBI taxonomy): Eukaryota > Metazoa > Chordata > Lepidosauria > Squamata > Sphaerodactylidae > Euleptes > Euleptes europaea. The sequence goes on along the minus strand of NC_079320.1, from coordinate 42,296,192 downwards.
CACAGCAGGTCGTCTTTTGGAAAGGGGGGAGCTTTTCTCTCTTCCCTCCTTTACTTCCTTTCTGTTGAGAAAATGGAGCCATTGATGTTTCAAAAGGGACTTCAGCGCCTGGCAATCAGCTCCAGCTCGCAGGATGTCTTTGTCAACTGCAGCTTGAATACATTTTCCTCTCATTTCTTTCTGTTCTGGCAGTGGCAGACAATTCTGTTCAGATCACAAGTAATATCTCTACTTGGAGCGTGTGCCTACGCAGGCCATGCAAAACGCCTTCACATTAGAAGATCTTTGCAGTCAATGAGGTTTCCCTTTCATAGCAATAGAGTTTTCCAGTGAAGTAAATCTGGAGAACCAGGTTTGATTCCCCACACCTCCACATAAAGCCTGCTGGGTGACCTTGGGCTAGTCACAGTTCTCTCAGAACTCTCAAAGCCCACTCAGAGCAGGCAATGGCAAACCACCTCCGAACGTCTCTTGCCTTGAAAACCCTATGGGGTCGCCATAAGTCAGCTGTGACTTGATGGCGCTTTCCACCATCAAATCTGCATGTATTGGGGCTGGATATCACTTTACAACAGCCATCCCAAAAATGGCATCTGTGCTTGGATCGCCCTTGCTACAGTAGGGCCACAATGTGCAAACCGCTGCATTTTTCATATTTTATAGATGGTATCTGAGGCAGAAACTGACTGGCTTCCTTGAAGTAACTTTATACTTTTGACACTACCAGCTGGAGTTGCCAATTTCCAGGTGGGGCCTGGAGATGTCCAGAATTACAACTGGTCTCCAGACTGAACAGTTCCGTTCTCCTGGAGAAAATGGCTGCTTTGGAGGATGGACTCCATAGCATTATACTCTGCTGAGGAATGGCAGTCGAAGAACCCAGATCCAAAGTTCTTTTGGGCAGTCCTTTCTACCCAGGTCTGTGTGCCTGAAGATTGTGTTCATATCAAGCAAACATGCACGCATCTTTAGATGAGTCTGATATCTTTTGTTTCTAGATGCGAGCAAGGAAACAACCCAAGGCAGGATCTAAAATACACAACTCAGTTTTCCTCTCCTTACACCCCTGATCTTCCTTCTCCATCTTTCTTTCCTCCTCTTTCAGTATAGAGGTATTTAGTCTGTCCAGCAACACACTACAAACTGTCTAATGGAGCAAGCTTCTAAACATCAACAGTAGACTAATCTACAGCTATCAAAATGCAACAACATCTATAGCTGTGATTGAGCAGGTTTCCTGTTCCCTTAAACAGAGCACTTAGTGATAGCAGTTGCCTAAGCTGCTTGTACAGAACCAGAGAGATCATTTTTGGTTTATATCTAGTTTCAAATAAATAATAAAATACTTTCCAAAAGAACACTGCTAGAAGTGTGATACTTCTAGGCAATGTAAGTATCCATCACGGTTATTTTTTCCCAAGGGGTGCTAATGTGAGAAGAGTTTTCCTTCTTGGCTCAACAGTGCCGCTGCTTAGGAGCATTAACTGGTGACATTTCAGGGCCCAAATACATGATATGCTGGACATGTGCTGGGTCACAGGTGTGCTACCTGACTCGCTGTCGGACATACATCAGGGGAACTCACCTTAAATAGTGCTTGTTTACTCAGAGCTGTGAGGGAGGAGGAGCTTCTGTTTTCCCTCCCACCTTACTTTTGCTAGCAGAAACCGACTTGGGGGGGGGGCTTTTCACCTTTTTTCTCTGGCTCCACATGCCCTAGGGAGGTCACTTGGAGCCAGAGGAAAAGGGCAAACCCACCACCACTAGAACCTCAGTTTTCACTGGTGGAAGTTGGGTGGGAGGGAAACTGGAAGCTCCTTCCCCACCCCCTTTTTGCCACACAGAGAGCTGTTTAAGGTGAGTTCCCCCGAAGTACATCTGACTACGGGTCAGGTGGCACACCCGTGACTCGGCATGTGTCAGGCATATTGTATATTTTGGCCCAAAGAATTGTAGCTTCAAGCTCCCACCTCGACTTTATCATCCCTTTAAGCATCTTGGGATCTGGGTTCATTTGCTTTCCTCCTCACCAGCTGCAAATAAGCTGAAAAGTAATGCATGTGACTGATTTGGAGATCTCTCTTGTTGCCATAAGTAGGTAGTCCTTTTGGAATTTGTAGATCTCAAAGGCACAGATTATACAAGTAAATTGCCGGCATGACATTTGTCAAAAGATGTCATTGAGCAGAATGTAAAACTAAGGAAACACCTGTCCCATATCACAGTTTGATTTAGTCTCCTCTGGGTGCAATTCTCTGTCCTTCCATGCATTTATTGCAGCATCCCCTCCCCCATTACTGAGGAATTAATCTTGGTCCAGTTCTCTAAATATTCTGAGCAGCTCTGGTATTTTATCTTAATTGCTTTTAACACGTTACCATCTTTGTTTGAAACTCTTGGAATGGTCTGGATCTGATTTGTAATGAGAAACGGAGTGCCACTGTCTCATAAAATAAGCCGGGACGCTGCGGAAAACAAAAAGAAGCTGCTTTGCTATCCTTTGGGTTGTGACTGCTGGGCCCTGAGGAGGAGTCTTGCTAATTCTTAGCTTTAGGGGGTGATTGTCTCATGTACAAAGTGTTTGCTCAGAACTTGGAAAGCGCCATCCTTACACCCTGAAGGTAAACAAGATTTTGCAACTGACAATAATTCATTTGGATGTGAGGATCATCAAAAACAACAAACAAGAAGAGTCCTTTGTAGAACTGAAAATTACATTGTTAGCGTGAAAGGAATATACAAACATCCCATGAGAGCAAAAATACCAAAATCTAAAACTCTGATCTGTAGGTTTTGTCTGTTTAGGGTTGCCAGGTCCCTCTTCACCACTGGCGGCAGGTTTTTGGGGTGAGCCTGAGAAGGGCGGGGTTTGGGGAGGGGAAGGACTTCAATGCCATAGAGTCCAATTGCCAAAGCAGCCATTTTCTCCAGGTGAACTGATCTCTGTCGGCCGGAGATCAGTTGTAATAGCAGGAGATCTCCAGCTAGTACCTGGAGGTTGGCAACCCTATGTCTATTACATTTATATTCCGTGTCCTATCATGGAACCAAGGAGGCGTATTTAGGGTTCCCAGGAAGTCTCTCACCCAGACACTTACCAGACCCAGCTTCAGCAAGATCACAATGCCGTTTGCTGTCCCACAATACCCTGGGACAGACCTTGATGCTATTCCAACATCAAACACAGCAACCTCTTACAGTCTCCTAAGAATGTAAGCGTTCGTTTTTAAAGTTTCAGTGGAGCCCAGGAGTCCAGTGGTAGCTGTGGCAGCAGTGGAGCTGGGGAGCTGCTCCAGGCCCGGATGCGGTGGCAGCAAATGCCAGGAGCTGCATTTTGTTATCTCAAAGTCAGTGTTTTGAAAGAAAAAAAAGGTATATCACAATATACAATTGTGAATGTACTGGACAAGTCAGTACCACAGTTGAAATGCAGAGCAAGTGTGCCTGTTTCAGATTATTGTTGAGTGCACTTGTAGGATCAGTTCTGCCTTCCATATGAGCACCAGATAGGCCAGACAAGAACACATGCTCCTGCTGACCCCCGCCCCCTCCAGCATCTTGTCTTTAAGCTGTGTGGCCCTGAGGCTATAGCTTTCCCCCATTCTGGCTCTTTTCAAGGGGTGAATCAATACTGGTCCATCATGTAAGCAGATGAAGACCATCAATAAAAGAGTGAATAGCTGGGGGAGAGAAAGTAATAATAGTGGATTTCATGGTTTTATCAAAGGGCTTACCTTGCCTTTGCATAGCTGGGAAGGGAAGCCATAGCATGGATGGAGAGACTAGGGTTGCCAATCTCAAGGCAGTGCCAGGACTTCTCACAGAATTACCACTAAACTTCAGACTGAATAACAGTTCCCTTGGAGGAAATGGCAGGTTTGGAGGATAGACTATGATGAAAAGGAAGAACCAGAACCGTTGGTTTTTATACCCCACTTTTTCTCTACCTTGAAGGAGTCTCAAAGCAGCTTACAATTGCCTTCCCTCCCCCTCCCCACAACTGACACCTTGTGAGATAGGTGGGGCTGAGAGAGCTCTAAGAGAGCTGTGACTAACCCAAGGTCACCCAGCTGGTTTCATGTGCAGGAGTGGGGAATCAAACCCAGTTCTCCAGATTGGAGTCCACTGCGCTTAACCCCTACACCATGCTGGCTCTCAATATACAACAGAGTCTAGGAGAAAAGGAGGTCCCAGAGATCTCCTGGAATCACAACTGATCTCTGGATCCATTCCCTCAGGGGGAAATGGCTGCTTTGGAGGGTGGATTCTATGGCATTGTACCCTGCTGAGGTCCCTCCCTCCTCAGCCCAAACCCCACCTTCCCCAGCCTTCACCCCCAATATCTCCAGGTATTTCCCAACCTGGAGTTGGCATGGCAACCCTATCCGCAGATGACCAGTCAGTCACACAGAGGCAGGAGGCAGGGCCAGTGTGCCCCCCCCCCCCCCGCACGGTGTGTCAATGCACAGTGGAGTCGTCGATACCAGACAACAGAGCGCCTGAAGTGAAGCGAATTCTTCACGCCACACTGTTGAGACACAAGAGTCCAGAATTAGAAAATGAAGTTCTGGCTTATGCCTGTCTGAATGCTCTTGGGCAAAGCAGGGATGCGGGTCAGGATTGCTAAACTTCCTTCAATCTGAATTAAATTTAGGCTAAGGATTATTATGACAATTTTTAATTTGCAATCTAGACAAACTCTGAAACTCTGCACCCTTTATAACTTTAAAATGAAAACATTATTATGTGTAAGTATTAAATGTAAATGTTTATTGAAACGGCACCAGCCAGACAACAATAAATATATACTCTTATGTGTAAGTATTAAAATGCACTTGTAAATGTAAAGAGCATTGAATGCTCTAATAAAGCAGAATGGACAACAGGGAGCTACAGCAAGCTAAACTCTGTAAATAGTTGGTGGAGTGGATTATCTTTATATATATATATATACACACACACACACACACACACACATAAAAAGCCTGAACTAAAACAATATTGAGACATTGCCAGAATAGGACAATAAATTTAGCAATGGTGCCCTCTAGTGGGAAGCCATGGCAGGCTGCTTAACAAGCTGAGCGCAGTGCCTTCGAAGGCTGCAGGCCATTAAGTCCTGCATTGCACATGAAACTGAAGCTTAACCTTGTCAAGGATTATCCCCTGTTGCTACTGGTCAATAACTGTTTGCTGCCTTGGCAGCTGGGCTGGGAATTTCATTTCCCTCACTGGCTTCCTTCCCCCCCCCCACCTTTCCTAACCACAGTTCTGCCTTTAATAAACTGCATGGCAGGCAGATGTTCAGCAGATGCAGCTTTTCCAAGCATCGAAGATGCAGTGCTTGAGCAGAAAAGTGGTCCCTGTTGTGTTTCTACTGCTCATGGCACAGACTTCAAACATGTGGGGGTAGGGGTGCTTGCACACACATCCTGAGCACGCACATGTGAGATCATGTTTCTAAGAGGCACTGAGGATACACTTCCATACAAATGTGTGCGTGTGTAAAGTGCTGTGAAGTCACAGCCAACTTATGGCAACCCTGTAGGGTTTTCAAGGCAAGAGATGTTCAGAGGTGGTTTCCCATTGCCTTCCTCTGCATAGCGACTCTGGAATTCCTTAGTAGTCTCCCATCCAAATACTAACCAAGGCTGACCCAGCTTAGCTTCTGAGATCTGATAAGACTGGGCTAGCCTGGGCCATCCAGGTCAGGGCTCCATACAAATGAACCCAACTATAGGACCTCTTCCTACTAAAAAATAGAGGATGAAGATCTGATTCATCTGGCTTGTGCTGGTAGAATTGTACGAGTGTAGTGCCTGATCGGTATGCCTGGTAAGGCTTCCTTTCTCCTCCCTCCCTATCAGACCTCCCCCTTCCAGTCAGGAGGTATGTCTTACCTTCCATTGCCTGCATGTCAGACAACCATCTTGGTAGCACAACCTATCTGTTGGTTGCCACCTGCTGCTCTTTTCAGTAAATTGCACATTTCCAATGGCGGTGATTTGATTTCTGCAGGTAACACATCCAGACTTCCCCTGCTTTCAGTGGCTCTGTTCTCTTAAATCAGGCACCCCATGCAACTGTGAGGATTATTTCTTTTGCAGTTTAAGATCAATAGTGTATTTGAATGGTTTTGCCTCTGCACAAATGCCTCTGCAGCATTTGGTAGGACAGCTGGTCGAGTAAGCAGGGTTGGTGCGTGCTCACAATTCACTGAGTTGGTTGGCTTATATTTGCCTTGGGGTCAGCTGAGGAAGGTCCTGACAGTCACACATCAGTTAAAGTCGGGTAGGAAAGCCCTGACCACAATAGCCCAGGATAGCCTGATCTTGTCAGATCTCAGAAGCTGAGCAGGATCTGCCCTGGTTTGTACTTGGACGGGAGACCACCAAGGAAGTCCAGGGTCACTATGCAGAGGCAGGCAATGGCAAACCATCTCTGTCTCTTGTCTTGAAAACCCCAGTGGGGTCACCATAAGTCAGCTGTGACTTGATGGCAAAATAAAAATTGTTGGGGGGGTGTGCTGCTTGTGTACATTCATCAGTTAGTGTCATTCATCATAATGGGACATGTTCAGATCTCACTGGATTGAACTGTAATTGCTGTAATCATGCTGTAATTACACATCAGTGTGAGAATGGGCAAAATGTTTGGCATCCAATTTAGAATATTCAGTAAACACAAATCTGCCTGCCCTTGAGCACCAGGCAGGCAATATGTGTAAGGCTGGAATGTCAGGGTCTTCTTGTGTAGGTTAATTGTTTTCCTTCAAGGTAAGGTTGGTGAACAGAGAAGGGGGACTAGGAAAGCCATGGGAAAGAACATGCATCTCAAGAACATGTGTGTGCAAAACCTCCACAAAACAATTGAGAACATTCCTAGTGTTAATTTTTTTTTCAGTGTTGAAGGGCGTAGATTGTAACTTGTGATCAAACTGCAGTTGGCACTGAGGAGCATGTTCAGGCATCAGTGATTACTGGGTGTTGGACTTAGACAAGGGAGACCTGGATTCAAATTCTCACCTAGTCATGAAGGTCACTGAATGATGTTGGACCGACCACAGTTGTTCAGCCAAAGCTATCTCACTGGATGGCTGTGGAGATAATTTGGGGTGAGGGCAGAAATCATCTGCCTTTATGCCAGGCTGAAAAGAAGGGTTCTGTCGTATTGCCGAAGGTGCTGAGCAGAAGATTGCTCTGGGAGACTGCTAGGGGTTCTTCTAGGATTTGTTTGGTGGGCTGAAATCTCAAGCTGTACCCACAAGCTGGTTCTTCTACAGAAATGAAATACTGAAGACAGTAAATGTGCTCTCCCTTCCCCGAACATGTGTATGATGCCACATTTCTCATTTCCTTATTCCTCCAAATCCTCCTTTTCTACTTAGACTTTGATCTGTATCCTTAACCCACAAATGTAATCAATATGTGTTGGTATTTGGGGGAGATCCGCCCTCTTCCCCCTGCACTGCAGTGGTCCCAATCAGAATCAGGCCTCCGCGGCACTGTTAAAAGAAGCTGCCTTGTGGCAGCCCATCCCCAGGGCAAACTGGGTGGAGGGGACGGCACTGATTTGGCTCTCAGTTTCCTCATTGCCTATAGCCTTCTATAGATGAGCCATTTACATACTCAATCTATGCATGTAGAGCTTGAGCAGACACAAGTGCTCTGGACCCTGCCTCTGTGAAACTGAAGAAGAGTTGGTTTTTATACCCCAGTTTTCATTATCTTTAAGGAGTCTCAAAGCGGCTTACAACCCCTTTCCCTTCCCATCCTGCCAACAAATACCTAGTGAGGTAGGTGAGGCTGAGAGAGCTCTGAAAGAACTGTGACTAGCCCAAGGTCACCTAGCAGGCTTCATGTGGAGGGGTGGAGAATCAAACCTGGTTCTCCAGACTAGAGTCTGCCGCTCATGAGGAGGAGCGGAGAATCAAACCCGGTTCTCCAGATTAGAGTCTGCCGCTCTTAACCACTACACCATGCCAGCTCATGAGCACAATGCATAAGTGCAGACAGAGGATGCATAGGTGTCTGTGTGCTTCCTTCCCATGACTGAGGACTCTGTTTCCTGAATGAGAGAGAAGTTAAGCATGCAGCCTTCCTTCACACGTAGATACTTTGGCCACAAGCTGGCAATCGTGCAGGAGGCAGGAGGCAGGACCAGGGTGCATATGCCCACTTGCATTCTACATACGTTTATCGAACGCGCAAATGGATCGTCCTTTGAGGGTTTATTTTAGATTATAAGCTCTGTGGGGCTAGAAACCTATTTTGCCAGTGTAATTCTGTGCCGTGTATCCTTATCGGTCTGCATAATTGATTTTAATATTTACTATTAATAACGATGATGTAAAACTTTTTACAGACAGTATGTTGGATCCTTGCCTTAAGTCCATTCAAAATAATCCAAAGTAAGTGTTTGAAAGCAGCAAATTAAGGTCCCACTCCAGCAAGAACTGCTTTCTGCTTGTTTTTGGGGGGGGGGATGTTGGCAGAGAGAGGAGATTGGCAGCAGAACACACAGATGTTTGGCTGGCAAGTACAGGAGGGGTGTGTGAAGGAGAGGGGAGGGAAGGGCAACAGCATGGTGCCCTAAGTGTTGGAAGCTTTTGAGGCTAGTTCACTTAAAGGGGTTAAATATTCATTCCCCTTTGAGAGCTTCCTGTCTGCATAATCAGCCCCCAACATGTCACATCTCCATGTTGCTCCACGCTGGCAATTGACTGGCCTCCGCACCTATGCACCGATACCTAATGCATGTCAACACATATTAATAAACAGTGATTCTGATCTTTGACTCGCCTGTAAAATAGCAACTGTTTGTAAAGAATCAATTATGCTCTGACATTAGAAAAAGCCAAGCTGTAATGGATAGTGCGACTCCAAGAGTCAAAGGGGCCATCTGGGATCTTTGACCTCAACCTGATGAGTGAGAGTCCTTCTCCTCGCCACTGCATTACTCGTTCGTAGATCACCACCTTGGGAGCCTGTTCTCTGGCTGGAGTTGTTAGGCACTACTACAAAATAATAATTATAACAAAGTGCCATTAACAAAGCAGATGGAGGGGGATACAGAATGGAGGATGGAGCAGAGAATGGTACATTCGTTCGTGTGCAATTCAGACAAATTTGATGGTGAATTAGAATGGAACAGTTAGCAATTTGACCACTACAAGCTTCAAGCTGGTGTTGATCATGAAGGTCCATGGGGACCAGCAGGACGATGATGTGCATCATTTGTGGTCAGCTAATCTACAGAACATGAGCCCCGTGGCGCAGAGTGGTAAGCTGCAGTACTGCAGTCAAAAGCTCTGCTCACGAACTGAGTTCGATCCCGACGGAAGTCGGTTTCAGGTAGCCGGCTCAAGGTTGACTCAGCCTTCCATCCTTCTGAGGTTGGTAAAATTAGTACCCAGCTTGCTAGGGGTAAAGGGAAGATGACTGGGGAAGGCACTGGCAAACCACCGAGCGAACAAAATCTGCCTAGGAAACGTCGGGATGTGACATCACCCCGTGGGTCAGGAATGACCCGGTGCTTGCACAAGGGACCTTTACCTACCTTTTTAATCTACAGAAACTGATCATGTAATTTACCTGTAGAAACATTTAGTGACTTAGTCATGAAGTCAACTGAGCTATATGGTTTCAGTTAGGGAATAGGGAACGAGACTGAATACGTGATCAAAAATGACAGAGTCTTCCCTAAAAGATGACAAGAGGAGTTCAAAACCCTGATTGCTTAAACCAGGAAGGGACATAGAGGCTGGTGGGGTAAGCTTTTTACAAAACACTGTTCAGAAACTGATCTGAGTGCACTTTGTTTGTTAACCTCAGAAGTGTGACTAATTCAAATGAAATTTTTGCTTAGTTTCAGATCGAAACCAACCACAAGCCAGCATGGTGTAGTGGTTAAGAGAGGTGGTTTGGAGTGGTGGACTCTGATCTGGAGAACCGGGTTTGATTCCCTACTCCACCACATGAGTGGCAGATGCTAATCCGGTGAACTGGGTTGGTTTCCCCACTCCTACACATGAAGCCAGCTGGGTGACCTTGGGCTAGTCACAGCTCTCTTATTGCTCTCTCAGCCCCACTGACCTCATAGGGTGTCTGTTGTGGGGAGGGGAAGGGAAGGTGATTGGAAGCCTGTTTAATTCTCCCTTAAGTGGTGGAGAAAGTTGGCATAAAAAAACCAACTCTTCTTCTTCTTCTTTTTCTGGGTTAATTTTTATTGTTTCTCTGGGGTCGCTGCAGTGTCAGTGGCTGCATTCTACTTTCACTTGCCATTTTCCTACTGTCTTTGAGATTCTTTCCATTTGGTGGTGATGGTGAGTGAAGGAATAATGAGGGGAGGGAGTGACTCTGCGCGCATGACAGGGACCTCATCCAACCAGTACCCTTTGCTCACGTTCACACCAAACAGTGTGAGATCTGATTAAGATTTCTGGTGCACAGCATTTTTCACAGCCGCACTGCTGGATCACTAGATTGAGGAGGGCCCTTGTTCCATATAATCAGGAGTCAGAGTGTTGAATTACCTTTTGGAAGTACCAGGTCCAAATCCCAACTCTGCCATGAAGTCACCACAAGCCAGCTGCTTTCCCAGCCTAACCTACTTCATAGGGTTGTTGTGAGGATAAAATGAAGATGAAAAGAATGAAGTAGGCTGGGCTGAGCTCCTTGGGTGAAAGAGCTCCTTTGGTCTAAGCAAACCTCCTCCCTCGGAAGTCTTCTGCAAGACTGGTGCCTTCAGAGAAAGAGGCAAAGGGTTGGCTTGTCATCTCTGCGAGGCAGAAAGGGCTGCTTTGATGCTTGCTGGGAGTGGCCAGTCAAAAAGTCAGTGGCCAATCTGCTTTTCTCTATTCGCCATGCATCAAAATAGGCAGCTTTCCTGCTTTCCAGAGTGGAGACTATTGGGCTTCTCCCCTCCAGCTGTTAAAAGAAAACACACACTCCTCACTGGGTGAGGTGAGACAAGAGAAAGATCCAATTTCTCTCCTCGTTGAAAAGCAACCTTGGGGACTACTGCTTTTCAATAGGCACTGAAGCAAAATACGGCCAAATAATCTGCGGCAAGCTGAAAATAAATGACCAGATGATGCAGTTTATCATAGCTGTCACAAAACAGTTCTGAGTCTTGCTCCATTGAGGTCTGGTGATCATGAGGACCATTCATTGGAAGGGTAAATTACTTGCTATTTAGTGGCTGCCAAGAATAACCCACACTTCATTTTCCGGCATGAGCCCGAAAATCAGAGCTGGGATTACGCCTTGTCAAAATAAACTGAGTCAAGCCTTTGGCCATATAAGCCACCGTGTTAATATCAGCCATTAATACTAATGATAGCAAAGGTCATAGGGGTGACCATTTCATTTGGCACTAAAAATGTAATGTGTGCTTTAATGAGTGAATATAGCAATGCTAATAAGTGGCTTGAAATCACCATATCTGATTGGTAGCACTACGGCTAATTTTAATGATAGCTCCTCTTCTTTGCCCCCAAACCTATGGAGGTAGACCATTTGATGCTAAATGTTACAGCGCTCCTTATACACAACCCAGGTGACACATGGCTCATAGAGCAAAAAATAGTTCCCCGCTAGACGCCTACTTCTCAGAATGGAAGGAAAATCCAATACGTTATGGGGGCACTCTGGTGATGACGCAATGCTGCTCTGTGTGTTTTGCACACAATGGACACACCTGTGGGATCCCTGACAATGGAGGCCAGGCCACCCAGTGTCAAAACTGGAGGAGTGTGGCAGAGTTATAACAGAGATATTTAATATTTTTAATAACTTATAAAGTGATCATCTCTAGATTATATTACACGTTTACATTTTTTCATTTTATAAGAAGAGTGAATATTTGATTACAAAATGGTGTAGAATCGTACGACAACGTAGTCTGCCTGATTTAGCCTGTATTTGTTTTATTTTTTATATAACGATGTTGGACTTTTGTACCCCTCCTTTATATAATAAAACTTTGGGGGGGAAACTGGAGGAGTGCAACTATTCTGCCTATGAAGATGAACGACAGCCATTCACTTTTATGCCAACCTCCAGGTAGTTGCAGGAGATCTCCTGCTATTACAACTGGTCTCCAGCCAACAGAGACCAGTTCCCCTGGAGAAAATGGCCACTTTGGCAATTGGACTCTATAGCATTGAAGTCCCTCCCCTCCCCAAACCCCGCCCTCCTCAGGCTCTGCCCCAAAAACCTCATGCCAGTGGCAAAGAGGGACCTGGCAACCCTAGAAGGTAAAGGGGTACTAAAAGAGGGCAGGGCTCAACATGGCTCCTACTCTGTCCCTGCCCCTGCTGGGGACACACGGGTTTTGCCCTCCCCCCCATTGCTGTCAATGAGTGCAGCTCATTCTCTCCAACCCACAGAATGTAGTGGGGGGTCTTGCAAGCCAAGGCAGTCCCTCCTTCTGTGATCACATGCTGAGTTTCACTTACTCCCCATGTGACCTCAGCATGGAAAGAAGAAACGGAAGACAGGAATTGGCTTTTTGATGTCCAGTTTCATTATTTCTCAGATATATAGATCTTCAGTGTATGAGATATTTCCCTGTCTTCAGTCGCAAAACGACATGAGAGGAGTCACTTTATCCTCTTTCTGGGGAGGGGGAGCCCAGCTTGAAACAGAGGGACACGTCACCCTCATTCACTGAGATTATGGATGAACTGGGGACTTCAGATCCAACCTTCAAACTTCATTCAACTTAATTCATACCTCATCTCTCTTTAAGGATCTCAAGGTGGCATACTTGAGCAGAGTCCTCTCATTTTCCCCCTCATAACAACCTTGTGATGTACAAAAAGCAGAAAAAGAGGAATCCGTGAGCTTTGACTGAATCAAGGATTCAAAGCCAGGTCTTCTTTGCCCAAATCCAACCTCCTAACAGCTAACCACAACACTCTGGCTCAAGCTCTTTTGCTCTACCTCTTTTGGACCACTTGTATTTAGTTTACAGAATCATAATAATAAGAAGAGTTGGTTTTTTTACCCTGCTTTTCTCTACCTTTAAGGAGTCTCAAACCAGTTTCCAATCGCCTTCCCTTCCCCTCCCCACAACAGGCACCCTGTGAGGTAGGTGGGTCTGAGAGAGTTCTGAGAGAACTGCGACTGGCCCAAGGTCACTCAGATGGCTTCACGTGGAGGAGTAGGGAATCGAACCCAGTTCTCCAGATTAGAGTCTGGCACTCTTAACCACTACACCATGCTGTGAAAGGAGGATGCTGTGGGGTGGAAAAATGTGTTCACTATGGAAAAATTGGAAATAATTCTGGCCACTTCCTCAGTCCTTCATAGCCCTCTTGCTACCTGTTTACTAAAATCAACTGTCCCCAGATCATTCAAATAGGCTCTCCGATTAGCTCCACTTAGCTGGGTACAAATCAGCCCAATCCAGATTTTGGTTTGACATTTCACCTTCTGCAGTCAAAATGGGAATAAACCGAGTGGGGGGGGGAATCACCCTGCATCCTAAACTGTAATAATCCAGTATTATTAAGCAGAGTCAGTCAGAGAAATTGAGCAGGAGGACATGAGAATTTGTAATTTATTCATAAACTGCTAAGCCATCATAGCCAACTTTTTAAATGAAATGTGATATTTGTTTAAATATTTAGCAGCTTGTTGACCTATTTTCTCAGTTAATTAGGGATTGCATTAACAATGTATTGAATATAAGCAGCTTTTAAAAATAAGCAGCCCAAGTATTATGGGTTAGGCAAAGTTTTTGTTTTGTTCAGCGAAGCCACGTATGGAGAAGTCAACTTAAAATGCCCCTCAACAAAAACTATGTGAGAGATATTGTGGAAATGCGTCATTTTTCCTGTGAATCAATAGACAAATTCAAAGGGTTTTGCTAAATGAGCATAATGAACGTAAGAAAAACATTCATTTTGCAATCCTTTCCTTTTCTGTAAGTTTCTGCTGCATAATTGTTGCATGTAGAAGTATTCCATTCATGACCTGCATAATTTCACAGGGAAAGAGTCTGTAAATGTGTGCTTCTGATGAAAAGGAATTAGTGTATTGTACTTCACCAAATTTTGTTAGTGAACTTGTTCATTGCCCTGGTTATGCTGAAACCATCACTGTGCCTAGTGCCGGTGAGCATAATTTAAGAAAAATGCACTCCTGTATTTAATGCAGAATCTGCTGGAATATGATTTAATAATCACACTCTAGCAGCTTCTCGTTCTGCTGAGTACTGGCATACAGAAAATGTTTTTGCAAAGGAACAGACATGATTGTTTCCTTTTGGGGAACCCCAGTCTGAATCAATGTCTGTGTTATCATGTACCGCATGAAATTCAAGACCATGTAGATTAGCATAAGGCATAGCAAATTCAGGTCAACACTGATTATCAGTGAGGAAAATGTACATTTCAATTACACATGACCTGGCCTAGATATTTGTAGGGATAGCTCGACAACTGGATATGGAGTTTCTCCAACCAGTATGTCAGTTCTGTTCTACTTCAGCACCTTGAAAAAGGAGGATGAGGGACAAGGTTATTAGCAAATCAAAATGAGAGGAGAGAGTTTAGACAAACCTGTGCAGGTCTTCTTGGAAAGGCTTCCAGAAAAAACTGAGAATGTGTCTTTTTCCATTACCAGGAATGGCTGATGAGTCTATTAAGCATCCCACTTTTAAAACAATTCTCCAGTAGGCAAAGTAAGGGTATTATTAGAAAACAATTTGTACTGTCATGTTTTTTTCATGTGTCAAATATTTTATTTTATCAAACATTCTTAAGGGTCATAGCGAAGAAGAAGAAGAGTTGGTTTTTATATGCCAACTTTCTCCACTACTTAAGGAAGAATCAAATTGGCTTATAATCATCTTCCTTTGCCCTCTCCACAACAGACACCCTGTGGGGTAGGTGGGGCTGAGAGAGCTCTAACAGAGCTGTAACTTGCCCAAGGTCACCCAGCTGGCTTCGTGTGTAGGAGTGGGGAAACAAATCCAGTTCACCAGATTAGCCTCTGCCGCTCATATGGAGGAGTGGGGAATCAAACCCAGTTCTCCAGATCAGAGTCTACAGCTCCAAGCCACCACTCTTAACCACTACACCATAGCTTAAAACACATGTTGGATTTTTAGAAGTTCAATCAATCGGGGGTGGGGGGCATCCGTGTTCATTTGGCTTCTCCCCTATGCTTTGCTCTATCATTATTCTCCTGCAATATTTGTACAACTCAGGGAATCCCAGCCAGGGCTTCAGTATGAAAGATGAGCTATGGGTGAGTGTGATCCATTGTAGTCACAGCTGTACATAGAGGCGATCTGCAGGGCGAGAAGAGCGTGTGCCGACTGCATTCGGCAGTGTAACATGTTCATGGTCCCTTTTACTATGGAAAAGTGCTCCATTTTACGCGAAAGTAATATATGCAACTTATGTTTATTCCAAGAAGAAAGGGAAATACCTCATCAAATCTAAATCTCAAAATAGTGTCAGACTTTCCCCGGGGACTTCCTTCAGCTACCACACCCACCACCTGTGTATGAACACAGTGTTTTTGTGAAATTCAGAGTGCAAAAAGGCATGCAGGAGTTGCAATAGGGCCCTTGTTAGGGTAGTTGGAAGAGTTGCAATGTCTAGCGTGCAAAGGAACTGAAAAGAAGACCCAGCAGGGGCTGGGCAAGTGGTCAGCTAGTTAGGGCTGTAAGGTTAGAAACCTTTCCACCCTTTTTTCACACCTTTTGTCTGTCCTTAGATTGATATTCTTAGGAGACAATTTCCTCCTTCTTCTCGTAAGTCATTCTACCCCCTCTCTCCCTCCTTAGATAGATAGCCAGCTAGCAACTCTGTCTCTCAGCTTTTCTATCCTAAAATTTAGTTCCCTCAATAAAGGCAACTTTATCTTTAATCAGTGAGTCTGGCCCTTCTCCGCCTATTTCGCATATTCTGCCAACAAGGGTTTCCCTGAAATGACCTCAGGGCTCTGCTTGTCAACAGAGTTTTTATTCCAATCTCTGTATTTGGACTGACCTGAAGCGGAAAACAAAGCAAGGATCAGCTGTGTGTCAGGATTAAACATGCCAGTTTATCAAGGTGCAAATGGCCGGGAGAGGCTTCCTCTCCATTTACACCTGATGAGGAGCCATGTTCCTCTCTCCAAAGGTGGCATTTGCTGCGCCTTTGTTCCCAGAGATCAATTCACAATACAGTCAGCCAGTGGCTGCCTCCCGAAGATCAATTCTCTTAACCGTTGTGTTGCTCTGTTTTGTTTTTCTAAATAGGAAAGTTAGCTGAGTGGCAAACATTCTGCCGATTTGAGAAATCTCACACAGCAACCCAGAAGCATCACTTGCGAAGTGAGAAGAGGGACGAGGGCTTCTGTTGGCTTGGAAAGAAGGGAAGAAGCAGAAACTTTGGCAGAGACTAAATCAGAGATGACACCGGATTGCTAGAGAAGGATTTCTGTTTCTGGCTTGGATCATACCTCAAGGCAACAAAGGAAACGTAATGGCTACAACAATCCAGTTTAATGAGCAGGCATTCAATATTAATTGCATTAAGTGTAAGATTTTAAACAAAGCGTCTGTTCATGTTTCAATGAGATTCAAAACTACATACTATAACATCTGCAGTCTAGTTAAGGTATATCTGTATCATAAAAATATGTGTATGTTTCCTCACTTAGACTATATTTGCTTAGATGGCATTATGCAATTGCTCCAAATTTGATTTCCTTAATTCTTATTCATTTTCACCAAAGGCTCAACTCATCAAGAATATAAAAAGCAGATCCCTAGATGGCAGCTTTTTTACCACTGCCGGATGGATTGATCCAGTTGTACTCCGCCTGGACCAGGACAAAGCTGTTTTCCCGTATCTTTCTGAAATGCATCATCTCTCCGCTCTCTCTCAGGGCGATCACGTTGTTCTCTGGCTCACTAAAGGACACCTCTGTTCGCTTGTGACAATACTGGGAGTGGATGCAGCGCAGACCGATAGCCAGTACCATGCCAAGGACAACAGAACATCCAAGGAGGACGCCAAGCTGAGCAGCTACCAGCTGTGGCCGTCGGCCTGGCTTTGCCCCTCCATCTCTGGGAGCACCGGCCTTAGTTATTGCTCTAGTTACCTTCAGGAGGGTGTTCCCCTCTTTGTCTTCTTTCTCCTGGCTGTGAGCAGTAAGTTCTGCCTGGGGCAGGAAGTTTGCTGGGCCTTTCTGTGTTGCTGGGTTTTCTTTCACCATTTGCCGCGAGGCTGCTGATAAACTTTGGGAGGCATCAGAGTCTTTTCCCCTACCTAAATGTTCTGATGTTGTACCTACTCCTGAAAGCAACGGAGGGTCCCAAAGGTGGATCAAAGGTGAAGCTGTAATGGGAAGTGCAGAATTCCATATGCCCTGGTTAGAAGATCTAGAAACCACCTTAAAAACAGAGAAATCAAACATGCCTTAAATAAGACACACATATCATGCCTGAGACTTACTATTGTCCTTTGATTATACATCATTGGATCAAACCCATATTGAATAGGGAGTGTGGAATTCATTATTACCCGCCAAAGAGGATGATTATTGGCCTACTGGACTGTCTGCAATTCCAAAGCACCAAATGTCCGAGCCTTCTTGAGGGGGAAAGTACGCTAGCCCGTGTTTTCCACTCGCTAGGTCTGGGTGCAGATTGCTGCATAGGGTTGCCAGGTCCCTCTTTGCCACTGGCGGGAGGTTTTTGTGGCAGAGCCTGAGGAGGGTGGGGTTTGGGGAAGGAAGGGACATAGATTCCAATTGGGGAGGGAAGGGACATAGAGTCCAATTGCCAAAGCGGCCACTTTCTCCAGGTGAACTGATCCCTATCGGCTGGAGATCAGTTGTAATAGCAGGAGTACCTGGAGGTTGGCAACCCTATTGCTGCACAGCCTTTACATCAAATCACAAAAGAATGGGGGAGAGAAGCTGGGGTTTATCACCATTCATGTCAGTTGTGGAAGGTATGCATCCTTGTCTTGCCCTCTAACATGAATCATAAATCCTCCCTATCTGCTCTGTGTACAGTTCCCAGCTCACCGCAAGCACAAAGAAATGTTGACAGGAGTACTACCTGAGGCACTAGTAGTATTGAAAGTGGAGGTAGCAGAAAGAGCATGCCAGTCAGGACTGCTCCCCAGCAACAAATAGGAAAACGTGTTTTACCTTTTTCCATGGTAGCCCTTTTTCAACTAGTAGAGAGCACACTGTGAACCTAAACAGGAGTTTTGTGGCACCTTAAAGACGAACACAGTGTCATTTCGACATACGTTTTTCAGGGACCAGAGCCCACTCCTTCAGGGGCAAGGAAATGCAGTGACTCCTTGCTAGGCACAGCATTTATGTTGGAAGGTTTCTTTTTTTTTAATACCTCTAATATGAACATTTATGCTGGAACATCTATGAACACTGAGGCTGGAATAATTTATTAAACCTTTAAGGTGCCGCACAATTCCTGTTTGTTTTTGCTGCAACAGAGTAATAACTGTTCGCGAAGTGTATGTCATGGCCAGTTGTTTCCAGCCTACGCAACATCCCAAAGAAGAACTGGCTTCAGAAGCACACTTAAAATCCAAGAGCTTTGAATTGCGGGACCACAGACACAAGGGAGAGTTTCCTTAACTGCAGGCGGATTTCAGAGTATCTACTGCCCTCTAACCGGGATAAGCGAGAACAACACTTATTTAAGCCTCAGCACACGGTGAAGGGAAGATAAATGATCTACATCAGCATGCTCCAGCTAAAAAGCAGACAGCGACAGCTCCGCTTATCATGCAAGACCAGAATACAGTTTTGCAGTCGAGCATGTATCAGTTCTATGGTCTGAATAACCTGCTGAATATTCCGAGCGGCTTCTGTGATAGCACTTACCATTTTAGTCTGACACGCAATCCAGGAACCACAAAAAGAGGATCATCATCATATTATACCCTACTGTCGGTTTTTATTCATTCTGTGCCTGTACCAAGCCAATGGTGGAAGCCTAGCATTCAGATGACTTTTCAAGCTAACTAGGTCACAACTAATTAAGCACATCAGGGCTGGTAATCCATGCTTACTAAAAGACATTAATGCTTTCTTATTGCCTCGTTGAATAGACCTGAGTAATATTCTCAGTACACGAGCTTAGGATTGCTCTCTCGGGGAGCAGGTCTACTCAGAGCCAAGTCCCCTTTATTCATTGGCGCTTGCTTCCAGCAGGGAGTGCTTAGGATGCAACTTCAGTGACCTGAGATGCAGTAACTAAGACTTGGATCCTATGCTATGTGAGTGCAACAGCGCTTGTGAGAGGAGATTTTGTTACCTCCCCCACTGCAACCTACCATGCGCCCTGAAGTACTGCCCCCCCCCTGGGGGATATTAGACTCCTGGGAGCAGCATGGAGGGGCAAAGTGGGTGTCTGCAGGAAAAGGGGAGAATTGGCAAATGTTACTACGTTGGCAGAAGCACTTTATCTTATAGAAAACCATAACTAGGATCCAAGCCTGAATCCATATTGTGTGTGTGTATAAAGTGCCCTCAACTTGCAGTCGACTTATGGCAACTCCAGCAAGGGGATTTCATAGGGTTGCCATCGGTGGGAGGTTTTGGGGGCGGTGCCTGAAAAGGGCGGGGTTTAGAGAGGGGAGGGACTTCAATGCCATAGAGTCCAATTGCCAAACCAACCGTTTTCTCCAGGGGAACGGATCTCTTATCGGCTGGAAATCAGTTGTAATAGCAGGAGATTACCAGCTAGTACCTGGAGGTTGGCAACCCTAGGCTTTCAAAGCAAGTGAGAAGCAGAGGTGGTTTGCCATCGCCTTCCTCTGCAGAGTCTTCCTTGGTGGGCTCCCTTCCAAGTACTGACCCTGCTTAGCTTCTGAGATCTGACAAGATTAGGCTATACCATGCTGCCTTCCCTCCTGAGTCCAGAACACTGTGTTTAAGCTCACACTGTTGCACTATCACAACTGAAATACATATTAAATCGACACAATTTTCACTGACTTTACTGCATATGGTGAGGTTCCCTAAACAGCTGCGTATAATCCTTTTGGAGCCTTTATCCTTATGATAAAGGAGATGCAGAAAAACAGCCTATGAGGCATTTTAATCTGAATTTGAGTTTGATAGGTGGTTCTAATTTTAGTCATAAGATTCCTGCTATTTTACACAGTGTTATTACACACTGTATAATTTTAAAGTACTGCAACGCTTTCTGTGCCTAGCGTGGTACCCGTTCAAATAAATGAATCATTTCTAGCATATGCAAAACACACAATGTTGCAGAAAAATTGCTAAGTGCTATCAAAGATCTTTCTTGAAAGCCAGTCAAATAGAGGTACTCTGGCACTTACCTCTATGCCTCCTGTACATGTCGCACACAGTGATGGCTTGGGAATACTAGAGGCATTTTCAGTCCTAAAATATTGGGATGGGGAAATGTAAATTGATTATACTTCATACTAATAAATTCAGTTACATTCTGAACATGCCCAGAGGTGCATTCCTGGCTGCCACTGAAATTCCCTCAAGAGTCATTCAGTCGTACAAAGTACCAGATGAATTCCCATAACACAGCATTGGTTTCTGCTCGGTTTGGCTCGCTCTGTTCAGGGAATGCCTTCCCTTGTGTCAGCCTATATTTTTTACTGTTACATGTAATCAAGGTGTTGTGATAGATGGGTCCTAAATTTCAGGCTTCTTAGGCTACATGGAAGTATAATAATTTTAAACACACACCTTTCCCATTAATAAATTATGCCCTCACTTACACATCTTTATGTATGTACATGCACGCACACCATTAAAAACAGATATTGCAGTTCAAGACACTGCTGCTAGGGGTTGTCCATGAGACACAAACCAAAGCTTACTTTTAAGTCTCTATCTCTCTGTGTGTGTGTGTTTATGAGACTATTTATGCATTAGAGAAAATGACCTTAGCAAGGTCAAACACCACTTCATTTACTAAAGAAATCACACAAAATCAGTCCTCTTTCTTGGAAAATGGCCTCTACATGGTAGCCGTCTGAAATTATATCCACGCGGTGAGCTCTGGACTTACAGACCATTAGCAGCATACTATGCAGAAGTATCTAACAGCAGTATGCGCATGATGCAAAGGAGTCATTTACACAGGTACAATTTCAGTGAGCCTCCAGGTAACAGATTTTTTTTCCCATTAGTGAACTTGCATCACCAAAAACAACTTTTCTGGGCCCACCTTGGACAAGTTTCATGAACGAAACTTCTGAGCTGCAATGCTGTCAATCGGTTGTTATAATTGACTGTGGCATCGACATAGTTAAAATAATGCACGTGTATGTGGGTGAGAAGGGGGGTGGAGAGAGAGCACACTCCCAGTGTAGAGCCCAGAAGCTCAGAGGACTGCATTATGTTCGGCAAATCCCGTGTTCCTTAACTTTAGTACCTACAACATGACATCTAATGCCTACACAGTACCCGTTGTATATGCTGTGAATGGAGGAATAATCTCGTGCCATGAAGCCAAGGTCCTGAAACCGAAGGGAGGACTCCAGTGTTAGATCACCATCTACGCCACTTCCATTGGGATGCCTTTCTCCATTTTGACTGACGGCACGTGAAGTGACAGAGTCTGCTAGGGATTCAGAGAGAAGATTTTCATTGCCAGGGAGCTCAGGCATTTGCTGTCTGCTATAAACTGGTTCCAGAATCAGTGTTGCTGCAATTTGAGCCAGGCTGTTAGATGAAACGTTTGCAAACTGAGTTAAGACGGTATAGGGAGAAGAACCTTAAAAAAAAAAACATTGAAAATAAAATACTGAGAATATATGTGGAAATAGATTTGAGACCATTTAACATATTTTATACATAATATACATTCACAAAGTACTCTCATATAATCCATGGTCATTTATTCCACTGATATCCCCACCTTTCTCCTGCCATAGAACTCAAGGAGCGTGAATAGGGTTCCAAGGAAGCTTCCAATCCAGACACTGGCCAGACCTGCTTAGTTTCAGCTAACTGGCTGCATCATGTGCCTTCCAACCATACATTTGAACCATATTTTTAATAGGCCATAAACCTGAACTGAGAATGGTGCACCTAATCCATTATTTGCTGTAGACAGTGATCTGCCGGATGCCTCTAGAAGCTCATGAACAAAACATGAGGGTGATAGTATTCAAATCATGTCACGATAACAAGGCAAATAATTCACAAGCAACAATCATAGTGAGAGATTATACTCCCCACGTAGTTCTCAATAGTGAGCAAGTTGCTTGCCACTGAATCAATCAAGAATTTGATCATCGATGTTGCCAAGAAGTATGAGGAAGGAGAGAAAGAAGGACCACTGTGAGGTCTGTGAGAACCAGAAGTCATTAGAGATTCTTATGTTTCATTGCAGATGAGATGCATAAGCAGGTGAGATCAATACCCAACATTTGAAACTGGTCTAAGGCAGAGGTTCATGCTAACCAGAAACGAAAATTAAAAACAAAGGGCACAACCTACATCAATTAAACTCATTCACTAATTAGTGGAACATGGATTAAATCCTAAAGCTGTAATCTTAAGGATGTTTACTTGCCGATCAGGTCCTCTGAAAGCAACAGATTTCCAAATCAACGAGTACAGGTGAAATGTAGAGGCCCGCTGGCTAATTTATGTCATGTGAGATAAAAGATAACAAAAATGTGAAACAAGATGGAAGCCAGCTGGGAAATAGCTACAAAGGAAACATGCTTTTACCTGTTGTAGACCCTCCTTCTAGATCAGTAGGCTGTTGAAAAAGTGTTGGCTTTATAGCATTGAAGGCCACGCTATGGTCAGCAGTGGTTCTGTTTTGAGTTTGATGATACACTGTGGAAGATTCAATCCTTGCCCAGTAAACAAAGTAGGACTGGACTACTGATAAACTGTTGTGTTTTTAAAAACAAAACAACAACAAAAGTTATCTGAAGCATGTGTTTAGTTATTCTGTACCATTAATAAATCATCAGAACATTTGGTAAATCAAAGGGAATTTTTAAAAATCTACAAACAGAATTAGTGCAAAAGACATTAAAGGATTAGCCCATAATACTTTTAATATTGGAACAACAACAAATAACTAGCTGAAACCACAGCGAAAGGACTGCAAGAAAAGTCACTTAGAGTTAGAGCTAATCAAAACACAATTTGTGGAATTGCTCTCTAATTTGATCAGCTTTTTAAAAATTCATTTGACAAAAAATAGCTCCATTTGGAAAACTTTGGTTAAATATACAAACAAGAACCATGAAAAGGGGGGGATGAACTTTCTGCTAATTTTTAATTCTGAGTGAATAAGGATGTAATTCTAAGGGTACCTTCCTGGAAGTAAGCCACTCTGAATAGCATAAGACTTACTTCCTCATAGACCTCCTTAGGACTGCTCCCTAAGATTACTTAATGAATCTGACCTATATATTTTCACAACACATCTGATGTCTATTTTTGCTATTGTCTATTATGTTACGCAATATAATTTGTTCAGACTTAATTTTATCTAATTATACCAATATGCACAAATCACAGAAGTTTTGTTCTAAGTTACTGAAGGTATGAGAATGTCATACCATGATTGATTGTATGGTATCTATGCTTTACACACTATGGAGCTATGATTCACTCTGACCTTGCTTACTGAGATATTTGGACCATGTAGAACAACAATCTGAAAAATGATTCTTGATGGTCCTAATCTATTCCAATAACACAGGGGGGTTATTTAGTTAATGAACTGGCCCTATTCCTTGTGTGTGTTTTAAAACTTGGTTAGAAATGCTGTATTTTGTATTTTGAATACTTTAATTTTAACAAATTGTACCATTGATGAAGGCCTATTGGCCAAAATGTGTTTGGGTTTAATGATTTTTTAAAACTATTTGTAATATATTAAAGTTTTGTTAATTTTTGTATGTAACCCATCAGTATATATTCCGTTATTAGGCTTTTTGTCAACCTCCTTGGTTACCTGGTTTTTCTGGACTGAAGGTGGTTTGTTTTTTTTTCTTCCTCCCCTTTCTGTTTTGGTTTTATCTATATTTTACACTTCAGGCCAGAGATCATTGAAGTTTCCTGGGTTTTTTGGTCATCCAGTCACAGCTGGCTTATGGCGACCCACGTAGGGTTTTCAAGACAAGAGACATTCAGAGGTGGTTTGCCATTGCCTGCCTTGGCATCATGACCCTGGTATTCCTTGGAGGTCTCCCATCCAAATACTAGCCAGGGTCAACCCTGCTTAGCTTCTGAGATCTGACAAGATCAGGCTAGCCTGGGCCATCCAGTTCAGGGCAAGTTTCCTCTACTTTGCTTAATTTGGGGGGGGGGTGGATATGAAATGCAAATCAGCATTAGGGTATCTTAGATAGTAAACATGGTACTAATTAAGTGTGCCCAAAGAAACAAAATTCCACAAAAGCAGACATTGGCCCCATCGACATTAAACCAAGCACAGCGTTAAATGTATAAAGACATCAAAAATGCTGATTTGTAGGGCAGTGCCAGGTTGCCGCTCTGTTACTACTTGATTCATGGGCAGGGCTCATGTGTCCTTACCTGCTGAATATCAAAGAGAAACTAAATAAAGTTTTTCCCATCACTGCACTGCAATGCTGGGAAGCATGTCTGTTGTATTTCCGTCTGCTGGGCAATTGCTAGTTGTTTATGTTCAACCAGAAGAAAGAAAGATGCCAGTAAAAACAAAAATTTACCAGAAGCGGTCAAGGAAGAAGTTAACACCTTTTCTGAATCAGCCTTGTAACTGGCTGTAGCAGGAAGCAACATCCCATAGTGGGGTGAGTGTAACTGGCTGCACATATAAATCACTTAGGGTGCACTTGCACAGCCAAATCTGGATCCACACTCACCCAACATGAGAGTTTCTTTGGGGCCTTATATTATACTTAATGTAGGCAGAAATCTGAAGAGATTTCCCTTTGTCTGTAGAGTTAACTAGATTCAGCTAATCAGGAACTAATTTCCCATGTGAGAAACCAAGTCAAAGGCCAGAATGAGCAAATAAATACTCTCAGAGTGAGTCTTGTGTATGTGTGCGGGTGCCTAGAATCCATAACACATCTCTGTCTCTCAGTGAATAGTGCAAAGAGCCAGCCAACCACCTCCTGTTGGTTGTCCACTAGAAGATTTCCTCAGAAAGAGACCAAGGAAGAGTTTCTTACAAGAATCGGATGTCTCCAATGGGCTGATCTGGTGCCTTCCACACAAAGGAGAGGTTTCGCTTCAGTGACTTATCTGAGTGGGTAACAGTATCACCATCTTCAAAACAAGCCAGGAGTTTGGAGCCAGGAGAAATGTAAACGAAAGTGCCGGCAATTTGATCATTCGATACCCTGCGAGCTTGCAGCATAAAGCCCATGAAATCACGTGTGCTTCTCACTGTGACTGAAGGCAAAGAAGAAGTTACACAAGAAGGTCAACCTTTGGAAAGCAGTTCTAATGTTTGCAGCGTGGAATTTTGCACCGATATTCCAGCACACAAAGCATGCCCCTGCTTAATACAAACACAAAGAAGTATGGAGGTACACCAAAAGGTCCTCAGTCCACCCAGTCTGGACCCATTTGATTACCATCTCTCTAGACTCTCACCAGGCCCCCCTCCTAAATACTGAGTCTCTGGGTCAAATGAGACAGAATGGCATGATCAACTTCTCCTGCGTTTTTTTAAAAGTTAAAAAGCTCATAGAAGTCAAGAGCCAGGATGGCTTAGAGTGCCTGACTAGGATCTGGGAGACCCAGGTTTGAATCCCCACTCGGCCATGGAAGGTTGTTAGATGACTGTGGGCCGAGTGCACATCCTCAGCCTAACCTACCTCACAGGATTGTTGTGAAGAGAAGCTGGAAGAAAGGAGAACAATGTAAACTGCTTTGGGTCCTCATCGAGGGAAAGGTAGCATATAAATGAAGCAAATGAATACATAGAAATTTAAAAGTCTAATTGGGATTAGGGCCATAGTTCTGGGGGAAGGAGGTGCCCTGGGCCAAAAATCCCTTTCTGATTTAAATCACACACATAAACCAAGTTTTTTTTATTTCTCCACAGATGCAAACATACAGGAGCAATGTAGAGCTTCCTCTTTTGTTTCCAGTTTCATGGCAGAGACACAATATTTCAGCCAGAGACTTCCTGATACACTTCTCTGCCCCCATAGCTCTTGTGTTAATTAACTTTTCACAACCAAGCAGGGGTCCAGAAATATGGCTGCCTTGTAGCCAGTGGGAAACATAAACTTAATTCTGGTGGCCAACAGGGAAAGCCTCCAATATACTCCATCGCAAGAGCAGCTTTTTTCCAAAAAGCCACCAGCAATCCAGGGAGGCTAAACATTCCTCTTTCAAAATGGCGCCTGGCTGAAACCTGTGGTAGGACATAGCTCCAGTGTCATCATGGCTTGGAGGGAAGGGGTTACTGTAAACCTCCCTGCTCACTGTTCCCTGTTACCCCTCCTCCCCCATTGCCAGGTAGTGGATAAGGGACACACTTAGACTTTGTTGAGCAGGAAGCAAAAGAGGTGATCCTTGCTTGGCCAGCCAGCTAAATGTGTCCAGGGGTCCCCAACCTTTGAGTCTGCGGGCACATTTGGAATTCTAACATGACATGGTGGGCACAGCAAAAAAATGGATGCCACAAAATGGCTGCTGCCAGAGGCAGAGCCAACCACAAAATAATTGCCACAGCTTAACTTCAGTAACACAGTGCAGGTTCTTGTGCTGTGGTGGCAGCTTCTGCCAAAGCAATATTAATCTGCTCAGCCAATCAAAACTCCAATAGTTGATCATAAGCCTTGCTGGGCAAAAGCCCTATCTGGCCCTGCCCACTTCCTAAAAACACTTGGCAGGCACCAGAAAAGTGGTCAGCGGGTGCCATGGCATCCTCAAGCACCACATTGGGGACCCCTGGTGTAGACCCTTGCACAGAATCGAAGTAACAGCCCCTTTTTCTCACTTTAAGCCACTGCTTGTAAAGAAACAATGGATATTTATTGATAGCTTCCAAATTTCCTTTCTCTATGGGATAGGGTTGCCAGGTTCCTCTTCGCCACTGGTGGGAGATTTTTGGGGCGGAGCCTGAGGAGGGCGGGGTTTGGGGAGGGGAGGGCCTTCAATGCCATAGAGTCCAGTTGCCAAAACGGCCATTTTTCTCCAGGTGATCTGATCTCTATCGGCTGGAGATCAGTTGAATTAGCAGATCTCCTGCTACTACCTGGCAGTTGGCAACCCTACTATGGGACCAATAATACAGTGACACCAACACATGGTTACAATGATAATGAGCAATATCTGGAGTGTTTGTTTGGTGCCACTGTTTTCAATTCTGTTATTACTGTTTTTCCTTATGACCTACAGTTTTGACATGAAAAATCATTGATTGATTAAAGCATAGCAAGATACACAGAACCCCTCTGACCTGGGAGGAATGCAGATCTTCTCTCATTCTCAAGCCCTGTAACAAACAGAGCCCCTAGCAGTGGCACTGAATGTGCTTCTGTGTGTATTGAAGTCCATTGGCTTACAAGGGTAAGTGATATCTTAGGATATCACTGTATTAGTCTTTTTGCTTCTTTGAAATGGGGTGTTGATTGCCATAGGAAACAGAAGATACATAGGAGGAGGATTGTCTGCTCCTTTGGCAAGGGCTGGCAGGATAGTTGAAGAAGAAGAGTTGGTTTCTATATGCTGACTTTCTCTACCACTTAAGGGAGACTCAAAACCGGCTTACAATCACCTTCTCTTCCCCTCCCCACAACAGACACCCTGTGAGGTAGGTGAGGCTGAGAGAATGTGACTTGCCCAAGGTCACCCAGCTGGCTTCGTGTGTAGGAGTGGGGAAACAAATCAAGTTCACCAGATTAGCCTCCACCGCTCATGTGGAGGAGTGGGGAAACAAACCCGGTTCTCCAGATCAGACTCCACCGCTCCAAACCACTGTTCTTAAGCACTACACCATGCTGGCTCTGAACTGGCAGTGATATGTGTGTATGAAAAATGCTGGTGTTTGATTCCAAGCAACACCACGTACAACAAGCCGCTACTCTCGTAATATATGTAAGCATGGCTGCATAAGATTTCCAGTGGGATTATACCCCCTACACATGTATGAGACTGCACTCTACAACTACCGTGCTCATTGCACAAGCAAATGTTTCCTCCTAAGTAGTATAACCTTGCAACCTCACTCTGCAAGGGCTCCTCATTGTGAGGCACAGCTCACACAAGCGTTTGGAAAGCCGATCCAACTATTCCAATCAATGCTGCAAAGTTCCTCTTGCTGTTACATCCGCTTGCCACCTTTTATGCTTCCTTCTATTTAATCCATTCTGTCTGACTGTTGGAGAGCAAGTGGAGCGCTGGCAAACGTAGGTGGCCCACGACAGCAGAGAGCATTTGAGAAACGCACTCCCCGATATGGCGAGCAGAAAGAAGCATTAAATGCACACCCATGTCCCTGCGGTAAGCCTAGAAAAGCCCTTTGTCTCGTCTTCCATGAGCCATGTAAATAGCTGCTGCTCCTTACCTGGTACTTTGTCACCTGGAGAGAAGAGAGACATATTGGTGTGGAGGGTAATATAGTTATTGTGTGGATTCTGAAGGTGAGCTCTGATGTGTTTGGGTCTCATGTCAGTACAGGCTGAAAGACTGGCGCCGTGGGAGAATGCAGCAGAGTATGAAACCAAGCACAGGACTGTAAATGCCCATACAACAAAAAGAGCCTGGGCTTTCATCTCATCTTCCACCTATCACAAAAAAAGACATTCGACTGAAAGCCCAGTAATAACCTCTATAAAAATGCAGCCAGTGTGAAGTTATGCTAGTGACACTTCTGAATTCCAGATTTAGCTGAAACTGGGGCTTTAAAAAAAAAATTGGACTGCTAGAAAGGAGGTTTAGTCATCTGTGGAGCTCTGCCCTGGTTAAACCACAAAATAAAACATTTTGGGAACAAAGCAGGCTTTGACTTATTCCGGAATGTTTAAAAAAGCCATCCTGGCAGGATTGCGACCTGAACTGGCGTGCCAAAACACTTCTAGCTCACGCCAGTCCAGCAGTGCATGCACTCCTCAACACTGTGGCTATGCTGCAGGAAGTGAGCTGGCAACGGACAAGCAAAACCAGCAACACACAGGACCTTTTTCAATCCATCATTTTACATATGAGCAACCCTATTTTTTGCACACAGTACTAACAATGCTAGAGTATCCATTGTAGGGAATTCAGTCTCGCCCCCCGAGCATTCAAACCTTGACGTTTAATTGCTGGAAGATAAGGTAGCACAGCTATTGTGAGAGGTGTTTGTGGGAACATATATGCTCATTTAATTTAAACCCCTTTTCTAAAATATTGCCCAAAGGGGTGTACTGAGTCCAAATGAAAAATACATACTCCCTACTGACTGGTGCTTCTGACATTACCAGCAGTAATGCAAGACTTACTCCCAACTATGCTGGTGCTGATTTGGTGTTTAAAGACTTTTTACAGGCATCTTTAAAGCTTCAGCTATGCTGATCGAGCCATTTAAATCTAGTATTGTGAACACCAGCAAAGGATGTGTCACTATTTTGTAACCCTTCAAAAACCTTTCTTCGGTGTACTCCTATTCTCCAGCACATATATGCTTTCCTATTGCCTCCAAATCTGCCCCTTTGCCAATAAATATTAATATACTTCTTAACTTTAAGCAGAGAACATACAGGTCAAAACTGATTTTAGTAGAGCCTTATTGCCCAAACTATTTATGCACTTAACAGAACAGGCAATGCATGGGAGTCACCTCTTAAACTTACCTAAGGGTTCTAACGATGAAGGCATCCTCCACCTAGCAAGATAATCCCTGCTAGCAATAGCTTCCCCTGGAAGTTAACTGCTTTACTAACAAATGGTCTTACTTCTGACATGCATTAAGTTGTGTCTCCTGAATTTATCTGTTTTGTCAGAATTTATACAATCTCTGTCCTGCTCTGAATAGCCTGGAGTAGCCCAGTGTCATTAGATCTCCAAAGCTAAGCAGGGTCTGCCCTGGTCAGTATTTGGATCGGAGACCACCAAGGAATACTATGGTCGTGATGCAGAGGCAGGCAATGGCAAACCACCTCTAAACGTTTCTTGCCTTGAAATCCCTACAGGGTTGCCATAAGCCGGCTGCTTGATAGCAATAAAAAAAAAATACAATCTCTCCTAGATATCAGCTACCAGATACATTTGAAGTTCCAGCCTGTGACACTGCCAGTCACTTACCTTGGGACACATGTTCCTTCAGGCTCCCAACAATTTTCTTCTTCAGCCTGTCAGGCAAACATCCTTTAAAGCAAAACATTCTTTGCTTTCTCCACTAATGGGGAGCGCAACAGCTGTTACTGCTAATACTTAATACCTACAGGAACTCTTGTCAGTGCTCAAATCCAGTTTTAATCATGTTAGTTTTCTTCACAGTCTACTCATCCTCTTTTAGAAAAGACAAAAAGCCACCAAGTGTTTGTGTAATGAAAATACAATGTGCGTTACAAATATACTTGGAAGTAAAATGACTGAAGTGAATGGCACTTACTACTACATGGACACAGGATTGCAGCCATAAAAAAGGAAAAAAATAAAGGAAAAAAATAGGAGACTCATCCAGGGTTTGTGTTAGGAAAGAGAAGGCAGGAGTGGTCATTCCCCCCTCCTTTGTATTTGTACAGCAAAGAAAGAGGATCTTTCTTGAGCACACTGTGGGGTTTGTTCTACATAGTTCTATATAAATAACTCTACAGCAAAAGTAGAAAAACACTGGGAAGGAGAAAAATTCTAAACAGGTTCAGTCTGCTCAGTATTAAAATAAAATATCCATCTTCGACACAATCAAGGCTGAATAATGGAAAGGGAGAAAGTTACCACCTGATCTGTAAGTCTCTGTGTTCCCCGTTCCTATTCTGGATGATGTCAGTGACTCTAGCCAAGATAGGTCATGCCCAGAAAATCCCATTCTTAGTGTGAAGAAAGACTGCAAGTATTAGCTGAAGCTTCACAACAAGTGTTCAGATCACTGGAGCAAGAGCAGTATAAAGTTTATTTTTACCATATTCCTTGACTAGTCTCACTAAAGTAGATTCAATACCAAGAACAAAGTATGAAAACAACCTTTCTTAAGTTGCAAACATTAATGTTGCAAAAGTCCAGCAGAAGGCTGTTCTATTTATCTGTTCCCTTTATGCTCAGATCTGGTTCAAGCAGAATAAAAATAGAAAGGAGAGGATTCTTATTGGTTCCCAAGGGCAATTAGAGACAGGTTTTTGCTGGATGCACTCTTGATGGTTAAGGTATCACTCACTTTTGCCTTTCCATCATCTCACCCTCTTATTAGAGTCGAATCAAAGGGTGATGGCAAACCAAACTCTAACAACTGAAATTCATGAAAATCCCTGGTGTCAGAATTCTATATGAAGACACTGTACTTTCATCTTCAACACTGACACTTCTCTATCTATGGAGAAATTTGCCATTTTAAAACAGTTCCTATACATCTGGACTTTAGCAACTCAAAGGGCACCCAGAATTCAACGAAGTATTAAAGAATTGTTGTTTCCATTATTTTGACTTTGATCTGTCAAACTTCATCTTTATCAAGAAATTGTAACACTTTTGGTATTCTGAAGACGAATGCCATAAACACAGAGGTTTATTTGTTTGCCTAATTTTCCACTGAGGAGATACCAAATGAAGACTGGGTAATTCCTAAATTCCTGTAAGTTTTGCTTTTGCTTCCTCTGGATGTAAAGGCAGGTAATAAAGCGCCCTCGTGCTACAGTTACAGTTATTAAGTCCATTTCATGGCTCCCTCTTTTGAACAAAGCTAGCAAGAAATTTAAAAAAAAAATTGTCAGCCCAATTGCTAAGCCCCTTAGCTTAGGAGTGTCGAACTCATTTGTTATGAGGGTCGGATATGACATAAATGTAACTTGGTCAGGCAGGCCATGCCTTGCCAGCCCAGATCAGGAGTTGGGGGGGTGGCTGCCTCAGCTGGCTCTCAGGCCAGATAAGAGTTCTCAAGGGGCTTATGTTTGACACCCCTGCCTTAGCTGTTCTGACACAGGATCCATGCATTCAGATTGGATACAAATCCATCCTACTATGAACATCCAGATGTAGCATATCAGATGAACATCACCCCCGGTCACCCTACAGGGTTGTGTTTTTCATTTTGTGTATTGCAGCTGGGAATGTGAAACCCCGACTCCTGTCTTGTGCAAGTGCCAAGTCTGTATCAGGGCTCTTGCATAAAGCTGTAATTGCCAGGAGGAATAAAGAAATGCAGAATGAGAGTAAAATAGAAGTCTGTGTTTAGAATAAATTTCCACAAATAACAGATTTTTGGAAACAAAACTGACTAGCTTTTTCCAAAAGCCGTTTTAGGAAATGAAGGGATGAAGCAACCCTGTTAAACATATACCTTCTCCAAAACAAATTAAAAATTGAACTGTAAACTTGAAGGCATATTTACTTTATATATATATATATATGCCCGTATTTGTGATTTATATTTATATACTGGATCTTACTTAAACTCCTATCAAATTATAAATAACTGCAGCATACTATAAAATTGTGTATTCTTGGCATACAATGTAAACCCACATGAAATGTTTAACAACTATTACTTTTTCCTCTTCAAAGGTTGCTGTTTCTTCCTTGTATTAAAAGTATTTTGGTACCTGAGAAGACGGGTCATTGCTGCATTCACACAATTGTATAGTGTTCATTCATGCACAACTGAAGAGTGTGTGCTGTTCTTAAAGGCAGTATTAAACCGTTCAGAGAATAATGCGCTGAACAATATACCCCATGCTGAGGGGCTTTGTAACCCTATAAGACACAATATTTTAAACACTGCATTGATGTACTCTTCTGCAGCTTCCCTGAAACTGTTCATAGGAGGGGGAAGGAAGAAATCCCTTTGAAACTCAACAGTTACTTCAAATGGGGAAATGTGTATACTTTCAAATAAACTCTAATTTTGTTTTAGTTCATAAGTGCATCTTATACAATGCTATATAATGCTTTCTGACATCTTTACAACTACTGTTTCTTCAAGTTAATGTACTAGCCATCAAGTTGACCATTTTTTCGCCACAAGTGTTTGAAAGAAAAAGGGTAAGTACGGTTAATAATTATGCAAGGTGAATAAGCACCCCCCCCCACACACACACATACTTCAACACAGCAACCCAACACAGGCCATATGTATTCTGTTATGGTAAAATTCATTTTGTTTGTCCTAAAACATAACATTAAAAAAAACCCTCAAAACCCTAAGCATCGTTGTTGAGCTGCTGCATTTTACATCAGATGTAACACCCTGCACTCTGCAGTTGTGTGTGTGTGTGGGGGGGGGGGAATTGCTGGGATTTGGAGTACTGGCACAAAGTTTCTCATTTGTGGTGCTTACTGCCATAGATGGTACAGTGCCAAGCTCTCCATATTCCATCTAATCTGTTAGTTCCTGTTTGAGTCACTGATACCACCACCCCATTTCAAGATTTTTTTGAGATAAGTTGTTAAAACTAACTTTTTTAACTTACTTAGCCAATTATACAAACTAGAAAGTTGACTTCTACGCATTGGCAGCTCAACCACAGTTCCACTGTGGCATGATTTTCTAACCTGAAACTGTTTGTGTAAGTACCAGATGATGTTTTAACATTGGTTTTACAGCATAAACAGAGATCAATTTTTTCCCATTTTTATTTAGTTCCACTCTGTAATGTAAAGTATTCCAAACAGTTCGTCAAAAAATGTTATTGTTGATATGCACACTAAAAAAATTGTCCAGCCTTCCATACAGTCTGCAGTTTTACAGCACAATGCAAAAAAAAAAAAAAATCACTACTAATCACCAACAAATAAAACTAGGTTAAGAAACAAAAGTTGCAATCCAAAATTTTCCATCTTCCGGCATATTCACATTCTCCTCTTCTGTGTACTTATATACAAAACTGTTAAAAAAAAAGACAAATAGTAAAGATTCTATACAGACGCCTAGTAGTATGTGACAGATAAGAAATGGCTGTACAGGCAGCATTTCACAAACTATTCAACATTACACCCAGTGTTATTTTGTTGTTGTTGGGGGTTAATGTCATCAGGGTTAAAAAAATGACAAATCTCAGCAGTAAGCCAAACTCAATCATGTGGCTCACTGGAAAAGTGGTCCAGCAACACTTAAGCACTGTTAACGCTACTGACTGCAGTTTTATCCATGTGCATAATTCTCACTGGAAACACTTAAAACCAGCTGGGTCATACCCACTGTGTTTTGCTCCTCTCTCATTTTAAATGTTGTAAGTCTAATTTTTCTTAACCATGTACTATTAATCACAGAACGGAGTACTTAAAAAAAAAAAACTGCAACAAAATGAGCAATTGTACTGGAGGAGCTGCTTTCAATTCTTTCACTGTCAAGAGCTAAAATATACACTTTCCCCAACCCACTCCTAAAGTAATGCTTTTCTGCTATCATCTATAAAACAAAAAAACACACATAAAGTTTCACTGGTACAAAATTCAAGAAGAACTGCTGCCTTCCTTACCACCTTTCAGTTCTCCTCCTCTTTGAAAAAAACTGGTGCCTTATCCAGGAACAATCTTGTAAAACTAGTGGGAAATGTGAGCTGACAAAAAATTAGGCAGCATAGAGGAGAGTCATGAGAACTCAGGGCTTAGCTGTATAATTTGTCCTCCATTACAACTGAGCATAGTTACCATTGTTTCCTCTGATAAACGCATCCCCATATTTATTCTTCAGTTGCCCATTTACGTATTCTTCTGTTTGTTCCAAAGCTATGTTCATGTACCCATCCAGGCAAGCCAGAACACCTAGTAAATACAAATCCCACAAAAGAGCTCAGATTTCAGAACTACAACTTTCCTAATCAAACATGGTATTAAATGCAAGTTAGGGAAAATGGCTGATCAGACTGAAACATACAGCAGATGAGAATGTGCGATAGGCATGGGACAATTGCCACCACACCAACATTCACACAGTGAAGTGATCAAGTCACTATCCTTCATCTGACATATGAAATAGAGAAACATTGTAGCAAAACCCTCTGTCACAAGATCAATAGCTTCTCTTCTGCAAGCTGGAAATGCTGATCTTTCATTGACGGACTTAATATTCTCCAATAGTCATGAATTTGAAGGGCACAGGAACACCATGCTTAACAGAATGGGAAGAAGTAGCCCTGTGCGTGAAGCAAAGTCTTTTGTATCTGCCATTCATACAATAGTACAGATATATTCATGGTCTGCATATACACTCTGCCAAAAGTTTATTCCAGTTATGTAGTTATTAAAAGCCCTATTTATTCAAGAAACCGTTCCACAGCATGAATCACAGCTGCTCTATTTAAATATAGAATGCAAGTAGAAAGTCTCTTTATATAATTTATAGAAATTAAAGTCTAATCAGATGGGTGATTGTATGAAGGTTGCAGAAAACTGGACAAGATGTATATGGCAAAAGTACCCAGACTGAGTTATTATTAATTTATGTATTCTTACATTTTGTTGTAACTAGGGTTAGAATATGAAAGAGAACTCACCAAGATCACAAGAACTATATTAATTCCTTCTTTCCTAACTGACAGATCACAAATATATCAAATGTTCAGAAAAGGAGGTTAGGAAAACTTACCTCGATAATCAACTCCAGAATTTAACTTCACAACAACTGGTCTTCCTATTATTTGTTTCAAAAAATCACTGGGGGTTTGTTTCCGTAGACTCATTTTGACGGACTGAGAAGCTACATAAAAGAACAGAAAAATAGGCAAATGGCTGAAAAGCAGAATTCAAAACAGATCACAAACAAGCGCTCAGCAAACAGCAGCAGTGTGCTGGTTCTTAAAAGTATTCACAAGAGAAATAAATATCAAATAGCAGAATAAAAAAGATAATTTTTTTTGTTGAACATAGGCTTAAAACTACAGAAGTACAATCACTGTACAAAACTATCCTCTAAACCACACACAGTTTGATATCTTTAATAAGCTTCGTCTATTATTATCTAAGACATCTGTGCACCACACATGACCGCTTGAAAACATTCAGAGCAGTCAGGTATGGCTTTTATTTTCCATATGAATGTTTTCCTACAAAAAAACTTCACAGTAGTGTGGAATTCAGATTGTTTTTAACATTCTGGATATGAATTATATATAAATAGTGAATCTTAGAAATACACATATAGGCACACTCAACCCACACCCACAGCTATTCAGACTTCTCACTATTATAATCCGCTAAGTGATGACTAAGTTCATCAAGCTGAATGTCCAGAAGTGCATGCACTGTCGACGAGGAATAGAGAATAAAACTGCTGATATCATACTGCCCTTGTATAAATCTATGGGGAGACCACACTTGGAATACTGTGTACAGTTCTGGTCACCACACCTAAAAAAGGATATTACAGAGCTTGAGAAAGTGCAGAAAAGAGCAACCAAAATAATTAAGGGACTAGAGCAACTGTCCTATGGGGAGCGGTTAGGATGCTTAGGGCTGTTTAGCTTGGAAAGAAGGCGGCTAAGGGGAGACATGATAGAGGTCTATAAAATTATGCATGGTTTGGAGAGAGTGGACAGGGAGAAGTTTTTCTCCCTCTCCCGTAATACTAGAACACAGGGTCATCTGCTAAAGCTGAAGTGCAAGAGATTCAAAACAGATAAAAGGAAATATTATTTCACACAACGCATAGTTAAATTGTGGAACTCCCTGCCCCAGGATGTGGTGATGGCTGCCAGCTTGGAGGGCTTTAAGAGGGGAGTGGACATATTCATGGAGGAGAGGGGTATTCATGGTTATTAGTTAGAATGGATACGGGTCATGCTGCATACCTATTCTCTCTAGTATCAGAGGAGCATGCCTATTATTTTGGGTGCGGTGGAACACAGGCAGGATGGTGCTGCTGAACTCGTCTTGTTTGTGGCTTCCTAAAGGCACCTGGTTGGCCACTGTGTGAACAGACTGCTAGACTTGATGGGCCTTGGTCTGATCCAGCAGGGCCTTTCTTATGTTCTTAAAAAACATTTAACAGATTAAACACTCTAAATAACCATTAGGCTTTCTAGTATTTGGTGAAAACACTTCAAGTAATTCTTGTAACTTCCCTTCCATTCTATTTTTTTTGCAATTGTTTGGATAAAGTGGTCTCCTAGAAGCATGACTCATACTTCGATGTATTTCCTCCAATATCCCAATAAGTGTGATCTCTTATAATACCCCTGCATAAATAAAAGCCTCTAAATCTGCATTACTTTTAAATATCCTTTCTAGTTTCTTGTATTCAAGCTACAAGAGCTAATGTACTTATTTCACAGCTTCTACAGCAGAAAATAAAGACTAGTTTAATACTGTAAATCTGCACCTAAAGCAACTGCCTTCAGAGACTTGCTCTTTAGGAAATGTAGTTAGAAGCAGCACACTATTTTCCTCATGTACATAAAGCACAGAGTGCATAGCCTCCAATAGCAGCTTAGTTCAGATATGTTGTATTTTAACTATACTCTGTGAAACCAGGATTCAGCTTGCAGATGATTACTCAAAACTTTGTTTGCCTTCACTCTGGCCAGGTGTTTCTGTAGCTGTGGAATGCATGAGGGCAGCAATGAGGCTTTAATAAAAATGAAGCCAAGATGTCTATATTTGTATATTACATGAAACTATACTTAAGACTTAACTGTGGTTGTCAAACAAATTAAAAACCATGGTTTCAGGCCCAGGTTTGACAGAGCCTAAATAACTATAGCTAGTGGAGTGTCTCATGTTCAACCACAGTGACAGTTTAATTAAACTTCACATTATGCCTGAACTGAGACTACATTTCAGATTTAAAGGATCTTGGGGGTGTGGAGAATAATTCAAAGTCAACCCAAACAGGGTGAAAAAGACAAATTCCATTCTAGGGAAGATAGCCAGTATTGTAATACCTTCATATAGAGAAATATGGTGTGGCCAAATTGAGAATACTGCATACAGTTCTGATAGTCCCATCTCCAAAATAGTGTGTGTGTGTGTGTGTGTGTGTGTGTGTGTGTGTGTGTGTGTGTGTGTGTGTGTGTGTGTGTAAAGTCCCATCAAGTCGCAGCCGACTTATGGCGACCCCTTTTGGGGTTTTCATGGCAAGAGACTATCAGAGGTGGTTTGCCAGTGCCTTCCTCTAAAAATAATGTACCCCAGTAAAAATAATTAATGTATTATAGCACCTTCTCCACAGGGAAATTGAAAATATTTACGCCATGTTAATTTACAAAATACAAGTAAGGGGGGAATTCACTTATAAAAGTACTATGTGGAAATAATGGGGGAAACTTCTCTCTCATATTACAACTCAGGGTCACTCAAGGATCCAGGATGACAAAAGCACTTCTTCACATAATGCATAATTATTTGATGGAATTCACTGCCACAGGATATGGCAACAACCACTTGCTTAGAATGGCTTTAGAAGATGGCTAGACAAATTAACAAACAGGTTTATCAGTAGCTACTATTCATAACTAAATAGAACCCTAGGCAATGTAACTTCACATATGAGTTGCTGCAGGACAACAACATCGCCTGCATGTGGCTTTTCAGATGCATCTAGCTGTGAGAAACAGGATGCTGGACCAGATGTACCTATGGGACTGATCCAGCTGGGTGCATGTTTTCCTACAGCAGGCTCTGAGTGCTAGTGGCTGCTACATGTTCGCATGCTGCATCGTGGATCTTGGTGCCCATGGTTTCTCCTGTCCATCTGAGGCAAGTGTTTTTGTCTAGACTGACGGACAATGATTCTGGCTGTCCTTCACCTCATGTATCAAGATAGCAACTGGGCCACAGATGGACAAGCAATCTCAGAGGGCACCTAAGATACCACTATCACACATGCACAGGTAGCAGCACACAAGCACGACAGAGCTGCTAAAGCAGGCATACTAATTTTAAACAGGCTCTGAAGAAGCAATCTAGGAAATGCCAGACCACATTTTTTCTCTGGGGTGGAATTTTCTATTGGAATTCTGCACAAAGATTCCCACCTACGACTAGGGTTGCCAGGTCCCTCTTCACCACCGGCAGGAGGTTTTTGGGGCAGAGCCTGAGGAGGGTGGGGTTTGAGGAGGGACTTCAATGCCATAGAGTCCAATGGCCAAAGCAGCCATTTTCTCCAGGTGAACTGATCTCTGTCGGCTAGAGCTCAGTTGTAATAGCAGGAGATTTCCAGCTAGTAACTGGAGATCGGCAAAGCTACCCATTACATGTTTGACCCATGCTTCATAAGCCTACACAAAAACTAATGGGGCATTCTAACAATATTCACCACTCCCAGAACTATTATACACTTTCCACATAACACTTCCTGAAAAGAACCCAAAAGATATCTAGGATCTGCTCCCAATTCTTGTTATTTGGCCAGTTCATTCCAATGTGCGTGGTTTTGTTTTCATGTTTTATTCCGAGGCTCAGCGTTAGAGCATCTGCTTGGCACGCAGAAGGTCCCAGGTTCAACCCCCAGCATCTCCAGTTAAAGGGACTAGGCAAGTAGGTGATGTGAAAGACCTCCGCCTGAGACCCTGGAGAGCCGCTGCCAGTCTGAGCAGACAATACTGACTTGGATGGACCAAGGGTCTGATTCAGTATAAGGCAGCTTCATGTGACCACGTGTAGAACTTGGCCCCTCCTGCCTTTCACCAAAAGAACCCTGCGTTTGGCCTACATTTTATTATGAACTATCCCTTGCGTATGGAAAGGGCCTACTTTATGTGCACGGCTTCTTCGAAGCACTCGCCCTTATTGCTCGCGTGACCTCACCCTAGGGGCACCCAGGGGCCCTGTGGGGTCCTCGTGCACCGCGAGGGAGGGAGGCAGAGCACGAACCGCAGGGGACAAAGGGAAGCGACGACTCCTCCGCTCCCACCCACGAAAGGGCCGCCGAGCGGGCGCCTCGCCGGCACAACCTGCGGAAGCAGGCGGGGCAGTTCCCCTCGGGCCAGTCCTAGACACGTCCCCCTCATCGCCCGATCGAGAAACGGCCTTTAAAGCGCTTAAGGGA
Source organism: Euleptes europaea (assembly GCF_029931775.1). Classification (NCBI taxonomy): domain Eukaryota; kingdom Metazoa; phylum Chordata; class Lepidosauria; order Squamata; family Sphaerodactylidae; genus Euleptes; species Euleptes europaea. The sequence continues at coordinate 42,256,115 of NC_079320.1, read as the reverse complement.
AGCGGAGGCACGGCGGCCCGTCGCGTAGAAGAGCCAACTTTAGGCCCCGGCTGGCTTTCTTTCAGCCGGCAGGCCCCGAAGGCCGTTTGGAACGTCCTGCGAAAGGGGGGGGAGAGAGGGAGAGCGCGCGCGCCCGCGCGCCAGGTCCCCCGCCAACCGCCGCCGCAGCCGCCACCCCCTCCTGCTCTCGACCTCCACACTCGCCCGCCTTCAGTCACTCACCCGCGCGCTGTCGGCTCACGTTCGTTAAGCTTGCCTGGCGGTTTCCCGATCCAGTGATGATGGGCTGCTCTGCGGACCAATCAGCGCTTTCTGGCTTCAGCAGCCGCTACGGTTCCCGGATTTGGCCAAAATCTGCGCCGTTATTTGCGGGGGCGGGGGCGAGCAGGGTTGCTACGCGGTTCCAGGGTTGGTTTGTTGTTTTGTCAGGGAGCAGATTCCCGAGGGTCTGTGGTGTTAGCCTGTAGTAACAAAAAACAAAGAGGACAATGATTCAGGACAATGATTCAGCTCAAACCCAACCCCTTTCTGACTATATATTACTCTTCCTACACACTTGACACTGAGAGACACTGTCCTTCAGTGTTACTCCTCTGAAGATGCCGGCCACAGCTGCGGGCGAAACGTCAGGAAAGAAAATACCAAGACCACGGTCACACAGCCCGGATAGCCTACAAGAACCAAAGAGGAGCCTGGTGGCACCGTCAAGACTTCGTAGTGTCGTTGTGACATCCGCTTCGGTAGATCTTAGAGCTGCCAACCTCCAGGTGGTTAACCAAAAATATGTTTACTTTTTGGCATACTCCCTAAGCGTGAAAGGTGTAGTTTTCCTGTTACAGAAAATTGAAGAAATTGTAGTGACTCTTGGATGTGAAGTCAATTGCAATGTATATGGAATGTGAAATGAATTGAAATGCATATATAGTTGTAGAAAAGAGCAAGAGTCCAGTAGCACCTTAAAGAGTAACAAAAATATTTTCTGGTAGGGTATGAGCTGCAGTAGTAGGAAAGGGCAAGAGTCCAGTAGCACCTTAAAGACTAACAAAAATATTTTCTGGTACGGTATGAGCTTTCGTGAGCCACAGCTCACGCTGTGGCTCACGAAAGCTCATACCCTGCCAGAAAATATTTTTGTTAGTCTTTAAGGTGCTACTGGACTCTTGCTCTTTTCTACTACTTGCTCTTTTCTAACACGGCGACCCACTGTGAAATATATAGTTGTAATTCGTTGGTTTCGTTATTGTGGTTTCTCTCAAGCCCTTCTGTGTTAATTTTGCTTGCAACCTCCAGGTGGTGGCTGGAGATCTCCCGCTATTACAACTGAGCTCCAGGTGATAGAAATCAGTTACCCTGGAGGGAATGGCCGCTTTGGCAATTGGACTCGATGGCATTGAAGTCCCTCCCCAAACCCCGCCCTACTCAGGCTCCACCCCCAAAATCTCCAGGTATTTCCCAACCCGGAGCTGGCAACCCTAGATGTAGAACCTGCTTCTTCATCAGGAGCGTGAAGGCTGAATATAAGGCTGAGTGCCTCTGGCAAAAAGCTTTGGGGGATGCCACAATACACTTGGTAGTTGCCACTAAACTCCCGCTTCTACTCACTAGAGGTCTGTGATCACATAAAAAGCAGATAAGAGTTAAAAAGCAGCTTTTTATTTACTTAAATGCATTATACCAATGAGGAACAAAGGGTTTTTGTTTTCAACTCTGGAATTTTTTGCCAGCTCAGAATGTTACAAAATATTGTTATTGCCATAATAACACCATTAGAAAAAAATGAAATGATATAATATATATTCTTTTAAAATAGTTTCCAAGCTATTGGGAAGCTGCTATTTGACTTTGGAAGACTTCTGTCTTTACCCTCAAACGAAGGAGGACAGTCTACAGTCACATTTTCTCAAATCCCCATTAAATTTTTCTCAGTAAGCGATACACAGTAAGCTTTCTCAAAAATATATACCGTATATTAACTTTCATCATGAATGAAGGAAGGACAAGAATTGATGTCTCCAAAGGTGGGGTCCCCAAACTTTTTGAGTCCGTGGGCACCTTTGGAATTGTGTCATAGGGTCATAAGGATGGGAAAAATATAAAATGGCTGCCACAGGAGGCGGAGACAGCCACAAAATGTCAGGGAGCAAGGTTATGCATAACTTCAATATTAACTCTTCAACATTTCGGTCAGAATCATAAAATCAGAGTTGGAAGGGACCACCAGGGTCATCTAGTCCAACCCCCTGCACAATGCAGGAAACTCACAACTACCTCCCACACACACACCCAGTGCCCAGAAGATGGCCAAGATGCCCCCCCCTCTCATGAACTGCCAAAGTCAGAAGCCTTGTTTAACAAGATGCCTTTCAATCTGCACTGCCAATCAGATCCCCTGTGGCCAGTCAGAAGCCCTGGTAGGCAAAAGCCCTACCTGGCCTCACCCACTTTCTAAAGACACTTGGTGAAAGTCAGGAAAGGTTTCAGAGGGTGTCATGGTATCCATGGGCACCACATTGGGGACTCCTGCTCCAGAGTATGGTACAGGAGACTCAATTGCTCTTTGGGGGGGGGGATTTTCAAATCAGCCAATCGGTAAACTATATTTTGTGTTATTCTGTGAGCTGGGTTTGGGTCCCTTCAAGGAGACAAGTAGTATACCAATGCAATAAAGTGAACAAGTAGATGTGAGATGAACAGTTGCTTTGCCACATACAGGGATGTGAGACAATAAACTGCATGCGAGCTAATATACATCCAAGATTAAGCATTGTATGCATTGGATGAAGCAGTCAATTCCTGTAATGTCCAGGTCAGCTGGATGCGTGGCAAGCCATCATGTCTCACATTTTATATGGATTCTCAAAGATGTCTTCACACATAAAAATACCGGACTGATCATGGATTGAGTGGCCATCTGACTTTTTGACAAATGTCACATAAAGAGGGATTAGGGGAGGGAAGTACTTAATTGGCATTGACTGAAAGTATTTCATGCATTGGCTGAAAGTATTTCTTCTTAGCATGCTGTTTTCATTAAAAAAAACATTTAGTTCTTTTGCCAAGCAAAGCAAGAAGTCTTGGGATGACTGTAGTAGTGCTCCCCAGAGAAGTGATGTCAGCAAGAGGGAGGAGTAAACACTCTGAAGCGGCAAAAGCAATTTCATGTCTGGCCAGGAGAGGAAACAGAGATAATACTTTGGGTATTTTTAAAAGGGTTTAAAATGGAGTTGATCTTCATACACAAGTCTTCTGTACAAACCCCTTTGCAATGTTTTTGTCCCTCGCCTACTCATTCCAATGGGATGTGCCGGATATTCCCCCCACCACTTGTCTGATAGTGCCCACTGATTCAGATGTACGTCCCACTAATTTCTGTGACTAGCAGTGCCATCCTAAACAGAGTTACACCCTTCTAAGGAGTAACAGGGATTTGGGTCAATGGATTTAGAAGGGTGTAATTCTGCTTAGGACTGTGCTGTTCCTCTTAAGCGCTTGTTTAAGACTGCAGTGTAAGATCATGGAGGGGTATTTGGGGGGCAGGAGTATTCTGATGATCTGGTTCAGTACATTTGGTACCTGCTAGCCATACCGCACAGTCCCTTCTTTTTTGAAGGAAGTACATTCTATGTTTCTGGTTTTCATTAAATCTATGGAGTCATAACTAATGCCTGTGTAACAGGGAGATGTGTATCATATCCAGCTGCTTCAGGCACTGACAGAAGAATTCAAACCTACCGGATTTCTTTTTGTTGGACAACGTTCAGTAACCGTAAAGATGAGACAGTCATAATTCCAGATCAACCTAACTAACACGGGGCAGATTTGAGATCTCCACATTAGCCAATGAACAGGTAGCCAATGAGCAGGGCAGCGCTTAATGTGTTTTGATAAGCTGATGTAATCTAAGCATTCCTATACAGTCTTAGTTCAGGATAGTTCTGTATTTTATTTTCATGAAAAAAATTAAAATGAATTTTTACCCATGGGAAATGTTTTCTCTAAATAGATCTCAGGGGGTGGGAGCAAATGATGCTTTCAAACACACACACACTGCTTTATTCCCCCCACCCCGCCATGAGACAGCAGTAAGGATTGAGGAAGAGGTGGTGTTAATGTCACAACAATGTTGTGCCAGGCTAATATGAAAACCACTGAGATATTCTCTTTCTGCTAGAGAATATGCTTGCTTTATTGTCAGTGGGTAGTGCTTAAAATGAATTTGAGTCATCACCAGATATATTATCAGATTTTGATAAGAACTTTGATGCATATCAAAAGAATTTCCTGAACAATAGGAGACGTTCGATTGGAGGTTTCACAGGAAAGGCAGAGGAACAACGCATTCTTCCTCACAGTACCTCAAACTTGTGTTACAAGGACAGTAATCTTCTGCATCCATTCAGCATTTCATTTATAAAGCTGGATGTTTTTTTTATTATTAAAACACTATTTGGCAGTATTTGTGATAATGCTTTCAGTGCTGACATTTGTAAATAACAGAGATCCTTTCATAATACTATGCTGAGGTTGAATGTTTAGCACTAGAAAGGGCAAGGGAATAGCATGTACTGAGCAATAGCTTCACTCGGCAAGTGTCCTCCCAACATCTACATCAAAATTTCTTGGAGGGAATCCTATCTCAGTTCTAGTCAATAGGAAAGCCTCTGTTATTTCCTCGGTAGTTCACCGCAGCTCACTGCCTTACCTCCTGTTACCCTATTACAGTTTAATACTTTATATACAAGCTTCCTTTGCTTTTCTGCATAATACAGCATGCTGTAAAACGAACCGATCCCTCTGGTATCATCTGGGTAAAAATTATGATAACCGGAGCTCTGGCTAGAATCCTGAGAATCTGAGTTGTTTTCTTTTTCTTTTCTTTTTTAATTTATTAAACAAAAAAGGAATACAAATGGTTAACTGGGAAACTAATTGGGGCAAGTAAATACATAATCTAAATAAAAGGGTCTATATGCCAAAAAATACAGCAAGAAATGAGCTATCTGATTACACCCAACCGTCTAAAAAAGTCTAATGGCAATGTTGAACTACAAAGCAAAACAGGAACCAATACAATCTGAGTTGTTTTCTGTTGCCCAAGAAGGTCGGACCAGAACCAACGGGTTGAAATTTAATCAAAAGAGTTTCCGTCTAGACAGAATTTTCCTTTTAAAGCCATTGACTGTATTCTTTTTACACTGTAACTGCTTTCTCATTAAAAAGATAATGTACGAAATCAGAATAGGGAGTGGAAAATGTAAAACCTAATGAACACTTGGAGAGCTGGCATGGTGTAGTGGTTAAGGTGTCAGACTAGGACCTGGGAAACTCAGGATCAAATCCCCACTTGTGACATGGAAGCTTGCTGGGTGACCTTGGGCTCATCACATACTCTCAGCATCGACCCTGGCTAGCATTTAGATGGGAGTCCTCCAAGGAATACTAGGGTCGCAAGGCAGAGGTAGGCAATGGCAAACCACCTTACAATGCCTCTTGCCTTGAAAACCTTATGGGGTTGCCATAAGTCAACTGTGACTTGATGGCAAAAAAAGGGGGGGAGAACATTGGTATAGTATACAGGTCGGCAAACCGCGGCTTGCGAGCCACATGCGGCTCTTTGGCTCCTTGCGTGCAGCTCTCGCACAAACGACCCGACACGCAGCCAGAGGGCGGGGGGATCTAGGAAGGGGGGCTGGAGAGGGGCCATGGTGGGGCGCAGGGTGGACCCGGGCTGGCGAGTGGCGGCGTCCGCCTCCCCGGCCACACCATGCCATGTGGCCCCTGGGACTGCGGTGGGCCCCAAGCCGAGGCAGCCAGGAGGTGGCGGAGGGAGAAGGAGGCTGGTGCGGCGCAGTCCCCCACCCTTGTTGATCCGCCAGCTGAATGGAGGTGGCTGCAGGCGGGTGCGTGGCAAGGCGCTTCCCCCCCGTGGGTGCGCGGCGGGCCGTGGACTGCGCCGCACTGCTGGGAGGGGTGGCATGCGCGCCGGAGGGTCTGGCTGGGGGGGCTTTCAGCTGCTGCATATGTGCGCGGGATTGTGCCCGGCCAGGGCGGGAGGCGGCCGGCAGAAGGTGGTTGGCGGGCGGAGGTGCGTTTAGGTCGGAAAGGGGGGTGGAGGGCTCCTCAGGGCCTGGCGGCGGAAGGAATGGGCAGGAGCCGGGGCTCACTGAGCACCTCCTCTCTGCTTGGCGAAGAGTGAATGGGTCGCCGTGTTTGCCTGGGACGCCGTGTGGCTCAGTGGTAGAGCATCTGCTTGACATGCAGACGGTCCCAGGTTCATTCCCCAACATCTCCAGTGAAAGGGCCCCTTTCCCCCTTCCCCCGGCCTTTTCTGGGCTTCCCGGGGCCCGTGCGTGGCCGGAGAGGGAGTGCCGAAGGCTTCTGCCCGGTAGCACCGGGCTGCGGGGCCGCATGTGCGGCCCTGTGTGTGTGTGAGGGGAAAGCACACAGCGGGGCACCGGCCAGTTCTGGGCCACCTAGGCAGGCCCCGACGGTGCCCCACCGCTGCTGTGCCCCACCACCTCCGGGAGGCACCCTGCAGAGCTGAGCCGCCGCTTGTCCTCCACCACCACCACATTCTGGCAGGCACCCAAAATGGAGGGACAGCTGATAAACTGGCAAACTTAAGTGGAGGAGTGAGCGGATTTGGGGATCATGATGCACGCCTATTCTCTCCAGGATCAGAGGAGCATGCCTATTATATTGGGTGCTGTGGAACACAGGCAGGATGGTGCTGCAGCAGTCGTCTTGTTTGTGGGCTTCCTAGAGGCCCCTGGTTGGCCACTGTGTGAACAGACTGCTGGACTTGATGGGCCTTGGTCTGATCCAGCTTGGCTTTTCTTATGTTGTAACGGCCTTCATCCGTTTGAATTTCGCAGCCGAGTTGTCCCCCCCCCCTCCCCCAAATTGTATTTGTTGCACTTTGCAAATTTGAGAGATTGTCCGCGGCCCGGGATTTTGCTAGTATACGGCCTGGTGTTTGAGTGACTGTACTGACCACTATAGGGTTCTTAATTATTAGATTTGGGGAAAGCAACCCTTAATCCAGTGTTTTATATACATTAAATTTGCAGAGCTTGTTTTTAGAAGTATTCTTCTTCAAGTAATAAATGTAGCTGCCTTTCATGTGAGAGAGCTGACTTTGTTTCAATTTATGCTATTTAGAACATTAATAGACATTGTGACATCTTGGGGACTAGCTGTGCTCTAGCTGAAATACAAACCTGACGTATCCAAACTTTCCATGGAGATACAAGGCCATTGTTCACATTAAGTGTTTGTCAGTCATTGTCATGATTTAATTTTATGGATACCTTACTTACAATTTAATTTGTATCAATAAATAAGATCATTATTAAGTATGATATCAAGTTTTATTCAGTGTACCTATAGTTTAATTAAGACTTAAAACTTTAATTAAAGTTTATTAAGTTTATAAACAGTGTACCTACCTATATAGTTTAAGTTTAGGAAATTTGGCTCTCAAAAGAAATCTCAATCGTTGTACTGTTGATATTTGGCTCTTTTGACTAATGAGTTTGCTGACCCCTGGTATAGTATAAGAGACTGCTCTACAAATCAGGAAGTCTCTGGTTTGAGTCTTGCATCTGCCACAGACTTACCAGGTGGTCTTAGTGATCAACCTCATTTTCAGATATCCAATCCCCATCTACAACATGGGATCAAAACACCAACCTTTCAGTTTTTTTCAGAGTTACAAGACAACGTATGTGAAGCACTTTGTACATGCAAAAGCATTATACAAATGCCACGCATCACCATTACTAAAGCAAATGGTTTCCTTATTAAGTAGCAAGCATCCAGCGCCACCACAAACCAGTGACCTGTCCAGTTGCTTCCACAAAACAGAAACGTTAAGTTAAGACTCAGAGCTCATGTTGGGCAACTCTTCAAATATCCATGCTCCTGAACACATATTTGACTACAGTACTAAGTTAAGTTATACCATCCTAGCTTAGAATAGTGTGGCTCTCCTTAGGATGGCACTAAAGGCCTAATGACACATTCAAGCCACACAACAGCTTTAGGGAATTGATTTTTTAAAAATAAAGGGGTGAACAAACATGGAGTGACAAAAACAGGGAAATAACTCCTTCTGAGTGCTGTTTCTCCATGGGAAAATGCCTGGGTAGGGGGAGAGGCAGGAGCCATTTCTCCCCCCACAGCGGCATTTGAGTCTATTTCGGCTTCCCTTTATTTTAAAAAGCCATTTGGCTGCGAGGAACACAAGCTGGGTCTGGGGAACCTGGACCCAACTCCTTAAAAAACCAAATGTGTAGTTTGGCCCTAAGGTTTTGGTGCTAGCCATGGTCCCATGCCCATTCTCACTCATACACATATTTGTATACCTTAATTGGTTTGACACACACTGATGTTCATAGCAACATAACACACAAGCATAATTTCTGGTGTAATCTCCAGTAGTTCCCAGGTACTTTCAGAACTGATGCCACAGGTAATCTCTTGGTTAAATCAGCTTTACCTCAGCACTGATCTCTACTAAGCTCACTAAGCCAGTCCTTGGACTTAAATCTGAGAACTACATTTGCCCTTTTTCTCATCTTCTAATATTCACTTTTGTACTTGAAGGTGATTTTAATTTGAGGTAAGCTAACTTCCATTCACTCAGACATTTATCAACATTTCTCTGTTAACTGAGAAGTATGTAAAATGAAACTCGGCCTTTTAAAGCAACCATTTTTAAATAATTTGTATTTATTTAAAAATGTTTATCCCGGCTTTCTCCCAGTAGGGATTCATGGCTTACAAAAAATGGCTAAAACTATATCATGTGTGTAAAGTGCCTTCAAGTCGCAGCCGTCTTATGGCGACCCTTTTGGGGGTTTTCATAGCAAGAGACTAACAGAGGTGGTTTGCCAGTGCCTTCCTCTGCACAGCAACCCTGGTATTCCTTGGTGGTCTCCCATCCAAATACTAACCAGGGCTGACCCTGCTTAGCTTCTGATGTCTGATAAGATCAGGCTAGCCTGGGCCATCCAGGTCAGGGCAAAATTATATCATACCCTAATAAATAAAAAGCAAAATCCAAAACAAAACAAACATCTTTCTAAACACACAATGACCACAATTTAATCAACTAACCTGCTTGAATTAAGCATTAAAAAATTCAATCATATCATAATTAGATTATGAATACATTACCAATCTGTTAGTAATTGGTTTCCCCAACACAGCCTAATTTACCTGAATAGCTAAGAGATTTCTTAGGCATTGACATAATGCTAAGATGATGCTGTATGAGAAGTGCAGAACAAATTTTAGACAACTGGAATTTTTAGTAGCTGAAATTTCAGCAGTTGGGGCACCATGGTATTGGCCAAACATTGGGAGTCCTGGGCCATTTGCTGTTCCTAACAGTACTACAGCTGCTGAGAATTCAAGTGAGTAATCTGAAGCATCCTGGAAAACACTGGGCCAACCGACCAGTTTGTGTATGCCTTATCTCTTTTACTGGTCAACTGGAGTGAATATTAATTATTAACAAATGGTGGGTGGAAACAGCAGTTGAAAATTAAAACCTTTAGATTGTTGGACTCAATCTTAATATATCCACAAAGATCATGTAATCACATCTGTTAATGGGCAACCTAAGAATGCTGCATTTCCTGAGTGACAAAATCTAAATGACCTCAAAGTAGTAGTCTTCAAAGAGCTCATGTAATCCAGAATGAATGGACTTGTTTAAACAGTTCAAAACTTTGGAGGTTAAAAAAATCTATCTGTTTTGGCTTACACGAGTACGACAGAAATACTAAAATGGCTTGGTCATAAATAACCTTACTTACATTGGGGAGCAAAATGGTTTGAAGACTGTAGCCTGTTTGTGTGTGTGTTAGGATTGTGAGCTCCGCCTTGGGAAATTCCTGGAGATATGGGGGTGGAGCCTGGGAAGGGTGGGGTTTAGGGAGGGGTGGGATCTGAGCAGGGTATAATGCCATAGAGTCCACCATCCAAAGCAGTTTTTTTCTCCAGGGGAACTGATTTCTGTCATCTGGAGATTAGTTGTAATTCCGGAAGATCTCCAGGTCTCGCCTGGATGTTGGAAATGCTTGTGTGTGTGTGTTTAAACAGGGATTCAGATCAGATCTCTTAATTCTTTTAAATGTAAGTTATAGCAAATCTCAAGTCGTATTATTCATCGTGATCAGACAGAAGCTGCCCTTGTCTTTTAATCAAGATGAACTTGAAAGGTGAACATTGTAAGTGGCAGAAATTATTTATAATTTGACAATAAAAGTTTATGTTCAGCATCCCAAATTTCATACATTTGCTCTGGTGCTGGCCTTGAGATATAAAACAATGGAAGTTACCTTTATGTTGGGCATTAGTTAAAAGGTCATAAATCAAAATGATAGAATTCATAGTCATTCCTAGCTCACCATATTTCCATATTAACTTCTTCACCTCAAACATAAATGGTTACAAAGTTACAACGAGAAGAGTTGTGTTGGCCTTTGTCAATTGGGCTTAATGATGGAAATCCAGACAATGGAACATTTACCTACTGCAGAGTGCTAAAATGGGAATGATTTCAGAATCCTTGTGCAGAGGGCCCAATTAAAAGTTTATGGCCAGCTGTAAAACACAAAGTGATATTTAACAGTCTCTCTTGTTCTGCTTTTACTGAAGTACAAAACAGTGAAACCTAAGAAGTTTTCTTACCCCAACTACTTATAATGATGCCTTTCCACGCATTAACAGACCTACACAGAAGATTAAAAATGTGTCATGGGGACATACTTATTTGATTTTATCTGTATTCCAAACTATTTTAAATGCTTGTTGTAACAAGTGAAGAATATAACATTTTTACCAATATTAGAACTTGATGCTCACATAATCCTTTCCCTGGTCATCAAGGACCAATTGAAACTAGAAGTCTTATATCCCTTTGAAGGCATTTATATCAGGCTTTACCAAGTCTTTGGGGAATATGCTATTCCACAGTCGAAGGGAAACCACCACACATATTTCCCTGCACGCTAATGCAGTCTTAACTTGGCATACAGGTAACTTTAAGAGTGTGCTGTCACAGTGTAATCCTTAACAGAATTATGCCCTTCTAAATCCAAGACCAGCCACAGAGAAGGTAGTGGCTTCTACATACTCAGGATGGTTCGTGGGTTTACAGAAAAATAAGAATTTTTGAATTAATCAAAAGAAAAATGAAAAAAAATGAAAAAAGTAAACAGATGAGGTCTGAATATACTTCAGGGGCCATGGAATGTTGACAGAGGTCGAGAACTGGTTAAAGAGGGGAGAGGAATGTGGCCTGTTTAAAAAACCCATGAATATATAGAATTCTAGAGGGTGGATTGGGGATTTTCACATTGTTCTCCCCACCCTGTGATTCCTTCCTGGCCCCAACTCTTGTAGTAAAACTATGAGCAATATTTGAATCCCATGTTAAAAGCTAACACAGCAATCTTATCCTTGAGATATGCTTGCTTTACAGGGGTAGTACTTGTCTGCTCAGCCCTCTTAACAAGGGTTCTGCCCCAGTATATCAACAACCAACAGAAATCTAAATTCCACTGTGGTAATTAAGAATGCAAAGACAAGCCATTCCGCATGGGTAAGCTATGGGGGATATATACATTATATGACTTCTGAGTTGAGTAGGATTGTGGAAAATGGATAAAAGCACAATAAAGTGATAGAACCCTTTCTCACCTTTACTCAGGCACAATCCCTAATGAGCACTTACAGTGCAATCCTATAAACACTCTCCTGGGAGTGGGGGTGGAACGTGTAATCAGTTCACAGCCAACTCATGGTGACCCTGTAGGGTTTTCAAGCAGGTAAGTCATGAACAGAGGTGGCTTGCCATTGCCTGCCTCTTTCTGTAACCCCTGCCAATAATTTTATTCTAAAACTGAATGAGCTCAATGGGCATCACCACATTTGTTTCATAATTTTTTTTCTAATCATCCTGTAAAGAAAAAAAATGAGACGGGTTCAAGAATGTGTTGTTGTAGCCTGAAATTCATTTCTGTATCACCACATTTTCTATCATTCAAAACAAGTGTTATGATACAGAGGTCAGACTGCTTTTGTCTAATACAACGAAGGCTCATTGAAATAACTCTGACTCATTACAGTTAAATACATGATGAATAGACTATCCTCTAGTCTCACTTCACTGGAAAATATACTAAATATCACTCTAAATAGCTGTTTCCGCACAGAGGTTTTTCTCCAACTTGGCTTCTGAACCGGAGCACTTGGGGGAGGGAGGTTTCGTACAACTTTGTCCTGTACTTAATCTGTGTCCAGGTTTTTCTTGTTCTTAATACCCTCTTTCCTAAATTTGCTTTTCCTATATTCTTGGAAAGAATGCAGTCCAAGCGTGTTAGCATGCTATCTCAAAGGAAAGGTGTGCATTCTCCTGTCTTACAACAGTCCCTTCCATATTGGCACCATTTCCCCAGCATTTTCCCTTCTGTACCGCCTGAGGGCTTTTTGAGTAGTTTTTTTTTAAAATAAATCATTTTTTTTAAATCAATTGAACCCGTCTCAATCTATTGCTACTTATCTATTGTATTTGTTCCCCTAAAAGTTTGCAGGTTATTATCTTTAATTTGTTAACAGTGATGAGACTATCATTTGCTAAATTGTGGAAGCTAAATACACTTAAAAAAACAAAAAATAGGAATCGCTTAGTAAAATAAAAGTGTACAAAATTTTAATTAGACTTGTAGCATTACGAACGGCCACTGATGTAGAAAGATTAGATGCACTATGTGCGTGTAAAATGCCATCATGTCAGTAGGGTTTTTAAGGCAAGAGACTAACAGAGGTGGTTTGCCAGTGCCTTCCTCTGCACAGCATCCCTGGTATTCCTTGGTGGTCTCCCATCCAAGTACTAACCAGATCAGGCTCACCTGGGCAATCACCCACATTTGTAGTAGTTTTGATTTGAGTTTGATTTCCAATATTGTCAAGAGTTATAAGTATGTGTATTTAATAAATTCTCTTTTTAAAATCTATTTCAATTTTTATAGAATTGTTATAATTGCTAGAGATGTGAAGGCCAAGAAAAAAAATTGAATTTTTTTGAGGGGGGGTGTCTAATTTTAAAGAGGGCAGCATGCAGGGGTTTCATTGCTTCTCAGCTGTTTCATGCCTTCCACCTTTCCCTTAAACTACTGTGACCCATCTGAAGAAGTGAGCTGTGGCTCACGAAAGCTCATACCCTACCAGAAAATATTTTTGTTAGTCTTTAAGGTGCTACTGGACTCTTGCCCTTTTCTACTACTGCAGACAGACTAACACGGCTACCCACTGTGAATTATCTTCATATACTTACAGTGTGGGTTGTGTGTGTAAAGTGCCGTCAAGTCACAGCCGACTTATGGCGCCCCCTTTTGGGGGGTTTTCATGGCAAGAGACTAACAGAGGTGGTTTGCCAGTGCCTTCCTCTGCACAGCAACCCTAATATTCCTTGGTGGTCTCCCATCCAAATACTAATCAGGGCTGACCCTGCTTAGCTTCTGAGATCAGGCTAGCCTGGGCCATCCAGGTCAGGGCACAGAGTGGGTTACCAGGAGCTTATTGCCCTACCTTACAGGAGGGAGAAAAAAGATCAGGAGGTGGTAGAGCAGAAACCAAAGCCTAAGAGGCAAAATCTGAAAGTTTAATTGAGAATTGATAGTCACAGGAGGAAGAAAACAGCATCTGGCAGGAACTACATCTAGCTGTGCAAATAATATATTTTATGTTGTTTATCACAAACCTTATGTTTTCTGTTTAACTTCTATTTTTTCTAATTTTCAGATAGCAAAAATTAAGGTACATGTGCTAATGTAGCACAGGGCACGTCAACTTGCAGTTTTCTCTCAAGTATTGTGTATGTTGGCAGTTTTGGCAGTAGAAAATTAAAGCATTTATAACTTAAATGCCATAAATATGTCAAATATTTCAATTTTATATGCTGTTATACATTAGGAATTGTAGGTTGTTAAAGCAGTACGATTAATTTAGGTTTGATAAGATAATACATATTGCAAATATTTCATTCCCCCACCCCCCAAAAAATGTCTGGGGTTTTTTTTCCAGAATTTTTTCCTCTGTGGTTTCAAACTGTCTAGAAATTTTACATCTCTAATGATCACCTTAGGTAAAAAGTTAAAGGTCCCCCATGCAAGCACCAGGTCATTCCTGACCCATGGGGTGACGTCACATCCCGACGTTTACTCGGCAGACATTGTTTACGGGGTGTTTTGCCGTTGCCTTCCCCAGTCATCTTCCCTTTACCCCCAGCAAGCTGGGTACTCATTTTACCGACCTCAGAAGGATGGAAGGCTGAGTGAACCTTGAGCCGGCTACCTGAAACTGACTTCTGTTGGGATATAACTCAGGTCATGAGCAGAGCTTGAAATGCAGTACTGCAGCTTACCACTCTGTGCCAAGAGGCCCCTAATAATCACCATAGGTTATGCATAAAGAAAACACACACACACACCCATGATGGCAAGTTCTCATAGCAGTTATGACAACCATGCTGCTGAGAGCAAATGCAGAGACATTGTAGAATGGAGAAGTCAGAAAAAAGATGGACGAAAGTTTATAGAAAAACCCATTGTCTGCAAACTCCATCACCAACATGCATACCTCTGCATTTTCAGCAGCAATGAAAAAGTGAAGAATCCTCAAGATATGGAAGCAGCCAATTTCAAGAAGACTTGGTAAGAAATAACAGGAATCATCGCCCCCAATCCAGCAAGCAAGACCATATCTCTAAGCAGATTCTTGCATATGTAAGAGGTCTTCTGGTTGCCTATCCTTACCTTCACTGCAATGCTCATCAGAGCCCTGTTGCATTGGCTGGCTGTGTGAACACATGAACTCATGAAGTTGCCTTATACTGAATCAGACCCTTGGTCCATCAAAATCAGTATTGTCTACTCAGATTGGCAGTGGCTCTCCAGGGTCTCAGGTAGAGGTGTTTCACATCACCTACTTGCCTGGTCCCTTTGACTAGAGATGCCGGGGATTGAACTTGGGACCTTCTGCATGCCAAGCAGAGGCTCTACCACTGAGCCACAGCCCCTCCCCTTTGAAACTGATGAGATGTGCACTAGCAAGACTAGATGTCCACTACTACAGCAGAGATAGCAGTCCAGTATCTACAAATATATGCAAAATCTTATGTTGGGTTTGTCTGAATATCTGAGAGGAGTTTTCACATTCTTAGCTCTCAGGGACATGTTTAGGTGACCATTGACCCTCATGGCTGTTTCTAACCCTTTAAGTCTAATCTAAGCCTTAAGCATGTGCCACATTACATGGTTAGCAAATTTCAAGAAAGCATCTCATTTCAGCTAGATTAGTGATTCTTGCGAATCCATGACTGCCCGCGACTAGAAAAGATGCAGGAGAAAATTGCTGAAAACAAATAAGGGCTTAAGAAACAAAGAACTTTCGTGTTGGTCTGTAGGCCCATGCATACGCTCTGGATAAAACCCAAAGCTATCTAAATCTGACAAGGAAGTGGTAAAATGGATCCAGAGCTTCAAAGAGCCCTGTGGCTAGCTGACTGAACTGCTATGACCCGCCTGCTACAGCTTGCCACTGCTGTGTGCTTTGTGTATTAATACTGTTGGGTGCATCACAGTTCTCCAAGTAGTGAGAAGTTCCATGAGCAGTACTTACCTGGGCTGGTTCCCTTTGAAGCACTGGAAACATATGTTGTTTTTGTAGCATCTGCAGAATTTACAAATGCCCAAGTCAAGCACAGGTGCAGGCAATAAGGCAGCAGGTGCACTACCCTACATCATGTCCTATAAGGCAGCAGGTGCACTATCCTACATCATGTCCACTACATATCCAGGGAAAGAGATCCGACTCTTGAATGGGAGAGGGGGAAAAGATGGCGCCGGCTGAAGGATGCTAAGACAACTCCTCCGTAAATTCAGACTCTGGCTTGGGCAGGGGGTTTTCCTTTTCCTTTTTTTTCCCTTTTGTCTTGCCGGCACAACTATCTTATCTTAAAAATTGTTTTTACAACTGGAGACAGTTCTCTGGGAAAGGAATGTGAACTTCCAACATGGGCTTGAACAAACGAATGAGAGATGCTGAAGGAAATCCCCCCCTCCTTCGAAACAGCTAAAAATTGGAGACTTTTACTCAACTCAAGCACCTACTTCCAATCGCTTCGCGCTTCTGGCCGATACCCAGGTGAGTTTTTTGGAAGACTCGATTCCAATAACGCCAAATGAGAGTGGGAGGGAGGTGATAGATCAAAACGGCTTGGACCTCCTATACAATGAAGGATCTGCAAAGCCTGATAATAGGAACGAGGGTATCTATGATTTACTCCAGCTGACAGCCAAAACTGTAGAGCATGTATGCAAAATGTTAAATGTACTGCATTCCAAGATGAATCATCTTATCTGCCTGACTCAAGCTGTGACTAGAGGGGAAGGGAAGCAGCCAGACTGCAGGAGTACCGATAGACTTTTAACAATTAAAGCTACACCACAAAAAAAATTGCAAACTGGCTTTACACCTGCCAGAAGCTTCCAACCTGCTGGAAACTATGGCCCCCCAAAAGACCTACCATTTATTGTGTGTGTGTGTTAAGTGCTGTCAAGTCGCTTCCGACTCATGGCGACCCTATGAATGAAAGTCCTCCAAAATGTCCTATCTTTGACAGCCTTGCTCAGATCTTGCAAATTGAAGGCTGTGGCTTCCTTTATTGAGTCAATCCATCTCTTGTTGGGTCTTCCTCTTTTCCTGCTGCCCTCAACTTTTCCTATCATGACAGTCTTTTCCATGACCGTTTATTACTGGAACCTAATAAAGTTGGCTTAACAGTGCTCCAGTATAAGGGATCCTGTCCTTCCTGGAGTACTAAGTGGCTTGTTAAGGACCATCTAGGAGCCCTGCTTGGTGATCAGGCCAGATATATTGATCTAAAGAAAGTTGAAATTCTAAATAATGGCAGTCAGATGCAATGTATTATCATTTGGCAACCCTAAAATTCCTCTGTTGCTGCTTCAAAGGAAAGCTTATCTGGAACCCAAAGGGATTTTCCCTACTCGGTCATTTAAAAAAGTTGTAATAACTCCTCTTATATTGGACTTGGACCCTCTAAGATGCACCAAGACAACTAAGAACAGATCTATGGAGACTCCTCGTAAGCCCTGGTTGATGGACCTATCAAGCCTGATAAACTCCCCTAGGGAACTTATGAATAAAATAGAGGCCACCAATGTAGAAGCCCTGAGAACTGCAACCTCGAAGGAAGGTCTCAAAGAGGCAGAGCCCGCCTTGATAGAACTTGAGATGAACCAGACTATAGTTGTACTGGAAACTTTGTGGGATAGCCTCCTGGGGAACCCAGCTGCTACAGGAGTAAAATGTGATAGCATTGTGGGAAATGTGGGAAATGTTCACCACCTGCTGTCTTTGCAAACTGATGCTATGACCCCTTCTCTACCAGCTTGGGGCACTGTAATGTCACATGATCCTCATACCAATAAAGATTTTGGGCCGATGTTGGAACACGCAGGAACCCGGGAGAGGCCCTGGACTACGTCTGACACTCTGCTATCTGGACCCTCTCCCTCAGAGAAAACACCTAACGGTAGTGTCTTTCACGATCCCAGTGGAGTCCTAGAGGAAATTCAACAGGATGATTGACATTTAACGAACACAGAGGGCCCCACCCACACTCAATTGTCTCTCTTGGAATATAGCTGGCTGGAAACGACTAGCGGACGACCGTGATTTGCACGGTTTTCTCTCTGCCTTTGACCTAATCCTTCTGCAAGAGACATGGTCAACTGATGGAGTTTTATTAAACGGGTTTCTTTCCTATCCACTCCTGGCTTTCAAAACCAAAACTATGGGACGATCCCGAGCTGGCCTCTGCATTCTTGTCTCACAAAAATTGGGTCTATCTCCAAAGGTGTTGGCTCTCGATCCCCCACTAGTGCAGGCCATTCTTTTACCTCTGGCATCACTTCAGCTAATAGTAATTAACGCATATGTACCACTTTACGATGATGGTTCTTCCTTTGCTGACCACTGGACACGGTTAATCCAATTTACAGTGAACTTGGAGCAATGGTATCCCTCTGCCCTTCTCATGATTGCGGGCGATTTCAACGCTAGGATTGGAAGGGACGACTACGCTCTGTGTCACCTGGCAGAACTAAATCCAGACGACATGTTGTCCTCTTCTCTTTCACAAGTTCCTCTAAAGATGTTTCCACAAACAAAGCAGCGCTATCCATGATTGAGCTTTGTCTTCCAACAAACAGGATTATTCTTAATGGATCATCCCCCAGTGACTGCCTGGGGGAATTTACATATAGCTCAACCTGTGGACGCAATGTGATTAACTATGTAATCGTATTTGCTGCCCTGAAAGAACATGTAGTTCATTTTGAGGTAGTGGCTCGATCTGAAATTATCACTTTCCACTATTTACCAAGGTAGCTATACAACACCCCCCCTGCTTATCTGCTGATAAAGCAGATAACTGCTACCAGCCTATCAGGTGGCCTCCATCTATTGAAATGAGAATTGCCAGTTTGTTCTCTGAGGGAGTACTGGATCAGCCTATTATGAAGATCATTAGTGCTAAACTCCCTGCAGATGCTCCAAAAGACTTTACTAGCATCATATCCCTTACCAATCAGGTCTGTTTGAGCTCAGCTCCTTTGAGGAAGCCTGCTGACCTCCCCTCCCCTATATCTTGGTTTGATGAAGAGTGCAGATGTTATAAAGTCCATCTCCAAGCAATTTATAGAAGATTTCAACTTCAAAATATGCCAGACCTGCTTGAGGAATACTACCTGCAGAGGAAAGAATATCAACTTCTAGTAACGACCAAGAAACGGAACCTGCTACTCAAACAATGGGACCAACTAGCAGAAGCGCTCCAAGCTAATGATTCCAAGAAATTTTGGCGCGTGGTTTCTTGTGGCATCCGGCACGACCAAATTGTGCCCCAGTCTCAAATCTCAGCCCAAATCTGGATAGACCATTTTACAGCGCTATTTTATGACCCCAATAGCTTGGAGTCTTCTCCTGGTGATCCTATCTCATTAGGGCTCCCTATGTGGTCCCCGGGCGAAACCGAAGAAATTACATCCCTGATAGCTAAATTGAAACCTAGGAAGGCCCTGGGTCCCGATGGCCTCCCTGGCAAAATATTTTCTGTATTCCCAGAGAGGTGGGCCCTGGTTTTGGCTGCTCTTTTTACTAAAATCGACCAATGTGGCCAAATACCCGAGGCATGGACCACGGCTGTAGTGGCCCCAATTTTTAAAAAAGGGGACCCAATGAATCCATCTAACTACCGCCCTATTAGTTTGCTTTCAGTGGCTGGCAAACTATATGCCAGCCATTTATTGTCTAAGTTGCTTATTTGGACCCCCTCCCAGATAGGCCAGGAACAAATAGGCTTCTCTAAGGGGAAATCCACGCTAGACCACTGTGCTGTTCTTTTTCACTTGGCTAGCAAGTACAGCCACCAAAAAGGGGGGGAATTATATGCGGCCTTTCTTGATTTGAGAAGCACGTTTGATTCAGTCCCCAAAGAGCACCTTTGGCACAAACTGGTGGGTATGGGAATTGAGCCACGTTTACTTCTTCTTATTCGAAATCTGTACTCCTCTACCAGCTGCCAAATCCGGTATAATAGATCTGGCCAGCTTACTCCCCATATAAATTCTAACAAGGGAGTCAAACAGGGCTGTGTCTTGGCCCCCCATCTTTTTAATTTGTATCTAGCTGATCTTGTCTCTTATTTGGAGAAAGTTGATGGCCATCCTCCTATTTTAAATGCCCAGGCTATCCCCATACTTCTTTACGCAGATGATGCAGTACTTTTATCCCGCACCAGAGTAGGCCTAAAATTATGGTGTTCTCTAAGTCCCGTAAGATCAGGTCTTGGGTGCTGAATGGAAATAATATTGAGCAAGTTAAAGTGTTCAAGTACCTTGGTGTCAACTTCCAGAGCAATTTAAAATGGAATAGTCAGGTAAACCAGGCTACTAATGCAATGAGACATCGATCTGGTGCAGTCACAAATTTCTTTTATTCCAGGGGTGGCCAATATGTGCCAGCTGCTCTTAGAATTTATAAAGTGAAGCTGCTCCCCTTGTTATTCTACGGAATTCCTATTTGGGGGGTAACTCACAACCAGAAGTTAGAGTCAGCCCAGTCTATTTTTCTGCGGCGAATGTTGGGAATTCCCAACTGTGTCCCTTACCCCGCTCTTTGTTTAGAGACAGGGCTAGGTCTACTAGAAACTAGGACCTGGCTACTTATTTTTAAGTTCTAGTTGAGGCTTCATTTCAGAGCCACCTCTTTGAGTTTGACGTGGCATATGCTATCGGATCACTTTGTTTCACCCTGGAGCAAGAACATCAGTGAGAAAATCAAATCCATGGGGGTATCTTTCGAGGCACTACTCTCCCTAAATGAGGCACAAGCCTTTAGAACTCTAGAACTAAGGATTACTGATATTGAAAAACAAACGCTCCTTGCTAGAGCTACTAATTCTTGCTCACCCTTAGCTCTTGGTATCTATCTGGCCCTGGCTCGCTACCCAGCTACATTTGCACTCTGACCTCCCCTTTCTTGAGACGTCTCTTTATGCAAGCTCGTCTAAATTTTCTCCCCACGGCCTGGACCACATGCAGATATGCCAGAGACCCCTATGAGAAAAGGCTGTGTTCTTGTGCCTCTGGACGGGTTGAAACCGTGGCCCATGTACTACTACATTGCAAGCATGGCTCACTTTTACGGGAACAGGTCATCGAACCCCTATTGACAGATTGCCCTGGTGGCACTGATAAGGAGCTAGTTCGATTTCTTTTAAGTGATATTTATCCCCAGATTACTGCAGGGGTTGCTAGCTTCCTGGGATTTATATTAAAGTTTTAACTTTTAATGTTGTAAGGAAGATTTTCGTCAAAAGTTTATAAATCTCCTTTTAACCTCATTATGTACTTTTTAAAATGCCAAATAAAGGTGTGATTTGATTTGGAAAGAGATCCTATACTCCCAGGGCGCTTCAGACAAAACATAGCAGCCTCTGTCTGCTCCTCTTTTTGTCTCTTCAAGAAACTAAACTGCACTTTTTCACACAGACACCCATCTGCACCCTTCCTTCCGCTGAGATGGTGGTGACCACCTCCTCAAGGCCAGATGTAGTCTTCGACAGAACCATTGCCTAGCATGTAGGGTTGCCAACCTCCAGGTGGTGGCTGAAGATCCCCCACTATTACAACAGATCCCCAGGCTATAGAGATCTGTTCCCCTGGATAAAATGGCTGCTTTGAAAGGTGGATTCTATGGCATTATATACTGCTGAGGTCCATCCCCTCCCCAAACGTCACCCTTCTCAGGCTCCACCCACAAAATCTCCTGGAATTTCCCAATCCAGAGCTGGTGACCCTCCTAACATGTAAGGCCCATTGAGGAAACAGCTACAGTTGTTAACAAGCATTAACATTACTAATTTTCATTCAATTTTAAAATTTATTTTATTTAAAACATTTGTATCCTGCCTTTCCACCCAATTTGGGCCCTGAAGGCCTTGAACAATTCAAAAGACATTAAAGACAATAATTTCCCTCAGGAACAAGATTTTAGCCAAGCCCATAGGGTAGAACCATTCACTGTAAATTGAAAGCTCATAAAAATATATATACACAAAAGAATCAAGAGCTACCATTTGTAAACAAGCATAGTGGATTATTTGCAGCCTCAGCTAACAGAAATGGCTTCAGTCCAGAGATGTTGGAGCATAGCAGAAATGTGCATGCTTGCACCTTGTTCAAGGCTCACCCTGAAGAAGGGTGGAACTGATTATCAGCCTTGTCACCTATAATAATCTGTTATGTGGAAGGGAAAGTGGTACTGGATTCAATCCAGTCCCCACCTCTCTTTATCCTCTTTCCACAATAGATTATAAATGCTGTCAGAGCTGACAGTATTTATCATTTATTTGCCAGCATCTATGCAGTGCTGAAGTACTATATCTACACACCAGTGCTGGACATAGGATTCCTACTGTTATGTATGCATGGGTGTGTGTGATTGAATCAAGGGAATAACGATCCTTGTAATTGCATCGGGAAAACCCTGGGCAGCTTGGTGTTCCCCAAGGCTCCTGAACTGTATGTTCCCATTGGCTACTGGGATTTCCCCCCGCCAATCACAGACTGGGGGGAGTGGCCGCAGGCGGCCAGGGGGGCATATAAGCAGGGGTCTGGTCACTGTAAGTCAGTTCTGTTCTTGTTCACCTAATAAAGCGGTTGCTGTTGGAACTCCCTCTCTGACTTCGTGTGTTCCCCCACGCGGACTTAACACCTACCTCTCCCTTTGTGCTCCTGGTACAGAATATGCCTGAAAGAAATGGCAAAGGAGTGTATGATTTCAAACTCTTATCTGTCATGTAGCAGTAATCTTTCATGCTAACATTGTACCAACTATCAACCGACTGTGAAAACACTGGAATAGTGAATGGTTTTTTAATTAACTGTAAATTACATAGGTCCATTCCAAAGTTGTGGAAGAAAGCTAATGGGTTGGATACAACCAGCTTTTTTCACTCAATTTCACCTAATTTCCCTTCTTACTACAACTCCCATTGCATGTGGCTTTTGTACATGCAGAACCTGTGATCCCCCACATAGGCTTTTTTGGTGGTCAAAAGAGATTCTTCTTTCCTTTTTTTACCAGCAGAAAAGCTGGTTGGATCTAACCAACCCATTGTCTGACCTGCGGCCTATTGCCAGAAATTCTTCCATCACATTTTCAAAGATTGAATCGCATATATTATTCAGCTATCCTTTATCCCCTCAAAATTGATTCTACCACTACCAGTCACCTAGGTTATTTTGTAAACTACACATCATTTCTCTTCTGTTTTTAATTTCTTGAAAACAGAATTGACTTTAAACAGAACAATATATTGAATGTTTGATAAAAAATAATATAGGTTACTTTGTATTTTGTTGCTTTAAAATGTCATTTTTTCCTTTGTTTTTGTTAGACGCCTTATAAAAATATAATATTTTCTGTTATATATCATTAAACTATGCATATGGCATTTAAAATAAACTCTGGTTAAACCACTGCTCTCTATGTATCCTTGGACAAGTCACTTACTCAGCTTACATCGCCCCTTTTTTGGGGAGGGGGTAAAACAAGGTAAGGGAAGTCTTGGAACTGAACAAGAAATCTAATCAAATCCAAACAAATAAACACAGTGAATAAAGAAACTCAATATCAGTATACAATGGCACATGGGCCCCTCTGAATGCTGCGAGCTTCCCTTTCATTTCAATTGAGGGGTCATCTCCAGGCACAAAAATGAATGCTGAAGTCTTCTGCTGCAGGAGCTCTGTACGACATTAAAGCACAGACAAGACTTTTGCTGAGAGCATGTAAATATTTCCCATCGCCTTGCTATAAGTATAATTTTTTTTAAAAAATTGCAAAACCAAACCAGGGTGGGGTCACTTTGCAAATTATTTCTCAGTTTAATATTGCAAATATAACAATTTGCCTCCAAATTGCCAGTTTTTCATAAAGTTTATTCCCTTAAAAATATCAAGAAATTTCCCCTTCTTTAAGGGGATTTGGTATGACTAACAGCTAGCATATTTGCTAAACATTGGGGGTTACTGCACTTTGTATTCCCATCAATGTATTAAGAGTTTGAAAATGTTATAAAAAACATTGCTTTAAAAGGGTTTTTGGATACCATGGCTTATAAATGGTTGGAAGACGTCTTCACAGCTTAAGGGGCCAAACAAAGTGCGAACAGTATTTTTCATAACGTTTTCAAACTCTTAATACATCGGTGGGAATACACAGAAAGTGCGAACAGTTTTTTTTATAACATTTTCAAACTCTTAATACATCGCTGGGAATACAAGTGCGGTAACCCCTAAAGTTAGAGTCTTGATACTTTCTTTCTCATTTTGCCCGTGATTTCTTGTTATCCTCAGCATGAATATCTTCTATACTAGAGCTGAAGAACTGGTATTGCTGGTACTTTTAATGCAGAGTTGCTTTTCCAAAAAGTCCTTCTTGTCTAATGAGCTTCTGAGGAACAATTTCTGCCAAGCTATTAAAAAATTGCATCATATGGTGATGATAAACACTAGATGGTCAAATATAATAAACTGTATTGTCTTCTAGTAGACTAAACACAGTAGACTTTGATCTAAATTGTTCTCCCTTAATATATAAGAGAGATAGCATGGTTTAGTGGTTAAAGTGTCGGACTAGCCTACCACATGGAGGAAAGGAGAATGATGTAAGCTACTTTGGACCATCATTGGGGTGAAAAGTGGGATATAAATAAAGTAAATAAAATATCTTCTGGAGCTTTACTCTTTCAAATATAATTAAACCTTCTGACATAGGATATCCCATATTTACAGATTCGATTATTTATTATGGATCTTCTCAGAGTTCTTGCAGATTTTTCACTGTAGATGTTTTTAGCTCTCATTCTATGATTGTGGACTCCACTCATTTTTGTTGTTGTTATTGTTAAAAGTTCATTGGTGGAAAGGTATATAGATTGATGCTTTTACTCAGCACACATTGTAATGATGGACAGTAAGGTCATTGACCAATACTTTTAAAAAGCATGTTCATGTGTCAGTTAGGGTTGCCAGGGCCCTCTTCGCCACCGGCGGGAGGTTTTCGTGGCAGAGCCCAAGGAGGGCAGGTTTGGGAAGGGGAGGGACTTCAATGCCATAGAGTTCAATTGCCAAAGCGGCCATTTTCTCCATGTGAACTGATCTCTATCGGCAGGAGATCTGTTGTAATAGCAGGAGATCTCCAGCCAGTACGTGGAGCTTGGCAATCCTAGTGTCAATGAATTCAGATGGGTATTGAGCACATGGTTAAACCCCTTCTGTTAAAATCAATGTGTCATCAGGGTGTGACCTTTAGCCTACATTCTGATTTAGGATTTTGTGAATATTTATGCTATGTCTATTTTTCAAGTATGGATTGCTATACTCATTTCCCTTCACAATAGCTTTGGAATAGCACAATCCTATGCAGATCTTTTCAGATCAATCAGAAGTAAATTGCAGGACATTCAGAGTTACTTACAAACCAAATTTGCATAACATTGCACCCTGACATTCCCATTTCACAGGTAGAACTGAGGCTGAGATAAATTGAATTGCTAAAAGATGAGTCAACAGCTCAGACAAGGCTTTGAATCTTTCATGTTTCATTTTCTTTTTGGAAAGTCGTTTCCAATCAATTTATTGAAAGCAGGTAAGTATTACTAGAGGTCTGAATGCTGCAAGACAGAGACTGATACATTATTTATATTTTTATTGCTGCTCAAAAAGAATTTTCCTATCAGATTCCTTAATAGTGTGTATAATAGTTGAATACTGTTACAGCCATTTCCTAGAGGCTGCACAACGTTGTTTGGTGCTTTGTTTTATGTGTGATTTAAAGATGAAAAAACAGGTTAAATTATTGTATGTCATTTCTTTTGAGGCTGGAGGGCTAAAGTCAATGGGAAAGGGTAATGATTTACTGCATGAGCAAGTTTAAAATGTATGCACTAATACATTTTACTGCACTGTATATTCATGCTATATTCCTCAGGCTCTTAAACCTGGATATATTTAAAAATAAAAAACAGATTTCTGAATTCAGAGATATCTCATGAAAAATTGCCCTAACCAGACAATAGCAGAGTTAAGAAAGCACACACTTATATATAAAAATTCAACGTAACCTTATTGCCACTGTGTATTTTTCTCCTTCAAACATGAAAGCAGAATTCTTACCTCCATATTTTTGTAATGAATGCTCCCCAAGAACGAGCTACCATGGCAGATTTACAACCTTTGAGCAAGAGAACTGACAGGCATTCTAATGTGAAAGGAGATATGATGTCTTTAATGTTCAGTGATGTCACTTCTAAGAAGATATGATGTGTGTATGTAGGGGAGAGTGTATTGTTGGGGCTTTTTAATTTGTTTTTTCTTTGTACAGCTACGGTCACCAGAGGGAGGCTGCCTGCTATGCTAATGACCTTTTTTTAACCAGAGAAAGGTCACAAATAATTGATTTTTTAAAAAGAGAGAGATTCTGCTCATCCGGGTAGAAGGCACACTCTGAGGTTAGAAGAACGGCCTCCTGTAGAGGTGCATGAACTGTTGGATGCTGAAGTCAAGAACAGTCTAGACGGAACTAACCTTGGGAGCAGCAAAAGGCAAGATGTGAAATCGAACTGATAATGAAAGTCTTTAAGGAGAGTTAAAATGAAAATCTGATTACCTGCTGACCATCTATTTCTCCCCCTCATTCCAACATCCTTGATTGGATCTAAGAACCTGAAAGTGGAGTGGCTGATTATCCTCTG
This sequence comes from Euleptes europaea, assembly GCF_029931775.1. Classification (NCBI taxonomy): domain Eukaryota; kingdom Metazoa; phylum Chordata; class Lepidosauria; order Squamata; family Sphaerodactylidae; genus Euleptes; species Euleptes europaea. The sequence goes on along the minus strand of NC_079320.1, from coordinate 42,229,696 downwards.
AGAAAGCCAACAACAGGCATGTATACTATTTTCATTTGTCCAACAGGCTTAAAAGGTTTAAATACCAATGGTCTTCTGATTTACCTGGAAAGAAGTCCCACTGAATCCAGCTTGATTCTGTTGTGATATTATAAATCAGGTTAGATAGAATATAAAAGGAGCAATAATTTGGGGAAAATTATGAGAAAAATAATTGCCTCAGATTATCTTGTACTATAGTGCAAATTCTCTATGACTTTTCAGAAAGATGAGATGCTGCACAAGGAATGTACCGTAAGTATATGGTTTCCTGTGACAGTCGCAGTGCAATCCTAAAAAGAGTTACACCCTGCTAAACCCCCTGATTTCAATGTACTCAGGGCAGTATTAAGACACCTCATAGGGTTGCCAACTGGCCAGGAAATGTCCTGTCCCTTTAATAGACATTTAATGTGTAAAAATGGGTGTTTGAACATTTTTATGGCATGGAGGTAAATCACATCAGCTCACAATGGCTTGCAGATCAAACTGTTATTATAGCTAGAGGGACCAGTTCTAAAAGTTGGCAACCCTATGCTGAGGCCCTAAACCATGTCAGGTGTAAGAGGCCCAACACAAATACCAACACAAATGGGTAATTTATGATGCAATCCTAAACAGTAACACCTTTCTAAAACCATTAATTTCAACTGATATAGAAGCATGTATCTGTGTTTAGGATTGCACTGTCAGTAATTTATTTTTTGTTTTTATATTATTTGAGGTAGGTTGGGATGTGAAAGGGGAGGTAAGGCAACATGGTATAGCCCAATTTTGTGATATCTCAGAAGCTAAGCAGGTTTAGTACTAGGATGGGAGACCATCAAGGAAGATTCTGCAGAAGAAGGCAATGGCAAACCACCTCTGCTTCTCACTTGCCTTGAAAGCCCCTTGCTGGGGTGGCCATGAATCAGCTGTGACTTGACTCCACTACACACACACACACACACACACACACACACAGATTATGAAAGAATAACTGGGCCAAGGTTACCCAGTGGCCTCTTTTATTCCACCCCAGGTTTCTTATAGCCAAATCCAACACTTTAACCACTATACCCAACACTACCTCTTTCATGACTTTCTATGTCACTAATTTGCAGTAAGAGCTGGTCTTTACAGAAAGATGGCCAAGAATACCTCATCCTTTGACTGAAAAGAAACATTAACTAAGAAGCATTATGGTAGCAAACTGCTGAGAACTTGCAATCTGAAAATGACTTTATATTTTCCTAACACATATTACTTTGATCTTATATACTTTACATAATGATCTCTACAAGTTTGCTAGTGGCTACATGTTTACTTGTTTATAAGACAGTCTTATTGCCCAGAAAGTACACAGATTCTAGATATAATATCAAGATCTCAGCAACAGTCTAAGGGTGTGCACTTCAAAAGTTTTCATATTAATTTCATTTTGAGATTTTGGGGAGGGCTTGCTTTTCATTTTTCCAGATTTTCAGGTGGGGTTTTATTGGTTTAAGACTCAATTTCTGGCCTTTTTATTTGGAATTCAGGACCATCATTTTTTGCCATCTCCCCCACCCCCCAATCCAGGCAGCAGGAGCGTGGAAGGAAGGAGGCAGAAAGAGGGGTTGTGTTTGGTTGTGCATGTACCTTTTACATTTTAAAGGGCCATTATTTTTATGGGGGTAGACCTGGCCCCTCCCTTCCCATGCTCTTGTGTCTCCTTAAATGCTCCTAAAATTCTGGAAGATAAATGTTACTTCCAGAATTTTGGGAATGTTTGAGTCATTTTAGATATCCCTAGCTGACCCAAAACAGCTAATTGTGGGTGAAATCATATGGCTTGGGTATATCTGGATGCACACCCCTACTACTGTCCCTGGGTTTGGAGTGGAATCAAAAGACCAAATCAGAAAATAAGACTTTGGATGAGGATTAAATGAGGTTGAAATGGTGATTATATCTACCTTTCCCAGTGTATATATTCAGTTAAAATTGTTTCTGTCCTATTTTCTGTCCCGTATTGGCTGCGACTTGATGGCACTTTACACACACACACACATTAACAACAAACAAAGAGTGCCGGTGTGCCAGAAAGCCATTGTGGTTCAGTGGTTAGAAGGTCATATTAGGAATCAGTAGGCTTGCCAGGCCCCTAAGCTCCACCAGCGGGAGCTTTCCAGGGCTGTGGCTGCGGCGCGCTCGAGCACCCCACACAATGCACCTACGTCACTTCCGGGTTTACCCGGAAACAACGCGGACGCTCTAGCAATCTCAGCCAAAACTCTATGGTTTCCACAGAGTTTTAGCGGAGGTTGCCAGAGCGTCCACATCACTTCCGGGTAAACCCAAAAGTGACGCGCGAGCAGCATACACACATGCGTGCATGCATTGTTTCCCGGCCCTCAGCTGGTCGGCGGGCAACCCGGTGGATTGGCAGGTTTTTACCCACCACCACTGGGCACTTGGCACCCCTAGGAATCAGGGAGATCTGAGTTCAAATCCCTACTCTGCCATGAAACTCACTGCTTGGCTTTGGCCAAGTCACTCACTCTCAGCCTAACCAACTTCACAGGGCCATAGTAGAGCAAAAATGGAAGAAAGAACCATGTATGTCACCTTGTGTTCCTTGGCGGAAAGCCGAGATAAAATGTGCTACACAGACAGAAGAGAGGCTTAAAGGCATTTCTCAATGTAATATATGAAAATTATTAATTTCAATGGGACCATAAGAATATTTTCAGGTGGATTGTCTCCCTCACAAACTGCAGATGAGATACATTCAGTGGGGTGAATCTGTTTAGCGATTAGGATGCCTGTGTTGACAAAAAATGTATCTTTTCAGAAGTAGATAGTAATGCGAAACCATAGACATGGCTACAGAAGAACATATTATTAGCATTAACCTTAGTGCTAGGTCATGCATTATCCCCTCTCATGAGTGATGTTAGGGCTGCTCCGACAGACTTATTCCAAGCAGAAGAGTAACATAACCTTTACTATCTGATTATGCCAGGAGGCATATATGAACCGCAATAGACTAGACAAGCTCAGCCCTATATCATAAAGAATAAATTGATTTCCATTCTGTTCCATTCTCTGGCCTTTGAATTTCCTGCCAGTCCTATCCTATATACATTTGATGAGAAGTGAAGTTCTACCAAGTTCTTAATCTAAAGTAAGTTCACGCTGGATTACCATTCTAGACCACATGATCATATAATGAGGATCTGAAAATACAGGTTTGGGTTCACAAAGAACAAATAAATAAATGCATGCAGTCCAACACATGCCTAGTTCAGGGGAAAATGTTTTACAATGGGAACTGAAAGGTCATTAGCCTTGTAGATATGGGCCAACTTTCGAGTCACTCTGCATGACTTCAGTGCATCTGGAATAATTATTGTTTATAATAAGGTAATCAAGCAATGGGTTCAAGCCAAGGGATCACATTTGCTGAGGTGAACTGTGCTTTGATCCCATTCATATCAGCATGCTCATTGATTAAAGAATTGGATCTTGATGACTTAAACTGATCACATTACTCCTGGCATCTCAGCTATCAGGAAGTCTTCCTTTTTAAAAAAAATCTCATTTGTAAAATGGTTCTTGCCCATTAGGCCCATGTGTAGGGTTGCCAACCTCCAGGTGGTGCAGGAATCCTAGGCAATAATCAATACAACTCGAACTGGTGAAACATCAAGGTGTAATAAGTGCATACAAAAGTGAAAGAGGACTAACAAATATACAATTATATACAACAATACTCCAATAGTCCACAACGGTACACACAAATATGTTCCAATAGTCCACAAAGGTACACTGATCCAAATAAGACTTTAACAGCTGGTTATGTGAACTCAGCAGGTAAGCTGAAAATAATTATAAATAGGGAGACGATTCTTTCTTTCTTCATCAGTTCCATTCAATCCATATAATTCAATATGCACACAATGCGTTCAAACAATTCATTCCTTCCCATTCGGGATAGATCTTGCAACTATATCCATTTGCAATTACAGCATTCCATGTGGATTATAATGTATAAAGGATATAGTCAAAAATGAACAGACGTCGTTGCAAAGGTAACCGTTCCCCAAGGGATACAAAAACTGCAGTTCCCCAAGGGATACAAAAACTGCAGTTTATACAGCACCCTTTAATTCAGCAAATCAAGTCTAATATTAATAATATTAATTTTGTCCAGTAGGAGTAACAATGAAAAGGCAAAATAGAATTTGTTTTTTCTCCATAGATATAATTGTGCCCAGGTATAGTGGCTAAGAGTGGTAGACTCTAAGCTGGAGAATCCAGTTCAATTCCCCACTCCTCCACATGAAGCCTGCCGGGTGACCTTGGTCTAGTCACAGTTCTCTCAGAACTCTCACAGCCCATGCACATGCAGGCAATGGCAAACCGCCTCCAAACGTTCTCTTGCCTTGAAACCCTCCAGATTTGCCATAAGTCAGCTGTGACTGGATGTCACTTTCCACCACCACCATATTCCTAACATGATAGTCACAACATCATGGTTGCAAATCAATAAAAATGGAGGGAAATCTGGTGTTGCAGGATGGTCCATTCTTTGCTTGCTCTTCCCACCAAACAATATGCATTCTAGGGCAAGTGTTTCCTGTTAGCATGCTGATAGCCAAGTGATAGCGAGTAACTAGCTAGTTGAGATGTCTTTTTGGGTCAACAGCGACTGATTCGAAATGCTGCTTGTTTTCTGTAGTGCTAGGATTTCTCTTGCTTATACGAGAGTTATGTTGCAAAGCACTACACAGATGCTTGTCCACATAATCCCAACAGTGACAGCTATATTTCAGATAACCTTCTTAACCATACATATCCAAATGGGAAAGTGCCTTTGAAGTTTGAACTGCCTGTAAGGGACAGTGTGATTGGCGGAAAGTGCAGTAGAAGCCTGTCTTCCATTAAAACTTTGGTGGTGTGTTCATCATGAAATCCATTCTGATCAATGCCATCCAAGCATAACTATCAGTAATAAGAGGAACTCAAGACAGAAAAGAGCTACTGTTTTATGTCACAAAGTAGGCCTTGTTAGCACAAAATCTTTGCTTTTGGATGCTGGACAAACAGGCCAATGAAAAAAAACGACAACCCCTTTTTATGCCTGCTTTTAATGTAATTGTGCAGTGTGTTAAATCCATTTTACTGTATATTTGGTTGATTCAAAATATTGATTGAAGTATTTGCTTGTATAGCTCTGGCCTGTAATACGGAAAACTATACATCTAAATGGGCTGCTTTTGCCTTAGATCATCCTTCAGAAGACCCTCTGAGAGAGGTGCTTTGTTCTGTTCGATATCAATACCCAATTTCAAGCCGTATGCTTGGTGGCAATAATACATTGCTTCTCTTACACAAGTCAATAAGTGACTTTCATTGCATAAAATTTATTTAAGAGACAGCCTGGCTGATTATTCTGGGAAGAGAAACATCTTGAGATGCAGATCATCTTATACCATTCTGTGTCTAGAGGTAGATCTAAAATATAAATTGATCTAGAATTCATAGAAATCTAATGATTTGATGTTATATTTCATAGATTGTGGGCTGAATAGTTGTGACTGAATTTTAGATCTGAATTCAGACTTGCTGTGCATCTCCAGTGTTAATTTTTCAATAAAAATGAGCACAGAAAACCCATTTATTTAACTGACTAGCAAAACATTCAATGTATTTGGCAGCAGTCTAGATGTTTGGACAAACCAGAAAGTATTACACCAGTAGAAAGGATATGTATGAGAAACAATTTGTGATCACTGAGGTTTGTAAAGTAGGGAATCCTGTAATATTGAAATGGAGGGTCTTGGCTGGAAATTGAGGGTCTCTTGGTGAGAAAGAGGAATTTGATTGTTTGCTCCCAATTTCACCACCTGAAAGATGGCGTTAATCATGCATGTGTAGATATATAACTGCATTTTGTCGATGGAGAAAATGGAAACCGAGAAGTCATGTCTGATTTTACAAATGTGAGCCTGAGTCAAATCTTTGTGGGAAATATAATCCACTTAATGTTGCCTCACCCCAACAGCCTCCATTATATTCACAGGAACTACTAGCAAACCTGATAGAGAATCTATTTCATTTTGAAGTTGACATCCCTGCCTCTTGTAATGGAGAAACCTGCACAGGATGAACATTGCAAGAGGTTTAAACATCTACAGTTAGTTCAAGGAAAAATGAATCGCCACAACCCAAAGGTCTGGGATGCTATATGCACAGTGGAACCATTTTCTTCCAGGTACACCCTGGAGCTTCCACATGTTACCACACCAATTCCTTTATCTCTTCTAGGACTTTAACACTAAGGCTTCTTCTGCACATTATGGTGCTATTTTCATACTATAGCAGTCTTTCGTACCTGGATTATCCTGTGTGTACAAGCATCCAGTTGGGAATTATTGCTATGTCATTACTGATACCATAATATCTAGTGATGTGTGGATGCAGCGTAAGATTCTGGCCATATTTCAGGGTTGTTGTGGTTTTTTAAATGATAGCTAGTAAAATAGCCTAATGTTGACAGGAAATATAATCAATAATTCAGACAAAAATTAAACTACAAAAATGCTGTAATCTTCCTTCCTCCAATCTGGATAATGAAGTAGAGGGTGTCAAAGATCAGTGAAAAACAGGCCTTGTGAGGGCTTCGTTTTTGACTAACTGGAACTCTGCCAAAAAAAATGTTTTGGCTCAGTTCTCAAATGCAGCAGCAAGCACCCAGTCCTGCTTCGAGTTCAGTTTGCGCAGGTGAATCAGCTCAGCTGTGGCGTTTCCTTTGATAAGTGTTGTGGCCCATGAACTTTTCATTAGTTATGGACATGAACTTCTTTCTCTCAGCCAGATTGTTTGTAAATATTCAGAAGAAGTTGTTCTCTAGTTCATTGAGAATGGGGGGAAATGGAACAGATGGAACAACGTTATCTGCTTACATGCACCACTGATTGATTACAACCCCTTTCTGTCACTCTGCCCTTATCCCTTTTGGTCTGTTTTCTGCCCCACCTCAGTCTAATCCAAGCCCAGTAAGCAACCTTTCTCAAGACACACAACTGCTGCTTCGAAAATCGCTTTGCCATTTAAACTATCTGAACAATCATACCTAGAAGTCCATCAAAACCCAATCCCCTAGGCAGGCAAGTATTAAAGCGAAAAGGTGAAAGAACCAGAAGAGGTCTCAAACAGGAGAATTTGTGTTAACTTCAGCCAAAGGTTAACCACACCTTTAACAGAAATAAATAAAATGGAACAATGGGGAATCAGACAGATTGAACAACCACTTGAAAGAGTGGGCTGGATCCAGACTACACTGGCAAATTCCACTGATTCCCCCTCCTCACTGCAGACCCCCCCCTTCACATCATTCATCCGGGTCCCCTGTCCTCCAGGCGTGGCATTTAATGGAGATCAGTGGGCTGCAGTGGAATGGGGAAGCTAGGTAAGTTCCATTCCACTGATGGAAAACTTAGTCTGATTCCGACCTAGTGGAAGGGCAAGGAAAAGTGTGAACATCTCATAAGCCTTGGAGTAATAGGTTTAAAGTCAAATCACATTGTTTCAAATGTCACAATAAAATCCATGCACAGGTGTCACAATGCTATGTCAAGCAGGCACGCTGAACTATGCCATCAAGTTTATATCATCATGAATTTGACAGGCACATTGGTCAAAAGAAGTACTCTGGTGCTGAAGAAATCTTTACACTAATAATAATATTTAGCCACATACAGTTTTAGAGTATTCAGAGTCTTTCACATACTTTATCTCAAGTTATCTGCGTCTACGTGATACAGTCATTTGCAGAGCAAGACTTCCTTTTCCTTTGCAAAAACCAGAGTAAACTAACCATTAGGCACCATGGTAAAAAATTAGGAACCAATGTCTCTGGTCTTCTTCAGCAGAAAGCCCCTTTTGCCTCCCTTCCCTTAGCTTACTCAGCGGTTTCCTCAGGTTAGACTTTTTTGCATCAGGTTCAGCAAGCAGCTCTGGGGGAGGGGAAAGCTTACTCAGAGGCAATAGTCATGCAAACACTGCAACTCACAGAAATGGGGACAGAAGGGGAGGGAAAGCTTGCTTTAAATTAATCTGGAAGCTTTGGGGGAGGGGGAGGAAGGGGAGGAGGATTTCAGTAAGATCATTCCACTAGACAAAAGTGAACATATAAAAACAAAACCCCTAAATGCAGTAATGGGTGAACTGTGTAGAAATAAAATCTATGGATTCAAATGGGTGTGTCAAAAACAATGATGAAATGCTGTCATATCTACCTGTTCGTCTACAGGCTTCTGTGCAGTCCCACATTGGGGACTGCGCACGCGCAGGCCTGCCGCCGGGAAGATTCCATAGCTTCTATAGGCTAGAATAGGGGGCGCCGCGGCTACTGCGCACGCGTCCGTTTTCCCGCCGAAAACGGAGCCCTCTAGCGGCGGCGCCCCCGTATTCCCTCAGTTCTTTCTCTGCCGCCGTTCGGGAAAGGACCTTTTCTGCTTCTCTCGTACATTCTGACTGATCTGTGGTGAAGTATTTCTATTTTCTTTGCTACGGATACGTTTTCTTCTCAAAATGTCGTCTTCAGACGCCGCGATCTTCAAGAAGTGCCAGAAGTGCGGCTCTAAGATGCCAAAATCTGATGAGCACACCCTTTGTGTCTATTGCCTGGGTGAGGGCCACAACATGGCCGCTTGTAAGATTTGTGTCCTTTTCACACCCAGGGCGCGATCAGCTAGAGCAGACAAACTCAAGTCTTGGCTCTATGAAAAAGCATTGTTAGGCTCAAAGACGCCAGCTTCGACTTCTTCAGCCGGGCGTGAGCTTTTGCCTACTTTGGAACCCGTTAGTTCCATGGCTTTGGACCCTCCTGCTTCTGGGCGCAAGCGCACAGTTTCTGTTGATCCTAAGGCTCCCAAGAAAAGCGCCACTGAACCCGTGGGCAAGAAGGCTAAGCGCAAGACAAAGCACTTAGAAAAGCCTGGGAAGCTTGCAAAGCCCTCAAAGACCGCTGCTGCAGCTTCTTCGGTTCCGAGTAATATGGATCCGACTGGTTTGGAGGAATCCGTTACTCCACCTCCTCCTCGAACCCCTTCGCCACAGTTGGGTTCCGAGTCTCCCGGTTCCCAGGTGGCTTTCCCTGATCTGTCTGCTTCAGACTTGGACTTGGCTAAGTCCATGTTTATGCCTCCGGCTCCAAACCAACCCTCTACGTCTGCGCAGGCTCTTGGATCCGTGCCTCTTCAGCAGTCGATGGGACCGCAGCCTTGGTGGCCCCAGCAATGGCCGATGCAGTCTGCCGCTCCATGGAACCCCTATGGTGTGCCTTGGTTCCAAGCTCCGTTCCAGCAGCCGGTTCCGTGGTCTGCTCCGTTCCAAGCTCCCCCGCCGGTTCCAGGTCCGGCTGGTGACTCCCAGTTCTCCATGCATGGCAGTGGATCAGACTCTGACAAGGAATCGGTTCCACTCCGATCCGACCCTGGTTCCGAGACGTTATCGGATCCATCACCAGATGAAGCTTTCGCTGGCCTTCCTCTTTCCCCCAACGAGGATACTCGAGGCTTTGCCGACCAGATGTTGCGTTTGGCTCGATCCTTGGAAGTGGACATTGCTTCTTCTGTGCTCAAGCCAAAGGAGAAGATCCTGGCTCCTATCTATTCGGACGCCCCTCTGGCTGTTGCGTTGCCTGTACTGTCTGATTTTATGGATAACGCTAACCGGATTTGGGAGAAACCCTCTACCTGTTCTTCTACTTCACGGAAAGTAGACAATGTTTATAGGATCCAGCCTTCCGAGTGTGAGTTTCTGTTCTCTCACCCTCCTACTTCCTCTATGATAGTGGCGGAAGTACAAGCTAAGCACCGCCAAGGTATCAATTCTACCCCAGTAGATAAGGACAGTAGGAAAATTGATATTCTTAGTCGGAAGGGCTATACTGCGGATGCGTTAGGGTTCCGTATAGCCAATTACCAAGCGTTCATGGCGGCCTATCAAGGTTACCTGTGGAACCAAATGAGCGCCTTTATGGAATTCTTACCTGAAGAACAACGTTCCTTAGCTAGAGTTGTTATGGGTGAGGGCATCAAACTAGCTGGCAATCAAATGAATGCTGGTCGCCATGCCTCGGACTGCACTGCACGGGCTATGGCTGCCTTCATCTCGCTCCGGAGATTTTCCTGGCTCAGGTCGACCAACCTGTCGCAGGATGTGAAGAATCATATCGAGGACCTACCTTTCGATGGCAAGACCTTGTTTGCCACTTCAACGGATGAGGCTTTGAAACAACTGAAGGCTCAGAAACAAACCGCCAGGTACATGGGGGTTTCTGCTCTTCCTCCTCCTTCCTACCAGCGTCCTCGCTCCACTTATAGAGATCGCCAATCTCAGAATCGTGGTCCACGGCAAGGGCAATATCAACCCCAGTTTTGGCACAGCAGGCCCTACCAGCCCTACCAGCCTTACCAGCCCTACCAACAGAACAGACGCGGCCGCAATAGGTCTCGCAATTCGGGACATAAGCCTTCTTCTCCCAAGCAAGGCCAGAAACCTGCTTTCTGACTGGAGGGGGAGGGGGTGCCCTCCGCAGTTCAGTTTGGGGATCGCCTGGCCCCCTTTTTGTCGGCCTGGCAATCCATTACTTCAGATACTTGGGTTTTACATATAGTTGAATTTGGTTATGCTTTGGAGTTTGCTGTGTTACCCCCTCTTTCATCTCCACCCTTCCCCTCTCACCTGCCCTCGCCCTCGTTGGGTCAAGCTTTGCAGGAATTGGTTTTGAAAGGGGCTGTTCAAATTTTACCCGTGAGTTCATTGGGTTTTGGGTTTTATACCAGACTGTTCTCAGTGCCTAAGAAGGATGGGGGCCTACGGCCCATTCTTGATCTTCAATGTTTGAATAAGTTCTTGGTTATTAAAAAGTTTCGAATGTTGACGGTTAACCATGTCCTCTCTTTATTGAACCCTGATTGGTGGTTTGCTGTGGTTGACCTCAAGGATGCTTATTTCCACATTGGAATTTCTCTTGAGCATCGGAAATTCCTCCGCTTTGAGGTGGGAGGTCTTTACTATCAGTACTCTGTACTCCCTTTTGGGCTTTCTACAGCTCCCAGAGTCTTCACCAAATGTATGGCTGTGGTTGTAGCTCACCTTAGGTCCCAAGGTATCTCCATTTTTCCTTACCTTGATGACTGGCTTATTACTGCCCCTAGTGCAGATTTGGTTCGTACTCAAGTTCAGACTACGCTAGATCTGTTGCAATCGTTAGGCTTCCTCATTAATTTCAAGAAGTCTACGTTAATACCCACTAGGCTGACCCAGTTTATTGGTGTTGTCCTGGATTCGTCCTTGGGTAAGGCTTTTTTGCCCGATGACAGATATCTCACCATACAGAGACTGGTGTCTGTTTTTCAAGCCGTTCGTTTCAGACCTGCCCGGGACATACAAGGGCTCCTGGGTCTGATGGCCTCCACTACTGCTGTGGTCCCTTATGCCAGACTCCACATGCGCCCATTACAAAACTGGTTTGTTCGGAATTTTAATCCGTTCGTTCACTCACAGTCTAAGAAATTTTCCATCCCCAGGGCGGTCATTAGATCTCTTACCTGGTGGTCTAGGGGTGAGAATTTTGCATCTGGGATTCCTTTTGGTGTGTTCATCCCTACTAAGGTGGTAACCACTGATGCATCTTTGCTGGGTTGGGGGGCCTATTGTGATGACCGTTCGGCTCAGGGCCTATGGTCTCAATCCGAATCTGCCCTACACATTAATTTCCTGGAGTTGCGGGCTATCCGTTTTGCTCTCTCCTCTTTTTCAGATATCCTCAGGAACAAGTGTGTTCTCCTACAGACCGACAACACCACGGCACTGTGTTACGTCAACAGACAAGGGGGTACAGTCTCCCTGTCTTTATGCAGGGAGGCCGCAAAAATATGGGATTGGGCGCTTCTTCACAACGTTACCTTGCAGGCCGTTCACATCGCAGGTTCCAGAAACGTGCTAGCGGACGACCTCAGCAGGAACTTCGCTCCTCATCACGAGTGGTCTCTGACTTGGTCTTACCTTCAGCAGGTGTTTCGTCTTTGGGGATTTCCCGACGTGGACTTGTTTGCGACCAAAGACAACGCCAAAGCCCCAGTGTTTTGTTCAAGAGCAGGATTCGATCCCCTCTCCATAGGGGACGCCTTCTCTATCCCTTGGGACAAAGAGTTGTTCTACGCCTTCCCTCCCTTATCTCTCTTAGTGAAGGTTGTCAAACGGGTCCAGTTGTACAAGACCCATTGCATTTTAATAACTCCCTTCTGGCCCAGACAGGTTTGGTTCTCAACACTCATGTTCCTCTCACGGAACACATGGTTTCGTTTCCCCCTTGTGCCCGACCTCCTGTCTTGCAACGGGGTCCCTCATCAGGATCCTGGCAGACTTCGCCTGACAGCCTGGCTTCTCAAGCCACTAACATAAATTTTTCTAATGATGTTCTTAAGGTGCTGTTGGGTGCTAGGAAACCCTCTACCCGTCGATCTTACACTTGCAAGTGGTACCGTTTTTCTGTTTGGGCTAAGGCTCATGGTTTACGACCCCATTCAGCCCCTTTGCCCAAAGTCTTAGACTACCTATTCACGCTCAAGAAGACTGGCTTAGCTACGTCTTCGATTAAAGTACATATGGCCGCCATCTCTGCCTTTCATGTCTGGATAGAAGGCGGCCCCCTGTTTTCTCATTACACCTCTAAAATGTTTTTGAGAGGTCTTAATAACCTATTTCCCCCGGTTCCTAAAAAGGTCGACCAATGGTCTTTATCTTTGGTACTTTCTAGATTAATGTTATCACCGTTCGAACCCTTGGCCACGGCTCCCCTTTCTTCCCTGTCTAAAAAGGTTTGTTTTTTGGTGGCTATAACGTCAGCCCGCCGCGTGGGTGAACTAGCAGCTCTGAGGGCTTCCTCTCCTTTTACCCAATTTTTTTCAAACAGGGTCGTCTTGAGGCCCAGCTGTGAGTTTTTACCAAAAGTGGTATCCAAGTTCCACCTAACCCAATCTGTTTCCTTACCAGTTTTCTTTCCTCAGCCTTCTTCCCCAGCTGAACGAACTTTACACTCGCTTGATGTTAAACGGGCTTTATTGTATTATTTACAGCGTACAAAGGGCTTTAGAAAGTCTGATTCTCTATTTGTTTGTTTTGCGGGACTCAAGAAGGGTCGGCCGGCTTCTTCTGCTTCCTTGTCCAGGTGGATTGTCCAGACTATCCGGTCCTGCTATCATCATGCCGGTGTACAATGTCCTGAATCGCTGAAGGCTCATTCTACTAGAGCTATGTCGTCATCTGCAGCGTTCCGCAGTGGTGTTCCTTTGGAAGACATCTGTAAAGCGGCCACTTGGGCTTCTCCAGATACTTTCGTCCGTCATTACGCTGTCGATTCTGAAAGTAGAAAAGATGCTGCAGTTGGGAGAGCAGTCTTACATTCATTGTTTGACTAACAGCTCACTCCCTCCTCCTTGGTGAGTAGCTATACAGTCTCCCAATGTGTGCCTGCACAGAAGCCTGTAGACGAAAACAGTGTTTCACTTACCTGTAACTGTTGTTCGTCCAAGGTCTTCTGTGCAGGCACACATCCCTCCCTCCTGCCCCGCTGTGAGCTTTTTACTGTTTGTGCTTGCTTACAGGTACAGTTGGCAGGAGAAAGAACTGAGGGAATATGGGGGCGCCGCCGCTAGAGGGCTCCGTTTTCGGCGGGAAAACGGATGCGTGCGCAGTAGCCGCGGCGCCCCCTATTCTAGCCTATAGAAGCTATGGAATCTTCCCGGAGGCAGGCCTGCGCATGCGCAGTCCCCAATGTGTGCCTGCACAGAAGACCTTGGACGAACAACAGTTACAGGTAAGTGAAACACTGTTTTTCTATCAATCAAAAAATTAGCTGACAAACATCTTAGGCTGTGGTTGCATCCTGCAAGCCTTTTGGCTAACCGCTGGTGATGAACTGATGTATTCTATTATAATTAGTATTTCAAATTCAGTAAAATTGTGGATTTTTCAGATCAGCAACACATGGTGACAGTCTTTAGCAGCCAATTTCCTTTTGGGTATTTTAAACCTGACTCTTTAAAATAGACCAAGTCTTGGACACATTAGTTATCATTGCTGTGTTTGTGCCCTGTGCCCTGTGCCCTGTCAACTAGACAACACAATCCATGTGGCTGGGTTAAATTTGCAATCCCTATTCATTTCAGTAGGGCTTGGGTGAAGATGTTTCCAACAGACTATTCTTGCCAGTCTTGAGATCCCTGAAATGTTTTGACACGTTCCAAAAATTCAGGAACTGGCCAATTTGATATAGTCTTTTCTCTGCACCAGAGATATTGATAATATACTTTATTGTGTGAAATAATAATTTGCAGAAAATGGATCATGCTATGATGGAAACAAAGCTCATTCAATGGATCCTTTTGCTACGGTGTTATATGGCTATCCTGTATCATCAGTAATTTGCACAGTATGCTTGGTCTTTATACTCAAGAAAAGGGAAGCAATCACTGAATGTTTTATATGACGATGTTCAGTGTATCTTACAGCAATTGTATCTGTATTGTGCAGCCTGCTTATTGAGATTAGGTAGCATCTCACTGAACAGGGGAGAAACAATTTGTTATCAGTACTTGAAGTAGCTATTTCAGTTGTATCTTTTTTTTCCTGGAGAAAAGTCTCTCTTTCTTGTGATATTGCCATTACTGTGTGTGTCGCACTTTACACACACACAGAGGTGGTTTGCCAGTGCCTTCCTCTGCACAGCAACCCTGGTATTCCTTGGTGGTCTCCCATCCAAATACTAACCAGTGCTGACCCTGCTTAGCTTCTGAGATCTGATGAGATCAGGCTAGCCTGGGCCATCCAGGTCAGGGCATTGGCATTACTACTAGCTCATAAGCAGTCTAGAAAGTATGACCACTTCTGTAAACAAGAATCTAGCAGGCTTGCCTTTAAAATGCCTGTTTTTCTAGCTTCATTCTCCTCTTTTGACATTCTTCCAGGAGCTTTTTGCTCTTTTTCTCTTTTTGTTAAAAACTATGTGGCCCAAATAGGGTATGCAGTAGTCCTAAACCCGAGTTATTTTTTAAACAAGAAAGAAAAGAAGCAGAAGCATCTAAAGGCAGGGCATTCATAAAAAATGTAACAATGAAAAAGCTAATACCCAAGCTCCAGAATATACTCATAAGAATCTGCATCCCACTGAAATGAGTAGGATTTCCCTGTTTGAAAGCATGTTTTGGACTGTAATCCTGTGCAACAAAGAGATTCATTTGAATGTATTACACATTAATATCTAAACACTATTTCTCAGAAATCACTGAAGACTAAAAACAAGAACAAAATCAACATAATACCTTGTATTACAACAAACCAAAATGGCACAAAACTTCCTGCAAACTTCCAGGTTCACCAGAACTATTCATCAGGTCATTGTAACAAAAAATTAAATGTTGGGGGAGGTCTCTCAGGTCAGGATTCTTGAAACGTTATGTATACTTGGGTAGCGGCTGGAAGCTCTGTTCAAAGAGAACCCAGTATGGTATCTTCTGTGTTACCTAATGCTTTTCACTTACACCAATGTGCAGTAGGCTTTCACACACACTCAATAATGTACTTTCAATCCACTAAAGGACACTGATGGTAGTAACTGGGGGTAGACTGGATTGATCAACCACTACACATCTCTGCTGTACAATCTCCATTTCATTTCAATGATGCTTGGGTGAGACCCCCATTTCTTCTCAGAAACCTTTTCTCAGACTGTGTGGAAGAGCAGTCATTTACAGCAGAATTTCCTCAGCTATATCATTACAGTTATCATTACAGAAAGTATAGTCCTTAGTTATGTTTGTAACTAGCCTCATATATTGCAAAGTTTTATTTCTGCCTACCCTCTATAAATATATAGAAACATTAGAGAATAGATTTATTTTACTAGCCCAGGGCCCATCATTATGAAAGCCCTTATTTATTTTCATTTTTGCTATTGAAGCAATAATATAAATCAGTAGCATTCCTGAGCCATCAAGATGTGGAGCGGGAGAACAGACAGGCAAGTCCTAACGGTGCTCTCATAGCGACTTCTGTACTAACCCTAGGGTGTTCTAGTGATCACATCTGGCTAACAAAGAACAGGTGGCCTCACTGCAAAACAGGAAATGCAGCAGCCATCTTGAGAGTGGCACATAACTGGACTCAAAATGCAGAGAGGGAAGTGTGCGAGCATATGAAATTTATTTATGATTATACCCTGCATTTGTCCCCAGTGAGAACCCCGAAGTAGCTTACATCACTCTCCTCTCCTCCAATTTATCTAGGGTTGCCAGTGCCGGATTGGGAAATACCTGGAGATTTTTGGGGTGGAGCCTGAGGAGGCCGTGGTTTGGGGAGGGACTTCAATGCCATAGAGTCCAATGGCCAAAGCCGCCATTTTCTCCAGGTGAACTGATCTCTATCGGCTGGAGATCTGTTGTAATAGCAGGAGATCTCCAGCTAGTACTTGGAGGTCAGCGACTCAAAGTTTATCCTCGCAACAAGGCTGTGAGGAAGGTTAGGCTGAGAGTGTGTGAGTGGGCCAGTGTCACCCAGCAAGCTTCAATGGCAGATGAGAACTTGAATCTGAGTCTCCCAGGTGCCAGTCCAACACTTTAACCACTATACCAGAGTGCTTTTTGTATGGCATCAGACAATTGCTCTGACTGGCAGCAGCTTTCCAAGGTAAAAAAAAAAACCCATCTTGATCAGTGCCTCCTGCCTAAGATCTTTTCACTGGAGATGACAGGGATTGAAGCTTGGAGCATCTGGATACCAGTCACTTCCCTCCTATCGTCATGTTCATATTCTTACGGGCCTAACTACACATTATATTTTTTCCAGAGATATCCCTCAGTCAGGTGGGGATGTATATCCTGAAGTTCCGCATGTCTTAGGCATGTGGGGGCCCCATTTAGACTAAGGTCTAAAACGCACGGTCACTTACTCCGGTTTCTGCCTAGTTTCCTCCCCGTTCCAGCCAGGATTAAATGAACCCGGGCTGGGGGAGAATCTGTACGCATGACCTTTGTTGATCCGTGGCGAAAATGTGTGCTGATCCGTCCGTGAAAACAGAAAATGCGTGAGACACGTACTTCCTGGTCGTTCAGCAAAGCCCCCTCCCCCTGGTGACTGGTCGATTCAAACTGACCAAGGGGGGTCAGTTTGAATCGACCTTGTGAGGGGAGGGGTTTGGAGGCAGGCGGGCCGTTGTGACACGGGAAGACTCGGCTTGTGTTTATCTGAGACAAGCCAGGGATAACCGTTTGGCTCCTCGATTGCAAGACCGGGTTCGTTTTGGGACGACACATCGCTCAGCCAGCAGCAAATTAGGTGCTGTTTGTTTGCGAGGATTTGATCCTGGGTGAAACAGGGAATGAACAGGGAGGAAACTGGGCAGAAACCGGAGTAAGTGACCGTGCGTTTTAGACCTAGGATTGTGATATGCGGAGAGAAGGAGCTTAAATATTTACCCTGTGCACTTCCCCCAATTTTAGGCCTTTTATGCATGGCTGTTTCTTCCTCGTGGTCACCCCCTGACAACTTCTGGTCTTTGTTCCCAACCATCAGTGGTAGCCTCACTCTCCCCCTACTTTTCCCTGTGTTCTGCCCGCATATTCAAATTCAGGATAAAACAGGTCTCTGAAAACGTGGGAAAACACAGGGAAACGCAAGGAGAGAGCAAAGCAACCTCTGATGGTCGGAAGCGGCATTAGGGTTGTCAGGTCCCTCTTTGCCATTGATGGGAGGTTTTGGGGGTGGAGCCTGAGGAGGGCTGGGTTTGGGGAGGGGAGGGACTTCAATGCCATAGAGTCCAGTTGCCAAAGCGGGGAACTGATCTCTATCGCCTGGAGATCAGTTGTAATAGAAGGAGCTCTCCAGCTACTACCTGGAGGCTGGCGACCCTAAGCGGCATGCATAATCATGATGACCCGAAGTCATCAGTGGGGGGTGACTGCAAGTGAAACAGCCATGCACAAAAGACCTTAATTGCCTTTGTTGGTACAATTTGCTGAGTTGAGAAAACACAATAGGTGCCTCCTACACATGCAGTGTGCAACAGGGCAGATGCCACCCTCTCTGAGGCTGTTTCAGGTTGGGAAAATGAAGCTTCCACTCTCTGTGCACCATGGTTTCAATCTGAATCGGGTTGACCCACCACCTGAGAAGCACAGAACTTCAGAACACACTTCTCCATCTGACCTGGGAATGTCCTCTAGGAAAATATAACCTGTAGTTAGGCCCCGAAGAGCCCCGTGGCGCAGAGTGTTAAGCTGCAGTACTGCAGTCAAAAGCTCTGCTCACGACCTGAGTTCGATCGTGACGGAAGTCAGTTTCAGGTAGCTGGCTCAAGGTTGACTCAGCCTTCCATCCTTCCAAGGTCAGTCAAATGAGTACCCAGCTTGCTGGGGGTAAAGGGAAGATGACTGGGGAAGGCACTGGCAAACCACCGAGCGAACAAAATCTGCCTAGGAAATGTCAGGATGTGACGTCACCCTGTGGGTCAGGAATGACCCGGTGCTTGCACAGGGGACCTTTACCTTTAGTTATGCCCCAATTAGTCAAACAAATAAACAGGAACCCTGACCTGGGATCCTGCTTTCAGGTGCTTCAAAATTTGCGGTGATGTCTGTTTGGTTATGCTGTCTGCAGCTGTCAGCCATGTTGTTTGCCAATCACTAATGCAATAACCGCATTAGAAGTCAGTTATAAGCTAACTAACCTGTTCACTGTATTTGTTTGCAGATATTCCGTTTATTGTGAGGTTTTTTTTTTTTTTAAGTTAATACAGTGATACTCCATTAGTGTTCAATTCAGCGGCACAATCACAATGCCTCTGAAGTGATGGGACTGCCAATTCAGTCATTACTTTTCAAGTCATTGTTAGCACTTTTAAGCGCACTATGCAAATTGCTTACACAGAGGTGTTTATCCTGGGCCAGAGTTCATTTGAGGCCATACATCTGAAAACAAGTTAGATCTGTGCATTCAGGCATTCACAAGTGCAATTTTTGGAGGGGCAAATTATATCTGCAATACCCAACAACAGTACATGACAAAATCAGACTCCTTGGTATGCATGTCTTGTCCCTTTCTTATTCTCCTTGATACCTATACTTGTGTAGATTTGAACCTTCACAGTCTTTCTGTATTATGCAATAGACCAGAGGTCACACATGTTTCTCTGCTTTGAATAATACATCTTTATAAAGTCTTAGTATATTAACTGTTGGAAAATTTGTTTCTGTCATTTTAATATTTTATCATTTTTGTCCTAAGTAGATGACCTTAACTGGTTGCAGTTCATTCCATTTCTCTTCTCCTTAAATATTTTAAACTAGCCAAAGTACAAATATCAATCATGCAGTGTGTAAGAAAAATGCCTAACTTGAGCTTTGGGTTATTTAATTGCAATTGTCAAGATATGCTTAAATTATTTCTTTTCTTTTTCTTCCCCTACTCAGTTTTTATTCTCTTGCCACAGACTTTCCAGCCATAGTGCTAATTTCTTACAGTCTCAGAAAACTAATCCCATCATTAGGGTTGCTAACTTCCAGGTACTAGCTGGAGATCTCCTGCTATTACAACTGATCTCCAACCGACAGAGATCAGTTCACCTGGAGAAAATGGCGGCTTTGGCAATTGGACTCTATGACGTTGAAGTCCCTCCCCTCCCCAAACCCCACCCTCCTCAGGCTCTGTCCCAAAAACCTCCCAACGGTGGTAAAGAAGGACCTGGCAACCATGCTCCTGCCGTTGTAAAACTACCAGATAAGCTGTACGGGCACCGAATGTTGAGGTGCCACATTTTAACATGGAAATAGGATAAAAGTTGTTTCCCCAGAACAATCGGGGCTCAGTCTTTGTGCTTGTTAATTCAGGCTGAGCCGCAGCTGCAATAAAACTGTTTTCTCGACTAACGGTCTCGGGTCTCTCTCCTCCACGAACCCCTGTTTTGCCACCACACAGTTGATGAGGTGGTAGCAAACTTGTGGCTGCTCGCGCAAACGGTTGCGCTTTTCTGCAAAGTGGAAAAAAGGGCAGGAAACGAGTGTGGGCAGTTAGGGAGGTGGGGGAGGAGTGGGGGGTGGACTGGCAGCAGGAAGTGGAGTGAAGACAGATTTTTTGTTCTGAAGACAGATTTTCCGGGCGAGGAAAACGTTTCATTTCTATTAATTCGCCATATAAGCGAATGCTCTTAACGCGGAGAAATTGTGCTCTGGAGACGTCTCCGGAATCCTTCGGTTGAGTTGAAGTGCGAACATGCAAGGAAAGCCAGCAGAAATCAGAGCTGCAAACGCGAAGTGCGGACATGGTCCTGGTTGTGATCAGAGGATGGATCATCATAGTCAGGTCACACTTTTTTTTTTAAGGAATGGCAAAACGTGATAAAAGGTGGCACATGCCCTGGAGCAGACCTGAGCCTTCATCCATAGGCCAGCAGACTCTTGCTCAGCCCAACTGTTCAAGGTGGTTGATGATGATCTGTTGATACCTTCTTCTGACCAGCTTGTAGAAAATAATTTGAATTCAGTGAAGCTTTTGCAAGATTTTTTTACAACCTGGCCGGAGTTGGATGCCATTTTATTTAAAGATAGGTAGTCAGACATATCAAAAGCTCCTGCTTGTCAATTTTCTATGGATAGTTTCAGACCGATCTCCCTACTGAAATGTAGAAGGTTCTTGGGGTTGTGAAGGCCACCACCTGCAAATTAGATCCTTGCCCATCTTGGTTAATTAAATCTTGCAGGGCTAATTTAGCAGTGCCACTGGCCAGAATGATAAATTCTTCTCTGACTGAAGGAAACTTGCTGAGGGCTTTGAAGGAAGCTGACACAAAGCTTTTATTTTAAAAATAATCATTTTGACAAAAGAAGGTCTTGCCAACTGCAGCTTTTCATATTGTAAGCTATTCATTTTGGGCTAAAGTGATCAAGGAGTGGTGGCAGAACAGCTCTAGATACCCCTTGATGATTCATCTGCCCTTGACCTATTTCAGTCTGGTTTCACACAGCCTAGGTTGCTCTGGTGGATGATCTCCAGGTGCAACTGTGGAGAACAAGGCCTTCTTGTTAATTCTTTTGGATTTGTCAGCTGCTTTTAATGCTGTAGATCATCCAGTACTACTGGGGTGTCTTGAAAAGGAGGTTACGTGAACCACACTTGCAGTTAGTTTCAGTCTTTTTTTAAATCAAAATGTACACAGAAGAGTTTCTATCAGTGACGCCGAGTCATCAGAATGGAGCTTAAAATGTAGAATTGTTCAGGGCTCCCTTTTGTCACTAAGGCTCTAACATCTTTATTAAACCATTAAATGATATCATCCATAGCTTTGGAGTCTGGTGTCATTAATATGTTGATGACACCCAGCTATATTTGTCTGAATGCTGTGGTCAGGGGGATGAGGGTGAACAAGCTGAAAAATGAAGACAGAGGTAATGTTGGTTGGGAAAGTCGATGTTCTAGATGGCACTGGCTTGCTAACCTTAGGCTCCTAAACATCTGTATTATGCAGCTGAATGAAATCATAGCTTGCCAACCTTAGATATAATTCTGTTGACATTAGCCGGTGAAGAGCATACGAATGTTCCTGAACCATGATGAAAACGCAGGTTGAGACAACTGCTAGGAACTCTTTAATCTTATTTATCAGTTATCTTCCCTCATAGACACAGCTGACTTAGCTACACCATTTAATGCTTTTGTAACTTCTAGACTAGATTAATGTAATGTGTTTAATGTGGGACTGCCTTTGAAGACAACTCAGTTTTAATAGATACACAACATAGTGACCCATCTGTTGACTGGGACCAGCCAGTATACTCATACCAACATCAAGACAGCTGCATTGGTTATCATGTTGCCTCGTACTCTATTCAGGGTACTGGTGATCTTTGAAGTCTTTTATGACCTAGGACCCTATAAGGCAACTTTTTTTGGTCCCACAACTGTAGTGCCCCTCACTGCAGGTGGCACCTTCTGCTGCCAACCACATGGAAGCATTATCTAGCGCTGCCGCCCCCCCCCCCTACCCCATGGAATGGGCTTTCAGAAATAGTCTCAAAGGTTCCATCTCTCCCAACATTCTCATGAACCCAGCAAGGCCTGTTGAGAGGGCTTTGTTGAGCATTTTGTGTGGACGGTTTGGAATCTGTTATATTGGTGGTTGTATCTTGTAGTTGATTTTGGTTGAATTTTTTGTACATTTCTTAAAGGTTATCCCTTTGTAGTAAGCCACTCTTGGCTTTATGGAAGGATCCAGCATATATTTTACCACAAAATAATTACATAATTTTGGATTACCTATGAGGCAACCTCAACTGGTACAGAGACAAGCTGCTAAACCAGTGTTTAAAGACCTGTACTCGCTATAAGTTTGTTTCCAAACACCATTTGAAGTGCGATTTTTTTGTTTTTTTAACCTTTAAAGCCCTAAATGGCCTGATATACCATAAATATCAACGACAAGCTTCCATAACCATACACCCTGTCCATATTAAGATTTCTCATTAAGGGCCTTCTGTGTACCTAATGTTCAGAGGTGAAATGCGTAGCCAGGGCAGGTAAGGCCTTTTTTTGTTTTGGCAGCTATACTTTGGAACTCCTTCCCAGCTCTGTCCATCTTGCCTCTACATTATTATGGCCTGAACAATATACATTGGCAGCCCATCTGTTTCTGGGCACAATTCAAAATGCTGTTTCTTACCTAAAAGGACCTAAATGGTTAGGAACCTTTTTTTTTTTTTTGCTTTCATTTGCTTCTATTGCTTTTTCAATTTTTTTCAATCACTTTTATTAGCTGTTTTTATTGGTGTGCTTCTTGAGTTGGTTCGATTTATTTATGTTGTTTACTTGTATTTTATTGGCATGATTTGGTTGTATTGTTTTTATGGTCTGTTTACTTGGCCTTGTTTTATTGCAAGCTGCCTCAAGCAGGTCTGGAGAGACGGCATATAATAATTTTTCAACCCTGGGCAAACACATCCTTATTTTACTCTTTTAATTCATGTAGAGACTTTATATGCCGTCTCTCTGGAGACCTCTTTTATTGTAATAGGATGGTTTTAAATTATACGAGCTGCCTTGGAAAACTGTTTTGATAAAATGGCAAGATACATATTTTATAAATAAATGTAGTGTGGATATAAATATACAGCGCATTCCTGAGCTCTTTTGCCATCCCACTTACGGCACGCAAAGCGGCCTGGATGCCGGGGGGGAGGCCCGGACGCCATCCTCCCTGCACAGCTCCGGCAGCGCAGCTCAGGGATCCCGGCACAGCCTTGCACTGGCGTCCGGACAGCGCACTTCTGTGCGCTGTCCCTGGGAGGGCATTCCCTTTTAGGTGGCGTATCGGATTTTTCCTGCTGTGAGGAGGTTTCGGCCCCAGGGGGGGGGGGCAAAACCTCCTTTGGAGGCAGTGCAGCTGCGCTGCCTCCTACAACCCACACAGCCATTCCGCTCAGGAAGGCGCTGATACTGTCAGACTAGGATCTGGGAGACCTAGGTTTGACTCCCCACTCTGCCATGGAACCTTTTTGGGTGACTTTGGGCCAGTCACACACTCTCAGCCTAACCTATCTCACAGGGTTGTTGTGAGGTTAAAATGGAGGATAGGAGAATGTTGTCAGCCGCTTTGGGTCCTCATTGGGGAGAAAGGTAGTGTGTATATGAAGTAAATAAAAATAATAAGTAAAAATTATAAAAGATTAACACAATGAGATAGTGTTCATTACAATTGGGTTTCATTTATTGCATTTTAGGAATGAGGATGATGTAAAAAGTGATGAGGCAGATCTATACAGTTTGTTTTTTTGTGCTGTGATTTATACAGCAATATTTTAAATTAATGTAAAATCTTCCAGTTGGCTGATTGATTACTTGACTATTTTGTTTGATTTTTATGCAAAGGAATAGTATAATCAGGAGTAGTATGACCTATGCAATGGCAACATTGCCAACAGCTCTATTTCTTAAACCACTATTTTTAATACGTCTGCTTTCCAAAGTAAATAATTCCACAACCGCTTCAGTGTCAGAATAAATATTTGTGCCATCAATGTTTTTCAAATAAGGCTTAAATCATCCCTTCACTGTTTGCACGCTACTCAGAAATGACTTTCAACATACCTGGTGAAAATCTCCAGTGTTTGAGGAATATGGACCATACTGCTCTGTGGCTCCCTTCACTTATTTATTTAATTGCTTTATAGCCTTTCTCGACCCAAACACTTGAGGTTTGTAACGGTGCTGAAGTTTCAAACCCCTTCGGAATGATTAAAGCCATCATGATTCCACTCTCCCAACATACCTGTAGGAAAAGCCAACTCAGATCGCCTGTTGCAATATTTTGGAAAACATCCCCCTCTTGGTGGGTCTTCAAGGGAAGGCTATTCCATAATTGAGGGGTCAGCTACTGAGAATGTCTCTTTGTAAGCATTTGAAATTTACACATGCTTTGCAGGAAGTTGTTACCATACAGTTTAGAAGGCCACACTTGTTTAGCTTCATTGCAGAACTGACCTTCTGTCCTTCAGACCATTCCTTTGACCTAATTAGGAAGAGGTTAGTCTTGATCTAGAGTTCAAGTCCCACCTCTGCCATGAGTGTGCTGTGTGCGAATAAGCCCTGTCTTGATCTCAGTCTCCTACCTGTAAAGTGGGGATAACTGGCCTAGCTGAAAGGGCTATTACAAGGCTGTATACAAAAATGTGGGGCTTTTTTCAATTGAAAGTACTGTGAGGAGAATTAAGATGAGGATGATTTATGGGGATTTGATGGGGGGATTTGAACCTGGGTCTGCCAGACCCTGATCTGAACCTCTAACTGCTATAGCACACTGCCTTTCATAGGGTAGCTGCTGTTGAACAGTAGCAAGCAGCCAGGTCTAGGTGAGTCACGCAAGTTAGGTGGCACCAAATCACCCAGTGATTGCTGTCACGCCTGGTCTTGAATCTTTCATCCAAAGGTAAAAAAAAACCCTGCCCCATCCACCTGCCTTTTACTCACAGAAACCAAGCCTTGGAATCAGTGGTTGCCTAGCAACAGCCACTGAGGGAATCCATTGTTTAAAGCTGCAGGCACTCCTTTTATCATTTTTGGCTTTTTAACCCCCACCCCACCAAAGGTTTGTTTGTTTTGCAAACCTGGAACCCTTTTCAGGTTTGTAGAAAGATCCGTCTTGCCTGTTCACAGCTCCAGTCACTGAATTTAAGTATTCTCAGATTTGGTCACTATTAGTATATAGATGATACTAAACTAACTGTAATGTGAATCCCTTTTGGTGCACTATGTGGATAGAGATAGACAGGACAGCTTTGAAATCAAATCTCAATCTTCAGATGACAGTCCATGTATAGAGTTTTTTTTTAACAACATTTTTATTATTTTCTTAATTTAATACAAGAAAAAGAATAATAATTAAAAATATAGTGACTTCCCCCTCATTCTCTTCCATCCAATAATTAATTGTATGTACTTTTGATTACACATTTTAATCCCTAAATTATTGATTTAATATATGGTTATCTTATCTAAACTATGGATATTAATTTTAAAACTTAATACAATCACACTACCAAATCTATAATAGAGATTAAATCAAAGAGTATCCTTTGAACGATCCCATTAAAAAATGATTTTCACAATAAATTCTCCACGCCTCCCATTCCCCCCAAAATTGTGCCATCTTATTTATCCAATCATTTTTAGTCGGCAGCTCGTCAGTCTTCCATTTAGCTGCATATATCACGCATGCAGCCATGGTGGCATATATCAAAAAAGTTCGATGAGTAAAGACAGTATCTGGAATCATACTTAATAACATAATTTCAGGTGTTTTAGAAATATTTTGTTGTAAAATCCTCTGAATTTCGTTATGTATCATCTCCCAAAACTTCTTAGCTTTTTCACAAGTCCACCAAACATGATGAAAGGAACCTATGTCTTTATTACATTTCCAACAGTTTGGTGACATTAAAGGAGATGATTTTGCTAGTTTCTTCGGTGTTAAGTACCATTTCTACATCATTGTGTATACATTTTCCCTTAATATTTGCGAGGATATAAGTTTCAGATCTTTTGTCTATAACCTTTCCCATCTCTGCAACATTATATCATGACCCAGCATTTGCGCCCAACTAATCATAGTAGGTTTTATCCGTTCTTGTTCACAATAAAGTTCTAACAGTAGTTTATACATCTTAGATATAAGATGATCATTTGTATCCAGTAAAAGTTTGTGTAAAGTTGATTTAGTTCTAAGAAATCCTGTTTTCAAATCCTGTGAATAAACCGAATGTATTTGATAGTACTGGAGCCAAGATAGTGAGTCTTTAACTTCTTCATAGTCTTTAAGTGAACATGTTGTGCCTTCCCATTTCAAAAGATCCTGATAAGTTAAAAACTGGGCAGGTCGTAATGGGCGTAAAGTTAGCATCTCTTGTGATGAAATCCATAATGGTGTTTTTACTTCTAACAATTGTTTATATCTGGTCCATATCCTGTAGAGAGATGATTTAACCATATGTTGCTGAAATGATGCATGCATTTTAACTTTATTGTACCACAAATAACCATGCCATCCACTTCTATTGTCATACCCTTCTAAATCCAATAAACGAATATTTTTTAAGTCCATCCAGTCTTTCAGCCATACTAAAGCAGCCGCTTCAGCATATAATTTAAAGTTTGGAAGTGCAAGTCCACCTCTCTCTTTTGAGTCAATCAAATACTTATATGCAATCCTTGGTTTCTTGCCTTGCCAGATAAAATTCAATAAGTCCTTTTTCCATGTATCAAAGTACCTTACTTGGGATATAATAGGAAGACAGTCCATGTATAGAGTTGACTGGGAACTGTTGCATCCTTGTATACATGGTTACGGATCATTACAGAAGGACAAGTCAATTAGCCTTTTGTCACACTCCAACATGAGTCTGGTGAAGCAATTTTTGAATGCTTTGGGGACTGTTGTTAAAAGGACAGCACAGGCAGGACAAAAAAATTAATGAAATCCAATTTATGAACACTTTAGTGTTCACAAGTATTTGAATCGTCTAAATCTATTTGGTGTTTTGCTAAGGGGGAAAGGCTTTTTAAAAGGTATAACAATTATTTATCACATACAATGAAAATGTAATTGAAGGTACTCTATGGTTATGGGTCTCATTTGGCCTGTCCACTCATGCCTGCAGCAAGACACCTTATATTAAAGTGCAGGAATCAAGCATCAAGGCCTGTGGGGAAACCATGTTACTGGTCTTGATGTTACTGAAGTGGTGCAAATAAGTTGCTTGAAATTAGTAAATTAGACATCGGCATCAGTCAGAATCACAATAAGTTCGTCAGCCATGATTACCTGTGAGTCAATTTTTTTCCTTTGCCTATCCACTTTCTGCCTTGAATGTCTGACAGCTGTACCAGAGCTGTGGCAATGGACGTTCGTTTCTTTGCTTTGTGGGGGCTTTTGCATATGTTCAGTAGGCAATATTATTTTACCCAGGGAAATTATTTTACCCAGGGTCAGACACAATGAAAATGCGCAAGCATGAAATAATGTTGATAACACACAGTTAAATGATCATCAAATAGTAAGACTTGGTTAAAATATAGTGTTTGTTTATAATCAGTGGTTGATTGATTGACTTGCTCACTATTTATACAATTTACTGCCAAGCTGTGTACAGCAACAATGTGTCTGTGGAGTAGGTGGATGAGGGGCAGTAGGATTCTCATCAGGCTGAGAATGCACGTGTGTGAAACATTGCCAATTGTATTATCCTGTGTTGTACTGTCTGAATATGTGAAAAGTAACCCAACAAATAGGTTTACATTGTTCACAAACAGCTGAACTGTTCAATAAAAATTGGTTCCCTGTTGATGACCAGTAAATGGAGTGTGAGCCGAACCGCCCGATGTTCGAGCATCCCTATAACTGATGTATGTGAGTTCCTTTAGCCTCCCACCAGCACACATAACTCTTACTTGCCCACACTGCAAGCAAATTCCTCTCAGACTTTTACTAATCCTCCTTCTGTTCAGTGTCTGCTTGAACCCAGAACCATTTACATTCATGAGGAAAATGACAAAAAAAACCATCACCACCTCTCTAAGGTCAGAACTTCAAAGTAGAGCAACTCACCTTAACATTCCACCAGATAAACACACACCACAAATTTGTATCCAGATGTAGAACTGCGTTGCAAAATGCCTAAAACAAAATATATGCAAAGAGGTCCTGTTGCTGGACCTGTGCAACTAGTCGCAGTAAGCCTACACCCATCACTTTTATAGAGGTTGCTCCTAACCCAACAGGTGTTTATCCAGTGTTTATGGAAGTTGGGCATGGTTGACCCTCTTAACATCTTGCTATAAGACTAAAGTGTAAGCCTACCTACCAATCCTGAGGATGCCAGCATAAGGGTGGGAGTGACACTAATTTACCAAACGTTCTTGATAATTACAGACTATTTACATTTCCCCATAGAGTTTAATCAGGTCTATTGATAATGCAAGCTATTTCTATTCTCATAGGCCTCCCCTGCTTTCAGTCTTTGGTCATACTAGAGAGGAACCCACAAATCGAGTTTTGTGTACACCGTATACCAAAAACTAGATAAATTGTACCAAAACAAAATATAAAGTATTTCTAGTCTGCATTTGAACTCCTAGATGAAGGATTTATTTGTTTTTACCTTCTAGCATGGCCAATACACCAAGGGCTGGATTTTTTCACAAAAAGGGTCAAACCAGACATGTCTTAGAATCCATGATTAGGAACTCTAATCTTAGGCTTAAAATAAAGCTAATTACTTATGGGGCTGCTTTGAAGACTGGGAAAGGTTGCTTGGAGAAGGAAGTGTTTAACCCTTTCCTCTCTTCAATAATTTAAATTAATACTCTGAGGCTACAATTAGTGGGAGACAATAAAAAGAGGAAGAGTTTTCACTGAACTATTTGTTGCAGGAGAGCAATCATGATTGTGTTCAAAACTGCTTGTTAGGATTCCAGCTTTTATCTGGTAGAGATTGATAACTTCCTGGCCAGTTCTGTCTAAATAGAGAAGGCACCATAGTCAGGAGTGAGGGGAACAAGAACACTAGCCACTTAAGCCACTGAAAAGAGGGTTAAAATTCATTTACCGTGCCCTCTTATGTGAGCTTGCTTACAATCCCAGGCCATAGACGTGCCTTTATGTTTGCTAGATTAAATGCTTATCCAACTGCAGAGATGTCAGGTCGTTTTGCAAAAATTCCCTACTCAGATCGAGTTTGTGAATGTAAATCTGGAGATATTGGGACTCTACACCATCTCTTATTGTTTTGTCAGCACTGGTCAGCTCCTCGGTTGCGTTGGATCACCCCAATATTGTCTAAATACAACCTTCCCTTGGAGTCCTGGGTGATATCCCACATAATGGGAGATATTCACCCTGATATCACTAGTTCTGTTGCAAGATTTTTGGCGGAGGTGATGTCGCTCAAACGTCAAAATAAAATAAGCAAGTAAGCTGCAAGTTGAATGTTGAAACAAATTTTGTGATTTGAATTATTTCAGTTCAATGAGGCTGGTTCAGGGGAAATATGTTGTTATGGTATTAGTGATGCTATGTTTAGTAATTGTTTTCTACTGTGTTTTAACCTTAAGTATATGTTGGGTATTGTAAACTGATTATTTGGTGTTGTATTATGTATTATTGTTATGGTTAAGCTCGAGACCTTTGGTCAAAGGAGCTCGTAAATAAATGGAAATGGAAAATTCATTTACAAGGAAAAAAATTGCCTTTTCTCCATATTTACATCCCTCCTGAATGAACATTCTGCAAAAAAAGGTGTGTGTGGGGGGAGGAGCATTTTGGTTAATATGCTACACTGCTGAGAAATTAACATCCACTGCTTGCATGAGGTAATCATTCCCTCCATCATTCCCTCAGAGACCAATAAGGATCATTTAAAACTTATTCCTAAGGTTGCCAACCTCCAGGTACTGGCTGGAGATCTCCCGCTATTACAACTGATCTCCAGCCGACAGAGATCAGTTCACCTGGAGAAAATGGCTGCTTTGGCAATGGGACTCTATGGCATTGAAGTCCCCCCCTCCCCAAACCCTGCCCTCCTCAGGCTCCACCCCAAAAATCTCCCGCCGGTGGGGAAGAGGGACCTGGCAACCCTACTTATTCCACACGCACATACACTGATAATATAAAAAAGGAATGGATATGAAAAAGTTATATTTATTTCACAAAGAAACAAACATCTAGTTTGGAAAATAAATTGTAGTATGAATAGGAAGTTTAGACCAGAATTGTTTAGTTATGTAGTCCAACATATGCTATGCCCGCATCATATGCTATGCTTGCACCAACCAGCGTGGCGTAGTGGTTAAGAGCAGTGTTTGGATCAGTGGACTCTGATCTGGAGAACCAGGTTTGATTCCCCACTCTTCCACATGAACGGCAGAGACTAATCTGGTGAACTGGATTTGTTTCCCCACTTCTCCACATGAAGCTTGCTGGGTGACCTTGGGCTAGTCACACTCTCTCAGCCCCACCAACCTCACAAGATGTCTGTGGGGAGGGGAAGGGAAGGTGATTGTAAGCCAGTTTGATTCTTCCTTAAGTAGTAGAGAAAGTCGGCATAGAAAAACCGATTCTTCTTCTTCTTATCACATTTCATGGCACTTCCTTTCACCCCCACCCCTTGTTGGCCTGAATGTTTCCCATATACATCAGCCTCTTCCCCACCCAGAACTGCATACTTGTATTTATATTTTAACAAATATAGAATGTACACCCTTGCATCTATACATTCTTCCATAGACTTTATATAGCACACTGACTGGAGGCAAGGGAACCCTCAGAAAACATATTGTTTAGCTAAATTTCCAAGGCCTTTGAGTATCTGGTTTCTGGGATAAGATTTTTAGGTTCTGCTAGCAAAAAAAAGTAAGATGCTCTAGTACCAGAGGCAGAAGGACAAAGGAGATTCAGTCATCTCCAAGAAAATATATGATTTTGCATGAGAAAATAAAAAAGCGGGACACATGCAATGACAATTCAGCAAATGTAGCATGAAAAAACAGTGGCACAGAAACAACCTAATCCAGTCCCCCCCCTACAAAAGCAAGTTTCTCCATAACCAAAAACTGTCAGATTTGCCCATATAATAATTACTTAATGCTAGCATGTACCTTATGCTATGTGTTTCACTGCAGCACATACACAATCGTCACAACATACTTATGCTATTAAGGGTTTACTTTCTCCCACTAGGTATAAAAGTACCGGTAAATATTACCTGGCTCTTGAACAGCTCTCTTCAAGAACAGGGAATAATGTAAGGAAATAATAATAACAATAGAGACCTTGTTAAATGTTCATTAGTTTTGGATTACTTCTTTTGTCATAATGACCAGCTAACAAATATAATCCAAAGTCCGGGATGCTGATATGAATACACAGTTTCATGGTTCCAGTCTTGTCTTCCACAGATGTCCACACTTTGTCGGTGAGAATGGATTTTTAAAAAAGTAAATCTGTAACCAGGAAGCTCAAGCAAAATTCCAAAACTGCACTCTAATCTTGCTTGTTTCCATTGCCATGCACATTCCATGTAAGCCTAAAAAGAATCGAGAGTCCCCAAGGTTAGAAAAATAACAGTGTATATATCACTCCATCGAATAGTAAACTGGCTGCCCCCTGTGTGTATGTTGAAAAGCCATAAACCTGGGCCACCCAAGGACATGGTACGGTCTCTACATACCTAGGGGGCGCCCCAAGTATGGAGAAAAAATATGACTTTGCAAATCAACCAAATAAAAACATTCTCAAAAGAGAAACAGCCTGATGAAGACTGAAAATGCACCAGAAATGACAGAATGCTGCAAACAGCTAATTGTCAGTTAAAGAGAAAAGGGATACTTTGGGGGGGAGTAAGATGAGATTTTCCAAACTGTTCCCTCTGATTCCTCATACCACCCAGCTAGTAATACTATTAATGTTAGTGGCATTTTAAGCATCTTTTTGTACCACAAGAAGCTAAACATTTCTGGAAGCAGACCGAGAAATATTTGGGTGTCTCATCACCAAGGGAGAACAGGATGCCTCATCTGCTGCCTGAATGTAGTACGATGCATGCATATACTCATACACATGTGATTAATTAGCTATGGAAAGGCTTCAGTCATGCAGTTATATTAGGCTACCATGCTCATCTGTTGTTCCTTCTACATTAAAAACATACATTTGAGTCATGATCAGACTACATGACCTCCAGACCCAATACCAAATCAGAATTCAAACCAGTAGAAAGAGCAGTGTGACGTTGCAGTACCTCTTGACACGCTGGACTGGATCTACTGCTAGACCTGCCCTATTCTGAGAGAGTCATCATTCTCCAAGGGTTCTTTTCCGGTAATGTGGTACACTTACAAGAATACTTCTGTTCCTGCAATAATATGGTGGAGTCATCCACCCTCAGAGTGAGACATCCAAATAAAATATGGCTCAAGAGGTGGTACCGTTTGGGAAAGGAAAGTTCCCATGAAAGGATGCAGTCCAGCTACTCAATAAAAACCCAGAGGAGCACTCTTGAAACGACTTGCTTCAGAAATACAAAGATGACACTAGTCTCCTTAGTACCATAGCTCTAAACTTGAAAACCTCCAGTTCATACCTCTCTTTTAAACCTTTGTAAACATACTAAGAGCAACTACCATTAACCTCTAGGTCATTGTGAAACTGACTGTATTCCGTTGTATTATTTTTACTTTATAGCAGCACAATTCTTACTTACTCATAACCATTTGGAACCAAGTAACATTAACCTCTGGATGGTCTTTAGAGCACATTGTATCTCATTATAATAATCTCAGTTCTATTCTATACTCAACATTAATTATTTTCCATTCTCAAACATTTTGTTGTTGCATGACAGCACAACTTTAGCCTGTCATTAGCTGTGGGTCATTTTACCCCTAACCTCCTTATTCTCCGTTATGAAGCGTTTCTTTCTTACCATTCAGAATACAGTCAGTCTAGTTTACATTTTTTCCTCCTGTGAATGATGCTAATTAAATGTTTCTAAACACCTTCAAGGCATCATCATAGCACAGAAAGATGGGCCTTTTTCTTTTCTTGTTTTAATTCCAAGCAAGCATAGCAATTTAAGGGAAGGCTATTATGGAGGTTCAAAAGCAAGGCTCCTCTGCGCCTTCTCTCCTTCCTAGTTAGATCTCACACCAAATTTCACCTCAAACAATCTGCCCTAGCAGCCCATCTGCAGAAGTTTCAAGGGAAGACTGAAGAACTATGATAAGATTAGCAACATTTATCTCGGCACTTTTGCACATTTCCAGTCTTAACTTACTCTACTTTAAAACACACGTTCTATGAATGTTTTACCATAAGTAGCAACAAGTCCTGAAAACCAGCAGTAGCAGTACACAAGCAACAATGACAGGTGTGTTTTTGGTCAGGATCTTGGCCTTTAGTATCTTTAAAGTTGGTCTGTGTGGATATTTGAGAACAAACTTTTTGAAGTGCTCTTTCAATGGTGCTTAACATCAGCTAGACTAAAATTTATAACTGGAATGGGTACAAGTTTATGTTGAAAAAGATGAGGTCAAAATGGATCATGCTAACTTCTTCGTTGAGTCAAATACTACCATTCCTTGCCAGCGTGGTGTAGTGGTTAAGAGCAGTGAACTCTAATCTGGAGAACAAGGTTTGATTCCCGCTCCTCCACATGAGCGGCGGACTCTAATCTGTTGAACCGGGTTAGTTTCACTACTCCTACACATGAGGCCAGCTGGGTGACCTTGGGCTAGCCACAGCTCTCTCCTAACTCTCTCAGCCCCACTTACCTCACAAGTAGGGTTCACAACCTCCAGGTAGTAGCTGGAGATTTCCTGCTATTGCATCTGATCTCCAGCCAATCAAGAACAGTTCACCTGGAGAAAATGGCCGCTTTGGCAATTAGACTCTATGGCATCAAAGTCCCTCCCCTCCCCAAACCCCGCCCTCCTCAGGCTCCACCCCCAAAATATCCAGGTATTTCCCAGCCTGGAGCTGGCAACCCTACTCACAAGGTATCTGATGTGGGGAGCGGAAGGGAAGGAGATTGTAAACCAGTTTGATTCTCCTTAAAAGATAATCGGCATATAAAAACCAACTCTTCTTCTTCTGTTCTAGACTTCAACTGTATACAATCCCTTGGATCCATTTCTATTTCTGAACCAGTATGCTAATGTGGATATGCCTAAATCACGGTATACCAAGGTCAATATTGTCTGCTCGCACTGGCAACAGTTTTCCCAGGTCTCAAGTAGAAGTCTTTCACATCACCTGATCCTTTAAATGGAGTTTCTGGGGACTGAACCTGGGACCTTCTGCATGCCAAGCAGAAGCACTACTACGGAGCCAGGACCTCACCTCAAACAGATGGCCCTTAAAGCAGCTGATAGTCAAAATAAAGCATCAAACAATAAATATAATATATGGGAATTATAATTAACCAACAAGAGTGAAGATAAGACCAGGAGCTTAACGTTCAAAATTCAAAAGGTCAGGTAACATATTTTTTAAAGTCTTAATTTTCCTTCTGGAAAGGCCTGTGGCTTAGATCTGGCAAGCTTTCCTTGAGAATGCATTTTCACAGGAGAAAATGCCAGTTGCACTCTTTCTTCATTGCACCTTTAGTAGGGCTTGAGAACTAGCTCTCAAAACTCAGGGTGGGGAAACAATGAGAGAAATCATTCTCTTAAATACGCAAGCTAGCAAATAAATTTTGGTTTATTTAATCTATATGCCCTGTGAGAAATCAGCTTTTCTTAAGCAACTATATCACTGGGGGAAATCACTATATTTTTATTTCAAAAGTTTTGAAGAAAAGTGTTTCCTTTTACTTTTTACACAGAGGAAGAAATGGTTCTTGTTACATATTTAGGCTCACTTAACAAATAAAAGTTCCAGCCGGGACATGGCAATGAATGTTACCATATGGCCTTCTCCACTCTAGTAACCAAAGAAAACTTATTTTTGTACTATTCAGGGCTTAACCTGAGCCAGGGCTGAGCCCTGGAGCCTGTTGTGAATGCCAGACCTTGGACCTGGAAGCAATAATCTACAAGGGAGTGACCTGAGGAGATGCAGAGTACTTTCCCCTCTAGTGACGGGGCCACCACGATAGCTCACATCTCTATAGCTATATTCTTCCAAGCAGGCCCAAGTCACGGAAACACTTCGCTTCAGAAATTAAACCTTGATTGCATCCTTTTTCTCGTTATATAGGGTTGCCAGGTCCCTCTTTGCAACCGGCGGGAGATTTTGGGGTTGGAGCCTGAGGAGGGCGGGGTTTGGGGAGGGGAGGGACTTCAATGCCATAGAGTTCAATTGCCAAAGTGGCCATTTTTCTCCAGGTGATCTGATCTCTATCGGCTGGAGATCAGTTGAATTAGCAGGAGATCTCCTGCTGCTACCTGGCAGTTGGCAACCCTATCGTTGTAATAAATAGCGCTCCATTATGGATCAATGCATTAATTAGAAAAAAGGGTTAAGATTCTTTGGGGAGGGCGTCTACTATTATTTTAAGTAATACAAACTTTAGGAGCGAGGTCTTCATTTGAGAATATCCCGTTATGCACACAGAAGCCTCAGTGTAGGAAAAACGTGAGAGCTGCTACGTCTTGGCTGCCTTGCCAAGAACTGATCTGGGAGCCATGAGTTATTCCGTACTGCTGAGACTCAGCAGTTTAGCAAGACGACTCTTGGACTGAAGACATTAAACAATGCAAGGAGGTACCCCCCCACCCGCTCCGAGCCAACCACTGGCCATTGATACACTGACTTGAAGGCACACGCGGAGGGAAGAACGGTGACATAGACACACAGCCGGGACTATTGGGGGAACATTGCCAGCTTCCCCCGCAGCTGACCACTCTTAAAGGGAAAACACATGTGTCTTGTTTATGCCTGCCAGCACTCTGCTAACAGTCATTTATGGGCTTTGGCTCCTGATGGGAGCAAAGCTAAAGAAATCTCGCCTAACAAGCCAGCTAAACACATGCAGTACTTTACAAAAGAAGAAATCCTCTTTCCTGTACAGACGCAAGGAGTACAACAGAGAACCCACCTTTAAGAAATGAGTTTATGTTGCATGAACTGCTCTGTACATTCAAGCCCAATTAATTTGAGTCTGTGGAAAATCAGATCACGGGCAGGGGAAAGAAATGCAATTAATGTGCTCTGGTTGGATTGAGGAAAAGATGAGCTTTCCTAAGTTCTGTGCAATTGTAAAGGATGGGATGTTGTACCACTGGCAATAGGAGCACACATAACTCAGAAACACACACCTTTTCTCTTTCTCTGCACATTCAGTTGGACCCATTCAACAAAACAGGGCTGTAGTCTGAGTAAGCAAATGCAGGGACGACTACCACTTGCTGGTCCCAGACCAGAACTAGCAGGGAAACAGCAGAAGTACCGCCCTCAACAGATCTGTCCGTCAGTTTCTTCCACAGCCCTATTCCTCACCTTCAGAAAGGATATCTGGGGAGAGTGGCAGTGCATTGTGGGGGGAAAGTTTGCCTCAGCCAGGCTGCCTAATTGGCTCCAGGTGCCTGATGAGCCAAACCAGGAGGCTTAGGCAGCTGTGCAAGACCATGGCGCGAATAAGAACAGTCTGAGGTGGTGCAGGAAAGGGGAACTGAAGTCTATTTCTAGTTTTTCCTACGTGAAGGATGGGCTTGGAACAGCTGTAGCAGACCATATTAGTTTGCTGCTGAAGGGTAGCATAGAATATGTTCCACAGGTTGCTGTAGCAGTTTTTTTTAACAGTAATGAATAATTCCATGCTAGAAGAAGCTTTTGATCAGCAAGCTGCTGTTAAAGGCACAGAAGCAGAAGGCCAGGATGATTTTTCATGACCAGTTGGCAACTGTAAATAACATGATTGGACTTTTGAGGATTAGAACGAGGGCTGAAAATTGTTTGGGGCACTAAAGGAGCCTGACTTGCTCCTGGGCCTTCAACAGGGGTTCCAGATGCAGAAATCAGCAGACAAAACCTTTCATGAATTGATGTCTGAGTTACCCTCTTTAGGATCTGAGGTACTGTCGAACAGGTTTGGCTTATTGACTTCAATAGGGCATTGAATCAGGTTTTACTGAGTAGTGCCAGATGTACCCAAATGGATTATATGCATTGATAGTGAATAACGGCTTTAATTCCTGAATAGAAAGGATTGGATAAGGTCCACTTTATACTTTTAGGCATACAAGCCTAAATTTGCCACAAGTCAATATGAATTAGAAAGCTCTGAACAGTGTTGCCAAATGAACCTCCAGTGAAAGTTTTTGCTGTCTTCCATTGGTGATTTTTTGTTGTTGGTATTTTCTTCTTTACACTGAGATTTCTCAACAATCATTTATGGTACCACAAATTGTTACTCAGTTGTTTCAAGGGAACTTTACAACATTGCTAGGGCAGTGCATCTGTTTTAAAGAGATCACATTTTCCTAGAGTTAAATAGTAGTATGTTTTTGATGCAAAAATGCACTTTCTCCATCCAGTGTTTTTATTGTGAGTGTTGCATGCTTAAAGGATAATTTTGTATGTGTATCAATTTTAACAAACAAGAAAGTGACACCAGCAAAGATCCTCCTCCTTTTTATTAGGCTTTATGGCAAATGTAATGATGAGAATGACCATGATCCTGGAGAAACTGCCTCTTCTCCTGTAAATATGATGAGTTTGTTCTTCAGGTGGGCAAAATCAGCTGCCACAAGTGCAAAGCTGCTTGGCATGGTACTATGCTCAAGATGAACTTCACTGGGGAGCAGTGAGGCAATCCGATCAGGGGCTCGCCTCATGTGTAACTGAGAGAGTTCAAACAAAGTGGGTTTGCCAGTTGAGCATGTTTGCAGTGAAGTTCTCAATGTGCCTAGCATGAGGATAGCTACAGGAAGGTATTCGATTAATGAGGCACCACAACAAGAAGGCATTATCCTTAGAAGACGCCCTCCTCACCTCTGAGTACAGCCTCTGATACAGATGTTAGTTGGCCATCTTTCTCCTTGCTAGCAATATCCTTTTTATTTCAGTGATACAGGCTTTTGTTTGTTTTCCATATTGATGTTTTACAGGCTGTATGTTCTGCCTCTCCAGAACTGCAGCACATGATGTTTAAAAGAACCTTGTCAATTTTACTTCTATGCTTCTGACAGTACAGATAAAGCTGACAGAACTTCACAGCCAGGGATGATAAAAGATGCCATAAGAGGGGCTATTGGTTCTTTGCCCACTCCACTGGCTCCTGGCAGTACGCTCTGTGTACAAAGACACACAATGCTATCCTAAGCTGTTCTACCCAAAAATAAGTCCCATGTTATTCCATGGTGCTTACCCCCAGGTAACTGCAACCTAAAGTCAGGGTCAACATCATCACCAACCTGAGCTGGAGATGGCTGCTGTACTAGTACTAGCAGTGTTTTTAGCATCAGGAGTAGTTGGCCAAATTTTCTCATCCTGCTCTGACACAGCCAGTGCCTTTATCATCCACTGATATGCAGTAGTCAGCAAGTTATCATTATAGCTCCATCCTATGAAAAGTTGTCCTATCTAATTCCATCATGTTAAATGGCTTTGAGGCTGGTTGGAAAGATGGAAGCCCTATGCTTCTCCTGACTTCAAACAGGTTTCCATCAAAGAATGGTGGCAACCATTGTGTCAGGCATTTGCTATTACCAGTCCTTGGTCCTAACAGCAACAACAGAAGAATATGATAAAATATGAACATATTTTAAAAGGAGAATAATTAGAGGTTCTCATCATTACAGAATTTGGGGCTTTCTTGTGGAATTCGTGACCTGAATCCTAATAAGAGGCAGCTTTGAGTCTTGTTCAGAAGTGTTGTCGGTCTACTTCTGAAAAAATAAAAATAAAACTTGGCCTTTAAAAAAAGTGTCCTGCCTTTAACCAGTTTCAGCCCCACAACAACACTACACTGTGTACTACATGGCTACTTGGTGTATTTTATTAGCCTCTTGTGAGGAACTTGTCATAAGCTTTCTGAAAGCCCAAATAAATTATGTTGTTCACTTTTCCTTCTGTTGACTGCTTTGGTCATATTTTCAATTTGTTACAAATGAATGATTTTTCCTTTACAGAAAAGTTCTCAGTTTTCTGCCCCCTCTTCGTGGACATCTGTGTAACTTATTTTTCCCCTTCTCTCTGCTATCTATTGTGTCATATAAACTGGACACAAAATTTCTTTTTTCTGAACACAGAAAAGCTACTCCCATCTGTAGTTTATGTGAAAGGAGGACTGGGAGTTAGGGGGTGGGTTTGAAACCAGCAGTTAAAAGTTCAGCCGTTAGCTCTTATAGGACTAGCTGATTAAATTTACGGTAGAAACTGTGATATTTATTACATTCTTATCCTGCTTGTCAGGTAAGAAATGGTCTCCCAAAGTGCTGTATATAAACAGTTTTTTCTTTTCAGGTTTCTGCTCTGTCAGATGCTGTTTGCCATCACTATGTCTAATAGAAACCTGGCTGGTCCCTGAGTGGACAACGAAAACCTCATGATGGAGCACCCACAGAAAAGACAGAGCAATATACCTACTCTGTGGACTGGGGATATGAAGTTGGTTTAATAACCGCAGATAGTCTTAACTGTGGTTTGTCTGATACAGGGGTGGGGAACCTTTTTCCTGGCAAGGGCCATTTGCACATTTATAACATCTTTCGGGGGCCATACCAGGTGTAGATCTCCTGGTGGGGGGGAGAGGCTAGGGTTGCCAGGTCTCCAGCCACCACCTGGAGGTTGGCAACCCCAGGGGAGGCCACACAGAGAAGGCCTGCAGGGTGCCCCTGCTCCCCCCTCCCAGGTGGGAGGGCAGCCAGCGGTGGGCCCCAGCAAACAAGGCGCCAGGGTGGCGCAGCCCACAGTCGATCGGCAAAGGAGGAAGGAAAACAGAGAAAGAGAAAAAGGGAGGGAGGGAGAAAGAGAGAAAGAAATGGAGAGAGGGGGAGAAAGAAAGAAAGAAAAAGACGGAGGGAAAGAAAAAAAGGACGGAGGGAGACAGAAAAAGAGGAAGAAAGGAGAGAAAAGCCTCCCCCCACACACACAAACACCTGCGCATGCCGGCCTGCGCGACCGGGCCCCAGCCTCCCCACACACACACACACACACCCGGTGGCGCACGGAGCCCCAAGCAACCGGGCCCCAGTCTCCATGCCCTCCCCCCCAGAGTCCATAAAAGCCCCCCCAAGCCCAATTGACTCCCGCATGCATGCTCTGCCACCGGCCTCTCCCCCACCCCCCGCTGCTCAACAGTCGACAGGCAGTGAGAGAGGCTAACAATGTGCCGCAGCGTTCCTGCACGCCGCGGCTGTAGGGGGCAGCCTTGGGGGAAGCATCCCTCCCCCTCCCCTCTCACCGACCAACAACCGACAGTCTGTGAGAGGAGGTCCAAAGGGCGCTACAATGCCCCTGTAAGCCGTGGCCCCAGGAACACCATCGGGGAGGGCCGCCCTGTGCACTACCTCTGCAGCAGAGTTCCTGGAGCTCCCAAGGGCCACAAAAATGTCCTCGGGGGCCGCATACGGCCCCCGGGCCTGAGGTTCCCCATCCCTGGAATATCAGAAGGCAGACATCCTGCCTTAATCCTGGTTTGTTCTCTGCCAGTGCCCTCCCAAACTGCAAATAGAAGGCAGTGAAACCAACATTTGTTGACGCTAAGCAGGGTTTGAGTGTCTCTGAGCTGAATCCTGGTTTCACAAACTAACCACTAGGATTGCCCGGTACCCCCGGCAATGAGTGGGGAAGGGGGATGGGGTGAGTCTTACCAGCTGCAAATCGAGGTCTAAGCCTAGGCCCCAGCAATGGGATGACATCACTTCCAGAACTGATGTTATCATGTCACCAATGGCGTGGGATATGCTCTGGCATTTGGGCAAAATTATGTTAAAAATAGCTTCTATCATAGAGTTTTTGCCCAAATACCACAAGTGTCTCCCATGTTGTTGGAGATGTGATGATGTCACTTCTGGAAGTGACATCATGCAGTGATGGGGCCAAGCTTCACACTGTGCCCTGGCTGCTGAACAAGCCTGCGGTTGGAAGGCATCAATTGAATGAAGCCTGGTGCACCTCTTGGCCCTCCTTCGGAAACCGCCCCAGAAGAGTTACACCCATCTCCCCTGCGGTTACGCGAAGGTGCATTGTGGCTCTCTCAGCTCATTTGCCCCTGAAGCTCTCCGATAAAGTGTCCTCATTGGCCACAACTGTGCCTTTGTACGTGTGTGCGTGCGCGTCTGAATGTCATTTGAGGGTGGATGAGGAGGCTGATTTGCCCTGCAGATGCTTCAGTCTGCCGGCGGAGCAGATGGTACTCGTCCTTCTAGTAACTGTCATACATCTGCATGGACGGATCTAGGCGTGCTATGCTCTTGGCCCCCGAACTGTGTGCCCCCAGCTGATACCACACACAATGCACAGAGGGCCTGCAGGATGTGGTGAGTACTCCTTGCAAAAATAGTTGGGTTCTTGGGGGCCGAGGCCACATAGCGGAGAGATGGGTCAGCTCAGAATTAGGTTTTGCTAAAAATTCCAAAAGATTGGGAGGACACTTGGTACGGGCTGTATGGGTTCATGGGACATAGTTCGACCCTGTCTGCCCTGTTCTGCTCATGTGGGGGTGAAGCAGGTGGCATTGTCCTCTAGAAGTGCCTCACCACCAGCATTTGCATTAGATGGATGTCTTTCGGTAGTGGAAAGCAATGCTGGTCAATTTCAGGGGTGTGTGTCTAGTAGCACTATGGAGGCCAGGAAGGGTTAAGTGGATCCCAGAAATCTCGGGAAAATTTGGGTATGCTAATGAAGGACAGAGTGAGAGAAAGCCATGGAGTTCAGGCTTTGAAGGAGACCGTTAGCAAAAAGGATGAGTGCTGTGGCCATTGCGGTTGTCAGGCTTCCGGCTGGCACCCTTGATGGAAATTATGACCACAATGAAAAACGTAGTTGCTGCAGGTGGAGTACCAGGTTCCAGCAACCTCTAGTTCATCCTGTGGCCTGGGGCCCTCAGACCTAGGACCACCCACCCTTTGTGAGGTGGGTGCCCCAGACTCTATGGCATTGAAGTCCTCCCCTCCCCAAACCCTGCCCACCTCATGCTCTGCCCCAAAAACCTCCTGCTGGTGGCGAACAGGGACCTGGCAACCCTAAACTGAACAGATGTAATAAATAGAACAGAAAGGGAGCTTTGGAATGCTCTTCTCTCTGCCCGCTGGGGTTCCAGCGGCCATCTCCTGTCGGCTGGTTCAGGGTGACATATGGCAGTGCAGGGGCTTGCAGCTGCAGTGAACAATGCAGCAGCTTGTGGCTTCTTTCCCCCAAGCTTATGCCCATGTGTCTGCATCCAGGCTGTGAGAGTGCCAAGCTGAGATGACATTGTCGGGGGTTTGGTCCCTTTAATCAGACTGCCCTGCAGATGGCGACTTTCTCAGTTGTTGCAGGCACAGCATGGGACCTGGCAAGGGAATGGGGGGGACGGACAGTGGTGTGTCAGGGTGGTGGTGAACCCCAATAAACAGCGCAAAGACAATGGGGCCACTCTCATCCTACGGCCACTAGGTCATCCCTCCTCAAGGACGCCAGAGGGTGTAGCACACCAAAAGGCAGCCTGAGTGGCAGGGCACCTCCTGCGCCAGATGTGCTCCTGTACCCACTTGCGCTCAGTGTACCCCCTGCCATCTTGCCTTGCCAGCTTGCCTCCTCCAACTTTGTTGTCCTGCCCCCCGATCCTCCGACAGGACCCTTATGAGGGGTGGTGGCAGCCGTTGGCACATGGCCATGTTGTGGAGTATCACACAGACAGAGAAGAGCTTAGCCACTGCCAGAAACTGCATGGCCCAGTGCCCTTCCCGCAACACCTCCAAGGAACGTGGTGGCGCATTTGCTGGGCACACTGGCAAGGTTGCGGCCACTGAAAGCTACAAAAAGGGACTTTTTTCCTGCCAGCTGCCACATAACAAAACCTTACAGAGAGTGGACCTGCGGCGCCATAGTTACACCACGGCTGGCCACTGCAGCGCAGATGCTCCTCAGAATTGCTCTGCCCAACACTTCTACATCAATGCAAGAAGAAGTTAAAGTAATGAATAAGAGGAACTGGCAGCCTTGGCACACTGTCAAAGTTATGACCTAATTAGTGGAGTCGTACAAAACATTGAAGTGGAGGGAGGGAGGCAGAGAGACAGAAGAAGATTCTGTTCTTTCTTGTGCCCCACCTTGTCCCCCTACCAGTAAATGTGGGGTCAGAGGTACTAGTGGGGTGAATAAGGGAAGAGAGAGGGAAGGAGATGTTTTTACTTTCTCATCCTCTATAGCAGCGTTTCACAGGCCCCAACTTCTGTCAAAATTCTGAAAAGTATGTCTAGACTACCAAATCTTACTTCCCTTTCTTGCATATGTCCCTCTTTTTTATCCCTGTCCCTTGAGAGTTATAGGGCAAAGGCAGTGCAGAGGGAGAAAGTGCAACAGCCTTTCCCTGCACAAACCTCTCCATGTTCTTAGATCAACAGGATATTGCCTTGATTAGATTGCAAACTGATTGGTTTTGCTGTTGTGCTTATCTTTTGGCAAGCTGTATTATAGCTAAGAATTGCTTAGTTGCTTTATTTCATTTTAAATATGTTGTAAAACACCTTAAGAACTTCTGTAAGTAGGTGGGGTATTGATATTTTAAAATATTTGCTCTCTCTGTTTTGCTCCTTTTTTTTAAACCGCTGTTGCTTGGTTGTTGTTGGATCATGGAGCATTTGCTGTTGTTGCTCTTGTGGACTGAAGAGTGTGTGTGTGTGTGTGTGTGTTAAGTGCTGTCAAGTTGCTTCCGACTCATGGCGACCCTATGAATCATGTCCTTCAAAATGTCCTGTCTTTGACAGCCTTGCTCAGATCTTGCAGACTGAGGGCGGTGGCTTTCTTTGAGTCAATCCATCTCTTGTTGGGTCTTCCTCTTTTCCTGCTGCCCTCAACTTTTCCTAGCATGACTAGTGACTCTTGTCTTCTCATAATGTGACCAAAGTACGATAGCCACAGTTTAGTCATTTTAGCTTCTAGGGACAGTTCAGGCTTGATTTGATCTATAACCCACTGATTTGTTTTTTTGGCAGTCCACGGTATTCGTAATACTCTCCTCCAACACCACATTCCAAAGGAATCTACTTTCTTCCTATCAGCTTTCTTCAATGTCCAGCTTTCACACCCATACATAGTAATAGGAAATACGATGGCATGAATTAACTTAATCTTGGCGGCCAGTGACACATCCTTACACTTCAGAATCTTTTCAGAATCTTTCCGAATCTTGAAGAGTTTACACATTTTTAAAATTACTTTTAATGTGTTTTTGTTTATGGTTTAGGATAGACATGCTCAGGCACTCGCCAGTTCATTTGGCACCACGACTGGGTGTTGTGATCACTGGAACTGAATGTTCACTGGACAGTTCGACTTCTGTGCAAACAGCTCAAACCTGTCTGACAGGGCAGTTGCCTCGTCTGCTGTGCCGGCGTAGGCCAAGGGCCGGGTGGTGCCCGCAGTCCTCAGACGTGCGGGAGGTATCTAGCCCCTTTCGGAGTAGGCAACAAAGATTATGCTGTCTACCGAGGTCAGAAGTCGGAGGCGTCGCCAAAG
Organism: Euleptes europaea; assembly: GCF_029931775.1. Taxonomy (NCBI): domain Eukaryota; kingdom Metazoa; phylum Chordata; class Lepidosauria; order Squamata; family Sphaerodactylidae; genus Euleptes; species Euleptes europaea. The sequence goes on along the minus strand of NC_079320.1, from coordinate 42,184,941 downwards.
CAGGCAGGAGTCAACAGCCGGAGAGATCAATCATGAGCGGTAGCGGGAACACAGAGAAACTGCATGGTTGCTTCCGCAAAGTGAAAGCACGCCTGCACTGCCTCTATCAGTCAGTGCACTTCCAAGCTAGGCTTCATCCTGAAACGACTCAGCACCAGTTCTCTGTCTGCTTAGCCTCTCCAAATGAGCACTTCTCCTTCTACCTTGCAGAACCACATGCTGCCGAGTCCTGATACGCCTATCAGGTTCAGGTGAGCTTGGAGGGCTGCCATTCTCAGCTTCCACTGCAGGGGTTGGGGGAAGAGTAGCTTCTGTCTGCCCTTGTTCCATCTCTCTGCCTAGCTGTAGTTCCTGCTGAGTTGTTTCAGGCTCCTGTGCTACGGACTGCAATGGAGGTACTGAGGGCCCAGAGGCAACCTGTTCCTCCACTTCAGCTTCAGAGTCCTCCGAGTCCTCAGCTCCCAAGGCAGGGCCCATGACACCTGCTGATTCAAAGAAAAGTATTAACCAGATTAACCCCATTTCCGTGTGCTGCAGTGTACCACCATGCACTAACTCCAGTTGTTTAAGTTAATCTAGAAATAAAGAATATCTTAGGAAAATGTGTGATTAAAAAACAACTGGTTGGCATTTGTCTGATCTGTCTGGTAGCCTGAACATTTATGATTGCTAAACAGTCCAAATCTAGAGCAGTTCGTTCACACGCATTCTCATACAGCCTCATGAAAGTCATAGTTTATCCAAATAAATTGCTTTTAACAATATAAAAATAAGAGGGATGTTTTGCCAATAGTAGGCAAACTAAGCAAGTCATTTAAATTCTGCTTCTGCCTGCACAGGCACGAACGGGCAAATTGAGTGATCTGTGTACTTTACTGACCTGACAATGACCATGGGTGGACATGGGTTTCACCAACCACGCAGGTGCAAAAGTGCCCACAAAATATTGAGAAATTAAACATCTACCGGGACTACTACACTGCCACAAATCTGCCAAGCTCACTGCTCAAGTCAGGTGGTAACTACTGGGCAAGGTAAATTGATATAAAGCTAGACTCAGACAAGTAGGTTGCTGTGGTTGGAAAAGGAATGTCAACATGGCAGGCACATTTGCTGTGAAGTTCTTAGCATGCCTAGTAAAGGACTGCATTTTATATTTTTACAAACTTTGTCCGCTGCCTTGAATGCATTCCCAACAGGAATTAAAAATAATATCCCAAGAAGAACTGAGGAAGAACTTGTAAGGATGTGAAGCACACTAGAAAATCTCTGATAAAACAATTGATGAAGATACTACGAAATTCTTGGGATTCCAAGGATTTCATGGTGAAGCCCCTATGGAATTCAGTGAAATTTCCTCAATGTGGCAATCAGAAATCTTACTTCAGAATGAACCACTTCCTATTGTCTCATTGCCCAAGACTTGTATGCTAGGTTTTTAAAGAGGAAAGACCCTGAGAGAAATAACATAAATACCAACAGGAGTTGTGTATTCTTCAGTTCTGTGCAAGCAATTGCTATTGGACAGAGAATTCAGCATCCTGAATATACACAGAAACCCGTACAAAGATTGTCTTGAGAGTGTGTGGTAAACATCTGCTGAAATGTATGATGTCAGAGAGGGAGTGGGACAGTTCGCGAGGATTTCCAGAAGTTATGGAGTGGCTTCAGTCTTGTCTCCTACATAACTTCTGGCTTATCTTTGTAACTAGCATAATAGAACATACAAAATTTAAATATTAGGTTTTTTTACATAATTTATGCAAGAGGCAAAATTTAACATTTTTTTTAAAAGTGCACAATATTAACAGATTAAACTGCCTTGGCTTAAACTGAGTCAGATTATTGGACCATCTTGCTCAGTACTGTCTATTCTGACTGACAAAAACTCTCTAGAAGAGGATGGTCTTTCCTAGCACCTGCTCAGAGATCCTTCAGCTGGAGATGCTATGGATTGAACCTGGAACTTCATACACATAAAGCACAAATTCCATCACTGAGCTAGAAGCCGCTCTCCTGAGAACACACACCTGCGCATAAATGAACTCTGAAGCCACAGGTTTGGCTCAAAATGCTTCATCGTGTCCTCCTCTTGCAACCCATCCTTCCAGATTGTATTTAAGAAGAAGAAGAGTTGGTTTTTATATGCTGACTTTCTCTACCACTTAAGGCAGAATCAAAATGGCTTATAATCACCTTCCCTTCTCCTCCCCACAACAGACACCCTGTGAGGTAGGTGAGGCTGAGAGAGCTCTTAAGAGAACTGTGGCTAGCCCAAGGTCGCCCAGCTGGCTTCATGTGTAGGAGTGGGGAAACCAACCTGGTTCACCAGATTAGCGTCCACCACCTATGTGGAGGAGTAGGGAATCGAACCTGGTTCTCCAGATCAGTCCACCACTCCAAACCACCGTTCTTAATTTAAGTGCTTCAGCAGAACATTCCTTACTCATATGAAGATTTGAACATGGTCTTGTACATTTATGGTACTGTACACTTCATTACCATCACATCGTCATGACTTGTGCATAGTCATATGTATCAGTGGAATTAATACTGAAGATATAGGTTTTGGATGCAGTTTTAAGGCAAAAAAAAAATAGTGATGAAAATCAATTAAACGCCATGACAGTAAAAAAAGTTGGTTGAGATGTAAGACTGGCAGCAGCCTCCTGTAACTTTAAGGCTGTAATCCTAGTCATAGTCACCTAGAGGTAAGCCATACTGAAATCTTATGGGGCTTACTTTCAAGTAAGCATAGCTAGGGCTGCACTGTAAATGTTTCATAGAAGGGAGCATTTTGCTGTGGCTTTTCCCATCATAGTACTGCTGCGACAGGACAAGCCATTCCAGGTGGAATTTTCCCTCCTGTTCCCTCTTAATAGGGCACATTTTCACATTTGGACTGGGGTTTGTACATTAACCATCCCTTTACTATTCAGACCTGCTGAATAAAGCACATACGGTTAGAATCCACAGCCTAAAGGAACATGAATTAGAATTTTTTAATGATAGTTTTTATAGACAACAGAATTTTAAAGTTGCCAGCTGGGCAGGAAAAAAATGCCCTGTGCCTTACAGAGAAGTCAAAAATGCAGAAATGGGCACTTGAAGCTTCTCATGCCATGGAGCTAACTAACATCACTGATAATTGCTGCAGATCAAACTGTAATTAAAGGGACAGCTAGAGGGACCAGTTTAAAAGGTGGCAACCCAGCTGGGGTATGAAGCAAAGGGAAGATATTATACTATGTGTGTTTTAAAACAGCCACAAATCCTTTCCTGGCCAAAACACTTCAAGTAGATGTCCTGTGTAGGACATCCTTAATTGCCATCAAATTTTCTCACACTGTTCCAGAGCTTTTCCAAGGAAGCGATGACTCTTATGGTGTCTTCAGATGTTGCTACCACATAATCTCCCTGAAGGAAATTTCAAATGGTGGAGAGGAAACCAGTGTAGTGTAAATGAGTACCGACAATGTCAGCATTAATTTATTATAGAAATCAACGGGGAGTTGATGGGAGAATGATGTTACAGAAAGCACAAGCAGAGATCTTTATGCCCAGGATTCTCCTGAACCACTGAAAGCCCTTTTTTTGTAGAGTCCCCCTCGGGACTTAGAACTAATATACTGGTGGCAGTTCTACCTCCCTGTTTGAATCCCATTATTGTACCACAGCCTTCATTTAAATAAGGTGGTAACATCTGGGCCAAATGGCAGAACTCAGAAAATTAGTATAACTCAATTTAAATGCAGCATAGACTGATAATGCCGTACTGAAATATTATTATGCATACTGAAATTTTATTAAAACAAGGGGCACAATAAACTTGTATGTAGCCCATTTAAAAATGCAGTGCAGATTGTACATCACATATTTATACAAGATAGAGGATATATACAACTTTTACCTATGAACTGTATTGACTTTCCAAATAAAAGGTAAAGGTAATCCCGTCAATACTGACCCATGGGGTGATGTCATATCACGATGTTTACTAGGCAGACTATGGTAGATTATCCCCTATTCTCTGCAGGGATTATGCATGATGTTCCCTCCCTCGGGGCTCAGCTTGCTTCTGTTTCGTGATTTCCCCGGGGTTTTCCAGTCCCTGTTTTATTCCGAAAATCAGTTTTCTTCCGAGTTTATCTTGGATGTGAGTAGGTACATAGTTCAGCTGTGGGTTGATCTTCCCACATCCCGCCACACCCCCATTCTCCAACTCCTCCTTTAGCCAGCCTTCAGTCATCCTCTCTGCAATGCCCCAGGAAGCCATTTTGGAGATGGAGGCCGCCATGGTCGACCCCTTTTCTGTGCCCCCTCGATGTGTTTAAATTTTTTTCCTGCTGCTCCGATGGAGTATCGATATACTCCATCCAAAATACTACTAAAAATCTCAGGGAGAGCCAGCGGAGGCTAGGATCATATGTTCACACACTCACACACACATTTGGGTGCTGACACACATGGAGGGGCAAGTGAGTGCATGATCCTAGCCTCCGCTGGCTCTCTCTGTGATTTTTAATAGTATTTCGGATTGTATGATGATATATCAATATTCCAAATACTTAAAGAGAGCAATCATGTCCCCTCTCAACCTCCTCTTCTCCAGACTAAACATTCCCAACTATCTCAGCCTTTCCTCATAGGGCTTGGTCTCCAGGCAGCTCATCATCCTTGTCACTCTCCTCTGCACCTGCTCCATTTTGTCCACATCCTTTTTGAAGTGGGGCCTCTAGAACTGCACACAATACTCCAGGTGTGGCCTGATGCTATGTAGTGGAACTATGACATCTTGCGATTTGGATGTTATGCCTCTGTTAATGCGCAGGCAGAGAATGCTGAGTCAGGGTAAAATGCAGCAGCTGATCCACTTCAGGGCTATTTAAGCAGGCTACTGTGGCTGACTCATTGTGGGAACAATTTGTTGCTACCACTCTGTGTTGACTGTGAGCGCTGGCTGTTTCTGAGACTGTGTGACTCTGACCCTGGACCAGACCCTAACTCCTTGTTTGGATAACGCTTTTGGTACTGCTGCTTGGAACCTGAAGACAACCCGGCATTTGACTTGGACTGCTTCTGACCACGCCTTTGGCCCTTAGACCTGCTGCTGTACAGGACACCAAGACTGATTCCAGAGCTATGTTAATCAGTTGCAGTCTGAACAGCAGTCTTCTGGTACCTTAAAGACCTATACATTTGCTATGCCATAAGCTTTCATGAACCAGTGCCCACTTCAACAGAGTGCTGTAGTGGTTAAGAGCAGTGGTTTGGAGCAGTGGACTCTGATTGGGAGAACCGGGTTTGATTCCCCACTCCTCTACATGAGCGGCAGAGGCTAATCTGGTGAACTGGATTGTTTCCCCACTCCTACACTTGAAGCCAGCTGGGTGGCCTTGGGCAAGTTACAGCTCCGTTAGAGCTCTCTCAGCCCCACCTACCACACAGGGTGTCTGTTGTGGGGAGGGGAAGGGAAGGTGATTGTAAGCCGGTTTGAGTCTCCCTTAAGTGGTAGAGAAAGTCAGCATATAAAAACCAGCTCCTCTTCTCAATGGTGTGAAGAACTTTGTAGACACCACATGGTAAGGGACACAGTGAAACAAGTTTAGTCAAAGGCATGGGTATCACACACATTTGTTGTGATGGACAGCTCTTACAGAAGAGTTATTGAGTTGGGCCATGCAGACCCTAAATTGTTAAAATGTTAGAAGACACTGATTGTATTAATAGTATTTAATTAGGTTAGTAGTAATATGGATTAGTATTAATAATTTAACAACTTAATTAATATCTAATTTTATCCTAGATACCAGAAATACAAAGAACAGAAGCAAACCACTTCATTGTTCAAATGAAAAAACTTGTACTTAAAAATATAGCACTGTTAGAATACAGAATATAGAATGGAGAGGCAGCATGGTGTAGTGGTTAAGAGCAGCAGACTCTCATCTGGAGAGCTGGATTTGATTCCCTGCTCCTCCACATGAGGCCTGCTGGGTGACCTTGGGACAGTCACAGTTCTCTCAGAACTCTCTCAGCCCACGTGGAGTCAGGCAGTGGCAAACTGCCTCCAAACATCTCTTGCCTTGAAAACCCTACAGGTCAAGCTGTGACTTGACAGCACTTTCCACCACCAAAGAATATTTCTTTTGTTTACTACTTGTTGACACCTGGCACTTCTTAGCTTGAATTACTACATCAAAATTTGGAGCGCGTGTTTTGTGCAGTAGAGTGTGCAGAATTGTATTCATGTGTGTCAGTAAGCTGAGAACACAGTTTTTTTGTTCATTATTGAAAGAGCTGTTCACACACATATGCCATCTCAAAGACAGACAAAACATTTGAAGCAAAAGACTTCGGTGGGGGAAAATTTGGCCCTCAATATTGATAACATCTACTAATACCAATGTAAGAATCAGCAAAGCAAGGGCTCTGCAACAGGAAGTATTATTAATCAGTGGATGTGATCACATAATTATAATAATCAGTTTTATTACTCACATTGAAACTGATTTAGGGTCTTAAAAATTCTGCTGTTCACCTGAGGGAACATTTTCCCCACCCAGTCTTGAAAGAACAGCCACACAAACCCCTCTTCCTCACACAGATAATCTCTGCCTGCCTTGGTGGGCCCAGACATACCACACATGGATGCCCTTCCACCTGGCAGTTGGTCAGCTGGGCACAAGTGGGTGGAAGATCAATCCTTTGCTTCAGGATCAGGAGGCTGGGAGTAGAGCATGTGTAGAGTCCAGGCAGAGCAGCTTTCTTCTAGACTTCTTCACAGTAAGCCCCTCTCCCCTTCCCAGCTGGAGGCAAACAGAAAGCTCCCCAGCTGGCTGGAAGGATGGGCACAAGCCCAAGGCAGCTGACAGAAGACTGTAAGGAACAGTTAAATGGTTCCTCAGTGGAACAGGCTTCCTCGGGAGGTGGTAAGCTCTCCTCCCCTGGAGGTTTTTAAGCAGAGGCTAGATGGCCATCTGTCAGCAATGCTGATTCTATGACCTTAGGCAGGTCATGAGAGGGAGGGCATCTTGGCCATCTTCTGGGCACAGAGTAGGGGGTCACTGGGTGTGTGTGTGGGGGAGGTAGTTGTGAATTTCCTGCATTGTGCAGGGGGTTGGACTAAGATGACCCTGGTGGTCCCTTCCAACTCTGTGTTTCTATGAACCTTTGCTCTGGACTATCCACCTGCACCCTCTCTACTCTAGCGTCCCAGTGCTGAAGATGAGGACTGGGAGGCTGGAGCAGCATGGGTCTGACCAGGACAAAGATTTGGTACAGACTAACATTGCTGTCAGTGGCCTTGGACTACTGCAAACCGATTCAGACTTGTTTTTTTTTTTTTTTAAGTCCCCTCTGCCATTCTGTTTTCCACAGGCACCAGAGTGATGGGTGGGGTAGAGAGCATTTTGCCTGCTGTCTCTAAGGCAGGCAGCATCAGGCCTGTGTTCTCTCAAGTTGCCTTGTGGGCTACATGATTGTCCTTGGTGGGCCAGCTGTGGCCCATGACCTGTATGTTAGACACCCTTCAAAAGGCATCCAGCATGCAACAGACTCTGTGGTTAACGTGCGTTCAGATAACCTGGTGCCACTGGAGTATCCCTTTCCAATGAATGTAATACTAATTCTGTGACTGCAAGGGGGGGGGAATCATTTTTATTTCAATCAGATAAGTGGGCCACTGTTCACAACCTCAACTGAACACATGTAGATTTTCCGTACATGTTGAAATGGACATCTGAACGCTCTTAGAACAGTTTCACACACCAGTTGTTTGTGCACTAGTGTGAATAAGATCACAATATGAACTGGATGTTTAGATACTATAGTAGCATTTACCACAATCACACCAGCAAGGAAAAAAAATGCTACCATGAATGCACCCAAAGGCATACTTGGAAACCATTCTGTAAATCAGATCACTGGCAGTGTATATTTCTCTGATGCCTGTGGGAACACCGTAAGCCACTTTAATGTGAAAATGCAGTATATGTTCATGATATAACATGATGTTAAATTATAAGCCTGGTTCCATCTCATTTAGTGGCAATCTTGAAGAGATTGAAGGAGTTAGATTGGGCCAGTACGGTTGGGAGGGCCAGACGTACTTGCTCCGGTCTGGTCTTGGGACTCCCCCCACCAGAGAAGCTTCCAGAGTTCCACTCTACGGTTTTAATCTTCTCACATCGTCGGGCTCTCCTTTTAGCTCGTTTAAATGCCTTTCCATCCATGGTCATGTTGGGCAGATATACCGGGATACCTTTTCCGGACCGTCTCTGCCCATGTAACACGGGCGAAATTGAAACGTTGGACAATTTGATGCTCCGCTGTCCTCGCTGGTCTCAAGATAGAGATGCTCTTATTGCTCCAGTCCTCACCAGCTTGAACCTCCCTCTACATGCCTGGGTGTTGCCTTTTTTGCTTGGTGACTCAACTAATGGTGCAGCCACATCGAATGTTGCCCACTTTTTGGCCAGAGTGGCTGCTCTTAAGAAGCAAGAACTTTCAATGCCTACCTCTGGCAACTTTTAGTCAGTTTGCTCCGCCCCCAGTTTATTTTAGTTAGGAATTCTACCTATTGGGCTGACACCTAATTTTTAGCATTGTTAATTTAAGATTGTATTATACTATGTATTATGCTTCCCATCTTCCCTGGTCTTCCTCTCCCTTCCTTTCTTCCTCCCTTGGTCCAAGACTGCGGTCATAGACCTAATAATAAATTATTATTAAATTATAAGCTACAACATGCCTGTCATTACAACAGTGGTGTGTGCATCTATACTGCAACAGTCCTCTGGGAGTATGCACAGAAACACACTTACTTGTGTCCCTGACAATGAAAACCACACTACCTTGTTGTGAGGATAGAGGCCAACTTTTACCCTCACCACAGATGCTTAAGTGCAGTACTTCACTCTTTCCCTACAGAAGTGAATGAAAACCATTTACTTATACAGGAGAAGGCAACAGGGTGCACTGACAGATACCATGAGTGAGGAGGCTAGCCCTGTTTCCTGCCCCTGGTGATCCCAGATACTGAGAACGGAGACTTCTCCTGTTTGCACAGGTCCACCAGTTCAGTTTCTCTGTGTTTGGAAAACTCTAAGTGCTGGCTTTCCTGTCATGTAGATGTGCTAAAGTGGTCTGTGTGAAGTTTCAGCTTAAGGAACGCATCTGTCTATTATCCTTCAAAGCACACGGGTGCCTGAACTTCTTCTCTTCACGCTTCATTAAGCTGAACTTAGGTTGCCTGCACAAAAGATGAAATTCCTATACAGATGCCATTTCTGCGTGGGAATAAATTGCAGGTAACCTGACAATAGAGGGGGGGTCATGTTTGATGCTTGTGCACCCATGGTGGGGAACCAGGATTGGCCGTGGCCTCCCAGGGTTCGCACACTATATGTACACACAGCACAATACACACGTGAAATAATCCAGTTTTGTGCACAGAGACTACTGCGGTGAATCTTGTCAGTCTCTTTACATAATTGATGCTGTATAGAATTCTTCTTGTTCTCTCTGTGCACTTTTGTACAACAAATGATGTGTTTTAAGGCTACCGAGACTAAATATAAAGTAGTAAAATGATGAGTAAGATTGCCGAAAGCAAGAAAACAAAAAAAAGGGAACTCACAGCAGAAAAATACATTAAAAATACTCTTTTACTTCTCAGTCATAATTCATATTATGTCTTCTACTAACTTCAAAGTTTTTTTTCTTTTTACACAAAGCAGCAGCTCTATGAAACAAACTGTGCTTCAAATCTTTCCACTTCAATTGTACTAACAGGTTTTACAGTTTAAATCAGTAACAACCTCAGAGTGAACCTTTATCCAAATGACTGCAAGTCACAAAAAAGAGCACCTCTCTTTCACGGAGTACCTTTTGTGCTTTAGTGAGCCCCACTCCCTTTCCCATTTTTTTTCCTCCCCTTCATGTCTTCCTTTGAAGAAAGATGTGTGCTTTGTGCCAGTAATGAAAGCAGGTATCAGTTAATGACAACTGCAATCCTGGGTTCATGATGCACACTGGAAATGCTTCAGGAGAAAGCTCCCCATACCTGCATTTGTGTAGGAATAAAGTCGAAATTCTGAAGTCAGGATGGCTGCGAGCCTTGTAGGGGCATCATGTAGCAGTTAAACCAACTATTAGGGGTGACCTCATCGCCTTCTTTATATCAAGGAGATAATTCACAGTGGGTAGCCGTGTTAGTCTGTCTGCAGTAGTAGAAAAGAGCAAGAGCCCAGTAGCACCTTAAAGACTAACAACAATGTTTTCTGGCAGGGTATGAGCTTTCGTGAGCCACAGCTGTATCTGAAGAAGTGAGCTGTGGCTCACGAAAGCTCATACCCTGCCAGAAAATATTGTTGTTAGTTTTTAAGGTGCTACTGGACTCTTGCTCTTTTATATCAAGGAGTTATGGTTTTCATACCCCCCCCATATCAGCTCCATTAAAGAGCTCTCTAGGATGATACCCTACTTTGCATAATTCAACCCAGTAATTCAACATTTTTTTTAAAAAAAAAATCTTTCCTACCGTCCCCAAGGTAGAAAAGCATTTTCCATCCCGAACTCCCGAGTCGCAAACGTTGTAAACAACGTCACCATTTGAGGTCATCCCACCCACCCCCTTACAATCACACACACACACTGTGGCCATTTATTCATGGAAGGTTTTGCATTGGATTTGTCACTCTACAGATGCACATTCTCCCCATCTGAATTCTCAAAACTCTGCCTGGCGGCTTACTGTTGAGTTCTGAGAATATGGATGGGGGAAAAGTGCATCTAAAGAGTGGCAAATCCAATGCAAAACCTTCCATGAATAAATGGCCACACTCACACACACACACACACACACACTCCAGACATTGACCCTTGATCATGCCCCCTGCCTTCGACTGTACAGAGCATCTCCAAACCAAGCATCCCCAAAAGTCTGGCTCTGCCTTTGGCAATGGACCCGGGCTTCCTCCCGGGGGCTGCCTTTGTCCCCTTCTTGAACCTTGAGCCGAGGAGCTCTGGGGATCCGGTGCGTAAAGCGCAGCCTAGGAGCCTGGGGGCACCTTCCTCTTTGCTCTGCCTGGTGTGCTCTGCCTGGTGTGTGTCTCCTCTTCGCCCTGCCTCCCTGCCCAGCCCGTGTGCGAGCACTGCCGCCGCCGCCGCCGCTGCCCTTTGATCCCTGCATTAGTGTTAGTTAGGGGCTTGGAGACACGCCGGGAGCAGCCAGAGACACCGCCGCACCAGCCCTCACCACTGACACCGCGTACGAGCGCGCCCCGCACACACACTCGCGCGCTCTCCCCCTCGCCCATTAGATCCGTTTCCATTGACGAATATCGCGACCGGGGACAAGCCAGGTGCACGACCGGGGGGGGGAGAGAAAGGGGGGAGCGAGAGGGAGGGCAAGAAAAAAAGAAGGGGGGGAAAAATCCCCTCTTCTTGGCTCCCGGGGGTGGAAAAAGCCTCTTGGCCAGGAGAAGGAACCCAGCCTCCCCCGGCCAGCCACCCTTTGCCCCCTCGGGGTCTTTTTCTTTCTTTCTTTTTTTTTTTTTTAAATCGGATCTCCCATTAAACCAAGGAGGAGAATGTGAAAAGGGGGGAAAATGCCCAGGAGGAAGCAGGAGCAACCCAAGCGCCTCTCTTCACGTAAGTGCTCCTTCTAATTCTTCTTCTTCTTCTTGCCGCCCCCCCTTTCCCCCCTCCTGCCTGCCGCCTCCCCCCCCCCCCCCGCAGCGTCCTCCCGTCGTTTTGTGCATTAGTTTAGGGTTACAGAGGTGACGCCTGACAAAGACACCGCCTGGGTTATTCCTCGTTTAGGTCTGAGCTCAGGCAGCCATGTTGGTGATGAACAGCCTTGTGCCCTTTTAATTTTTTTTTCCCCCTCGCTCTCCCTCTGTGTGTGTGTGTCTCTTTCCCTCCTCCGCCCCCTCCCTCCGCTCCCCTCCCCTCGCTCCCCTCCCCTCCCTTGCGATTGTGCATTTGTGTGCAAATGGCTTTTCTCTTGGGTGTAGCGGGGGGGGGGTGGAAGAGGCTTGCTTTATTGGGGCGCGGGGGGAGTTGCAACGCAAAGGGTCTTGCGCGCGGTGCGTCCCCGGCGAAAGGTTGCGGCGGGGCTCGGCTGCCCCGGAGCCGGGGAGGAGGAGGCGGGAGGCGGAGGAGGGGAAGAGCTGCGGGGGAGGGCGAGGTAGGGAGCGGCGCGGGTGGCGGCGGCGGCGGCGGCGGCGGCGGCGGGGGGGGGACGACACACGCAGACACCACCGTCCGCCGCGGAGGAGCGGGGAGAGGAGGGGGCGGCGGGAGGCAGCTCGTGGCACGCGAGGTCCCTGCAGAGCATCGGGGGGGGGGAGGCTGTGGCTGGAGCTGGGGGCTTTTCTCCTGGCTGCAATAAAAGGAAGGGGTCAAGGGGGGGGAGCCTCGGCGGCGGCGGCGCTGCTGCTGCCCCAGACCAGAGCAGCAGAGCACAGGAAGGACTCCAAAGTGCGTCTTGAGCCCTCCTCCCGCCGCCTGCAGGCAATGCACAACACATTGACACGGCCGCTCGCCCTCCTCCTCCTCTTCCCCCTTGCCCACCCCCCCTCTTCCTCTTCCACCTCCAATCCACCCCCCCCACGGTCCTCCCAGTTTGCAAAGCAGTTAACTTTTTTTCTCCCCCTCCCTCTCTCTCTCCCCCCGGTTCCTCTCCTGGCTTTGGAAAGAGGGAGGGTGCAACAATGCGAAGGTTGCAAAAAATACGGGCAGGATCCTTAGGAGCCCGCGACCGTTTGCCCCCGTTGGCTGGGTCTAAAGAAAGAAAGGAGGAAGGAAGGCGGCGGAGGGGGGGGGGAGTGAAGAGGGGGCGGCGGATGCAAAGGGTCATTTTCCTCTCTCTCTCTCGCGCGCGCTCCCTGCACATATGCTCGGTGCATGCTCGCCCCTCCCTGGCTGTGCCCCGGGGTTCAGTGTCGGCGAGCTGAACTGCTTATGTGTCCAAGCCATGGTCGGTCACCTGAAGTTCACCAGGAGGGAGAGGAGCTAAGGCTGATGCGGGGGTGGGGGGCGCCTCTTATGTGTGCATGGTTATTTCCCCTCCTCCGCCGCAGAGAGAGCGCGATCGATCCCTCTCCCCCCCCTTCCCTCCAGAGTTATAAATAATATTTCGATAGCGCGTAGAGGGGGGGGGAAGGGACTTATGCCCACCCCGCCACGCACTTTGCTTCCCGCCCTTGCGCCCCCGCACACGCAGCCTGGCACATAGGAACCGAAGGGGGGGGGAGAAATAGCATTAATGTCGCTCCTGGTTCCTTGCAGCCTCAAGCGCAAAGGGTTGGGTTGAGATCTTCGGTGTGACCCGTATAGTTTTATTCCACCCCCCACCCCCCAATTTGCCTCCTCCCACTAGAATGGTCAGTTTCGGAATGCGCAGGACGGGTTTTTTCTTGTAGGAAACCTAGTTGAGGAAGGTTGCGGGAGTTCCTGGAAGTCTGGGGGGGGGGGCTGTCTGCCCGTCTGCAGCCGCTGCACACACACCCCCCCCTCCCCGGGCAGGTCACTGATCTCTTAAAAGAGACGGAGGGAGGCGAAGAGGGGGGGGCAACATTTCCTTTGTTTTGCATTTCCTACAGACGCGTCTGAGAAGGGGCCGGCGTATGAAAAACCCAAGCCTGGCCCAAATAATGTCGGGATCGGCGGCGTTTAAATTTAAAATTTCCAATTTAAAAACAACAACAACAAAACTTAACAGGGTTAGTTGGTCCAAAAACGTGTTCGGCAGTCTGGATTTGTGAGTTTGGGAAGCGCGTCGTGCACGCGGTGCAAGAGAGCTTTGCAAACAGCTGCAGACTGCCCTGCTGGTGACCTTGACCCGGACCCGGTGCCGTTACCCTTTCTGTCTGTTTCTCTAGGGCAGAGATGAAATTCCGTCTCCATTTTAGTTAACTCGGGCGGCTCTCTCTTGCAACGAGGCTGCTTCGCTTTGGGTGGGTCCCACCCCGCACGGTTGCAAGTTTGATTATACGTTCTTCCCCTTGCTTGTAGGAAAATAATATTTATTAACTACAATGAGCAATGGCCTTTTGTGGAAGGGCAGTGGGTAATCCAGCTTTTGAGAGCTAGTGCGCTGTTTCTTGGGCTTTGGGGGCTTAGTTTTAAAACGTTTTAAAGGTTGTCTAATGTGTGTGTGTGGGGGGGTCTACTACATCAGTGTAAAAGAGCTGTGAATTTGTGTACTTTTAACATATGTAAAAAAAACTAATGATATTAAAGGTATTTTGAACCCTTTGACTTATAATCTTTTTTACATTAAGCACTTGTGATGCAATTTGTCTTCAAGGGAGACTACGTCCATATTGCAAGGCACTGTACCACCTTCAAAGAACATTTCATAGTTCAGTATGCAAAGTGCAGGAAATTAAAGAGTTAGGATGGTACTTACAATGTCAACATTAGCTCTGCCCCCCAAATGCAATTGTATAGTAAAGTCCCTTCATGTTCTCATTAATTCTTAAGTAATGCATAATAATAAAATGCAAATGGAGCATGCAGCAGCAGACACTAATATATCTTGTGGTAGTATTATACTATAATCAGTATAACAACTATGCAGAATTCATTGTTTGCAAAGTATGGGTTTTATGTTTTCACAAGCGACAGGTTTACTACAAGAAAATATAGTGAGCTTATAAAGTTCTCCAATGTTGGAAAAAGGCTACAGTCCTAAGCATACCTATCGGTAAGGAAATCTCATTTAACTCAATGGGTCTTACTCCTGAGTAAATCTGTTTTGGCCTGAGCTTCAATAATCCAACCATATACCTCTTCAAATCTGTTTATTTCTAAGCATAACTTATTGATGTACCTGCCTAAAGTTAAGCACCCACATGTGTATATGAGAGCCCGATGAGATGACTTTACTAATGAATAGCCCTATAGAATTCCATGCTATTATGATAATCTTCAGTATTTGAGGCCTGAGCTTTTTATTAGCTTCTCAGATAATTGCTTTTTCTACTTCAGAAATGTGATGCTGGCGGAAATAAAATAGTATCACCCACCATACTGACTGTGCTTACTTCCAAAAATTATTTCCAGTGGGCCTGTTGCTTGTGGGGATAAATATATAGGTAAGGAAAATCTGATTTAAATACAGGCTTTGAGAGAGGAAAGCTATATACAAGATGAAGCTTGACAATTACAATAATTAAAATAAGTATAGGAATGAAGAAAATTGTAGTGTACTTACAACTTAAGAAAGAACGACTTGATATCAATTATTACTACAAAAAGAACATGGAGAATATAGGAAAGATTAGGAGTGGTATCCAAAGATCCTTAGGCATATGTATGTGCTTTCCAGGGTATACCAAGGGTATCCTGGTTTCCCTCCCCCTCCTCCCATGTGGTCTTTAAGATGAATTGGAGGCCATTTTTAAAACTCCTGAATTTAGGGACGGATTTGTTGGCCAGCCTTAGAGGAAAGGAGAACCGCTTTGGAAAGGAAAACCTCAGAAGTTCTACAGCACATATAGAGCTTAGTGCTTGGCCCTCTGAATTCTGGCCTGGGTTTGAAATACTATTGAAAGAGGTGAGATTAATAAGCTGTTGACCTTCAGCTCTAGGAGGTCAACAGTCTTTCGTTTTTTAAAAGAGAATGTTAAACAATGTTGAATTATTGGGCCAGATGTACAATTTGTGAATACATTTCTTTAATGCTTCTTTAGTTTTTGAAACGTATACAGAATAGAGACAGTTAGAAAACAATGCAGTTATTCTTTTGTAGATCGTTATGTTTGTCTTGACAACAAACAATCTTGTTTGATATATCTGTATTATTATTCCCATCCTGAAGATAGAGGGCTGAAGTTCAGGGGAAATGTCTTGACTGAGTCCCTGTAGTGAATTTGTGGCAGAAGTGAATCTGAAACCTGGGACCTTCTTGTCACAGCTGTGATACTCCAATGTCACTATGAAGTCGCTTTGTGTAGATATCTGCTTCAGTTTTTATCCTTTCATCCAGGAAACTCAACGCAGCATATATAGTTGTCCCCTCACATTTATCCTTACAACAAGTGAAGTTGGTTAGGCTAAGAGACAGTAAATGGTATGGTGGGGGGAGGGTTGGGGTCACTGAAGATGTGGGGGGGAGGTAGTTGTTAATTTCCTGCATTGGGCAGGGGTTGGACTAGATGACCCTGGTGGTCCCTTCCAACTCTATGATTCAACTCAACAAACCTCATGGCACATGGGGATTTAAACTTCCCATCCCAGTTCAATACTTGTAACCACTGCACCACATCACCTGGTCCTCTTACAAGAGAATTTGTATTTTGTCAGAAACCCTTTAAAGAAAAACATTTAGGTGAATATATGGGTTTACAGCAGCCGTACCATATGAGGCATGTGAGCTGAACCCACATAGTGGCTGTATGATAAGGTGTTTTTTTTAAGGCATTCCTTGTTCTAGTACCAGTCTTAACATTTTATATTGGAAAATCTACTTGATATCACAACAGCATTTTTCAAACTTAGGATGGGCTCCAAGGGAAATATCAGATACCAGGGCAGGACACAAATAGTTTTACATAGCTCATTGTGGTGGAGTTTTTAATAATAGGTCTATCACCAAAGGCTCAGGATTTTCCCAAGTGAAGTATTTCCTGATTGATGTTGGATGCACTTATGCTGGAGATGAAGTGATACAGAAATGGGATGCAGATGGATGGACGTAAGAGTGTGTGTGTGTTCAAACCTAAGTGAAGGGAAGGTATAAGAGCTGGAAGAAAGGCAACGTAGGATGCTTGAGATAGGCAGGTATAAGATGAAGCTTCAAGGTTTGGAAGCTATGGAATGTCTAGCAGGCATAGACAAACTATAAAAGAGTATTAGATTCATGGAGGATAGGTCTATCAGTGGTCACTAGCCATGGTGACTAAAGGGAACCTCCACGTACAGAGGCAGTAAACCTCTGAATCCCAGTGTCAGGAGGCAACATTAGGGGAAGGCCTCAGTCTCTAAGCCCTGTTGTTTGACTTCCAGAGGAACCGGTTGGCCGCTGTGTGAGACAGGATGCTGGACTAGGTGGGCCGCTGCTCTGATCCAGCAGGGCTCTTATGTTCTTAATTAAAAGGGGGCATTTTGAGAAGGTTTAAGGAATATAGTGATAAACATGTAAGGAGTGAACACTTAAAAGGCTGTGCACCGAATTGGCAATAAGAGTTTACATTTTTGTATTGGCTTAATTTTATGGGAGTGGGAGGTCTGAAGTGATTTGTTGATCCCAGCTGGGATTTTTAGCAATGGCATACAAAGCAATTTTCAAGTGTTTCCAATTCTGGCCAATCAAATTCTGTTTTGTGTATCAAGTAGCAACTCTGTATGGAGGAGATCGGTTAGATTCAAGTCCGGTAGCACCCGAGAGACCAAAAAGAGTTTTAAGGTATAAGCTTTTGGGAGTCAGAGCTCCCTTCATCAGACACTTAGGAGTTAGGAGAAGTGCCCCACTGAAGCCAGTGGGGCTCAGCTCTTGAGCAGCTGCAGCCTTTGATATGTCCCTCAAGTTGTATTTAGGTGTCACAATTGGCTTAACCAACTCTTACAGGGTGCACATGTGACATACTTGTGGTTCATCCCACAGTGTGGTTCACCGTAGTTGACATGTCAAATCCGCATGATCTTTTTGTTGTGTTGAGTAGATGTTTCAGGGGATTTGTGAACAATGAATTAGTCTTATGACATACTGAGGTCACAGTTATGTCTTGAAGAATGCTTTAAAAATTAGGTTGAATTAACACATGGCACGTTGTTGATTCTGTGTGATTCAAAACATCCACAAGGCACCAAAATCTACTGCTGATCAACTCAAAGCAACTGTAACATCTAAAAGATAACGACTCTGTTCACATGGGGGTAATTTACGTTTTATTCTACAGTTGTTCATTCGTGAACAAGCTCATCGCAAGTGTGTCAAGGCCAAACAAGGCACAGTGTGGATTTGCTGTCTTAGGAACGAGTCATTTGGGACTGAGGTGTATGTCAAGAAAGCAGTTTGGGCTTCCTTAACTCGCAGTGCAATCCTGAGCCGAGTTACAACCTTCTAATTGGTCCGTGGAAGTCAATGGGTTTATAAGGGGTGTAATTCTACTTAGGATAATATATGCTTGTCATTCAGAAGTTCCTCATTTTAACAGGATCTCAGATAGCAGGGCTATAAAAGCCTTCTGCCATATACCTTGGAGAGCTGCTGCAAGTCAAAGTAAAGAGTACTGGTTTAGAAAAACCAATATTATGAATTAGTAAAATACATCTTTACATGTTGGTATGTTCACTTTTCAGTAAAGGAAAGTGTCCACAATCACTGTTGAAGTTCTAATTTTCCAGTGATTAAGAGCATGGATCTCAATGGTTGGCTTTAAGACAAGCCATTATGTTTCTGCCTCAGTTACTGGTCTACCTTACAGGATTGTTGTAAGGGTTATAGATAATATATGTGACGCACTTAGAGAAAGCTCCATGTACATCCTAGATTAGGGTTCCCCAAGCTTTTTGAGCCTGTGGGCACCTTTGGAATTTTGAGAGTGGATGGTGAGCGCCACCCCAAAATGGCTTCTGCAGAAGGTGGAGCCAAACCGAAAATGGCTTCCACAGGAAGCAGAGCCAAACATAATAACTCCCTCCTTGCTTTGCAAAAGACTTAAAGAAACAAAAGAAATTTAGGGGGGAAGGGGGGTGAAAGAGAAGGAGGAATAAAAAGAAGGAAAGCCTGAAGTGTGAATGGAACCACAAGCCTGAGCATTTAGCACTTCTGATCCTGCAGTGGCTGCAGCTGCAGCTTTTGCAGCCGCGGAAAACCTTTTCATCTGAATGACAACAGCCAATAACAAGCCCCGCTTTACAATGGCCCTACTCCCTTTTCGAAATGCTCAGCAGGTACCAGGGAAGTACTGGTGGGTGCCATGGAGTCCATGGGCACTGCGCTGGGGAATGATGTCCTAGACAGTAATAGTAGCAGTTGTACCATCATAAATCATAGAAACAATGAACGCCACAAGTGGATATTCTTGTTGCTTTACCACTAGTGATATTTGGACATCATGCATTTGGAGTTACGTTGTGGCTGTGCTCACACTTTGGCTTCAACTTTATGTATATCTTTTGGGGTGATAGTGGCAATACTTGTGATATATAAAGTGTATATTTGCAAAAAAGATGTGGTTTGTCATACGATCACAAGGAAGGGAATGAGAATAGCATTTGAGTGTCATAGCAATGATGCTCATTCGTTCCCAGAGTTTATGCATGACTAAGGCTTCAGTCTTAAGAAAACTTTCCTGGATGTAAGCCCTGTTGAATAAAATGGGACTTACTTCCAGGTAGAGCAATCCTAAACTGAGGGGTTTAACGCATGGCCAATTTGTCTCGCCTTTGTGCCTTAAAAGTAGCGAATTCCCGTGGTCTAAACCCATGACCGTCCTAGGGCAGCGCATCGGACCCACCTTAGGCGCGATTTAAGCAAAAACAAAAAACGGGTTAAGCAATCCCTGGTTTCTAATGATCTTTTCGGTTCTAAACTGCTACTTTTTTTATTTCGCTACATTACCGGAACGCCGTCGTGCGTGTAATCACACGAGTAGCCCGCTACTATCCTCCTTTTGTTCAAGCTTCCAGCCCCGACAAACAGCTGAGCTGCGGGTGAGCAAGGGTGGGGCAGGTGCGAGCCGCGCTGCTGGCTAGGAAGGGAAGTGATGTGACGGGGAAGGAGAACTCCTTTTATGGACTTCCGGGGGGAGGGCAGAGGGTGGAAGGGGCGGGGCTTCTCTGTCCTGAAGAGTAGCCAGGGAGGAAGCAGGCTGTGACCCAGGCTGGCTAAGCATAGAGCCACCCAGGTAGCCTCCGAGGGAGAGGAAAGCTCAGACTCTCCCTCGGACTGGTCTGAGGCTGAAGAGGCACCTCAAGCCCCGACCCTCTCCAGGCCAGACAGACGCCCCCCCCGACCAACCCTGTCGGGGGGGGGGTGCTTCACACCGTCACGATGGTATACTGGAATGCTGGTGTCCCAAGAAAAAAAAGGGGGAGAATCGGCCTTTGATTGGATAACCCCTCAGCCAATCCTTGGGCAATGACAAGGCGGTCACTCCACTACTATCCCACATTATATGGGTGGCTCAAATGCACGGGGAGCCTCCAGCAGCTACTTGCTTCGGACTTATAGTGGGATGGACGAGCGTCATGCTTTGACTATCCTGTCTCGGAATGAAATATTGTGAGATAAGGGAGGAGCAAACCAAGAACATTCTGCCCATGCGTTAATCCCCTGAGTCACACCCTTATAAATTCATTGACTTAAACGGATTTTAAAGGATGTAACTATGCTTAGTATTGCACTGTAGCCACCCCAACAATGGCTAGTAATTACTAAAAATTCCATAGTGCATGGAAAGCATGTCTGTGACTAGAAATGGTGTGCTTACAAAACAAGAATACGAGCACGTCCCATGAATACAATAGCCAAAGAGGAGAAACTCAGAAACAGAAAATCTGTGGTACATTATGTTGAACTAAGAAAGTGCGTGCGTAATGGTATATCCAGCACACATCAGATCATTATGCAGAAGACTGGACACAATAAATGAATGAGGGTTCCTAAACATGCATAATGCACTTATAAGAAGCTTTTTGATGCTTTCCTCATTCTGGCTATCGATACCTACAAGCTCTGGTGGCAAGGGAACAATACCATCCAAACAACTGATGTGACAGCATCTCTGACAACAACAAGAGTTGCCAACTAATTTGTGGAATAGCAAGAATCCAATTATTTCGATTAGATGTATTAGATCAGGGGTCCTCAAACTTTTTAAACAGGGGGCCAGTTCACTGTCCCTCAAACACTGTTGGGGGCCGCTGCCCCCCCGCCCAAACGGGAAGGCAGCCAGGCGCCCAGGCAAAGAAAAGTTAACTTGCGGCAGGAGGACGTACCGCCCCTCCCCCAGGTGCCTCTCCATGGCCGACACTCCCCCCTTCGCTGGGCTGAGAGACACCCCCCCGCTGCCAAAGCGCGCCCGCCTTTCCCGCCTCCTGGAGCGGGAGGCAGGCTGGGCTGGCCCCCTGCTTGGCAAAGAGCGCCTGAGGGGAAGGGGGAAGGGCGCGGGAGGAGGCAGGCAGGAAACGGGGGTCTCTCAGCCCTCCCCTCCCCGGAGGCGCCGCCACCCAAGCCCCCTGCGCGGGGGGCCCAGCGCTCGCCCGCTCGCTTCGCTTGGCTTCCAGGCAGATGGGGATGTTCTTCTTCCAGCCCGGCATGGCTCCTTCAGGGCTGCGGCAGGAGGAGCAGCGGCAGCGAGGGGCGCATTGCAGTCCGAGGCGGCGCCTCCCGTCCCCCGAGCCACGCGTACGCCTGGGGAAAGGAAGGTGGCGGTGGCAGCTCTTCAGGGCAGCTGCAGCGGGGAAGGCTCAGAGGCGGTGGCGGCTCCCGGGTCGGTGCGGGTGTCGCCGCTCCGCTGCTGCCAACGACGCTTTATACGGTGAACGGCCACCTTAGTTTGGGGAAGGGACGGGCGCGGTGGCAGCGGCTCCAGAGGGAGAAGGGGGCCGGGTGCAGGACGCTGACGGGCCGGATCCGGCCCGCGGGCCGTAGTTTGAGGACCCCTGTATTAGATGGTGATTTTTTTCAAATCTGTGGATTTCTAGAAACTGGTTGGTGGGGGGGCTGCCATGGGTCCAAAATGTTCATTGGCGTTGTAAGCTGTGATGTTCATGTTACAGGTTTTTGTGTGGCAGTGTTCCCTGGTAATATCATTACTCCATGTCGGTACTTGTGGTGTTTTGCTATGTAAATGTTTTATTTGTATTTTAATTCTGTGATTTAATATGGGGTTACATATATATATATATATGTATATATGTATGTATGTATGTACGTATATGTTGCTGTAGTATAAAATACAGACCTAGAGTAAGAAAGGGGGGCTGGATGGGTGATCAAAGTGTGTTATGATTGGATGGTAGCTGTACCCTAGTGGGCAGAGTTGACTGGTTTGTAGAGCGGGTTTACGTGTGAGAGAGGGAGAAGAGAGGCGTGGGTGAAGAGTGAGGTGCTGTGGGAGTGAGAGAAATATGTGTTCTTTGTGGAAGTTATTAGCTTTAAGTGGCAAGTGAGGAAAGCCTGTGAAGAAGATATTAGCCTAATAAGTGAGGAACAGAAGTTTGTGTGGATGTATTAGCCTAAGTGGCTAGATCTGTTTAAGGAAGGAGAACTGTACCTTTCTGAAACCATTGCGCTTATATACCTATCTGAAACCATTAAGCTTATGAACTATACTGAAACTGCTACACAATTAAACTTTTAAATGAACTCTGTTTATGTTTAAGGGAAAACAACTGTTTTATTTAGCGTAAAGGAACTCCTTTTATCTCAGAGCCACCCCCAGATGCTAACAGTTCTGTCATTCTAGCAAATATAGCTAAGCCATCCTGTTCTTTGGGTTCAACTAAGAAGGCAAGAGGCTTTGGTGGCAGTGAAAATAAGTAGGAAATACTAAGGAAGGCAAGAAGGCCAGGATGCAGCATAACGCACACATCATCTCAGAACACAACAGAGAGATGCCATTACAGGTATTACATATAAGGAGTCAACAGTACACAGTACACGTTGTGACTTAACTTGACAAAGCCTCTGGAATCCTCTAGGTTCTTGTACATTTAACAGTTGTTCTGGATCCTAGAATAGATTCCTGACTATGTTTGGCACAGCCAGTGGGGCGAGTTTGGGGCAAGAAAACCAAATGTCAGTGAGCCTTTCTCAACCAAGAGATAAAGGGGTTCAATTCAGATATTCAGTGACTAGGTCGGATAGATCAGGTGTGCAAAGAGGATTCAAACCTTCTTGAAATGATGTAGATCCTCAATCAAACAGCAGTGAATGTTGGCAACATCCATATAGTTGATGGATTTAACATGGGAACTGGACTTGGGACACCGAAGAACTCATCTCTCCTGACATGAAAGCCTCCCTCAGAACTGAGGTTCTGTAGAAGTTAGATTTCAGTTTGCATTAACATGTTCACTTCCGTTTGGATTAACTACTATCATGCATTATGGGGGCAATTTTCTATGGATTCTCTCCACTAGTGAATACTGCAGAGTTACCAATAAAATGTAGGGCAGACAGTGCTATGTAATGATTAGTAGTCCTTAATTCCTCACTAGGAAATACTACATGTACAAGGGGAACATTTATCACAGTTCCTATTTAATATTTTTAACCTTTCACCACTATAGGGGGTCATGATATAGTTCATTGCTGACAAGAGGGTCCATGTGGGGGAAATTATTATTCTTAGTATGAATGAGTTAATAATTTCATTACTATCATAATTACAGTCATTTTAGGAGTCTGGCAGATTTTTTTTTTTTACTTGTGCAAAGGGTATATGCTGTGCACTG